>NW_027142367.1:17864522-19064522 GCF_026170545.1 Melanerpes formicivorus | reverse complement strand
TGATGTAGGAAAATTTTTTTCATAGTTTCATTCAGGGTTGGAAGGGACCACAAGGATCATCTAGTTCCAATCCCCCTGCCATGGGCAGGGACACCCCACACTAGATCAGGCTGGACAGAGCCTCATCCAGCCTGCTCTTAAACACCCCCAGGGACAGGGCCTCGACCACCTCCCTGGACAACCCATTCCAGGGTTTCACCACTCTCATGGTGAAGAACCTCCTCCTGGGAACTTATTACATATAGGGCAAGAGTTATAAGGTAATCTAATAAAGCCTAAAATCTTCTGGTTGCAAAAAACTATCCATTATAAAACAATGAAGAGACCATTCATAGTGAAGCAGAATAATAACTGAAAAACAAGCTAAAATGAAAGTTGGGCATGTTCTTTACAGTAGAGCCATTTATAAAAGGGACAAAATGTAAGGGTATGGTAGTTTTAGGCTGTGCTTTAAAATTTTCCACATATCTTGAAGTGAAAATGGTAGAATGCAAATAAATTACTATTGGGTGTAAAAAGGAAAATAATGATAAATTATCCCATTGAATATAAATTAATCCCTTTGGACACTCTATCAGTAAAGTGGGATTGTATATAATCTCTCTCTCTCTTTTGGCTTCCTTGCTCTGGCTGGTACTTTTGCTGGCTCTTCCCTGACCTTGGTTGCATTGCTTTGTTTTGGCTAAGTCTAACAAAAACAATTCTCTGCTTTTTTTCTCCTGTTCTTTTGTCCCTTTGTGTCCAGGGGGGTAAGGCACTGGCGGGGGGGAGGGGTGGGTGGAGGGGGTGGAGGCAGGGAAGGGGAAACTATTAACTTCCCTGGTTTTTTTGGCAGGGGTGTTCTTGTGTTGTTTATGAATTGCAAATACCTGTAAATACATGTAAATATTGTATATTTTGTACATATTCATGGCATTTCATTGTAGTTTATAGTTTTGCATGTAAATACAGCTTCCTTTGCTTCCTGCTGGGCTGGTCTGGCAATTTAATGTTGGAGGGAATTTTCAACCCACCACAAAGTAGAATTACAAGTACACATTTCAAAAGGCAGCCAGGATTCCCAGGAGGAAAGCATGAAGTGTTCATTATTGTCATGCTGAAATTCTAGAAGCAAGAGCGAAAAAAATTCAAATGCAGTCTTATGTAATTCATAAACTGATAGTGTTGGTCTGCAGATTTGGAAATATCCAAAGGAATGAAAGATAATTCACTCAATAGGGAAGGGGGAAGGGAGAAGGGAGAAGGGAGAAGGGGAAGGGTGGGGAGGGGAGGCAAGGGATAGGAAAGGAAAAGGGAAAGGGAAAGGGAAAGGGAAAGGGAAAGGGAAAGGGGAAGGGGAAGGGGAAGGGGAAGGGGAAGGGGAAGGGGAAGGGGAAGGGGAAGGGGAAGGGGAAGGGGAAGGGGAAGGGGAAGGGGAAGAGGAAGGGAAGGGAAAAAGGAACAGAACAGAAAAGGAAAAAGAAAGGAGAAAAGGATATTTCCAATGATTACCAGCTCATAGTCTATGAAATCCTAGTTTTACTGTTGCACTGTAGTTGTACATGTTAAACAGAAGAGCAATATGGAGATTAAAACCTAATAGCAAATAACCCTTAGGCCAAGATATAATGGCCTATGGTATTTATTACAGCACCAGATGTGAAGGGGTCACCATCCAAATTTGCATCACTCAAAAGTGGTCCCAAGGTGCTTGATACACTTAATTATGCATATTCATTACAGTTCTGAGAAATTGTTTACCTATGCATGGAGTAACCTAAATAAAGTCCTTTTACTTCTTGATGTCAGCTTCTTAGTGTGTGAATCTTTGTCTTGGCCCCTTTGAAGTTTTGGGTCACCACTCTGCAGCTGTGTCTTTATCTTATTTTTTTCTGGACAGCTCAAGGCCTCACCATTATTTGTATTTGGAAGCCTAGAAGCTAATCTCTTTTAGCTGTTTGGAAAGTTTGCTAATAGATATTCTAACAGAAAGAAAAACACTGTGTGAAAAACAAGCAGTGACTTTCCCCACTTCCAGAGAAATATGGTGGGTTTCTGTGAAAAGCTGATCCTTTCAAAATTAAACATGCTCCATTTATTGCCTGCTTGGGGAAAAAAATGAAATCCATAAAATTTGCACAAAACCAGCAGGAAAGTCCAGCCAAAGATCTTCACATAAGACATGGTCTCATTATTATTCATCATGAACTTCTGTACATAGTATTAAGCATCTACTACTGACTACTTGTTATGGTTTGCAGCTTGTTGTCCTAACTGTAAACAAGAATACAAACTTTCTGGACATATTTGAGTAAAGATGTAAATAAAATCGGCCATTGGATGCAAAAGAACAATAATGATAAGGTCTATATAATCCCATTGGTTTGCTAATGAGGATAAAAGTTAGTTGCATAAATTATTCTCTCTCTTTTTTGCTTCTCCATGATCTCTGCTTTTGCATCGCTCCCTTATTTCTTTCTGGACCTTCTGCCAGTGCATATTGTGTCTGTAAGATACTGGGAAAGGGAAAGAGGGGGAGAGGTAGAGAGGAGGTTGCAAGCAGCCCCCTGGACTATCCAGAGGGATCTGGGAACAATTCAAGGGGATCCTTGTGTTGTTTCTAAATTGTAAATATGTGTACATATATATATATAGTACATACCCATTGCATTTTATATTTTTAGGTGTTGCTTGCTTTGTAAATGTAGCTTCATTCTGTTCCCATACCAGCTGAGCTACTCTGGTGATTTCTTTTGGGGGTAATCCTCCAATTTTTTTGGGGGGTAGTTTCAACCCACCACACTACTGTTGGAGACAGATTCCCAGGATACATGGGCTTGGGCCCCTCAGTTTAAGAAGGACATCGAGACACTTGAACATGTCCGGAGAAGGGCAACAAGGCTGGGGAGAGGCCTTGAGCTCAAGCCCCATGAGGAGAGGCTGAGGGAGCTGGGATTGTTTATCCTGGAAAAGAGAAGACTCAGGGGAGACCTTATGGCTGTCTACAACTACCTGAAGGGTGGTTGTAGCCAGGAGGGTGTTGGTCTCTTCTCCCAAGCAACCAGCACCAGAACAAGGGGACACAGTCTCAAGCTGTGCCAAGAGAAGTTTAGGCTGGAGGTGAGGAGAAAGTTCTTCACTGAGAGAGTCGTTCGCCATTGGAATGTGCTGCCCAGGGAGGTGGAGAGTCTCCATCCCTGGAGGTGTTCAAGAGGGGATTGGATGTGGCACTTGGTGCCATGGTTTAGTCATGAGGTCTGTGGTGACAGATTGGACTTTATGATCTTTGAGGTCTCTTCCAACCTTGGTGATTCTATGATTCTGTGATTCTGTGACCTCTGATCCCACTCAGAAGGTTAAGAAGAGGCTTTGTTAAGAAGAGACTTTGAGAGAATTATCTCAATTGAATGCACAAACTATTTCCCTAGAACCATTTCATGTTTTTTCATCTTGGACAGCAGCAATCTGCACACATTGTAATGCTCCTGCTATTACAAGCTGAGCTTCTGAAGTGTTTCAGAAATCTTGGAGGACAATCATTATGACTGTTAATAGAAAGCATATATCCTTTCAACAAATAGATCCAGGGATGCAATTTAAGTTCTCACTCATGCTGTTCTCTCATTTAAAACATGAAACATACAAAAACAGTTTTTCAGTACTACATAAGCATCATTGGAAAGTTAGCTGAAAAGCCTTTTCCTTTCCCTCTTTTACTTTTCCTTTCCAATAAATTAACTGGTGAATCAAAAAACCCCAGCCCTTCTTCACTGAAGGTGAATCCATACAGAAGCTGAAAAAGATCTGCCTTCAAAACTGACCAGATGACTTCTGTCCAGAGGATAAGGGAGGATGTTGTCCAAGAAAATTTCAGACCAGATATTCCTTTCACTCTTCTGCCCTCTGATTCCTTGTAGAAGTGGCATAAGCACAGTTACAACAGGAACACTTTCATCTCAAAAAAAAGACAGACATCCATAACAAAGATAAAAAAGGCCCAAAAATATTAATCTTAGCATTATGCCAGCAACTTTAGAATGATAAAATCTAGTTTAAGACAACTTAAATTACACAATTACTAATAAACTATTATTTAAAAATAAGGTCATTCTCTTATTATTGTTGGGCCAATTCCTGAGGCTGTCTAAATACTGATAAATCTCACTGAAATAAGTCTCACAGCCCTCAAATGTGCTGAACCTCAGCGTCTTGGTACAAACTGTTTCTGCAGGGATACTCAGCATTCCTAGGGGTGTGATTTATAGAACTCCTCTGATCAAGAGAGAAGTGACTCTGCTTTGGCTTCATGTTTTCCTTCAGTTTTCCAGTTTCCAGAAAAGTAAAATGTCTTCTGCCTGAACACTACAAATGGACTTAAGTTACTTTTTTGTTATGCATCACTCAGTAAACCCTTCCAAGTGTTCTTCAGCAAAGAGCTTATTTGAATCGCTGCAAAATGTGGGAACATTTTACATATGCAGGTGATGCTGTTCTGTTGAGTATCTGAGAATGTGCTCTTGGTGATCACAGCCATTCATTACAGATTAAAAATCTAACGTTTCAATGACAAGGACATAGTTCCACATGGTGGGGTAATGCTGCAAAAGAGAATCACCAAAAAAAATTATTTGTTTAAATTGTGGGATGTAAATACCATATAAATTAAAGGAATGCAGAAATTAAAGTGGAAGAGGTAAGTATCACAGTATCACAGCACATTAGAGGTTGGAAGGGACCTCCAGAGATCATCCAATCCAACCTCACTGCAAAAGCAGGATCACTTAGGGTAGTCTGCACAGGAATGCATCCAGGTGGTTTTTCAACGTGTCTAGGGAAGGAGATTCCACAACCTCTCTGGGCAGCCTGTTCCAGTGCTTTGTCACCCTCACTGTAAAGAAGTTTCTCCTCACGTGGAGGTGAAATCTTCTATGCTCAAGCTTGTACCTGTTGTTTCGTGTAATCTTATTGTGCACCACTAAAAAGAGATTGGCCTCCTCCACTTGACACCAACCCCTCAGATATTTATAGACATTGATGAGATCCCCTCTCAGTCTTCTCAAGACTAAACAGCCCCAGTTCTCTGTGTCTCTCTTCAAAGGGGAGGTGCTCAAGTCCCCTAATCATCCTCATGGCTCTCTGTTGGATTCTATCCAGCAGGTCTCTGCCTTTCTTGAACTGGAGAGATCAAAACTGGACACAGTATTCCAGGTGTCATCTCACCAGTGCAGAGTAGAGGGGGAGAAGCACCACCCTAGACCTGCTGGCCCCACTTTTCTTGATGCACACAAGGATACCATTGGCTCTCTTGGTTACAAGGGCACATTGTTGTCCCATGGAGAACTTGCTGTCCATTAGAACTCTGAGGTCCATTCTTCTGTTTAAGTCAAAGTTCTTTAAATAGATTAATTTAAAATGTACTGAATTTCTGGGGGAAAAGACATTGTGAGTTACAAAGCATTAACTGTGACAGATCATAGAGGATTTGCATTAACTCACCACCCCTTCACAGAACATACTGATAATATTAATTAGAATTTATCATTTAGCTAGTATTGTAATTGAAAATGTGCTAAATACCAATTAGTCAAAGAAGCTCCTAAGTGAGCCTGAAGCTCACTGTATGCTTTCTGCTGCTGCAAGCTAGGGGGAAGGACCTGTAACAGAGAAGCTGTTAGGTATGAGTAAAGTGTAATTACATGGTGCCAACGGATAAAGAATCTTCTTGTAACAGAGCTTCCGTATTGTTAGAGGAAATCAGGCATGGGAAGGAAGGAGCCACAAGTATAACTGATTTGAAGGTCTTCAGACTCTGAATGTTGACACCAAGTTTTGGATTTGCATGAGCACAAATTAAAAATAAAGTCTGTGAAGTCCTCAGTCTAAGAATAAAACTTCTTTCGATCTCCCAGGATATGTGAGGATTGAAACCAGAGTTTAGCTCAGAAAAAAATATTTATCCTCAAAGAAATCCCATTAAGGCAAAAATATTCCTCTGATAAGTCAATCATTCCTAATATAAAATATCCACTGCTTTATTTGCCAGAGGTAGCCTTTTCTTCTTCCCTCATCTATAAATAACTGCTTTGCATAGGTTTATTACTGAAAATATTGCTTCACTTTGCTGAAACAGAGGATATGATTATCATAACATTGTTACTGTTATTATAAGGAAGACAATAGCATTAAGACAATCACAAAGATAAAAAAAAATCAAGTGCTGAAAATGCCAGAGCAAAGGCTGAAAGGTTTAACCTCATGTAAAGGTTAATGCCTCATGTACCTATTTGATCCCCAAGAAACTGTCATAAGCTAAGGTGGAATATTTCATCTAGCCCAACAAATATACATACAGAGCGTGGAGTCTCTTCAATATGCTTGCCTTATAGATTTGTGTGGTCTACAAAGTATGGCCATGTTTATGAGCACAATGGAGAAATGTAGAACATAAACTTCTTATGTTTGAAGCTTTTATTAGATTTAAAATCAAAGAAAAAAGCATGCAGAAGAAAAAATCTGGGCCAGATTCAAAAGCAGAAAAACATTAACCTGAAGGAACAAAATTCAAAGAAGACTATGGCATGAAATGATGTACAGGAAATGTAACAATAAGACCTGTGGTAAGAAACTATTATTTTAATTACTTGAGTTCTGAAATCAAAACCAAAGGCATAATGAATATGGGAAGATATTGTGACAGGCTCTGTTGGAGGGGCCTAAAGAAAAATTTAAGAGTACACCTACTGGTAGGGAGGGAATAACTGAATACAACACTTGCTTTCAAGTCAGCTAGACCAAATATATTGTCATTACTCAACCTAGGCTCTGGTTGATAATATCTTAGTTCTGTCCATGACAGGATAACAGACTTCAGACAAGGAGATTGTTGAGTAAGGTTTTTTAAACCACCTCAAATGGTATACTCACGTGCAAACCACACCAACAATCCATAGATTACTTTATTATTATTGAATGGGTGTAAAGTAGCTGGAGATCAGAAAATCTGCACCAAGAGAGTAGCTATTTCTGACTCAGCCTGAATGAATGGACTGGTCTAGGAACGTGTTATGCAACTCCGTCCTAATTCTGGTTCTGTATCATATTTTCATGTGTAGTATGGGGATGAGATAAGAGAACAGGATTATTAACCCTGCAAGTGAGATCAAGCTGGAAGAGGACTCAAATATGCTTGACATGAAAATGAAACCTGAGAAGCTAAGGATATGATATAATAAGGTAGGATTTTGCTGTGCAGGGAGAAACACATGGTGCTACCCATAGACAGGGTAAATTCACTTCATACAGAGGAAAACAAGCCAGGCTGGTCTGGTAAAGACCTACAGAAAAAGGGATATAAAGGTTTTTTCAGAACAATAATCATGATGAATTCCCTGAGGTCCAGCTGTAGTTTATAAACAGATATACAGCATCTGATTCATACTGAATGATTCTGCTGCTCTGCTTGGCATTTGTAAGGCAGGAGCTAGAGCACTGTGTTCAGATCCTAGCATTGATTCTCAAGGAGGAGTTAGATCAGAGTAAAACCAACCTAGAACAGGAAAATGAGAGTGAATGAATGACTCAAAAACACTCATGGAACTGGAGGAAAAAAGAAAGAAAACCCTCAAAAAAGAAGAGTATAACTGGTTCATAGGATAAACAGGGAGACAAGTAATATTTTGTAGGTCTAACAGGGAAGATTTCAGTGAATCCATAGATTGATTTGTTGTTTTTTTTCCTAGAGAGTTTTTTTGCATCTTTAGAACAATTTAGAGAGAAGCTAGCAGGATGTACATAATAGTAAGTGATCCTGAGCTGGGCTTGTTTTCCTGTCCCAAGATGACTGCTGCGATGGTGCAATGATGAAATTCAGACCATTCCAAGTTCCATACCAAATGGCTAGCTTTAACATTTGAGATCAAGGCAACTCTGAAATGCACAAAAAGTTAGAAAAACTACTCTGGGAAAAGCTTGGTTTGACATTGCCTTGATTCTCACAGACAACTAGCCTGTCTGCCGGTACTGCCTTAGCTAGACTTTAAAAACATTTCACCAGGTGGTGCTGTTACACATAACCTTTCTAGTGTTACCTGAGCACACGGAAGTCTTAATGAAACAGCTGTGCATTATGCAAAGGTGCCTGTAGAGGCAGAATTGCTTTTAGCCTTTGCTATAACAGTTGTAGAGATTGAAATTGTCTAGAAGGCTGCTTGGCAGACCTAATTTGAGATTGCATAAATGATGTGTTGTGCATTTTACGAGTGTCTGCTTTACTGATTTCTCCTTCCTTCAAAGTCCTGAGTGTGACTTAATAGAAGGATCTCACAGCCTTGAAGCAGAATGTAGCTGCCCATGATGAGGATGTGTACAGCTGTAATATATTACAACATGCACTATGAATGTATTATGAAAAACACAATTAAGATTAGTTTAGAGACTATTTTTATTGTACAACATTGTAAAAAACCAATCTTTCTGTACTGCATGAGTAGCAAACTTAAGCCTTGTATTTACATTAAACCAAACAAATGGTGGAAGGCTGTATAATTCTGCATTCTGGATACACAAGGTATTTATATTCTAAATATAGAAAATGTTTATATTCTCTTCTAAATGTTCTCTTTTACAAAGTGAGACAGTTCAAATATATTAATGCAGTCAATCATTTTACATTCAACTACAAATAGGTGATACATACACATTTTCACTAAAACAATGAAAAAACAGATCATAGAATCTGTAACTCCAGATAAGAAGCAACTTCTGAGGGTTATCTAATTCAAGCAGCCTTAATCAGGTCAGGTTGCTCAGGGTCTTGTCTGACTAGATGGAAATTCCACCACCTCTCTGGGCAGCTCATTTTAGTGCTTACCAGGTTTCAACTAAAACTGCTTTCCTTGAATTTAATGAGAATTTTGTGTTGCAGCTTAGGTCCATTGCCTCCTGTACAATGCACTCAGAACCCCTTGAGAGGAGTCTGGCTCCAATTTCATTGTGCCATTCTTTTAAGAACTTTATACAAACAGTAAGAAATTCTCTTGAGTTCTCATCTTCAGGTTAAACAAAGCCAGTTCTCTCAGTCTTTCCTAACACTTCATGCACTCAAGCTTCTAATCATCTCCAGTGGACTCACTCCAGTATGGCAACATCATTCAGATGCAATTTGTGCTGCTGCTGTTCTTTGTCCTGTCCCCACATATCTCTGAAAATAATCCAGCTCTGCTTTCTCTATGCACTCCTGTTAGTTCAAAAGAGTGTGTCCTCAGCTTTTTCTTATTTTAAAGGTGAACAAGCCTTTCTCTCCTCATATTCCATGTGCTTCAGAACCCTAAGCATTTTGATGACCCTCCATTGGACTTGCACTAGGATGACAATGTCTTTCTGGGACTTGTACTGGGAAGCCCAAAAGCAAGCGCTGTACTCCAGCTGTGAATACCCAGAGGAGAATTATCCCTTCTGTTGACTTGCAGGCTGCACTCCTGCTAAAACCACCTGATAAGTAGTTGGCCATCCTTGGTGTAGGGGCACATAGCTGACTCATGTTGATTTCACATCATTCTTGTACACTGGAGTTCCCCACCCCTTTCTTGCAAAGCTGCTTTCTAGCCAGTTGGTGCCCAGCCTGTATTGTTGTAGAGAGATATTCCACATAAAAGTATAGGCCCATGAATCTGTGTTTGTTGAACTACATGAGGTGTCAACTCATTTGTCCAGCTCCTTAAGGATCCTCCGAATAGCAGCCCTGTTCTTCAGTATATTGATTCCTGTCTCAAATTTGGTGCCATTCATTAACTTGCTGAAAGTTCTTTTTGTCCCATTAAATTATTATCAGAGACATTAAAGATATCACCACAATATCAGTCTCTAAGGATACCACTAGTAACTACCGCTTGGACTTTGTACTGCTGATCACAACCATTTCAGTCTGAAGGTCTAGTTAATTTTTCACCCATCTTACAGTCCACTTTGATACCCCATACCCTATCAAGCTGACTACAAGAATACTATGTGAGACTGTATCAAACATTTCACCAAATTACTGATATCCCCTTCCCAAAGAACCTGGCATTGTATTAGTACAGGCAGGCAGGCAGGATTTTCTGTTGTTGAATTTATGATGACTTTTCCTTATCACCTTCTTGTCATATATATGCCTAGATCAGGCTATCAGGATGATTTGCTGCATAATCTTCTGGGGATGGAAGTTAATCTGACAGGTCTGTTGTTATTTGGGTTTGCCTTCTTGATCTTCCCAAAGATGAGTGTCTTTTTCTGCTCATTAGGAACCTCCCTTAATGTCCATAAGCTTCCAAGAATGATAAAGCCCACCTACTGCCCTGATTTGTGTATGCCAAAATGACTTGATTGCTTCCTAATTGTCTTCCTGTACAATAAATAATGTTATAATCTCAGAGATTCTGCCTGTAGGCTCAATGACCTGGGAAGTCAGACAGCAGACTTTGCCAGTGAAAACTGTAAAAGGCATTGGGTACTTTATATATTCTTATATGCTGCTGTACATGAAGTTCTTGTCATTCTTTCCATTTCTTATTAATTTCAAGTATAGGCAAGCTCTGGCCTTCTTAGCTTCAACACTTCATATTTATGTAGCATCTCCTGCTCTTCCTGGGAGGGTTGTACATACCTCTGCCTGACATGGGATGCCTTTTGGATACTGAGATCAGTCAGGAGGTCCTTGCTCATGATGGCTTTCACCATGTGTATTAGAATGGCCTGTTTTTCTGAGGAGGATATTCTTGAAGATCTACCAGCTCTCCTTGGTTCCTTTGCCCTTTAGAGCAGTTTTGCACAGGATTTCACAAAACAGGTCCCTGAATAAGTTGGATTCTTCCTTGTGGAGATCCACAGTTTTGTTCCATTGATTTGTTTTTTCCCCTCAGTAAGGATGTAAGGCACACATTTATAACTGAAAGCATTCTAAAAGTAAATAGTTCTTTACACAGAGACTTACGTTAATGATAACTCAGATGCTTTCATCTATCAGGTCTAGATAACAAAGGAATCCATGATGGCAATTCACTTGGTTTAGAGCTGACTTTACTATGAGCTAGATTCAGAAGAGGGAAAAAACAAAAACAAAACCCCCCACACAGATGGGGTTAATCATCCAGATAAGCAATTGAGAAATATTTGCAAACTTCCAAGTAAATGAATCTTGTCCTAAGAAACACACTGTATACTTTGTTACACTACTTACATTAGCACATTGATACAAACCTGCCTTTCACAAGCAATCTGTGACAGCTCATGTTCTTGATCTCTTTTGGTCCAGGCTATGGTTGTCACTTCCAGAATTCACAGTATCACAATACATTAGAGGTTGGAAGGGACCTCAAGAGATCACTGGGTCCATCACTTTGGGTAGTCCACATAGTAATGCATCCAGGTGGGTTTTGAAAGTCTCCAGAGAAGGAGACTCCACAACCTCTCTGGGGAGCCTGTTCCAGTGCTCCATAATCCTTATAGTAAACTATTCTGTCCCATATTATCAGTCTCCAAGCTGTGCAGGAAGTGTGGATAAAATGTTTGAAATAAGAGAGCAGCTTGGGCTCCGCAAGGAGACTTGTGACTGAAAACCTCAGCTGTCACTTTGAAGAGATGCTAGAATACAAACCCCAAACCTCCCACATGGGTACAAACTCTCAGCTGCAGAAAGGCTTGAAACAAACTTGTAGTGAGAAAACATTTATTATATCACGATGCATGTTTCATTTTGACTTCACTGAGAAGAGCTGCTAAAAAGGAAGCAAGTTAAGTCATTGTTTTTTTACATGTTTGCCTTTATTTCTTACACAGGCACAGCAGAATTCCAACAAGTTGTCCGTTTACTAAGGCAGCTACCATTTTTCTAGTTCAGAAGGCAAACTTGATTTTTGAGGTACTATGAGGGCTTATAAAGGAAATCTGTGTAAATAAGATTCAGAAAATGTTGAGGTTGGTTGCTGAAACAATCACCTTTAACATATATCTGAGAAAAAACAAACAAGCATCAGTAGACACAAGAGTATTTATCCCCATATATTTCAGTGTGTTTGGAAGCAAAGCTAGCTATTAACAAATGCCTGTCACAGAATCAGGGAGTGGTTGGGGTTGGAAAGCACCTTTGAAGATCATCTAGCCCAACTCTCCTAGAGTAGCCTTCCTACCCTTTTTCTGAATCAAAGTTTATTGAGTCAGGATGCAAAATTAGGTATAGATCATGAAGTTTTCTTTCTGGAATTATATAATTTAATATATTGATAAGAACTTGTCTTTGAGTTATGAAATTACTTCACTGTTTTCACTACCTACACTTCAGACAAAGATCAACTTTTGCTGAGCAATAGTATTGAAATAGCCACACCCTTCCCACAAATTCTGTGGGATTTTGAAGGGTTCTTATGCAAATAATTTTTACTCACTCTTGAATTTCCTGTAATGATTTTATTTCTTATGTCAATATAGAGAAGACCTTCTCAAAATAAGGTAGCTTCAAATCCAAAATCCATCAGCTCGTCATAGCTACCATATGTTTTGATTTCTATGTAGAGTAAAAATATGCCCTTAAAGACCCTGACTTGGTCTAGTGGAAGGTGTCCCTGCCCATATCAAGGGGGTTTGAACTAAATCATGGAGTCATAAAATCACCAGACTTGGAAGTGGCATCTAAAGGTCACCTAGTTTTTAACCCTGCTGCCTCCCCCACCACCCCTCTTCATCTTCCCAAAGCAGCTCCTGCTCCCTCTACACCATCCTCCACCCTGTCTAAACAGCTCCTGCTCCACCACCACATTGTTGTATCCATCTCAGAGCCAGGACCCTCACCAGCCAAGATACCACACAGAAGAGCTCAGTCCAAGTAAGGAGGCCCAGCCAGCACCCATAGGTGATATTGGAGGGATCATCAAATGTCTTCCTATCTAACCGGGGGGCCACCAGGCCCCCCGGCCTTTGTAGTCACCACCACCATCACCCAGTGCGCACCATGAGGACTCACCAGTGATGAGAGGAGGATCCTCAGCCCAGATGGGCTCAGCTTAGGGCTTCTGCTTTTCCTGGGGGGATTAAAAAGGGGAGTGGGTGGGGAGGGCCAAGTGGCTGCACCTGGGGTGGGAGGAGGCTCCAACAGAGCCCAGGTGCCTAAAACTGCCACAATGCTGTCAAGCTCCTCATTAAGGCTGCTGTCACGTTAACATCATTCTGGAAGCAGAAAATGCCCTTGACATGAAGGAGCCCTAAGTAATATTTGACCACCCAGACCTCTCACACTTAAGAAGCTCTTTTGTCCTTTTCCTGTAAGAATGTTCTGCTTTACATAGCCCTGGTATGATTTCCTAGGGGCCAACAGGGTGAAAAGGGAGCTCAGACATTAGTGGTTCTGTAATAATTCTAAGTCTGCTGTGCTGATGGGTTTTCTTTTAATTAGCAGAAATACATTTAGCTGAACACCTCTAAAGCTCACGCTGTCTGACTAGAGCTAGCTGGTGCTGATGCAGTTGCCTCTCAGTTCACAGTCTGAGAGCCTCTTGTGGTTCTCACAGAATCACAGAATTATTGAGGCTGCAAAAGACCTCTGAGATCGTCAAGTCGAGCCTATGACCTAACTTCACAACATTAGTTGAATTATGCCACCAAGTGCCACATCCAATCTTTTGTTAAAGACCTCCAGGGATGGTGACTTTGCCACCTCCCTGGGCAGTCCGTTCCAGTACAGAAATGAGCATCATGATGACACATCATCCAGACCACTCTTCCACAGTTTAGCTGCAAGGATGTGTGGGAAAGAGTATCAAATGCTTTACTGAAATCAAGATAAACCACATCCACTGCTCTACCATCATCTGTCCACTTGGTTATGTCCTTATAAAAAACTATCATGTTGGTCAACCATGACTTCCCCTTGGTGAAACCATGGCACTGTAGAAAGTCTCATAGAATTTATCAATATTAATTCCAAGCAAAATGATTTTAATTTGTCTTCATTCTCTTGTGTAGTTATTTCTAATGTTACAGTGACAAGGATGTGTTCTGGACACTGATTTTCAAAGAGATGGAGTGAGAATGTACATATTCTTCCCTTGTCTGTGTTGAAGCTGATGAAGCTTTGCCCCAGTGGCTCTGTTCTTAAGTGTTATTAGAAGTTGTTCAGCTTAGCAAGGCCGGTGTCACAGTTTCTGAGAGGAGGAAACTGTGCATATAAGTCAACAACTAATGGAATAATTCATGTTGCTGTGATCCAGTAAACATCTCAATGCCACTGAAGATAGAATAACAGTCGCAAAATGTTTTGAGTTGGAAGGGACATTTAAAGGTCATCTAGTCCAAACACCCTAACAACCTACTTAAGATTTTTGGTTTCAGGATTCAAGGGAGATCATGAGAAACATCTGATGCTGAAACTCGATTTGTGGATGCCCAAGCGCAGATGGACTCATGCAAATCTTGCCAAATCTGAGGATAGCCTTAAATCAGGGTGATGCACATGTCAAGGATGACAAATCAGTCTCAGACCCTCTCCTTACAATTCTGACATAGGACCAGCTCCTGAAAACCCTTTTAAGATCACACCCTGATGAAAAGTATTCTAGAAAAAGCTAAAAGAACAGATGCAAGTGCCACAGATTGAGTTGAACCTGCTGCTATTATTTATACCATGCTGTAGTCATGCCAGATGCAAAACTGAAAGTACTAACTGGAGCAAAGTGTGGGGCTTGAAGTTCAGATTGCAATATGGGAGGCTTCCTGTTCCAGTTTCTGCTTCTGTGTTCTTTGGTGCTTTTCTTTTCCACTGGGATGGCAGCAGGACAAGGAGGGATGGGGGAGTAGTTTTCTGGCTTGGGCTTTTGGCTGGCTTGCTTCTGCTTGCTGCTGCTTTGCATTTTATACTGTGTTTTTCTGATTTTCATCAGTAAACTCTTCATCTTCTTTTTTTCCACTTCAGTCTCAAGTGTTTTGAGTGTTATTTTTCCCTCACTTCTGTTTTGGGAACAGGTTAACCTGCTGGTTCATTTTGACCCATTTTGTCCTGATTCAAACCATCACAGCAAGGTCTTCAAGTGACTGTATATTTTTCTTCCTGTAATTGTTTCATCTATTTGGTGAAGGCTTTCATCTTCCTCTTAAGCTTTCTTCAGAAATGAAATCACATCCTGGGCTTCATCAAAAGAAGCATGGCCAGTAAGTTGAGGGAGGTGATTCTTCCCTTCGATTGGAGGTGTTCAAGAGGGGATTGGATGCGGCTCTTGGTGCCATGGTTTAGTAGTCATGAGGTCTTAGGTGACAGGTTGGACTTGATCTTGGAGGTCTTTTTCACCCTTATTGATTCTATGATTCCACTCTGGTGACACTACCTGGAGTATTGTGTTCAGCTCTAGAGCTGCCAGAGTAAGAAGGACATGGACATGCTCAAGTGGGTCCAGAGGAGGACCATGAAAATGATCAGGAGGCTGGAGCACCTCCCATGTGAGGACAAACTGAGGGAGCTGAGATTGTTTATTGTTGTTTGTTCTGGAAAAGAGAAAGCCCCAGGGAGATCTTATAGCTGCTTTATAGTACTTAAAAGGGACCTACAATAAAGATTGGGAGGGACTCTGTTTCAGGGAATGTAGTGATGGGATGAGGGGGTAAGGAAAAAATTCTTTGCTGTGAGGGTGGTGAGACATTGAAACAGGTTGCTTAGAAATGTTGTGGATGCCCTCTTCCTGGAAGGCCAGATAAGATGGAGCTTGGAACTTGGTTTTTAAGATCCTTTCAAAACCAAACCATTCTATGATTCATTTGCTTCTCTAATTTAGGAGGCCCCAGCTTTTTCAACCTTTCCAGATCATATATGAATACTACCATTTAACTTCTTTTAATTTTTATCATCTAAGCTTCCATTAATTGCTTTATATCTTGTCTGAAAATGAAGCTACAGTACTCCAGCCTTACCTCGTAATATATAGTAGTTACTTAATATGCCTGTTTATACTTCCCAGAGTGATGTTTTTCTCTTTTCACAGTATTCTGACATTGTTGTATCACAGTTATCTCATCATCCTCCATAGTTTCTGAAATGTTTTTCTGCATAACTTCCAGAGAACCAATTCCACTGATCCTAGCCAATCTCCATGCTGTCTATTATTCCTATGTAGAATTACTTTTCACATTTTTCTGCTGAATTTAATTTCTTTCATTCCTTTCTCTAAGTAATTTTGTAATAGTTCCCCTTCTGAAAGCTTCACTGAAGTCAAAGTAACAAAATTTGTCGCTTTTCTTCTATCCAAATAGAGGAAGAAGTAGTGGACTTCTTCAGAGGAGATTCTGATTAGATATTCAGGAACGATTTCAACTGCTAAGAACAGCAGAAGAGTGGGATAGAGTGGGTGTTAAGTCTTCATTGCTAAAGGTCTCTCAGATCAGAATCGACAGGCATCTGTCAAGAGTGACATAAGTACAAGTACAAAAGTACTTTATTCCAGTAATGGAATAGATGAAGCTCCTTCCAATGATTCTCTGCACAGAGGAAACCAAGACTCATTCTCAACTGCATGAGACACCAGAGTAACTTTACCACAAAGCAAATGAAAGAAGTCACAATTAAAGGACAAAGGATACATTTTAATCATATTGGGTTAGACTGAGCTGAAGTTAATTCACCTCACAGCATCTTTCTAGTGCTGTGTTTTGCAGCAGTAGTTGATAACACAGCAATGTTTTAGCTACTGTTGAAGAAGGCTGTGGCCTTTCAACATTTCCCTGCCCCAAGAGGGTGGGCAAGATCTTGGGAGGGGATATGGATGAGCCAGCTGACCCAGATTGGCCAAAGGGGTATTCCATACCATATGACTTCAGCTCAGGTATAAGAATGAAGTCAAAGAAGGAAAAGAAGGAAGTGGGGTATTCATCCATGGCGTCGATCTTCCCAAGTAACCACCAGGCTTAGAGAGCCCTACCTGCCAAGACCAGCCATCATCCTGCTGATGGGAAGTAGAGACTAACATCTCAGAAAAAAACAAAGTCTGTCCTGGTTTGAGGCTAGGCAGATCCTCTCTTTCCCCTGAGAGGGGCAAAGGAATGACACTCACACAAATGGATTGCAGAAGTGATGGAAAGTTTAAATGGAAAAGCTACAAGCTATGTGACAAAGATGCCCCAAAGTGTACAGAGTCCCTTCCAGCCACCCAAACGTCCCCAACCTCTCCCATCTCTCCACCTGAGGGTACACCTAAAACCCCCAGGGTTCTTTCTTTCCCCTCCCCGGCTGGTCTCAGACTTGGCCAGTCTGAGACTGCCCCTTCTCCTGGCATTAAGCCTATCCAGGACTAGGAGGCCCTGAGATACTCCCCCCCATTGTTACCCAATAGGGAGCATCTCCCATGAGAGCAGAGAGGGAGGAAAGAGGAAGAGAATGACTTTGCAGATGGATTTGTAGGGCGTTGGATATTACAGGTGTGAAATATGCTGTTTCCTGCTGGGCTGGACCCTCGGGACGCTGGAAGTGTAGCTTGTGTGGCAGTAACAGCAGACACCCAGCCTAAACTGCCATATATTTGTCTACATGGGCCTTCAAAATGAATTCCTAAGAATTTCCAAGAAATATTTCCAATAAATAATTCATAATTTACAAACCTAACACCTACAAAATTCCCACAAGGGATCAAGAATTCAACTTGTACTTCACCATCACTGATCTCTCCTGTACTACTTCTGTTTTTTCTGGGCAGATATTCTTCCCTCTAACTTCTGGAGCAATGCAAGTGTACCACTGAGCAGAGGAATACTGAATACAAATTCACAAAAGCTTTGGGGGAAACATGGTTATTTCAAAACTGCACTTTCCTCTACAAATTACTGTTAAGCAAAGTAAAATAAAATACTAAAATTTGAAGTAGTTAGTAGGTACAAAATGGGCCTCATTACCTTTTAATATTTCTATTTAAGATAGTTTCTTTTTACTTAAAAATTATTGATTCCCAAACATATGCTTGAGATCAGCCAGAAGGATTGCATGCAGTGTTGCTATAGAAGAGCCAAACTGCAAGACTGTAAAACTGGACTGGAAATAGATTAGTACACACAGGGAGGCAAGCTTCTAAAATTAACCCAACAGCTTTGAAGTTAGTTTCTCCTCAGGTTACTGAGGAGATCTCAGTGCATCTACTTTAGCTATGCTTGAATCCATAGGCCATTTTCCTAGGAGATGTGTGATATTGTTGCGTAACATACATTGCAAATACGTGTACGTTAATAGTAACCATTTAGTATATGACCCAAAAATGCTTATTTTAATGCTGAAGCTACAGTCTGAACATGAATGCTGGTTTGTTCCAAGTGCAGGGAGTATTTTTAAGTTCTGCCCTAAAAGCCACTCTTCACAAGGAATGGAGTGCTGCCACATGATCTGCTTCAGCAAGTCTGGGGGACCACTGTTAGACTGAATGGATTTCATGTATGTACTAGCAACCACAAAAAATCTGGTCTTCCTTCTATTCTCCCACCCCATTGGTATTCTGTTTATGAAACAGCTGCAGGGTCAGCCTCAGAGAGATAATCTCAGCTCAGCTGTTACCTTGGATGTGAGAGGTTAGTTTAAAATCCAGAAGATAAAACTGTCAAAGAGAGATCTAACAGGAGGGCAATGATGAGCCCTATGAGGAGAGGCTGAGGGAGCTGGGATTGCTCAGCCTGGAGAAGAGGAGACTCAGGGGTGACCTTATCACTCTCTACAACTACCTGAAGGGAGGTTGTAGACAGGCAGATGATGGTCTCTTCTCCCAGGCAGCCAGTACCAGAACAAGAGGACACAGTCTCAGGCTGCGCCAGGGGAGGTTCAGGTTGGATGTTAGGAAGAAGTTCTATATAGAAAGAGTGATTGTGCTATGGAATGGGCTGCCCGGGGAGGTGGTGGAGTCGCCGTCATTGAAGGTGTTCAGGAGGAGACTTGATGGGGTGCTGGGTGCCATGGGTTAGCTGTTTGGGTGGGTTGGATTGGTTGATGGGTTGGACACGATGATCTTGAAGGTCTCTTCCAACCTGGTTTGGTTTATTCTATTCTAATAATAAATGACATATTAGACACAGCTGAGGAAACACAATTAAGCAAACAAACTGCAGCAGAGGAGTGCGTGTCTGCTGAGTAAAAAGAAGACTGGCTGATACAAGAAATACAATAAGGCAGATGTAATAAATGCTTTTTGACTTGAGGTTTGCTCTCACAGATTAAATTCTAAATCCTGCAAAGATCTATGTCATCCTGTAATCATGCAACATCAAGTAATTAACGTCAGGCATGTGGCAACCATTAGTAACATACAGGAACATGAATACCTGAAAAGAATCACCAAAGAAAAAACTCTGTTTTCTTAAAATAATACAATATCTGCTTTTATAAACCA
Organism: Melanerpes formicivorus; assembly: GCF_026170545.1. Taxonomy (NCBI): domain Eukaryota; kingdom Metazoa; phylum Chordata; class Aves; order Piciformes; family Picidae; genus Melanerpes; species Melanerpes formicivorus. The sequence continues at coordinate 19,045,170 of NW_027142367.1, read as the reverse complement.
ACATTAATCCAGCAAAAGAAGTTTTAACAGTATCATAGTATCACAGTATCATTCAGGGTTGGAAGGGACCACAAGGATCATCTAGTTCCAAGTATAGCAAGTAGTTAGGCTGGAAAAAACAACAGAGATTCCAACAACAGGTTATACCACCATTGAATTATTTTTGTAATTGATACTTACTCTAAAAGTTTCATGAGGTAGAAGAAAATGAGTAATGCTTAGAAATTGTCATTTAATTTTATTTTTATATTGAAAACTTATTTAATTTGATCTAGTTTATTTGACTAGAAAAACAGACTTAAGAGTACATAGTCATAATTCAATAATACCATTAAGGACAAATGAAATCTAGGATCTGTGTTTCAGGGGAGCTTTGCCATTTGTAGTTGCTTTTGCTCCAGAACAGAAACCAACCAAACAAAAAATGATATTATGGTGAAGACTGCATGAAATTTTGTCACCTTTTTGTATTTATCTACTTAGTGCATTCGAGGAGCAGAGGGCTCTACAAGTGCAGCATTTTATTGTTGGTAGACCACATTGGGTGGAGCATTACATCTCATCCATGTCATAGTTTCATAGTTTCATAGTTTCATTCAGGGTTGGAAGGGACCACAAGGATCATCTAGTTCCAACCCCCCTGCCATGGGCAGGGACACCCCACACTAGATCAGGCTGCCCAGAGCCTCATCCAGGCTGCTCTTAAACACCCCCAGGGATGGGGCCTCGACCACCTCCCTGGACAACCCATTCCAGGGTTTCACCACTCTCATGCTGAAGAACCTCCTCCTCACATCTAGCCTGAATATACAGAGCATGTTTCCCTTCCAAACCAGCTCCCTATTTCTTTTCAAAGGGATCCAGCTGCAGTGCTTGAAAACAGAGCCAAGAAGAAACTACTCATTAGAACAGCAAGAATGAGCATGGAATTTCTTCCATTATAACACTTCTGGGCACAAAATTTTTACATGACCTATTTTTTGCCTTGCATTTCCTTTGTATTAGATCTTGCCTGTGAATCAGTCACACTGCTTCAGTACATATTCTCCATGTTGGATCTATTACAAAAGTTAATGATTTATCTTTTAAGTAATAATACTTTGCTTGTGGCTCTCACATGATATAGAGTGGGATGTGTAGCTTCTACTCAACTTTCAACCGTGGTGTATGCATGACATTGCTCTTATCCTTTTGGGTATCTTTTGCATTACAATATGTTCACAAGATTCCTGATGTGCAGTTCTTCTTTCCTTCTTTATTAGCTGCCAGTAAGAGCCATGTGTCTTGTCATCCCTCCATTTTATTATTTTTCTTTAAATAAACACACATAAGTATATGTTGGAGAACCCAGGTTAGTCTTATGAACTAAGAGATGGAGAAAGTTTAAACAACTTGTTAACTGGCTCCTGCTGGCAGTTTGACAAAATATCATCATTGGATTTCTGAGCCCATATTTAAGCTCACCCAATCATCAGCTCCAAAGAATATGTAACAGGATGATTAGAAAAGGTATACTGAGCCAGCCACCAGCAATCAGGCACAGTCAACATGGGTTCACAAAGTTTTTAACTAATTTGATATCATTCTACCTAGTGGATGAAGGGAAAGCAGAGGGTTTCATTTTTCTGGACTTTGTTAAGGCTTTTGATCCTGGTCAAGCAGATAGACTAGATGATCATTATAAATCCTTTCTGGATTAAATAATCTATTCTAATCACATCACAGTATCACAGTATCACAGTATAACCCAGGTTGGAAAAGACCTCGAGGATCATCGAGTCCAACCCATCAACACAGACCCCATGACTAGACCATGGCACCAAGTGCCACGTCCAATCTCCTCTTGAACGCCTCCATCATCATTTCAAGACAAGAGTTCCAGATTCACCCTTCTTTTGATTGCCTGTTTCTATCACAGAGCACTAATACAAAACACATATAGTCATATAGGAAAAACCTTTACTTAAGATGACTGAGCCATCTCACAGACAAGGAAAAGCAAAACCAGCTTGTTTCATAATGAAAGACTAGTCTGTCTGGATGCTATAGCAGAACAGGCATTGCCTATAGAAAGCTAACATGTTTTACTTATTAGAGAGAATCTCTTCCTAGCAGAGCACAGAGCAGACTGGAAATCCCTGAGGTGTGAAAGGTAGAAAAGCCAACAGCTAGCTAACTGTTAGCTAGAAAATTCTCATGTCTCTTCTCACTATAAGTAGTTTCCTTTTGGTTCTATCTCCCTTTTCTTCAGTGGTAATGTGAGACACTTCCACCTGTGATGTTTACTTTGGTAGAAGTAGAGATCAGAGCACTGTGGGTGATGCGAATAAGCTTTCTTTGCTTGTATTACTGCACTTTGGCTGAAGAATTATTTTACCTGAATAACAGTAGGCTACTTCTCACAGATATGGACACCACACCATCCTCCTTCCTCAAATTCATCAAGCATTTTCTAGTAGGAGCTGTGCTTGCCAGGTGGGGAGCTGGTGTCCCTGAGATCCCAGAGATCCCCATTGTGCTCAAAAAAACATATTTTCCCCCAAAGATGTTTGCATAAGCCATACTTCAGTAAATTCAGTCTTTAACTGAGCTCTGTTGTATCACTGGGAAAAAAATATGGCAAACATCAATTTTTGATTTATAATCACTGTGGAAATGAAATCTCAACATTTTGTTGGAGGACAACCTAAGTGAAACTGTCGCATATAGAATGAGCAGAGTATACTAGAAATAATATTAGTCTACTATTTAGAGCTTACAAGTCTACTATTTAGAGGTTACTCTAGTGTGTATGGTCCTACTTTTGTTCAGATTTTACTGGCTTATGTTTTGCTTTAAAGTGCTGTCTTCTTTACATTGTTTCTGAACGTGTGCTCACTCACAAACTAATTTTCAAGTTCCATTGAAGAATCTCAGCAGCAAGTGTTCACAAAACCACTTTTAATACATTCATTTTACTGACTTTTAGAAGAAAAATATATCTATACTGATAGGTTGGATATTTAGTAACTAACTGGGATGAATTCAACAACTGTGAAAGACTGATAAATTAAACGCATTCAAACAACAGGAAGTATCACTCACAGGCTCCGAGCATCTGCCTTAGATGAAATAGGTATCAGATACTGGAAGCAATAGAGCCTTGTTCCACTGTGAAAAGATATTATCTTAAGCCTTTACATTCAAGAAGTGAAATCAGTGAAACAGACTGGCTACAGGTAAGTAATTGACAGGCCATAGGAACAACAGATAAGATAATGCTGAACAAACAGACAGCCTAATAAATGCCAGAGTTGCATGCAGTGGCTTGAAGGGGTTGTTTCAATAAATTTGGAAAGGGGTTTTCTTTAGGGCAGTGAATAATGAAGATTAGTACTGTGAAGAGACAGCATAACATAGAGTATATATTTTTCTTGTCTTTAGAGAAACTATTGCTTTATTCAGCTAGGAATAAACAAGAAACTGGGAAAATACATTCATTAAAAATGTTGTACTGAATTGTAATTCTCATAAACAGAATCCAATTGGAAGTTGCAGAAATGCTACAGATATTAAGTACCAAAAATGCTGAAACCATGTGAAACTCATGCTGTTGACACTGACTGCAACAGACACAACTGATATGATTTATGGTAGCTGCAAAACTTATGCTTGTCTCATCTGACTACCCCAAGAGAACGTTATTAAATAAGAATGAAACAAGAATCAGAATGTAACGCAGTATAAGCTTGTGAAAAAAAGCTCTCAACCTTCAGACCTGAATAAACATGCCTCACCCATAGGTCTCTACATATGTATATGCAATGTGACTTATAAAGTGCCAACTACCTGTAGCCTCTCTTCCAGCCCTGCAAACTCTGGGATCCCTCCAGATCTGACTAAGGCACTCCCAGATCAGGGCAATCTCCAAGAGGTTCTCTTCAGCCATTCAACTCTTAAAGAGTCACAGTCCAAGTGCAAGCAAATAAAACAGATATTGTTGTCACAACCTAAAACTTACATCTCCCACAGGAGACAAATTTTCTTTGTCAACTGTACATCATCAACTGATTAAAGTACATTCAAGAACATTACTGACTGGATTTTCTATTGTAGGTTTTAAATGCTCGAATATTTGCTTTCAGAGAAATGTATCTAACTTTTTCTTCCTATTGCTACGAGATAGAATGAAAAGTTTCCACATTTGAAACTACCTTTTCTCATGTTTTTCTGTCTTTCCAATGCTGGTGCCCCTTCATTCATGCAAAAGCAGCTCACCATTCACTTTAGTCTTTTAAGTTTGTTTCTCACCCCAACATTTTCATGTCTTTTTTGAAAAATGCACAAAAAGTTTGCAGTAAATTGTCACTGTCTCCCTCTAATTTCTGCTTTTCCAGAGGTCTTCATCATGACTTCACTGTCTAATCACTAATTTTGCCTCGGTGACCACATTTAAAATAATTGTAGTCAGCTACATTTGGTACCCACTTTATAATCTGACTTTGGTGTCTTTAAAAATGCTCTGTTTGTCATGCCACCCTGACTCATGTTCTGCCACTGCTAGTTCAGTCTTCATCCTACTCATCACAGTCTCCCAGTGTGTCATTTCAGACCATTAATAAAAATGTTTGAAAGAGCATCGACAAGGCTACAAGTGTTAATAGTGTGTTAACAATAGTATCAACTGTAAGAAACTTTGAGGTGTTATATAATTGTAAAAGTCATAATCATTGTATTACATTTAAAGCACAAACTTATAGCTGTAATAAAATAAAGTTAGTAATAATAGCAAAAATCACATTAATTATACAAATGATTAAAAGTTGAGGTAACCAGTAGGAACTAATGTCTATGACAGCAATATTATGTATCACAGTATCACTTAGGTTGGAAAGGACCTCGAGGATCATCGAGTCCAACCTATCAACACAGACCCCATGACTAGACCATGGCACCAAGTGCCACGTCCAAACCCCTCTTGAATGCCTCCAGGGACGGTGACTCAACCACCTCCCTGGGCAGCACATTCCAGTGACTAATGACTCGCTCGGTGAAGAACTTCCTCCTCACCTCGAGTCTAAACCTCCCCTGGCGCAGCTTGAGACTGTGTATAATATCTTCTGAACTTGCTGTGGTAATGCTCCATTGTTAGTGCTCTATTTAATGTATTATATGATCCTACTACTTTCAAATTCCCATTCAGTGACATGCCAGGTGTTTTGGTTTGGGTTTTTTTGGGGGGGGGTTTTGGAGGCTATGATAGGCAGTAACTGGCCATAACCATGAGATGGATTTATATGAATTGCCCCTTCCACACAAGATGTGTTATATGTAATTCCAGAATTGCCTTCATTAGGATATAGAAGTGGTTGTGAACCAAACAGCTATTGCAGCAGTTACTTTTTCCTTCCCAGGGGAGATTTTTACGCTGAGGCAGACAATATTGCATGGAATTTAGTACTTTTCTCTCCACACCTTTTCTTAATTATTAGAAGATTTATTCTGCAGTCTCAGTGGAGGTAATAGAATAAAAATACCCAGGACTTAAATCTATGTAAGACCTAAGAATATGTGTTTTTTTTGCTGTATTTCTCTCTCAGTGACGGTCTGTTTAGTTAAATTTATTCACCAAGTAATGTCTTATATTCTATAATAAAATGATAAGACTTTCTGAAATATGTGTGTTAAAGTGGGCTACCCTCATTGTAAAATCACCCAAAAGCCATAGACACCTAGGCTTTTACTGACAGCCCACACTGTCTGATAGCCCCATATGCATTAATCCCAGGATGGTCTGTACATCAGACCTCTACATAGCACCATAGCCTAGCATTTGCATCCAAGAAGTATCACAATCCCTGCAGAGGCTCTCGATATGAGGAAGAGGAAACTCCCAGAGTCTTAGTTTGTTGGCCAAAATCAGACTAATTTTCAATCTCTTCAGCCTCTACCACAAGCTGAGTGCTATCACCTGTCTCCCTACCTTCTCTCTCTGCCAGTCCAAACTTCTCTTTAGGTATTTGGTGAGCACTAAGGTGAGCACCATCTCAAGCAAGCTATGCCTTCAGTATGTTTTTTAAAGACTAATTTATAGTCAAAGACTATATGTGTACAGTCTTTGGAATGAGGCAGAACTCAGCCTCAGAAAGTCCCTCGGAAAATCAGGGAGACATTTTTCTTAGGTAGACGAAAAAGATACTTTAATATGTGACTACAACTGCGAAAGGCAAAGGTCAGGGAAGAAAAAAGGAAGGAGGAAGGAGCAATTAGAAAATAGGCAAATAGTTCCCCCAAAAAATCAGTTATAACAATGCCTTGCCTCTTTTTAGACACAGTGCAGCACTTAATTGTCTTTATTAACTATTTCTTATCCTCCCAGAAACCATTAAGATGTTCTGAGCCCATTCCAGAAGACCATGGGCATAAGTGTCTGAATTACAGTATTAAAAAACTAGAGCAGGATGCTCAGAGAGGTTCTCTTGAGTCTTTCAAAACCCACCTGGATGCATTCATGTGTGGCCTGCTCTAGGGGGTCCTACTTTGGCAGGGGGGCTGGACTTGAGGTCCCTTTCAACCCTTAACATTCTGTGATTCTGTGAGCACCTTCACTATAAATGACTTACTCCTGATATCCAGTCTGAATATACCCTCATCCAGCTTAAAGCCATTACCTCTTGTCCTATCACTACAAGCCCTTGCAAAAAGTCCCTCCCCACCTTCCCTCTTGGCCCCCATCAGGTATTGGAAGGCTACTATAAGGTCTTCTTGGAGCCTTGTCTTCTTCAGGCTGAACAGCCCCAGCTCTCGCAGCCTGTCCCCATATGAGAGGTGCTCCATCCCTCTAATCATCTTTGTAGCCCTCTTCTGGGTCCACTCCAACAGTTTGATATTAATCTTGTGTTGGGGGCACAAGAATTGGATGCAGTACTCCAGGTGGCAGGGTCTACAAGAGCAGAGCAGAAGAGGAAAATAATCTCTCTTGACCTGCTGGTCACATTTTGTTGGCTCATGTTGAGTTTTTCCTCAACAAACACTCTCAAGTCCTTCTCCTCAAGTCCTTCTCCTCAAGACTTCTTTCAAGCCATTCTCCATCTTCCCTATAGTTTGTGTTTGAGATTGCCCCAGCTGAAGTGCAGGACCTTGCACTTGGCCTTGTTGAACTTCATGATGGACACAACTCTCAAGCCTGTCAAGGTCCCTCTGCATTGTATCCGTCCCTCCCAGCATGCCCACCAAACCACACTTGGTTGTCATCTGCACCTTTGTTGGCTTGGTGTCATCTGCAAATCTGCTGAGGGTACAGTCAATGCCACTGTCTGTATCACTAACAAAGATATTAAACAGCACTGGTCCCAGTATCAACCCCTGAGGGATGACACTTGTCACTGGTCTCCATCTGGATATTAAGCTGTTGATCGCAACTCTTGAAGTGCCACCATCCAACCAATTCCTTACCCAGTGAGTGATTCATCCTTCAAATCCATGTTTTTCCAAGGTGATGACCAGGACAATATCAAAGGCTTTACACAAGTCCAGGCAGATAACATCAGTTGCTCTTTGGTTACTTACTGATGCCTTAACACTGTCATAAAATGCCACCAAATTCATCAGACATGATTTTCCCTTGGTGAAACTATGCTGGTTCCTAGCAATCACCTCTTCTTCATTATCCGTGTGCCTTAGCAGAGCCCTCAGGAGGATCTGCTCCATGATTTTGCCAGGCAGAAAGGTGAGACTGACTGGCATAAAAAAACAAGTAAAAGGCAAGTGTCATAGCTGTCTTCAGGAAGGGAAGTTTCTCCTTATGTGCCATGTGATGTAGTCCTCTAAACTCCATTAGACTCACACTAGGATAGCCATGTATTTCTTCTACTGGGAAGCCCACAAGCAGGCACAGCAGTGCAGCTGTGAACTCCCAGAGGGACATGCTAAAACTCTCTTGACTCACTGACTGCATTCCAGCTATCACATCTGAGTTAGTTGTTGGCTGCCTTTACCATAGAGGTAAACAGCTCACTCACATTTACTTAAACTCCTCATTGTACTCCAGGATTCTCTGATCCTTTTCAGAAAAGCTGCTTTCTAGCCAGGTGGTGTCCAGCCTGTGTGACTGTCAGAGTTTTTTCATCCCATATGTGAGACTTACAGAGCAGTACAATGATAAATACTGCTCTTACAAAAGTCTTAGGAGAACAGTCAGAAGGCTTCACCATCTGTTGAAACATTGCAAGGGACAAGCAGTTGACAGGTATTTGCCACGAAAGAGAGGTAGCCTGGTATGGATATTTGATGGATGTTTGAATGGAGGCAGCAAGGAGCATGATGTCACTTTTCTGAAACTTAGCATATCCAATATGAACTGAAGCCAAATTCTGAAGCCACTGATACAGCCAAGTTGTAGTCTATGTTGTGCTTTTATGTTTAGTTGTTGAAATGGATGGTTAGGTTATATGTAAGAGGAATCTACACAACAGTAATGATTGCTTTGCTATTGGTTGGTGAGATTCCTCCAGAAAAGTTGCAATTATTGTTGATACAATTGTAGGAGGCCTTATGGTGTCAGAGACTAGTCTACTACAACGGAGTAGATAAGAAAGCCATGTTATCTGATAAGTGTTCACTATCTTACTAATTTTGTTGAGAAAGACTTGATTACATGATCAAACATACAGGGATAAAACTCCAACTATAGACACTTCAATAGACTTAATATACCCAGTTACAGATGAATCTAACCCAAGACATGGGCTGGGAGCTACAAAAGGATGAATGACTAAAGCATGCAATATTATAAAATGTAAATTATAATCCCATAAGGGAGGCTGAAACTACAATTAGCATAAGAGACAATACAAACACAACAGAACACCACAGAATAGGGTTCTAATTAATAGGAGAAAGAGCAGTATAATCACAGACTAAAGTCTGTTTGTCTCTACTTCAGCCTCTGATTTGCACTGGAGTCTTGTTAATTAAATATTGATAATCTACCCTTTTTTGGCCAATTAAATAATAATTGTTGTCTGTCCTAAGTTGAAAGGTCATTTATCATCTGCAGAACCTTGTTCCAGATTCATTCCTTTCATCTCATGCCTTTTATTTGAAACAGCTCTTCTTGCTATGACAGCAAGTACTGAAAATCAAAACTGACTGAAATTGCAACTTGTCAAGCTATTCAAGAGTATCCCAAACATTTCATTACATGGAGGGTGTTCCATGACTAAAGAATCTTGGTAAAATGCTTTGGGGTTGTTTTTTTTGGTAGTTAATATATCTCTATGCTATTTCTTCAAAGAAAACAAATACATTTCCTGTAATTCATGTTCTTGAGGCCTAATATATCATTAGTATGGAACACTTCAAATGGTGACGTTTTCCGTTTCAGCTGTGTTTCCACATATGACACACATTTAAACTTTACAAAAGGTAAATTTGTTTACTAGAGGAAAGTTTTCCTTTCCTTTCCCTTTCATTTTTAGAGATGTTCTATAACAATCTACAATCTTTGAACATTTGACAGCAAAGTCTTTATGAATTACCCTGTTGACAACTAATTTGGACCTTTCTCCTTGGTTTAATGACAAAATGTAGGATTTGGATTTTATCATGTTTGCAAATTGGTGTGATGCAGACACCCAGTGAAAAAAATATGTATTTGCTATTCATAAATACCACATATTTCGTGCTTGGGCCAAACACAATGCAGAAATTTTAATGCTCATGTTCCCTAGTAGACTTTGTGCAGATGGTATTTTGAGAAACCTAGCTATGAGATGGCAAATGAAACGCTGGAAAGAATATGGTAAAGGAAGATGGTCCTTGTGACATGGTACAGAGTTCTTTAAATAGAAAACAGTTAGGTACAGTGAAAAGTTAAATTGTTTCCTAAAAACTATTTAGATCCTTGTCCTTCTTCATTAAAGTTTGAAGTTTTGATGGTAACAGTATTCAAAGCTCACAGTAAATATCTGTAAAGATTTGTAAATACACCTCCTTCAAGTAGGGATTTGATTTTTCCCTTCCCCTTCCCCTTCCCCTTCCCCTTCCCCTTTCCCTTCCCCTTCCCCTTCCCCTTCCCCTTCCCCTTCCCCTTCCCCTTTGCCTTCTCCTTTCCCTTTCCCTTCCCCTTTGCTTTCCCCTTTCCCTTTCCCTTTCCCTTTCCCTTTCCCTTTCCCTTTCCCTTTCCCTTTCCCTTTCCCTTCCCTTCCCTTCCTCTTCCCTTCCCCTTTCCTTTCCCTTCCCTTCCCTTCCCTTCCCTTCCCTTCCCTTCCCTTCCCTTCCCTTCCCTTCCCTTCCCTTCCCTTCCCTTCCCTTCCCTTCCCTTCCCTTCCCTTCCCTTCCCTTCCCTTCCCTTCCCTTCCCTTCCCTTCCCTTCCCTTCCCTTCCCTTCCCTTCCCTTCCCTTCCCTTCCCTTCCCTTCCCTTCCCTTCCCTTCCCTTCCTTTCCTTTCCCCTTCCCCTTCTCTTCCCATTCCTCTAAATTTCAGAAAATCTTTCATATCCATTGTTCTAGACCCCTCAGACAGGTCCTTGAAGCTAGTCCTTGTGAACGGGTCCCAATACACATTTGTATTTTCTTGAGGCAGCTCAAATGTGAAATTGCTTTTTCTTTTCTGGATGCTATACACTACTAATAGGATTTTCTGTGCTTGATTTAGAACCTCAGACCTGAGCAGCACCAACAAAGTAACTTTTTGATAGTACACAGAGCAAGCTCACTACTGCTTGCAGCTAGTCTTGCAAAGATACTCCTTAGCTTGCTGGTGGGGCATCAGTAAGGTCCTCTGATGCTGTTGTCAGGAAGATGTGGGCCCTTGGCCTGTACCAGAAATCAGTGCTGGAAACAGAACCTGATACCCAGAGAAGTACTGAATCTTTATTAATTGTCTGAAACTACCTTAAAAATGAACCACCTCCAGTCCCAGAAATATACCTTTCCAAAGCAAGTAAATGGCATGCCTGCAAGAGGCAACTTGCCAGAAACTTACTGGCTATTACCACCAATCCCACTGAGGTAAGTAGAGATGCCACACTTAAAAGCCTCAGGCTTTTCCTCATTGTTTGATTGTTTCCTGAGCAGAAATAATTTCTCTGTCTTCTTTGGGAAATCAGACAAACAGAAAATACAAGCCTAAAATTTATTTCCTCTGTGTCCAGCAGCCTGTGTTCTTGCACGTCAGACCAGTGCTCGTAAGCAGCCTGACCTCATACAGTAGAGTTAAGATTTTCAAGTAACTTGAGAAAAAGGATGGACAATGTATCATTTCCGCTGCAACTGTATGAGATGTGAAAGTGGAAATGCCAAAGCATTTTAACATTAACTCTTGATTCTAACTGGTTTTCATGACTCATTCAGTTGATAAGTGAGCAACAAAATCATGCCAGAAAAAGAAAATACGAATAGCTTGTTTAATTTAACGTACGTTTGCTCAGGAAACTGAGCAACTATTCTGATGGCAGGTAGGGGTGAGCTAATATTTTCTTGCCATAAATAAGCTTAAAAGCAATGAAACTAAAAGTGGGGGTGATGTAGCGTAAGTTTCCTGATGTTTCTGCTTGGTAATACACGCCTAGAGCTTCTGTCAGGTAGTTCCATGTGGCATATTATTTTATGTACCATAAGACTAAACAATTTTGTCTTCTGAAAGTAAAAAACTTCACGCTACCCCAGTGAAAGCCTTGCTGCAATCCTAAGTGTTGTTCTACTAAGCATTTACTGGTTTTCTTTACAGTGCTGGAAAGGCACATGGTGCAGGGCTTCTTTTACTTAAATAGCCTGCTGCAAATCTCTTAGATGACAGAGCAGCACTGAGAGACATCAGTGAAGAACAAGTTTCCTCAGGCTCCCTTTCCACAAATCCAAAGTTATGCTCAACTGAGATGTGATTACAAAAACCAGCGTAACATGGGCTTAGTTTATTGTTACTGTGGTGAGCTGACCCTGGCTAGCTGCCAGAACCCCATCCAGCTGCGCTCTCACTCCCTCTTTTCAATGGCAATAAGGTGGATAATCTCACAGGTTGAGATAGATGAGGTTTTCACTGACTAATTACTGTCATGAGGAAACAAGACTCAATTTGAGCCTAAACTCAGTGTAGTTTATTGCCAATTAAAAATAGAGTAGGATGGTGAGAAACAAATACAAAACTAAAACACCTTCTTCTGCCTACTTCCCAGGCTCAGCTCCAGTCTTTTGCTCCTGACTCCTCCCTGATGAGCTACACAAGGGATGACAATGGGGAGTGGGAGTCTGCAGTCGGCCCACAACAGCTCCTTTCTGCTGCTCCTTTCTCCTCACACTTTTCCCTGCTCCAATGTGAGCTCTCCACAGGCTGCAGGGAAATACCTGCCTTTCACAAAACTGTCTTCTACATTCAGGTTTGTATTTAAACACTATGACAGTTGATACTTATTCATGATGCAATCACTTGATAAGCTGAGTAATGCAGTTATGAGGGTAAAGTGAATAAAGATGCCTAATGAGGCTCTGTTCCTTTATGGGGAATGGCTTCGCATACCCAGCTTTGGTTGTGAACTTTGCTGATGCGGCTTCTGCCATCTGTATGCACCACACTTCCACTGACCAAGCACACTGATCCATGCTGAGAACTCTAACATGTGAACCTGGACTTTCTGAATCCTACTTTGCTCCTTTGGCTTCTCTTTGATTTTCTGAGGGCTAATGTTTTCATATTACTTGTGACTGAAACTTAAAATTCTCTTTTCTAGAGCCAAGGAGTTCTTTATTAGTAGACTGGTGAGGGAAGGCTATGGATTGTAATGATGTAGAGCAAAAGGGCAGAATACAGAAGCCTTGGGGTGTTTATAAAACATCATAGTGAAAAATCAGGACCATATTGGGCTACACAGAGTGCAAATGTAGAAAAGTTATAGAAAAGTTGTAATTTGAATATAGAAATGCTGTTCTGGATTTGGATAATATTATATTTATCTGGTTGATGTCAGATTGCAAGAACTGATTCAATTATATATATGTAGTAGAGATGAAAACGTGGTTTTGTACATTCTGAGAACTGATTATGTTAATGTGCTAATGCAGATTGCATTGAAAATATTTTGTTTCAGCATCCATGCAATACACACACTAGCAGTATTTTCCCTCTTTCCTAACAGCTATGTTGCAGATAACTTAGGAAACATATAAGCATGTTGAAGAATGGCTTGGAATCACCTCCAGCTTCTCTACTACTACAGATGAATATCCTAACAGATAGACTAGACTAGACTAGACTAGACTAGACTAGACTAGACTAGAATAGAATAGAATAGAATAGAATAGACCAGGTTGGAAAAGACCTTCAAGATCATCAAGTCCAACCCATCACCCAACACCATCTAATCAACTGAACCATGGCACCAAGCGCTCCCTCCAGTCTCTTCTTAAACACCTCCAGTCATGGTGACTCCACCACCTCCCTGGGCAGCCATTCCAATGGGCAATCACTCTTTCTGTGAAGAACTTCTTCCTAACATCCAGCCTAAACTGCCTCTGGCACAGCTTGAGACTGTGTCCTCTTGTTCTGGTGCTGGTTGCCTGGGAGGAGGCCAACCCCCACCTGGCTACAACCTCCCTTCAGGTAGCTGTAGACAGCAATAAGGTCTTCTCTGAGCCTCCTCTTCTCCAGGCTAAGAAGCCCCAGGTCCCTAACCCTCTCCTCATAGGCTTCTGATCCAAACCCCTCACCAGCTTTGCTGCCCTTCTCTGGACACGTTCCAGCAACTCAAATACAGAAATAGTTGTCCTATTACTGCTTACTCTTTTTTACAACATTTCCAAGCAAAATAAAAAATGCTATGTTGCAATATAGACCAAGGTCAGAGGATTTTTGTATAAATGCAGAGGTGCTACCTCATAAGAACGTAAGAAAAGACCAGGCAGCTGACATGTGCTCTGGCAGAGATTAGAGGTCTTGCTTCTGAATTGAAAAATGCTGTCAAAAATTTTAAACAAGTAACAGTTTTCTGAACAAATGGATTCTTGCATCATATTTATTAGAATAAACCAAACCAGGTTGGAAGAGACCTTCAAGATCATCGTGTCCAACCCATCAACCAATCCAACCCACCCAAACAGCTAACCCATGGCACCAAGCACCCCAGCAAGTCTCCTCCTGAACACCTCCAATGACGGCGACTCCACCACCTCCCCGGGCAGCCCATTCCAATGGGCAATCACTCTTTCTGTATAGAACTTCTTCCTAACATCCAACCTGAACCTCCCCTGGTGAAGCCTGAGACTGTGTCCTCTTGTTCTGGTACTGGCTGCCTGGGAGAAGCGACCATCATCCGCCTGTCTACAACCTCTCTTCAGGTAGTTGTAGAGAGTGATAAGGTCACCCCTGAGTCTCCTCTTCTCCAGGCTGAGCAACCCCAGCTCCCTCAGTCTTTCCTCATAGGGCTTGTCTTTCAAGCCCCTCACCAACTTTGTTGCTCTTCTCTGGACTCGTTCAGCAAGTCAACATCCTTCCGAAACTGAGGGGCCCAGAACTGGACACTGTACTCGAGGTGTGGCCTAAAAATTTGAGAGGTAAAATAAGCTTTCTTTTTCAAATTAGCACTCTAAATGTGATTTATATAAAATACAAATTTGCTAGTTATAGTATTCCTTCTAGCTTTGCACAGTAAAATATTATGCATATAAGTATGAAAGGAAGATGGTAAACATTCTTCTTTATTATGGTTCCTAGGATAAGTGAACTCTAGAGTATAGTAACATGTTGTTACCCAAACAGGACCAAAGGAAGAACTCGGTGAAGTTACTGCTGTAGCATATATGAGAAAAAGGCAGGCAATTCTTTGAAAATATTCCACAGAATAAGAGAAAATAAACATCCTTCTAAAGTCTTTTGAAGGACCCAGTAATTGCTAAGGATTTTAAATGAGAGACAGATTCTCCACTGGCTGAAGATGTGCAAAAACATTGCAATGACATCATTATGCTTTTGAGTGCACCCTCAGCAAGTCTGCTGGTGACACCAAGCTGTGTGGTGTGGCAGACATGCTGGAGGGAAGGGAGGCCATCCAGAGGGATGTTGACAGGCTGGAGAGGAGTGCCCAAACCAATCTCATGAGGTTCAACAAGACCAAGTCAAGGTCCTGGAAGAAGTTCTATACAGAAAGAGTGATTGCGCTATGGAATGGGTTGCCCGGGGAGGTGGTGGAGTCGCCGTCATTGAAGGTGTTCAGAAGGAGACTTGCTGGTTAGCTGTTTGGGTGGGTTGGATTGGTTGATGGGTTGGACACGATGATCTTGAAGGTCTCTTCCAACCTGGTTTGGTTTATTCTAATAAAGGTTTATTCTAATCTGGGTCAGGGCAATCCCAAGCACCAATATAGGCTGTGCAGTAACTAGTTTGAGAGCAGCCCTAAAGAAAAGGTCTTGGGGTTTGGAACACAAGCCCTATGAGGAAAGACATTTAATTATTTCAGATTTATTAATTTTAAATGTATCAGTGCATTAGATCTTTTGATTCACTTATTTCAAGAGCTCTTTCTAAATAATGCAAATTGCTCTTTTACCTTTTTCCTCTTTTCTGCTACTGTCCATACATTATAGTCATCATTGCTGCCTGATTATTTTGCTTTATTTTTATAGTCCCTCCCTAGTATGTTTCTGGCATCTGGTCTCTAATAATCTCAAATGAGCTTCCTCCCCACCCCCCTGTGAAATACTTATTTGATCTCCCACAGGGCATGGATGATTCAGCTGTAGAAGGTGGATGCTAGAAGTTTGCATACCACTCAGAGAAGAACTGAAAATGGAGCTGTGATGACAATGCTGGTTGTTCTCATCCTCGCCTCTCTTACAGATACTCTTGTTTATTCTGTAGGCACAGACAGTTGAAGAGATTGAGTGACAAACATGCTGAGCCAGTTCAGCTCTCATTCTGTGTGTTTATCTAGTCTGACCAGTGAAGCAGAAGAATTCAAGAGATGGGGCCAAGAGCAAGTGCTGCCTCCCAGTACAAAATATACATTTTTATTCTTCTTCAAACCTCAGATACTCCAAATAGCATATGCCCTAGATAGAACTGAGGTTGTCAATGGGAAGCTTTGCAAATGTTTTAGACACATACAATCATCTCTATAGCATTATTTATTTTACAAAAAAACAAGTGCTGGAAACACACATCTTAAAACTGATATTGAAATCTCAGATTTGCAGGTAAGAGTTAAAATAAAAAGTCATCTGCATTTATCCTCCAGGTACTGCAGAACCGAAAGAAACTGGGAAAAACTCTTTATGGGAAATGACACTTCCTACTTTCCCCTCAGAGAGTCAAACCAGTAAGTCCTTGTTCCATAGACAAATCCTGAGAGCAGAAAGGACTCCTCAGTGTCAACCGGGGGTGCTAAGAACATTAGAACAATTGTATCGAGTAAGAGCAGACATCCGTCTAGCCCAGCATCCTGTCTGGCAGGGCCTTGGCGGATGCCTAGGAAAGTGTTTGAGAACAGAAGCAGCATATAATGATGTTTCAAACATCTGGTGATTTGTAGCTCAGAGAATTTTATAACTGAAGAAAGTGTCTTATAAGTAAGTAAATAAGTAAGCATTGGAAGAACTGTTTCCTGCCTTTTCTTTTTTTTCATATCTTGTTTTCTTTTGAATACTGGTAGCCTTTCGGACTCCACATCCTATTGACAAGTATTTCCATCTGCCAGTGATGTGTTCATGAACCATTATCTATTTCTTTTGAATCTATCAGCACTACATTTATTAGAAGGGCTCAAGGTAATTTACAACTTGGAGTCTTGTTTCACATCAGTGTTCTTCATTCCAAGCTGAAATGTCCTGGCATTTTTAGTTGTTTGTGTCTAGAAGCTGTTCCATAACTTCGATCACCTGTATAATACTTTGACAGTTGTACTTTATTGCTTTGAGATGAGGAATAGAATTGATTTCACTGGCATTCATCTTCCAACACTGAGAAATGTAGACCAATGCACAAATGTATCAATTGTAATGCAAATCCCAGTCCTGACTTTGCAGATACAACAATGTGCTGTCATTATTGAGGGGAGTGTGAGGCTGCTCCTAGGGGAAGGTAAGCCATAATCCAAGGATGACAGCAAGACAGGCTGTAGTAACCTCGTTTACAAGAGGTGCAGTCCCACACCAACTAAAACTCAGGAGTTTGTAAAAATTAGTGACCAGGGTTGGCAGACAGACCAGTGACTGTCATACAAGCCTGCAGCATAGAGGCAGGCCCAAGGTCAAGCCAGGAAGTCATGTCACCAAGTCAGAGACACTAATGTGTATGACCAGGTCCAGCTGTGATGTAGCTCATGGTCTGAGCTTGCCTGTAGCTCCCAAACAAAGGGATGGAGACACCCCCAAAATATTCTCACGTGCCCCTTGCAAAACAGTGAGCTCTGAGGTGCCACAGCAGTACCATGCTGGGCCCAACTGTCCCTGATGAGCATGGAAAAGGCAGCAAAGTTTCTGCATCATAGAATAAAATAGAAGAATAAATAGAACAGAACAGAACAGAACAGAACAGAACAGAATAGAATAGAATAGAATAGAATAGAATAGAATAGAATAGAATAGAATAGAATAGAATAGAATTAACCAGATTTGAAGAGACCTTTGAGATCAAGTCCAACCTATCATCCAACACTATGTAATCAACTAAACCACAGCACCAAGCACCCCATCAAGTCTCTTCCTAAACACCTCCAGTGATGGTGACTCCACCACCTTCCTGGGCAGCCCATTCCAATGACCAATAACTCTTTCTATGTGCAGGGCCTGAACAGTCACTATGCAGAATTGAGAAGCTGAAAGTGAAAAATGGGTTGTTTCTAGTGAAGAAGCAGTAAAAAAACTCATGCTGCTGCTGTCACTAATCCATTACATAGGTTTTAAAAGGTAGATGCAGTTTTATATTTGTATCTCAACGAATGTAGTAATTGCTGTTAATCTGTTGAGTTTCTTTGTTGTTGTTTTAATGTTTGAAATGTCCTCTACAAACTCAAAGTGGAAGGATTTGACTACGTTTCTTTTGTGGTTTTTCCTTGTTTGTCTGTTCAGAATTTTCTTTCTTCTCTGTTGCTCTCCAAATCAAAATAGATTTCCACTCCAGGCTGTGATTCACAGTATTCTGGTTTAAAAGTATACAGGAAAGGATATTATCTGGAACAGTGGAATGTAACAGGCTATCTTGCAGCTTCAAAATTGGGAAAAAACAATTTATTTGAAGCAGATTGTGAGAAAAGAATGCAATATTTCTTACAAATAAAAAAATGAAGTGATGAGAATACCCTTCTCAGATATTTAGATAATGATTCCCTTAACTTCATTGAGAGTTAGAATTTAACCCAGAAGAATACCACAGCTATAACAGATCAAGCGAGTCATCAGTTCTGGAGCCCCTTGTTAGCTTTTGTATGTTGCTTGAGGTGATCAAGACATTGTATGCCTCTATACCTTGTAGGGGCATACAAATATTCATGGACTTTGCTAACTCAGTTTAGATCTTTTACCTTGATCCATCATGTCATCTTAAAAAGGAAATGAGGTTTGCCTCAGAATCATATTTACACAATAGCACTGATGCAGATCAATCCGCACAATTGCCTGTATTTCTTTGTGGCTCTTCAGTTGTGAGCCTGTGAGTCACAGCTAATGTCCCTTAGCATTAGTAGCCAAAACAAGAACTTTTGTAAAGTTATCCTCAGGTCATGAAAGAGACCTTGTTGGAGGAAAAGCTATAGAAAGCAAATTTTCTGTTTCCACTCTTTTGAGGTAATAGTAGTTGGAATAAATGAAAAAGGATGTCAAGCGATCAAAACTGCTAGACAGAAGGAACATACAACAATGCCACTTACCAGATATGTGTATGGCTCCAGGAAATGACTCACCACTGGTAGCAACAACTATTGCAAGGAATGGCTAAGGTCAGAGCACAAAACTGGGTATGTTTTGTTCTTTTTTATAGAGCATCTTCCTCCAAAACAATTTAATACACCAAAAATAAACTGAAAGGTGGCAATATCCATGTAGTACATACACACAAAAATTAAGTTGATTGAATCTGACTGGTACTATGAGTTTTGATAGTACATCTTTCACAGAATGATAACCCAAATTGCTTCTAAGCTGCTGCTGCAAATTCACCACTTCTATTTGCAATACAGATAGAAGACAAATATTTCAAAGTCAACTTTTTCATTTTCTCTTAGTCATCTTTGAACAAATCCTGAACTTGGAGTGACCTGGAAATAGCCTGGCCCAAATATAATGTTGAGCTTTTTCTTTTCTCTCAGTCCTGAACACCCATGTGCATGGTATTTCCAGAATAGTAAGATTTTGAATTATAGTTATTCCTTCCCAAACAGATCACTGCTCCTGTGGAAAAAACGTGCACTGCTTTTGGTAAATTAAACCTTCCATAGCCTTTAATTAGACTCTTGGTGCTTTTGTTAATGGCCATTCGTATTTGGGTGGCATTGAGTGCACCCTCAGCAAGTTTGCTGATGACACCAAGCTGCGTGGTGCAACAGACAGCTGGAGGGAAGGGAGGCCATCCAGAGGGACCTTGACAGGCTGGAGAGGTGGGCACAAGCCAACCTCATGAAGTTCAATAAGAGCAAGTGCAGGGTCCTGCAGCTGGGTCGAGGCAATCCCAGGCACAAATCCAGGCTGGGCAGTGACTGGCTGGAAAGTAGCCCTGAGGAGAGAGACTTGGGGGTGCTGATGGACAAAAAGCTCAACATGAGCTCTCAATGTGCACTTGCAGCCCGAAAAGCCAATCAGATCCTGGGCTGCATCATGAGAAGTGTGGCCAGCAGGGCAAGGGAGGTGATCTTCCCCCTCTACTCAGCCCTGGTGAGACCCCACCTGGAGTACTGTGTCCAGTTCTGGAGCCCCTATTACAAGAGGGATGTGGAGGTGCTGGAAGGTGTCCAGAGAAGGGCCACAAGGATGAGCAGAGGGCTGGAGCACCTCTCCTGTGAGGACAGACTGAAGGAGTTGGGGCTGTTCAGTCTGCAGAAGAGAAGGCTCCCAGGTGACCTCATTGTGGCCTTCCAGGATCTGAAGGGGACCTACAGGAAGGCTGGGGAAGGACTTCTCAGGATCTCAGGTAGTGACAGGACTAGGGGGAATGGGATGAAGCTGGAGGTGGGGAGATTCAGGCTAGATGTGAGGAGGAGGTTCTTCACCATGAGAGTGGTGAAACCCTGGAATGGGTTGTCCAGGGAGGTGGTTGAGGCCCCGTCCCTGGAGGTGTTTAAGCCCAGGCTGGATGAGGCTCTGGCCAGGCTGATCTAGTGTGGGGTGTCCCTGCCCATGGCAGGGGGGTTGGAACTAGATGATCCTTGTGGTCCCTTCCAACCCTGAATGATACTATGAAACTATGAAACTAATGACAATAGCTACCCTATAAAAATATGATGCTTTCAAGAATGAAATGCCACCATCTAATCTTTTCTTAATTCATTTTTGTCTTTCTTTTACTGGAATGTTTCTTATCAGCTTGCCTTGTCAGAAGAAACAAACTCTTTCTAAAAACTAATTCTCCTCTTCTGAATACTAATGACCTAGCACTGGAGAGAGGCTTTACACAGAGCTACATCTGTGCTTTGCTTCTGTCAGAACTGAATGAGAATACATACAATTCAAATCAGATGTATCTTTCACTTGAGAAAGAGCAGAAGTATCACAGTATCACAGTATCACTTAGGCTGGAAAGGACCTCGAGGATCATCGAGTCCAACCTATCAACACAGACCCCATGACTAGACCATGGCACCAAGTGCCACGTCCAATCTCCCCTTGAACGCCTCCAGGGTCGATGACTCCACCACCTCCCTGGGCAGCCCGTTCCAATGACCAATGACTCGCTCGGTGAAGAACTTCCTCCTCACCTCGAGTCTAAACCTCCCCTGGCACAGCTTGAGACTGTGTCCCCTTGTTCTGGTGCTGGTTGCCTGGGAGAAGAGACCAACCCCTTCCTGGCTACAACCACCCTTCAGGTAGTTGTAGAGGGCAATGAGGTCACCCCTGAGCCTCCTCTTCTTCAGGCTAAACAATCCCAGCTCCCTCAGCCTCTCCTCATAGGGCTTGTGCTCAAGGCCTCTCACCAGCCTTGTTGCCCTTCTCTGGACACGTTCAAGTGTTTCGATGTCCTTCTTAAACTGAGGGGCCCAGAACTGGACACAGGACTCAAGGTGTGGCCTAACCAGTGCAGAGTCCAGGGGCACAATGACTTCCCTGCTCCTGCTGGCCACACTATTCCTAATGCAGGCCAGGATGCTATTGGCCCTCCTGGCCACCTGGGCACACTGCTGGCTCATATTCAGGTGGCTGTCGATCAGCACCCCCAGATCCCTCTCTGTTTGGGAGCTCTCCAGCCAGTCCGACCCCAGCCTGTAGCTCTGCATGGGATTGCCGTAGCCAAAGTGCAGCACTCGGCACTTGGACTTGTTGAATGCCATCCCATTGGACTCTGCCCATCTGTCCAGTCGGTTGAGGTCCCTCTGCAGAGCCTTTCCACCCTCTAACTGACTAACATCTGCCCCTAACTTTGTGTCATCTGCAAACTTGCTGATGACTGACTCTACCCCTTCATCCAGATCATCGATGAATATGTTGAAGGGGACAGGGCCCAGCACTGATCCCTGGGGGACACCACTGGTGACTGGCCTCCAGCTGGATGTGGCACCGTTCACTACCACTCTCTGGGCCCGGCCCTCCAGCCAGTTCCTAACCCAGCACAGAGTGTAATGGTCCAATTCACGGGCTGACAGAGTCTCAGTCAGACATAAAAGAAGGTCTTGTAACGGTGTTAAATTCTACATTAAGTACATTTAGTTATTATTTCTGAAGCCACTTTATCTCAATCCACTCAAAGTAGATTTGATAATTACTTTTGCTATATTGAGAAATGCTCTCTAAAAAGAAAGTAATGTGGCAAATTTACAAAGATCTGTCTCTCTAGTTTTCATACAAACAGTTGTGGTTGTGTTAACTGTGAAACTGTGAATCTAAACAGTTTACCATGAAACTTAACTCTTTTGCTTCTGGACGATATAAATATTTGTGTATCTGATAATTCTGCTGTTTAGCACATCTGTTGGTAACATCTGGTTACTTCTCACACAACTGTGTTAGATCACCAAGGCTAACAAACGTTAACTGCACGAAAAGAAAGAAGAAGGAGACTTGCTGGGGTGCTTGGTGCCATGGGTTAGCTGTTTGGGTGGGTTGGATTGGTTGATGGGTTGGACACGATGATCTTGAAGGTCTCTTCCAACCTGGTTTGGTTTATTCTAATAATAAAGGTTTATTCTAATAAAAACTTAATTTGTTTATTAAACTAAGCAGACAAAATATTGCAACACCTGCAATTTAGTAAAAACACCTCTCGTTTCTGCTCCACTTTCAAGAGCTATGACAATGAAGCAAATAACACACTGAGTTTAATAAATGCTATATTTTATGTTCTGACTCGTTGTTTTATCAATTACAGTAATGTAATTCCATCTGGAATGGATGGTAGTAAACAATTACTCACAGGGACGAGAAAATAAAGTGGGCTTTTTAAAGCAGGGACTCTTTATTACCTACAGACAAGGGAAATAAATAAATAAACTGAATTTTAATGAAACCCATGCCTGAAGCCTTACTAAAAGCTGTTCAATGTTCATCCAGCATATACAGAAAATTGGGTTCTGCATTAATGCGCCTAAATATAGACCAAACACCATCATAAACACCATCATATCTATGGGTTGGATGCAATGATTTATGGGTTGGACGCGATGATCTTGAAGGTCTCTTCCAACCTGGTTTGGTTTATTCTAAATAAATAAACAGACCTCTGTAGTTTATTCTAAATAAACATCTTCCTTACGAGGAGACACTGAGGGAGTGGGGACTCTTCAGGTTGGAGGAGATTGAGAGGTGATCTCATGAATGTTTATAAATATCTAAAGGGTGAGTGCCAAGAGGCTGGAGCCAGGCTCTTCTTGGTGATGCCCAATGACAGGACAAGGGGCAATGGG
The DNA here is from genome assembly GCF_026170545.1 of Melanerpes formicivorus. Lineage (NCBI taxonomy): Eukaryota > Metazoa > Chordata > Aves > Piciformes > Picidae > Melanerpes > Melanerpes formicivorus. Next base: position 19,022,158 of record NW_027142367.1, on the reverse strand, counting down.
TGGAAACTGTGACGTAGGAAATTCCATGGAAACAGAAGAAAGACTTATTTCACAGTGAGGGTGACAGAACACTGGAGCAGGCTGCCCAGGGTGGGTTATGGAGTCTCCCTCTCTGGTGATATTCAAGAGCTGCCTGGGTGAGTTCCTGTGTGATCTGGTATAGGGGGTGTTGGACTGGATGATCTTTTGAGGTCCCTTCCAGCCCTTAACATTCTCTGATTGTATGAAAAGTGAGGCTCTAGACCTGCTTTTCCACAAGTGCAATGTGAAACACTCGATGCACCTTGTTTTAAAGAGAACTTAATGCACTTATGGGTGAGTTTGTTCAGTTTGTTGCTGACAGAGGATTCAACGTGATGGCTCAGAAATTTCTGCATAATTTCTGTACTTTCATTTCTGCCAATAGAAACGATAAAACATGAGTAAGAAGCGTTATCAGCGATATGCCTTTCAACTGAAAACAAAGGAGGGGATTTAATAGTTTGATTCATCCTTGAAAAGAGGGGAGCTCTAGTTTGCATAGTGAAAACAAAGATTTGGGGAAACATAGACCAAAGGTCTCAAGGTTTAATCACCAAACACCATCATAAACACAGACCAAAGGTCTCAATGTTTAATCACCAAACACCATCACAAACATAGACCAAAGGCCTCAATGTTTAATCACCAAACACCATCATAAACACAGACCAAAGGTCTCAAGGTTTCATCACCTTTCTTTTGTTTTTGAGAATTTTTGCCATTATCAGGAATGTTGCCATTGGTCTTCTAGCTGTCCTCCAGAACACCTGCACAAAGTCAGTAGTCCATCTCCTTGTAAACAGCTGAGGTTTTATTTCAGGGAAACAAAGAAAATATGTGCAACAGATGTGATTAGAGCCAGCAGAGATTTTCTGCTGAAATGATTTACAAGATGTTTGAACCAAGTGTGTGGTTCGTCCTCATAAATTTTTGAAGTCCTGATTTTCCATCAGAAAATTCACAACAAAAACACTTCATTTCAGCTTGATTTGATGCTAACCAGAATGCTTTCTCACAAGCCTTATGTTTCTACCTTCTAGTCTCTTCCTGAGGTCAGGCTGCAACTCCTACAGAGGCTTTCCAGAGCATTGCAGAACTGGTGGGATTTTTGGTGCGCAGTGAATACTGTTGTCTGGCCATAATGTCTGACACATTGGGAAGTTCTATTTTAATCCAGTAATTGCCTTCCATCTCAAGGGTAACATTCCACCAGGGAAGACACAGATTAACATTGAAGTAGCTTGAAATAAAGCTCTTCATGTCATTTCATCAAGCCAAGAGGAAGTAGTTCAATTTGAAAGATTTTTTTTAACGCTTTGAAGTGGAATGGCCTTAGTTTTCAGAAGTCCCCATTTTAGAAGGAAGAAGTCCCCATTTTAGAAGGAAGACTAAATCCATTTTCTTTCTAATAAAATTTATCCCAGAAATTTGTTGTATTTGTAGAAAGAGAATCCAATTTAAAAGGTTGTCTTCCAAATTTTTTTGCTTCTCAGAACACTTTACTAGTCCTGTAGAGCACTGTAGAGGAGAAGGTAGCGCTGATGGACACCTGTGAATAATGTTTTCATTAAATCCATCTCTGTATCATTAGGACTGGGAAGAAAAAGTGACACAAATCTTGGAAAATGCTGGCATAGCAGATATAAGCACCTGTGAGGATAATTAACTGCAGAAGATGAGTACAACAGAAAATTATCTGCACAGCATTTGGAGAACTGGGGAAATGCAATAGCTACCTGCACAAACAGAACTCTTCCAGAAGGATCAAAGTAATTTCATGCTTCAGGACTTTGACTAGACTTCCCAAAAGAAAAACATTTCCTGCACACTAATTTCAGGAAAATCTTATAATTTCTGGAGGACTGAGGATTTAGGTGGTTTTTTGAACATGTTTGTTTGGGTTTTTCTTTAATTTTACACCTGAGCTGCAGGGCTGAGCCATCCCATCTGGAGGTAACACCCACAGATAAATCATGTCTACATGGGCACAACAGAAAATGTAATGGAGAATTATGTAATACAGCTCCTTATTCTTCCAGAGAAGCAGATTTAACTGGACATTTCATAAAGTGTACTGCCCAGCCTGTATTTGTGCCTGGGATTGCCTCGACCTCTGCTCAGCTCTGGGGAGACCCCACCTGGAGTACTGTGTCCAGTTCTGGAGCCCCTATGACAAGAGGGATCTGGAGGTGCTGGAAGGTGTCCAGCGAAGGGCCACAAGGATGAGCAGAGGGCTGGAGCACCTCTCCTATGAGGACAGACTGAAGGAGTTGGGGCTGTTCAGTCTGGAGAAGAGAAGGCTCCCAGGTAACCTCATTGTGGCCTTCCAGTATCTGAAGGGGGCTTACAAGAAGGCTGGGGAGGGACTGCTCAGGATCTCAGGTAGTGATAGGACTAGGGGGAATGGAATGAAGCTGGAGGTGGGGAGATTCAGGCTAGATGTGAGGAGGAGGTTCTTCCCCATGAGAGTGGTGAAGCCCTGGAATGTGTTGTCCAGGGAGGTGGTTGAGGCCCCGTCCCTGGAGGTGTTTAAGCCCAGGCTGGATGAGGCTCTGGCCAGGCTGATCTAGTGTGGGGTGTCCCTGCCCATGGCAGGGGGGTTGGAACTAGATGATCCTTGTAGTCCCTTCCAACCCTGAGTGATACTATGACACTATGATAATAGTTTGATCTGAGATCAGAACACAGCAGGACAGCTGAGATTCCAAAGACATTAAGAGGCTTTACCTCACATGATAATTTTTAAACCTTGTGACTTAAATGCCTAGTCAAAAAACAAAAAAATCATTACATCACAATCATTTGTATTTAGCAACAATGGCTATAGGAAATATTTTTCTACAACAGTATTTCTACTCAATATGAGAGAGAAATCAGAAATCAAGACTGTATTATTATAGTGAGTGTCCACATTGCAGTGATTACAATCTCACTGTGTTCGAACATCAATGATTGGTTTGAGTTACAAGTCTTAAAATTTGCCTGAGCATTAAAAGTGCCTCCAATATGTGTATACATACATCTCTGTACATCTGCTGACATTATTACAGGTCATATTCCAGGCTTCTGTGTCCTGGTTTGAGCTAGAACAGAACTAGTTCTGTTTAGTTTTCAGCTCAGTCTCTTCTAAGTGACTGCACTTTCTGTAATTAATAGCGTATTTTTGCAGACAGTGTCTGCTTCTAGAAGTGGTAACTCTTCATGTTCATAGTTACCACCAAGGACTGATTTCCAGAGAGGCTCTTGCTTATACTTGCTCTTATGCAGACCAAGGTCGCTTCTAAATCTTGTGTACTATGTTGGGGATGCAGGAAGAAAAAGACCTCACCTGTAGGTAGAAGCAGACAGGGGAGGTGACCCTAAACTGACCAACAATATATTCAGTATAAAGATGAGAGATCACAAGGGTTAAACCTCCTCTTCAATGGCCAGCACTGGAGGAGGACTCTGTCCATTCTGCCTTTGATCCTGATCCACGTGTTCATGAATCCTGATCCTGAATCTGGTTCCCATCTGCCACTGAGTCCAGTCTGGGACTTCCCTGGTGTCTGCCCACAGCATCCGTGATGACAGTGATATAACACTAATCAAGGGCTCATGTTTGGTATTGGTTTTGTACATATTTGTATATGTCTCATTTTCTTGTTACTTTTTTTTCATTAATGCTGGTTTAGTTTCCTTTACTAATCCATAAGTCTCTCTCCCTTATTCCCTTTCTCTCCCCCTTTGGGAAGGGAGAGGGGCTAATTGTGAGCATCTGTTACTTACCTAGAGGTGAATCCAAACCTTTGAGACTGTGGAATATTTTTTCTTAACATTCCCCTAACACCACATAGGGATCTTGGTGGATAAAAACTTCTGCCTAGATATCTTCTGCAGCACTGGAGTCATATGCACTGGTCAAAGCTATTTCATTGCCACAGGTATAATTTAAAGGCCAAAGACACATGCTGTCAGAGGTGTTCATTACTACTTTCTACCTTATTCCAGGTCAATCATGTATCAGTATTCTAAGTTCAAAGGCTGGACCCCAACCAACCCCTCAGGGGTCAGTACTGGGAAGAGTGCTGTTCAATATATCCATCAATGACCTGGATGAAGGAACAGAGAGCACTGTCAGCAAATATGCTGATGACACAAAACTGGCTGGAGTGTCTGACACACAGGAAGGTTGTGCTGCCATTCAGCAGGACTTGGACAGGCTGAAGAGCTGGGCAGGGAGAAATTTAATGAAGTTCAACAAGGGCAAGTTAAGAGTCTTGCGCCTAGGAAAGAATAACCCCATGTATCAGTATAGACTGGGCACTGACCTGCTAGAGAGCAGTGAAGGGGAAAAGGACCTGTGGGTCCTGGTGGATGGAAGGTTGACCATGAGCTAGCAATGTGCTCTTGTGGCCAAGAAGGCCAATTCCATTCTGGGGTGGATTACACAGGGTGTGGTCAGTAAGTTGAGAGAGGTTCTCCTCTCCCTTTACTCTGCCCTGGTGAAGCCACATCTGGAACACTGTGTCCAGTTCTGGAGCCCTCAGTTTAGGAGGGACAGGGAACTGCTTGAGAAAGTCCAGTGCAGAGCTACAAAAATGATGTCGGGAGTGGAACATCTTCCTTATGAGGAGAGACTGAGGGAGCTGGGGCTCTTCAGCTTGGAGAAGAGGAGACAAGGGGGTGACCTCATTCATATTTATAAATATGAAATATACATAAAGGGTGAGTGCCAAGAGGGTGGAGCCAGGATCTTCATGTTGATACTCAATGACAGCACAAGGGGCAATATGGGGAAGTTGAGGCATAGGAAGTTCCATGGACACAGGAGGAAGAATTATTTCACTGTGAGGGTGACAGATGCCTGGAACAGGCTGCCCAGGGGGGCTGTGGAGTCTCCCTCTCTGGAGATAGTCAAAATCCGCCTGGATGAGTTCCTGTGTAATCTGGTATAGGTGATCCTGCTCTGGCACAGGGCACTGGATGATCTCTTGAGGTCCCTTCCAGCCACTGACATTTTGTGATTCTGTGAACTTGCAAAATACTCAAGGAGACTCCTGATGGCAATAAGTCAGTGCAGAGAACTGTCAGTCTTTTTCTGTCTCATTCTGAGCCCTCAAGGATGAAAACAAATATATTTTAAAAATATAAGGTAATTGTGTAATATATCAAACCTCAATCTTAATTTATCCAGAAAAAAAAGCTGACAGATAATAGGGAAATGTATGCCCTGGCTTCAAAACAGATGAGCATCACTCTTTTGTCCTGAAGCAAAATGAAAATTCACATTCAGATATGGTTTATAAAGATTTGGGGAAAGAGCCAAAATCTCTGATCTGGTATCTTGTGCTTATGCCTGTTTGCAGCAACAGGAGCAACTTTCTATGGTTGTGGAGATGCTAGTAAGACTCCCAATCTCCTTGCTTTTAACAGCAGAGGAGCTGGCAGCAATGTTCTTTTACTGCTATGATACACAAGTGACAGACATGGCCTAACATACATCTCAACTCATGTACTGGGCTGCAGAATTGCTTCGTAACTGCTGGGTTGTTTTCCAGAGTTATGCTTCTATTGTGAATCCCAGCTGTGAAGGGACAGTATGAAGCAACAGCAGTCTCTGCAACAGTGGTAGCAACATTACATGGGATGCAAAAACAATGTTCCTTCTAACTGCCTCCAGATTCTCCAGAAGCCAAACAAATGCAGCACTCAATCCCTCCAGAAGATTTTCGCAGTTCCCAGAGCACTCAGTTACTTCAAGTTATCTTCATCCTACAGCTACTGAGCAAGCCCAGCAAAGATTCCCTCCTACACACATATACATCCCACACCTGTAGCAATTTATGATACCAACCACCTACCAATCTACTTCCCATATGTCTGCTCAGTTTTCCAAGGAAGGCATCTACTAGCTTTCCTGTTCCATGCATATGGACCTTCTCTGAATCCTACCCTCACACTGCACTTGCAGGTTGAGTTAATTAAAGGTCTACATTTGGCATGTAAGTACCTCAATCTGCACTGTGCCTCAATGAGTTTAAGAAAGTATCCCATGTGGAGCCACACAAAAACTGGTAGCTCTGTAACAACAGAAAACAGATGGTAATACTGCATTCCAAAGCATCTTAAAGGAAAGCTCACAACATGGGAATGGACTTGCAGTTGCTACAAATGCCACAGGCTAGCATTTCAAATAAACTGTTGAAAAGTATCCTACAGTCTTCAAATAAAATAATTATTACTAATAATTTTTAAAAAGCCTTGTCTGCTCAGACATCTGAAGTTCTGCTCACAGACTTCCCTTGGGCTTTCACAGAGGAATGCTTCTCTCTGCTTTCCATGGCTAGGTTGCTCTGCTGGGAGAACCTTATGTCTTAGCTTCTTCTCGTCTTTTTGCTTGTTGGCTTTTCTTCAGCTTCCATGAACAGATCAGATTGAGAGAAGCTGAATGCTTCCTCCCTTCTTTGTCTGTTGTTGTCGTGTGATGGTTTAACCCAGCGACATCAACAAAAAGCTCAGCTGAGCCCAGCCGGAGGAACAAACGGAGCTGTATTTTACAAGCAATAATGGAATGCACTGAATATATACAAAATATCTGTGCTGTTGCCCCTGATGTTTAGAGATCTTTTGGGACCTTACAGACTGGGGAGTGGCCTCAGAAAATGATCCTTCCAAATGTTACCTGGGGATGACTAGACGTAAAATGGGCAATCCCTTGGTGCTCTTGCTACTGCTGTTTGCTACCTGGCTTGTCAGGAGAAAGGGAGCAAGCTATTAACTGTGCAGGGAGATGGATTTTTCATGGCTTTGACAGATTTTGGAGCTAGCTAGACTGCGTCACAGGATCATAGAATTGTCAGGGTTGGAAGGATCCAACCCCCCTGCCGTGGGCAGGGACAACTCACACTACATCAGGTTTCTCAGACCCACATCCAGCCTGGCCTTAAACACCTCCAGGGATGAGGCTTCTACCACCTCCCTGGGCAACCTGTTCCAGTGTCTCACCACCTTCATGGTGAAGAACTTCTTCATAACATCCAATTTGAACCTACACATTTCTATTTTTACTCCATTCCCCCTAGTCCTATCACTGCCTGACACCCTAAAAAGTCCCTCACCAGCTTTCCTGTAGGTCTCCTTCAGATACTGGAAGGCCACAACAAGGTCTCCTCTGAGCCTTCTTTTCTCCAGACTCAATAGCCCCAACTCTCTCAATCTGTCCTCACAGGAGAGGTGCTCCAGCCCTCTGATCATCCTCCTGGCCATTCTGTAGACAGATTCCAGCACATCCAGATCCGTCTGTCATAGGGGCTCCAGAACTGGACACAGTACTCCAGGTGGGGTCTCACCAGAGTGGAGTAGGGGGGAGTATCACCTCCCTTGAACTGCTGGCTATGCTTCTCTTGATGCAGCCCAGGATGTGATTTGCCTTCTGGGCTGCAAGTGCACACTGGTGGCTCATGTTGAGCTTCTCATCCACCAGCACTCCCAAGTCTTTTTCTTTAGGGCTGCTCTCAAGCCAGTTACTGCCCAGCCTATATCGGTGCTTGGGATTGCCCTGACCCAGATGCAGGACTTGCACTTGGTCTTGTTGAACCTCATGAGGTTGTCATGGGCCCACTTCTCCAGCCTGCCAAGGTCCCTCTGGATGGATCCCTTCCCTCCAGTGTGTCTGCTGCACCACACAGCTTGGTGTTGTCAGCAAACTTGCTGAGGGTGCACTCAATGCAACTGTACGTGTTGCCAACAAAAATGTTAAGCAAGACAGGTCCCAGGACTGATCCCTGAAGGACTTCACTTGTCACTGGCCTCCACCTGGACATGGACTCATTGACAGCCACCCTTTGGGTATGGCCTTCAAGTTCTTTATCCACTGAATGATCCATCCATCAAACCCATACTGCCCCAGCTTGGAGAATGGTTTAGGAACTTCATCTGCCAGTTCCTTCATCACCTGTGGGTGTATCCCATCAAGTCCCATGGACTTGAACACTTTCAGTTTCTTCAGATAGTCACAAACCTCATCTTCACTCACCATGGGCAGTTCCTTCTTCCAGTCCCTGCATTATCATCTGTTATTTCAGGAGTGTGGCTGGAGGCCTTGCCAGTGAAGTCTGAGGTAAAGAAGTCATTGAGAACCTCAACTTTCTCCATGTCACCAGATCAACCTGTTTCCTTTCTGAGGGGGCCCACTCCTTCCCTAGTCTTCTTTTTACCATTATTATACCTATAGAAATTTTTGCTGTTCCCCTTGATCTCCTTGCCTAGATTTAATTCTAACTAAGCTTTAGCTCTTCTAACCAGGTCTCTTGCTGCTCAGGCAGCTTCCTTATATGTCCCCCATTCCAGCTGTCCTTCCTTCCACTCCTTGTAGAGTTTCTTTTTGTGTGACAGCATGCTCAGAAGCTCCTAGCATTCTTTCCTTCCTTTCTCTTTGTTGGTATACTTTGCTCCTGGACATGGATAAGGCGATCCTTGAACACTAACCAGCTGTCCTGGGCCCCTCTTCCCTCTAGGGGTTTGTCCCACAATACTTTGGCCAGCAGTAACAATCAAAGTAGTATCCCAAAATCTTGAAATTAATAGAGCACATTCCCAGCTGCTGTTGCTCAAGCAGAACATAGTTTAAAAGGGCATAAAAATAAGGATGTATTGCCTTAAGATTTTTTTGCCTAACCACAAGTGTTTCAGAGTATACAAAAATGAAGTGCATGTGTCTGGTTTTTCTTAGTTCTTTCTATTCCTACTCATAAATGCTTAGATTGATTTTACTTTGAAGCTTTTTGACATACTTATATTCAAATTTCAGGAAGAGCAAAGATCTGTTATGATATGCATCAAACATCCGTTTTGCTGTAGGGCATTATGGAGAGGCATGTTGGGGGTATTTACTGATGTTAGCTTTGCCACAAACAAATGACAAATGTACACTTCATTAGTTTAAAAACCCCAAAATAATGCCAAAACCCACAAGAACTGGAAAATCTCAACACTTGAACAATGACTATGAAATCTTCTATTTCTGAAAAACACCCAAGCAAACAACAAAGAACAGGCAGCCAAGAGGGCCAATGGCATCCTGGCCTGCATCAGGAACAGTGTGGCCAGCAGGAGCAGGGAGGTCATTCTGCCCCTGTACACTGCACTGGTTAGGCCACACCTCGAGTACTGTGTCCAGTTCTGGGCCCCTCAGTTTAGGAAGGAGGTTGACTTGCTGGAAAGAGTCCAGAGAAGAGCAACAAAGTTGGTGAGGGGTTTGGAACACAAGCCCTATGAGGAGAGGCTGAGGGAGCTGGGGCTGCCTAGCCTGGAGAAGAGGAGACTCAGGGGTGACCTTATCACTTTCTACAACTACCTGAAGGGAGGTTGTAGACAGGCTGATGATGGTCTCTTCTCCTAGGCACCCAGTACCAGAACAAGAGGACACAGTCTCAGGCTGCACCAGGGGAGGTTCAGGCTGGATGTTAGGAAGAAGTTCTATACAGAAAGAGTGATTGCCCATTGGAATGGGTTGCCCGGGGAGGTGGTGGAGTCGCCGTCATTGAAGGTGTTCAGGAGGAGACTTGCTGGGGTGCTTGGTGCCATGGGTTAGCTGTTTGGGTGGGTTGGATTGGTTGATGGGTTGGACACGATGATCTTGAAGGTCTCTTCCAACCTTGTTTGGTTTATTCTAATAAAGGTTTATTCTAATAAAGGTTCTAATAAAGGTTTATTCTATTCTAAAGAACCCACCAAAGACCCATTATAAACTAGAAGTCTACATAAGAAACACAAAGTAGACAGAAAATAATCTGAATACTTGGACCATGTTCTTTTCAAAGGTTACAAAACCTATCCTTTTAACTTCTAAGCAAAACCAGCACATTGGTGACAGCCCAGATTCAGATTTCTTTGGCTTACAACAGTAAAGGGGAACCAATAACAGCAACAATCAGGAACATTTAAGGAAATGTTAATCCTCAGTTCTTTGTCCAGAGAATCATGGGTAATACAGCACAAATAGAATGGGAACTATGTTAATACACAGCACATGCTAAAAATCTCCTCTAAAGAACAGGATGTTGAAAATTCCTTCAATACATTTTGTGGGAAATTGTAACAGGTTTCAAGTCTGAACTCATTGAATTTCTTTAAGTATATTTGAATTAAATTTCTGTTTAGTAACGTGTAGTCCCAACAATATCACATACCTGTTTTCATGCCTTCTAATTCTAGCCTTTGCCTTTAAGGTGAAAACATAATTCAAATATCTCACTAATGTTTTAATGTAAGCTTTATAACCAGTCTCTTAATTGAACTTCAAAATGGTTTAACAGCATTTCCTTCAACACTTATCTCGTCTGTCTTATCTTGGATTACTTTTCCCTTTAATTAATATAAAATGAATTCAAATAACTTCTCCTTACTTCTTAATTTGAGGAATATTTAGGAAAAATTCTATGGTCAGTAATGGAAGGCCTGATCCTTCCAGATTATTTTCAATGTATATTACTTACACTGTGAGTAAACTATTTGTGTAAGTGTTTCTTTACTAATGTAGGAGAACCAAACAACATTCAGTGAAGTGTCTTATTGCAGTCCTTCTGATTCAGGGGCCGTTGGGTGATAAATGTACTAACCCCATTATTGCTTTGGCAATGGAATTCCAGAAAGGCAGAGAGCAGAAAATCTTGGAAACCTTCTCAGAAGTCCTTTATTATAGCATTGCAGAATTCCCAGCATTAGAGAATTTCAGAGTGTCCTTAACAGCAGAAGTCCCAGAAGCCTTTAACAGATGAAGTAGCTAACAACAGCTAAAGTCCCTAACAGCACTAATCCCCCAAATCTGTTCTATTGCTCAGAGTAGCTGTTTATATTATCTCTCTTATCAATCACTTAACCAGTGAAACCCAACCACGTACATAAGCTAAAATCTTTTCCCAGTAAGAGGTGCCAGTGTGTCAAGGAGGTGGCTTCTGCAGCATGTTCTAATCAATGTGTGAGGATGTTGTTCGAGGCACACATGCAATGTTATTGTTTCACTCTTTGCAGTGTGCAATTGGTCAACTAGAAAGTGTTTTGCAATCTCATGCACTCTGCATACGGCCCAGCAGGACAGTGGCTACTACATTGTCTTGCACTTTACTGTATGCCATCGACTTTCTTATAGCAATTTTTACAACCCTTAGTACAAATATGCACCAACGTACAGCATATAAATCTATCATTAGAATACTTTGTCTTTTTACTTGCAGCTACTTTAATAAGCATATTATAAATTACTACATTAAAATACTCACAAGTACATTGCAAGTAAGAGTTTTGAAAACTGTATGAGATTTCCTCTCTAAAACAATGCAAGCAATTAACTTTGTACTCTAGCCTCAGTTTAGCATTAAAATCCAATGAGCTTCAGTGGGAGTCTTAAACATAGAACTGAAGTTGATCAGAAAGCTGGACAGCTTAGTCAGGCATTAACTGTGTATAGAATGGGCCTGTGAAACTAGGTTTCCATCCTAGGCCAAAATTTGATACTTTTTATTGTTTATGAATTTGATTATACAGATTAAGGTATTAGTGGAAATGCCAAGAATATTTCTTAGCTCATGGCAGCTTGAGAGCTAATTTGCTACACAATGCACTTTATTTTCATTTGGAACACCCAAAGGAACACCCTAGACCAGCATTCATCTTGAGAGAGAAGTCACAAATCCCCAGCTAGATCACAGATTCACTGAATGGTTTAGGGAGGAAGGGACCTTAGAGATCATCTAGTTCCAATCCCCCACCATCATCCAAACTGGCCTCAAACACCTCCAGGGAGGGGAAGCCCAGAACCTCACTGGGCAACTTGTTCCAGTAACCATGAGTGGACAAAGAGTATTTCCATGTTATGTTTCTGACCTGATGTATTTTAAACATAAGCTAATATTTGGGTGGTAAGCATAAAGAAGTCTAATAAAATTCTAGATACTTGTATACATATTAGAAGCATAAACAAAGAATGAATGCTAATTTTGTAACAATTAGAACATGTCATTGCAGTATGGCATGTAGCATATGACTAATTAAAACATATTTGAATGGCACACAAAACATTATCCCAAAATAAAATCAAAACTCTATCTTTTCCATAGCAAATTAGTACAGAAAAGCATTGCAGGGACTGTCTTGGTCAGAGCAGTAATGTGTGGTGACATTCTTCACTGCTGCAGAAAATCAGTACAATTTCATTACCCTGCCATTCTGCAGGGCAGCTTGGTGCACTTACATTAAAATCTCCATCTCTTACCTTGCTGTTTTATGACTTCAGGCTTCTGTTCTAATTTTAGCAACAAAGAACCCTCGAGCTTTATGCAACAACTTACATTAAAGTCAGCTTACTGCCTATCCATCCTGTATTTAAAATACAAAGCAAATCCTGAAATAAAATTGTGGTTTAGTGCAATAGTTTATGCAATGTCTTACAAATCCTGTCAAACCTTTGTTTACCAATTAGTTTTTCTCTCATTTTGTTGCAAACTTAGGCAAAACCCTGTTTTGTTCTGCTGTTTGTTTGTCTGTTTTGCTAAGGCAATCATGTGATGCACGTTTCATGAAGCATAATCATGAGAACACACTATTAGCCTTGAGCTGCAGCAACATAAATTGAGATAGGAAGCAAAACCAACATGCAGTGTAGAAGGCTGGAGGAAGGATGGTGCTTCCTAAAAGTATTTCAGCTAGATCTTTTTCTAGTTTAAAATAAGGGCATAGCATAATTTTCTAACTTCCGGTTTTGTGTGTCAGGCTTATTGCTCATATCAGTTTCAACTTAAAAACAGTGAGGAATAGCCACCTCTGCAAAAAGAGTATTTTGTAGGAAGCAGCAGTACAAAGTTTCAGATGCTGTTCTGCATTAGAATTAGGCACTTAATAGAAAAGGCCACTTTTCAAAGTAAAATGTAGCTCCATTCTCACACTGTTTTCCTGTTTTGGGCTGCTGACAACTAAGTCTGTTAGACAGAGTAAAAGCATTTATATTAATAAGAGTTGTCTGGGGCTTCAAAATCTTTCACCTTGCAAAAAAATATAACAGTAGCAGTGATACTCATCCAGACTGTGATTGGATGAGTCCCTGGCTATACTTCAGATCTTACAGAACTTGCTGTGTTTTAAAGGGGAAAGATGGGGAGAGTAGCTGCAATGTTTTATTTGTGCACTCATATCTTGGGACTTAATTTAAATCTCCTTTTCAACTAATAAATAGCTGTCAAAGTCAGTAAATTTGCTCCTTAATGGAGGAAGAGCTAGTAATAAGAAGTCTAGTTCTCTTCTACAAGTGCTGTCTTAGCAAATGCCTTTTCCAGCTATTCCCTATATCCCTCAGAAAAATTGTATCATATTTACTGCAGAGTAGTAGCATACATGGATGTCAAATTATCTGACATGCTAAATAATGCACAACAGATGCATAAAGGTTACCCAGTATGGAGATTGATGCTTGTAGCCAGCTTCTGCTGTGTAAAGATTTGGCTTGAGATAATTATGAACCTCTTTCTTTACAGCTGTTTTCTTCTAACCCAATCAGAACAACATCTATTGAATCCCTTCTGCATGCAAAAATCTCATTCCTATTTATGCCATGGCTGACTGGAGGTGTTGTGAAGCAGCATGGCAGGTTCCTGCTCCACAGCTGCAGAAGCTTTCTATGTTTCTAAACTGTTCAGATTTCTAAATTTTTCAGATATCTATCCAGATACAGTAAGATGACCCAACAGAAATGTTACAGAACATTTGAAGTAAAAGTAACGTTTCAGATGATGAAATTACCTCTGTATTTTCCCCAAGGCATGATAAAGGTTACTCTGCCTCTCTTAGACAGCATTTGCATGGGTCATTTACTGTAATTGACAGCAATAACTTTTAAACAGAAACTGACCTGAAATACAGCAGAGAATGGGTACTTTTCAATTTCAAATACATTTTAATATGTTTCAGCTACATTTTCATTTGATTCAACTACTGCTCACAGTTAAAATAACATTCCTGTACTGTACCAATTAAATAGTCTCAATGCCTGTTACTTTAAAAACCATAAATTTGTTATTTTCCTAAATTATCTTCCTGAGATGCCAGTCTTGAAATCTGCTCTGAGCTTTTTAAGATTTGCAATGGAAATACCTTTGCCCTTTCAGGTGTTATGAGGCCAAGTCTTGAGAAAAATGAGAGACAAAGCTTTGCTTATGGCTCTTACCAGAGCTCCAATAACACCTCTTGTGAATAAAGCATATTTCCTTGCTTACAATCCTTTGGGAGCCTAATTGGATCAGGGTGATGCAGTTGTGCATTAATTTCACCGGATGCTAATGCCAGTACTTTGTTTACTCCGGGGAAACCTTAACTCTACAACTACCTGAAGGGAAGCTGAAGTAAGGTGGGGGTCAGGCTCTTCTCCCAGGCAACTTGTGACAAGATGAGAGGGGATGGCCTGAAGATGCACTAGGGGAGGTTTAGTTGGATGTTAGAAAGCACTTTCCCATGGAAAGGGTAATTAGACACCAGAATGGACTGCCCAGGGAGGTGGTGGAGTCGCTGTCATCGGAGGTGTTTAAGGAAAGAATGGATGTGGTACTTAGTGACACGGTCAAGTTGATGTGGTGGTATTAGGCTTGACTTGATGATCTCAGAGGTATGTTCCAGCCTCAATAATTCTGCTCATGCAGTCCAGAATTGTACTCTCATCCAAACTGTATCCTAGGCTGAATCATGAGAAATGCGGCCAGCAGGTCAAGAGAGGCGATTGTTCTCCTTTACTCTGCTCTTGTGAGTACCCCACCTCAAATACTGTGTCCGGTTCTGGTGTCCTGATCATAAGAAGGACACAGAGATGTTGGAGTGAGTCCAGAGGAGGGCTACAAAGATGATCCAAGGGCTGGAAGACATCTGCTATGAGTTTAGGCTGAGGGAGCTGAAGTTGTGCAGCCTAGAGAAGACTCTGGGGAGACCTTAGAGCTGCCTTCCAATATCTGAAGGGATCCCTCAGGAAGGCTGGTGAGAGATTTTTCATAAGGGTGTCTAGCAACAGGACAAGGGGGAATTGTTTTAAGCTGAGGGAGAGTAGGTTTAGAACAGATCTTAGGAAGAAGTTCTTCAGTACAAGGGTGGTGAGGCTCTGGAATGGGTTGCCCAGGGAGGTTGCATATGCCTCCTGCCTGGGTGTGTTTAAGGTCAGGTTGGATGAGGCCTTGAGTAGCACAGTCTAGTTGAGAGGTGCCCCTGTCTGTGGTGAGGAGGCTGGAGTATATGATCTCTAAGGTCACTTCAAACCTAAGCCATTCTATGATTCTGTGCCTATGGTGCTGTGGCAAGTGCAGATGTGTGCATGAGAAAGTGATGGCTAGTGACAGTGAACCCAGACAAGCTGGTGAGAGGCGAAATGATCTAGGAGCAAAAAGTGAGGATGTCTTTAGAGACAGACCTGTGAGTGAGAGCTGCAGGAAAACAACTGAAGTGAGGGGTGATTTCTGCCTGGAAAAGCAGACCAAACCTTGAATAAGGTAAGGCCAAGATGGTTCTCATGAGTCACTGCTCTTGCATTTTACGGATTTAACACTTTAAACTGTGCTGCAGTGTATACTTACTCAAAAGTTGTAATAGTTTAAATCAATAAAACCTACATAATCGTAAGCATTGAATCACATTCTTGTTACAGAGAAACACTGCAGATAAAACCAGTTCACACACAGAATAATCCTGCAGGAACTTCAATTATTTTAAAAATAGCTTTTCTCTCAGCTCCAGGCCCATCCAGGAGATACATGGCAAAATTCTGGTATTTTGCTGCTACCTGACTTGTCTAACTGTTCTGTCAGTTCATATCCCACGCTCATCAGGAAATGACAGATTTTCTCACAAACATGCACAGGCCAAGAAAAACAACAATCACTAAAACAGGAGAAGAGGGAGGATATATAAGATACCTCCAAAACTATTATTTAAAAGACTCTTCCTCTTGTAAAATGAATTTGTTCAGGGACAATATGAACGATATCAAAACCTGAACAATTATTCAAGTACATAAACATGATATCTGTCTGGATAGAATGGTCATCTGTGTACAATACTGAAGTAAGCAGTTTGTGTAGTCCAGTTTTTCCTCCCATTCTAAAATAATCCCTAAGGGTCTGTCTGGTTATGCAAGGCTGGATAAAACGTGGTGGATTACTTATATTTTAAAGAAAAGTTGGCATCTTCATTAGAGCTGGATGAGGACAGAGTGTACCCTCAGCAAGTTTACTCATGATACCAAACCAAGAGGATTGGCTGATCCACCAGAAGGCTGTGACAGAAGAGCTGGGTAAAGGGGAACCTAATGAGGTTCAACAAGAATAAGTGCAGAGTCGCACACCTGGAGAGAAATAATATCATGTATCAGTACAACCTAGAGGCTGACCTGATGGAAAGGAGATCCATGGAGAGGAATCTTGAAGTGCCTAATGTGCCATTGTGGCCAAGAAGGCCAATGGTATCCTGGGGTCAAGGAAGGTTCTCCTCCCCCTTTGGTCTGCCCTGGTGAGATCACATCTGAAGTATTATGTCCACTTCTGTGCTCCCCAGTTCAAGGGTGACAAAGAGTGTCCAATAGAGACCTAAGAGGATGACAAAGGGACTGGAACCTCGGTCTTATGAGGAAGGGCTGTGTTCAAGAGGGGATTGGACATGGCACTTGGTGCCATGGTTTAGTCATGAGGTCTGTGGTGACAGGTTGGACTTGATGATCTTTGAGGTCTCTTGCAACCTTGGTGATTCTGTGATTCTGTGACCTGGGGCTGTTTGATCTAGAGAAGAGAATTTTGATAAGAGATCTTACTAATGTTTATAAATATCTAAAGTGTGGGTGTCAACAAGAAAGGGGTAGTCTCTTTTCAGTGGTGTCCTGTGAAAGGAGTAGGGGCAGTGGGTGCAGACTGCACTACAGGAAATTCCACTTCAACTTTGTGGTAGTTGCAGGCTATGCCTTTAAAATTTAGCTGCAGATTTCTAGTAGAAAAGTAGAAAAATATAAATAAATAAATCACTATTGGGTGTAAAAAGGAACACAAAGGATTATTCTAAACAAATTAATTGGCTAAATGTCTGGGATAAGAGAAGCTGTATCATAACAATTCTTCACATTTCACTTCCATTCCCATTCCTTTTCTCTTCTCTTCTGATCTTGGCTGTTTTGCTTCACCTGGGAGATATCTTGCTGTTTCTGGCTGCTTCACTGGTCTTTTTCTGACTAGGGAGGTCTTGGTGTTGTTTGCTCATTGTAAATATCTGTATAATATAGTAAATAACAGTGTATTTTATACATATTCATAGCATTCCATTATAGTGTGTAGTTTTTGCTTGTAAATACAGCTTCATTTGCTTCTAACTGAGTTGGTCTGGCTTAAAAGTTAATGCTGGGAGAAAATCTCAACCCACCACTTCTTTGCTATAAGGATGATGGAGCACTGGAATAGACTGCCCAGAAAGGCTGAAGAGTCTCCTCCTCTAGAAACTTTCAAGACTCCTTTGGATGTATTCCCATGTGACCTGACCTAAGTGATCCTGCTTTGGCAGGGGAGTTGGACTGGGGCAGTTGGACTAAATGACTTCTGGAGGTGCTTCCCAACCCCTCCCATTCTATGATTCTATGATTTTGCTGAATTTGCTGATTTTGCTAGGAAAAGTTAAGGACACAAACTAGTTGATTCAGAATTTTTTTTCAGTACATATCTAGAAGAAATGGTATCAACTAAACAAAATTTTCTTCTTTTTCCTCATAGAAACTGAAAAATTATCTTTCATTGTGTCAGGTTTAGCAATGTAATGAAGTATACTTCCCTATGTATGCTGAAGTTTTCTGTCAGATTTGGCTGGGCAAAATACTGAGAATCTGAAATGAGAAACGAATGTTGATACCTATCTGAAACCTTTCTATTGTGGTCAGTGGAGGATTATAGTTTGAAATAAAAGCTGCATGACATATCTTCAAAATTGATTTTCATTTAAGTGTCTTCCTTTGATCTTAACAAAAACAAACCAAACTTTTCGTCCTGGTAATGATTTCCTAGTCACTAGCTCTAACCTTGCAGTATTTAGCAAACACAGGTGTTTCAGTTTGTACTAGTTTCCCACATTTACTCCTAAACAGAATTAAAATGCATCAGAGAATAATCTTAATTCAGTAGAGTGAAGTGCAGTTTTCTATCCTTTAGGGACTTTCAAATGAAGGATTTTGACAGTGACAGATATATTGCAAAAGCTGTGATCACATGTTTCATAGTTGCACAGTTTCATAGTTTCATTCAGGGTTGGAAGGGACCACAAGGATCATCTAGTTCCAACCCCCCTGCCATGGGCAGGGACACCCCACACTAGATCAGCCTGGCCACAGCCTCATCCAGCCTGCTCTTAAACACCTCCAGGGACGGGGCCTCAACCACCTCCCTGGACAACACATTCCAGGGTTTCACCACTCTCATGGTGAAGAACCGCCTCCTCACATCTAGCCTGAATCTCCCCACCTCCAGCTTCATTCCATTCCCCCTAGTCCTATCACTACCTGAGATCCTGAGAAGTCCTTCCCCAGCCTTCCTGGAGCCCCCTTCAGATCCTGGAAGGCCACAATGAGGTCACCTCGGAGCCTTCTCTTCTGCAGACTGAACAACCCCAACTCCTTCAGTCTGTCCTCATAGGAGAGGTGCTCCAGCCCTATGATCATCCTTGTGGCCCCTCTCTGGACACCTTCCAGCACCTCCACATCCCTCTTGTAATAGAGGCTCCAGAACTGGAGGCAGTACTCCAGGTGGGGTCTCCCCAGGGCTGAGTAGAGGGGGAGGATCACCTCCCTCGACCTGCTAGCCACACTTCTCCTGATGTTAAATTTCATAAGTTGTATGGCAAATATTTTTGGGGTGCTAGATCACTTTCATTGTTAGTATTATACAGAAACATGTCACAAGCAAAATTTACTTCTTATTAAGTAAATACATACAGAATAAATAAGGAGGAGCTACCACAGCAACCTTCAGTGAGTTTTAAAGATACGTCTGCCAGTGCTATGCATCTAGTAAATATGTACAGAACATCCTGAACTGCAAATGCAAAAATCTCAGTGTGATGGAATTCATCCCTCTGGAGCTGCAGCATATGCTGGATTACACTTGCGTCAACAAACTGGCATCTCTGAAAAGATAAATGAGGCTACGATTCCTGACACGTATCAACAAGGTTTGGTATAGCTTTCAAGCACACAAATGTCTTTGTAATCCGATTTAAAATGTTCGGCTGCAACTAGTCAAATAAAAAGAGCGTGGCAGAGATGATTTGCTGAGTATGTGTTTGTATGCAATGAACATGTGCAACACAACTGGCTGTTTCCTGACTGTATTGTG
The DNA here is from genome assembly GCF_026170545.1 of Melanerpes formicivorus. Taxonomy (NCBI): domain Eukaryota; kingdom Metazoa; phylum Chordata; class Aves; order Piciformes; family Picidae; genus Melanerpes; species Melanerpes formicivorus. The sequence goes on along the minus strand of NW_027142367.1, from coordinate 19,002,770 downwards.
GCAACGTTGTGGCATTGGGCGGCAAGATGGTTCAGTCTGGGGGAAGGGGGTGAACAGGAGACCTTCCTGCTCTCTACAACCACCTGAAATGAGGTTGAATTGAGGAGAGGTTTGGTCTCTTTTCCCTAGTAACGAGTGAGAGAGTGAGAACAAATGGCCTTATTTGTGCCAGGGGCATTTTAGATTGCATATTAGGAAAAAAGTCTTCACCAAAGGATTATTAAGAATTGGAACAGGCTGCCCAGGAAAGCTGTTGAGTCACCACCCCTGGAGGTATTTAAAAGACCCATAGGCACTTAGGGACATGGTTTAGTGGTGAACTTGGTAGTGTTAGGTTAACAGTTAACTTGGTGATCTTAAGGGTCTTTTTTAACTTGATGATTTCTCTGAATAGATGCCAGAAGCTTCTCCCATGTCCAACAGAGTCAGTGCCAGACAGTTTCAAGGCAGGCCTGTCACTAGCTAAAGCTGAGCCCATCAGTGACAGTGACAGCCTTTTGTCATAACACATTTAAGAATAGAAAAAAAATCCTGTACAACAGCAATTGGAAGAGAGGAATGAGAATATGTGAGAGAAACAACTCTGCAGAGACACCAGGGACAGTGAAGAGGAAAGGGAAGGAGGTCCTTCAGGCATTGGAGCAGAGAATCCCCTGCAGCCCTTGGTGAAAACTGTGGTGAGGCAGGTTGTATCCCTGCAATGCATGGAGCTTAATGGCAGAGAAGATATCCACCTGCAACCTGTGGAGAGCCCCATGCCAGAGCAGATGGATGTGCCAGAAGGATGCTGTGACCTCATGGAGATCCTGTGCTGGAACAGGCTCCTGGCAGGTCCTGTAGACCCATGGAGAAGGGAGCCCATGCTGGTAAGACTTATTAATCCATAGGAGACTGATATTGGAGCAGTCTGTTCCTGAAAGACTGCACCCTGTGGAAGGGATGCATGCTGGAGCAATTCTTGAAGAGCTGTAGCCAATGGGAGGGACTCACATAGGAGAAGTTCATGGAAGACTGTGTCCTACAGGAGGGACCCCACAGTGGAGCAAGTGAAGTGTGAGGAGGAAGGAGCAGAGTCAATGTGTGATTAACTGACTGCAAATCCCATTCCCTGTCCCCTTCTGCCACTGGGAGAAGAACAGGTAGAGAAATTGGCAGTGAAGTTAAGCCTGGCAGAAGGAAGAGATGAGGAGAACATGTGTGAGGATTTGGTTTTATTTCTTATTATCTTATTCTGATCCGAGTGATAATAAAATAAATTATTTCCCCTACTCAAGTTTGTTTTGCCCATGACATTAATTGGTGAGCGATCTTTCCCTGTCCTTATCTTGATCCACAAGCATTTCACTATATTTTCTCTCCCCTGACCAGTTAAGGAGGTGAAAAAGAGAGTGGCATTTGTGGGCATGCAGCATCTAGCCACGGTCAAACCACCACACTGACTAATTACCAGGTTCTGAAACAACTTAGTAGTAGTCGTAATACTGGCAGGTATTTGGAGCGTTTATCTGTCTGTCACCTCTATCTGTTAATTGTATGTGTCTTGGTTTTTTCCCTGAAATTTGAATATTTTTTTTCACCTGGACATGTTTTGAGTGTACTTTATGCAAAACAAGCTGCCAGAGTCACTGGGTAGTATATTGAGGAGCATATGGAAGCATTCCAAGACAAATAAGTTTGGGTTGGGATTTTTGTTGTTGTTTGTTTTGGTGGGGTTTTGGTGGGGGTTTGGTTGGTTGTTTGTTGTGGGTTTTTTTTTCATTTGCTTGTTTGTTTGCTTTTTAAAACTGTTTATTTTTCAAATATTGAAGTATTCACAGATTTAAGACCCTATACTGAGTGTTGTTCACTAGTCCCAAACCAGACTTTCTAGGAAGAGATATTCTATTCTCTCCACTGTTAGCAATCATCTGTTTGGGGACCAGGAGAATCTCTGTAACAACATCATTTCTATGCTGCAGTTACATCAGTTGGTATTTCTGTTCCTGACTTGACTAGATGTGACTTCAGGAAGCAGAGAGAGTGAGGAATCAAAAGAGGAGGAAGAAATGTTTGCTGTGTCAGTGGAGGTAGGTAATAGGAACCCAGAGTTTGATTTGGCATCCTGATGTATAAATCCAAGTTCAATGAATATGAAATAATTCAATGAAGCAGTCAGCCTTACATGATGAATTACTGGCTTATGCTGCAAATGCTGCTTTGACTAGATATTCCTATCAACACTCCAGTGTGGGGTTTTTTTTTAGGAAATATGGGTTGAGTCTTAGCAACATTACAACTGTGTGTGAGAATGAACAGTACTTTCAGCTGAGAAAGTTCAATTCATAGCAAACACATTTCCTGGAAACATAACTTCCCTTACACCAGTAAAACTATCCTGGCAAGAAAATAACTGATGCATGCAAAACTCTTATTTAACTTGACTTTCGAGAGCGCTGAATGTCTAACAGCTTTCACTATGACTGTGACTGGGTTTAGAACCTTCATTAGCTATGAACTTTCTCTGCCTGAATCCCAGCTCTCTTACAGACTTTGCTAAGATTTTTGCAGATGGAATTGCCCAGATATATTAAGGGTGGATGACAAAAGTTGCACCACGAGATCTCTTTTGATTAAAGTAGATATTAGGGAAGTTCAGGAAAAATGTGTTTAGTGTCAAGAAAAATAAGATCACTTGTTTTTATAGTACATGGCCCTTGTCATTAAAGCTTGACTGACTAGTTTTCCATAGTGTATATATACACATATACAGCCTCTATATCTATATCTATATCTATATCTATATCTATATCTAGAGAAGGGCAACGAAGTTGGTGAGGGGCTTGGAACACAAGCCCTATGAGGAGAGACTGAGGGAGCTGGGGCTGCTTAGCCTGGAGAGGAGGAGACTCAGGGGTGACCTTATTGCTCTCTACAACTACCTGAAGGGGGGTTGTAAACAGGCAGAGGTTGGTCTCTTCTCCCAGGCAGCCAGCACCAGAACAAGAGGACACAGTCTCAGGCTGCACCAGGGGAAGTTCAGGCTGGAGGTCAGGAGGAAGTTTTACACAGAGAGAGTGATTGCCCATTGGAATGGGCTGCCTGGGGAGGTGGTGGAGTCGCCGTCACTGGAGGTGTTCAGGAGGAGACTTGACAGGGTGCTTGGTTACATGGGTTAGTTGATTGGGTGGTGTTGGGTGATAGGTTGGACGCGATGATCTTGAAGGTCTCTTCCAACCTGGTTTATTCTATTCTGTATCTGAAAAAACTATAAACTTAATATAGTTCCCATATCAGTAAAATAAACAATTTTTTTTCTTGTCTAGCTCAAAGAATTATTATAAGGCCAAGTTGATAAATACTGATATGAAGTTCTGAAATGGCTCAGAAATTTATTCTTCATATCTTCATTCTCTGTATAATAATATGCATCTGTCATGATCTGAAACAAAGGGTTGCCTGAGCAGTGCCCAAATAATTTCTTCATGATGAACTGGAATAAAAAAAGAGGAAATGTGATTAGGTTAAAAAACATTTGAGAGGCACTACAATGAGCACACTTGGCCAGGATATGGTTTACTGGCTAGTTCTTTTAAACTTTTTGCTATTGGCATGTGATCTTAAACATCACAGCGTGACATTTGATATCAAAGATCTATGCAAGTCAAAGATCTGTTAGCAATAGCAACATACTATCTCATTTATTAATAGGCAAGGTGGAGTGTTCATTGCACGTGATGGTTATTGCACACATATCCTAGAGTCATCGGTGCAACAACTGCTTGCCTCCTACTTCCCTCACCCCTGAAGCAGTGCTTGATTTATCTGTGACAGTGACAACAGTAACTTATATAATGGAACCTTTATGACACATAAAAATACTCTGGAATATTTTAGATCATCATTTTTGTCAGTAAGAAATGTTTTCTGAACCTGGGTTCAGGAATAACTTTATAATTCCTGCAGTAACATTAACATTGAGAAGCTCAGTAGCTACTTGTCTGAAATATTATTTTTATTAGAAGAGTGTTGGTACATATGCAAAAGCCCATATGCTTCCTTGCTTACAGGATCTGCAGTTTATGAGCTCATGGTATGTGGGTTGGTTCAGTCTGAGTTCTTGCAGGGCTTTCAGATGTCACCGTTAGTATTTCCCAAGGCAAGAAGCTCAGAAGCTTGGAGTCTTGGCCATTTCAAGAAGTATATACTGTAGAGTGACCCAGATGATGCCAGCTGATGGCATTACTCCAGAGCTACAGGGTACTGGCCTCCATTTTGAATGCTAAATTAATAATTTTCAGGAGGAGACTGTGTCAATTGGCAAAATGGGCCCATCAGTTTTATGTTCTAGAGGAGGCTGACTGTGTTTATCTTGTGTGGCACTTGTCTCTTTTGGCTTATCTATCTGTTTTCCCATGTGACATTATAATTAGTAACAATGCAAAGGCTGCTGCAGCCCACCAGAACAGTTATTCTCTAATGTGAAACTGAGGGCATACCCTGCAAAACAGCCCACTGAGACACAAACTGTTCTGAGGTAAGGCTGATGCATTGCATATGGCAGATAAGGCTGGGATATTGCATATGGCAGCAAGGGTCAAAACTGCTTGTCCTTAGTCTGAATCCAAATACGTGAACAAGCAGAGAAGCAGACCCTCAGAGGGAACTATGAAACTGAATTAGTTGGCAGCACAGGCTTATCACTTGAGACAAGTAGCTTCTCAGATTTGAATAAAGAAGGTCTTGGAAATCTGTGGAGTACCACAGCCTCAGACTGCATCTTGGGGAACCTAGAATGTATCCTTACCTTGAATGGAGATTCACAGACATGTAGCCACCCAAGTAAAGACTAAAGAATGGAGAATGTGGGTATCTCGGCTAGGAGAAAGCCACCTGCACTTTTGGATATGTTGGTTTTCCTGTAGAACTGCAGAGATGTGTTTCTTTGAAAGTCACCTGGGAAACCACACTGTGCAGGAAATCCCAGGAAACCTCACCATTTAACAAATTTGTCAAATTTGCAACATTTTCATGGCAGTTTTTTGGAGCTCCTCAGGAAAGTGATACACAACATCAAGAATTCTAGTTTGGGTTTTGAGAAGCAACGCTTTTCTCCTCAGTGCTCAGCTACACTACCAGGCTCCTTCCATATTCAGAATCATGGAAAAGACCTGGTTAATACAGGCTTCTAAAATACAGCAGGAAAAACACTATTGATTTTCCATTTCTTCTCCCATAAGACCTGCAACGCTGTTCGCTAGCAGTATAATGAAGGCATTGCAGACTTAGTATGAAATTGCTAATATTTAGCAAGCACTAAATGGTTTTCTAAAATTCTATCTACTGCAGAGGCTTATGGTTCCTTAGGGGGAAAAAAAAAGTTATTTTCTGGGTTTTTTTTTGGTATCTGCCTTACATGGCAAATACACTGCAGTTGAGATGAAGTGCAGGATATTGAGGTAGGAGTGGGGAATGGGATGGCATTCAACAAGTCCAAGTGCCGAGTGCTGCACTTTGGCTACGGCAATCCCATGCAGAGCTACAGGCTGGGGTCGGAGTGGCTGGAGAGCTCCCAAACAGAGAGGGACCTGGGGGTGCTGATCGACAGCCACCTGAATATGAGCCAGCAGTGTGCCCAGGTGGCCAGGAGGGCCAATAGCATCCTGGCCTGCATTAGGAATAGTGTGGCCAGCAGGAGCAGGGAGGTCATAGTGCCCCTGTACTCTGCTCTGGTTAGGCCACACCTTGAGTCCTGTGTCCAGTTCTGGGCCCCTCAGTTTAAGAAGGACATCGAAACACTTGAACATGTCCAGAGAAGGGCAACAAGGCTGGGGAGAGGCCTTGAACACAAGCCCTATGAGGAGAGGCTGAGGGAGCTGGGATTGTTTAGCCTGGAGAAGAGGAGGCTCAGGGGTGACCTCATTGCCCTCTACAACTACCTGAAGGGTGGTTGTAGCCAGGAAGGGGTTGGTCTCTTCTCCCAGGCAACCAGCACCAGAACAAGGGGACACAGTCTCAAGCTGTGCCAGGGGAGGTTTAGACTCGAGGTGAGGAGGAAGTTCTTCACCGAACGAGTCATTCGGCATAGGAACCGGTTGCCCAGGGAGGTGGTTGAGTCATCGACCCTGGAGGCATTCAAGGGGAGATTGGACGTGGCACTTGGTGCCATGGTCTAGTCATGGGGTCTGTGTTGATAGGTTGGACTCGATGATCCCCGAGATCCTTTCCAACCTAAGTGATACTGTGATACTGTGATACTGAGTACAAGCAAGATAAAGCAGGTGCACTTCACAAACAGTTGAATTCCTGTTTTGAATTTAATGATAGGTCAGACTCGATGATCTCAAAGGTCTTTTCCAATCTGGTTAATTCTATTCTACTTTGTATTGACATACACAAGCATTTGTCCCTTCTGTGTTAAAAAACAGCTGCCTGTCTCCATCATCTATATGAACCTGAGGGGAAAAAAAAATGCATGATTGCTTATATATTTAACCAAGTCTCAAGTATAGCAGTTGTGAGGTAAGGAAAGGAAGATACTCATAGAATCATAGGTTGGACTCGATGATCCTCGAGGTCTCTTCCAACTTTAGTTATACTGTGATACTGTGATAGAATGTTTTGGCTTGGAAATGACATTAAAAATCATCTAGTTCCAACCCTGCTGCCACGGACAGAAATATTTCCTATTGATAAATGCCCTATTAAAAGTCTTGATTCAAAGAAGCTTTTTCAATTATGCCAAAGATTTGTCTCAAACGTTCTGAAACGGAGACTCACGTGTTCACCAGCGTGGCAGAGAACCAAAATCAATGACAATAGATTAACTCTAATATTCTAAATACACTGGCTATGTTTTGGAAGGAACTCTATCTCAAATTTACTTTAGCCATGCTGCTAGGAGAAATAAGGCCAGTACCTATAAAAGTTAAATGCATTTCAATCCATTTAAATGAGTATATCTTCACCTGACACTACCAAATGAGCATTTTACTTCAGTAGATCTCTGGTAACTTTGAATATGGTCATCTGCCAGCCACAAATACAGTTTTCACTAATCCAAACAATGGAATGGAATGGAATAAACCAGGTTGGAAGAGACCTTTGAGATCATCAAGTCCAACCTATCACCCAGCACCATCGAATCAACTAAACCATGGCACCAAGCACCCCATCCAGTCTCCTCCTAAACACCTGCAGTGATGGTGACTCCACCACCGCCCCGGGCAGCACATTCCAATGGCCAAACCTCTCTTTCTGGGAAGGATTATCTCTCCCCTTGAGCCCGTGCCAGCTTCCCCCGGTGACCATTATCCCTCCATAGCTCTCTTCAGCCTCTCCAGATGCCATTATCCCCACTCCGAGCCCCCCTCAGCCTCCTCCAGCCATCATAACCTCCCCTATGGCCCTCTTCAGCCTCTCTAGCTGCCATTATCCCTCTACAGGCCCACTTCAGTCTCCCCTAGCTGCCATTGTCCTCCTCCTGGGCCTGACTGAGCCTCCCCTCGCTGCTATTTCCCCCCTTCCAAGCCCTCTCCAGACCCTCCGTCTGCTAATTGCCCCCTTCCAGACCCTGCCGGTCCCCATTACCCATTACCAATGCTGAGGGTAAGCAAAATAACAGAAGATTCAGTTTTTTAGTGCTTCCTCTGTGTACTAAGAAACCTGTACCAACTGAAAGCAGTTAGAAAGCATTTCTAGATTGGTTTTCATAAATGCACATATTTTCTGATCTCCTCACTATTCTCAAAGGCAAAGATCAGAGATGGTGGTGAGGTGTGCACCCTCACGACATGCTAAGGAATATATCCCCATTATAAATCCTTACACAGTTTTGAGACATTTTATCTTCTGCAGGTGGTGTTAACTGTTTCAGAAACTGATTACCCACCAGCGAAAGAAGTGCAAAGCTGAGCATCCAAAACTCTTCTTCATTCGTTGTTTAAGACATAATTTTGAAACTTAAAGCTGTCTAAAGGCTCTGTCAGAGATATCATGGAGATAGAGAGAGCAGCCAAAAAAACCCTCAGGGGATTATTTGAGCAGCTTAGAGTCCTTGTCAAACATTAGTGGAGTAAGATTTCAAATGCTGTTTGGAAGTATTTCCTTTCATTAGTTGACATATCATTGAGGAAAATCTCTGGTATAAACTTTATGTTGACAGAAGTGGCTTCTGTTTTACAAGGGCCACCAACTACATGCAGGTTAAGATTGCAATTCTGACCAAATAAAAAAGGCAAATTGCAGATAATTTTTAAAAGAAATGTTAACAATAGTTGCTGTTAGCTTCTCTCTCTACTGTACTCTCTTTATTTGTGAAGGACTCCTAGAATTATCTATCTCTGGATACGAAATGTTGCAAAAGTGGATGACAGATTAGATGTAACATAAACAATGTTATATGAAAAGAAGATGTAGAGAAAAGTGCTCATTATATGCTGAATATGAAAAGATGATATTAAAAGATATCACAGTTAAAACAGTCAGAACAGGAACTGAGGACAGGTAAGATACTCACCAAAGGGGAGGAGGCAGCAGGTACTGACGACAGAATACATTTTATGCTGGTGATGATTCTAGATTTTCTAAGCACTATCCCTGATCTTTTCCAATATTTTCAGTAATGATTTTGGCACTAAAAAAAGCTAGCTTCATTCCTCACTGAATATGCAAGGAGGACTGCAAAAACTGAATGACTGCAAGGACTGAAATAATGAAAACCAGAATAAAATCAATATTACTGCATGCATCCTTAGATCTTTGTGTGATCTGGGAATTTGGTTTTGGAAACAATGACAGGACCTGTAATCTCAACTAATCTCAGCTAATTAGCTAGAGGTTCACTGCATGGTATCAAGATTAAGCATCAAGGAAAGCAAATGCAAAAATACCGTGTATGAAGATAACATTTCAAAGAAAGAGAGAGAACTGTTAATACCATTATAACAGATAGTAGTGGAACCTCATCAAGAATACACGATAAATTCCTGACTATGAGTGATGAACAATCAGAGTGCAAACAGATCCAGTACAGAGAACTACAAAACTATGTCTATGCTGTGGATATGGGCACCCCACAACTTTCTCTCCCTGCATATTTCAAAGAAGGTAATCAGCTGAAGGTTATTGCTACTCCATTTCACTTGTGTGCCTTGATTTTGATCCCATGCAAATGCAGGAGAATAGTTGTGTACGTTCAGATTTCACTCCAGCACACAACAAGAATCTTGCTGGGTAATACATCTAAACCTGGGGAGTGGCCCTTGCAGAGGACAGGTATATTCTTACTGACCATGTCAACAAAAACCTGTCATCCTATTTATACTTTAAAGGAGAGCAGAACAGCTCTTTACTTCCTAATGATGCAAAATGAAGTCTTAGTTGGAATATCATTATCTATAAATAGAGAGAAGCATTAATAACAGGAAGAGTGAAGACCAGAATGAGAGAACTATCATAAAAGCAAATGGATAAAAGCAGGCTGTATGTATGTGTAGCTGAGTGAAAAAGAAGGTCCATAGCAAATATTGAAACAATGAAATTTTGGACCACGTTTCCAAAATCAGATCTGGCTGTTCCCAAGCTTTATTGCTTTTACAATTTCAAGCGCTTAGAAAGACTATCAGATTTTGTGCTTATGCAAGGAGAAGCCAGGGCTCAACAAGCTCTACATCTGCAAGATTTCTCTAGAGGCATTGTTGTCAGTTGGCTGCTTCTCACTCACAATTAGTTTTGCAGACCATTATTTAACTACTTTGAATGGTTTAATGGTGGACTTGGCAGTGCTAAGTTAATGGCTGGACTCAATGATTATAAGGACCTTTTCCAGCCCTAATGATTGTATTTGGTTTGGCTGAGATGGAGTTAATTCTCCTCATAGCAGCTGTCCTAGTGCTGTGTTTTGCAGTCCTAGCTGGGTGCTGATAACACACCAGTATTTTGGCTACTGCTGAGGCAAGCACCAAGGTCGTGCTTTTCCAACATTTCCACACACACTGCCCTCAACAGTAGGCTGAGGTGTGGGCAAGCTGGCATCTGTCCTCTGGAACAACTGCTGTGCTTACTGAAGCCCTGCTTCCCAGAGAGCAACCAGATATCATCTGCTAATGCGAAGTAGAGAATGACATCTTTCATTGCTCTTGCTTCTGAGTGCTGTCTTTGATTTCACTTTTTGCCATATTAAATTGCTTCTGTCTTAACCCATAGGCCTCTCATATTTTCCTGTCCACCTAAGGGCAGTGACAGAGCAACTTTGGTGGGCATCTGGCCCCCAGCCACGGCCAAACCACCACAAGAACTCTGCAATTCTACTTTTACTACATATGCTGACTGAGTACAGCATTGTTCTAGCAGAGCACCAAGTGAGACTACATTAAATATTTTGCAGAAATTTAAGCACACTGCAATGCAAAGGCTAACCTGCCTGCTCCACCAACACAGAAATGAGGGAAAAGTAACACCAAAAACTAGGGGTTGAGATAATGAGGTAAGAGTTTACTGAATAAATGAAGTAACATAAATGTACATTTAACATAGGTAATAATCTAATTAATTTTATAATACAATCCACAATTACCTTAATTCAGCTTATTTGTAGAAGAAGTGCGTGAATACAGAAAAAATCAGCATGAAAGAAACCCCACTCCCACTCATCTCACTACCATCCTGAGGAAAAGACCAAGCACCCAAAAACCCAGAACACAGAAGCAGCAACAGGAACAGGAAGCCTCCCACTTTGCAATCTCAACTTGAAGCCCCATAATACTTTGCTCCAGCCGGTACTTTCATTTCTGAAGCTGTCATGACTGCAGCATGGTATGAATAACAGCAGCAGATTCAACTCAACCCATGACATGCTTATAACTGTATTGAGCCAATGTTCATTCACATAAAGAAATCTGATACTTGACCCACATCATCTCATGTATTCTTTGTCATAACCTACAAGTTATTTTTCTTCCATCTTGTTTTCAGACCTGCAGAAGGAATTTGAAGAGATAACTTGTGCCTATCACAGAGCACAGGTAACAGACTGATCCCCCTGGATCTCCTGTTTATGTCTTCTGACTTGTTGTCAGGCAACTGACTTGGGGCTAGAGCTCTCACTTCAAAAACAAGATTACTAAAAGAAGCACTCAGCTTTCCGGCATTCAAGAAATCATCACCTGTCTCTAGGACTGTGTGGTGATGCCAAGGCCTGCAGCCATTGACCCAAGCACCATCAGCAATCACAAGGCACATCCTACCTGTACAATTTTTCCGCAGAAAAGCCACAGAATGGAAGGCAGCTGGTAGAGACAGTGGTACAATTCCCAACAGGAGCAGAAGTAGATGGTTCCATTATTTCAGAACCAAAGAGCTGAGCACTGCCAGGTTGATAGATATAAAGCCCTCTCCTAGTGTTAAGGTATTGCCTGATTAAAATGTATAAATGAATACCAAAGCACTCAAACTTTGTTCTTCTTCCTGACAACTTGAAGCAGAGGTATGACCAATGTAGTCACCTTCTGGAAAATGCAGAGATGATTGGCAAGGCACTGCTCACAGCTGTAGGCAGGCAAAGAGCTGATTTGACAAATATCCAAAATAAATTTCAGACAACTTCTCTTCTATTACCTTTCTGTTCATGCCTATTTCCTTCCATTTCATCATGACTTTAAAAAGCATCCTTTATGTTTCTTACTGTCCAAATCTGTAAAAGAGATTGTCAATAAAATAACTTTTGTCAAGTCAAGTTTATTTTGCCTCTGACAGCAATTACAGTATCACAGTATCACTTAGGTTGGAAAGGACCTCCAGGATCATCGAGTCCAACCTATCAACACAGACCCCATGACTAGACCATGGCACCAAGTGCCACGTCCAATCTCCCCTTGAACGCCTCCTGGGTCGAGGACTCAACCACCTCCCTGGGCAACCCGCTCCAATGACGAATGACTCGCTCGGTGAAGAACTTCCTCCTCACCTCGAGTCTAAACCTCCCCTGGCGCAGCTTGAGACTGTCCCCCCTTGTTCTGGTGCTGCTGGTTGCCTGGGAGAAGAGGCCAACCCCTTCCTGGTTACAACCACCCTTCAGGTAGTTGTAGAGGGCAATGAGGTCACCCCTGAGCCTCCTCTTCTCCAGGCTAAACAACCCCAGCTCCCTCAGCCTCTCCTCATAGGGCTGTGCTCAAGGCCTCTCCCCAGCCTTGTTGCCCTTCTCTGGACACGCTCAAGTGTTTCGATGTCCTTCTTAGTTAGCAATGATCCCGTCTTTATCTTCACCCATGAGTTTTTGTCTTTTAAAGGTTTGGGTTTTTTTTTTGGTAGTGGTGGTCTTGTTTTATTTTGTTTTGCTTTATTTTTCATTGTTTTCCCCCTTTTATTTTCCCTCCTTGTTCCACTGGGGTGGTTGTGGAGTGGGCGAGCAGCTGGGTGGGAGTTTGGTTGCTAGCCAAGCCTAACCCACCACAGATTTACATCTGTAAGATGAAAACTCATAGCTTCTCCCAGAGCTTCAGAAGAATGTAAAACCCTAGAAGAGAATGACATTTTCTCAATTTTCTTATGGCTTTGGCTGATTTCTGATGAAAAATACTTTTTTTTTTCTATATAAGTAAACCAACTGAGATGACAAGTACTGAGAATTCTCTTCTAAAGTATCATTCTCTTTAAGTATATTTCTTTTCTGTACCACATCTATACCCCAGGCTCTTATGTTATTTATTTTCTTTTTAATAAAAGAATAAAAATCCAAGTTGGAGGTTCTTATTTCACATTTGTAGCTCTTTCATTGCAATATGAATACCTGCAAAAGATTCCTTCAGACAGCTGAGCAAATCCAACAAATTCCTTTTACATTCAAGGAATATTAATTTGAATTCATATTTTTATAGTCCCCTAAACCTTTTTGAGGAGAGCACACAATTATATATTCATAATAAACTTTTTATGTTTCTGAGTATTCTAAGATAGTGCCAAACAATCCACTTGGCAATAGTTCACTATATTGATATGACATTCAAAGCCTGATCTGGCAGAGAGGGTGCTTTAGGATGAAGTACAGCCAAAAATCATGTGGCCTGTCATGTGAAGCAGAGCGAAGGACACTTGCAGCTAACTATTCTGTGGCATTTAGACTGCTGCCGTTTGTGAATTTGTGTAACAACCACACCACCAGACCTCAGGGAATTCTTCTCCAGGAATCTAAGAGAATTTTAGAGATTATGGAGGTGAAAATATTTTTAGCATGTACTCTGAGATCTGTTGATGCATATTCCATACTCAGATGTTTTCTCTGAGGATGCAGTGTCTGAATAGTTCTGATGTTACTGAAGTCCTCAGTTGTGGTTTTTTTTCCCTCCTTCCAAGGTGAAGAGCTATGTTTAATAATGTGTCTGTAATGGAATTTGGACCTGTTTCTTTGTTCTTTCCACTTCAGTGCACAGAGAAATGTGTTATCTACTTAGTAATAATGCAAATATGGTAATTTCCCTAACCTGCATGTTGGAGTCGGGAGTTTGGTGAGAGAAAGAACAATTGTTGCATGCTTACTTTGTTCAGCACTGCCTGGGGTTAACTGATGAGGGCAACATGTGCTTTTGTTTACTCAAAAATTGTAAAGTGATTCAAAGTTAAGGCATTTACTCAGTCAGAAATGAAGATAAATTCTGTCCTGCAGGCAGGGTTGAGTTTGCTTCTCTGAGGACATAGACAAGGTCATGCAAATATAGCGTTCCCACTCATACATCTTGTTACTCCCTTCCTTATGGTAGTAGCATTGTGTGGAAATGTTTCAATGGATTGTGGCAGAGTGCAGCACAGCCAAGTTCTCTGTTAGGAGGGCACTACACAGCACTCCAGAGATACCCAGTGGAACACAGTTATGAATCACAGAATGGCTTAGGTTGGAAAAGACCTTAGAGATCATCTGCTTCATCTTCCCTGCCATGGGTGGGGACCCCTCACAACTAGACCAGGCTGCTCAAGGCCTCATCTATCCTGGTTTTGAACACCCCCACAACCTCCCTGGAAAGCCTATTCCAGAGTCCCACTACCTGAAGAACTTCTTCCTAAGATCCACTTTAAACCTACTCTCCCTCAGCTTAAAAACCTTCCCCCTTGTCCTATTGCTAGACTTCCTTATGGAAAGTCCCTCTCCAGCCTTCCTATAGAATCCCTTCAGGTAATGCATTATGTTAGGGATTGGTACTGTTTCTTACCACTGTGTGAGCTGGCCAGACTTCTGGCATGGTTCTACCTGCACCACTTCCTTAATATGAACACTAAAAATGCTTGTGGACACTAGGTTAATACAACAGCAACTGGAGCAAAAGATTTTTTAAACAGAAAGATCTGTAAGCACATCTCCCTCTCCCTACTTACAGGCTTCATCAGATTTCCAGCTGCTGTAAATGCAGACTTCCCCCTCCCTCATAATGAGCCAGAGAGAAAAAAAACCTGATTTCTCCCTGCTGCTCTTTTAAGTGAAGAAAATATATATTATCTGTAAAGTCCAGATAAAGAGCTACTACCCAATACATGGTACACAATTAGCATGCAAGCAGCAAGAGTGTTGCCTATTTATTATTAGTGCTACTGAGCTAGGATTGAACCTGACTTAGTTGTTGCTATATTTATGTAAAAGAATAAAGAGGATGCTACACACATTTGTAGATCACAATGCTAAGGGGATATTGTTGCCTGTGGGGATAATTTTTGCCTCAAACACACAGAGTTCTAGTACCATCCTATTGCTCATCTGAGAATATTTTTATCCTCTTTTCATTTTTTTTTTGTTTTTACTTTTTATAGCATCTGCTTTAGAGAAGCAATATGTTCCCCTGCATTCAACGATGCTGTACATAGAGCCTGCTTGGTTTCAAAGCTTAAACTCCTTTCTGTTGGTTCTATGCTCTTCATGGGTGCTGAAAATAATTTCACAAAAGGCACTGTCATAGGCTGAGGTGAATTTGCTGATGAGTATATTCAATACCATTCTGCCATCATGCCAGCTTCAAATGAAAGTGATGGCTGGAGCAAAACATCATGGGGCTTGAAGTTCAGACTGTAACATGAGATTTCATGCTTCCTGCTTCTGGTTTCTGGATGTTGGTCTTGTCCACTGTGCTGGCTGCTGTGCCTGGGTGTTGCTATGTGCCTGGGTGCTGCTGTATGCTTAGGTGGTGGGAACTGTCTTATCACTGGCTTCTGTTTTGCTAAGGTAACTGTCTAGTGTAAACTCAGTAAGTGCTGTATCTCAACCCAGAGGTTTTGTTGGTGTTGTTTTCCCTCCCATCTGTGTGAGGGTGGTGGAGGGGCTTGTAAGAGTGGGCTGTGTTAGTCTAGGACAGTCATATTACCTATTTCTGTCATTGTAAACCAACAAATTCAATCCCTGGGAAAGTTATGGAATGGGTCCTCCTGGGGGATATTACAAGTCAAATTAAGCGCATAATTGGGAAAAGCCATCACAGATTCACCAAGGGCATATTGTGCTTGACAACCTTGATTGTCTTTCATGGAAAAGTAACCTGCACAGTTGATGTGGGGTGAGCAGCGCATATTTTCCACCTGGATTTTTTCAAGGCTTGTTGATACTGCTCCCCAGAACCTGCTCCTAGAGAAACTGATGCATTATGGACTGGACAAGTGGTCTGTGTGCTGGGTGGGGAATTGCCTGGCAGGCGACACCAAGAGAGTGAAGGCAAGATCTCCTTTTCAGATTGACAAGAAGTGAGATTCCCCCAGGGACTGATATTTGAGCACAATACTGTTTAATATCTTAGTAAGTCTTCTGGATGATGGGATCAGGTGGACTCTGATGATGTTTGCTGATGGCGTCAAACTAAAAAAGGAAGTGGACATTTCAGAAGAGAGAGCCACTCTGCATGAAGACCTGTATAGATCAGAAGAGTGGCCTAACAAGAACCTTATGAAATTCCATAGGGACAAGTGCAAGGTCTTGCACCTGAGAAAACATAATCCAGGAGTGCAACACAGGCTAAGATATACTCATCTGTGGAGCAGCTCTGTGGCAAGAGACATGAAGGTACTAGTGAACAACAAGCTCAATATGAGTGAATAGTGCTCCGCAGTGGCAAAGAAATGCATCGAGATGCTGAGTTGCATCAACGAGGACATCACCAACAGAGGTAAAGAAGTAATTACACCACTCTACACAGTGCTTCTCAGGCTGCACCCAGAATACTGTACTGACTTTGCAAAAACCTTGTGGACAGGCTGGAGAGGATCCAGAGATGAGCAACAAAACGATCACAGGCCTGGGAAACTGTCATATCAGGAAAGTCTGAGAGAACTGTATTTGTCCAGCCTTGAGAAAAGAAGGCTTAAGGGAGACCTTATCATCATGTTCCAATATTTATAAGGTGGATAAACGGAAGATGGAGACTTCTTGTTTTACAAATAGTCACAAGGAAAAGACAAGGGATAATAGCTACAAGTTACTCCTGGAGACATTCTAATTAGATACATGAAGAAAATATTTCACAATCAGATCATCCATTGGAATAATTTCTCCAGGGAAGAGCTGGGTTCCCTAACATTGGGCACTTTTGAGATTTGGCTGCAGAGTGTGCTGGGCCATCTTGTCTAGACTATGCTTTTCCCAGTAAAGTTGGACCAGA
The DNA here is from genome assembly GCF_026170545.1 of Melanerpes formicivorus. Lineage (NCBI taxonomy): Eukaryota > Metazoa > Chordata > Aves > Piciformes > Picidae > Melanerpes > Melanerpes formicivorus. Next base: position 18,986,169 of record NW_027142367.1, on the reverse strand, counting down.
TGATCCTCGAGGTACCTTCCAATTTAGTATTCTATGATTCTGTGAAATGTTCTGGGTACACACAGAATTAACCAGGTTGGAAAAGACCTTTGAGATCATCGAGTCCAACCTATCACCCAACACCATCTAATCAACTAAACCACGCCACCAAGTGCCTCATCCAATCTCTTTTTAAGCACTTCCAGTGATAGTGACTCCCTACCTCCCTGGGAAGCCCATTCCAATGGCCAATCAATCTTTCTGTGAAGAAAAGAGATCAACCCCCACCAGGCTACAACTTCCCTTCAGGTAGTTGTAGATGGCAATAAGATCTCCCCTGAGCCTCCTCTTCTCCAGGCTAAGCAACCCCAGCTCCCTCAGCCTCTCCTCACAGGGCTTGTGCTCCAAACCCCTCACCAGCTTTGTGGCCCTTCTCTGGACAAGCTCCAGCAACTCAACATCTTTCCTAAACTGAGGGGCCCAGAACTCGACATAATACTCAAGGTGTGGCCTAACCAGTGCGGCAGAATGACTTCCCTACTCCTGCTGACCACACTATCCCTGATACAGGCCAGGATGGTATTGGCCTTCTTGGGCACTGCTGGCTCATGTTCAGCCGACTATCAACCAGCACCCCCAGGTCCTTTTCTGCCTGGCTGCTCTCCAGCCACTCTGACCCCAGCCTGTAGCAATGCATGGGGTTGTTGTGGCCAGTGTGTAGAACCACGCACTTGGGTGTGTTAAATCTCATGCCATTGGATTCTGCCCATCTGTCCAGCCTGTCAAGTTCCCTCTGCAGAGCCCCTTTACCCTCTAACAGATCAACACCTACCCCCAGCTTGGTGTCGTCTGCAAATTTACCGATAATGAACTCATGTGAGTCATCTCACCTCTTTTCTGTGACGGCAACTACATCAAAACTTTCCTGCTTCCATCTCCTCTGTTTGTTACCCATACTGTGTGCATTAGTGTACATGCACTTCAGCTGGGCTGCTGGTTTCACCCCTGACTCCAGCTTACCACCCTCAGACTCCTGTCTGGGAGGACTGGTTTCAGCCCCTTCCCCCTTCAAATCTAGTTTAAAGCCCTGTCACATTGCAAAGATTTGCATTAATCTCTTGCAGTTTCCTAGCCATCCTGCATATTTTGTCTATACTGGGAACACAGTACTATTAGGAAAATTAACTTTAAATTCTATTTGAACACACTGGAAAATGGAGAGCTGCACAAATCATACAACTCCTATGCAGCTATCAAAGCTTTTAAACAGTCCTCCCCCTCCACATTGCTGGTTTGCATAATGATAATATTACATGTATTCGGTGCCAGTCTTCCAGGTTAAAGTTAAAACTATTCATGTGGAAAAGGAGCTCTGGAGGTTCACTGGACTAAAGTTACTCTAAACAGGACTAACTTCATAATTACACCAGGTTGCTCAGGTCTTTCTAGTAAGAGAACGGAGATGACTTCCTGATGAGGGAAAATGACTGCATGACTTCCTTGGGTAGTGAGGAGTGATTCAGTTGTCTGAAATTAATAACACTAGCAATGAAGTTACATAGCATCTAAACTCCAGTACCATCTTGTAGGCTTAAGACAATTATGTCTACAATATTTTAGGTGTCAGTGGGAAGAGTTGAGAAATCAGATTTGGAAAGGTCCTGTGCAGAGAGAACTCATGATAACACCTCATCAGAAAAAAAGAAGAGAAGTGGAAGGGGGAATGGGGGAGAATACAAAGCTGGGAAAAGGAAGATTTGTATTTGGCTGTCTGCTTACTGGAGAAAAAGCTCTGTGATTTTTTGCCATCATTCAGCTTGTACTAGTAACAGCCATTTTATGAAAGATGTTTTCTCAAGGTCTGCTTTATAGATACATTATATAATGCAAAGCAAGAACCTACATTAACAACTGGCCAGGAACATGTTTCTACTCTGCTTCAGTGGCACCTTATATAAAAAATGAGAATTGTCCCAGTCAACAGCTGCCTCTGCTACAGAAGCAACACTTGCTGGTGCTGTATATGAGTAGGCTGTTGGCTCTGTATCATCAGCATTTGACCTCATTTTGTTCAGTGAACACTTCAGAGAAGTTACAGAGGGGGTGAGAATAAATTATGATTGATATGCACTGTGCTTCAGTACCTGTGAACCAGTATTGCACTAGAAAATGGAAGAGCTCTAATGTCAGTGTAGCACATTTATTGTGTTAGACCAGAGCCTGACTCCCTCAGCATGAAAGTATGTAAGGGTGACTGAAAAAAATCAAGCTGCATTAGTCTTATAACTGACCAGTTGTCCTGGTTCTGCAGAACACTTGTCTGAAATTCTATTACAGAAGAAAGGTTTCCTTAGACTATTAAATAAGAAAAAACAAATATTAGAGTTTGATATCATTGATCCTGAGCACTCCATTTTTCATACATACATGCACACACATTTTTGGTTGTGTACCATCCAACCAAGTTTAAATTTAGAATTTGCCTTCAAGATCATGTTTATTATTCAGAGCTGTCTTCTTTCCTTGATTTCAGTGTGAATTCAATTCTTTTTCCCAGGGAACAAAAAGGAAATCTATCATATTTATATTTCTAATTTACACATTTTTTTCCTTCCTAGTGAAGGATTGAGACTTTTAAAGCATTCTCATAAAGCATGAATTGAAAGTGAAAATTCTCATTCAACTTCCTTGAAATGGAGTATTGTAAATCTTTTTCTGTCAATTTCTTTTGAGTCACTTCTCATAATCTAACTGAAAACTGATTGTAATAGTTTAATATTTGTAAAATACATCATGGAAAACGTGATCTCAACAGATCTCATCAATGTTTTTTCAGTCTTTCTACCGACTTACAGAACATTAAAAACTCTTTGAAGCGCACCATAGTTTTTAAAGCATTTAAAAAGAGGAAAAGAAAAATAGGACTAAGTTAATAACAGGTAATAGAACTCAAAAAAATGTGTACCTTTTCCTCCTCTGTACTGAATCAATATTGAAATTATGCAAGAACTATGGTTGCAAAGGGAAATTATTTGAGTTTTCTCCATATGGTGCAAAGTAAACAACAATCTTGACACAAATCAGAGGGCCTATCTGACACCAGGATTTCTGCCAAAAAGTAGGTGGCTGGGAAAGCATTCATGTCATCATCTTCTAAAATTACACAGCTTGATTGTACTGTCAAAATAAAAAGGAAAACTTCATGTAGTTTTCTAACCTGATGTGCTAACAGAATCTGCATGTTCACAATCTAAATGTTAACAAGGTCTGGTCTGAGAAAGGAAACACATCTCACAAGACTGGAGAATGGGGTGATAAATGGATGAGACAGATACCATATAAGATCAGTTAGGAGTCTGAAGATAAAGAAGATATATCAGCAGCAGTTGTTAACTCAAAGGAGTGTAAACACCTGTAAATAGAGTATTTCTTTCTTAATTCCAGGAAAATAGAACCCAGTGGCCTTCATGAACAAATATATTTTCACATGGCATAAATGACAAAAAGCCAGTCTTCAATTTTTTTGAGTTAGATTAAACACACTAAAAATACTATCTTCAACAACATTAGTGGCCTGATTTTATTAAGTATAAAATATTGTCAGCTTTATTGACTTAATTTTCCCTATTATATAAGATACCTGCAACTGTCAGCTCTGAGGCCCCTTTAACACCTCTCAACAGACAGTATGCACACCAAGGGTGGAACATGGTATTTAGCACATGATGGATTCCATAAAAAACTGACTGGAATTTTCAGCCTAGTAACATGCAGGTTTGGAAGTCTTGGAAGCCATCTTGTAAGCAATTATGTTTTGTAACACCTAGTGACAATTTACAATTCATTCTGTATCAGGATCACCAAGTCTTTCTCAAAATTACCTACCTGAAAAAACAAACAAACAGACAAACAACAACAAAACCCAACCCAAACCAAACAATGCAGTAAAAGACACTGTGTGGTAACTCTGCTTGTAATGAAAATGTGGTTAGCTGTAACTTGACAAGGTATACCCAGCTGAGACCTGTTTTTTTCAGAAGATGCAGAAGTAGCCACATGCCATGCAAACACTTTCTGCTCAAATCGTGGTACACCCTGATAAGCATCTGTCACAATCTTAGGTGGACACTGAACAGTCTGAACTGTCATTGCAGGCACCACTCTTTCTCTCATGAAGCTACTTGAGCATTTCAGCTGCAAAGGATTTTCTGTCAGGAGAAAAACTGATCCTTGGGCATATTAAAGTCTCTGCAAATACACAGGTGAGAAACTATCTACTATAGTGCCTAGTGATTGCCCATTGGAATGGGCTGCCCAGGGAGGTGGTGGAGTCGCCGTCACTGGAGGTGTTCAGGAGGTGACTTGACAGAGTGCTTGGTTACATGGGTTAGTTGATTAGGTGGTGTTGGATGATAGGTTGGACGCGATGATCTTGAAGGTCTCTTCCAACCTGGTTTATTCTATTCTATTCTAGTATGGCATCCTCTCCTTTGTGTGCTTAGCTTTGATAAATATCATAATTATAAAATAAGTGCAGAAAAACAAAACAGTAGTGAAAGACAGATTACTAAAACAAAACAAACACTTTAATAATGTCAAATATTGTTCAAAAAGGGATTGGATGTGTCACTTGAAGCCATGGTTTAGTAGTCATGAGGTCTTGAGTGACAGGTTGGACTTGATCTTTGAGGTCTTTTCCAACCTTATTGATTCTATGGTTCTCTGATTACCAGAGAACGTGACAAGTATTTTATGCTTAAGATGAAGTGGGAAGAGCTGACTGGAGACTTTGACCCTTGCCCAGAAAAAATAAGTGAGAGATGAATGTACAAGGCCAAATAACAGCACATCAGAACCCTCAGAAAGAAAAAGAACTGGGTTTTGTGCTAAAAAATTCTGGGAAAGCCTGGACTGTTCAAAAAGCGCCCATCTGTCACTGGGACTTACAAGGCTATGAGGAAAATTATTTTCCAATTAGAGCTGGACATGTAGAAATGAAGACACAAAACCTCCTCTTTTTATTTAAATGAGAAATTATTGCTTCTCCAGTTTCAATCTGCCAAGATGTTCATATATCATAATAGTAGCATGCTTGGTTAAGTAATAAGAATCAAGAGAAGAAACAGAGTATGTTGTTAGTGTGCAAATATATGTTCCTCTTTGTATGCATAAAGAACTATTTATCTTTGTCAGGTTGCCAACAAGTGTTTCAGTTGCTATCCTTAAAAGGTTTCAAAAGTCATCTAAACAAGGCTTTAAGCAACTACATATAGTTTTGAATGTGGCTTTGCTTAAAGGTGGGGTGGGACTAGAGACCTCCAGAGTTGCTTCCAAATGTAATACAGAAGAAAGAAATGAGAAAAGTTATGCAGCTCTGTAAAAAAATAATAATTCATCATCCCTGTGAAGAGATTGAGCCTTGTCTGCCAAAGTTCCTCTTTGTCCCTAACTCATCCTCTGATGCCAAGTATTTAATGTTTCAGTCATTTGCTAGCATCATAAAGAACAAAAGAAAATAAACCTTGAATATGCAGCTGCCTTGTGGATGGTCCCTAGCATTAGTACAGGCAGAAAAAAAAAGATGTTCTTGACCTTACAGGGAATTAATTAAATGACAGAAAACATTACTGTGGCATAAAAAAAATAAGCCTGGAGCTCCTTTAGGTAAGAATAGAATTATTAGTGGTTACTGCAGATTCTGCAGATGATTTTCACATGTCCTGTCAGATCACAATTTATTTCATGTTCTTAAAGTAAATGTGCTGTCATACAGAGATTACATTCTTAGCTTGTTTTGTGCCTAGATTCATTACTCTCTAATAATTCTCTGACACAGACAATAATGCTGAGAATATGAATGATAATGATAAATATCCCTTTTTGCTATCATAAGATAGAATAGAACACATCCTTTGCTGTATTGTACCAGGGTAAATACTTGCAAAGGTATGTTTTTTCACTATGTTTCTTCAATTTTGATGAGGTATTGCAGTGATTTACATTTCAACAGTCTCTAGGGGCACATCATTCAAGGATCCCTTGTGCTGAACTCCATAAATGTGGAGATTTTTGAAAGCTTTCCTGCCCTGAAAAGGAAGCTTATATGGTAATGAGTAATAGCTCCTGCAAACCTATAGGTGTAACTATGCTGCTGTCACTGCTCCACTGCTGAATCACCCTTTGACATGCCAGCATTCCTGCCATTAAAGGGAGCTTAGCTCCTCAGAGGATGAATAGTTTGTCATGATTTTCCATCAAAGAATGAATGCATTCAGACTTAATTTTGTGTTATAAATATGCACAAATATTCCCTTGATGGCTACAGCTGGCCAGGCACAAAATGCCAGCAGTACCTCAAACCTCTCCAGCCCTGGCCTTATTTACATTTGCAATATGCTTGGTTTTCACATCCATTGAATCCTCTAGCTTGGTTCAGCAGACAAACAAATTTTTCTGTTATCATACTTTTGATAATTTGGATGCAGTTTCATGAGTATTCAAGCCAGGAGAAGAAATTCGTTTAGACCTGTCTTTGTTTACAAAATATTCAGCCAGAGTGTCCCAGCACTGTCCCTTTCTTAAAGGCACAGCCTCAAACGGTCACAGGAAGCAGTTTCTCCTTCTCTCCAGAGACCTCTACTTAGTCTGGAGCACAGCAGCCACTAAAAAGCAAAGAAACATCCTCTTGCTTTGGAGCACAGCCCCTCTTTTCATATTAGGACCTAACACACACTGTGCATAAACAATGAGCAAACCATCAGAACAGTTCTAGAAGCTATCACAGTAATACAGACCACTGAACAGGCATTAGAAAACCTTATTATGAAACAAGAAATCTGAAACTATACGAATTTCAGAAGGCTAATCTAGTTTGTCCCTCAAGTACTAAACTTAGTCACTAGGCTTTAAGCATTTCTTCAGTATGCTAATAGCTTAAAACATGAGCTTTCTAGATGTGTGTGTTTTCTGGTTCACTACATTATGACATACTATTTCATTCTAATTTTTTTCACTCTCTGTTTAAATTCAGAATCAAATGTTTTCTGCAACTAGTTATGACATCTTAATCACAGCTGACAGAGTTGAAGTAAACAAATAAAAGGCCATGGGACTGCTTCCCTTAAATTTTCTTACTGATAAATGGAAAACTCACATAATAACCTCTACATGTTCAAATTAATGTTTCAGATTTTTCCTCATAGATGTAAAGTAATGAGGAAAATGTAACTAGGACACTCCAATTGTGAAATAATTATGCAGTGGACAGCCAAAAGATGTGCCGAATGTTGTTCCTGAACCCAAGTATCAAAATAGATAGACTAAGAAGGGCAGTATCTTAAAAAAGGATATGTTACCCCTATTTGTTATTTATTTTAAAGAATAATATTACCTTTCCCTTACAATTTTCACTGAGGAGAAGATGCAGATTAGTTTTCAAAGGCTTTCAAGGCTGAAGCTCAGCTTCTGGGCTGTGTGCCAACCACATGGAGTGGCAGCCTTCAAGCAGTAGTCAGCAGGATGATTCCTGTAGCAAGCACTGCACTTCTGTCTGTGAAGAGTCAGAATATGACTCTTCACAAGGCAAGAGGTCAGAAAAGAGAAATGTTCAAAGGTCTGAAGCTTTATCCCTCTCTTACCAACAGAATCATGCTGAAATTTTAAGCCAACACATAAAGAAGTCTGCATGCAGATGCAGGAACACCCAAGCATCAAGTACACAGGATTTATTTTCAACCAGTATCAAACTATCAAAGCATACTATTGTGATAGTGAAGACCATGAGCCAGCAATGTGCTCTTACAGCCAAGAAGTCGAATGCCATTCTGGGGTGTGTTTGAAGGGGTGTGGTTTGTAGACTTATTCTGCCCTGGTGAGGCTGTGTCTGGAATATTGTGTCCAGTTCTGGGCTTCTCAGTTCAGGAAGGACAGGGAACTGCTTGAAAGAGTCCAGCATAGAGCCACAAAAATTATTAAGGAAGTAGAACATCTTCCTTATGAGGAGAGACTGAGGGAGCTGGGCTCTTCGCCTTGGAGAAGAGGAGACTAAGGGCTGACCTATTTCATGTTCATAAATAATGAAAGGGTGAGTGCCAGGAAGACAGAGTCGGGCTCTTCTCAGTGATGTCCAATGACAGAACAAGGGGCAGTGGGTGGAAGTTGAGGCATAGGAAGTTCCATGGAACCATGAGGAAAAAAAATTTTCACTGTGAGGGTGGTTGAACACTGGAACAGGCTGTCCAGGGGGGCTGTGGAGTCTTTCTCTCTGGATATATTCAAGACCTGCCTGGATGTGTTCCTCTGTGATCTGCTCTAGGTGATTGTGCTCTGGCAGGGAGGTTGGACTAGATGATCTTTCAAGGTCCCTTCCAACCTCTAACATTCTGTGATTCTGTGAGTCAAATTTTAAAGTGGTCACATACACAGATGTTGTGCTGATTATACTGACACTGATTTTATGATGCAATGTTGCATGGGACTACCATTACTGGAATTGTTTACTTTTTCCCAGTCATCACACTCCCTGTCTTAAGGAAAAGAGTGCACATGAAGAACAGTGTCATCCAGAGGAATGGCAGGGATCCTAAGGGAAAGCTCAGATTGTACCCATGCTATTAAGTGAAAAATCCCAGGACCATGAGGAGTATTTAGAAAGCAAAAGTGATTTTTTGTTTGCTTGTTCATCTGTTTTTTTAATCTCATTGACCTGTTGATTTAGGACTATTCAAATAACCAGTTTGCTTCCATAACTATTTTCTTGATGTGAAAGAGGCAACAGGATTTTCATTGCTAAAAGATTTGATTTCAGGAGAGTTCACAGTAAGAAGACATGAAAATATAGAATACATGACAATATTGCATATGAAGAAACATCTTGTAGCCATTTTTAATGACAGTCCAAAAATAAAGATAAAAACTCTTGGAACCATAGGGGTTGGAAGGGACCTCCAGAGATCATTGAGTCCAACTCCAAATTTAGCAAAATGTTGAAAAACAAATGAAGGAGCTCTATTCTCCTCTAAATGTCAGTCTGATGTTCTTTTTCAGTGTCTACACAGAGAAGGCTGTTTGCCTGGGAAGCCAAATCTTAACTTCTACATTATTTACTCTGGCAAGTTTTCCCAAGTTCTCGTATCTCTTCTTCACTGCTGATTTTATCTATGTTCTTGGTTTCAATCACAACATATGCCTAACAAGTCACATACATTTGTCAGCTAAACACATCTTTTATGCCTTTTCCCTTTTGTTGTCTTTTTCTCACCCTACTCTGATGTTTTGCTATGAACACACATTTACAGATCTATAATAATAACCATTCCTGTCTGTTCTGTTCCTCTATTCTCCGTTTTATCCTCTTCATTCCCTGGACGTGTGTGAGAGAAAAGCACAATACCAGAAAGGCTCAAACAACCCATTCATTATATAATAACAATTCACTGAGCAATTCTGCAGAATTCTTTTTGCTGTTTTATCTTCAACAGTCAAGGGCCCACCATTTCATGTTTTAAGAGAATCTCTTTTCTAATCAATACCTATGCAATGTACCTTTTCTTAATTCTGCATTTTAAATTTCTGAGTCAATTGACTCAGCCAATAGCATCCTGGCCTGCATTAGGAATAGTGTGGCCAGCAGGAGCAGGGAGGTCATTGTGCCCCTGGACTCTGCACTGGTTAGGCCACACCTTGAGTACTGTGTCCAGTTCTGGGCCCCTCAGTTTAAGAAGGACATCGAAACACTTGAACGTGTCCAGAGAAGGGCAACAAGGCTGGGGAGAGGCCTTGAGCACAAGCCCTCTGAGGAGAGGCTGAGGGAGCTGGGATTGTTTAGCCTGGAGAAGAGGAGGCTCAGGGGTGACCTCATTGCCCTCTACAACTACCTGAAAGGTGGTTGTAGCCAGGAAGGGGTTGCCCTCTTCTCCCAGGCAACCAGCACCAGAACAAGAGGCCACAGTCTCAAGCTGCGCCAGGGGAGGTTTAGACTCGAGGTGAGGAGGAAGTTCTTCACCGAGCGAGTCATTCGGCATTGGAACGGGTTGCCCGGGGAGGTGGTTGAGTCATCGACCCTGGAGGTGTTCAAGAGGAGATTGGACGTGGCACTTGGTGCCATGGTCTAGTCATGGGGTCTGTGTTGATAGGTTGGACTCGATGATCCTCGAGGTCCTTTCCAACCTGAGTGATACTGTGATACTGTGATACTGTGACTCAGAAGATATTATTTTTCTCTAGAAAATCATATGGTTTCAAACTTAAATGGAAGTAACATACCAGCTAAATGAAAAGGATCTGCAATTTTTTGAGTGTAATGAAACTGAAGAATCCTAAATTTTAGGAGAGTTTGACTTTCCTGTGTGAATGCTTTGATTTCTTATTAAATATTGTATTATTTGTTATAGTGCTGGAGAAGCAGTGAATTGCAGGGAGAAGTGAGAAAGGCTGGTTTGGCAAATTGGCAGGTAACAGTACATCTGCTTACCCCACTTAAGATTTACTGCATACTGAAGGAAAAGCTAGTTAAAAATACTGCAACATGTCCCACTTTTATCCAAGTGCATTAATTCTTATTTGTAGGAAGAGATACAGGACAAAAGAGATAAAATTGAATTAAATCTCTAAGTCTTTCAAACTTTATGTTGGCATTCATTCCTAATTGAAAGAGATCCAGTCAGTTTTGTACAGATTCTGCCTTGTTGACAATAGTTATTAGCTCACAGGAAAATGCCTACTTGTATAATACAGGCTATCATACCTAATTTTTATTTTTTTCCCCTCCCAGATGGCTGCTCTTTTTCTTTCCTCTGAATACATGCAGTCAGATTTTTGATAGCTGCAGCCTGGAGCCAGCTTTTGTTATTCCTGTGGGGAAAGTCAGGAAAGGAGGTGGAATCAATGACAAATGATGCTAGAGCCTAATCTGAGTCCAGGGGTGGGGAAGGAAAGAAAAATTATCAGTGATTTTTAAACAGAAAGAAAGGGAGTTGCAGAGCAACTGCAGACACTAGACACGTGGGCTGAGGATGTCAGCTATGAGCGAAGGGGCAGAGAGAAGTTTAAGAGGGAGCAGAAGCTAAGGGGTGGGAGGGGATAACAAGACATATGTGAAGACTGTGGTGAGGAAAACTGAGCTACTGGAGAGAGTCAAGAGAAGGATCATGAGGATAGTTAAGTGACAGGAGCAAGCAGCCCCGGGTGGCCCTCCTTCAATAGGGGATTTGGACCAAATGACCTGTAGAGGTCTCTTCCAAGGTCAGCCCTTCTATGACTGTGAATTCTTGGAGGGGAGAAGGGATTCTAAGAACAGAGCTTTAGTACAAAATGTTCGAATTTGAGAAGTTTACAGATTGAAACACTTCAGTTGGTGCTGTAAACAATAAGCTGGAGCGTAAGAATGAGGGATTCTGGTAGAGAAAGATGGGAATTCAATAATGTTATTGCTATATCTGTTTAGGGGAAAGATAAAATCAGATAACTGTCTGCTTCCATTGCACAACACTGAAAGGCACATGAGATAATTTGCTACATCTCTTTTACAATTCATGGTATCCATGGTGGCTTTGTGTGATGAGTGGAGTAATAATTCATGTCAATCAGATGATTTTGGTTAAGATAAACTCTAAAGCAGAAACTCTAAAGAAGAAGTATGGATGGGCTGAATAAGAATATGGAACTAAAAAGTGAGACAGGGCTGTTTTCTTTTATTATGAAGTGTTCTTTATTATATTGTCTTTGCTATTATTGTTTATATTTTGTTTGCTTTATTATATTTATGTAGAAGCCTGAGTAGTAGAGTGAAATATTAGGGAAGCTAACAGCCTGTGTGAAAAATAGCCTATGTAACAATAAGTTGCTCAAGGATGTGCGAGGAGAAGAGTCTATTGTTGGCAAGAAATACGGGAACAGGAACTGGGAGTAACGCTTGTGACAACAGAGATAATATAGAAGCAATCACAAGGACCCTGCATGCAGCTAGCCAGTGTGAGACATGCTAAAGGATTAGATCACCAGAACAACCACCAGGATGCCTACTTTAGGAATTAATTTGGTTAGACTCACCTTTTTGTGTGGATATGTATTAGGAATAGAATATTTCAAGAGGAATTAGATCGTGTTTACTGTGCTTGTTGGTGGAGCACAGACTCCCCACGCACCTAGCGATGTTTGCTTGCCTTTTATTGCCTTAAATTGCTCTTTTCAAAATAAAATTGTTTTTAATCAAATTTTAATTGGCTTTGTCATTTATAACACTTTGTTACTTAATCTCAGTTTGTCAGAGTATTAGGGCAAATCACACTCGAAAAAATGTTTGCCTGCTTCCATGCACATGCACACATTTGCACGCAATCCCTTCTACTGTAAATATCTGTTACAGTTTAAACTTTCCTGCTAGCCCAAAAGCCCCTCTTTTTTTCCTGGTAGGGAAAGGAAATTAGGAAGGAGGGGAAAAAGAGAGGTAAAATTACAAAAGAAATAGTCTTGATTCAATTTGGAAGTAAAAAGGTAAGTTTAAGGAAAGATAAAAAGCATTTCAATGAAGCTGACAAAGGAATAAGGAAAAAGGGTAAATAAATATATACACAAAACCAGATGCAGCTGGCAAAGGATTCTCTAGATGCAAGATGGATTCTCTTTAGATGCAGTCCTTAGGAGTCTGGAGCAACATGGAACAGGCCCCACCACATGGCTTACAGCAAACAGCAACATGAGGGTGTCACCAAAAGGAGGACAGGAGACAAGAGTAAGGCAGGGAATGGTTCCCTCTTAAATAGAATTGTGGACAGGAAGTGGGAGTGGAATAGACTTTGACCCAAGGACCCCTTCCCCTGGGAGGGGGCCCAAATCTCTCTGCCCACCTGGGTCAGGTTGTTTATTAGAATAAACCAAACCAGGTTGGAAGAGACCTTCAAGATCATCGTGTCCAACCCATCAACCAATCCAACCCACCCAAACAGCTAACCCATGGCACCAAGCACCTCATCAAGTCTCCTCCTGAACACCTTCAATGACGGCGACTCCACCACCTCCCCGGGCAGCCCATTCCATAGCGCAATCACTCTTTCTGTCTAGAACTTCTTCCTAACACCCAACCTGAACCTCCCCTGGTGCAGCCTGAGACTGTGTCCTCTTGTTCTGGTACTGGGTGCCTGGGAGAAGAGACTATCATCCGCCTGTCTACAACCTCCCTTCAGGTAGTTGTAGAGAGTGATAAGGTCACCCCTGAGCCTCCTCTTCTCCAGGCTGAGCAACCCCAGCTCCCTCAGCCTCTCCTCATAGGGCTTGTGCTCCAAACCCCTCACCAACTTTGGTTTGTCCACCTGGGCTAGGTTTTTTTCAGCCCACCCCCTCCAGGGCTGGGTTTAACCTAGCACAGTCATGAACCACAGATTTAAAAACAGTGCACTAAAAGGAAGCTTAAAATACTGCATATTTGATTCTAAGATATTTCCCTGACTGCCGCACAGCAGCTGTAGCAACAAAACAAAACGAAGATCTCTACTGGCACCGCTAATAGCGCATTTTTGAAAGTTTGATTGAAGTAAACCTGATAGAAAAAAACCCAAATCCATATCTTCTGTTCAATTTCATCAGGTTTTACCCTGACATTTGATGGGCCTCCCAATGCTGATTTGCTATTCGTACCTGCATTTTAAAAGTTTTGCACTAGTTTAATTTAATTTTTAAACCTTCTCTTGCTGTAACTCATTTTAAATATTATTTGTGTGACAGATGTATCTTCTCTTCTTTGAGAGGCAAGGATTTATTACCGCAGCAAACCCTTGTGATGAATAGCTGTGTACATGGAATAAATGGATTCTAAGAACAGCATAGAAGGGAGATCGGTGAAAATAGTCAGTCATCATGTTTCTTTTGCTGGGGAACTTGTGCACACTTCTTCTGTGCCTTATTTTTCTCTAGTTTTCAGTTATTAGCATGTTACTTGATAACTAAAGTATTACGGCTTCTGAATTTTTCCCAGACAATATCAATCTCCAATTGGTTCAATACTACAGGCACGTGAAAGGAAAGGCCTCAAAAAAAAAAAAGAGTTGACATCTAGTAGAGTTCATCCCACCTGTTTACCTCTTTTCTCTCAAATTCTCACAGCCTTACAGAAAAATTTCTCAACCAGTTGGACATGGCAAGCTTCATGACATTCCAAAAGCCGGATGTCCTAAGCTTCTGCAGTGCTGCTGATCTGCCCTTTTCTGAAATGTCCTCTAGAAGGCCATACGTACTGCAGGAAGCCAGCTGAGCCTTGAAGCATAGAACACTGAGACCAAGACAGTGTCTTGAGGACTCGGAGAAGAACAGGGTTGGGTGATACCACATGGGATGTAAGCATGGCATGATAAAAGCATTGGCTCATTCCCATACACCAGGCCTCAATTCCTGAGCTGAGATAGTGGCAAGAGAATCCTACAACTTTTAACAGAAACCAGTATAACTCTTTCCCTTAAAGTGGTGAAGAATGATCCATGGAAGGACTGAAGTTATAAAGGGAAACAAACTCAGGGAAGAATGGCCTTCCCTTCCTAAAGCAACCTCCTTAGAGATCTCAGTGATCTTCATGGAAAATTGTAGAGAAAGAGGCACCAAAAATACAGGGTTTAGTTCAAGGTTTTCTTAAGAAGCCAGCTAAGTTTTAGAAGTAGGGATTTATTTCATCTTATCACCCAATAATTCATCAAACAGGCTTCAGATCTCACTGTTCTTTGTAGTCCTACCAGACACACCTCAGAAGACTACTTTAGAGTAGCAAACAGCATAATAGATTTACTGAGTTACTTGGTGAATTCTTGACTCATTGAGGTAAGGAAATGTGGCCCCGTGTAGATGACATAAAGGTCACTGTGGCACTACTTCTGCAGCTTGGAGTGGTATTTACAGCTATGTCACATTGTTGCTGATGGCTGTTGTCTTAGGGGGTACTGTTCCTAATAGATAAAATATTGAGGCAATACTGTGAATATTGCAAGTGGTCCCTTTGTCCTATGAAGAGGAATGAAGGAAGAGTGAAAACACCACTGAGAAAAATAAAAAATATCAACTGTGGATTTTTCATACTGAATTTCAAACAGCAGCCCATTTAGGGCAGTCTGATTTATTCTTATCCATTGAAGTAATACAAGCAGTAAATTAACAGTCTTATTTCAGGGAAAGCATATAAATTCTCTGGTGCAAAACCACAAAATGGGAGATAATGCTTCATTAGGCCAGCAGTGTGCTTCCTCAGATCTCTTTAGTGTTTTTCAGTCAGGGTTTACCATTCTTGACTGCAGATTTGCAACAAAGATTTCAGATGCAGAACTGCATTTCACCTTTCTTTACTCAAGCTCGTGGGGCAGGTGGGGCTGAAAATAATTAATGAAATTATTTGGTATGAGGATGCATGCATAGTAAAATCTACACTTGGAGAAGGTCCTATAGAATCCTGAATATTTCTTGGCCAAAGTATAACTGTGGTGGTTGCTGAATATCTGTCTGCAGTGGATTCACCCTGAAATATGTTTTGCTAACACCTAGGGTGGAGCAGATTCAGCTTTCAAAACTTTAAAGCGTGACTAGGCTCAAACTGGAATGGGCTGTCCAGGGAGGTGGTGGAGTCATCATCATTGGAGGTGTTCAGGAGGAGACTTGATGGGGTGCTTGGTGCCATGGGTTAGTTGTTTAGGTGGTCTTGGATGGGTTAATGGCTTGGACACGATGATCTTGAAGGTCTCTTCCAACCTATTCTATTCTATTCTATTCTATTCTATTCTATTCTATTCTATTCTATTCTATTCTATTTTCTATTCTATTCTAAATCCATGGATCTGGATAGAAAAACTTTGTAATCCACACCAACAAGCAAGGTACAGACCTGAACTTCATAGATCTGCAAGGACTTGGATCTAGGATTTATAGTCAAATACGGTATGAAAACATTTGAAATAAAGAGAGTCTGAAAGGAGAAACACCAGTGATTAAGCAGGTCTCAGACTCTAATGTGACAGGATCTCCAACTGGACACTGCACCATTGATTATGACACTGAGCTCTGTTGTTTAGCCAGGTCTAGAACCATCTCACCATCCACTCTTCAAATGCCCATGTTTCTTAATGTCACAAAGAATGAAAATCTAACTCTGAAAAACAATCTATTTTTGGTTTGACACCATGAAAAATCTCAGTACTGGCATCAGTTTCTATAGTTAAGTTAATGGTTCATAATGGTTTATAGTGCAGAAGAGAAAATTGGTAGCTTGCAGCAACAAAAGAAGTCCCTACAAAAGCTTGCCTATTCTTTGTATCTGCAGCTATCAAGAGAAGCAGAGAAATTAATCTGCAGTGGAAAGTTGGAAAGCATGGAACAGGCACAGGGATAGTGATTTCAGCTTTGGTCCATGAGTGCTGAGGCTTTGGGAGATGGCATCTGACGAGGATGAAATGTGCTGTGTTGTGATGAGAAAGCAGACCACGGGGTGAAGTGGGAAAAATGGCCTAAATATGCATTCAAATAATATGATAATTTGGGAGCCCAGAAATTGCAGGAAAAGGTCAGGATATAGAGAACTCAAAGTAAAATCAGCCATGATTCAGAAGACGTAATAATTAACAACAGATGATATTATTTACTATTAATAATCAATTGAATACTTAATTAAGCAGAGTTGGTGAGGGTTTGGGGGATTTTGGTTTTGGTTTGGTTTGGGTTTTTTGTTCATCTGCATTATGCTGTCTTTGAACAGAAAATTGGTATAGAGTTATTCATGTTGTGTCTAACAAAGGTTTGTTCTTATGGTCTTAATTGTTTCATTTAGGATATGAAGAAAGCATATTTAGCAGTCTATATGTGATTCACTTTGTGGCCCTACTAGCATGTCATACATGTTTAAAGAAATGTCTTACATATTAAAAAGAATGCATTTGCTAGAAAAGCATACTAAGATTCACTGGATAATTAACTCACATTTCTTATTGCTATCATTGGCAGAAGACACTGTTGAAGATTATTTCATCTTAAGGGTGGTAATTTTTGAAGCTGAAAACAATTTGAAGCCAGATAGCAATTACTTAATTTTTCCCCCCAAAAAAAACCCCAGTTTTTGACATCTGTTTCACAAAAAAACCTACCACACTAGGTTTTCTTGGAGAAACCAAGTGTGGAGAGAGAAATCAAAGCACACTGACTGATAGTTGTATATTTCTTACTGGCTTTTATTCCTTGTATTTGATTAAGACTTTTACTGGACCGGAGAAAGACTGAATCAATAATTAAATGTCTGCCTTTGAGGTCTAGGGAACCACTGGAGTAGATATAATGATAGAAAATGCTTCATTAAAAATATACTCATTTTTCAAATTAATGGCTTAGCACCAACTCCAGTCAAATAGAAACCTGAAATTACCAACTGCAATAACTGAAAAATTACTTCAGTATTAATAATAGAAATTCTGATGAGAAAACTTTGAGATAGAAAAATCATTTTTAGCAACAGCAACACCATGAAGAACAGCTCCCAAGTGTCTATTAGACTTAGTAATGGACCATTTTTAATGCTGCATACACACACAGGGGCATCTGTTTAGCTATTTAAGTAAACTTTTGATTATTTAATTTGCATATAGCCTATTGTATTCATGAAATCTAACAATCCAGGCATAAAAATACAATTAAAATTTCCATTTGGATTTTAAGGGAGACAGAAGGAGTTCTGTTAAGCTTTTAAACTGGCAAAACCTGTCTATCACATCATAATTGGCTCTAATTAATACTGCCAGAAGCTACAGCTATAAAAATCTTTACAAAACACTGAGTCACATTTAAACTGGTGCAAAACCCTTCTCTTGCCCAAGTAAACATTACAGAAAATTACTTCCAATGTGTTCCTTAAAACTGGGAGCTGGCTGATGACTAAAGACTAACAAATGAGCATAGAAGAAGCCATTTTGCTGAAATGTGGGATATGATGTATTCTCTTAAATGGCCAGGTGAAAATGAGTAAATAATTGCATTCATAATGCATGTAAGTATCTTTAGCTGGAACAGAAGAGTTAAGCACCCTGTTTTAAATGTGGAAAAGGGGGACATGAAGGAGTGTGCCTATGTTATGAGCCGATGTTGTGAGCCTATGATGTAGCCTGCAACGTAGTGCAGCCAGCCCTGAGGTACATGAAACCAATGGCAGAAAATAGACACCAAATAAAATCTTTGCCCTCCTGCATCAGAACTTCAGAAAATCAGAAAGGCACACAATGCCCCTGCCCAAACACCCTTCAGAAAGAATCTGGCAGCTGCTGAAAACACACTTTTTATTAAGGGGAGTCATAGAATCATAGAATGTTAACGTTTGGAAGGGACCTCTAGAGATCATCTAGTCCAACCCCCCTTCCCAAGCCAGATCACTAGGGCAGGCCACACAGGAGTGCATCCAGGTGAGTTATAAAATTGTCAAGACACAGAGACTCCACAACCTCTCTGGGCAGCCTGTTCCAGTGCTCCATTACCCTCACAGTAAGGAAGTTTCTCCTCAAGTTGAGGTGTTCCAGATTATACCCATCATTCCTTGTTCTGTTACTGGGTACCTTCATCTTGACACTCACCTCTCAGACATTTATAAACATTGATAAGATGCCCTCTCTGCCTTCTCTTCTCAAGATTAAATGACCCCAGTTTTTTCAGTCTTGTGTCTCATAGGAGAGATGTTCAAGTCCTTTAATCATCCTTGTAGGTCTTCATTGGACTCTCTCCAGCAGATCTCTGTCTCTCTTGAACTGGGGATCCCAAACTGGATAGAGTATTCTAGGTGTGGTTTCACCAGGGGAGAGCAGAGGAGGAGAAACTTGCTTGATCTGCCGGACTCACTTCTTGATGAACCCCAGGATGCCACTGGTTCTCTTGGCCACAAGAGGACCATCAGTGCACCATCAGCAGGTTTGCAGATGACACCAAGCTGAGTGGTGCTGTCAATATGCCAGAGGGACAGGATGTCATCCAGAGGGGCCTGGGCAAGCTGGAGAGGTGGGCCAAGGTGAACCTCATGAGGTTCAACCAGAGCAAGTGCAGGGTTCTGCACCCGGGCTGGAACAATCCTATCTATACAGACTAGGGGATGGGGTGATAGAAAGCAGCCCTGTGGAAAAGGATTTTTGGAGAGATGGTGGACAAGAAGCTGGACATGAGCAGTGTGTGCTTGCAGCCCAGATGGCAAATCACATCCTGGACTGCAGCCAAAGTACTGTGTCCAGGTCTGGAGCCCTCAATGTAGGAAGGACATAAGGATGATGGAGCAGGGCCAGAGGAGGGCACTGGGGAAAGAAATGTCCAACTCCAGCAGGAAAAAGCTGTTGTTTGAACAGATCAAATTGGTACTCCCCATCTATTGCCCCTGGCCTTGACGTCCCTGCCTTCATCGGCATCCTGACCCCTGTAAATGGGCTTACTGTGCAAGAAGACTTTGGGTCTTTGGAGTAGGCAGTGTAGCTCCTGCCTACCTTTGCTCAGGTAAATGCAGTTGCCATTGCTGAGAGACAAACATAATTTGTCAAAAGCAGTTTCAAACCAACTGAGGAGCAGGCAGTGAAATTTAAAAATCAGCTGATTCTCTCAGAAAACACTGAATTGTGTTCAAAATGTGTATACTTTGCAACAGTCCTGTTTGTCCTGTTCAGAAGAACATTGGAGAGTGATAATCAACAACACAGATGGGAATACACTAGGAACCAGATGCCACTGTGAAGAAAATTGCCTTACCATCTACCAACCTGAAATCCATGAAACCTTATCAAGATGACTATGGGGAGTTTTTTGCACTATGCTAATGAAGTACTTACTAAAGGAACCAATCCAAATGGAAACCTATGTATCAAGAAGACATAGGTTTGAACAAAGATCAAAGGAAAGTTTAAGAAATTAAGCAAGTCAAATAAATTCTAACTTAAATATAGGTAAATATTACTTAAAATTGTAGACATTTTTTTATTTCAGTGATTAGACATACAGTGACATAAAGTTTTGAAAAGCAGTGGTAAGTTAAAAATGCCCTTGAAGAAAAATAACGTGATACTGGCCTATAAACTCCAGAGGAGAGAGAAAAGACTTTAAAAATATCTCTAAATCCGTGGTTGAAATGAACTTTACAAGTTTGTGGACACACAACTATCTCCAGGCTTCTGTATGCCAAGGGTGAATGTGACCGTTTGAGGCGGTGCCTTTAACAAAGGGATACTATGGCCAAATGTTTGTAAACGAAAGACGGAGCTAAACTAATTTCATTGGTGGAGAGGCAGAAGCACTGCCTTAAGTTTGATTCCCAGTGGGACTAGCCTCAGTCTTTTTTCCCCTCCTTCGGTGGCTTGCAGCTCGCTGCTTTCTGGGCTTTTGGCCAGACTTGACCTTGAAGCCGATAAGAGCGTGAGGTCTCTTCTAACATTCTAACACACAACTGCTTTTTTAATTAACAGTTTCTCTTTCTCTCTCTTTCTAACCCTCTTTTGGGGAAAGGGAGAGAGAAGGGGATGCAGGGGTGGGGAACCCCCCTCAGTAGAGGAGGGAACTCTCATTTCTGTGTTACTTTGTTGTATATTTCTGTATATATTGTAAATACTGTAAATTCTGTATATATTTCCCTGCGTTCCCTAAACTGCTTTGTAAATATACAGCACACACTCCTTTGCTAATCCGGCTGTGCATGTTTTTTTCCTTTCAATTTTCTTCCCTTTACTCACAGGGTGGGGAGAAGGCCCGGCCTTTCCCCCAACCCTACGACAGTGAAAAAACACTAACTAAACAAAACAAGCTTTTAAAGTACTGCTTATAGATATCTAAATCTACAGTGTTAGAAAGCTCGTCACCATGCATTTAAAATAATAAGATCAAACTTGATTGCAGCAGAATGTTCAGTGCAATGAAAAACAATACCATTTTCTGTAGTGGGTTTAATATTCCAAATACATTTAGCTAAACTAAGGCTAATAGGGGAGAGAGAAGTGCTGGGAGGAACAAATGAAAATGCAAACATGCAGGCAATTTTACATAAGGTTTAAAAACTGAATAGTCTGATTTATTTCCTTAAGTATTTTAAACATAAGCATATCAGTATAGGTGGAGTCATTTAAAAATTAACTATGAAACTAGATGATGTGAAAAACAGTTTGATAAGGAGCAATGTACATTTGTGTGCACAAATACAATATATTTATGTGTGTCTATGAGTGCACGTGTACTTAATAGGCCATTGACCTAGGAGATTAATTAAAGTTAATAAAGAATTGGGTGAATGAAAATAATTAGCATAGCATGAATTGATTCGCAAGCTCTATAACTTCCCTGAAGTTTCAAAACTAGAGGAGACTGAAGTCAGCAATCCCACTTGCAGGGTAAAGATTATACATTAATTACAGAGATGCAATAAGAAGCCTGTGCAAATTCTAATGGCCTGAGCAGCTAATGAGAGAAGCTTGCATCACTGAAAACCTCTCCAGCCTAACTTGCCATTAGACCTGCACACGCTCCAAGGTATAGTCCTTTGTTCCCTGACCTTACTGTAGGACACTTGATTTCTCAGTGATGTGCTACCTAGACAAGTCCTAGACAAGTGCTCAAAAATGGAATCTTCTATGAGGAAGGCATGTTGTGTTTACTGTTGATGCAGTACCAGCTGTGAGACTTGAGCTTTTGCAGAGAGTTTCTTAAATATCCTCCTTACCTGGGAATTTACTAAACGCAGTACTTGCTCTCTCTCATCGTCCTTCCTTCCTTCCTTCCTTCCTTCCTTCCTTCCTTCCTTCCTTCCTTCCTTCCTTCCTTCCTTCCTTCCTTCCTTCCTTCCTTCCTTCCTTCCTTCCTTCCTTCCTTCCTTCCTTCCTTCCTTCCTTCCTTCCTTCCTTCCTTCCTTCCTTCCTTCCTTCCTTTTTCTTTCTTTCTTTTCAGATTCTATTCTTATGCTTGAAACAATTTATAATGCATTCATACTTCTCAATGCTATTTACAGTACTTAACTAAGAAAATATATGGCAAGCCCTCTCTGAACTTGACTGAGAGCTACCAACATCTATCTATAATTGTATCTTACAAGCAATTGCCTTGAGGTTTAACTGTCATTGTAATGCTAAATAAAATTTGATACTCAGCCCCGCTTCAGAGAATTAATCTGTTTTGAGTAAAGTCTCATACTTAGAGACTTTTAAAATTAAGCTAATTAGGCAAATCTGTTAATATAAACACATTTCTGCACCTGGAGTTTTATGAATCATATTATATTCCTTTTCTTCACTCAGCAGGTCTGGGAAATAGGAGCTAAATCATCAGTAAGCAAAGTCCATGCGTGTTAGATTTTGCAAGCCTGCATTTTCACACTGTAGCCCACTGGAAGCCTTGCAAATGTTGGCGTGCAACACTAGTAGATATCCTATCCATTTGAAATTTGACCCTATAATAAAGAGAAAAAGCAAGTGACACAGAATAGCATATGGTTTCATGTGTGTAAGGAAGTAAGAGCCTTTGGATGCAGTTATGAGCACCTTTCACATCATGGATCTGTAAAAGTGGATCTCTTTTCTGTTAGAACTATCATTGATCATTGTAAACTGCTTCAGGCATAATCATTTAAAAAGCAATGCTAAAGTCCAGCCATTAAAACGATTTGGAGACTCAGTTGTTTCATACTCGGCAAATATTCTTGCAAGACCACAAACTTCATTGCAGTGAGTTACAGATCTTGGTTGTACGACAGCTCTCTTAACTAGAGAATAGGAATTGTCTGCTTGTGGTCTTGGGGATCTGAGTTATGGCCTCACTCTCTTTTGTGCCTGAACAAACAGCTTGGCCTCATAGTATTATTAGAGGTCACAAAACAAAGTACTGCAAAGATAACCAAGCCGTGTCTGATTAACTGGTCTGCATGGAGCTCTCTATCAAGCTCTACAGCATGTTATTATCTTTTTGCCTTCCTCTGCAATGAGGATATTGTGTTGCTTCCTTTTCCTATCTACTTAGTAACTTGGTCACATAGCTACGCTAAGAAAGCTCTCATTTCACAAGTGATTTCCCTGGCAAAGAAATTATTTTTTATAATATATATTACTAATCACCTAAATTAAATTTAGAAAAAATGAAATTTCAGGGTGGTTTAAGTCATCAAAACCTCTGTTGCTGTAGCACTGTTCTGTCCCTGCCTCTACTGGCAACCATTCATTTCTGTGTGCTCCCTGGTTGCAGCCTCATCGTTCATGCAAGTGTGTGGGGAGTGGTCAGCAAACTCATTTAGCTGAGCATTAATTCTTTCTGGCTTTGTTTGGTTTTCTTAAGCCATGACTTTTCTGTGTATATTTTTCTGAACAGATAGTCTGGCTGACAGATGGCCAAATCATCTAATTCAATCTCTCCATCCAAAAAAACTTGCAAGTAAAGGACTATATTTCACATGGACATTATTTAATGGATAATTAACCACCTGCTGCCAGTAAACTACTTCTTGATCAAGCTCCACTGATGGTTGACATTGGTTGTGTTTGAGCTCAGAAAAAAAGAATATTTCTTTCAATCATGACATCCTGGATATTAGCAATAACTAAGGATTGTTAGTGGTGTTGATAGATCTTTCAGAGCAGAAATCTGGTTTGGGTGTGTCCTGAAGGAAAAAGCCCCAAAATATGCCCTAACCCAGACAATGGGCTAAGCACCTGTGGATTTGCAAACTTAGACATTTACGGGGTACAGATGGTACAGATAAATGTGTAGCACATGTAACTGACCTTGTAACACACCTGTGAACTGTGTGTGCCCCTGGCCATGTTTGGACATGCCCCATGCTGTAGGTTAATCTATCAGGTTTCTCTGTTACCAATGGACATTAATTATCTTTGGACAATATTTAAACCAGCTGAGAATGCAGGCAATTTGCCTTGTTCCTACCAAGAAAGGAACAAGAACCAAATGCTGCTGAAGCTGCAGCTGAAAAGCTTGTCCTACCAGGAAAGCTATACCTGGGCCTTGTTGCTGAACCAAAGCAACCAACACTCCAAGAGCCCTGTGCCAGAGGCGGAAAGGGGGAAAGTCCTGAGAGAACTGAATCCTGCAAGAGCTGCACTGCTGCACTCTGAAGCAATCACCACTCCAAAAGCCCTGCACTGAAGCATCTGAGAGGAGAGAAGCCAGCTGCCACAGACTGTGAGCCAATTGAAGCTCTGAGAGCCCTGTGCCAGAGTGCATGAGAGAAGAGATACCACTTAGCCCCCTCCAAGCCAAGAAAAAGCCACAGCCCGTGAACTGGGAAGAAACTGCTTGAACTATACCTCTGAGAGCCCTGCACTGGAGTGCCCAAGAGGAGAGAAGCCAGCCTCTACAGACTGCGAGCTGCTTGGAGCTCTGAGAGCCCTGCACCGGAGTGCATGAGAGGAGTGAGGCCCCTTAGCCCTCTCTGAACCATGAACCACTTGAATTATACTTACAGCATCTGGCAAGATACTGAACAAAATAACAGGCCCTGAGTATCCGGCTTATTTGCTATAGAACCCCCCTTGTGGGACACTGCGTATGGCGGCACTTCAATTTCCAGTTTGAATTGTATTGGAAATACTCAAATTTTTGCTTGAGTCACTTAACTGTCTTCATATTCCTTGCATGTGAAATATGCTACCCACAACCGAGTAACAGAACCTGCTAATATACTTTGTAAATAAGTCACGGCGGTGCCTGCAGGTAACACAGGCAGAATATTAAATATAGTATCATAGTATCAGTCAGGGTTGGAAGGGACCACAAGGATCATCTAGTTCCAACCCCCCTGCCATGGCCAGGGACACCCCACACTAGATCAGCCTGGCCAGAGCCTCATCCAGCCTGGTCTTAAACACCCCCAGGGACGGGGCCTCGATCACCTCCCTGGACAACCCATTCCAGGGCTTCACCACTCTCATGGGGAAGAACCTCCTCCTCACATCTAGCCTGAATCTCCCCACCTCCAGCTTCATTCCATTCCCCCTAGTCCTATCACTACCTGATATCCTGAGAAGTCCTTCCCCAGCCTTCCTGTAGGCCCCCCTCAGATACTGGAAGGCCACAATGAGGTCACCTGGGAGCCTTCTCTTCCGCAGACTGAACAGCCCCAACTCCTTCAGTCTGTCCTCATAGGAGAGGTGCTCCAGCCCTCTGATCATCCTCCTGGCCCTGCTCTGGACACCTTCCAGCACCTCCACATCCCTCTTGTAATAGGGGCTCCAGAACTGGAGGCAGTACTCCAGGTGGGGTCTCACCAGGGCTGAGTAGAGGGGGAGGATCACCTCCCTCGACCTGCTGGCCACATATATAAAATATAAATATAAGTTATTACAGGGCAGTACAGTGCAATAGATGGTGCTGTTGGTGCTGTTTGTTAGGTGTATAGAAATAAAGTTTACAAGAAAACATTGTCCAGTAGAGACAGGTGAGGAACCTCTAGCAAGTCAGTGCTGGAAAAGAGGTTGCTAACCTTTAAACAGAATACAGTATTCTTCTAAAGCTTAAAAGAGGGTAAACATTTTAGACTGTGAATACCTTTACTTAGAGGTTATTAAAAATTAACAGGGAATTTAATCTCTTCTTCTCATTTTAGGCATAAAATCCAAAATTACTTCAATTTTCCCTGAATTAAGATGTTATAACATATATAACTTCTTCCTGCTATTGGTTTCTTGACCAGAATCGGGGCAAGACAGGTAACACACATCCTCTAGGACTTTGATGTGCATAGTCACTTTGTTCTGAAACAACCCTGTTAAACAATTACTGCAGGAACAGAATATGTTCACCAGTACACTGCACTTGACTTCTGAGTGTTCTGTGCTACTCTCTGGAAAAAAATATTGAGTTTTTAATATTTTGGACAAAAGACCTCTGACAGGTATTAAGAAAGAGGGTCAAGTCAGCAGAGAGGAGGTGTTATAAAGTCCTGTATTATTTGTATGTTGTTAGGTTCATGGAGTTTAATTTTAATGATACTGTGAGTCCCTGATTGCACTGTTTGGCAATGGAATACAGAATAGTTTATAGGGCAGAGGAATGTATTTATGTGACTATTTATGCTCCTGCTATCCTCATGTTGGAAAACAGGATCACAGGATCACAGGATGTTAGGGGGTGGAAGGGACCTCTGGAGATCTTTGAGTCCAACCCACCTGCCAGAGCAGGGCCATATAATCTAGCGTGGGTCATGCAGGAATGCATCCAGGCAGGTCTTCATAGTCTCCACAGAAGGAGACTCCACAAGCTCTCTGGGGAACCCATTCCAGTGCTCTGTGACCCTTACAGTAAAGAATTTTTTCTTCACGTTGAAGTGGAACTTTCTGTGCTGTAGTTTACATCCACTGCCCCTTGTCCTACCACAAGGCACACCTGAGCAGAGGCTGCCCCTTCCTTCCTGACACCCAGCCCTCATATATTTGTACGCATTTAGAATCATAGAATCAACAAGGTTTGAAAAGACCTCAGAGATCAAGTCCAACCTATCACCCAAACCCTCATGACTAACTAAACCATGGCTTCAAGTACCGCATCCAATCCCTTTTTGAACACCTCCAGGGGTGGCGATTCCACTACCTCCCTGGGCAGCACATTCCAATGGCCAATAACTCTTTCTGAGAAGAACTTTCTTCTCACCTCAAGCCTAAACTTCCCCTGGCACAGCTTGGGACTGTATCCTCATGTTCTGGTGCTGGTTGCCTGGGAGAAGAGACCAACCCCCGCCAGGCTACAACCTCCTTTCAGGTAGTTCTAGAGAGTAATAAGGTCTCCCCTGAGCCTCCTCTTCTCCAGGCTAAACAACCCCAGCTCCCTCAGTCTCTCCTCATAGGGCTTGTGCTTGAGACCTCTCACCAGCCCCAGGGCCCTTCTCTGGACACATTCAGGTGTCTCATTTTAGTAAACTTAGGTGAACTTATGATAACAGATGAAAGGAGGTGACAACTTTGGGGGAGTGACAGCATTAATCTGCTAATATATAACTTGCAAAAAATTGCATCTGGTCTGGAACTTTATTAATATTTTAGTGTTACACCCAACGTTTAAATGTATTAATAGAGAAGAATAAAACAGACTAAAATCAAATTACTTTTTAAAAAGCACTGCCATAGAAACTGAAATCATAGATTAGCATGAACTCATAATTACCAGTTACAAACAGATAAAATAAGACAGACAGGAAGAGTTTGAACAGCAACTTTTTGGATGTCTTATATAACCACTGAATTTTCCAGTGGCTGAACAAGAATTACATTCCACAGTGACTAGAATAACAAATCCAATGGTACCACTGGAACATAAGGTCAAATATATAAATCGTGTCTCGTGTATAGGGCTGATTTTCATACAGTCCAAATTAGATAGCGTTAAAATGCTTTTGTTTTTCTCAAAGATCATGTTAGTGTTGCTGTCTGCATGACTTTTAAAAGCTCATCTCTCTGGAAGGGGTGAATTTCAGAGAGTGAATTTCAGAGGGTACACTGAAGTTGCAGTTCCCTGTTTTATTTTTTATGGATCATGTAACAGGGAGTACTTTTCCTTGACTCTTCGTGAGAAGTGCAAATCAGCCTTAATAATTCTGGGCCCTACAGCTTCTTTATGGTTAGTTCACACAGGCTCCCTGTTACTAACTATTGCTTACAAACAAAAATGAAAACAAAACTGAGAAAGTGAACTAGTATTTGGGGGAATTCATCTGCTGCCTGTTTGTCACGATGCAGCAAAGGTTGGCTACTACCTAAGGGAAAGAGAGACTTTAGGTTCAGCCAAGTTCAGATTGTCAAGTCCACGTGGCAATTGCTATCACAGTATCACAGTATCACTTAGGTTGGAAAGGACCTCGAGGATCATCGAGTCCAACCTATCAACACAGACCCCATGATTAGACCATGGCACCAAGTGCCACGTCCAATCTCCCCTTAAACGCCTCCAGGGTCGATGACTCAACCACCTCCCAGGGCAACCCGTTCCAATGACAAATGACTCGCTCGGTGAAGAACTTCCTCCTCACCTCGAGTCTAAACCTCCCCTGGCGCAGCTTGGCTATGGAGAAGTGCACAGCAATGAGGTGTGCCCAGGACCACACCAGGAAGTCATGTCAGCACGTCAGAATGAAGACCATCTCTGGAGACAGAGAGCAAGGAAACCGAAGTTCAGTGAGCTCCCGTAACACAGTGATAGATGAGCATGCAGTCAAGATGGAAGGACCAGGGTGTGACCCAGATTCAGGATCCAGAGCAGCAGAGTGGATGGGCAGGAAAAAGTATGGCTGCAGTACAGCTCCAGTGGGGATTAAGAGGGAAAACTTCAGCATGAAGGCAGCTTCCAAGGCAAGGAAGAATGGACTGCTGTTGAATCTTTTTGTTTGTTTCTTCAGCACAGCTCCCATCAGCGAAGCCAATCAGCTAAACACCCAGAAGAGGTGTAGTATGGTCTGGGCCCTGACACTGTTACTTGCAAATGGATACATCTTTATAAACAGATATAAAAGATGCTCCAATTTATACATCATGGCAATTTCAATCCAGGGAAAGACAACACTTCCTATTTGGGCACCAAGGGGCAACATTTCTATAGTGCCTAAATTTTCATTGAACTGTGAACAGAAACCAAAAAATTTCCATAGAAACGTAGACTTTGCAAGTCTGTAAAGTGTCTCCTCATGAATGTGAGTTGTTAAGCACATTAGGAGTGATTCCATTCTACAGTCTCTTCCAATAGAACATTTATATTGATTCCCACAGGAGATATTTCAGGAGCAGATCACCAGAATGTGCAAATTGCACAGTTTAAAAATATAATGTATGTCAATGATGGAGCTGTCATATATAACTGTACTGGCTTAGGTCAGGTTTATTAGCTTGGTAAATGAGTGAAAAAATATACCCTCAATTAGAAAATACTCTGACTCTGGGCTTGGACTCCTATGAATTATCACACCGTCAAGATTTAGTCCTTTCGTCTAAATACTGTGACTAGCCCAATTAGCTATAGAATGCAGGGAGTTTCATTGCTGGAGACTAAGTACCCAGAAATGCAATGCAGGAAAACAAATACATCCAGAGTGTCTCAGTGAAAAAAACAAGCACCAGGACACTGAAAATGCAAGAGGTTGGGAAATTGCTGCATATGATGGTTGGCATTGCTATTTCCCAAGGAAATTTCCTGCCTGAATTAACTAGGATCTGCTCCTTCATAATGAATTTCATCATTGTTGTGATTTTTTTTTGCCAATTTTCCTGCTGTAAAGCAGAGCATGCAGAGAAAAATGAGTCTGTTCTGCTGTTCTGCTGAACATGCCTATAGCAGTGAAAAAAAGGGTTAAGAACTTCCAAGGAAACAGAGGACAAACATATTACAGGTTAATTTGAAATTTTCAGTTGACTCAAAATGTGGAGGGGGGAGGAGATAAAAAATGAAGAAGAGCCAAGTAGCAAGGGGAAACTGCCTTCTTTCCTGTCCCATGTGAATATTGCTCATTGGAAGTGCCTCTACTCAAATCACAAAATTACAGACTGGAAGAGATTGGTAGGAACCTCCAGAGATCATCTAGTCCAACCCCACTTCTAATGCAGGTGCACCTATACCAGGTTGCACAGCACTGTGACCAAGTGTGTTTTGAAAGTCTCTAGAGAAGGAGGTTCCACAACCTCTCTGGGTATCCTGTTCCAGTGCTCCAGCAACCTTAAAGTAAAGAAGCTTTTCCTTAAGTTCAGGTGGAACTTCCTGTGTTCTAGTTTTTACCCATTTCCCCTTGTCCTTCTAACCCTCAGACACCTCTCATTATCATACAGACTGAGGGAGTTGGGGCTGTTCAGTCTGCAGAAGAGAAGGCTCCGAGGAGACCTAATTGTCGCCTTCCAGTATCTGAAGGGGGCCTACAGGAAGGCTGGGGAAGGACTTCTCAGGATCTCAGGTAGTGATAGGACTAGGGGGAATGGAATGAAGCTGGAGGTGGGGAGATTCAGGCTAGATGTGAGGAGGAGGTTCTTCACCATGAGAGTGGTGAAACCCTGGAATGGGTTGTCCAGGGAGGTGGTCGAGGCCCCGTCCCTGGGGGTGTTTAAGAGCAGGCTGGATGAGGCTCTGTCCAGCCTGATCTAGTGTGGGGTGTCCCTGCCCATGGCAGGGGGGTTGGAACTAGATGATCCTTGTGGTCCCTTCCAACCCTGAATGAAACTATGAAACTATGAAACTATCTCTATGACCTTTCAAAAATGATGGAGAGCGGCTTATGCCACATGCATAAGCAGTGCTCCACAAACAAGAAGTCAGCATCTCATCCTTGACACAAAGGCTCAAAACCACAGCCAGACATTGTCAGCAGAGCAATAACATTGAATCATTGTCTAAATGACAAATCTGTCTAAATTTGCAAAGTGGGAAGTGAAAGTAGTTACAGCATCTGAACAAGGATGATTTTGTGTGTAAAGGAATGCAGATTTTGCTAGTTTGGCATAACCAACAAACCATATTAAGAGCTAATGAGGTAAAAGGAGCAGCTAGAGAATCTGCTGAAGTAGATTGTTTAGTTCTGTACAAGGCTACTGTTTGGGTAGTGCTGGCTAAGAAAATCACAGAGACTTAGGCTGGAAGAAAATCACCAGTCCCACCCCATGCACCAAGCAGACTTACCTTCTAAACTAAATCTGCTTGCTAAGGGCTTTGCCCTGCTGGGTCTTGGGAAGCCTCCAAGGGCAGAGATTGCACTAGCTCCCTGGTCAATCTCTTCCAGTGCTTAACAACTCTCTGACTTTTTTCTCCCTTCTCTGCCAATTCTGTCCTTAGATACATATTTTGCCTACACTTACATATGTATTCTCCTATCCTGACAGAGGTTTCTGCCAGCCTTTATGTATGTTAAATGTAGATATTGCAATGTGTATACCCTAGTGCCGAGGAAATGAAATTGGTAGGAGAAGAGCATCCAAGCGATATCTTCTTATCTTCTATTGCTTTTGCAAGTCCAAGAACAGATCTCTGTCTCTCCATGCACAAGAATTTGTAGGCCACATAAATCTGATTGCTTAAAGAAAAATATAAGTGAAAGGATGAAGCACAGCTGAGCTAAATTGAATAAAATAAAACCAAAAGGCAGCAGACTAGGTCTATAGGAAGAATATCTTCAACAGTGCCTGCCTGCATTTTAACATTTAAAGAATAAAATAATAATATTCTTTCAATATTACAAAAGTGCTTTCTTTCCAAGAAGAAAGACATTTTTGAAGATGAAAACCTTGTGATGGGAAAGAGATATGCCCTTAAAGTATTTTAAGTGATATAGACAAAATCTTTCAGAAGGGCAATAAGATACATTCTGTTTCCTCATTGTATCTAAAAACTGAAATATTTATAATCTGAAAGAATCACCTGTTTGTCACCCATTTATAGTTCATGAAGGGACAGCTGCATGAATTTAGCCCAGGCATGTTAAATATAAACAAATGGATTAAATTGTAGGCATTTGATTTATCCACAGTAGGCACTACCTTTTCTGCTACGGCATGTTTTTTCTCCTTCCTTTTCTCCCTAAATCTGCTGTCCCCTTTCCCCATCCAAACAAACAAACAAGTTGTTTAAAGTAGTATTATAATATGCTTGTCCACTGACAGTCTCACTTGCCTACAAAACCACAGAGCCAAGACCCTGCTTATGCAGTTCCTTGAGCTGCAAAACAAGGAAAACAGAACTGCCTTTGCATGCTGACAAAACAGCATACCTCCAGTCTGGAAGCTGTAGCAAAAGGCAGGCACCTTTTGGGTGGCCACTCAGAGAAATGCTTACTCTGACTGGATCACACTTCCCTTCTCAGCTGATGATAAGCTAAATGGCATAACTTATCTGTCACCCAAAGGTACAGCTTACAGAGCTACATTCTGATGGACATGGGCTGTACATCACGTAGAAGTTATTCCGTAGATGTCTGGAACAGGTCAAATCACCACATTTTCCTGACTTTGTTCTTGTTCAAAATTAAACACTTCTTTTTAAGAATACATTGCCTTTATTTATTTTCTTTCAGACAAATATAAACCAGGAATTTCTCCACAGCTGGAGGCAGAATGATGCAACATAAACTGTACTGAGGGATTAGCTTAAGGTTATCTGTGTGTTAAACGCTTCAGTGATCGTCAGTCTTACAGACACGTGGACTGTTCACAGGAACGTTTCTCTAAGGACCTACTATTGTCACGGGAATAACATGACATTTACAGCTACTTATAAGCAGAATATGATATAAGGTAGATCAGTTTTACTGAGCACCTTGTCTTTCCTGATTTGCTAGACTGAAAGAATCTGGTAACAACATATTCTAGAGGAGGGACCATTTTCAGAAACAAAACTATTCCCAAACTAGCTTAGCATACACAGATGAGCTACTTTGCCATTACTCCCAGAACATTCCAATTAAGAATGCTTCTGATTTGGAACTGTCTTGCATCTGACCAGAACAAATTCTGGGTGAGATCCTGCAAGGTTATATATCCTTGTGGTCCCTTCCAACCCTGACTGATACTATGATACTATGATATATTTAACAACTGGCTGATCCAGGACACTTAAAACCCTCTTGGTAACACAATTGACTGGTTTGGAATCTCTCATAGCATATTTTGGGTTTACATCACATGTAAAACACAAGAAGCAGGTGGTGACTTCAGCAAGCTGAAGAATATATGCAGATTAATGCTTGCTTTTAGATCAGATGGATGGAGTAGAGAAAACAGGAAGAAATTTCCATAAGAAAAGAACAACAACAAAGCAATGATAAACAGAGCAGAAAATTCTAGCCTATCAATAGCAGTTTTAGTTGGTTGTTTGAAGAGTATCAGAGGGCTTTTTAGGCAATTCATGACTGCAGGGCCATGAGTGCACTAATTGCCTTGATCACCATGACCTGGGACATCCAAGCATGCAGGCTCTGCAGATTGGTCCAGGATGACATTTAAGCTCAGGCACGGTCCTTCAGACCTAAACTGAGCTATGTTACTTTTGGAGGTGAAAAGCATAACTTAAATTGGTAACACAGGCTGCAGGTAATTAGTTAACAATGACTGTCTGAACTTCTGAGTTCTCAGACAGAAACTTCCTAGCTGCAAATTAGATGGGCTGATTGTAAATTTTGTTAATAATTAAACTAAATCGGAGCAGCACATTCTGAATCCTCTGCTTAATAGAGGGACACGAGACAAAACTACCTGTGAACAGACTACTTAGGTCATAGTGAGTACAGCTTTGCAGGGGAAGTCAGCGTGTAGTTCAGAAACAGGGCAAGAGGTCTGTTCTCTTTCTTAATAATGTTATTTACTTTGTCTGTAGTTGTATGTATCCTCTTCTCTGTTTCTGGCACTGTCCTCTGCATGTCCTTCAGACTTATTAACTAGTCTTTGGCTCTGTCTCCTTTTCTTTCTTTATCTTTGGCTGCATTTCCTCCTCCTCCAGACTGGAATCTCTGAGGAGAAAGTAGACCTTCGTTTTGGTGGAGCTCTGCTATGACCCACTCTGCTCAGAACATGGGGGGACTATGTCCACATCAGGAAGAGTAGAAGCACAGCAGCCACACTGTGGCTGGTTGGTGAGGTGCTTGATATAAACTGGCAATGTGTGCTGACAGCCCAAAACACCCAACTGTATTCTGGGATGCTTTAAAAGATGTGCAGAAAGCAGGTAGAGGGAGGTAGTTCTGCCCCTCTGCTGTTGTGAGGCTCCACCTGAAGCACTGATCTGGAACCCCCAGCACTAGAAGGGCATGGATCTCTTGGAGAGGAGGGCCACAAAGATGATCAGAGGAGGAAGAGCTGGGTCCATTCTGTTGTTCTTCCACCCAATTTGGGGGCCATTGGGTGACGAATGAAGGCACAAATTCTGTTGCCATATAGCAACAAGATTCCAAGCATGCAGAGAGCAGAGAATCTCAGAAGTCTTCTCTGAAGTCCTTTATTACTTCATTGTGGAATCCCCAGCATTACGGACTCTCAGTCCCACTTACAGAAGTCCCAGAAACCCTTAACAGACAAAGCAGCCAATGGAAGTCCTGAACATACACCTCACAGGATCCCTACACCAAAGCCCTAGCCAAAGTTGCTGACTAACAGAAGCAGAAGTCCCTAGTCAAAGCCCCAAATGAAGGTAACTATTGCTCAGAGTGGCTGGTTTTTATACTTTGTTATCAATCCCTTAACCAGTAAAATCTAACCACATATATAAGTTAAAATATTTTCCCAATAAGGGGTGCCAGCATGTCAAGTAGGTGGCTTCTGCCACATGTTCCAATCAAAGGGTGCCAACGTGAGGATGTTACCTTGGCACACATGGAATCTTATTGTTTTGCTCTACACAGTGTGCTAAGGAACTGGTCAGCTGAGGAATCATGCACTCTGCACATGTCCAGCAGCTGCCTGCAGAACAGTGGCTGCAACAAATTCTGCCTGGAGAACAGAAGGCTCCAGGGAGACCTTATAGTGGCCTTCCAGTACCTGAAGGGTGGTACAGGAATGCTAGAGATGGACTATTTATAAGTGCATGTGGTAACAAGACAAGGGGAAATGGTTTTAAACTAAAGTAGGGTAGATTTATACTGGACATTGGAAAGAAGTTCTTTACTATGAGGGTGGCAAGACACTGGAACAGGTCTCCCAGAGAAGTTGTGGATGTCTCAATCCTGGAAGTGTTTAAGAGCAGTATGGATGAGGCTTTGCATCCTGGCCTAGGGGGAGGTGCTCCTGCCCATGGCAGGGGGGTTGTGATCTTTAAGGTGCCTTCCAACTCAAGCCATTCTATAATTCTGATCCTATGATCCTCTTGCTGATCCCTCCTCATGGAGCAGCCCTACTCTGGCTCTTTTTGATGGCACTTCAGAAAGTAACACTGGAAACAACAAACGCTGGAAACAACCAACACTGACTGAACTTGCTGTGCTCATAGAGATCAATTTCCTGATGATTCTGGGCACAGTACAGCCCACAGAAAGCCTGATGTATTTTTGACTACTTGTTTTGTTTTAACCTTGATTGTCAAGGGCATGGGGTAGAACTACTGATTTTAAGAAGAAACTAAAGGAGAAAAGAAAAAGAGGTGAAAACTAAGGGGAATTAAAATCAGACACTCTGATTTTCAGAGCAGAGTAGAGCATTCAGAACTGTTTGCTTGGTGCTCAGGGAACTTAACTACTCTCTGTTGTGATGTGTCAGGATAACAGGGGCCAGAAGAAAGACTAAAGAGTCACCAGGAATGCTTTGTCAAAGCAGAGAAGAAATGGAATAAAAGAAACTGGAAATGTTTGGCAATGAACAGTAGAAAAGCAACAATATGTGAAAGTATAGCAGAGCTACTTCCCATCATTTATTGGAGAGATAATACTAATAATCTCAGCTTAAACCAACTGCAAGACAAGAGGAGAAAGAAATGTATGGGATTAGTTAGACTGTAAGCCAGCAGTTTGCAGAAGTAATAGAAGAGGCAAATTAACTGTGAAGATGTGTCAGGCAAACCATCTGCAGTTTTCCACTTTGAATGCTGATATGTAAGAGCTCATCTAGAATATTGCCTGTAATTCTGGCCACCTACTTCATATTCATCGATTTTTGAGCCAGACAATATTCCTCAGAAAGACAAACTATATTAAAATCTTTGGTCAACAGAAGGGCGTCTCCATCACCTCCATCTTTATAACCAAAAAAAGCAATTTAGTAATAGACTAGAACAAAAAAAAACTTCTAATAAAAGGAAACATTTTAATATACCTTGCACTGCAGACTGTGAAAAGAACAGCTGAAGGGGAAATCAATTTCTGTGTCTATGTGTTTGAGAATAATAAAAGAAAACACCTTCTGAAACTTTGGAAGTTGTTAGGAGAGGAGGGGCAGTGACTGAAAATCTTTGATCTTCTGTTTAGTGTCCCAATGAACAGATTGTTTGATAGGACACTGTGCACACTCAACAAACTAGCAGATGACATAGCTGGAAGGGCTTGTGAAGAGCAAGCAGTATTGCTTCTACAAGAGACAGGACTACCATCCACAGGGTCCATGCCAACTGGAGAATTAAGCAAATATTCAGTATTCAGTATTCAGTATCACTAAGGTTGAAAGAGACCTCAAAGATCATCGAGTCCAACCTGTCACCACAGACCTCATGACTAGAGTAGGGAGGACACTACTGCCCACTGCAGGCTTGAACTCACGACCTTCCCATTAAGGGTCTTATGCACTACCAACTGAGCCATATTCTTTGCCACTAAATAGGTAACTTGTGAAGTTCAAATTGGCTGAGGAAGAGTATGGACAGAGAAGAATCCTGAATTTGTGCATACAGTTGTGGATTCTGGTCTGAATCTGACCCTTATGAAAGAGTTATTAATGTTGTAGTGATGCTTTATGAAAACATCACCTCAGTGCTTACTGTTGGTTAGGAAAGAAAATCCATTTTTAAGACCTGTTAGGAGAGAAAGAAAAAACAAGTCAGTAAGCATAACAGCATTGTACAAATCCATAGGAGATTTGTATCTCAAACTCTACATGTATTTTTGCTCCTCACTATGAAGAGTGCTGTAGGAGAGGGGAAAAAAATAA
Organism: Melanerpes formicivorus; assembly: GCF_026170545.1. Classification (NCBI taxonomy): domain Eukaryota; kingdom Metazoa; phylum Chordata; class Aves; order Piciformes; family Picidae; genus Melanerpes; species Melanerpes formicivorus. Next base: position 18,949,651 of record NW_027142367.1, on the reverse strand, counting down.
GTCATAGAAAGATAAGGAGTGTCAGAATATTGTGTTGATTTTGTATATGAATAGCTAATTATATGTGATGATTTAGCTTGTGAAGACAGGTGATAGTGAAGAAAATATGTTAGAGACCTATAAAATTAAGCATGGCCTGCAGAGAGTAGGAAGTTATTCTGCCTCTTTCAGTAACAACGAGGAGCAACAAAGGAAAAGAGGTACAACACTTTGAGAACAACAACAACAAACAAACAAACAAAAAGAACTACACACAAAATAGATTTAAGATATGTAGCTCCTTGCAAAAAGAAATTACGACTTTCTAGAGTTCCTATAGGTTTAATAAGAAGTTGGGAGATTTCTTGGGCAGGGAAACAATACACCCCAGTTCCTATTGAAGGAATAAAGGTGGCTAGGTGAATAGAATATGCTTCTCTGTTCTTATACTCCATGCAGAGCTATAGGCTGGGGTCAGAGTGGCTGGAGAGCTCCCAAACAGAGAGGGACCTGGGGGTGCTGATCGACAGCCACCTGAATATGAGCCAGCAGTGTGCCCAGGTGGCCAGGAGGGCCAATAGCATCCTGGCCTGCATTAGGAATAGTGTGGCCAGCAGGAGCAGGGAGGTCATAGTGCCCCTGTACTCTGCTCTGGTTAGGCCGCACCTTGAGTCCTGTGTCCAGTTATGGGCCCCTCAGTTTAAGAAGGACATTGAAACACTTGAGCGTGTCCAGAGAAGGGCAACAAGGCTGGGGAGAGGCCTTGAACACAGCCCTATGAGGAGAGGCTGAGGGATCTGGGGTTGTTTAGCCTGGAGAAGAGGAGGCTCAGGGGTGACCTCATTGCCCTCTACAACTACCTGAAGGGTGGTTGTAGCCAGGAAGGGGTTGGCCTCTTCTCCCAGGCAACCAGCACCAGAACAAGAGGACACAGTCTCAAGCTGCGCCAGGGGAGGTTTAGACTCGAGGTGAGGAGGAAGTTCTTCACCGAGCGAGTCATTCGTCATTGGAACGGGTTGCCCTGGGAGGTGGTTGAGTCATCGACCCTGGAGGTGTTCAAGGGGAGATTGGACGTGGCACTTGGTGCCATGGTCTAGTCATGGGGTCTGTGTTGATAGGTTGGACTCGATGATCCTCGAGGTCCTTTCCAACCTAAGTGATACTGTGATACTGTGATAAACACCTTCCATTGACCATTCCTAGAGGTGAGGTACTGTGTTAAATGGATGTCTAATCAAACAGAGCTACACTTATCTGGTTCAGCTCTCAATTCTTGACCTATGCCCTGTTGTGATCATCATCTATTTTAAGTGAAAGCGTGAAGATTACAACCTGCTCCTTCCTTCCCTGCATGCTCATTTCAGCAAGAAGAGGGGGAAAGTGCAGTGTACGAGCAAAGATTAATTGAGATGTAGTCAGTGTGCTCTAACTCTCACTCCAAAATCAAATCCCATTTCAAGAGAACATTGTAAATTTGCTTAAGTTTATTGTGACTCAGTGACATGAAAAGTGAAAAATAACAGCATTTATTTCCCCCTCGACATTTCCATTTCTATTGTGTTTGTGTAATATTAACATAAAGGGAACACATTGTCTATTGAAACTTCTAGTGCTGGTACTACTGTTATTAGATTGCAACTTTTAGCAGTAAGGACTTCCAGCCTAAAGTGTTAAATGAAAGGAACGGAGGAGGAAGGTGTAATTCAGTTTAGACAATTGTTGCACAAAATAGTTCCTTCATAATATCCCAGATATAACAATTCTACTCATCAGTGTCTTTTTTCCCCTTTTAATTCCTACTATCTAAGCTTGATTTAATCTTAGGAAACTGAAATGTAAAAGACAAAAAAATAAAAATAAAGAAAAATTAAAGAAAAAAGTCAAGACAAATTTAATTCCTCTAAGAATATTTCTTAGAAAGACAGAAATAGTTGCGTTAAATATCATTTTGGTAGACTTTTATGGCATATTTATCATATTCGTGCATTAATAATGAGTCCATTTGTCAAAGCCTCTGCTATCTCCCCACAAGGCAATAACGCAGTTCAGAAAATCAAGTTATTGCGTTTCCCTCGTGGCACATAAATCATGTTTAACAGTAAGAAGGAATAAGTTTTTTTTCTGGAAACTTTGCCCATTTTGGGCTTCATCACATAACTAGAAGCAGAGACTAATTTTTTTACATTAAAGCACAGGTCTTTTAGCAAAGGAAAATATGTTACTAAATAAGGTAAGAAAAAATGTCATTATAAAATTGAATGCTGAGCTTGCTTTTTTCTTTCTTTTATTTTTTTAAATGAAAATAAGCTTTTCTTTTAAAAACAATGACACTCATTCCGTTTTTCTAAGATAGTTATATTTCAGTTTTCATTAGTTTTTAATTACAATATAAGTGGTTGCAGATAATAGTGTTCTGGTTTGAGAAGTAATAATGCCCAGATACAACAAGTATTTCACATTGAGGAACATTCTGTAGGTATGTTATGTAGTGTCTTTAAAAGATCGTGATACATTCACAGTTCAGTGTGAAAATTCAAAAGCCCTGCTTGCCTCTTGTGGAACAAAAGACATCCCAGCAAGGATTTTCATGCTGGACTTTTATAGGAGTTAAATACCAAGTCAGAGAAAAGAAATTCCTTTATTTACATGAAGCTCTGTTTGCCTTCTCTTGTCACAAGGTAAGCATTACCACATGCAAGCATGAGGTCTACAGAGAAAGACAGTATTGAGTTCTTCTGCAGCCGAAAATACTGAGTGCCAGGGGTTTCACTTGTGACTGGATGGCCTGATGGGATCTTCAGCAGTGGCATGTTCCTAAAGCAAAGATCCATACAAGCTGATTGTTTTGTCTGTCTTAGAGTATGCTGAGATTTTGCACAGACATCCTCTTCTTCCTGCTTTTGTTAACAGTAGAGTCTTGATCCAGTGCTGGACTTAACCATGCATTACCCAAAGGAGGAATGCTGATCTTATTCAATCATTGCTCAGGTGTGATTGAAGCCAGTACCAGAACAAGAGGACACAGTCTCAGGCTGTGCCAGGGGAGGTTTAGGCTGGATGTTAGGAAGAAGTTCTATACAGAAAGAGTGATTGCCCATTGGAATGGGCTGCCTGGGGAGGTGGTGGAGTCACCATCATTGGAGGTTTTCAGGAGGAGACTTGATGGGGTGCTTGGTGCCATGGGTTAGTTGTTTAGGTGGGTTGGATTGGTTGATGGGTTGGACACGATGATCTTGAAGGTCTCTTCCAACCTGGTTTATTATTATTATTATTATTGCTGTTATTATAAAACCATTAGTGTTCTGCTCCATGACCTTTGGAAGATAAAGCATTTTGTATCTACTTTCCAACATTACCTAAATAATAGAAGTTTTTACTCTGCTGAACAGGAGTTTTTCTATTAGTTGACTGGAAAAATGAGTTTATTCCCACCCCTTTGAGTACATTCATGTCTATTTTTGTATTTTGAACCCTAACCCTGGATTTGTACGGAAAGAAGCAATGGAACATAGGTTAGTAGAAGTGAATTCCATTGTGATTGAGAGAGAATAAATTGTCATTCACAATTCTTCATTCTATTTCTAGTCAAGTGTTGTTATGCCATGGTTTTTGTATCCAGTGATTGTAATCTTCTTAATTAAAAAAAAACAAAAGTGTTATCCGTGTGGGAGCTAAATCTATCACTGTACACAAGCTCTTTGATCACCCAGACACAGTTTTCGCTTGTTGATATTATTAGAATAAAAACCTTTATTATTAGAATAAACCAAACCAGGTTGGAAGAGACCTTCAAGATCATCGTGTCCAACCCATCAACCAATCCAACCCACCCAAACAGCTAACCCATGGCACCAAGCACCCCAGCAAGTCTCCTTCTGAACACCTTCAATGACGGCGACTCCACCACCTCCCCGGGCAGCCCATTCCAATGGGCAATCACTCTTTCTGTATAGAACTTCTTCCTAACATCCAACCTGAACCTCCCCTGGCACAGCCTGAGACTGTGTCCTCTTGTTCTGGTACTGGGTGCCTGGGAGAAGAGACCATCATCCGCCTGTCTACAACCTCCCTTCAGGTAGTTGTAGAGAGTGATAAGGTCACCCCTGAGTCTCCTCTTCTCCAGGCTGAGCAACCCCAGCTCCCTCAGCCTCTCCTCATAGGACTTGTGTTCCAAACCCCTCACCAACTTTGTTGCTCTTCTCTGGACTCGTTCCAAATACATTCATGGAAATCAAACTCTTTGTCTGATACTAATGTTTCCCAAACTACAAGGAAACTGATCCTGGAAAAGGCATTTAGTACTTTCCAAACAGTGAAAATCCTACTCCTTTCAGCTGAACTTGAAGACCTTTAATTCTATTTTTTTTTCCTTTTTCAAATTAAAACTACACACTTGTAAAGACAGGAACATAAAAGGGCTGAAGATAAACCTTAAAAATACGCAGTGTTTTTGAGAACTAACTGCAAATCAGGAAAAAATCACCCAAGAACATATAGCACTATCATCAGCTCTTAGCAACACATGAGATTTTAATCTTTCAACGCATTTAGATGTTATGCCCAGGCCAGAAGCACTTAATCACTCCTTTTTAAAGAGATGTCTCAGCCATCTGTGGTCTTGCCTCTTGCAAAAGGATGTAGAAGAAGCAGGTGTGCGAACCCTTCTTTTTTTTTCTTCCCTTCCCCTACATTTGAAAGCATCTGCAAGACTCTAAATATGATATTTTTATCCTAGCAAGAATGGAAAAGATCTAAGGGCAAAGTTACTCCAGAATTAGTAATAGCAAGAGGATTATGAAAATTGGAGCAAACTGCTCTGTATTTTGTAAGACAATAATTCTCAAAACAGAATCCATTTTACATGACCCTTAAGACCCTGGGATGTGTTCTGACTTCTCTTCAGGGAAGCAGTAATTTCTTTCTAATCTGTACAAGGTAGATTCATAAAATGACTGCATAGCTGAACTATACAGAGGTTTGGACCCTGGTGTGAATTTGAGAAGCCTCAAGAGAAGCCAAGGGAGCTAGTCAAGATTTAAGAATTGAGTTGAATTTTCCTTCTGAATTGAATTGTTTTCCCCAAATATCTTATGATTTTTCAAGTGATGATCCTCAAAGCACACTTAATTTCTCCTGTATTTTATTTTCCCACATAAAGTAGTAATTTTTAAAACAACGTATTTGTCGAATGCATGTTTTAATTTTTATATCCAATGTCCTTATTCTATTTGCATAAAAGTACAGGTCCCTATTGGATCGTAAACCTACACGTGCCTGTTTTCTACAGCATTTTGTTGATGTCCAAACACACGGCAAGAGGCAGGGAGGAGCCACATCAGTCTCTGCTTCTTCCTTTAAGAAACTCTACACCTTCCCAAGCCTAGATCAGAATCCCACAGTCTCTTGGGAATGCAGGAGAAATCTGGTATAATGTGTATATTAATGGATTCAATGGCTGAAAAACAAGAGCACTGAGTACTTGACAGTCACCTGGCTAGGGTAAAGTGCTGAGTCATCTATCTACACAGAGAACAGAACAGAACAGAACAGAACAGAACAGAACAGAACAGAACAGAATAGAATAGAATAGAATAGAATAGAATAGAATAGAATAGAATAGAATAGACCAGACCAGGTTGGAAGAGGCCTTCAAGATCATTGCGTCCAACCTATCACCCAACACCACCTAATCAACTAACCCATGGCACCAAGCACCCTGTCAAGTCTCCTCCTGAACACCTCCAGGGATGGCGACTCCACCACCTCCCCGGGCAGTCCATTCCAGTGGGCAATCACTCTCTCTGTGTAAAACTTCCTCCTGACCTCCAGCCTGAACCTCCCCTGGCGCAGCCTGAGACTGTGTCCTCTTGTTCTGGTGCTGGCTGCCTGGGAGAAGAGACCAACCTCTGCCTGTTTACAACCTCCCTTCAGGTAGTTGTAGAGAGCAATAAGGTCACCCCTGAGTCTCCTCCTCTCCAGGCTAAGCAGCCCCAGCTCCCTCAGCCTCTCCTCCCAGGGCTGTGTTCCAAGCCCCTCACTAACTTCGTTGCCCTTCTCTGGACTCGCTCCAGCAAGTCAACCTCCTTCCTAAACTGAGGGGCCCAGAACTGGACACAGTACTCGAGGTGTGGCCTAACCAGTGCAGTGTACAGGGGCAGAATGACCTCCCTGCTCCTGCTGGCCACACTGTTCTTGATGCAGGCCAGGATGCCATTGGCCCTCCTGGCCACCTGGGCACACTGCAGGCTCATGTTCATCCTACCATCAACCAGCACCCCCAGGTCCCTCTCTGCCTGGCTGCTCTCCAGCCACTCTGACCCCAGCACTTGTACCTGGGATCAGAGACCCTGCATAAGCACCCAGGATCTGTTCTTCTTAGAAACTCCTAGTACACAGATTAGGGTATTTTTAAAAGATGGTGAGACACACAAAGTATTTTTAGGATAGTAAGATTTATTCTATTTTTTTTTTTTTTGCCTATATTTCCTTTTATATATTCCAATATATTTTATTTTAGCATTTTAATCTTCCTAGGGGGCTATTTTTAGGATATTATCATGGTTTCTGTAGCTTCCCTAAAATCCTTAGTGAAGCATGACTCATATATTTTCTTTGTGACGGTTACCAGGCATGTACATATGTGACAAACTTCTACCTGATGCTCACTTGTATCATTTGTATGATCCCTAGCAATATTAGGCCTTATCAAACTTCAGCCACACAATCCCCTGTGGGAAAGCCCCTTAGAAATTGTACAGAAATTCAGACAATAGTGTTCTCTCCGCAGATTTCCCATCATTTATATATTTGTGTGATACAAGGTCAGATCTGGCTTTTAATCTTCAAGCAGTCTAACTTAACTCCTGGGATTCCACATCTGTGAGCCCTTTCTCACTACTGCATCACTTTAGTATTTGAAGCACAAAATCCTTTTGAAGTTAGGATGAGTTTGCTTCTGCCTTTGCTTATCAAGGGACCTCATTAGTGTCAGTCTTCTGTGCTATCAACAGGCAAAGAGAAGTTCCACATGACTATACTCTAGTTTTTGGCACACTGCTTTGTACGTTTATTATATAACTAAGAGGCTTCCTGGCTTGGACCAATATGATTAGAGAATCTCTTTTTTTTGGGGTTGTTTTTTTTTTGCAGTTGTGTTTAAATTAGAACTTAAAGCCTTGCAAGCCATCCTAGAATTCTTATCACAAACAAGATGAGGGAGCATGTTGTTTCCTCTGTATTTTCATTAAGTTAGTCTAATAGAAAACGCACGCAACAGTCTCTGGAGGGGAAGGTCCAAATCCACCTTCCTTTCACCACCTCATCCTGCCTTGTGAACTCTCAGAAGTACAAAAAGTAGAGACTGATCAATCGCACATTGGATTTCGTACAATGGCCCTTAGCTACCAGGTAGGCTCAGCTGGCCAATCATTGTGCTTTAGCAGTTCTTCACAAGAAAAGGAGGAAGTCTCATGTTTTTCATTAGTCACTCATATTTCTTATGGTCCTGCTGAGAGGAGAGGCTGCTGCCAGGGCCCTAATAGGTCTAATGGCTATGACCAGCTTCATCTGAGGTCTCCGTCCACACACTCTTTCCACAGGGCCCAGTGGACTTTTTTAAGCTTTGTCCTGGACTATCAGCGTCTGCCTGATCTCTCTTGCAGGGGTACTGACCTCCAGCTCAGCCATAGTTGTGCTTGGCTATGAACCCCCAAAACTCTGGTACATGACCCTCAAGTTGACTTCCCACTATGGACTTAGCACTGGCTTGCCACTGTGTCTGATGGTCATTGGACTATGTCTGGCCGTGGTTACTATCACTAGACCTGAGCTACCAATGTGCCTTTTGACTTCATCTTGGCCCTGCCTCATTGTCATGTATTTGCCTGTTTCAGTGCTATGGATTGTGATTGTTTTTCTTCTTTTCTGTTTGTTGGTTTTGATCTGAGCCCAGTCTTCTACAAACAATGTTCAGAATATCTGATGGCACTAAACTTGCAGCAAGCTTTTTTTAACATATTCTACTGCTTTATCCTTTCCTCTGGCCCTGAGTCACAGTCTTTGGGTTAGATAGTGCTCTGCATGAGAGAGTTTTATACTTCATTCTGGCTGGATAAACTTCCTATAACAACTGCTCAACATTAGGCTCTATCTAATACTTGCTAAAATTCTCACCACAGATTAAGGTGTGTCTAGGCACAATGATTAAACAGTGCTTCAAAATGTAGCCAGAGTTTCCTGGGAGTATAAACAATAAATATACCACACACTTCTGACCAGTGCTTCCAACTTTAATAAGGGAGACCATATGTACAAAGAATGTGGAGGGTTGTTTTGGGGTTTCTTTTGGGGGGGGTGGGGATTAACCTTTTTTCCATTGTTATATAATAGCTATGTGAACAAATATTTTAACACTTCTGCCAAATTATAATACCCTTAGAAAGATCAGGAAACCATAGCTTTTGGTACAGATAATGAGATCCTTGCCCTGAGGAAGTGGATAATCAAACATTACTGCCTACATTTTCCTTTCATGCTTATCATAACATCTATGTGCATCTTTATTTTCCACTTTAAAAAGCTATCTTCTTTGTTTTCTGATTTTCTTGAGTTTCCTTTGTGATTGGAAAACATATGTGAAGATATCCTTACTTCTTTATCACTTCATTTTATGTTTATTTTTGTGGGTTTATTAGCAAAATCCTATCCTAATGCACTAAAGAGTACCTCTTTCAACTTAAGCTTTTTGAAGACATTCTAGAAAATCTCATCCACATTAACAGAAGTATTAGTCTTCATAATTCCCATGAAACCATGGTTGCCATGGTTTAGTTGTTTAGGTGGGTTGGATTGGTTGATGGGTTGGACGCAATGATCTTGAAGGTCTCTTCCGACCTGTTTTATTCTATGTATTCTAAACTCTTTTTGTTCTGTGAGCTCTGTGCGAGGATTTCCAGTCTGCTCATAAGCGAAAGTGAGAGGAATAAGAGTCACTGGATGGTTTTATGAAGCAACTTGTAGTCAAGCTTAGCACATTCTTCCTATCCCAAGGAATTTTCATCATCAACTGTCAAGACATAAAGGATGGTTAAATTGAAATTGAGATAACAAAGAGGGATGCTAAGTGTTCATATTATTTTCATATTTTTATTGTCATATTATGTAGCTTATTATGACCCTCTACACACAGCACATACCCATTCAGCATACATCCTGAGTAGAAAACTCTAAGAGCCTAGAATAACTGATAGAAAAAATATTATCTTATTATTTTAGGTGAGCTGTAAAGACACACTGAATGTTAAACACTTAAATGTCTCAAGCTGACATATGGGTGAAATGGAGGCTAGGGTAGTTGCATGCTGCCTGTTATACTCTGTTAACTAGGAGTACTTCACAACCCAGAAAATCTCCCTGACAATGAACAGGAGAGTAGCATAAATCTGGGCAGGCCAACTAAAACAAATGTGCTCACATGGACTGTGTAGAACGGAAAAATGCTCAATGTGAAGTATAGAGTTTTGCAGAGAAGCTCTTGCATTAGCAGGAGCAAGGGCCTGTGCTAATACACACCAAGAAAAAGCTTATTCCAAGTGTTCTGCAACATGGAGGTACTTTGTTCACACCACTTGGGAGAAGCCATTGATAGGATAGACATGAGCCATTTAGAATAGAATAAACCAGGTTGGAAGAGACCTTCAAGATCATCGCGTCCAACCTATCATCCAACACCACCTAATCAACTAACCCATGGCACCTAGCACCCTGTCAAGTCTCCTCCTGAACACCTCCAGTGACGGCGACTCCACCACCTCCCCGGGCAGTCCATTCCAATGGGCAATCACTCTCTCTGTGTAAAACTTCCTCCTGACCTCCAGCCTGAACTTCCCCTGGTGCAGCCTGAGACTGTGTCCTCTTGTTCTCGTGCTGGCTGCCTGGGAGAAGAGACCAACCTCTGCCTGTTTACAACCCCCCTTCAGGTAGTTGTAGTTGTAAAGCAATTGCTAGAAGAGGAATTGCTCCCTCAAGGAGACCATAAGGATGTAGTAGTTATAGTCTTTGCTTACATTTCAGGGGTCATAATAGTCATCCTGTTGCTGCTCTTCTCACCATTGTCTCTTACATTTTTGGCTGTTTGAGGGTTATTTTTTCCACTCAGCGTAACATTCTTGTCACATCAGTCTCTTGTTGCTCAGACTCTTGCATCCTAGCCTCCACTTGTCTCTGCACCCTGGCCACTTCTTTTGCCTATATTATTTTGTAGATTTGGCCTTTTTTTTTTCATTACTTTTTTCCTTCTCCAGCCCATATGCATTTCTTTCTCATTTTCTCCACATTTTCTGCCTTCTCCCTTGCTCATATAAGAATTTCTAAATTAACCACTAGAAGTTCTAGGGCAAGAAGAGATCAGTGGTAGGGAGAGTGGAGCCCCCTTCCCACCCTCTCTCCTGGTATGAGGAATTCCTCTTCCAGGATTTAGGTGCAATTGCAGAGAAAGAATGCATCACACTAGGTTACATTTTGCTAGAATTTTGCTGATGCTTGTGGTTACATACTTTTTAGTCATTGTATAGCTTGGCAACTTGAACCATACTGCTACACTATAGATAAATCGAAGATACGGATTCTGACAAAAAGAAATGTAGTTTGTGAATATTTAAACATATCAATAAATAATAAGGTGTAAATATTGATGTGGAATATTGCTATCATTCTTTACTTGAGAGTATTAATTGAGACACTGATGTCAGTGGTCAGTATCACAGTGATTGTAACCAACACAATTAGCAGTGTGACCAGTTCTGGGCCCCTCAGTTTAGGAAAGATGTTGAGCTGCTGGAAGGTGTCCACAGAAGGGCAACAGAGCTGGGGAGGGATCTGGAGCACAGCCCTGTGAGGAGAGGCTGAGGGAGCTGGGGTTGCTTAGCCTGGAGAAGAGGAGACTCAGGGGAGACCTTATTACTGTCTACAACTACCTGAAAGGAGATTGTAGCCAGGTGGGGGTTGGTCTCTTCTCCCAGGCAAGCAGCACCAGAACAAGAGGACACAGTCTCAAGCTGTGCCAGGGGAGGTTTAGACTGGATGTTAGGAAGAAGTTCTTCCCAGCAAGAGAGATTGGCCATTGGAATATGCTGCCCAGGGAGGTGGTGGAGTCACCATCACTGGAGGTGTTTAAGAAGAGACTGGATGAGGCACTTGGTGCCATGATTTAGTTGATGAGATGGTGTTGGTTGATAGGTTGGACTTGATGATCTCTCAGGTCTTTTCCAACCCATTCCATTCCAATCCAATTAACCAAATCTGGATTCCAAAGTGTTTCCAAACATTCCACTGGGACTGACCCATCCATTAGCATGCTTGGAACAAGTTCAGTAGAATGACAGTTTACTAGACTTTTCCTTATGATCCAATAAACCACTACTGCATTTGGCCACAAAATGGTATCCTGGAGCACAGATACAGAGGGTAAACACCCCCCTATACTATATGTCAGGATCCAACTCAGCAGTAGATCTTTACCTCTTCTGCTGTAGGTTTTACTCTCTCTTTGTTTTTTTCTTTTTCCCCCTTTTTCTTTTTTTTCCCCCCACAATGAGACGAGAAGCATGCTTGCACTAGAGGAAAGAATGTGTTTGATTTTCAGAACTATAACAGAGCTAGGGTTTTTTATGTCAGGGACACTGATGAACAAGTTAGGTTTATGGTCTGTAATTTGCCTTGCCACATGACACATTGTTACCCTTGCAATGCCCTCATTTTTCCAGTGGTAAAATCTGCATTCATTTGGCATATATAAAGTGGATTGTACAAATGAGCATATATTTTCCTTCTACAGCCTAAATGGCTTTTCCCCAGCACATCACAGGTAAATATTGTATAAACCACGTGTTCACTTTAGAATTTCAGATCATGGGCTGAGGAGCAAAAGGCAAATGTGGAAATAGAAGTCAAAAAATTAATATGAGAAGATGCCATACTCAGCAAACTCTCAGCTGGGAGAACAACATAAACAGCCAACATAAATTGTAACTTTAAAGTGTTGCTTTATAAATAACTGCCCCCAGGTGAATTTATATCTGCTAATTAACCACTTCTGCATAGTATTTTTATGGTTAACAGAGAGCTCTTCAAGAGGTTTGGCAATAGCTCTCAGTATGTAAAACAGGACCAGCAGTAGCAGTTCCTTCTTCTTAAGCCTCTGCTTTTCTAGAGATGTAGAAAGAAAAGAAACAAAGTTGTTGGAAAGGGCTAGAGGGTCAGAAAGCTTTCATCAGTCTAATGGACCCTATAAAGGATGGCAAAACACAAGATAATAGTATGCTTACAAGCCTTCATCTTTAACACTGCTGAAATTTCAGACCATTTTGTTTATACACATGGCAAAGTGGTGTAAGAGTCCTCAGAGTCAGTCCTGACAATAGTTCTCTTTCTCTTTAAGCTAAAGGGTTTTGTTCTTTCAGAGTTGTGATATGGCTGAAAGCAAGGCATATTCAATGCAATTCATACAGGATCAAGACAGAAAACGGTGCAATGCAGAGGGCTCTCGCTGCAGAAATTTCAAGAACACAGGACTGACTTTCAGTGAAGAGACTAGTACCAGTTGAGCAGTCTCCAGATGTGGGTGCAGTGAAGATGCATGGAAGGCAGTCAGTAACAGAAGTCTGACCCTGGAAGTGGCTTGCAGAGTGAGGTACACAGAATAAGGGAGAGACTGGCTGAGCATGAAACTGGGAAGATCTGAAAAGGAAGAAAATAATTAGGGGCTCCTCCCACTGTAGTACAGATCAGGCAGTTTTACACTTGATCACATGATGCTCTTAAGCAGACTATCCTGACAGAGGACATGGGGTCACTTCTACAAGAGGGGATGGGAAGCAGACACTATGGTGTCACAATGGCATGGGCTGAAACAGAGCTAAAGCTCTTTTTTCTAGTAGAAAGCCTTGTGCCGACAGTGTTGGCAGAGGCAGTAATATGTCACTGCGACTTGTGAGACATGGACTAGTAGAGTGATGCTTTCCAGATTGGGCTGCGGATGGCATGCTTCCCAAAAAATGGAAAATTTTATAGGATAGATTTTTCTGGGACTGCTTCAGAACACATGTGCAGTAGGATTATGCAATTCGGGGTCCAGACAGTATCTACCCTGGAGTAAAAATTTCTGTGAACAACAGATACCAAACCCCCCAACTGCTGTGGCAAACTGATCCATTTTCATTATACCAATCTGCATTATTCATACAGGCAGTGTGCCCAAACTTTCTGACCATTCGATATAGTCCTCTCATTTAGACAAGTTTTGAGCATTCACAGCTTTGAACTCAGTGACACTTTTCTGTATGTTGCTATTTATGTATGTATATTATATAGAGTGTGTATATACGTTTGTATAAGCAGTACTGCATAATACAAAGGACTGTGATGTTTGGGCACAAACCAGCTGGATATGGAACAGTAGTGAATACTTTTGAAAAGCAATGTTTCTAAGATATATTTTTTTAACAGAAGGAGAGAGTAAGAGAAGGTTTATTCTCTTGTTTTCTTTCTACTTTATGTAGTAGTATAAAAAGATTAGCAGAAACATTTCTTTATGGCCTGTAAGAAGCTTGCTGAGGTGCTCCTCCCCATTTAGGACTCAAGGAGGGCTTATGCAGAAGAAATCTGTGATTCAGTTCACCCTTACTGAGATCATCATTCCATCCCTGAGAGGATAGAATCTACTGTCTTGATGTCTTCCCTGTCTCATTCAGGCATAGGATGAAATTAGTACAAGAGGAACCATTTCCATGAGTACTTTTTTTTTTTCAAATATTGCCTTACACAATCAATACTAATTATTAAGTGGAGGCTCTTCTGCACAAAGTTGTCATATTCCATGCATGCAGGTGTCATCGTTGGAAAAGTAGCAAGGCAGGGGTACGAGTGACTTGGTAGGGGTTGACTCTCTTGAGGGGCATGATGCCTTGCAGAAAGCTCTAGATAAATTGGAGCAGTGGACAGTGATTAATGGGGATGAAATTTAACAAGAGCAAACACCACATCTTGCACCTAGGACAGAGTAACACCAGGCACAAGAATAAACTGGAGAGAAGTGACTGGACAGCAGCCCCATAGAAAGGGATCAGTGTGGAGCTGGTCAGCAGCAGGCTCAGTATGAGTCAGCAATGTGTCCTGGGAGCTAGGAAGACAAGCCACATTCTGGGGTGCATCACTGCACCCTAGTGCACTGCATAACCTGCATGTCAAAAGATGTGATTTTCACACTGTATTCAGCATTGGTGTGGCCTGACCTTGAGTGCTGTGTGCAGTTCTGAGTCCCAAAATTTAAGAAGGATGTGAAGGTCCTTGAATGTGTCCAGAGGAGAGCAGCAAAGCCGTAAAAGGTCTGGAAGGGATGTCCTGTGAGGAGCAGGTAAGGACTTTGGGCTTGTCTAATTTGGAGAAAAGGAAACTGAGGGGCAGCCTTATTTATCTCTACAGCTTCCTGAGGAGGGAAAGAGGAGAAGGAGGTGTTTATCTCTTCTGCCTGGTAACCAGTGATAGGATGAGACCTTACAGTGGACAAACCTTATAGTGGCCTTCCAGCACCTGAAGGGCATCTGCAGGAAAGCTGGAGAGGGACTACTTATAAGGGCATATGGGATAATGTTTTTAAACTACAGCAGAGTAGATGTAGTTTAGACATTAGGAAGTTCTTTACTATGAGGGTGGTGAGACACTGAAACAGGTTGTCCAAAGAAGCTGAGGACAACTTATCTCTGGAAGTGTTTAAAGAGCAGGTCAGATGAGGTCTAGTGGGAGGCATTCCCGCCCATGGCAGGGGAGTTGGAACTAGATAACCTCTAAGGTTGCTTCCAACTCAAGCCATTCTATGGTTCTGCGGTGATATGGGAATGGTTCAAAGGTGAACCAAGGGAGATTTAGACTGGGCATTAGGAAGTATTTCATTACTGAAAGGACAGTCAAACTGATGCTCCAAGCCTTCCAGTCCTTGAGAGTCATTTAGGCACTGCCCTTAACAACATGCTTTAACTTTTTAGTCAGTCCTGAACTGGTCAGGTAAGTTGGACTAGATGATCATTGCAGGTCTCTTCCAACTGAAACAGTCTAGTTCTGTTCCATTCCATTCCGTTCCGTTCTATTCCATTCCATTCCATTCTATTCTATTCTATTCTATTCTATTCTATTCTATTCTATTCTATTCTATTCTATTCTATTCTATTCTATTCTATTCTATTCTATTCTATTCTATTCTATTCTATTCTACTCTACTCTATTCTACTCTATTCTATTCTATTCTATTCTATTCTACTGTGTTCTGTTCTGTTCTAAACCCTATATAGGGATAGTCTACACAAAAGCCAGAACTTCATATTTGGGTTTGTTGCTGTTTGGGATTTTGAGCAGAAACAGTAGACCAAATGAGAAAAATGGAGAAATAAAGGGAGTCAAAATGCCCCATATTTGTAAAGGAGCACTTCAGGTGAAACCAAAACTGTAATTACCTGATTAGTTTTACGTACTCTGAAATCAAACCAGTGGAAGAACAGAGATTAAAAGACGGAATACAGACATAGGTCCACAGTCCTGCTTTTCAAATTACAAATAATATTTTACTGAAGACAAAGAACTCTCTAAAGAGGTTGATTTTAACACATGGATCAAAAATATTTCAAATGTTTGCACATGAAAAAAAAACATTCTTTTTCCTTTTCCCAAGTAAGCTTTAAAGGGATGGGGCAGGGGCGAGTTAGGGGAGGACGGGGGGAGCTGTGGATCCTTTTTTTATTATTATTCTTGTTCATGTCTATTTCCATCATGGTATAACTCAGTCTGATTTAAAACACAAACAAGCAAACAAACCAAACCAAACCACTTTAGCAGATTATTGTGCTGCTGTTTTCATAAAAAGTAATATTTATTTTTAGTTGCTTATAATCTACTGTGAACCAATTCAGAATAAAATAAATGCTCTGATTGAGGGCAGAATGTGGCCACTCATCTTCCACCAATACTTTCTTGAAAGAAGTGTACTTCTTGTAGATCCAGAAAGCTGTAAGCAAGAAGTTGTTCAAATGTTCCTAAATATTGATGGGAGGAAATGCAGAGGCAAAAAGATTAAGAGACTGGCTTTAAGGCATAAGCTTGCAGCAAGAAGACAACTATGACTCATACAGCTGTGCTGTCCTCACTGAATTTAGCACCGTAATCACCAGTACACATATTTGTCTTTTCCATCAGGTAAACCAGAGAAGGTTTAGTCACATTTTCCATTCAGTTGATTTTCTCAAGTTCTCTAAGATCAGTACATCTTGCCACTATTTTAGATTCAACAGTACTTCCTTCCTCTCAGTTCATAATAAAGTAGGCTTCTACCGGCTGTGTTCTGGGAATATATGTTTTCTGCCTTGTCTAGGCTTTTGTGTGTAACTTTCAATTAAAATGTACAGAGTAGCTGGCTAAAATCCTACACTCCCTCTACATTTATGCATTATTAACAGATAAAGACAAAAATTAGTTTTAGTGTTTTAATCCTTATTTCCTAAGGAAGTTATTTGAGCAAGTTTTCTGTTTCTCATTCATCCCTAGAAGATTTTGATCCCTTTTAAAACTTGACTTAACAGGACAGTAGAGATACCAAAGATACACAGCCACTGCAAGAATGGTGAACCTTGAGGTGCAATGGGCAAGGGCTTTGTCAGGAAAGCCAGAGCCTGCCCCTCCATGGCAGGGGCCCCAGCAGGCGCTTGGTTTGATGTGCAGTTAACTCTGATAGACACACGAAGGACCAACAGCCAAATATGTTGCTTCATGCTTTTCTAATGGCCAAGGGTAATGGGCTGCA
The DNA here is from genome assembly GCF_026170545.1 of Melanerpes formicivorus. Classification (NCBI taxonomy): domain Eukaryota; kingdom Metazoa; phylum Chordata; class Aves; order Piciformes; family Picidae; genus Melanerpes; species Melanerpes formicivorus. The sequence continues at coordinate 18,932,829 of NW_027142367.1, read as the reverse complement.
GCACTGTGGGTGGAGCAAGTGGAGATTATGGCCAGTGTGGTGGAGATGCCGCTGTCTGGTGGGAAAGAAGAGGAATGCAGCATGCAGACTACAGGATGTCAGAGGGGATGAGATTAATGTGTGCAGGAAAATAAGCTTGGGCAGATGTGTCACTGAAAGGACACATGCATTTAAAAACTTTGCTTTGAAAGAAAATAAGTTAAATTTTATTTGGATGAAATCCCTGAGAAACGACATAACCTTTTTTTTTTCCTTTTTCTTTTTTATTTTTGGTGTGATTTGTTTCATTTCTCTAATCAAAATAGTAACCTAAATTGGAGCTTAAAGTTTTACAAGTTGACTAATCTGTCATTTGACTTGAAAAGTGATTCCTAAACCTTTTTTTGTTTGTTTTAACCAGCCTATTGTTATTTTAACCAGCCTATTGCTATTTTAACCAGACCTAATGTTATTCCACTGATGATATACTGGTGTAAAATTACTACAGGATGCCTGCCTTACCAATTCTGAACAGGTAGCAGGGGTCTGATTTTTGCTTCCAAGTTTTCTTGGAAGTATATATGCTAATAAAATATTTATAGCTGCTGATTGGTCTACCATTCAATATTGACCTTCACACAGAGGTTCCTTGCCAACAGCATAAATATTTGAGTATTGTAAATGTTCCATCCGATTCTTACTCATTGCCTGTACTGTGATGTAATCATCAGGATTGCTTGGGCAGAGCTTGTTAAAGCATATTAACATTCGCACTCTAAATCACATTACCTGTATAAAGAATACATTTGCACATACAAGGCATAAACTAGGAAGCAAACAGTGCTTTGGATGCTCTGATACCTCAGTTTACTACCTTGCTGGTTTGTAGTAATAGAGCAAGTAAATGCTCCTGGGATGACAAATGCTTAAAATTAAGTCTCTAGAACAGTATTTAGAAGACTTGTTTCTGCTCTTGACTTGGCCACAGCTTCTACTTTTAACCTTTGGGCAAAATAATCAGGGCTTTGCTCTGTGTGCCTAACTGACCATCTGTGAAATGGTGATAATATTATATATGGCTAGTGGAACATAAAAGTATTCATGTCTCTAGTGCATTGAAATACTGTAAGGGTAAGTAAAACATAGAGATCCTTATGCATCTTATCTTTTACCATGGTTCTGCCTGAAACACAATTGTCTTCCTTCTCTATCACACTTGGTATTTAGAGGATCATCATGAATGTGCTTCTGGCCAAAATCCCACAGTAAATACACAGAGTCATCTGAAGTCTCATTCTTCCTTCAGGAAGGACTGACTTCAAAGGTAGACCAAATTGCCCAGGAGTTTATTCAGGCATGTTTTGAAAATCTCCATGGAGATCTTCTCCAGGCACCCTGTGCTAGTGCTCAGACTCTCTAAAGGAAGTGAAATTTTTCCTTCTGTCACCTTGGAATTTCCCAATTTTTTGGGTCTGAGTACAGTCTCTGCTCCTTTCTTCATGCACCTCTGAGAAACACCTGACACTGGTTTCTCTACAACATTCCTCTGAGTAGAAGAATACAGGAATAAGACCCTCCCAAGCATTTGTCTCTTTTCTCAGCTATCTATTTAGTCTTTTTGAGAAATTCAGGCAGGGAGGGTACTTTTAGGTTTGGGGTTTTTAGCTCTGAACAGAAATTTAATATTATCTGTAAGCAAGAATTTTTTTCCCAGAATTCTAGAAAGAATAACTCCATTGTGAACCCTCATTATAAAAAAAGGGATGTAGCTTTATTTGTCTTACAGCAGTCACATCAGTTTCCCACAGCCAAACTCAGTATTTGAAGGAGTAACATTAGCATTACAATTTTGCATTCAATATATTCTACTCGGTGTTGACTAATGAAGCTTAGAATAGGTGAACTATACCAAAATTCTCACATACCTCTTTCTCCTCTTCTTCACTGTGGGAATAGTCATAGTGGAGGGACACAATTCCTCATGAATTTGCAGCCAAGTTTGCAGTAACTCTTGAAAATTTATTTCCAAAACCTTTCACCTCAAACTCTCATTTTCCTGAGGTAGCTAATTGCTGTTGGACCTTGTCTTCATTGAGACTATGTTCATTGGTACTAGTTAAGCATTTTTTGTGGTTGTTTAACCATGAAAGATAGGTATGAAATGGTGTTGATTTTGGCAGGAGTAGAGGTAGCTTATGTGTTTGTGTTTGCAACAGTGCTAACACAGAGATTCTCTTAGTTACTCTTGAGTAGTGCTTACACAGAATCAAGGCCTTTTCTGTTCCTCATACCACACCAGTGTGGGAGGCTGGAGGTGCAAAAGAAGTTAGGAGGGGACACAGCTTGGACAGCTGACCCCAGCTGGCTAAAGGGATATTCTGTAACATGTGATGTCAGGCTCAACATATAAAGCTGGAGGAAGGAGAAGGAAGGGGGTGTTTGGAGTTTCTTCCCAAGAAACCATTACAGTTACAGAGCCTTGCTTTCCTGGAGATGGCTGAATGCCAGCCTGCCAATGGGAAGAGCTGAATGAATTCCTTATTTTGCTTTGCTTGCAAATCCTTGAAATTCATGATAAAAGCTATGTAAGCAATGGGTAACGTCTACAATGGCAGCCAAGTTTTACATTGTACTTTCAACCTTATATGTGATCACAGCTTCATTGCATTAACAGTATATCTGCTTATTTAAGAGCTGGATTTGTCTGTAACTCTGGAAAGCGATATTCAAAACAGATTTCATGCTCACTTGGAACAGTCATAAAAGAGAACTGGCTTTGAGGTAGCAATGCAATCATCCGGTCTTTTGGTTTATTTGAAGCTTCAAAATGTTATTTAAACCACACATATATAAATGAGGGAACACACTTCTCATTATTTTGGAGAGTTCTAGGCAGGTACTATTACATAACCAGCTACTTTGTTCAGGGAATTTATGACTGCCTTTCATCACCTACAAGGGAGCGGTACACTATGGCCACTTGAGAATTGTACAGCACTGCTTAGTGGTTATCAAGCAATGGCTGATTGCTTCTGCTAAATGGTTTGTTTCAGTATTTTGTTTTGTTTGGGGTTTTTTTGTGCCATGTCACTTCACATGCAGGATTTTGGAGTATTTTTCTGAACAAAGGAAGGATGCTAAATAAAATCTGCCGCAGAATTTCATTGTTTGTGAATGCAGGGGGTGTCAGCTATAGGAGGGATAGAGGTACTGTACCTCTGACATTGTTATCACAAAAGGAATGCTAGAAAAATCACCAAAGAAAAGATATAAAGCTTAGAATTATGTACAATTATGGCTCTTATCATATTTCTTCTTGCTATTTGATATTAAGTTATTAATACTCCATGAGATTTTACTCAAATATGTTTATGTTTGAGAATAAAGTTCAGCAACACTGTAATGGGAAACTTAAGTTCTGCCTTAGAAATGTATTGATTTGGTTTTGTTTGTTTGTTTTCCCAATCTCATGTATTTTAAGTTAGTTTCCTAAACCTATGGTTTAGGGAATTAACCTAGGTTCATTTATACATTCTGATATTATTTTTTCTGTGTGGGGATTTCTGTGGGGATTGCACTGGAGCTTGGAAATAATGGCCAAAATTAATTCTAAGTGATAAATTAAATAGGCAGCTTGCAGGTAATGTTTGCAAATACCTTACTTAGGACAGATGCGGGGCACATTCATCTTCCATCACAGTATCACAGTATCACAGTATCACAGTATAACTTAGGTTGGAAAGGACCTCGAGGATCATCGAGTCCAACCTATCAACACAGACCCCATGACTAGACCATGGCACCAAGTGCCACGTCCAATCCCCTCTTGAATGCCTCCAGGGACGGTGACTCCACCACCTCCCTGGGCAACCCGTTCCAATGACGAATGACTCGCTCGGTGAAGAACTTCCTCCTCACCTCGAGTCTAAACCTCCCCTGGCACAGCTTGAGACTGTGTCCCCTTGTTCTGGTGCTCGTTGCCTGGGAGAAGAGACCAACCCCTTCCCGGCTACAACGACCTTTCACGTAGTTGTAGAGGGCAATGAGGTCACCCCTGAGCCTCCTCTTCTTCAGGCTAAACAATCCCAGCTCCCTCAGCCTCTCCTCATAGGGCTGTGCTCAAGGCCTCTCCCCAGCCTTGTTGCCCTTCTCTGGACATGTTCAAGTGTCTCAATGTCCTTCTTAAACTGAGGGGCCCAGAACTGGACACAGGACTCAAGGTGCAGCCTAACCAATGCAGAGTACAGGGGCAGAATGCCTTCCCTGCTCCTGCTGGCCACACTATTCCTAATGCAGGCCAGGATGCTATTGGCCCTCTTGGCCACCTGGGCACACTGCTGGCTCATATTCAGGCAGCTGTCGAACAGCACCCCCAGATCGCTCTCTGTTTGGCAGCTCTCCAGCCACTCCGACCCCAGCCTATAGCTCTGCATGGGATTGCCGTAGCCAAAGTGCAGCACTCGGCACTTGGACTTGTTGAATGCCATCCCATTGGACTCTGCCCATCTGTCCAGTCGGTCGAGGTTCCTCTGCATAGCCTTTCTACCCTCTAACTGACTAGCATCTGCTCCTAACTTGGTGTCATCTGCAAACTTGCTGATGACTGACTCAACCCCCTCATCCACATCATCAGTGAAGATGTTAAAGAGGATGGGGCCCAGCACTGATAGAAAAATCACATCACATGATAGAAGCATATTTACATGTATATATGTATACTTATTTACATATCGGCATAAATAATAAATTATTGGAAGATACACCACAGAGCTGTCTGAAATACAGCAAGTTTTGAACTGTGTGAATGAACCAAAACTGCTTAATTCCAACCAATTTTGTGAACTCATAAAACTGCTGAACCAGTCTGCCCAGACTCATGGTTAAGGCTGGTTGCTGTCTCTTTTGAAATATCTGTAATTTTACTCAAAATATTTAAGGCTTCTTCCCAGCATAGATAGTGCTCCCAAGGAGTTCTCCTGTGTTAGAAGATAATACAAGATAAAGCATTGTGCTCGGGTCAAGCTAAAATTTTTCACATCATTTCATTTGCGTTTTTGGGAGCTACTGAATATTGATATTCTTGGGTGACTTAACATTTGGGTTACTTTGAAATAGTGTTTAGTCTTTTAATGCTTTCAAAGTTAGCCTTACTCTATTTAGTAACAGTTACAGAGACACACCTGAAATGTATTATTTTATTCTGACTGGATTTGATGACTATGAACATAAAGCAGAGTGAGAGCTGGCTGGGAGCACCACTGTTTGGTACTAGGGAGCTGTACATGTGCTTGGGCAGAGGGAGAATATTTTTTGCAGCTAGACCTGAGCCTTTTTATAGTCTATCCAGATACTTTGGCAGAGCCTTATGCAACATTTTCATCCAAGCAAGTACAAGCCTTCATTGTCCTAAAATGACTTCTTAGGGAGGCTTTGGAGGAGTTCAACATGTGTATATTCATATGTACTGACTCAGCACTCAGACACACAGAATAAAGATGTATAAACATCACCAGCCATCCTCTCCTAAAACCGTGCTGCTCCTGCTCCTGCAAGTACTGCTTTGAGGGTGAGGCATTTATTAGAATAAACCTTTATTATTAGAATAAACCAAACCAGGTTGGAAGAGACCTTCAAGATCATCGTGTCCAACCCATCAACCAATCCAACCCACCCAAACAGCTAACCCATGGCACCAAGCACCCCAGCAAGTCTCCTTCTGAACACCTTCAATGACAGCGACTCCACCACCTCCCCGGGCAGCCCATTCCAATGGGCAATCACTCTCTCTGTATAGAACTTCTTCCTAACATCCAACCTGAACCTCCCCTGGTGCAGCCTGAGACTGTGTCCTCTTGTTCTGGTACTGGGTGCCTGGGAGAAGAGACCATCATCAGCCTGTCTACAACCTCCCTTCAGGTAGTTGTAGAGAGTGATAAGGTCACCCCTGAGTCTCCTCTTCTCCAGGCTGAGCAACCCCAGCTCCCTCAGCCTCCCCTCATAGGGCTTGTGTTCCAAACCCCTCACCAACTTTGTTGCTCTTCTCTGGACTCATTCCAGCAAGTCAACCTCCTTCCTAAACTGAGGGGCCCAGAACTGGACACAGGACTCGAGGTGTGGCCTAAGCAGTGCAGTGTACAGGGGCAGAATGACCTCCCTGCTCCTGCTGGCCACACTGTTCTTGATGCAGGCCAGGATGCCATTGGCCCTCTTGGCTGCCTGGGCACACTGCAGGCTCATGTTCAGCCTCATGTCGAGCCTGTGCTCATCTTTTGGTTCTTAAACCAACTCAGGTCACATCTCTCCTTCAATCGCTGATTGCACTTCCATGACCAACAGCAGACTTCTGGTCTTTGGTGAGGAAGAAAGGTCCTAGCAATTTCTTTTCATAAGCCTGATCCACTTTGTACAAAAGAACCTCTCTGGAAATAGTACTGATACCTGCATGCCCAGTCTGATAAATAAGAACCATAACCAACAGTTTATTGCTTATTTCTCTGTCCTACATGTACTTAATTAGTGAAGACTCAAGCTTGCTATTTCAGGTAGAAGTGCTTATTTCCTTTCTTATCTGTGTGTACTCCATCACTATGGGATCTTAGTGGGGAATATTTTTTTTTAGAGAGAAATATGTATACACATGCTTAAATCCTCCAAAAATCAATTTTCTTTCTCTGCCAAATACAATTAAAAATTGTGGTTCATTGTGGTATAATTGAAGCCACAGTAGTGGAATTTTTTATTTTAATAGTTTTTTATAGTTTTTGTCATGCTGTTATTGAATTCATGTGGAGAAAGTACTGAATGTAATTCATTTTACATAGACCAAGAGGTACAAAGTCTCCAAAGGTAAACTATACAGTGAAGGTCTTTGTGCCAAAGGAAATTACTTATTTGCATATTGTTAACATACTATCATAGTATCATAGTATCAGTCAGGGTTAGAAGGGACAACAAGGATCATCTAGTTCTGACCCCCCTGCCATGGGCAGGGACACCCCACACTAGATCAGCCTGGCCAGAACCTCATCCAGCCTGGTCTTAAACACCTCCAGGGACGGGGCCTCAATCACCTCCCTGGACAACACATTCCAGGGTTTCACCACTCTCACGGTGAAGAACCTCCTCCTCACATCCAGCCTGAATAGTGCTAGTATAGAAAAGGATACTTTTTCGTACTTCTGCAAATTCAGTAAAGTTTCTAGGTTGATGATCAGAATATTGTCTTCAGCAGTGACCTCAGGAAGCTATCCAGTTTAACCTACTACTCAAAAAAGTTTCAGCTATGAGGATGAACCAGGTTACTTATAACATTACCTAGATTGACCTTGAAAATATCCAAGGATAAAGACTACACAAACTCTCCAGGCAACCTGATCCACTGTTTGACTGCCTTCATGGTAGCAAGGCCTCCTTATATCTAGTCTGAATCTGTAATTTCAATTTATGCTCCTTGTCTCTTGTCTTGCTGACACACACCACTGTGGAAAGGCTGCTTCCACCTTCTTGATGATCAGCTTGTAATTTTTGGAATGATGCAATTAGACATGTGTCCCATCCCAAGCCTTCTTTTCTCCAGACTGAGCAAGCTCTGTTCCCTCAGCCTTTCCTCCCAGGATAGGTGCTCCAGCCCTTTGACTGTCCCTCTGCAGAGGATGTTTCAGTTTATCAGTGTCTTTCTTTCACTCGTGGGCCCAAGGGTGGGTGCAACATTTACATTGCAGTCTAGTGATTGCTGAGGAGAAGGAGATAGTAATTTTACTCAGCCTATTAATACACCCCATGGTACAGCTGGCCTGCTTGTCTGCCAGAGCACACTGCTGGCTCATGTACAGCTTGCTGCTGCCAAGGCTCCCATTCCAGCAAAGACGCTGCCCAGACAGAACATCAGTCTGTATCATTGCAAATGGTTTTCCCTTCCAAGATACAGGGCTTCTTGAACCTCATAGGATTCCTGCCAGCCACTCCTTGAACCTTGTCAATAGCATTCTGAATGCTAGCTCTGTCCTTGAACACGTTAAGTATGCTAGAGTCTGCTACCCTTCTCAAGTGTAGATTTCTAGACATTCAAGTATCATTTCCTTTTGATTCTAAATGTGATGGAAGTGCGCAAAAGTGGAAAAGAAACAATATGTCATAATAACAAGGAAAAGGAAAGTCATGCATCTGAAATAACAAATATGGAACAAACATATGCTTAGTTGAAGCGAGCTGTTGATCTGTCTCTTGGCACAACAAACGTGACAAGTGAATGTAAAACTAGCAATGTAAAATTGTTCAGTTACGAGCAGAACTAAATTCCACATGCTTTTTCTGTGGGATAACTGCCTTCTTTACAAACTATTTTCATCCTTCACAAGTGAATGTAGACAGGCTGTGAGATATATAATACTCTCATTTCTGTTCAGTCAAAACAGAAAATTCTTGGAAACGGCTTCTCCTGAAGACATTCAGTAATACAAGAAGTAGATAAAAGAAAATTACAAATGATCACAGAATCACAGAAACATTCAGGTTGGAAAAGACCCTCAAGATCTAGTGTGGGGTGTCCCTGTCCATGGCAGGGGGGTTGGAACTAGATGATCCTTGTGGTCCCTTCCAACCCTGACTGATACTGTGATACTATGATACTATGATAAGATCACTAAGTCCAACCAATAGCCCTACTCTACAAGGTTCAGCCCTAAACCATATCCCTAAGCACCACATCCAAATGACCTTTAAACACCTCCAGGATTTGTGACTCAACCACCTCCCTGGGCAGCCCATTCCAATGCCTGACTACTCTTTCCATGAAAAATGTTTTCCTGATGTCCAGCCTTCTAGAAGAGAGAGAGGGAGAGAAAGACAATCATTCATGAAACATATGAGTACCTATGTGTGAAAGTATTTATGTATTTTTGAAACGATAATGTTATGGACAGGTTTATAACAGTATAGCAAACAAGTTGTTTGTTATACATACCATTATATATATATTATACATAATTATATATATTGCTATACATACCATTATATATATACCATTATGTATACCATTATGTATACCATTACAAACATATCCATAGTTTTAATATCTTTCCAAAATATTATTGGCATTTTCATTGGTACTGAAGTTTACAACCAGTTTCTATAACCTGAAGATTATTTTCTCCTTGGAGAATGGAATGGAATGGAATGGAATGGAATGGAATGGAATAGAATAGAATAGAATAGAATAGAATAGAATAGAATAGAATAGAATAGAATAGAATAGACCAGAGACCTGAGACTGTGTCCTCTTGTTCTGGTGCTGGCTGCCTGGGAGAAGAGACCAAGCTCTGCCTGTCTACAACCTCCCTTCAGGTAGTTGTAGACAGCAATAAGGTCACCCCTGAGTCTCCTCTTCTCCAGGCTAAGCAGCCCCAGCTCCCCAGCTCAGTCTGGAGAATTTCTGGATGTTTGATACAGGAACTAAAATTTAATGAGAGGCACAAGTGGCAGTAAAAGTCTGAAAGCGGTGGCATATATTGAGCAGGCTGAACTGGATGAAGTAGATTATTATATATCAAATTCTGAATAACATCTACTGGACAGTTTTCTTTGGAGGACTTTCTCTCCAGTGGAGTAACAGTATATCAGCACTGATGGTGTGATGAGTTAATTTAATATTAATAAATCAGTCAATCTGTACTTTTTGGTATTTAACAGGATGCTGCTTAAGTCTAATAATCTGCAAACTTGCTGGTGCTGAGCTGAGAAACAACACAGTAAAATACCAGTAACAGGAAAGCTCAGCAAACAATGCCTTGATACTGCAGATAATTTCTTCTGGAAAACAAACCAACAAACCCCCCACCCCCAAAGAAAAAAAAAATCTAAGGGAAAGTCTCTGATCAGTAAGACAGAAGCAAACTTTGCTGTGGTATGACCAGCATTGCCATTCTACAAAAAAAACCTTATGTTAACTGTCCTGGTTGGCATCACTTGTCTTTTTCATAGTATCATAGTATCATTCAGGGTTGGAAGGGACCACAAGGATCACCTAGTTCCAACCCCCCTGCCATGGGCAGGGACACCCACACTAGATCAGCCTGGCCAGAGCCTCATCCAGCCTGGTCTTAAATACCTCCAGGGATGGAGCCTTGACCACCTCCCTGGACAACCCATCCCAGGGCTTCACCACTCTCATGGGGAAGAACTTCCTCCTCACATCTAGCCTGAATCTCCCCACCTCCAGCTTCATCCCATTCCCCCTAGTCCTATCACTATTTGAGACCCTGAGTAATCCTTCCCCAGCCTTTCTGTAGCCCCCTTCAGATACTGGAAGGCCACAATTAGGTCACCTCGGAGCCTTCTCTTCTGCAGACTGAACAGCCCCAACTCCTTCAGTCTGTCCTCACAGGAGAGGTGCTCCAGCCCTCTGATCATCCTTGTGGCCCTTCTCTGGACACGTTCCAGCACCTCCACATCCCTCTTGTAATAGGGGCTCCAGAACTGGACACAGTACTCCAGGTGGGGTCTCCCCAGAGCTGAGTAGAGGGGGAGGATCACCTCCCTCGAGATATATATATTATATATATTATATATATTATATATATTATATATATTATATATATTATATATATTATATATATATTATATATATATTTTTATATATATATGTGTGTGTATATATATACACACTCAGAAATTCAGACTTAAATCTTGGTCCTTTGGAACAAACCATATTGCTTTAAAGTCAACTCTTTTCCATCCCTGCAACCGCACACAACATGTCATTTTTTTCTGCTTTGTTCACATGCTTCAGTATAGATCACCATCTGGCTGGCACAAGTCACCAACAAAGATTGACTGTTATTATTTTCTTGTAAGATTAAATGCTGTATAATATTACTGTTACAGGCTTTTGAAAATGTAAATTTACAGCATTGATCAACTCACTTCCCTTTTTACCTATTTTTTGTCATTATACTTGTGGAATTCTATGTTATCTTATATTGCTGTCCTGTGCTTTCACTCTGTGTGTGCTAAATACTGTTCAAAACTGGAACTCAGTGATGTGTAAGGAGGTTAGGACTGCTCTTTCCATGTGTGAAAAACTGAAGCACATATGTTGTAGCTAAATATCACCAACTCATCCCCATCCTCAACTCACTAAAGACACATGGGGCCATAAATTAACTAGATGATCTATATTTACATCTTTTGTATCAAGGGTAGTTCAATGCTGTAGAAAAGTGCCAAATGACATTGAATTAGTTATTGTTAAGGATCATTTGAAATAAAACATACTTAAAAGTTTAAACTTCACAAGATGAGCTACCAGAAAGCACATAGTAACATGGAAAACAAGAAGATAGAAATAATCCATCGTGGTGTTAAGTTATATTTAGAAAATATATGTTGCCTAAGAAAATCTATCATTTATGGAGACTGCCATCAGATCACATAAAATGGGATCTATTGATCTCTTTAAAATGAACTTATGAAATAAAATGCTTCTTGTATTTTTCTGATAGAGTAGCCAGAGAGGATTCTTTCTAGCTTCCTAATACTGGATTGGTATTCAGATAAAGATTTTATTACTTCCATAGTTATAAATAGTGTTGTGCTGAAATGATGTAGTAGCTCTTTCTACTTGGGTGGGAGCCTGCCTCCACAGTGACCTTGCCCATATGTTTTCAAATCCTGCTGTTTGTGTCTTGTTGTGGTGAAGGCGTACAGGAGGAAGCTGTCAAGATACAGTTTTAGACCTGCACAGAAGTGGCATAGCAATGTTTTATTTTCTGATATTTTCCTAATAATTTACCAGCACTCACCATGGGTTTTGGCCATCGATGTTGACTTGCTGGAACGAGTCCAGAGAAGAGCAACAAAGTTGGTGAGGGGTTTGGAACACAGCCCTGTGAGGAGAGGCTGAGGGAGCTGGGGTTGCTCAGCCTGGAGAAGAGGAGACTCAGGGGTGACCTTATCACTCTCTACAACTACCTGAAGGGAGGTTGTAGACAGGCTGATGATGGTCTCTTCTCCCAGGCAGCCAGTACCAGAACAAGAGGACACAGTCTCAGGCTGCACCAGGGGAGGTTCAGGTTGGATATTAGGAAGAAGTTCTATACAGAAAGAGTGATTGCCCATTGGAATGGGCTGCCCGGGGAGGTGGTGGAGTCGCCGTCATTGAAGGTGTTCAGAAGGAGACTTGATGGGGTGCTTGGTGCCATGGGTTAGCTGTTTGGGTGGGTTGGATTGGTTGATGGGTTGGACACGATGATCTTGAAGGTCTCTTCCAACCTGGTTTGGTTTATTCTAATAATAAAGGTGATCTTGTTTCTGTGGAACTTATTTTTCACAAAAACAACTAACTCTGAAATATGCAAAACAACACATACACACAACCCCCCCACCCCAACCCCCAAACCAAAAACACCAAAACAAAACCAAAAGCAAACAAGCAGGCAAAACCCCAGCGAAACAAACCCACCCAAAACCAATATAAATTGTAAATTTAAGAGGGGGTGCTGTGTGCTAACATAATTTGTTTAGACCAGTCCAGATAATTCCTGGAGGAGGGGTGGGGTGGGGTGTGGAAATCTCTATTATTTTATTTCTTTTGTTTCTTGAGGGGAAAGCTGTAGGGTTTTAATTAAGCAATAAGGAAAATTCTGGGAAAATAATCTTAAAACCTGGAAAGGCAAGAATCCTGTATTTTGGGGGGTCAGTAAATAGAATAGAATAGAATAGAATAGAATAGAATAGAATAGAATAGAATAGAATAGAATAGAATAAACCAGGTTGGAAGAGACCTTCAAGATCATCACGTCCAACCTATCACCCAACACCACCTAATCAACTAACCCATGGCACCAAGCACCCTGTCAAGTCTCCTCCTGAACACCTCCAGCGATGGCAATTCCACCACCTCCCCGGGCAGCCCATTCCAATGGGCAATCACTCTCTCTGTGTAAAACTTCCTCCTGACCTCCAGCCTGAACTTCTCCTGGCGCAGCCTGAGACTGTGTCCTCTTGTTCTGGTGCTGGCTGCCTGGGAGAAGAGACCAACCTCTGCCTGTCTACAACCCCCCTTCAGGTAGTTGTAGAGAGCAATAAGGTCACCCCTGAGCCTCCTCCTCTCCAGGCTAAGCAGCCCCAGCTCCCTCAGCCTCTCCTCATAGGGCTTGTATTCCAAGCCCCTCACCAACTGCGTTGCCCTTCATCTGTGCTTTCACAGATTATTCTTTAAAATTTCTTTTTTTATTACTATTTTATCCTCCAAAACTGGGAAATAAACAACAGAATATGCTACTAAAACTTTATTTAGCATCTTTTAATGCTGTGAAATAAAAGAAGGTTTGGAAAAATGCTTTTGGGGAAAAATATGTCTGTAAAATCTAGCAGCTTCCTGATCTACTGTACTTTGAGTTCATGTAAACATGATATCTAATCAGAAAGCAGGAAAAATGTGCTTATGTAACACTCTATATGACACCTTGAGTACTGTGTCCAGTTCTGGGCCACTCAGTTTAGGAAGGACATCGAAACACTTGAACGTGTCCAGAGAAGGGCAAGAAGGCTGGGGAGAGGCCTTGAGCACAGCCCTATGAGGAGAGGCTGAGGGAGCTGGGATTGTTTAGCCTGGAGAAGAGGAGGTTCAGAGTGACCTCATTGCTCTCTACAACTACCTGAAAGGTGGTTGTAGCCAGGAAGGGGTTGGTCTCTTCTGTCTAGCAACCAGCGCCAGAACAAGGGGACACAGTCTCAAGCTGCAGCAGGGTTAGTTTAGACTCGAGGTGACGAGGAAGTTCTTCACCGAGAGTCATTTGTCATTGGAACGGGCTGCCCAGGGAGGTGGTGGAGTCAGCATCCCTGGAGGCGTTCAAGAGGGGATTGGACGTGGCACTTGGTGCCATGGTCTAGTCATGAGGTCTGTGTTGACAGGTTGGACTCGATGATCTTTGAGGTTTCTTCCAACCTTGGTAATACTGTGATGACTACTGAGGTAGATCAAGTTTTACTAAAATGTGTTTGCCCTTGAACAGTATAGTGAGGAACACTTACCTTTACTTAATGGCATGTTATATTATTCAGTTGGGTACTCATTTACATGAATGGGATTATCAATATTACTTGTGCAATAAAAACACTAATAAGCACACAGATATCCTGCCTGGACTTAAGAAACATTGGGTTTATTCTGTGTTCAAGTGAGGCAACTATAAAAAGAAAGACCCTATTTTTCAAGAGTGAAGCTTGCTTGAAGATGCCTATGAGACACCCAGTGGCACTGAAAATACACAAAAAAATCTGGCAACCCAGAACTTTCTGGAAGACATACCACATCCACAACCTGATTCTGTCTTCATCCAGAATAGAATAGAATAGAATAGAATAGAATAGAATAGAATAGAATAGAATAGAATAGAATAGAATAGAATAGAATAGAATAGAATAGAATAGAATAGACCAGGTTGGAAGAGACCTTCAAGATCATCGCGTCCAACCTATCATCCAACACCACCTAATCAACTAACCCATGGCACCAAGCACCCTGTCAAGTCTCCTCCTGAACACCTCCAGTGACGGCGACTCCACCACCTCCCCGGGCAGTCCATTCCAGTGGGCAATCACTCTCTCTGTGTAAAACTTCCTCCTGACCTCCAGCCTGAACTTCCCCTGGCGCAGCCTGAGACTGTGTCCTCTTGTTCTGGTGCTGGCTGCCTGGGAGAAGAGACCAACCTCTGCCTGTCTACAACCCCCCTTCAGGTAGCTGTAGAGAGCAATAAGGTCACCCCTGAGTCTCCTCTTCTCCAGGCTAAGCAGCCCCAGCTCCCTCAGCCTCAGCCTCAGCCTCAGCCTCAGCTGTGACAACACAACTGCAACATTTCAGTGAAGATCTATTGGCATAAACTCAGAGAAATACACTAGTTAAGCCCACTCTGCAGATTGAACTCCAGTGTCAAGAAAATGGGAGATGCAGTTCCCAAGATCTACACATTTGTCCAGTGACTGGAAGATACAAGGATGGCAGCTGCAGGCAGTGAAGCAAATATGGGGGGGGAAATTAGGGCAGTTATTACAGCTTCTACTAAATTCTGGGTTTGCTCTATGGGAAAAAAACACCCAACAGAAAACCCAACCCAAACCAAAAAACCCCAAACAAACGAACAACACACAAAACCCCCACAAACAAAATAACCACAAACAGCTGTACGAACAAGAGGTAGAAACAATTCCTACTTCTAAGCATCTGCATCCCAAAGGGCCATAGTAAACAAAGTGAGAAGAGAAAAAGAAAAATTATTGTGGTTTGGTCTTCTTAGAATTACAAAACTGGTTAGTGGAAGAAGCAAGAATAGATCAAAAGATGATGTCTGCTATTGCTTTTGCAGCACAACAGAACAACTATAGTCTCTCAGAGGGGCACTGAAATGGTTGAGGAGCTGGTGCACACAACACAGAGTGAGAAGCTGGGAATTTGTTCATTTATATTAAAGAGAAGGCTTGAGGAAGTCAGCTCAAACTGTGTTTTACCCCAAAAGAGAGAAAACAGAGTCAGACCCTTCTTAGTGGTGCATGAAGAAAGGAGTGGAGACAATACTTACTGGCTGGGAGAAGGAAAATTCCAAGTGGTTGGAAGGAAAAGATTCAACTCCACAAGAATGCCTGAGCTCTGGCAGAAGTTACTGCCATGGTTTAAGCCCACTCAGCTGGAAACAAAGCACCATGAAGCTGCTCACTCATTCCTACCCTGCTCCAGTTCAATGGGGAGGGAAAAATGTAACAAAAGGCTCAAGGGTTGAGACAAGAAACAGGAAGACCACAGATATTGGTTATGGTCACAGGCAAAAGACACACTCAACTTGGTGAAACAAACCCAGTTTAATTTAAACAAAATGACCACAAATTCACTAACTGAATCAGAATAGGGCAGTGATAAATACAAATTAATCTGATATACAACCCTTCCCCTGACCCCTCTATTCTCCATAGACTCAAATTTGCTACTTCCTCCTCTCCAGTGGGTAATGGGGATTGTGGGCATTCACAATCCATCCTATGTTGTTTCTGCTACTCCTTCCTCCTTGGGGGAAACACTCCTTATAGTCCTCCACTGTGGCAACATGGCAGCCCTCTCAGCAGAGATAGTCCTGGACTTCTCCAACTGGCGTGATTCCCTTCCACAGACTATGATGCTCTCACTGATAAACCACTCCAGCGCAGATCTCCTCCCTCAGAGTCATGGCCTTCTTTGGGATCAGTCCCTGCCCATCACAGGGTCCTCCACATGCTACAAATAGGATTCTTCTCCACTGTTGATCTCCAAGCGCTGCAAGGACTCAGCCTGCCATCTCACCACGGGTCAAAGGGTGTGCCTCCTCCACACCTTCTTGGTGTTTGCATGAAGCTCCCAAATCAAAGGAATTTGCCCAAGTGGTTTTCCCATCTTAAATGTGTTATTGCAGTAGTACTGAATGGCTCATCCTTGGCCAGAGGTGGTTTCAACTTGGAGCTGGGGAAGCTTCTTGAAGATTCTTCAGGAACCACACCAATAGCCCCTTCTGCCTCCATCAAAACCCCATGAAACCCCTTTGGTCCAGCCCCTGTGGTTGTTCAAAGACAGTGAGGAATCTCCATCTCTGCAAATTTTCAAAACATGTCTGCATAAACTCCTTCACAGCTTGATCAAGCTTTGAACCAATCTTGCCTGGAGAAGGGGCTGGATTAGGTATGTCTGAAGTTTTCTTCAGTCCTGCATCCCTCAATAATTACATGTATTCTCTGTGGGATTTTGGTCACATTTTCAATAGATGTAGTGCTGTTCATTACCTGACAACAAGATCTAGTGGGTTGTGAAAACATCTGCATTTCCAGCAGGGAACCAGGTGAGATGACAAGAGAGTTTGGGAGAAAAGCAATGACACACAATTGCTTAAATAGCAGTCATTTTGTCATCTGATACAGGGGTTTTCCTACAGCCAAACCAGTATCCTTTTCTTTTGGCCAAAGGTGATACAGTTCTGTGCTATCACATTATCTGACTGATTATAGTAAGACTCTGATGTTTTACCTCTGAACTAAGCCTCTGGTCCTGCAGACAAGACAAGTCATGGGCAATCCTGAAAGCTAGGACACTGGGACTGAAATAATTGCTGTTGTCATCCTCTGTTACAACAAACATTTTTCTAAGACATTAGTGAATCTCTTTCTGCTGTGTTTTATGGTGAAACTTACTTTTTTATCACTGTTTCATTCGAGCTGCATCTGTAAATGCTTTTTTTTATTGCACAGCTGACAGAATCTGAAAGTAAATATGGAATAATTGGAAGTGAAGGAAAACAAAAAACCAGAGTCTTCCTGATTAGCAGAGAGAAAATCTAAAATATCACTTTGATGCTGAGTAAAAAAGTTTCATTTTGAATCCTTTATTATTCAGCATTAGTTAATTCCTGTTTGGCAAACAGTCAGAAGCCCTTAAGGAACTGTTGGCATGGTGAATATAGTGCTCTCTACCACTTCCATTAAATAAGTATGGTGTACTAATGTGATGTATTTGTATCTTCTTTGAACAAATATCCATTTATATGTCCAGGTCTTTGGCAGTTATTATCTCAACAAGAATACCACAAGAAGGTGGTTTTGTTTGTTTGTTTGTTTGTTTGTGGGTTTTTTGTTTGATTCAGCATGAGCTAATGCCTTTAAATATATTTGTTAATTTTTAGGATGCTGGAGTGAAGCTTCATACAAATAGACAGAATCTTAGTTTTTGGCAGAGTGAGTGTGTGATTGGTGTGAGAGGGCTCTTAACAGTGGCCAAAGAATCATTAAAACAGGTCAGCCCATCCTCAGCTTCTCTAGTTAAACAGTTTGCCATAAAACAACGTACTTAATGTAAGATATTTGGCATTTTTACCTGCTGTGTTATGATGTGGGTTGCTGCCTTTAAGATTTCAAACAATATGTTCAAACAACATTTCAAACAATATGCTCCAAACAGTATTCCAGTACATTTTGCATCAGGTCCTGGATCTCTTTAGGAAGAGGCTATTTTAAACACACATAACAGAGCAGGCTGTAGATTCATGTCTATTACCTTATGCTTTAGTTTTAATCATCAAGAAAAAAGGAAGGGGGCATGCCTAAGTCACCATGAAAGCTCTTGCATTTTAGATTGTTTTGGCATACTCTTTATGTTTCATGTTTGTGTATAAATTGCTCCTCTAATAATCTTCCACAGAATTAATTATTCCAATAAACACAATAGGTATTTATTTATTTGTTTGTTTCTTCAGAGGAAGATGGTATCTTTATACATTATTCCCAAAGTAAAATGTTTCTTCTTTTTTTCTCTTCTTTTTTTGGGGGGTGGGGATGGGAGGCTTGTGGCTTTGAAACACAATAACATTTTACTGATCTGTGAACTTCCTGCCATCAAGTGTTAAAAGTGCATCAAGTGAAACATTTGGTCCATAATATTAACTGCGCTGAACCCAAGTACTCAGCCAGTATTTTTTTGTTCTAAACACTGTGTTCACTTAGAGAAAATAATGATGGAGGGCAGCTTAGTCATTTAACAGAGGATCTCTCAAAGTGGCATATAGTTTCGCTTTCTCACACTACCAAAGTTAACATTTAGTTTATTTTCCGACAGCCCTGGAGCTCCAGGGACAGTGAGTTCTCAAAGCCGTGCAGTTTTCTCTGTGCCTGAGGCTATGGTTATTTTTCACTCTTCTCTAACAGCTCTTTTCACTGCTTTTTTTCTCTGGCTTATGGAGAATTAGCTTCTGGAAATTCATGACATAAACATTTAAACCCAATTCTGACAAACTCTTTAGGAAACCCTCTTAGTATTGGGACAGTAGGCTGAAGTGTTGAGATTCCTGGTCTTCTGTATTAGCTTCATCCTAGCTTTCCACAATATTTGGACAGTTAGTTTTACTCATAACTTGACATTAACTCACGGTGGTCCAAAGGACTCATTGAGGTTGGGGGAAGCCTAAGTTGGAATCAGTGCTTTTCCTGAGGACACATCCTCTCAAGCTGTCTAGTAAGCTCCAAGGATGAGTATAGTTTAAGACATCTTTCTCTCAGAAGCACCTCCTGAAGTGCAAGATGCTAACTCTTCAGCAGTGCACTGAAATCAGAATTTTCAGATTGTCTTTTTCATCAGCCTTCCTGGAGTAGGAACTGTATTTGCACATCTGTCATGTAAAATGGGAGAACAGTGATGTTATGGGAGGAGGAGTTCTGATCATATCAAAAGATGGCTGCATAAATTAATGTAGTTCTGCAGGAGACAGCAATTACTCTCCTTAGTTAGATTGCTTGTCTGGATTCAAATAGCTACTCTAATAATTCTTCAAGTATTTTACATCAAGTATTCATTGAATGAGAAACTTAAATCCAAGTCACTTTCTCCTGAGTTGGGAGCCTCAGCTGATAGACTGAAGAACCACAGGAAGGAGGATCTGGGGCACTACAGGCCCGTCTGTGTGACCTCCATGCTGGGGAAGGTTATGGAACAGGTCACCTTGAGTGCCATCACATGGCACATACAGGACAGCCAGGTGACCAGGTGCAGCCAGTTTGGGTTTATGAAAGGCAGGTCCTGCTTGACTAACTTGATCTCCTTCAATGCTAAGGGAACTAGTTTATTGGATGAAGGAAAGGCTCTGAATACTGTCTACCTAGACTGTAGTAAAGCCTTTGACCCTGTTTCCCACTACATTCCCCTGGAGAAAATGGTTACCCATGTTTTGGATAGGCATATGCTTCACTGGGTAAAAGCCTGGCTGGATGGCTGGGCCAAAATAGTGATGGTGAATGGTGCTAAATCCAGATGGCAGCCAGTCATTAACGTTTTCCCCAAGGCTCAGTAGTGGGACCAGTTCTCTTCATTATTTTTAGCAATGACCTGAATGAGGGGACCAAGTGCATACAACACCAAGTTAGGCTGGAGTGTTGATCTGATTGAGGTTAAGGAGGCTTTACAGAGGGATTTGGACAGGATGGATGGATGGTCAATCAGGGCCATTGATATGAAGTTCAATAAAGCATCCTGTACTTGGGGCATAACAACTCCATTTAATAATCCAGGCTTGCGGCAGAGTGGATAGAAAGATGCTTGGCAGAAAGTACCTGGGGATATTGATTAACAGCCAGCTAAACATGAGCTAGCAGGGTGCCAGGTGCCAAGAAAGCAAATAACATCCTCGCCAGTATGAGGAATACTGTGGCCAGCAGGAGTGTGGAAGTACTTGTCCTCCTGCACTCAGCCTTGGTGAGGCTGCACCTTGAACGCTGTGTTCAGTTTTGGGCCCTTATTACAAGAGAGCACTTGAGATGCTGGAGTGTGTCCAAAGAGGGAAATTTGGTGAAGGGTCTAGAGGCCAAATTCTGTGAGAACCAGCCAAGGGAATAGACTGGAGGCTGAGGGGAGACCTTATTGTTCTTTACAACTACATGAAAAGAAGTTGCAGCGAGGTTGCTACTTTTCTCCCAAGTATCAAATGACAGCACCAGAGGAAACAGCCTCAAGTTGCACATGGAGAGGCTTAGGGTGTATATTAGGAAAAAATGCTTCAATAAAGGGTTGTAAAGCACTGGAAACAGGCTCCCCAAGGAAGTGGTGCAGTTACTATCCCTAGAGGTATTTATAATAATTGTAGATGTAATGCTAAGGTATAGATATGGTTTAGTGGAAACCTAGTGGTGCTAAATTAATGGCTGGACTTGATGATCTGAAAGGACTTTTCCAACCAAAATGATTTGGTGATTCCATTCTCTTTTACATTCAGTAAATTCACAAAATCACAGAAAATGTATAAGCAAGTTTTCTGCCTAGGTTGCAGCATGTTGTATCTGTTGTCAATTGTAATTAGCATGACATGAAAGAGCTAGTTTATCTCTCATTCCTGCATGTTAACATCATTCTCTCATTTACTATCTGTCTTAATTATGGCTTAATTAAATACACAAAATGCAATATCACCAGAGCTAGCACAATAAACACTCTTCAGAGGACAGCCTGTAGGCTATGCCAGCGTTCATATCCCTATCAGAATGTGGCATCCTTCTTGATTCTACACTTGTCTCACTTGCCTGAGAACCCCAGTATCATCAGATTTTGGCAATTCTGACAGCTGCTTGTACAACAACTGCCAGAAATTCTTCAGAATAAGTCATCTTTACTCCAGTGAAGAGAAGAAAAATTGTTTCTTACCCAGATTTAGATGGGGTTGTCTGCCGGCCAGTGGCTCTGATAAATGAGTGAAATGGGACCATCCAACAGATTCTCTGGAGTCATGGGCACTTGGAGAAGATTGATGGGGAGTGATGGATAGCAGGAGAAACAGCATCGTTGTCAGCAGCACAAGATGTCCTTGATGTGCTGATCACTGTGCTTGGTTTGCTACAGACCTGAACTACCACTGTGTAAGCAGTGTTTTTTCTCTAATGTATCATCACACTGAATTTTTTAACTGTCAGTGTCCTTTCAGTATCTAAGAGTAGGCTCACAAGAATCATTGAATGGCTTTGGTTGAAAGGGATCTTAAAGATCACCTAGTTTCAACCCTCCTGTCATGGGCAGACACACATCCCAATATGCCGTGTTGCTCACAGCTCCACATAGCCAGGGATGAGGCATCCACAACTTCTCTCGGCAACTTATTCCAGTGTCTCATCACCCTCATAGTGAATAATTTCTTCCTAATGTCTAATCTAAACCTACCCTGTTCTCATTTAAAACCATTGCATACCACCACCTGCCCTTATAAAATGTGCCTCTTTAGCTTTCCTGTATCTACTCTTCAGGTACTGGGAAAGCCACTATAAGGTCTTCCTGGAGCCTTCTCTTGTCCAGACTGTCCTCCAGCCCTCTGACCCTCTGTGACTGTTTGAGGCTGTGCCTTTAAGAAAGGGACAGTGCTGGGACACTCTGGCTGAATGTTTTGGAATATTAACAAAAACAATCAGCTATTCTAAATGAATTTCATTGGGAGAATGCAGTTTTAAGTTTTAGCGCAGCTGGAATTTTTGTTCAGTTCGCTCCTTTCCTTCTCCCTTCCAGCTTGCCTGCTTCTGGGCTCCTTGCCAGGGCGGCCTTGAACAGATAAGCAACTAATTTGCATGAGGCCTACTGAGATTCTGCTTTCTTAATCACTGCCTTTTTCTCTCTTTCTAACCCTCTTTGGGAAAAAGGGTGGTAGGGGGAGAGAAGGGGGTACGGGGGGTGGGGGGGAATCTTCCTCTGTCCGGAGGAGGGGATTTCATTCCTGTATTCTTGGTTTTTTTTTTTAACTTTGCTGTATATTTCTGTATATGTATTGTAAATACTGTATATTGTGTACATATCTTGCACTTTCCACATTGCTTGTAAAATATAGCATTCCTTCCGCTTCTCCGGCTGCGTTAGCTGTGCCTTTTTTTTCCCTTTGTGGGGGAGAGAAAGCTAGGCCTTTGCTCTCAACCCACCACATTTCTTTTTGGTGACGAGGATGGTGCCTTCCTCTGGACCCTCTCCAGCAGGTCCATGTCCTTCTGGTGTTAAGGACTCCAGATATGGACACAGTACTCCAGGAGAAATCTCACCAGAGCAGAGTAGAGTAGAGTAGAGTAGAGTAGAGTAGAAGAGAAGAGAAGAGAAGAGAAGAGAAGAGAAGAGAAGAGAAGAGAAGAGAAGAGAAGAGAAGAGAAGAGAAGAGACGAGACGAGACGAGAAGCAAAGAGAAGAGAAGAGAAGCGAAGAGAAGAGAAGCGAAGAGAAGAGAAGCGAAGAGAAGAGAAGAGAAGCGAAGAGAAGAGAAGAGAAGAGAAGAGAAGAGAAGAGAAGAGAAGAGAAGAGAAGAGAAGAGAAGAGAAGAGAAGAGAAGAGAAGAGAAGAGAAGAGAAGAGAAGAGAAGAGAAGAGAAGAGAAGAGAAGAGAAGAGAAGAGAAGAGAAGAGAAGAGAATAAGCCAGGTTGGAAGAGACCTTCAAGATCATCACGTCCAACCTATCACCCAACACCACCTAATCAACTAACCCATGGCACCAAGCACCCTGTCAAGTCTCCTCCTGAACACCTCTAGTGACGGCGACTCCACCACCTCCCCGGGCAGCCCATTCCAATGGGCAATCACTCTGTGTAAAACTTCTTCCTGACCTCCAGCCTGAACTTCCCCTGGTGCAGCCTGAGACTGTGTCCTCTTGTTCTGGTGCTGGCTGCCTGGGAGAAGAGACCAACCTCTGCCTGTCTACAACCCCCCTTCAGGTAGTTGTAGAGAGCAATAAGGTCACCCCTGAGTCTCCTCCTCTCCAGGCTAAGCAGCCCCAGCTCCCTCAGTCTCTCCTCACAGGGCTGTGTTCCAAGCCCCTCACTAACTTTGTTGCCCTTCTCTGGACTCGTTCCAGCAAGTCAACCTCCTTCCTAAACTGAGGGGCCCAGAACTGGACACAGGACTCAAGGTGTGGCCCAACCAGTGCAGTGTACAGGGGCAGAATGACCTCCCTGCTCCTGCTGGCCACGCTGTTCTTAATGCAGGCCAGGATGCCATTGGCCCTCCTGGCTGCCTGGGCACACTGCAGGCTCATGTTCATCCTACCATCAACCAGCACCCCCAGGTCCCTCTCTGCCTGGCCACTCTCAGCCACTCTGACCCCAGCCTGTAGCACTGCATGGGGTCGTTGTGGCCAATGTGCAGAACCCGGCACTTGGAGTAGAGGGGCAGAATCACTTCTCTTGACCTTCTGACCATGCTTCTTTTAATGCAGTCCAGGATGTGACTGGCCTTCTGGGCTGTAAGTGTATATTGCTGGCTCATGTCCAGTTTCTCATCCCATGGCCTTCCCTGCAGGGCTGCTCTCAATCTCATCATCCCCTAGCCTGTACTGATGCTGACGATTGCCCCTACGTGAGTGCAGGACCTTGCACTTCCCCTTACTGAACTTCATGAGATTAACCTGAGTCCACTTCTCCAGGCTGTCTAGGTACCCCTGGATGAAATCACATCCCTCTGCCTAATTTAGAGAGAAGGATATTATGGGAGAATGTCAAAGGTTTTACAGAAGCCCAAATGTATGACATCTGTTGGTCTTCCCTTATCCACTGATATAGTCACACCTTTGTAGAAAGCCACTAAGTTGGTGAGGCAGGACTTGCCCTTGGTGAAGCCATGCTGGCTGTCTTGAATCACCTCCCTTTCCTCCAGGTGCTTGAGCATAGCTTCTAGGAGGATCCATTCCATGATCTTCCCAGGCATAGAAGGCATATGAGACTAGAAATGTAAAAAGGCACCTCCTGGGAGATGTTCTTTTTAATAAGAAGGAGGTTGGGCATCTGTTCACACTCCCACCCCCTTTTAATAGCAGTCCTTATAGCTCTAAGAAGAGACATGGGCTTCCTGCAGCTATGAGGTCCCCACCATTTTGATTGCATCAATCCCCATGGCTTGGCTGTATCTGAGGAAGTTCAAAAGGACCATTGCCATTGAGCTGCAGAAATAGTGCAGTGCAGTGGCTCAAATTATCAGCC
Organism: Melanerpes formicivorus; assembly: GCF_026170545.1. Lineage (NCBI taxonomy): Eukaryota > Metazoa > Chordata > Aves > Piciformes > Picidae > Melanerpes > Melanerpes formicivorus. Next base: position 18,908,367 of record NW_027142367.1, on the reverse strand, counting down.
AGAGCACCAAATGTTCTCTTGAAATACCAACTATGGGAACTTTTAAACTTCAATCTATCCGAGTTGCAAAGGCTCTTTTGTACTTGGTTCCTCAACCAGAAGAATGGGCCTCCCTGTAAAAAGTGTAAGAGGAAAAGTTAGGGGAAGGCATTTTAATGTTTTTTTTTCACAATGCTAACAAATCTTTGACTAAAGCAACAATGGAAAAACCTTCATTAAACTGAGAGTTACTGTTTCAAAAGTGAAGACAAAAATGTGTTTCACATACATCAGCAGCCAAAAAGAGAAGACCAGGGCTAGCAGAGAGTTACATTTTTCTGTCAAAAACTAGAAAGACCACTTGTAATGGGAAAAAAAAATAACCAACAAACCCATACAATTAATTATTCTTCAGTTAAGGCACTAAGAACAAAAAACAAAAGCCCAACATCAAATTATAGCTGCAGTAAGAGCAAGAAACTCTCTGGATGTGGTGGCAAATCCAATCTTCTGTTTGGATAATACAGTTCTTCAGGCTTTTTGTTTACTTCTTTATGTTGTAGCTGGTTCTGTTCCAAGATGCCAAGGCTTGAGCTTCAGTATGGCTGGATTCATGGCAATACACTAAGTGTGTTTTGCAATATGTCACATCCTTTGTGTAAAGCAAACAGGCACTTAAATCATAGCTTTCATCTTTGCATCTGGTCAAAAGGGATAACACAATTTATTAGGCACATTTCATTTGTTATCTGGCCAGACTGTTTACACAGTCACTTGTGAATGGATGAGAAAATTTACCATGGGTGTGCTCGTGTCAACAGGCAAAATGGATGTCCTCAGGCTAAGTCACTTATTTGAGGGACTTCCCAAGTCAAAGGCTATATCCTTCGTTTTCTTTGTGATAATATTTTTTTTGGGGGTGATCTTCTGTGGATTTGTCTAATCACTGTTATAAATTATTTACATTTTGGACATTTTGGAACAAGGGATTCTCTAGTTTAATGTGTGGAAGAAGTCCTTCATTGCTTCTGATCTGCAGCTTTGTAATTTCTTTTGATGTTTGCAGTAGTTATTGTAAGAAAGAGTGAATTATTCACTCTTTACCTTTTTGAGGGCAGTGATGACTTTACAGACATTGTCATTTTGCCTCCTTCAGTTATTTCTTTCCCATTTTGAAAGATCCTGACTTCGCTTGCTCTCTGCTTTCTTGCATTTGCCTTGCCATGTGCCCAGCACTTCCATGAAATAGATTCTAGATGTGAAGTTGTGCATATGTAAAACTAGGAAAACATTTGTCAAAGATTTACTCTGAACAAGCAGTCTGTTGAGCTTGCTGACACAACAAGGTAGAGTCTCTAGTTCTCCAGACCTACACTGATTTGCAAGAATGAAACTTCTTTTCTTCCTACAAAGCTTTCTTCACTGACTTCAGTAGCTGCAATGAGTTAGAATCTGGCCTTCACAATGCTGCCTTCCCTACTGCCTTCATGTGACTGAAGCATAGGGCTATGCTTCACAACAGTCTAAAAAATATTCTTAGTGGGAGCAATCAGATCAAAGTTGCAGGGATAAGAAATATCAGGATTAAAATAAACTTTGTTCTGCTTGACTGTGATGTAAGTTTTCCATTTTCTTCTCTTCCAATAGAAAATCCATATTCAATTCACTGAAAGATAAAGACAGGAAGCAAATTTTGCCAGCCTTCATCCACCCTGCAACACTGAAGCTAACACAGGTTTCTCAAGGCCATGTCCAGACAAGGTTTTTACTGTCTTTAATTTCACCATCTCACTTGGAATGTTTTTCCACTGGTTAATCAGCATCATTGTGAAATTTCTTTGCTAGTATCTGAAAAGTGATTTCCTGTTAATAACTTAGGTGACAAGGGCTTGAACATTCATGTAGATCTGATAAAGGGGTCCTTCTCTAGTGTCACATAGTCATTAGCTAGACCATGTCACATGAAGGCATCTGGAACACCCTGACAAAGGCCAGACTATAGCATGGTGAGTGCACACTTTATTTGAACTTGTCTGGGATGCAAAGAAGTAAGGCACATGAGTGGAAAGCTTACTCATAGAACCTTAGAAAGACCTTTTTGGAGAGAAGGCTGGCACCACATGGATACACCAACTAGTGCTAATGATAGTTCTCCAGAATATTATCTCCTCTCTGCATTTCCCCTTGTTATACACCATTAGCAGGGAAGGGAAGTGACAACCCACAAGTTGTCAGGGTTTTATGTTGATTGCTGATGGAAAGTTCCTCCCACACAGTGATTAACTACTGTCGGCTACTGATTAGCAGTAGTGGGACTGTGCAATAGCATGACTGCCAGACAAAACCAACCCTCAAAGAAATCAAGGCTCAGTTTTGCACCCAGCTGTGTTCAAGTAGCCTTCTCTGAGTAGAATTGAAAAGGAGCTTGCTACAAATACCATCTTTTTCCTGATACCTCCATGTTTTCATACGCAGTTTTAAAAACTGCATAGTGCTTTGTGTAGTTGAGTCATCAAGACATCTATTACACAAGGCCCCACCTCACTTCCTTCCCTCAGAAAAGACTTTCCCTACTCACATTCCACTTAAGATATGTGTACACTTATAATGTAGTTCATAACTAATTGAGCAGTCTGTGGATAGGAAAGCTTACTAAATTCACAGGAATTTGCATTCATTGTAATACTTTCATGGAAATTCCAGAATACACAGGAAGTAAGCAAGGATTTATTTCACAGAATCACAGCATCCTAGAGGTTGGAAGAACCCTCTAGGAGACCATCTAATCCAACCCCCACTGCTAATGCATGTTCACATAGAGCAGGCTGCACAGGGGTGTGTCCAGAAGCATTTAAAAGATTTTCAGAGGAAGAGACTTCACACTATCTCTGAGTAGCCTGTTACAGTGCTCATCACCCTTGAAGTGAAGATTCTTTTTTCCTTATGTTTAGGTGGAACTTCCTGTGTTCTTGTGTCCTAGTTTGTACCCATTGCCCCTTGTCCTATCACTGAAAAGAGATTGTCCCCATCCTCTTGACACCTGCCCTTTAGATATTTATAAGCACTGATAAGACAGCCTCTCAGTCTTTCTTCCCTAGGCTAAATAGATCCATGTTTCTCAGTCTATCCTCGCCCCCTAATCATCTTTGCAGCCCTCAACTCTATTCTTTACAGTTCCTTGTCTCACTTGACCTGGGGAGCCCAGAACTGGACACAATACTCCAGATGTGGACTCACCAGGGCAGAGTAGAGGGGGAAGAGAACCTCCTTGGACCAACTGGGCACACTGTGATTAATGCACCCCAGGATACGATTGACCTTCACGGCCACAAGAGCAAAATGCTGGCTCATGGTGAGTGAACTTGCTGTCCACCAGCAATTATAGGTCCTTCTTTGCAGAACTGCTCTCCAACAGGCCGAGTCCTAAGCTGTACTTGTGCATGGGGTTATTCTTCCCCAGGTGCAGGACTCCATACTCATCCTTGTTGAAATTCACTAGGCTCTTGTCCACTAAACTCTCCAGCCTGTCCAGGTCTCACAGCCTTTGGATGTGTCAGCCACTCCTCCTAGCTTTGTTTTATCAGCAAACTTGCTCAGAGTACATTTGGTTTCTTCATTCAGGTAGTTGATTAAGATGCTGAACAAGGCTGGACACAGTACTGATCCACGGGGAACACTACTAGCTACAGGCCTCCAATTAGACTGTACTGCTGATCACAACGCTCTGGCCTCTGTCATTTACTCAGCTCCCTGTTCACTTCACTGCTGTGCCATAAAACCCACACTTTGTAAACTTAAATGAGGATGTTATGGGAGAGTATCAAAAGACATTTCATAAGCTTTCAGCTGTGAAAATTTCCCATATAACCAAAGTTCAAAATTTAGCTTCAAGGTCTATAAAGGAAGGTTATTCAAAAGAATGAATCAGCAAATAATTATTTTATAAAATTCTGTTAATGACAAAAATAAGAACCAGGTAGAAATCAAGCTTTAGCTGGACTCTAATTCTGCACTACCACACATTTCAGTGAAAATTTAACTACACTTTTGCAGTTCATGGTAGCTTTAATACATGCACATATGCATCAGCCTGGGAGTTGTGAAGGAATGAGTGTGGTGAAAGAATACAGCCTGGTAGTCAACATGGAAAATTCTGGGATACTTGACCTTGCTCAGTAGGTCTTCAGAGACTTTACTGAGTAAATTCTCAACATTCTTTAATAATAATATCCACAGGATGAGGTTTTTTTCAAAATCCTGTATCTTAATGTCCAGTCTCAAGCTGCGCCAGGGGAGGTTTAGGCTGGAGGTTAGGAAGAAGTGAGTCCTCAGGGGCTGCAGGCAGGGGCTGCAGGCTGGCCTAACTTGCACAGGTAGTGTGATAAATGGGGGGGGGGGGCATCAGGATCTGCTTGCTCAGCACTGTCCTGATGCTGAGCTGTGTAGGAGCTCATGTGAGCCACTGCCACATCAGCAGTGAGATGCAAAAGCAAAGAACTGAGTGGTGGAGAAGCTGCTCTCCACACCTTAGGAGGATGCTGATGGTTGTAAGAGATCTCCACCCATGTTGTTTGCTCTGCTGGACGCTTTGCTTGGCTTGCTTCTTTCAAAGCCCTCAAGTTTCATGTAGTGGACAGTAAGAAACAGATACTTAGGGATGTTGCTGCTGGGACACCATCCCTGGAGGTGTTCAAGAGGGGATTGGATGTGGCACTTGAAGCCATGGTTTAGTCAGGAGGTGTTGGGTGACAGGTTGGACTTGATGACCTCTGAGGTCTTTTCCAACCTTATTGATTCTATGATTCTAAGAAGCTCTACACAGAGAGGTTGCCCATTGGAATGGGCTGCCCGGGGAGGTGGTGGAGACACCATCACTGAAGGTGTTCAGGGGGAGACTTGACAGGGTGCTTGGCTGCATGGTTTAGTTGGTTGGGTGGTGTTGGATGATAGGCTGGACACAATGATCTTGAAGGTCTCTTCCAACCTGGTCTATTCTATTCTATTCTATTCTATTCTATTCTATTCTATTCTATTCTATTCTATTCTATTCTATTCTATCCTACTTTTTATTTCTATAACAGGAAAAATTACGTTTATGATTAAACTTATTTTTTTTTCTGCCAAGATATTTGCATAAATAATACAGACTCTGAAAGATCATCAGACCATTTTCACGAGGAATACACATTTTGCCTCATTAGGCGTACCTGGGATTTTTTGTTTGACTTTTGCAAAAAGTGTGTCCTGAGGTAGAGCTGTGGGATGAGATCTCAATGTTAATTTGGTAAAAATGATTAGTGGATGCAGACAAAGTATGACATTTCAAAGGAGCCCCATGAAACTATTTTTGTTAACATGAAATAGATATTTTCAAAGTTAATTACATTTCATAGACCAAATTTTTAAAAATCAGGTTTAGGAAAGACCAACATGATGTATCCTGAACAACTCAGGCTGTGTGAGTTCACTACAGTATCACAGTATCAGTATAACTAAGGTTGGAAAGGACCTTGAGGATCATCGAGTCCAACCTATCAACACAGACCCCATGACTAGACCATGGCACCAAGTGCCACGTCCAATCTCTTGAATGCCTCCAGGGACGGTGACTCCACCACCTCCCTGGGCAGCCCGTTCCAATGATGAACAACTCGCTTGGTGAAGAACTTCCTCCTCACCTCGAGTCTAAACCTCCCCTGGCGCAGCTTGAGACTGTGTCCCCTTGTTCTGGTGCTGGTTGCCTGGGAGAAGAGGTCAACCCCTTCCTGGCTACAACCACCCTTCAGGTAGTTGTAGAGGGCAATGAGGTCACCCCTGAGCCTCCTCTTCTCCAGGCTAAACAATCCCAGCTCCCTCAGCCTCTCCTCACAGGGCTGTGTTCAAGGCCTCTCCCCAGCCTTGTTGCCCTTCTCTGGACATGTTCAAGTGTTTCGATGTCCTTCTTAAACTAATACCTTCTGTCAGGAGTCTCCATCTTTTAATAGACAATGATTTGAAGACTTCACATTCCAGAGAACCATTATGTGCTAGGAAAAATACTTCAGTGATTAAAATTTAAGTTGCCACTAGAATTTGCAGTTTCAAGTTCATCAAGATTCAAATTCAAGTTCATATTGAAAACACACTAAATCTTATTTCAGGTGTTTTTCAGTTACTTAAGGAGAAGTTTACTATCTGGAACCTTTCTCCTATGGAGTTACTTGCAGGTTTAAACTTTTGTATTTGATTAATTGCATAATCCTTTTTTTTTTTTGCCTCCTTAAATCCTTGATGACATTCTTGTTTCTAACCAGAAGAACTTGCAGAGCATTTCCATTTTGAAAGTGTTTTGGTTTATTATACAGACACATAATAAGCTTGATTTCATGGAAAATGTATGAATTGGCATAGTTATTTGCTACACTTTTTGATTCCTGCCTTGGGCCCTTTCATTAATTTCATCTCAGAAAGATTAGTCTAAAATTTTCTACATTGAAAGCAATGGTTGAGTATGAAATGTTCCAAGGCACAAGGATGTTTGGATGTTTAAATTCTTGCAGATTAATGGGCAAGTTATAATTGTAATGAAAGTTTCAGGAGGGCATGGATGCAGCACTGACTCTACATTGCTTGTAGCAAAGTTTGGTTTAATTTTATGATTTCTCCCATGACTGTTTCAGATCAAACTTTTACACTAAATTAATCAGCACAATGGAGTATTTCCAGTTGAGAGGAAATATGCACATGCAAAATAAAGCAACTTTACATACTAATTGTTATCAAAATTGACTTTGCAAGAAGTGAAGGAGTTTCATCTGACTTACATTTATTGAAAGTAAAAAAGAAAAATCAATTTCTTCTGATGAATTAAAGTCATAGTTATTTTCTAATATTCTGACAATGAATTTTTCAATGGCTGGTTCGCTGTGAAGGTAATCTAATTAAGCATACAATGTTAATAGTATTCAGTATTTCTAAGGTTGGAAGAGACCTCAAAGATCATTGAGTCCAACCTGTCATCACCACAGACCTCATGACTAGAGTAGGGAGGACACTACTGCCCACTGCAGGCTTGAACTCATGACCTTCCCATTAAGGGTCTGATGCGCTACCAACTGAGCCACCTAGAAATGGGTAGAAATAGTAGAAAATGGAAATGGATAGGGATGGGTAGAAAGGGATGGCAACAGAAAAAATGGTTGGACATACTAATGCAGAAGATGGAGTAGCTATGCAAGAAAGACAAAACATCAGAAAGCCCGTGTGAAAATCTGCCTGTCCGTGGTTAGGATTAGAATAGATTTCTGGTGTTGTTAATATCCCTTTTAAGTCATCCTAGGCTTCTTGAAATAAGTAAGGATAACCCAACCAGCAACAGTTTTCTTAAAATTTCTACTCTGCTTAATCTGTGCTTTTCAGTTTCATTTTCTTTCAATAGTGATCTTACAGTTAAAGGTGTGATGTATTGTACTAATAGTGTAACATGAACAGCTCACAACTTCAAAGTCTGGCTTTACTTGAGTCGTGTTCTAGTTTTATCAGTTTTCTTTCTCTCTTTAGTACCATGACTTTTGTACTCATCCCTACAGATGGCGAATACTTCAAGATCCTTGAAATGAGGACACTTCCCTGGAATGTCAAAGATGTGATTCAACCCTCTTCAAACTAGGAAAGCTCAGAAATTAAATGTCCCACCTTCCAGAATGACCAGTAATAATTATGTAAAAGTAGCCACATGAAGCATCAAAGATACAGAATCACAGAATATTAGGGCCTGGAAGGGACCTCAAAAGATCATCTAGTCCAACACCCCTGCCAGAGCAGGATCACCTATACCAGATCACACTGGAATACATCCAGATGGGTCTTGAATATCTCCAGGGAGGGAGACTACATAACCCCCCTGAGCAGCCTGTTCCAGTGTTGTTTCACCCTCACAGTGAAAAAATTTTTCCTCATGTTCACATGGAACATCCTATGCCTCAACTTCCACCCACTGCCCCCTGTCCTGTCATTGGACATCACTGAGAAGAGCTTGATTCCATCCCCTTGTCTCTCACCATTTGCATATTTATAAACATTAATGAGATCACCCCTTAGTCTCCTCTCCTCCAAACTAAAGAGCCCCAGCTCCCTCAGACTCTCCTCATAAGGAAGCTGTTCCACTCCTTTAACCATTTTTGTGGCTCTGTGCTGGACTCTTTCAAGCAGTTCCCTATCTTTCTTGAACTGAGACACCCAGAACTGGACACAATATTCCAGATGCAGCCTCACCAGGGCAGAGCAGAAGGGGAGGAGAACTTCTCTTGATCTACTAACTACAACAACCCTTCTAATACAACCAAAAGAGCACACTGCTGTCTCATGGCCAACCTTCCATCCACTAGGACCTTCAGGTCTTACAAAGTTACTTACTTGTAAGTGAGCTAAAAGCATTCTGAGTACATTGGGCATAGGTCTTGTATACTTAATGTTTCATGTTTCCTGAAGATTGGTGCAGAACTGACCTTGGTTTCGAATCATACTGGGTACATATGTGTTTCCCTCTCTCTCTTGATTGAGGCATGCCCAAGCTTACACAGTTTGGGAATGCTAAGGCACAAAATCAAGATTATTTGAACAATTGTTCAAATCTGTTTGCCAAATGAATTAATTCTTTATTTCAGTTTGAATTCTTAACCTTCTGGTCATTCACAATGCTCTGATTTTGAACAATCCAGCTAATCCTTCTCATGAGGCTGAGGTCCTTATTCTACAGCTTGCTCAGGAATCATCAGTAGATTTTGCTACTTCTTCCAATTACAAACTTCTAAGATATTTAATGATGTCTCCTGTGCTCACAAGTTTTGCCATGGCTTTGTGTGCAAGCCAGGAACTTGTCATTATGCTGTAAAACATTGTTTGTCAGGCTTCACATGGCACTCCTACTATATGTACCATTGTGCTTATTAATAATCATGGCTTAGGATCAGAGGAAAGTAACTTGAAGTCCAGAGGGAATAGGTGTCAGAGTCTGCATTTAGAGAGAACTTCCTCTTGGCCACAGCTCTGCTGTGTTATGAATCTATGCTGCTAGACTGTAAAAAGCCTCCTGGACAGTTCAGCACTGCTTGTTCCCTGGATGGCACCAAGCAATGCTGTTTTAAATATAAGAAATTTAAATGGCCTATTTGAAGGTATAAAACCACTTGAACAGGTAAAAGCATAAGCTAGTGATGTTCACCAAGACTTCTCTTTCAGCAATCTGCATCAATCCTTTTCTGAAATAGAAGCATATGTTTGTGAGATGCTCTGCTATAAAGGTGCAAAGGATTATCTGGTCCTGGCCAGAGGTCTCTAGGTGATAAAAAGAATGGATGTGAGAAATGTTATACCACTTGATTCAGAAACCAAGCTGTGTACACAGTGATGATAGAATATATAGAAACTAAAAGTTTCAATTTAGATGGAGACAGTGAAGGGGCAATGTACCCTGCAGGTACACTTAGAAATGTACCTAAATTCTATTACCTTTCAATATCAAAATGTTAGACAGTTTTTCAAAGTGTGATCTTTGTTGCATGAGAAAAATAGGATATTTCTGATTGCTTCTCATTGCAACCTGCATATGCATTCTGTCTATCCATTCACCCAACTGATGCAGACTGTGTGTTTGTGAGACACACTTCTCTGTAGTGGTTTGATACTTCAGAATTTTTCATCTGATTACCTTATATTCCTCTGATTACCTTATATTCCTCTGATTGCTTTTTTAGAAGTATTAAGAAATCCTGGAAGGATTGTTCTCTCTATCAATTGGAATCACACTAAGATTGTTCAATTTGTTTTTTAACACACCCTTTTTATAGTCCCAAGTTGCCTCAGTTTCTTGATCAGCTGAAAGCCATGACAGAAAATGTATTTGAATGTATTTGATCACATTAACTTAGCAATTCACATTAATCAAAATATTTTAATCTAAATAACTTTTGAAAGAATTACATTGATTACTTGAAAATGCAGGGACAAACATTTCAAATGTGAAAGAATCCCAAGGTCAAATCCAATGGTTTCAAGAAGTTAGATGGTGAATGTCACGAGCCCATTGGTATGGTGACAGATGGTCCAAGTACAAGTGTGGTGAAGCTTGGCAGATTGACTACATCACTCTACCACGTTCTCGTTCTGGTAAGCAATACGTGCTTACTATGGTAGAGGCAAACACTGGATGCTTGGAAACTTATCCAGTTCCACATGCAACTGCACGCAACACCATTCTCGGTCTGGAGAGACAGATCCTGTGGAGACACGGAACTCCAGAGAGGATTGAGTCAGACAACGGAACCCATTTCAAGAACAACCTTGTAAAGAAATGGGCCAAAGAGCACGGTATTGAGTGGATATTCCACATTCCCTACTATGCACCAGCTTCAGGGAAGATTGAACGCTACAACGGTTTGTTGAAGACCACTCTTAAAGCCATGGGGGGTGGATCTTTGAAAAACTGGGAAAAGCATTTAGCACAAGCAACCTGGCTGGTAAATAGTAGAGGTTCATAGACCTAAAATTACATAAAATTATCTCAGAGGATGCTCCCATTATTATACAAACTTTCATAGGGTTCATAAATCATTTTCATAACTGAATTCCCATAACAATTTAAGAGAGTTGCTTCTGTCATTCCTCATTGTTGATTTAATCTATTAGGTTCCAAATTGTCTAGAATTGCAAAGAATCCAAAATACATGCTAAGCTATTTCTACCTAACTCAATTTCTTTATTAAAAAAATCCCTTAGGTTTCAGTGCAATTACTAACAGTCTCCAAAGATGTTCTTCCATAAAGGAAAAAAATATTTTGGAAAGATCACAAGAACATTTTGGTTTAAAGACTTAGAGACCATTGTTTGCTTTAAACTAATTTTACCTAACACTTCACCAAGGGCATGCTGCCTACCAGAAGGCAAGGAAGTTCACTTCCTTGGTGAACTTGAATTTATCACCTGCCATTCCAGACTTACAGTCTGTAAATCCATTTTTACCTTATTACAATTGTAGTGCTCAGCACATTGGTTTAAATCACTAAAATTATGAACTGAATGTGCGATACCAGAAGCCTGGGTATGTGAAAGTATAGTTGCTACCTTCCAGGTGATGTGTAGTGACATGGCTGAACTGCAGGAACTTGGTTTTACATGCTTCGGCTCTGTGTCACATTGCCTCATATGAAACGGTGTTTGTCACTTAAGTATCATAGTATCATAGTATCAGTCAGGGTTGGAAGGGACCACAAGGATCATCTAGTTCCAACACCCCTGCCGTGGGCAGGGACACCTCACACTAGATCAGCCTGGACAGAGCCTCATCCAGCTTGCTCTTAAACACCTCCAGGGACGGGGCCTCGACCACCTCCCTGGACAACCCATTCCAGGGCTTCACCACTCTCATGGGGAAGAACCTCCTCCTCACATCCAGCCTGAATCTCCCCACCTCCAGCTTCACTCCATTCCCCCTAGTCCTATCACTACCTGATATCCTGAGAAGTCCTTCCCTTCCTGTAGGCCCCCTTCAGATACTGGAAGGCCACAATGAGGTCACCTGGGAGCCTTCTCTTCTGCAGACGGAACAGCCCCAACTCCTTCAGTCTGTCCTCACAGGAGAGGTGCTCCAGCCCTCTGATCATCCTCGTGGCCCTTCTCTGGACACGTTCCAGCACCTCCACATCCCTCTTGTAATAGGGGCTCCAGAACTGGACACAGTACTCCAGGTGGGGTCTCACCAGGGCTGAGTAGAGGGGGAGGATCACCTCCCTCGACCTGCTGGCCACACTTCTCCTGATGCAGCCCAGGATCTGATTGGCTTTGCGGGCTGCAAGTAGCCATACTGGAAGCTTTCACAGATGGTTTCTTCATTTTGCTGGCTCCAAAGATCTCTCCTTACAGCTTGGTGATATCATCACTATCTCCAGGTGACATGTGTGCATATGCTACGGTTTAGTATTTTTGTCTCATACTTCCTGGTGACTTCAAAGCATCTGTGCTTCCCTGAGAGCCATGACATCTCATCTCAGAAAGGTCAGCTTTGGAATAAGCCTTTCACCTCTTTCTGTAATTGTCTCTTCAGCAAGATGATAAAAAAAAAAATGGATTTTGAAAAAAGAAATATCCATTTTGCTTCTACCAAAGTAAAGACTCTTTCAGAGCCCTACCCAGCTCTGCAGGCTTACTGTTGCAATGATACCATTTTGAAGATGTAAAGCTATGCTATGTAGTTGAGGAGTCAGGAAGTTTGCTAATTTTGGAGGTAGCTGTTGAAAGGGATTGTGTTAGAGATGTCTGTGGCATAAGCTTGATACTGGTCATTCCTTTGTGATTAACACTGTTGGTATTTTCATAGTTTCATAGTTTCATTCAGGGTTGGAAGGGATCACAAGGATCATCTAGTTCCAACCCCCCTGCCATGGGCAGGGACACCCTACACTAGATCAGGCTGGCCTGATCTAAGCTGATTTAAGCTGGTGTGTTAGATACTATCTCATGTGAGCAAAGGTCCTGCCTGACCATCTCTGACCACTTCGGAATAAGAGCGTTAAAAAACGAGTGGGCACTGCCACAGATTTCAATGGTTCCAATTCAGTGAGCTAAGAATGTATTTAAGTGGTTATTTAGCAGCTAAATGAACTGGGGGTTTTGAGATATTACAAATCAAAAGCTTTTTTTCCTGGAACTAGCAGGGTATTCAGTGTAAAATTAGGCCAGGTGAATGTTTTATCTTAGAAGTCTGAGAAAGCAGATTTTAGAGGAAGCTGAACTTAAGGGAAAGGCTAAAAATCAACTTTGTTCTTCACTGGTATGAAGTGTCCAGAGAGTTCTAAAACTTTCCTCTAAGAAAAATCTACTTTGCAAAGATAATCATTTCACCATGTGAGTAATGATAATTCATAGAAATTAGTGCACAAATCAATAGAGGGAGAAGCTTTAATGGAAATGCTTCATTGCTTGCAGAAAATATGAAAAAGATAATGAAATAATTCTTTCATTTTCTCCCTTATTACCATTTAGATGAGCTCCAAGTGAGAACTTAGCACAATATAATGTGATTACTTTTTAAGTGATTAAAAAAGACCTGAATGAAAGGCGGTGTCTAAGTGTCATATCACAAAGCATTTTAGAATGCAGTTTTTTGCCATGGATTTAATAAATATTATGTCTGAATAACAGATGTGCTAATGATGAGAAATAATTCATTTCCACTTTTGGTGAATGGAGCCTTATATCTCACTTGTACAGCAGCAGCAGTGTCAGAACTCAGGCTTTCATTGTGCATATTGTGATACGTGAGACAGAGTCTGAAACTCCTTTCTCTTTATCGCATACACAGTTCTGAGGTTATTTTAGCTTTCATTTTCGAAACCAGTAGATTTCCAGGTCTTACAACCACAGTTTAAAAATAAGTGAATAAATAAAAATGGTTCTCTAGGAAGCTTACTATCAAACAGCAAATGCCAGAGGGTTTAGTTTTGTTTTGTTTTGTTTTTAACTATGATTTCAATCTAAAAGATAGTTCCATACAGTACAGAAAAGCTATAGGCTCTGTAGCATCATGACACTTCTCCCATATGATGATATAACAGCTGATATTATGATAGTATCACACTTGTGAGGCCATTCTCAGTTATCTTTGTAAGGTTATGATGATCAGGGAACGTTCCTGAGGTCTGGAAGAGAGTGTCTGCTTTTGTCTTCCAGAAGGGAAAGAAGGAGGGCTCAGGGAAATGCAGATCTGTCAGTCTCACCTTGATCTCTGGATAAGGCATAGGGCAACTAATCCTTGAAACTGTTTCTAGACACATGAGAAACAAGAAAGTGATTGGGAGTTATTTGATCTAGTCAGGAAGGATTTATGAAGGGAAAATCATGCTTAATCAGGCTTTTACAATGAGATTATTGTCTTGTAAGTTGTGTAGAGACCAGCAGATGTTGTTTACTTTGACTTTAGTAAGTATTTCAGCACTGTCTCCTGAACTGGGTTTGCATGGCAAGGTTTTGGCAGCTAGCAGACTACAGGGCTGGCTTTTGTAAGAAGCTGCCAGAAGCTTCCCTAATGCCCAACCGGGACAATGCCATCCAGCTGCAAGCTGCACTTGCCACAGGCCAAGGCCATCAGTGATGGTGGTAACACCTCTGGGATAACATATTTAAGAAGGGGGAAAAAGCTGCTGCACAGCCACAGTTGCAGAGGATTGGGAGTATGTGAGAGAAACTACTCTGCAGACACTAAGGTCAGTGAAGAACAAGTGGAAGGAGGTACTCCAGTTGCAGAGCTGGTGATTCCCCTGAAGCCCATGCTGAAGACATACAGGTTGTCCCCCTGCACCCCTTGGAAGTTAACGGTGGACTAGATATCTACCCATAGCCCATGGTGGACCATGCACCACAGCAGGTATGTGCTCAAGGGAGGCTGTGCTGGACCAGGCACCTGTGGACCCATGGAGAAAGGAGCTTATGTTGGAGCAAGTTTGCTGGGGGGAATTGTGACTGGGAGTGGACTCGTGACTGGGAGGGGACTCGTGACTGGGAGGGGACTCATGCTGGAACAGTGTGCTCCTGAAAGACATGTACGCCCTGGAAAGGACCCATACTGAAGCAGTTTGTGAAGAACTGGAGCCCATGGCAAGGACTCACATCAGAGAAATTCACTGCGGGGGTGTCTCCCATGGGAGAGATTCCATGATGGAACATGAATGCAATGAATTGACCATAACTCCCATTCCCTAGGGCTGCAAGGAAGGTAGAGGAATTGGGAGTAAAGTCTAGCCTGAGAAGAAAGAAGAGGTATGAGGAGCATGTTTTATGATTTGGTTTTATTTCTCATTAGCTTACTCTAACTTTTGATTGGTAATAAACTAATTTCTCCAGGTCAAGTCTGTGTTGCCCATTATGGTAAATGCTGAACAATCTCCTTGTCCTTATCTCAACCCATGAACCTGTTGTCAAGTTTTCTCTACCAGTGGCTTTGATGGGTACTGGCATCAAGCCAGGGTAAGCCCATGGCACATCCTCAGGAATGAGCTGAAGATGTATAGGCTAGATAAGCCTACTCCCACCACTATCCTACACTTGCTGTGTCAGTGCACACAAGATTAACCCCTTCATTAATCTTCTCCAGTACTGAGGTCAGACTGACAGGCCTATAGTTCTCTGTATCCTCCTTTCCACCCTTTTTGTAGATCAGTGTCATGTTGGCAAGCCAACTTCATGGTGGTGTATGGTGGTAGGTTTAGAAGTAATGTGCATAAGTTAAAAAAAAGAGATTCACACTTGCTATATGGGGATTTTTTTTTTCATCTTGAGGACATTGTGTGATGGAACAGGTTGCCCAGAGAGTTTGTGCAGTCTCCACCTGTGGAGATTTTCAAAGCCAGATGAGATAAAGCCCAAGGTAACTGAACCTGACCTCATATAGCTGACTTTTTTGGTTTTTTTTAACAAAATCCATCCTTTCAGAAGGAAGAGTATAAATACTCTTTGAGTATAAAAACTCAAATAAGTTTTAAAACTTATTTGTTAATGAATATTCATTACATAAATCCCCCATACTAAGGCCACTGTATTTCACAGACACCTCAATATGTTATTTCACAGACACCTCCCCCATGTTATAAAGGTGAAATTATATTACTATCTAATTTTGTAAGTCTGTTCCAGATCAGGTTTAATTGATGTAAACAGTTTTAAATGTATTAAAGAAAACAGCTGCTATCAGCACTGACCTTGCAACACTCATCAGCTTTTAGATGTCCTGTTCTATTATGTTTTCAAAACCACAGTCAAGCATTATGCAAAAATCTTTGTGTTTCTGAGCTTTTAAAAGCTCTCAGCTTTGGACTCCTTTCGCTGATTTGCTTCAATTAGAATAGAATAGGATAGACTAGACTAGAACAGACTAGAATAAACCAGGTTGGAAGAGACCTTCAAGATCATCAAGTCCAACCCATCATCCAACACCATCTAATCAACTAAACCATGGCACCAAGCACCCCATCAAGTCTTCTCCTAAACACCTCCAATGATGGCGACTCCACCACCTCCCTGGGCAGCCCATTCCAATGGGCAATCACTCTCTCTATAAAGAATTTCTTCCTAACATGCAGCCTAAACCTCCCCTGGTGCACCTTGAGATTGCGTCCTCTTGTTCTGGTGCTGGTTGCCTAGGAGAAGAGACCAGACCCTGCCTGCCTACAACCCCCCTTCAGGTAGTTGTAGACAGCCATAAGGATTCCCCTGAGCCTCTCCTCTTCTCCAGGCTTGCTCCAGGACTTGTAGGTCCTTTTGGAAAAGGACAAGCCTCAAGGGACTCAGCAGCGCATTGCCAGCCCCTGTTAAAGAGTAGAGAGATGATCTTAAAGAACTGATAGCTTGGGAAAATTAAAGAGAGAAAGGTGACAGACTCTCCAACATTGTGAGATCTGCCTGCTGTCACATAGGAACTGCATGAGGGTGAAGGAAACCTTCTCAAGCACCTTCACTGACATGCATCACTGGCCAAATCCGCCCTCTCTAAAGAGACTCTAGACGACTCCTCACATCACGCACTTCTAAATGGCACTAAGCAAGGAAACACCTATTTTTAGCCCTGAAAAATGCACTATTTCAAATATTCTTTCCATATTTGCAAGCAAGCAGATCAATTTGTTTCACAGGCCTTCTCCTGTCTCCATGCAGCTGCCAGAAGGATGATCTCAGGATCGAGCGTGCCAAGCAAGAGAGAATATTTGGAGGGGGAGGGGGAGCACCGTGAGTCTATGGAAGAGATTAGTTGAGCCCTCCAAATGTTGGTGTCAGCTGTATATGGTAGTTTTCAAACTTTAAACTGAACCTAACCAACTGTTTTTAAGTTGTTCAGTTAAACAAGACATTGGCTTTTGCATACAATCCCCTCAAAGGTATTTAAAAATAAATATATGCTCTGCATTACTTCTGATGTTGATCATTATTTGAAATTCAGACCAGACAATTATTCTACTGCTAAGATTTCAGATTTCTTTACAGTATCACAGTATCACAGTATCACTTAGGTTGGAAAGGACCTCGAGGATCATCGAGTCCAACCTATCAACACAGACCCCATGACTAGACCATGGCACCAAGTGCCACGTCCAATCTGCCCTTGAACGCCTCCAGGGACGGTGACTCCACCACCTCCCTGGGCAGCACATTCCAATGACGAATGACTCGCTCGGTGAAGAACTTCCTCCTCACCTCGAGTCTAAACCTCCCCTGATGCAGCTTGAGACTGTGTCCCCTTGTTCTGGTGCTGGTTGCCTGGGAGAAGAGGCCAACCCCTTCCTGGCTACAACCACCTTTCAGGTAGTTGTAGAGGGCAATGAGGTCACCCCTGAGCCTCCTCTTCTCCAGGCTAAACAATCCCAGCTCCCTCAGCCTCTCCTCATAGGGCTTGTGTTCAAGGCCTCTCCCCAGCCTTGTTGCCCTTCTCTGGACATGTTCAAGTGTTTCGATGTCCTTCTTAAACTGAGGGCCCAGAACTGGACACAGTACTCAAGGTGTGGCCTAACCAAAGCAGAGTCCAGGGGCACTATGACCTCCCTGCTGCTGCTGGCCACACTATTCCTAATGCAGGCCAGGATGCCATTGGCCCTCCTGGCCACCTGGGCACACTGCTGGCTCATATTCAGGCAGCTGTCGATCAGCACCCCCAGGTCCCTCTCTGTTTGGGAGCTCTCAGCCACTCTGACCCCAGCCTGTAGCTCTGCATGGGATTGCCGTAGCCAAAGTGCAGCACTCGGCACTTGGACTTGTTGAATGCCATCCCATTGGACTCTGCCCATCTGTCCAGTCGGTCGAGGTCCCTCTGCAGAGCCTTTCTACCCTCTAACTGACTAACATCTGCCCCTAACTTGGTGTCATCTGCAAACTTGCTGATGACTGACTCGACCCCTTCACAAGAGAACTGAAAATATGTGCTTCAGTTGAACACTGTGGGACTCTCCAGCCATATCGGCCATGTATGGAAGGAATATCAGGAAGTGTGGAAAACTTAAGTTTGCAAATTTCTGTGTGAAAACTACAATAATATTGTAGTCAAAACTTCACACTCAGTGCTAAAAAGACATGAGTTGGTTTTCTGGGTTTTGGGTGTTTTTTTGTTTTGATTTGGTTTGTTTGTTGATTGGTTGGGGTTTTTTAATGATTAGAAAAAAAATGTGCTGATTTTGCATACAGAACATATTATTAGAGCTTGAAATGGGGAAGTCTTAATGAGTGCATGCTACTCTGCTTTGCTGCAGCTGTGATTAGAATCACTACCAGGTAGCATTAAGATAATGAAGGGAAGCTGTTAGAAAGGTGGGTACCAGTGAGAAGACATGAGGTGAGGAGAGTCCCTTTATTGGGGTGTCCACCTTTTATTGGATGCAGGGGGGAACATTCTATCAAGGATGAGGAAAATGCTGAGCTACTTAATGCCTTCTTGACCTCAGCCTTTAGTAGTCAGATCTGTTATCCTTAGGGCATTGAGCCTCCTGTTAGGGATGGAGAGCAGCATCAACTCCCCATAATTCAGGAGCAAGCAGTTTACAACCTGTTATGCCATCCAGAAACTCACAAGTCTGTGGTGCCAGATGGGATTCATGCAAGAGGAGAGAGCTCATCCTGGCAGATCACCTTGCCAATTCACTCTCCATCATCTATCAGCACTTCTGGTTAACAAGGGAGGTGCTAGATGATTTGAGGCTTGCCAGGGTGACACTGATCTACAAAGAGCACCAAAAAGAGGAACTACAGGCCTGTCAAGCTTGACCTCAGTACCAGGGAAGAATATGGAGTGGTTCATCTTGGGTGTGCTCATATGGCAAGTGCAAGATAATGGTGGGATCAGATCCAGCCAGCATGGGTTCATAAAAGGCAGGTCCTACTTGACCAACCTGATTTTCTTCTATGACCTGATGACCTGCCTATTGGATGAGGGAAAAGCTGTGAATGTTGTCTACCTGGACTTCAGTAAAGCTTTTGACACCATCTCCCACAGCATCCTCCTCAAGAAACTTGCTGCCCGTGGCATACACAGATGTACTCTTGGCTGGATGGCCAGGCCCCTAGAACAGCTGTAAACAGAGTTCAATCCATTTGGTGGCCAGTCACTAGCAGTGATTACCAGGCCCCAGTATTGAGGGCAGTTTTATTTAATGTCTTTATCAATAATTTGGGTGAGGGGATCAAATACACCCTCAGCAAGTTTGCTAACAACATTAAATCGAGTGGGAGTGTTGATCTGCTCGAGTGTGGGAAGGCACTGTGGAGAGATATGGACAAGTTAGATCGATGGCTCATGCCAGTGGAATAACAAGACCAAGTCCTTCACTTTGGTCAGAACAGCCACAACCAACACTACAGGCTTGAGGAAGAGTGGCTGGAAAGCAGCCCAGTAGAAAAGGATCTGGGGTTGCTGTGGATGGGCAGCTGAACATGTGAGTCAGCAGTGTGCCCAAGTGGCCAGGAAGGTCAACAGCAGCCTGATCTGTATCAAGAACAGTGTGTTCCACAGGAGTAGGGCAGCAGTCGCTCACCTGTGCTCAGCCCTGGTGAGGCCACAGCTTGAGTACTGTTTTCAGTTCTGGGCATCACAGTATAGGAAAGACATTAAGGTCCTGGAGGCTGTCCAGAGAAGAGCAATGAGGCTGGTGAGGGGTTTGGAGTGCATATTGCATGAGAAGCAGCTGAAGGAACTGGGCTTTTTCACTCTGAACAAAAGGCTAGGAGGAGATCTTATTGCTCTCTACGGCTACCTGAAAGGAGGTTGTAGTGAGGTCAGTGTTGGTCTCTTCTCCCAAGTAACTAGTGATAGAAAGAGAGAAAATGGGCTTAAGTTGTGCCAGGGGAAGTTTAGACTGGATATTAGGAAAGCTTTCTTCACTGGAAGAATGGTGAGATGCTGGAACAGACTGCCCAGGGAGGCAGTGGAGTCATCATCCCTGAAGGTATTCAAGAACTGCGTAGATGTGGTGCTTCAGGATATTGTTTAGTGGCCATGGTAGCTTTTCCAACCTTAACAATGTTGTGATTCTATAAAGGTACAGATGATTATAGTTTGGGAGAACTCCAAGGGAGTTCAGTGGGAAGCAGAAGATGTCTGTTTCTTGACAGAATGCAGAAAGGTTGCAGCACTTGCTCCCACTCTTGAAGCTTAGAAACTTCTATAAAATGCCTTCTTAGCCAGTGAAGACAGCCACAGTGATCTGACAGAGATGGAGAATGTGTTGTAGTAAGCTTGAATGTGTGGCCCTTGGGTAGCATATGGTCTGAAGGAGAATTATAAGTTTCATCTTAATAGCAATATCTTCTAATTATCTGAGCTGGAAATCTAGAAAATGAGGAAAGCTTTTAGGTGAACATATGCCTTCAAAATATGCCAGGAGATTATTTTACAGTCATGACCAGATTTGTTACCTGTTCAGAAGAAAATAAAAGGAAAAATAAAAGGCAAATAAACCAGAAGTTGTATTACAGAATTAGAAACAAAAAAAGTCTCCTGGCACCACAAAGCATTTTCAGACACCATTCTCAGATGCAAGACTTCTGAGCAAGTTGCAAGAAAATTGTGCCCACTGCTTTTTAAAAAGATACTGTAACCTCTGAAAAGCTAATTTTCAGAGACATTCTGTATCATAAGCGCTTAGAGCACAGAAGTAAGCCTTAATCCCTCAGCACTCATGCTAAAACAGCAAGGCACAGACACATTACTTCATTCTGCTTGTTTATTATACTTTTATAATTTCTGCTATTGGACATGGAGAAGGTGCCTCAGGCTTTTCCATACTCTGCTGGGTTACACCCATCCTGGGGTTGGGTTGCAAGAGCCCTGCTTCCCCCAGGGGACAAAAGAAACCTGATCCAGGTGGATGTGGTTTCTCTCTCCTGGAAGGAGGGGTCTAAGCTGGTCTGTTCCACTCCCCTTTCCTGTCCAGCAAGACTACAAAGGGGAGGCCATTTCAGCCATCTTTTTACTTTTCTCCTGCCTTGCCTGTTGGAAAGGACCCACAGCTACTGCTGGCCTCCTGGTTCTGCCATGTGGTGGGGCCTGATCTCGCTGCCACACCCACGCTTCTCTAAAGGGGTGCAATCCACATACATCGAGGGAGATACAAGGCCATCCAAATTTGGTTTTGTATGTTCTCCTATTCATCCTTATTCCTTACCCTTGTAAACTCTCCCTGTCATTGCTACATATTTATATTGTTAAAAAAATGTGCTTCTCCTACTTCCAAGCCAACTCCAGATTATTTTTTGGTAGATTAAACTCCAGTTAAGGCTCAAACCACCACAAACACTTATGTGCTTATCTTGTTTCTGCTGTTCCTAGAGAAGACTTGAGTCCCTTTCAGACTAAGACTAAGGCTAGACATGACTAATAACAGGCAAGGCCTAGAATGTGGCAAAAAAACATCTCTGGGAATGTTACAAGAATACATTTTTTTCCCAACACGCTACTGCAGTGCTTACCCAGCCATAACTCATTGGAGTGTGAAGTCCCAGGTAGTGGTACCTAATGTAATCCTGTCTAGTATCACAAGCCCTATGAGGAGAGGCTGAGGGAGCTGGGGCTGCTTAGCCTGGAGAGGAGGAGACTCAGGGGTGACCTTATTGCTCTCTACAACTACCTGAAGGGGGGTTGTAGACAGGCAGAGGTTGGTATCTTCTCCCAGGCAGCCAGCACCAGAACAAGAGGACACAGTCTCAGGCTGCACCAGGGGAAGTTCAGGCTGGAGGTCAGGAGGAAGTTTTACACAGAGAGAGTGATTGCCCATTGGAATGGACTGCCCGGGGAGGTGGTGGAGTCGCCGTCACTGGAGGTGTTCAGGAGGAGACTTGACAGGGTGCTTGGTTGCATGGGTTAGTTGATTAGGTGGTGTTGGGTGATAGGTTGGACGCAATGATCT
Source organism: Melanerpes formicivorus (assembly GCF_026170545.1). Classification (NCBI taxonomy): domain Eukaryota; kingdom Metazoa; phylum Chordata; class Aves; order Piciformes; family Picidae; genus Melanerpes; species Melanerpes formicivorus. Next base: position 18,886,477 of record NW_027142367.1, on the reverse strand, counting down.
TGAAGGTCTCTTCCAACCTGGTTTATCCTATTCTATTCTATTCTATTCTATTCTATTCTATTCTATTCTATTCTATTCTATTCTATTCTATTCTATTCTATTCCTGGCTCAGTGCCTAGCATCAGATAAGGCAGGAGGGTGAGGAAGTCTTTGTGGGTTCCCAGGTGTAAGGAAAAAGTTAAGTGTTTATGGTAGAAGGTGGTGAAATTGTGTTTGGATTCCTGGCTTGGACAGACAAGACCTGGGACAAAAATAATGGCAAAAATGGGGAGGATGAGCCTGACATTCCATTTTAAGAAGGTAGGTTCTTTTTTCAAGTGGACTTTTTTTTCTCTCTGTTTTGTCTGGCAGGCTGAGAAATATACTATTCTCTCCAGATTAAAAGGTGAAGATAGACTTCAATGGAATTGAAAGAGGTATTTCATGCACTATGCTAATGATATCCCTGTTAATAGAACTATGCATTGTAGTGAAAAGTGTGACTTGCTGTGTATTCAGAGCAGTTCAACTTGGTAGTAGAACTTAATGTTCCACTATTAGAAAATCAGGTTATCCATCCTGGCAGTGCTTTTGGGATGAATAAAACAAACAGGCAGGCAGTGTGGCAAAAATGTTTTGTTCTTACGTTGAATTTTTTATTCATAAAGGAGCTATTCATAATGCTCAGCTTATATGCAAATGCTGAAATCATTTGCCTACAAAGTTGTGTTTGATAAAACCCCTCCATACAAAATACTATTCCCCTTCAGCATGCAAAAAGATGGAAAGTGTCATGGAAGAGTACTATGAAAACTTATATGTTTCTCACCTTTCCTTCACTGTAAAGTTTAGCACCTGCACATCACAGAAGACACTATCTGTCAAAGCCTTAAATGACATGTCCTAGCAAAGTCTTTAATGTAAACAATATGAACTTCTCATGTTTTCCTTAAAGAAACTGCTAGCTCCTCCTCCTCATTTAGCTGTGCAGTGCAGGGCTCTTTCTGTATCTCAGTATGAAAGGCACAGCAGCAAATGATGTAACAAAGCTGTTACAATAGAAATAGGAAATCTAGCTAGTGATGAAATACTACATTTCTTCAGGCTGGGAACCCTTCTGTCTTGCAGCATTTGAACAGACCCCAGATGCATAGCCACAGCACACTGAGCAGATCCCATCCATGGAGAGGTTCCCATTCAGTCCCATGTTATCAGAAAAAGGTATCTTTGAAAGAGGAGCACAGACGGCAAAACAGACAGTGATGGCATGACAGCCTGAGGCAACTGATGTATCTTTCCACTCTGGAAAGTAGAATGGTGCTTACAGTTCTCAAGTTGTATCATTCCTCTGCTGTCAGCAGATATCTGTGAAATGAAGACTGATTTAAATAGAAGATAAAACCAGCTGCTGATGTTAGTCTTTCTGTTAACTTTAGTGACAAACAGGTGTGCAAGATATCTGCTTATGAGGGGCTCTGTGACCATCCCCTCTCTCATCAAATCTGTGTTCTTTTAAAGCAGAAGAAAGGCTTACAAATGTCATACAAAAGAGATGTTATGACTACATTCAAATGCAGAAGGTTCAGAAGCATGAATGTGTAAAAATCCATTCTTATTTTCTCTTAAATATCTGCTTCAGCACATTGGATGTGTCTGCCCTGTGGCTGAAACAGGACAGTATACTAACAAAATATAACTACTGTCAGAGTCTGAAGGTATGATGTGATCAAGGCAGAGAGCCATGTGATACCACATTGATCCCCTGACCAAGGAAATTAAATGCTAATTAGCAGACTTAGTATGCAGCCTTGCCTTTTAGTGCTCCTGTGAGCTTGTTAAATAAGTAAATTAAGTTACCTGAAGGTAATAACTCATTTATGTTCCTCTATTCTTAGATTCCTTAACTGAGACTCTATTGCTTTGTTTGAAGTCATTTTTTTTCCTGATTTGTGACTGTACCAAGTACTTGCAGCTTGAAATTAAATGAATAGTGCAGTTTCTCTAAATAGAGGAGAGCTTCCTTCCCCTCAGGGGTACTGTAGAGATACAGTATTAATGTATCATATATACTTGTAATACTGTGATGAGTTCCAGACAATATTTTGTGAAGAAAATATTTGGGTTTTTTTCATCAGAGTGAGTTCTGAATATTGTACAGTGTATAAGATTTCACTGAAAAACAAGGGGGGAAAGTGGACAATGAAGAGGTACTTTCTTAAATTAATTCATCTGCTATATACTGAATGAGGTAGGATGACCATGAGAAATACCTAATGAAGATCTAAGGTTCATAGTGGACTCAGAGATAGCAAATTTCAGGGTCCAAAACCTCATTACTTTCTGTTTGTGCAATGTTAGTAACTGTTCTTTACTGTTCTAAGTATTAGAGCCCTGAGGGCACTTGGTCTATTTCACCTGTGGGCTTCATTCACCCTCACTGTTCATGAGCCTAGGCCCATTTAAGCTCTGTCCTGGGCTGTTAGCCCCATTAGCCTGACCTATGTTGTAGGTTTGCTTGTATCTAGCCTCTAGAAGGTCCATGGCTGTACCTGGCCACAGACTTTCTTTTGCTGTGCCTGAGATGTGGACCGACTACCTAGTTTGACTTCAGACTTTTTTGTTACCTGCCTTGAAACTGAGGGACTGGATCTGACTAAAACTAGCATCAAATGATTTGCCTTACACCCATGAAGGAATCCTTGTCTTACTTAAAACATGCTCATGTATTTTTGCTTTAATTTTGAAATCTGAGGAAAGCATAGTTTTCTTGGGACTTGAAAAAGTGCTACACATGAAAAGGCTGTGATCAAGTCATCTTTAGTGAGCTTGGTGACAAAATACTCTTCCTTGAGAGATACCTCTCAATGTTACCTCATTGCCCTCTACAACTACCTGAAGGGTGGTTGTAGCCAGGAAGGGGTTGGCCTCTTCTCCCAGGCAACCAACACCAGAACAAGAGGACACAGTCTCAAGCTGCACCAGGGGAGGTTTAGACTTGAGGTGAGGAGGAAGTTCTTCACCGAGCGAGTCATTCATCATTGGAACGGGTTGCTCAGGGAGGTGGTGGAGTCATCGACCCTGGCGGCGTTCAAGGGGAGATTGGACGTGGCACTTGGTGCCATGGTCTAGTCATGGGGTCTGTGTTGATAGGTTGGACTCGATGATCCTCGAGGTCCTTTCCAACCTAAGTGATACTGTGATACTGTGATACTGTGATACATCAGTTACATCTAGTTTTCTTATGGTACTCAGGAAGTTCCAGATTATATGTTTGAAGATAACCATAAGTCAGGGAGGAGAGTCCATTTACTTCTGTGGCTTTGAAGGAGATTCTGAATGCCATATGAAGCCAGTTATAGCGCAAGGCAAAAGAAAGACTTGACTTGGGAAACAAAATTAACTTAATTTAAATCCTCCAGAAATTTGCTAAATCAATCAGAGCAAGACAGTGATAAATACAACTGAGTCACACCTATTTCTCTTTTTGGCTTCAAATATCATTTATCTTCAACAGGTAATTTTATTTGTGAATGACATCTTTTGTTTCCTTTATTTTTTTGAATAATTTTACAGTTCTATGCACTGTGAGACAATATTTAAACAACTAATAGCACTAGTAACATAGAAAACTGTAAAAAGCTTCAGTACTTGATCAGACTTCTGAAAAGATTTTCACTGGCTTGGAACCAAACTAGCATGGGTTCAAAGAAACTAATTCCCAGTAGCCTGTTTCTCCTACAGCACTGCCAAGTTCCTTGTTGCCAGAAGAGAGTCACAACTGCTTTCCAACTTTTTGACCCCATAGAATAGATAAAGGGAGCCAGACCATATGTGTCCCTCACCAGTTACTGCATGTTGCAGCTCGTATTAGACATGGAAATAATAATTAGTGTAATAAACATTTAATATCAACATGTCCAGACTTCTCACCGTAGAAAATATCTAGATATCAGAGAGTATTTATTTTTTTCCTGATTTGCCTCTTGAAGGCTGTGCTGGCTGTGAGTTTGGTGGACTTATTTTTCTTCACAGTACTTAATATGGAGCTATTTTTTCATTTTGTGCTGGAAGCAGTGTTGATAACACAGGGATATTTTAGTTGCTGTTGAGCAGTGCAAGAACAGAGTCAAGGTCTTTTCTTCTCCTCACACCACCCTGCCAACAAGTAGGCTGGGAATGCATAAGAAGTTGGGTGGGAATACAGCTGGGTCAGCTGGCCTCCACTGACCAAAGGCACATTCCATACTATATGTTGTTATCCTCAGCCAGCATATAAACCTGGAGAAAGAAGAAGAAAGGGGATGATGTTTGGAGTGATAGCATTTGTCTTCCCAAGTAATGGTTACAGAGGTGGAGTCCTGCTTTCCTGGAGATGGCTGAACACCTGTCTGCTGATGACTAATGGTGAACTTTAGGAGAGAGGCAGGTGTGATACACCTTGGCTTTAGGTACTTCCTCCCACAGCATCCTTATTTGAAAACTGAGAATTAGTGTAATGGACAAGACTGTTAGATGGGCTTCAAATCATCTGGACTAACTCAGGCAGTTCAGTGCCCAGTGGGTGAAGATTTGTACTCATGAATATATTGTTCAACCTTTTCGTCAGGGACCTGGATGGTGTCAGAGACCATCTTCAGCACTTCTGTAGAGGACACTGACCTAGGTGTATGTTTATGACTGTCAGGATTTTCCAGATCCAGTAGCCCAGGAAAGAAGTGCTGCTGCAGCTCCATGTCTCCAGGGCCAACCAGAGGAAAGGCTGAGTGCATACTGGCCACAGACACATGCACGTGTGAAGAATACATATACACATATATGCACATCCAGCTGCACAGATTAGCACAGACAGACTCAGCCCACACACACAGACAGAAGCAAAGGCTTTGTTCCCTTCTCTGTCTGAGCAGTATTTGGCAAAGAGGCCGTGAGAATGACATGATCACTGCCTACACCACTTGAAAACTACAAAATCAAGGGGGAAAAAAACATTTCACCATTATGCTAGGCAACATAACAAACAGCAATAGCATTCTGCCTCTTGTGGGCTTCTCCAGGTGCACAACGCAGCACCAGAGCAGGTTGCCCATGGAGAGGTGGCCTATGCACATTTGGAGAGTTTTAAACTGTTGCTTGGCAAAAATCTAGCTGGTACAACCTGGTGGTGTTCCACTTGGTAGAAGGAGGCTGAGGAATAGAGTAGAGTAGAGTAGGAGTAGAGTAGAGTGGAGTAGAGTAGAGTAGAGTAGAGTAGAGTAGAGTAGAGTAGAGTAGAATGGAATGGAATGGAATGGAATAGAATAGAATAGAATAGAATAGAATAGAATAGAATAGAATAGAATAGAATAGAATAGAATAGACCAGACCAGACCAGGTTGGAAAAGACTTTCGAACTCATCAAATCCAACCTATCACCCAACACCATCTGATCAACCAAGCCATGGCACCAAGTGCCTCACCCAGACTCTTCCTAAACACCTCCAGTGATGGTGACTCCACCACCTCCGTGGGCAACCACACCTGCTTAATCTGATTTCTGTAAAGTGAAGCTGATTATGAAAATGAGAGTGCTTGCTAATGCAATTAGCATTTCAAAATATGTATGATTCTAATGATCAAACTTGACAAGATTATGTTTTAAAACATATATTCATCTTGAACTTTCTATATTCCCATAGTGTCTGCAAGGTATTTTTTCTGTTGGCATGTGAATTTTCTGTAGTATTCCTTCTCAGCGTTTTCTTTGAACCAAACCCACTTTGTTCTGTAGGGAGAAAAGAAAGAAGTATCAGTTTAATTTTTCTGCATACTCGGGTAGCAACTATAAAAATAGAAGGACCAAGTAAACCATATGAGGACATACACTTTGGTTTCAGCATTAAAATGATATATATGAAGGCAAAATAAATATCTCTGAGTGATCAGCTACTCAAAGTATTTCAAGAGAGAGGGGAATGATAATTAATCATGAGATGTGAAGCCAAATCTGTAGTTGTGTGCAAAAAAGCCTTGCATAATGAGGGGCAGAAAGGGAGGCATGATGAGAGGCAGGCAAGTTTAGCACTATGAGAAAAGGGAGGTATGTATGAGATATGCCAACAAAACCTACAGTGCAGCAGAAAGGAACCCATTCAATGAGAAGCGAAAAAGCAAGGAGAAAAAGAGAGAGAAAACTGTTTTCTGCAGAGATACAGAATGAAAAGTAATATATAAAAATGAGCATATGTATATATAAGTGAAAAGGGAAATCTTTAAAAGTCATGGGTGAGTAGAAAAAGGCACGATGAAAAGGAAAAATCACAATGAAATGCAAGTATGTAAGACAAGGAAAAAGGGAAATAAATGCAGAAAGAATCAGAGACTGACGTGGAACAAAAAAAAATTGTGAACAGGAGGCAATGCAGATAAAAAAGATACATAACGTTGTGTAAAAAAGGAAAGATAACAGCCTGAGGAGGAGAATATTCAAAGTAAGGTGACAGAAGTAGAAGAGGTAAAAATAAGAAGCTCTAGTGTGATGATACAAAAAAAAAAGTGCATGTGCTCTGAAAGTAAAAATGTGCAACGTTGTGGCAAGTGGGAAATAAGAGATGCAGGAATACATGCAAGGGGATGTGAATGCATGTGATAGGAAAACTGAAACAGGTGCTGAGCTACAGGGAAAAGAGTATGTGTTAGAGAGGAAAATATATTCTGAATTGTAAAAGTGAAATGCATTAATGAGAGGTGACAAGCTCTGGTGAGACCCCACGCAGAGTACTGTATCCAGTTCTGGAGCCCCTATTACAGGAAGGATCTGGACATACTGAAAGCGTCCAGGGAAGGGCCACAAGGATGATTAGAGGGCTGGAGCATCTCACCTATGAGGACAGACTGAGAGAGCTGGGGCTATTCAGTCTGGAGAAAGGAAGGCTCTGAGGAGACCCTTATTGTGGCCTTCCAGTACCTGAAGGGGGCCTGCAATGGAGCTGGTGAGGGACTCCTTAGGGTGTCAGGTGGTGATAAGACCAGGGGAAATTGAGCAAAACCAGAAGTGAGTAGATTCAGATTGGATGTTAGGAAGAAGTTCTTCCCCATGAGGGTGGTGAGACACTGGAACAGGTTGCCCAGGGAGGTGGTGGAAGCCCCATCCCTGAAGGTCTTTTAGGCCAGGCTGGATGTGGCTCTGAGCAACCTGATGTAGTGTGAGGTGTCCCTGCCCATGGTAGGGGGTTTGGAACTAGATGATCCTTGAGGTCCCTTCCAACCCTAACAATTCTATGATTCTATGATTTTATATGCAATTTAAATCCTAATCAATTGCAATAAATAAATCAATAATGCCAAAAGAAACCTATCATAAGAACATACATAACAAATAGAAACTCTGTAAAGTATATAGCAAGATGATAGACAAATGGATAATGAAATGAGGAAATATCACATCTGGTGCATATAAAGCTACTCAAAAACACAAGGAAGTACTCATAAGTGAGAAAATGCAACATAAGCAATGCACAAGGACTTGTAAAATGGAAATGTGCACTGGCATTTGTAAAGACAAATGGAGAACAAGACATGGCTAACAGCTGCATAATGAAATGCAAAACAGATACAAACATTAAAAGAGGAGACGCAAAAATCTAAAATGGGTAATGTTGTGTACCAAAGGAGGTACCTAAGTTAATTCTTTCAGCTGATTAATTCAGGAAATCTTGTAAGAAATATTTAAGCTTGGTGAGTGGCTAAAAGGAAAATTCATTCTGAAAAAAAGAAATCCATATGGAAGTGAAAAAGTAAAAATTAATAACTAGATAATTAAAAGCTTGAGAGTATTTAAAATCAGAAATGAGTCATGAGCTACAAAACGTGAATCAAGTTCTTTACTATGAGGGTGGTGGACCACTCTAACAGGTTGCCCAGGGAAGTGGTGAAGTCCACAGCCCTGGAGACATTCAGTCAGGGTTACTTATATTCTGAGCTACCTGATCTATCGGGGGATGTCCCTGCTTGCTGCATGGGGGCTGAACTAGATGACCTCTAGAGGTCCTGTGACCGTTTGAGGCTGTCCCTTTAAGAAAGGGGACATTGTGGCTGAATGTTTATAAACAAAAGACAGATCTAAACTAATTTCATTGGTAGATTGGTAGAAAGCACCTTTGAACTTGGAGTTCAGCAGAGACTTGTGGGCAGTCTTCTCTTGCACTGCTCCCCCTTCCTGTTGGCAGCTCGCAGCTTTCTGGGCTTTCGGCCAGACTGACATTGGGACTGACAACCGCAAGGCCTGACTAACTGCTTTTAATTAACAATTGCTCTTTTTCTCTCTTTCTAACCCTCTCTGGGGAAAAGGGGGGGAGAAGGGGGTACAGGGGTGGGGAACCCTCCTCAGCAGAGGAGGGAAATCTCATTTCTGTGCTACTTTGTTGTATATTTCTGTATATATTGTAAATACTGTAAATTCTGTATATATTTCCCTGCATCTCCTAAACTGCTTTGTAAATACAGCACACAATCCCCTTGCTAATCCGGCTGTGGTTTTTTTTCCCTTTCCATTTTCTTTCCCTTCACTTTATGGGGGGGGGGAGAAGGCGCAGCCTTCCCCTTCAACCCTCAACAGGTTCCCTTCCAATACAGTGCATGCTATGATTCTATGAAATAAATCAAGCTGCACAATTGTGTGCATTAGGGAAAGTGCAGGAACAGCTCCGAGAAAGAAAACACAGAAAAAGATGCACACTCTGAAAAGGAAACTTGGGAGGATCTGCAGGTATGAAAATGTGCACTAAGTGGCACCACCACTCTCAAGTCTCAAAGCCCACAAAAAAATGGAAGTTCATTATGCATTCTATAAATGAAAACTTGGCATGAGATAAAAAAGTGCAACCTACAATATGACACTATTCAAATTATTAATGAGATATTAAAAGAACATGTTTATTGAGGTGCAAAAGAAAGACAATTAATTCAGGTATAAAAAAAGCCCTACAGATTTCAAAAATCATAGTAAGATGCTAGTGGGAATATATTAAATTTGTCATGAGGCATATGAAGCTAACTGAAGAATGTGAGCAAAGAAAAATGTTTGGGTGCTGCAAATGAAAAGGGGTGAGGTGGGGAATTAGTACAAATATAAGTTATTTATTAATTTAGCTCAGCCACCCATGTAACTCTATGTAAAAGTTATGAAATATTATATAGGTTCTTATATTCGGTTGAGAATATCTTCAGGAGATAGGAATGGTTACAAATGGTTGGAGAAAAAGAGTGTTTGGAAAAGATAAATCCAAAAGCAGTGTGCTAGCCCTACTAACGAATAGGTATTTCCCAGAGGCACAGCAATATTCTGATTTACTCACAAAGCTACTTGCCAGTGTGGTAGTGAATTTCTCTGGTGTCTCTTAATTAGAAAATCCTCCTGTAACTGCAGCTGCTTGATCCACACATGTAAGGAGGACAAAACCCAAGAAGAGTATCTGCATCTTACCTAATTAAACACGCATACTGATTTGTTACCATAAAGAGTACCAGAAAGCATATCCCTGCTCAACCATGCCCAGGCTTGCCCTGGCACGGGGGTCTGCACCTGATACGTGGTTCAGCAGGGGAAGGGCCCATGTGCATCCACCAACCACAGCCTTGGGGAGGGGGGAGGTGCCTTCCCCCTTGCTCCCTTTCCCCACACTTCTCTGCTTTCCCTCCATTCCAGCATCACAGCAGAGGAAAGAGTTCCGGATGCATCGCCACCCTGGGGAAATCTAAAATCTCCTGCTCAGAATTCTATGCATAATATGCAATGGGCAGTAAAAATTAAATTGACTAATAAGTGATGATACATTAAATTACTAATTAGATCTAAAAGTACATAATGAGGCACTGAAGCAAAACCAAGCAGTGAAATAAAAATGAACATGAACAGCAGAAACCAGTGAAAATCTTCTTTGGAGACTTTCGAGGCCCATCTGGAGGTGTTCTTCTGTGACCTGAGCTAGATTGTACGGTCCTATTTTGGCAGGAGGCTTGGACTTGATGGTTTCTTTGGGTCCCTTCCAACCCCTGACATCCTGTGATCCTGTGAAAGGAGATGGGAAAGAAAATAAGGAAACATTCATATCGAAAAGCAGAATCAAAAAAGTTGGTAATGTCTACATCCAGTCCTTCTTTATTTGTTAACACAAGGTCCAGCAACACATTTCTCATTGGTTCTTCAATCACCTGCAACTGAAAGTTGACATCAGTGCACTGCAGGAACCTTTTGGAGAGTTTATTCTTGACTGTTAGATCTTTCCAACTAATATCAGAGTGACTGAAGTTGCCCACGAGCACCAGGGCACTTGATCTTGAGTCAACTTCCAATTCTGACTTGAAGGGCATTCACCCTGGCATGTTGGTGATGCTAGAGCAGAGTCCCATCTGCTGGGCAGAGTAATCTGAAAATTCTCACATGGTATCTCCAGAGTATTTCCTTGTTTTAAGATCTGACACCAGCAAGAAACGGTCTATCAGCTCTGTAAATGCCCATTAAGATGTAGGAAGCAATTGGATCATCCATCACTCTCATCTTTGTCAGAACCCATCAACATCATAGGTTTCCTCAAGTTAAGTTCTCTGATCATCTTTGTCTAAGTGTTGTCATACACAACCAGCTACTTTAGCTTAATTTTTATCTCATGTAATGCAGCCACTTCCAAAACAGATGTGGCAAAGCACAGTTTCCCCCAGTCTGAAAATAGTAAGTAAAAAAAGGAAAAAGAGAGAGAAATCTTTTCTTATAAATGTTTCTTTTAAAAGCTTGAGCAATTTTGCCAATGAAGGAGTTGCTACAGTCACTACATATGTAACAAGAAGGCTTTTTTGTTCTTGTTCTTAAGGCTGCCTCATTCAAAGGATAATCCTTTGGAAATGAGGACATTTAAAAGCGAAAAAAATTGTCTAAGGATGTGACCTTCACCGAGTATGGTCCATCCCTTTGCTGTTTCACATAGAAAGCAAGCAGCAACTGCTCAGTGAGCCACAGAGCGGATCTGTGCATACTTCAGAGCTGGGCTGAAAGGGCTTTGCCTGCTGATATTCCTCCTGACTGACAAAACAGAAAGCACCTCTGATTTCTGCAGTGCTTCCTCTGACAGCAAAGAGCATGAAGAGAGGCAGGCTCTTTTTCTGCTTGTTCTCCGTATGATAGGAATGGGAGCCCTAGAAACAGAAATAGGAACAGATTCTCAGCATCTCTCTGCAGACATGGGAATACCACCAGCAAAACATATGTCTCAGTTTTTGTAACTGCAAATTCATACACAAGCATCCCATTTAACAAAGGGATAGAGGACTGTGCTCTGGAGCTTCAGGCCCCCATTCTGCCGATGACTCATCTAAAGTAATTTAAAAGGCAAGCTGAATTCTTTTTAAACCTTTCCCACTAAATTCGAAGGCAACAAATCTAATTACACTTTATGCTTTAGAGCACTTAGAAGAACAGCGTGATTTGGAAACGGTTCTCTTCATGAAATGGCTTTGTAGAACACATTTGAAAGTGACTGCTTTCCTGAAAGGAAATGTATGAGTTCTTCTAATTATATAACTGGGGGGGGGGGGGGGGAAAGAGCCTATTTTTAGCCTGCAAATATCTGAAGAAACTATGAAAGGAGACAACAGCTTCACCCAGTATTCCTTTTTTAGGATGTTTTCTATTCTAGCTCTACATACAAATAACCAGTGAGAATGGCAGCACTTTCTTTCTGTTATTTATGTTACTCTTAAAAGAAAGGGGGGAAAAAAAGACAAAAAAAGACAAGAAAAGACAATATTTTAAGTTTCAGCTTGTCAGCCCTAATTATCCAACATTGTCACACTGAAGTTGAGAGCCCCTGCACACCATCACATGGAGTTCAGAGAATTGTGAATTATAAGGAGTGTCTCCAGGATTTCTTATATACAAACCTTACTTTGTCTTTATGCTGACAGGTAAATAACCTCCCTGTACTGAGTACAGCATCTGATTATCTGACAATGCAGCAGTAGAACGTGTATTTTTAGTTTCTTTTAATGTAATCTCACAGCAGGAAGCTGGAAAAAACAAGCATCTGCCTGCACCTGAGCTCATTTCAAATAAGATTTAGAGACTAAAACAGTTTCTACCCTCACTGCTTACAGGTGGGATCATCATCAGAACTGAATCCAGAGGTCTCTGCTCAGTTTTCTGAAGTGGGTGTGGGTAGAGTGTCCACTGCAGCTTTTATTTAACACTCTTCAGAGTCAGTCAGTCAGCCCCCACCCACTGACCCATCTGTTGATGGTATCAGGCAGAAAATGATAGTCTGCATGTCTTTTCTAACTACAGGAGAAGGTATGGCATATAGGTATTAAGAATTTGATCTGAACACTTGTCATACAGGTGTCTGCATCTCTGAAAGCAGTATCTGTTATTGTTCTTCTTGTGATTTGTACTAGTGAGGAAGCCTAGGTCTCAGCTGTTTCCTGAGACGGCTGCAGTGGACAGCTCAGATACAGATGCAGTCTGAATAGCCCCTATAGAAGCTGTCAGTCGTGCCCCTGCATCCTGATCTTCCAGCTGCCTCTCTTCTTACTATCACAAGTGCACTCTAATCTGTGCACTTGAACTCTCATTTAAACTGCAATCCATCAAGACTTCTGCCCCTGAGGACCAAATTTCTTCCTCTGATCCTACTACCTTATTCTTTTGTAGCCAGTAGGACAGAAAGTGGAATAATGAGAGGTTTCCTTTGCAGGTCAGTGGAATTATCTTTTCATGGTAAATGTGCTGGGATTTGTTGTGAAGGTTTCTCAGTGTACGAAAGGTCTTCCCACAGAGCAATTGACTTGGATAAAGGAAAGCTATTTCTCCACTACTGAATATAGACTTAGTTAAATGAATTTTTGCTCTATAATTGACTTTCTTCCCTCAGTCACTGCTTGGGTTCCTCTGGATTGGATGCAGAGGATGACAGAATTTGCATGCAGTGGGGACCAGACCTCTGGACTACCCCAAGCATGTGATCTGACAGCATGGTGGCACTGGGAGCACAAGGGAATTCTGGAGATGGTGCTCATTCAAGGTAGGACATGGAGTGTGGCTGGAGAGTCCCAACACTTTTGTAGTGCCCTCTCAGTTCAGGAACGTTCTCCAGCACACCCCTGGGTGTGTGGTCAGATTTGCTTCAGGGAGGTGGCAGAAGCACACTGTGAGCACTAGTGGCAGTACTGACAGAAGCAGTCTGCATCAGTTAAAAGTTCAGTCCTCACTTGTCTCTAAGATTTTCTTCTTTTTTAATAGGACATTGAACATCACACTGCTGCAGGCCAGTGTGAAATTGCACCTCTTTTTTATTTTAATGTAAATCCCCTGTGAATACAATTTTCCAACAGCCATAAGCTGCACTTGCTTCATAGGCCATCTCATTGCAGGGTGCTCTCTCTCCTGTGCTTTGTGCTTGCTGCTTCCAGACAACTCCATCTTCAAACCACCATCATAGATCGATACCCTAAGAAGCAGAGCTTGGGTTTTGTTGGTAATTAGCCTTAATAATTGCTTATTTTTGTTTCGTAGGTTGCACACAGTTTAGGGCAAATGTAGTGGACATAATCAGAAGACTATTGTTCATAAGATCATAAGATCATAAGATCAGTCAGGGTTGGAAGGGACCACAAGGATCATCTAGTTCCAACCCCCCTGCCATGGGCAGGGACACCTCACACTAGATCAGCCTGGCCAGAGCCTCATCCAGCCTGCCTTAATCACCTCCAGGGATGGGGCCTCAACCACCTCCCTGGACAACCCATTCCAGGGTTTCACCACTCTCATGGTGAAGAACTTCTTCCTCACATCCAGCCTGAATCTCCCCACCTCCAGCTTCATTCCATTCCCCCTAGTCCTATCACTGCCTGAGATCCTGACAGTTGTTCATCCAGACAGTAGTGAACCACAGAATGGTTGAGCAGACACAAGCCTGTGTTGTGACAAACAGGCATAGGCAAGGTTAAAAAGACAGGTCCAAGCTCAAGCCAGGAAAGCCAAGCAACACTCCAAAGACTTGAGCTGCTGTTGCTAAAAAGATGTAAGAATTTTGAGGAGCCCTTGCAAACCACAGAGGAAGGAGATCACGGTGCTTGAATGTCACATTTTCTGTGAGAAAGGGTGGTGAAAAGGGCAAGATTAATCACTGTGCCACTCCATACTGATAAATCTTTCAGTAAACTACACTGCTCTGTAGTTCATGTCCACTTAACTGGTTTATGTTTCTTCAACCTGACATTGTGACACTCTTGCATGCAGATGACTATTAGAGAAAAAGAGCTATTCCACGCTATCTATGCAGTGCCATATTTACGTGGCCAAAAAGGCAAATACTCTAATCTATCACACATTACAAAATAGAAGATAGAAAGCGGGCATCTAACTTCTTGGGTGACTGACAAGCTTTTGAATTTAAGGGGTGCTTTTCCCACAGCTGTGCCAAATGTTACCATGGAAATGACTGAAACTCTCTGGCAAGGGCCAACTCCGGGCACTTGAGTTACACAACATAACAAAGCATGGACCACCTGAAGAGAGCAGGTGTTAATGTGTGCTCTCTGCAGGCACACAAGTGGCCCTGTGTGACAAAGCCAGGTGGAACTCATGCAGTTCTTGGCTGGGAGCAAATGCTGCTGATCCTCAGAGGTGTGCTTCTGGGCAATGGGTTGTATGCCTTTTGTATGATGCAGCAGCCACTATGGTTACTATGATTTTACTAATCTTCATCACCGTTAAGAAAGCAATTCTGTCTTGAACATCGCAGAGTTGTTCTTGAGAGCTTCAACACCCTGACAGCATACTTTGAACTGGTGAAAGAAAGCACTTCTGCTCCCAGTGGGAAACAGCCAGATGACATGTATGGCTACCTCCTTTCTCTGACACTTGCTGTGTCTTCCTGTGCTTTGTTGAGGTGTAACCCTGGAACATAAGTACTAACACTTTTGTGGGTTGTTTTGTCCATGCCTAGAGCTGAATAACCTCTTAGGTGCCTTCAAATTCCACTGGCTTTATCATAATGCAGACTCCAAGATTTTTGTGAACTGCTCAGTGGACATGAACGCTCCCAACATGGTGACTATTTAGGTGACTTGATTATATCTTGGATTACAGCATAAATTCAGACAGTAATGCACCCCAAAATATCATGATAATGCAGGAACAAGAAATGTGTGACAGAAACAAGGCTACTTCAAGAGATGCAGAGATGCTCTGTGACAAGAGGGTACTCAAGAATGTTATGGCCTTTTGGATCAGTGGTCACTGCTAGGAACATCCTTTTTCTGCTATTCTGACAAGGCAAAGCAACTGTGGAAAAGGTTATTTTGTAAAAAGTCTTGAAGAATGCCAGCTGATTGCTTTTTGCTGCTCCTGAGAGCATCATGTTCAGTTATTGTTGTCGGTAATTGTTGGATCAGAACTACGATTTTAAATCAGATCTGTGGAAGACTTAGCCAAAGTGACTGTCCATATGAGGAGAAGCTGAGAGAGCTGGGATTATTCAGCCAGGAAAGGAGTGGTCTTAGAGGTATCATTGTTACATATTGTTACATATACATATATGCATATAAGAATAGAGTAAGAATAGAATAAGAATAGAATAAGAATAGAATAAACCAAACCAGGTTGGAAGAGACCTTCAAGATCATCGTGTCCAACCCATCAACCAATCCAACCCACCCAAACAGCTAACCCATGGCACCAAGCACCCCATCAAGTCTCCTCCTGAACACCTTCAATGACGGCGACTCCACCGCTTCCCCAGGCAGCCCATTCCAATGGGCAATCACTCTTTCTGTATAGAACTTCTTCCTAACATCCAACCTGAACCTCCCCTGGCGCAGCCTGAGACTGTGTCCTCTTGTTCTGGTGCTGGGTGCCTGGGAGAAGAGACCATCATCAGCCTGTCTAATACCTCCCTTCAGGTAGTTGTAGAGAGTGATAAGGTCACCCCTGAGTCTCCTCTTCTCCAGGCTGAGCAACCCCAGCTCCCTCAGCCTCTCCTCATAGGGCTTGTTTTCCAAACCCCTCACCAACTTTGTTGCTCTTCTCTGGACTCGTTCCAGCAAGTCAACATCCTTCCTATATATATCTTATCAGTATATATACATACCTGATGGGAAGGTGTAAAGAAGATGAGGCCAGGCTCTTCTTAGTGTTATTCCATGACAATGAACACTTATTGAAATACATGGAAAGATCTGCACTTTCCCCCTCAACTCAAAATGCAGGGTGCTGTTTAAGAACCCCTGAGGTAAGCTCCAGATTGGGTTCTTAGCCAGGCAGGTGTATGCTGTTAAGGCCCACTGTTTTGTGTTTTTTTCAGAAGCATGTGGGTGCCTGATTGACAGTTTAGATGCCTCCTGAGGCTTTTCAGATAAGAACTAATTTGTTTGTTTCTTTTTTTGTGAGTGCAACTGGCCATTAACATACTGAAAACCTCTGCTAATATTCAGCACTAAATGTTGTAAGGAGGATCCTAGGAAGGATTCAGAACAACATCCCGCCTTGCCATCAGCACAGGTTTAGAAGCACGATGACCCATTGTGTGGTGTTTGACCCTGGCTGGGGCCAAATGTCCACCAAAGCTTCTCTATCACTCCCCTTCTTAGATGGACAGGGGAGAAGCAAAATATAACAAAAGCCAGAAGCAATTTAATAGTAATGATAAGCACAAGCAGCAGCCCACACAGAAGCGAAAGCAAAACGATGTTATTCTCCACTTCCCCTCAGCATGATGATGGTCAGTCTTGGGAAGAAGGGCTCTCTATACATAGTGGTTCTTCTGGACAACAAACACCATGGACAAATCCCCACACTTCCTTCTTTCACTTCATTCTTATATCTGAGCTGACATCATATGGCACGGAATACCCCTTTGGCCAGCTTGGGTCAGCTGGCTCAGCTGTGTCCACTCCGAGCATCTTGCCCACCCCTCAGTGTACTCTCAGGGTGGGGAAATGTTGGAAAAACACAGCCTGGATGCTTGCTCATCAGCAGCCAAAACACTGATAGTATTACAGTACTGCAAAACACAGCACTAGAAGGATACTTCGAGGAGAGTTAACTCCAGCTCAGCTAAATCAAATTCACACTGGTGTACTCAGGACTATGCCATCAGTCATTCCATGCATGCCTAAAGATGTTTCTCTGGCACAGGGGGTTACTGAAAAAAAAAACACAAAAACACAACTGTCTCTTCACAATTAGTCTAGAGGCACATTTCTCCTCTGGTTCAATTCTATCATATTCTAAATATGCTGTCCATGATCCAATTAACAGTGGTGGCCAAAGCCCCTGCAAAGTATATTTCTGCTTTCATGCTTTCTGTTTTAACCAAGGAATAGTGATCAGCACATTGCTGATCTGGAGACAAGTTGAAGGCACACAGGTTATAACCAGGGCTGAACTCCTCCCTGTTGGCCGACAGCATGTATGTTCTTTCATACAGCTGCCGATCCTCCATATGCAGCGGAGGTTTTCCTCTCACAAAACAGCCTTCCCTAACATCAAGCTACTGTGGTTTCACTAAGGTTTGTTCTACAGCCACAACATTTATACCTCCATGTTTAAAGCTGATAGCATTCTAAATAGAATTGCTGTTAAAGGCACCATTATCTATCAACACAATAACAAACTCCAGCAGCTGTCCCAGAAACAAATGTTCCTGGTTGTAGGCATGGCTGCCTGCCTGTTGTGTTGAATGCTTTCATGCCCATGCAGTCAGCTAGATATTTAGCAATGGTCATGTGCAAAGACTCGATGTGTCCCAAATGTATCCTGCATGCCACCCACACTCTTTTCACAAAGAGCAACCCACAGGTAGTAAGTGGCTTGCAGGCCTTGGTTGCCAGTGAGCTCATCAAACAAATGCTGTCTTTGCTGCTCTTCAGCCTGATTTTTAAACCCATTCAGTTCTACAAAAGCTTTTCTTAAAAGAACAGATCATGGCAGAGTGCCTAGTCCTCCTACTCTGGGCCATCAAAGTTGAGTGTTGTCTTGACTGCTATTTTCTGCTTCCTGCTGCCCAGCCATGTCTTTGCAGAACAGCCCCATGGAGAAATGTGTGGACAGAGTCACTGCTGTAACTGGGGAGTGACAAAATTAGTGTACAGGAAGGGTAGCTGTTGCTCTGGTGTGGAAATCAGTCCCTCAACATGAAAGATGGAAAACAGAGGCTGGCAAGACCCACAACTTCAGTGATGCTGAGGTTGGACCCCCTCCACCTACCACATATTTCTGCCCTAAATGCAGACAAACCCTTTCTGTTATGCTAGAGTTAACACAAAATTATTTTAATTCAATGAATTTAGAAGCTGAAAGTTGTATTCTACTTCCCTTGTACTTCAAGCTTGCTTCTTTTTAGAAGAGGTTGTATCTTCTCATCTGTGAAATCTTTTCAATGAGACTCCAGACTGGAGGTTGGAGGTAACTTTTTGCAGCTCAGTCCCAGCTGCTTGCAAACTGAAGTGCTAATTTCCCATTGTCTAGATCTGCACAGACAGAAGCTGGATCATGACAGAAACAACTGTTGCTTCTGACTTAATTTCCCAGGCATGCTTATCACCCACAGGGAAGCTTAGGGTTAAATGTAGCAAAGCTGATATTTGCCTTACTTTGGGGAAGTATAAACAAATCCACTGTGATTTATTACTGCTGACAAACTAAATGAAATAGATCAGGAATTTCCATTGATGAGGTACTTAGAAAGTGCAGGAGCAGTGCACCAATGTGTGAATAATAAAAACGATCTATCAAGATAGACTGCATGATGCACAAACAGTTTGTTACTCACTACAGCTTTAAAAATCCAAGTTTTATTTTTAACACATTTTTGCAGAGCAAAATACACAAAAAATCTGCAAAGAGATTAGGAAATTTCTTTTCACTGTGAGGGTGATGGAACACTGGAACAGGCTGGACAGGGGGGGTTGTGGAGTTTCCTTATCCAGAGATATGCAAAACTTGCCTGGATGCATTCCTGTGTGATCTGGTATAGGTGATCCTGCTCTGACAGGGGAGTTGGACTAAATGATCTTTTGAGGTCCCTTCCAGCCCCTAACATTCTGTGATTCTGTGATTAGTCTTTTAGTGGATTATTATCATTTACATTTTTGTTTGGATTGAGTTGCTGGACCATGTTCACAGAAGGGCAACAAAGCTGGTGAGAGGTCTCAAGCACAAGCCCTATGAGGAGAGGCCAAGGGAGCTGGGGTTGCTTAGCCTGGAGAAGAGGAGGCTCAGAGGAGACCTTATTGCTTTCTACAACTACCCAAAGGGAGGTTGTAGCCAGGTGGAGGTTGGGCTCTTCTCCCAGACAACCAGCACCAGAACAAGAGGACACAGTCTCAAGCTGTGCCAGTGGAGGTTTAGGCTGGATGTTAGGAAGAAATTCCTCACAGAGTGATTGCCCATTGGAATGGGCTGCCCAGGGAGGTGGTGGAGTCACCATCACTGGAGGTATTTAAGAAGAGACTGGATGGGGTGCCTGGTGCCATGGTTTAGCTGATTAGATAGTGTTGGGTGACAGGTTGGATTTGATGATCTCAAAGGTCTTTTTCAACCTGGTTAATTCTATTCTATTCTAATTCTATTCTGTTGAGCAATTCCATTCTTATATTTACTTTTACTTTACTTTTTCACAAGTTTGCTAGCAGGATGACATTGAACAATTTCTCTCCTACTATATTACTGTCAATATACTGGGAGTACTTCCTTCAGGTATTTCAGGTCTGTTCACATTTTTTGTTTCCGTTATCCTCCTCTGTTTCCAGTGTATAGATATATCATAGTATCATAGTATCATTCAGGGTTGGAAGGGACCACAAGGATCATCTAGTTCCAACCCCCCTGCCATGGGCAGGGACACCCCACACTAGATCAGCCTGGCCAGAGCCTCATCCAGCCTGGCCTTAAACACCTCCACGGACGGGGCCTCGACCACCTCCCTGGACAACCCATTCCAGGGCTTCACCACTCTCATGGGGAAGAACCTCCTCCTCACATCCAGCCTGAATCTCCCCACCTCCAGCTTCATTCCATTCCCCCTAGTCCTATCACTACCTGAGATCCTGAGAAATCCTTCCCCAGCCTTCCTGTAGGCCCCCTTCAGATACTGGAAAGCCACAATTAGGTCACCTGGGAGCCTTCTCTTCTGCAGACTGAACAGCCCCAACTCCTTCAGTCTGTCCTCACAGGAGAGGTGCTCCAGCCCTCTGATCATCCTTGTGGCCCTTCTCTGGACACGTTCCAGCACATGACTTGAAGTATCTGTAAGCCCTGGATGGTGCTTTCCAAAATTATTTTTCGTGGTTTATTTGGTTCTTCATCTTCCCTAACTGCCTGTGTCCAAAATCATCACAATGTGGAACAGCCTTGGAAACACACTCCAACTCTACGCCAAGTAAATTTGGCAACTTTCACCCTTTTAAACATCTATTCTTACTTTGGGCTTGGTTGTATCCCTGATTTCCTGTCTTTGATCCCTTTTATTTCTTTTTTCCACCTATTTTACCCCTTCCCACTCCAGCACTCTCTGAGCTTTTCCATTATTTTTAAGTGTTGGACTGGCTGAGCTCTTATTGCAAGTGACAAGAGAGAAGACTTCCAGGCAGTAATTCAGACATCCAGACCAGAAGCACGAAATTTCTGTATAAATCTTGAAAGCCAAGATGTTCTTGCAAAATCCAGGCACTAAATTGCAAAATGCATAATGAATTTTTCATCTCTTCTAAACCTTCCTGTACCTGAAGGGATGATTTTTTTAACTATTTTTTTTCCATGTCAAGATCTGAATGCTAATAAAGAGACAAGAAACTTGAGACTCAAAGTCTTAAATCTTCAGATTCATAATGGGTTACCTTACTCCCCTTAGCTAAAGGACAAGAGAGTTCTCCCTCCCTTCTGGGTGTACTAAATATCTTGCCTCTTCCCCAGTCACTGTTTACAGTACTAGCAAATCTTCTTTTAATGATTATTGTAAACAGGAGCAGACACAAACCTTATCCAAATACAAGTGCTGTACCACGTAACATCTCAGCCTGCAACACACTAGCAACAGTTTAAGTCTTATCACAGCAGGAGATAAATATGAGTCTCAGCCTACCTCCTTTCTTTATACAAATAGGAGCAAGGCTCAAGACAATTTTGCAATTTTTTTAGCTTGAAAGTGGAGGCAGTGAGAGCTCATGTGCATTTGTGCACATCTTGTACTCAAATAATTGCATATTGGTATTAAGTTATTCTTTGTATCACAGAACATTTTAGTTACAAATGTGTGCAGCTGCTCTCACTTTAAATTCCTTGCATTTTAAGGGCCTGTTTGGAAAGGGGTACCACCTATGCTGTGATGACAAATATTTAGTGAAACTACTGCTCTTTTAGTTGTTTCTGTCAGACAGAAATTTCAGGCTGTTGTATTAGTTACACTCAAACTTTTAGAAGGTGGTGTTCAGTCTGTTCTAACAGAGTAACACCATTGTCTGTACAGAGAGCACAGTGCAGTTCCCAGTCTAGCAAATTAAGTTGAAGATCACATGAGCACTCAGCGCTTACCTTGACCCACCCCTCCAGAAGCTAGAGCAACCACCTTGGAAAGGCGGACAGGACAGCTGCTGGCACAGCACTCAACCAGCAAACCATGCTGGTTGGGGGTGTTACTAGAATAAAATACTCTGTTCTTCCATAACTCTCTGCTTGGAAAGTATTATCTACACTACTATCTGGCTGTAATTGTCCCAGACAGTGTGAACCTCACTGCAGGCACTGTTATTAGTGAGAAAGAGGAGCAGCTCAGGTCTTCCTGAGGTCTCCTGGTAACTAGGCATCTGA
Source organism: Melanerpes formicivorus (assembly GCF_026170545.1). Classification (NCBI taxonomy): domain Eukaryota; kingdom Metazoa; phylum Chordata; class Aves; order Piciformes; family Picidae; genus Melanerpes; species Melanerpes formicivorus. The sequence continues at coordinate 18,864,666 of NW_027142367.1, read as the reverse complement.
TGAGTGAAAGAGGGCTTCTGGTGACAAGGTGTGGTGGGTGGAAGGGTAAGGCCGAGAAGCCTCCTCCCTTCCCCCTTGTAAAGTAAAAGGGAAAAAAAATTGAAGGGAAAGGAAAAAAAAAACTCGCAAGCTGAATTAGCAAAGCAGTGGAGCTATATTTACAAAGCGATGTAGGGTTTGCAGGGGATTATTTACAAATTTACAATATCTACAATATATACAAAGATATACAACAGAGTAACACAGAAATGAGAGTAATCCCTCTCGGCAGAGAGGGGTCCCCCACCTCCGCTCTCCCCTCTCTCCCCCCCTTTCCCCAGAATGGGATAGAAAGAGAAAGAGAGGAAAGAAAGAAGTTAAAAGCAGTTTTGTGTTAATTGGAAGGGAGTTAGTATACAGGCCTGTTATCTGGTTTTCAAGGCCGAGGCCTTGGCAGAAAGCCCAGGACAGAAAGCTGTTGCCTGAAGAAGAGGCGGAAGCAAGACTGACTGAGAAGTGCTGGAAATGTCCAGTATAGTCCCAGCTCAGAAGTGCTTCCTCCCACTCGTCCAATGAAATTAGTTTAGACTATTCCTTCCGTTTACCAACTTCCGTCCACCATGTTCCCTTTCTTAAGGGGGCAACGTCAACCGGCCACAGTCCACCCCTTCTAAACAATTTCATTGGCTGTTCATACTGTCCATCCAATCCAAAACTATATTTACAGTTCATGAGTAAAGTTCATAGTCCATTCCGGCTATGCTCAGATGTAGATGATTCAAAAGTCCAAGAAAATCAGAAAATGAGAAAAATGGAAAACAGTTCATTTCTTCACCGATGAAGCGAAGAAAAGGGAAACAGGGATTCTCAGGGTCTCTTAGTTGACTCAGGGCTCTCAGGGTTCTCAGGGTTCGTGCACCGTAGACTCCTCGTTGATTCTTCCTTTGGACGCGATGTAGCTATACAACAGTTTGAAATTAACCTCTTTCAGCTAAAGTTAGATTTCTTTGTGGAACACACTGAATTTCACCATTCTCTTGCATTACCCAATAAGTGTGACCCGGACCTTCAGCTGAAACCACCCCTCGGACAGGCTTAGCCTCTCCTGAGGGTGAAAATACCCAAACAGTTTTACCTAACAGATTCTTTTCTCTAACAACAGGAACTCTATCACCTTCTACTTTCCGTAGCAAATCTGAATGTGCAGGTCCAGCTCGGTTCACTGAACCTCTACTATTTACCAGCCAGGTTGCTTGTGCTAAATGTTTTTCCCAGTTTTTCAAAGATCCACCTCCCATGGCTTTGAGAGTGGTCTTCAACAAACCATTGTAGCGTTCAATCTTCCCTGAAGCTGGTGCATAGTAGGGAATGTGGAATATCCACTCAATACCGTGCTCTTTTGCCCAGTTCTTTACAAGGTTGTTTTTGAAATGAGTTCCGTTGTCTGACTCAATCCTCTCTGGAGTTCCATGTCTCCACAGGATCTGTCTCTCCAGACCGAGAATGGTGTTGCGTGCAGTTGCATGTGGAACTGGATAAGTTTCCAACCATCCAGTGTTTGCCTCTACCATAGTAAGCACGTATTGCTTACCAGAACGAGAACGTGGTAGAGTGATATAGTCAATCTGCCAAGCTTCACCATACTTGTACTTGGACCATCTGTCACCATACCACAAGGGCTTAAGTCGTTTTGCCTGCTTAATAGCAGCACAAATGTCACAGTCATGGATGACTTGCGTGATAGCATCCATGGAAATGTCTATGGATCTGTCACGAGCCCATTGGTATGTTGCATCTCTGCCTTGATGTCCTGACGAATCGTGAGCCCACCGAGCTAAGAATATCTCACCTCGGTGTTTCCAGTCGAGATCAAGATTAGAGTCCATGTCTACTTGAGAAACTCTTGCAGCTAGATCTGCCTGATGGTTGTGTTGCTGTTCCTCAGTAGCTTTGCTCTTAGGAATGTGAGCATCGATGTGTCTCACTTTCACTGGAATTCTCTCGATTCGATCAGCAATGTCCTGCCATAGGTTGGCTGCCCAAATGGGTTTTCCTTTCCTCTGCCAACCACTCTTTTTCCAGTTCTTTAGCCAACCCCATAGAGCATTGGCTACCATCCATGAGTCGGTGTAGAGATAAAGCTTTGGCCATCTCTCACGTTCAGCTACGTCGAGAGCTAGCTGGACAGCTTTTACCTCTGCGAACTGACTGGATTCTCCTTCTCCATCTTTCGCCTCTGCAACTCGGCGTGTTGGACTCCACACAGCAGACTTCCACCTTCGCTTGTTTCCAACAAGACGACAGGAACCGTCTGTGAACAAAGCGTATTTCTTTTCATCATCAGAAAGGTCATTGTAAGGAGGAGCTTCCTCAGCACGAGTTACTTTCTCCTCTGGAGGTTTAGCACAGTTGATACCTTCAGGCCAACTTGAGATCACCTCCACTAGACCAGGTCTTTCAAGATTTCCCATTCGAGCTCTCTGTGTTATCAGAGCCATCCACTTGGACCATGTTGAGTCTGTGGCATGATGTGGTGTGGATCCTTTGCCTTTGAACATCCAATTCAAAACTGGTAATCTGGGAGCTAAGAGAAGTTGTGATTCAGTTCCAATCACTTCAGAAGATGCTTTCACTCCTTCATAGGCAGCTAAAATTTCTTTCTCTGTTGGAGTATAATTAGCCTCTGAACCTCTGTAACCTCGACTCCAGAAACCAAGAGGTCGTCCACGTGTCTCACCTGGAGCTTTTTGCCACAAGCACCAGGTTGGACCATTGTCACTTGCAGCCGTGTACAAAATGTTCTTAATGTCTGGACCATCTCGGACAGGTCCCAGACCCATTGCTTGAACTACCTCTTGCTTTATCTGGTCAAAGGCTGCTTGTTGTTCAGGTCCCCAGTGGAAATGGTTTCTCTTTCGAGTTACATCATACAGAGGTTTCACAATCTGACTGTATCCAGGAATGTGCAGTCTCCAAAATCCCACTGTCCCCAAGAAACGTAGGGTCTCTTGCTTGTTTGTGGGACTTGCCATGGTAGAGACTCTATTTACCACATCCACTGGAATGTGTCGGCGTCCATCCTGCCACTTCACTCCCAGAAACTGAATCTCTGTGGTAGGTCCTTTCACCTTGTCTCGCTTGATGGCAAAACCTGCATTCAGAAGAATGTCAATGATTTTGTTACCTTTCTCAAAGACTTCCTCAGCAGTTTTACCCCAGACGATGATATCATCGATGAACTGGATGTGTTCTGGAGCACCTCCTTTCTCCAGAGCATCGTGGATCACTGCATGACAGATGCTTGAGCTGTGGATCCAGCCCATTGGCAGCCTGTTGAAAGTGTACTGGATTCCTCTCCAGGTGAAAGCAAACTGAGGCCTGCATTCCTCTGCTATGGGAATAGAGAAAAATGCATTAGCAATGTCTATGGTAGCATACCATTTGGCCTCTTTGGATTCCAGCTCATACTGTAGTTCCATCATGTCTGGCACTGCTGCACTCATAGGTGGTGTCACCTCATTCAGGGCTCGGTAGTCTACCGTCAGACGCCAGTCTCCATTCTGCTTCCGCACAGGCCACACTGGACTGTTGAAAGGTGAATGAGTTTTGCTGACGACTTTCTGACTTTCCAACTGACGAATCAGATTCTGAATGGGCAACAAAGAGTCACGGTTGGTTCTGTATTGTCTGTGATGCACAGTCTGAGAAGCAACCGGCAATTTAATGTCCTGTATCTTATGTTGTCCCACAACTGCAGATTCATCAGAAAGTTCAGGTCTGGCAGACAGCTTCAATTTTTGTCCATCAATTTCTATTGAAGCTACTCCAAAAGCCCATTTGTAACCTCTAGGGTCTTTGAAACGCCCTTCTCTCAGAAAATCAATTCCCAAAATACAAGGTGCATCAGGTCCGGTCACAACTGTATGCTTCCTCCATTGTTTACCAGTTAAACTTATATTAACCTCTACCTTACTTAACTCTTGAGATCCACCAGTGACTCCCAGAATAGTTATAGACTCTGATCCCTGATAATTTGATGGTATTATGGTGCACTGAGCTCCTGTGTCAACCAAGGCCCTGTACTTCCGAAATTGTGAAGTGCCAGGCCACTGGATGTACACATCCCAATAGATTCTATTATCTCTGTTATCCCTCTCCTCCCCCTGGCGGGAGGCAGGGCACCCCTAGTTATGGGGAACATGCGCACATGTGCATTGCACATATTGTGCAGGGTTATAACTTTGCATGTTATAATTGGAGCCACTGTTGGAGCTACTATGGTTGTTCTGGGGAACTGTGGAAGTAACAGCTACCCTTCTGGTATTGCTACCTTGGGTTCTGCCACTTTGCAATTCCCTCAGTCTCCTGAAAAGATTAGAAGTTGGTTGGCCATCCCAGCGGTTCATGTTCTCACCAAACTGATCACGCAGAGTTATCCAAATAGTTCTACGTGATTGCCTTGGTGGTCTGTTTTGGAATGACCTGTTTTGGAATGTCCTGTTTTGGAATGACCTCCTTGGAGGACGTGTATTCCTCACAGATGAGACTTGTACCCACCTGGAGGGAGAATTGAAACTATCCCTTTGTGCCAATTGGGATATGGAATTTCTAAATTCATCTTTTAACTCTCTCATGCAATTCTCAATTTTTCCAGACAGAGTTTCAATGGCTGAAACCAAAGAACCACGTGTCATGCTATCCTCCAATTGTCTCATTTGATCACTGAATTGGCCAACCGTGGGAGAAGCTCCACCATAACTTCTTGACACAATTCTGCTTGCCAGAATGTTTGCATAATTAGAAGGAGCAAGTTTGATGATCTTTTTAGCTAGACCAATACCCACAGGAACGTCATCAGGATTCAGAGTTTCATGTTCACCATAGAGTAGCTCTCTAACAGCAAATTCTCTCAAGCGCTTAATTCCCTCATCTATGGTAGTCCAGGGTTTAGGATTCCAGGGAAGATCATCTCGGGAAGGGTATCTCAGGGCAACCGCTATTAAAAGGCGTATCCAAAGATTAACCTTACCGAGAGCTTCGCCTAGATGTCTATCTATTCCATTGTCCCTTGAAAGAGTTCCTAACTGAGCTGCTGACTTGTCTCCAACTGTTAGAGCTGAAGCACCTGTATCATAACACCTACTAAGCCAAGCTAGAACTGGCTCCTTATCTGCCCTGGTGAAATCTTTACGGACATTTCTCAATTCCTCCCGGGGTGAAGAACAGTCCGTAATATCATCTTCATCTTCATCTCCCTGAATTCTTTGCCCGTAAAATCCTGCTGTCATTCTCCTAAGGATCTCTTTAAGCTGAGAACCACCTTTGCCAGCTGCTTTCCTAGCTTCATCTCTATCTTGCTTTGATCTCACTAGGTTAGCTAGATCTTTAAAACAAACCTTCTCTTCCTCCTGAGCAGGATCTTTTTGAGTAGAGGGCCCCTCACCAGGATCAGTCTCCACCTCTTCTTCTCCATCTTGGGCCTTTGCAGCTCTAGTCTTTAAAGGAGCCACCTTAACTGGAGCTGTGTTTGAATTTACAGCCACCTTAATGGAAGCTGACAGGTCCTGAGATAAATCAGCTGCTGGGGCAGTGACTTCCGGTCCCACCGAGGGAGTGGGTGGAAGTGACGTTGCTCCGTTAATGGCCGACGGAGAAGAAGAAGGAGGAGAAGGAGTGGGAGAAGGAGTAGGTGCTATGTTGATACCAGCCGATGCCCTTCGCTGCTTGCCAGAATCAGCAGAAAAGTCATTTAGAGCTGCTTTACCAATTAACTTTTTAGCCTTCTTTTTAACTGACATGGGTTCTCCACAGTCCTCATCACTAGATGACTCTGGGACTGATCGAGAGCCACGGCGTTTTCTTTTTGACCTAGTTTTAATAACAAAACACGCCCTGGACACCTTTTTCTCTCGCCATAAGGAATACAGAGAAAACACATTAGTTATCACCAGCAGCAGAATTATACACATCACATAAATCACTTTTGGATCCCAGGCATCACCTAAAGTTACTGTCTCCTCAGGCGGAATCTTAAAACCCTTTATCTCAATTGGGAGAGTGGTGGAGGTAACATTCCTGTATCTCACTGGCCATAATAAATTAATACATTTTCCATACCATAATTTAACTTTATACATAACCCACATATAAATTGTCCGCACCAAATATTTACCCAGGTAATCCAGAATCAAACCCAAACAATACCTGTAAACCAGAGCCCCAAAAATTGAAAAGAACAATCGCTCCACAAACCACAATACCTTCATGTTTGCTAATTCAGCTAGAAAACACTAAATCAATCAAATAATAAATTAAACTAATTATCTGCCCCACGTTGGGCGCCAATAAAAAAAAATGTGGTGGGTGGAAGGGTAAGGCCGAGAAGCCTCCTCCCTTCCCCCTTGTAAAGTAAAAGGGAAAAAAAATTGAAGGGAAAGGAAAAAAAAAACTCGCAAGCTGAATTAGCAAAGCAGTGGAGCTATATTTACAAAGCGATGTAGGGTTTGCAGGGGATTATTTACAAATTTACAATATCTACAATATATACAAAGATATACAACAGAGTAACACAGAAATGAGAGTAATCCCTCTCGGCAGAGAGGGGTCCCCCACCTCCGCTCTCCCCTCTCTCCCCCCCTTTCCCCAGAATGGGATAGAAAGAGAAAGAGAGGAAAGAAAGAAGTTAAAAGCAGTTTTGTGTTAATTGGAAGGGAGTTAGTATACAGGCCTGTTATCTGGTTTTCAAGGCCGAGGCCTTGGCAGAAAGCCCAGGACAGAAAGCTGTTGCCTGAAGAAGAGGCGGAAGCAAGACTGACTGAGAAGTGCTGGAAATGTCCAGTATAGTCCCAGCTCAGAAGTGCTTCCTCCCACTCGTCCAATGAAATTAGTTTAGACTATTCCTTCCGTTTACCAACTTCCGTCCACCATGTTCCCTTTCTTAAGGGGGCAACGTCAACCGGCCACACAAGGCATGGGTCAAGCCTTAAGTTAAGCCACAGTTCAGGGATTTGTTATAATATTAATTCTGACTTTGAGCACAAAACCTGCTAATAAACCTTTTGGGCCAGCAAGCAGGTAAAAGACCTATCTAGAGCAAAGGGCCTCCTGGTCTCTCATTCTCCCATCTAGATCCAGAGAACCTTAACAAAGATGCTCAAGCTTTTCTGGTTAGAGGACAAGAGTTTATGTACTTGATCCCACACATCTCAGATAACACTTTGGAGGCAAAACCAGTGGAATGACAGGCACAATGTAGAAAGCCAAGGTGGCTTAGCAGCAGTGCTATGGTAGCAGGCTAAGGTGGAATTAGTCAGAGTCAAGTTCAGATAGCTACCTAACAATAGGTATATTCAGGTTGTTGTTGTACAGACCTCTGGACTAGCTGAGGGACTTTGGTAGGGCAAAAAAGCAATGGAGAGATGCACATACACTGTATTTTGGATCCACAGTGAGCAGGGAGGAAGTCATGAGTGTGTAATGAGCCAAGGCAAGGATGCTGCAATGATTGCCTTCGTATTGTCCATTTATTCACTGCTAGCTTTTGCAGGTGCATTATCTTCTCTCAGTGAAGATTAATTGCTCTCTCAGTTAAGTTCCCTTGGCTTTGACAGGGGTGTTAGTCATAGTGGGAGCCTAGATAATGGAATTCAGTTCCCTTTGTTTGCAGCTTTTCTTATTTATTTTTAAGGAGGACATCTCCTCAGCTGAACTCAACTTCTCTTGTTACTTGTGCCAGCTGGGAGGACCACTAGAACTGTACCACTTGTTAGCTCATTAGAGTTCACTGCCTGATTTTCTTCTTTTTTTAATTTGTCCCTGCTAAGGAGAATGTAATCAATGTAGTTGTTTCTTGAAGACAATTTTCTTTTTGTAGGACATGAAGAATTTTTCATTTGATTCTGGCAACACCTATCTTTCCTATATGCATTCGGCAGTAGGACACTTAATTAAACATGCAAAAATTCCTTATATTACTGACTTGTTGGAAGATATGTCCTTCAGGAGCCATAATTAGTGAATCTCTGAATAAACTACTACATCTCAAGATTTCACATGCTGCAAATTCTGTAGATGTTCATTTTGTACAAAGATTTATTCAGAGAGATTTGCCATTGGAATGTGCTGCCCAGGGAGGTGGTGGAGTCACTGTCCCTGGAGGTGTTCCCCAAGAGGGGGACTGGATGTGGTACTTGGTGCCATGGTTTAGTAGCCATTAGGTCTGTGGTGACAGGTTGGACTTGATGATCTTTGAGGTCTTTTCCAACCTTATTGATCCTGTAATCCTGTAATTCTATCATATGCACAGGAATAAGAAGCTACATCATAAAATTAGACAACTTGGTAATAGTTACTTAAATGCAAGTTCAACTCTGGTTAATCTTAATCTCCCCCTTGTCATGACAAATTGAATTTTCAGGTCAGCTGTAGTTGTGGAAGTTGAAACTTAGTTGTGGGTGTATGGATGTGTGGTGCGTGCACACTAGAGACTGACTGAAGCAAATGAATAGCTCCTTTTTTGTGGCTCCTTGTCATATTCCCTCACTGAAGAGCTAAAAGATTGTTACAGTTCTTAATATGAAGAGGAACGTTTTGTCTTAAAATTTAATAGTACAGTTTCTCATTTCCCCACTACTTTAAATGTGTGTGCAGTTTTTCATCTTAATCTGAATTAAAAAGTAAAACCTCTCCACTGACCATCAAAGTATTACTTTGCTGCCAGCTTATTATACATAATCCCTTCCATCTATGTTGTCTTTGCAACCAATAGCATACATGCAGTGCTACAGGCTGGGGTCAGAGTGGCTGGAGAGCAGCCAGGCAGAGAGGGACCTGGGGGTGCTGGTTGATGGTAGGATGAACATGAGCCTGCAGTGTGCCCAGGCAGCCAAGAGGGCCAATGGTATCCTGGCCTGCATTAAGAACAGTGTGGCCAGCAGGAGCAGGGAGGTCATTCTGCCCCTGTACACTGCACTGGTTAGGCCACACCTCGAGTACTGTGTCCAGTTCTGGGCCCCTCAGTTTAGGAAGGATGTTGACTTGCTGGAACGAGTCCAGAGAAGGGCAACGAAGTTAGTGAGGGGCTTGGAACACAGCCCTGTGAGGAGAGGCTGAGGGAGCTGGGGCTGCTTAACCTGGAGAGGAGGAGACTCAGGGGTGACCTTATTGCTCTCTACAACTACCTGAAGGGGGGTTGGAAACAGGCAGAGGTTGGTCTCTTCTCCCAGGCAGCCAGCACCAGAACAAGAGGACACAGTCTCAGGCTGCGCCAGGGGAAGTTCAGGCTGGAGGTCAGGAGGAAGTTTTACACAGAGAGAGTGATTGCCCATTGGAATGGACTGCCCGGGGAGGTGGTGGAGTCGCCGTCACTGGAGGTGTTCAGGAGGAGACTTGACAGGGTGCTTGGTGCCATGGGTTAGCTGATTAGGTGGTGTTGGGTGATAGGTTGGACGTGATGATCTTGAAGGTCTCTTCCAACCTGGTTTATTCTATTCTATTCTATTCTATTTGGAATCCCTCAAGAAATTTAGGGAGTGCCAGAGTAGACACTTTCAAATATTGTCCTCAAAATGAACTGTGGCTTCTTAATCAAACATAGGGAATAATTTGTCCCTTGTGGACAAGCTAAGTCAATTTCTGAGCTTTTTCTGTTTGTGACCTGAACAGTTGGGCCACTTCAACTTAATAAATTTGTGGTTTAATAAAGTCATACCAGCTACAGTAAATTATTTCAGAGATAAACAAAACAGCAAGTGGAAGAGTAATGGATACATATTCTAAATTGAACTTCTCAACTGTGATTTCTCCTGCACTGTGATAAATGTGCAGCAAATTAACTTCTATTTTACACTCATAGAATTCCAGGCTCAGTCTAGGGTCTGGTTCCAATTCACTGCAGGTACCATCTTTGCAGTCTTTTGATAGACAAGTGACAGAGAAATACTAATGATGATGTAATTTCCTTTCTTATTTCTCTAAATATAATTGCAAATTCTACATATACATTGAATTTTATGAGGGGGAAAAAAAAGTGGTTTCTGTTTGACTTCCTAATGAATAACCTTCATGATGGCAAATATGATTTATGCTTGTTTTAGTGTATCTTCAGTCTTGATAGTTTCTAAAGCTACCTCTTTGAGCTTTCTAAAGTCAACAATTTAAGAGTCTTCAGTTTACAGCCATCATTTGTCAAGCTGATTCATCTTAAAGAGACAAACATTTGGTAATAGCTTATTCCAGAAACAAATTGCCAGAACCATCAAGACATTCACATGCCATCATTAGAGTATGATGGCTAACCATGAGCCAACACTCTGCCCCTGCAGCCAAGAAGGACAGTGTCATCCTGAGATGCATTAAAAGGAATGTGACCAACAGGTCTGCTCTGCCCTGGTGAGGCCTTGTCTGGAATACTTCATCCAATTTCATGCTCCCCAGTTCAAGAAGGACAAGGAGAGTCCAGTGGAAAGCCACTAGGATGATTAGGCGACTGGAACATCCACCTTGCAAGGAAAGGCTGAGAGAGCTGGGTCTGTTTAACCTGGATGAGACTGAGGGGAGATCTCACTAGCACTTATAAATGTCTAAAGGGCAAGTATCAGGAGGATGGAAGCAGACTCACTGGTGTCCAGTGACAGGAAAATGGGCTGTGAACACACACTGGAACACAAGAAGTTCCACGTAAATGTAAGTTAAAAATCCTTCCCTTTGAGGGTGGTGGAGCACTGGAACAGGCTTTCCAGAGATGCTGTGGAGTCCCCATCATTGGAGGCATTCAAAACTCACCTGGATGTGATCCTGCTCTGACAGGGGTTGGACTAGATGATTTTCAGAGGTCCATTCCAAACCCTACCATTCTGTGACTGGAGGAAGAGAGATTTGTAATGTCAGATCAATCACCATCTGCTTCAAACAAGGTGCTGGCAGTATGTACAAAAGTGAATGGAGTGCAGAAAGCTATTTCAGATGAACACTTGTGGATATGGAGGTGACAGATGAATCGGAAATTTGGTGGTCTTTTCCCTATCCCTTCTGCTCCCCACTCCTCACCCAATTCTAGAAAATCCCTAGCTGCTCTCCAGTAACCACCCAGTCCATGTTGCAAAAAGAGCAACCTTTTTGTTTATTTCCAACTGTTTCAATGTTAGCTTAAGCTGTTTAGCCCTCGAGGGTTTATTTTGTAGGGCAGCAAACAGATTTGTAGACTGCAATGATATCCTGTCTTTTCTAAGCTGTAATGTGATGTGGTAGGTGAATAAATGTATACAATGGAATACAGGTTTTCCCCAAAAATTCATCTTTGGTCTGCTATGTGGACTGTTAATGGGTGCTGAGCTAATGTCACCACAAAATCATTTGGCATAACCCCACCATCTTACCTTCGACTTGTACAGATCAGCTCTGAGCCCATCATTTTACAATTGGACCTATGCATATCTTCCTTCAACATGCATCATTTCACACCTACCTTTGTTGAATTTCATCTGGGTAAGTTCCTTGCAAGACTGAGTGACTTGGAAATGTTCTTTAAATCTTTGTAGCCTGCTCTAAACTCTATTGCTGTAAATAGCTTTGCACTATCAGCAATTTTCTTAACCTACTACTCATCTTGTCTGGTGAGAAGCACAAGTCCTTGTAGATCCATTGGTGATCTATTTTTAGCCTGACCTAACCATTTATTCCCTATTACTCACCTCTTAAACCAGCTGTACATTGATGCATGGGCCTTCTCTCACAGCCAGCTAGTTTCTTTGAAAGATTTGGGGAGAGACTTTCTCCAAAAATAACATTCTGTTCTAGTTATTTATCCATACTCTGGAAGCTCTGATGAACCAGGTGTCCCAGGAAATAAATCAGCCTGCTGATGAAGCTGGCTCACTAATAGGCCTCACGCAGTGAAAAGATTCCTCAAACACAAGCAGCACACAGAGCGTTTAAGAAGTGCCAACGCCAGCCGCAGCTGATGCAACAAACACAGTAATGAACTGCAGGCTGCTGCAAAGCGAAGTGTGCTTGGCTGATATGAAAAATAGGGTGCAAAATCTGTGGGGCACATGCTGAGGCAAGGGTCTCTCTAAGAGCTATGTTTCATGAGCAAGGCTAATCTTTCATAGTGGAGAGCGCTGAGGAGAGATCCAAATTATTCAGACATAAGCCAGACTCTGGCAAAGGGTTACTATTTAGAACTTAGAATCAACCAGGTTGGAAGAGACCTTCAAGATCACCGTGTCCAACCCACCAACCAATCCAACCCACCTAAACAACTAAACCATGGCTCCATGGTGTGCTACAGTGACCATAACTAAATATACAGGTGTGTGTATGTATGCACACATCCATATAAAATGATAACAATACGTAGATAAATGCAAAAAGCATTTAAAATGTTTACTTCAATAGTCAAACACTGAAAAATATTAAATCATTGCTTATTAATGCAATCACTAGTTATAAACTATAAGTAATTACTACTCAGTAAATAACTATTCACATATTTATTTTAAAATGATTCATCTTTACAAATAAGTTGTAAATTTCTCTGTCAGGAACTTCCACACCCTTTCACATCTAACTTCCGCCCCTTAGAGGGAACTGTCAAGAGTTCCAATATGATATGAATACTACAGTTGCCAATGCAGAAAGAAAGCCTACAACGAGACAGATGATTGTTAGAGATGACTGAACCTAGAAAACCCGAGAGGTGAATTTCTGTTGCTACCCTTCTAAATCCAAGTGCCTGAACATCCCAGATTTTGCAATTCAGGGCAGCCAAGGGTACCACTGTGATGGATGTGATGAAAGAACCAGGAAAGAAATCTTATTGTGAGGGGTGATCCAGATCCTCACAAATTATATAACAAAATCAGGTTTACTGAAAGGGAAGCAATGTCTTGAAAGGAACTGGTCTAACAGTGGAGGTCAAGTCACATGTTTTTTCCCTGAACAAGCATTTGGAGGCATATTCTCCTCCACCTAGCATTGTGAAAACTGCAGTTCAGATCTATTTTACTATAGTATAGCACATTGGCCACAACAACCCCATGCAGAGCTACAGGCTGGGGTCAGTGTGGCTGAGAGCAGCCAGGCAGAGAGGGACCTGGGAGTGCTGGTTGATGGTAGGCTGAACATGAGCCTGCAGTGTGCCCAGGCGGCCAGGAGGGCCAATGGCATCCTGGCCTGCATCAGGAACAGTGTGGCCAGCAGGAGCAGGGAGCTCATTCTGCCCCTGTACACTGCACTGGTTAGGCCACACCTCGAGTCCTGTGTCCAGTTCTGGGCCCCTCAGTTTAGGAAGGAGGTTGACTTGCTGGAACAAGTCCAGAGAAGAGCAACGAAGTCAGTGAGGGGCTTGGAACACAAGCCCTATGAAGAGAGGCTGAGGGAGCTGGGGCTGCTTAGCCTGGAGAGAGGGAGACTCAGGGGTGACCTTATTGCTCTCTACAATTACCTGAAGGGGGGTTGTAGACAGGCAGAGGTTGGTCTCTTCTCCCAGGCAGCCAGCACCAGAGCAAGAGGACACAGTCTCAGGCTGCACCAGGGGAGGTTCAGGCTGGAGGTCAGGAGGAAGTTTTACACAGAGAGAGTGATTGCCCATTGGAATGGACTGCCCGGGGAGGTGGTGGAGTCGCCGTCACTGGAGGTGTTCAGGAGGAGACTTGCTGGGGTGCTTGGTTACATGGGTTAGTTGATTAGGTGGTGTTGGATGACAGGTTGGACGTGATGATCTTGAAGGTCTCTTCCAACCTGGTCTATTCTATTCTATTCTATTCTATTCTATTCTATTCTATTCTATTCTATTCTATTCTATTCTATTCTAATACACTCCATCCAATGTCATAAGACTGACAGCCAACGTGCAGAGACTTAGCAAACAAGGTCTAAAATAGATCCCTGGGAATATGTGAAGGGAAAATATCATAAATATTGAACTAAGAATGTCCTTGGGTTCTGAAATGTAAAATTATGAAAATTGTAGAGATTTGGTCTTTGTTCTCAACATATTTTTTACAAAAGACATTCTTTTGCTAGCAAAATATTTTATGTAAGATTTTCCGTTTTTCTTGCTCTTTATTTTGAAAGGCAGAAGAAGAATTTGGAAGAGCTCTGTTGTTGTTACCAACCTCGTGAAGAAGTCATAGGGAAAGCTTTGCTTTCAGCATGATCAATGCATGTCACGAGACACACTATATCAGGCAGAGCTGTGCTGGTTTTGTGACCAGAAACCCAGTGTTGTGTTAGCTTTTCTTTTCACAGACAGTGCTGCTGTGCTCAGGAATGCCTACATAAATTGCTGGTGTGATACAGTACTAAAAAAACTACGACTACAGTCACAAAATCTGTCAGCAGAGGTATTTCCAGCAGATGGAAAGTTGCTCTTGTGAGCCATCATCTCAGTAGCGGATCCAAGTTTGATGACTTATACTCAAGAAAGATTAATCTTAAAAGGCATATGGAGAAAGCCTACCTGAAAGATGGTGGTGTGGGGGGGAAGCTCCACTGAGAGAGACTGTGAGAAACTATTTGCTGTTTAGTTCAGAGCAATCCTTCTCTAAAAAGCAAAGAATTATTCTAGCGTGTATACCTATACACATAATAGCAGATATCTGAATTAACATCAGGGAAGAAAATTAACTATTATGCATGAGAACAAATAACTCTTAATGAGCCATGAATAAATATCCATTTGAAATGAGAAGAGGATATCTAGACTATTGATGCAATCAAGTTCTGAAATGGGATTTTGAGACGACAATTAGGATCAAAAACCTCCGTTTAAAAATGCGTCTTAGTAGGCTCGTGTTTGTAGTACATCTGGACTCATTTGGCCACCCAGGAGCTGATTGCAAGTTCCATTCAACAGTGACAATCAAAGTTTGGCTAGGACCAAGGAAGAAGTTCTATACAGAAAGAGTGATTGCGCTATGGAATGGGTTGCCCGGGGAGGTGGTGGAGTCGCCGTCATTGAAGGTGTTCAGAAGGAGACTTGCTGGGGTGCTTGGTGCCATGGGTTAGCTGTTTGGGTGGGTTGGATTGGTTGATGGGTTGGACACGATGATCTTGAAGGTCTCTTCCAACCTGGTTTGGTTTATTCTAATAAAGGTTTATTCTAATAAAGGACCATAAGCATGTTACATGGCTGTTTCCCTATCTGTAAATTATTGTGAAGTTGAAAATTAAACCATTTAAACCCCTGAGAATGGTCTTGTTGAAGCAGAAAGTGGAAGAGCCATACCAAAGAAAACTTTCAGATAACTGAGTCTTCTATTTGTACCTTTAAAACTAATTAACTAGCTTTATATTCAAAATTTTATTCTATTTATAGGCATCTGCATATAAATTCTTATTAGAACTGCATCCTAAATAACTGCTAGTGATAATTTCCTATTCCTAGCCAGCCTCATCCTTGATTTAACTGAAAGATTTTTATTCAGGTCCACAGCTAGGTGCACCATGCAGTCTCAAACCTTTCCAGTGGAGTCTTCTGAAGGTTGGGTCTTTAATGAAAATTAATTGGCTTACATGATACTGAAACTTTCAGAGCCTATTGTAGAAGACCCAAGGGGAAAAATCTTCCAAAAGACAAAATGAAGGGTAAATACACAGTGGCTAAAACCTACAAATAATCATAGAATCATTTGGGTTAGAAGCCACCTGAAAGATCACCTAGTTCCAACCACACCTACCATGGACAGGGACACCCTCCACTAGACCAAGTTGATCAAGGCCCTGTCCAACCTGGCCTTGAGCATCTCCAGGGAGGGCATATCCACAACCTCCCTGGGCAGCTATTTCCAGTGTCTCACCACCCTCATTGTGAAGAATTATTTCCTAGTAGTCAGTCTAAAATTATCCTTTTCCAGTTTAAAGCCATTACCCCTCATTCTATCACTACAAGCCCTTGTAAAAAGTCCCTCCCCAGCTTTCTTGTAGGTCCCCTTCAGATACTGGAAGGCCACTATAAAGTCTCTTCAGAGCCTTCTTTTCTCCAGGCTGAACAGTATCAGCTCCAATTCTTTCAGCCTGTCCCCATAGGGGAGGTTCTCCAGATCCCTGATCATATTCACAGCCCTCCTCTGCACCCATTCCAACAATTCAATGTCCTTCTAATGCTAGGAGCACTGGAACTGGACACAGCACTCCAGGTGGGGTCTCACAAAAGCAGGTGAGAATCCCCTCCTTCAACCTGCTCATCACATTTGTTCTGATGCAGCTCAGCACACAGTTGGCCTTCTGGTCTTCAAGAGCACATTGCCAACTCATGTTGAATTTTTCATGAGCTAACATGCCCACATCCTTCTCCTCAAGACTGCTCTCAAGCCAATCCTCACCCAGCCTGTATTTGAGCTTGGGATTGCCCTGACCCAGATGTAGGACCTTGCACTTGGCATGGTTGGGTTTCATTAGGTTGGTAGGGGCCCACCTTTCAAGCCTGTCCAAGGCCTTCTGGATAGCATCCCTGCCCTCCAGCATGTCAACCAGATCACACAGCTTGGTGTAATCCACAAACTTACTAAGTGTGCACTCAATGCCACTGTCCACACTCAACAGCATTGGTTCCAGTATTTTAATGAGCACTGGAGCATCCCTCCCTTCATGTGGTTTGCCTGCACCCAGCTTTCCAGCTCACTGGATAGCAGAACAGCTTGATGGGGTGTCAGCCACCCCACCACAGTTTTGTATCATCATCAAATTTGCTGAGGGTACTCTCAATCCCCTCATCCAGGTCATTGATAAAGATATTAAACAAAACTGGACCCAATACCGATCCCCGGGGAACACCACTGGCCACTGATCACAACCCTCTGAACTCTGTCATCAAGCCAGTTTGTAATCCACCTCATGGACCAACCATCTATGCCACATCTCCCGAGCTTTTCTGGGAGGATGTTGTGGGAGTATCAACTGCCTTACTGCAGTCAAGGTATAAGACATTCACAGCTCTTCCTTCACTTACCAATTTGATCATGGTTTTGTGGAAGGCTATCAGATTAGTCAGGCAGAATCTCCCCTTGGTAAACTTATGTTGGCTGCTACTGATAACCTTCTTGTCTTCCCTGCTTTTAGAGATGACTTCCAGAATGAGCTGCTCCATCATCTTTCCAGGGATGGAGGTGAAGCTGACTGGTATGTAGTTGCCTGGGTCTTCCTTCTTGCCTTTTTTGAAGACTTGAGGGACATTTGCTTTCTTCCAGTCATCCATCAGGCACTTCTCCTGTTCTCCATGACTTTTCAAAAATGATGGAGAGGGGTTCAGCAACAGTGTTAGCCATCTCTCTCAGCACTCATGGATGGACCCCATCAAGGCCCATGGGTTTGTGTGTCTTTAGTTGGTATAAGAGATCTCTAACCTTACTTAGAGATCTCTAAGTCCTTACTTACCAGTAGAGTGTCCTCCTCCAGTTCTGCTCCCTTGCTTCCAGAGACTGAGGTTCTTGAGGGATGGTCTTAGGAGTAAAGACTGAGGCAAAGAAGGTATTCAGCAACTCTGCCAGCTCTGTATCCTGTTACCACATCTCCCACATCATTCAGTAGTGGGCCCCCCTTTTCCCTGCTCTTCCTTTTGTCATTGCTGTATTTGAAAAAGCTCTTCTTGTTTTCTTTCACCTCCCTGGCAAGACTCAGTTCCAAGAGAGCTTTCTTTTTTATCAAGTATTCTTCCTTTCAGATGGAAACCTTACTTTTCAACCATTCAAACCCTTCTGCAAGTATTCTGGCTATTTAAATTTATTATGAGCAGTTAAAGATGGTCTTTCAGTATATTCTTTTCAGTTAAGTCAAACTGAAAGCATGGATTTTTCCACTTGTAACAAGAATAGCTTTTACCTAGTCTAAGCATCAAAAATTAAATAGGCAGGTTCCCTCCCCCTAACTCTTCCACAGTACTCTTTGGATGTCCACCTAGCTTCCAAACAAATAATCTTCCTTGTTTTTCCCTCAGTCCTATCTAACATTGCAGTCCATGTTTTTAATCAATAGTAGAGAGTTGGTTGTTTTCTAAACGTTTCAAGTTCTTGACTCCCTATTGTGGCTTAGGGGAAAATAATTCCCACCCATTAATTATGCAAAGAGAAATATTTCACTCAAGTCACAGATGTTATAAGCTGCCTTCACAAACCATCCTGATATTTAAAACCAAAATCCCATCAACTGTGTTTTGCATCCAGAAAACACATATCAGGATATTAAAAAGTCACAGCAGCAGAGAAAGTGGAAACAGCAGTCTCCAGCCTTCAGAATGCTTAAAACAGATGGAGCAGATTAACATATTAAAAAAAAAGCCACCAAACTCTCAAGGAGAGAGTCCATGTCAGCCTCAGACTTTTTCTACATTAAAATGAAGAAAATTGTCAAGAAATACAAGGAGTACTCCTGATTACCTAAACCGATTCCTTCCTTTTACAATTTGGGAAACATTTCATGAATGGCTGTAGAAGAAAAATATGCTCTGTGAGATGTCAGTATGCAAGGCAGTAACACTGCTGCTAAGAGAATGATATATATTACAAAAGAGGATTGAACTTTAAACCTATAGCTACTTTGTGGACAGTAGGACCCTCAGTTTAGGAAGGAGGTTGACTTGCTGGAATGAGTCCAGAGAAGGGCAACGAAGTTGGTGAGGGGCTTGGAACACAAGCCCTATGAGGAGAGGCTGAGGGAGCTGGGATTGTTTAGCCTGGAGAAGAGGAGGCTCAGGGGTGACCTCATTGCCCTCTACAACTACCTGAAGGGTGGTTGTAGCCGGGAAGGGGTTGGTCTCTTCTCCCAGGCAACCAGCACCTGAACAAGAGGACACAGTCTCAAGCTGCGCCAGGGGAGGTTTAGACTCGAGGTGAGGAGGAAGTTCTTCACCGAGCGAGTCATTCGTCATTGGAATGGGCTGCCCAGGGAGGTGGTGGAGTCACTGTCCCTGGAGGTGTTCAAGAGGGGATTGGACGTGGCACTTGGTGCCATGATCTGGTCATGGGGTCTGTGTTGATAGGTTGGACTCGATGATCCTCAAGGTCCTTTCCAACCTAAGTGATACTGTGATACTGTGAACTTCTAATGATGGTGACTACACAACCTCTCTGGGCACCCCAATCCACTCTTCTGATTGTTGTCATGCTTAAGAAGTTTCTCCATAAAAACAGCCAGAACCTTTCATTTTATACCCATTGGATCCTACTACCTGATTCCACCTTCTTCATAATCCCTTTGTGGTTCCTGGCAGCCCATCAGGTTCCCTGAACTCCTCTATGCTGAGCCAGCCCCAGTCCCTCAGCCATTCCTCATGGAGGAGGGGTGTACAGTCCCTGCAGTAACTCACTTTCTACAGCTTCCCAGAAATCTGCAGCTGGGTGAAAGGTAAGCACACATACATGAGCATCCTGACATCAAACTGCAGTCATAACTCAGAAAATGTGCCATCCATAAGGCCAGTCAGCAGGAAGGGTACAGCTCCAGGTGAGTTACAGGCTTCTGCCCAGTGGCGATATCAGAGGTGACGTGATGCACTGGGATGGAGAGTAGGAAACAGAAGTAATTAAATCAGAATTAAATTCATTCATTCTGCTGCTCATAAACCAGCCTGCTTCTGTCAGGTTTTGTTTTCCTCAGATACAAAATTCAATGGAACTCATTATGTAAGATTTGTATTTGACACAGGCCTTTGAGCTTGTTGCTTCTGCATAGATATTAATTGTTCTTTTTATAGTTCAAAATGAAGCATGAAGCAAACAGATGAGCTTGAACAGTTTTATTCTGCATTGTTCAGCTCAATCCAAATCATCAATATGTGACTTTTTTCAGAATGGTAACTACTTTTCAGTTCTTGAGAATAAAAGTGACTTTTGCAAACTGAAAAGAAATTATGGGAAATGAAAACAGCTTCAATCCACAGAATGGATACACCATGGCTATCCCTGGTAAATTACAAACTTCTCTGTGGACATTTTACTTCCTGGGACTCCTTGAGGTGAGCTGTACTTTCTTTTAAGACTATCAGCTAAAATTAGCAGCAGGATTTATGTTCAAAGAATACACAGAATGTGCCTGAGGCCAGAAATGAGAAAGCTTTAATTAAAACATTCTCTGATTCCAAATCTTGAATGTCTGTCACAAGGGAACCTCCTGTGCTCCAGCTTGCACCCATTGCCCCTTGTCCCATTGTTGGACATCACTGAGAAGAGCCTGGTTCTGACCCCTTTTACATATTGATAAACATTACCAAGGTCACACCTCAGTCTCCTCCAGGCTACAGAGACTCAGCTCCCTTGGCCTTTCCTCATGAGGGAGATGTTCCACTCCTTTAACCCTCTCTATGCCTTTGCTCTGGACTCTCTCAAGCAGTTCCCTGTCCTTGAACTGAGGGGCCCAGAACTGAACACAGAATTCCTGCATATAAAATAACTGGATTTTCAGGATGGAAAGTGTTTTAAGTTTAGACGTTACCAAGCACAGGCATTAGGAGTATCCCTGCATACTTCTAGTAAACACTGCACAGCATGAATTAAATGCATTGAAGGAGTACATATTTAATTTGAAAAAGGAAAAAAGAAAGGCAATCTTTTTTAAAAGCATGATCAAAGGGCTGGAGCACCTCTCCTACAAGGATAGGCTGAGAGAGTTGGGTCTGTTCAGCCTGAAGAAGAAAAGGCTCCAGGAAGACCTTATAGTGGCCTTCCAGTACCTGGAAGGGACCCAGAAGGAAGCTGAGGAGGGTCTTGTCATAAGGGCATGTGATGACAGGACAAAGATCAATGGTTTTAAACTAGAGCAGGGTAGATTTAGATTAGACATTAGGAAGAAGTTCTTCACTATGAGTGTAGTGAGACACTGGAATGGGTTGCCCAGAGAAGTTATGGACACCTCATCCCTGGAAGTCTTTAGGACTAGGCTGTATGAGACTTTGAGCAAGGTGGGCTAGTGGGAGGTTCTGCACTATGAGAGTGGGGTGGAAATAGATGATCTTTAAGGTCCATTCCAACTCAAGCCATTCTATGATTCCCACACACAATACAGCAACTCTCTGACTGCAGCCAGAACTTTCAATAGTCCAAATCAGAGGGCAGACACAATAGGCAACACTCAGAAATTTGGTGAAATGAAAATAAGCAGTAGAACACTGAAATAGTAATGTACAGGTTACATACAAAAGAGGCTTCCACACTGTACACAAAGCTTGATTTCACCTATGCAAGTACATTACCCTTACTAATATTTACCACAGAGGCTACTGGCCTGAATCCTAAATGTGAGTAGGAGCAGTACCATGCTAGAAACAGCACCGGCCATGCAACAGAGTGCTTGGCAATGACAGGCTGAGATAAATCAGAGAAGTGGCAGATGGCAGAAAAGGCAATCATAACCGTAGGGTCTAGCACCACACACTATTAACACAGTAGGTCAGTAAGAGGTGTAGTGGGGAACAATGGACAAAGACAGTATTAAGACACTATAAATTGCTGCGAATTTTCTCTTTTGATTTATTCTACCACTTTTCACTCCCCTGCCACAAACCCCAGCGATCACTCCCTCCACTCCCCCTCTCTGGCACCTTAGCACTAATAATGTATTCCTTATTTTCTCTTTATTCTAAACCCCTTTACCAGTCTCCACTCCCCTGTACAGTTAGAGAGGCCAGTACCACCAGCCTCTTTTAATGCAATTTTCTTTCATTTCATTTTATAGTGCCTTTTCCCAGATCCTTGTCATTGCAAAAACTCCTTTTCTGTTTTGTCCCTTTCCTTCTCCACACACCAATCTTAGCTTATCTGGAGACAGCTTACCTCACCCTGAAGCCAGCCAAAATTCTGGAAACTGCTGCCTCTGAAGGGAGATGAAAAGAGATATAGCAGGAAAGAGATACCTCCATCTGGACCATCCAGCTCCCCTTTCCAAACCAATCCCCTTGCAGCTCTGGTTGTTGCATCCAGAGGTGTTATCTCACATTTAATACGCCTGAATGGGTTTCTTGAGATTTGTCCAACTGCTTTTCAAATTCAGATAAGAATTCACACACAGAACCTTTCAGGAAGAAATTCTGCAGCTAAACCAGAAGTGAAAAAAAAAATCATTCCATTCCTCCCTTTCGACCTACACATGAGCGACTTGTTTGATGCTGTTCAACGGTTACTTGAGGAGACCAGTAATGTGCCTTCACCTGATAATTTATCACAGTATCACAGTATCACAATATCACAGTATAACTTAGGTTGGAAAGGACCTCGAGGATCATCGAGTCCAACCTATCAACACAGACCCCATCACTAGACCATGGCACCAAGTGCCACATCCAGTCTCCTCTTGAACGCCTCCAGGGTCGATGACTCCACCACCTCCCTGGGCAGCCCGTTCCAATGACGAATGACTCGCTCGGTGAAGAACTTCCTCCTCACCTCGAGTCTAGACCTCCCCTGGCACAGCTTGAGACTGTGTCCCCTTGTTCTGGTGCTGGTTGCCTGGGAGAAGAGGCCAACCCCTTCCTGGCTACAATCACCTTTCAGGTAGTTGTAGAGGGCAATGAGGTCACCCCTGAGCCTCCTCTTCTCCAGGCTAAACAATCCCAGCTCCCTCAGCCTCTCCTCATAGGGCTTGTGTTCAAGGCCTCTCTCCAGCCTTGTTGCCCTTCTCTGGACACGTTCAAGTGTTTCGATGTCTTTCTTAAACTGAGGGGCCCAGAACTGGACACAGGACTCAAGGTGTGGCCTAACCAATGCAGAGTCCAGGGGCACTATGACCTCCCTGCTCCTGCTGGCCACACTATTCCTAATGCAGGCCAGGATGCCATTGGCCTTCTTGGCCACCTGGGCACACTGCTGGCTCATATTCAGGCAGCTGTCGATCAGCACCCCCAGGTCCCTCTCTGTTTGGGAGCTCTCAGCCACTCCGACCCCAGCCTGTAGCTCTGCATGGGATTGCTGTGGCCAAAGTGCAGCACCTGGCACTTGGACTTGTTGAATGCCATCCCGTTGGACTCTGCCTTTGTCATACCTTTGTCATATCCATCCTCTCTTACCTTTCAAAGGTGAGAAGCCCTATTCTGTATATTCTATGTAGTCTTATATGTAACTGACAATATATATATATATAATTTTACTAAACAGGACTAAACTTGGCCTCTACAAACATGCCTGTACTTCGGATTAGGTTAACTTAATCTGAAATGACTGAGACTAAGTAGAAGCAATTTACATAGAAAAAAAAGAAAAAAGACATATGAGAGAAACTTTCAGCATTGCAGTCTATTTTAAATATATACAGTGTATTCATAAATACAACCCCAAATAAAATATGTTGTGGCCTTCCAGCAGGCAAAGATTTGGTAAAACACAAAAGGTTTTGCTACACAGTAGTGGCAAACCATGACTTTTTCTAAAGCACTAGTCATTGTAACCATGATTTTTTCTAAAGCACTAGTCATTGTACAGCCTACCCTTCTACTGCAACAGAATAAATCCTTACTTCTGACAGTGAAAGCCAAGAAGCTCCCTAAACCCACACATTTCTCTCCATATCAATATAAACACAAGAAAATTAAATACTTAGATGCTCTTATTACTAATCTAAATGGAAGCAAAAAAAGATAGAAGGTAAGCAATAGATATTAGTGTGCTTACCTCCAATAACTTCCAGAATGAAGCTGGGAGGAAGAGAAAAAAGATACACTTTGGGCAGAGGGACCCCAAACATAAGAGCAACACTCAAACCCAGGGTGAAATAACTGCAGTTCTGGGGCAAGAAAAGATAACCTTGAGAACAAATACAGTTGTGTTTAGAAGTTCCTTCAACTAAACATAAGAGTCTATTTAAATGAAAGGACTACTGATTCAGTCTATTTTACTTGCAATTCCAGTTCGTCTTTAAGCACACAGAAATAAATGGATGCTGATACAGGCTCCCTGCAGAAAGCCCAGGCTATGCAGAAGAATTGAATGAAGCTCTGGCTTGCACATATCTTTGCTGTATTTTAGAATGCCTATTCCCATTTATTCTTCCCCATCCACATACTCATTTCTTATGGTAATTGCTGATATTATATTACTGACTAAGGATTTCACTCTATCAACTCTCTAATGCTTAGAAAATAGCGTTAATAGTACACTGACCATTGAAGTAAAGCTGGATAACAGAAGGAAGATAGGTACCTGTTTGCACAAATCACAGAATCCTCTATTTGGGTGATGTTTGGAGCTATTTTCAAGAGTGCCTTTTACATCCATGCTGTGTGTGCTCAATTTTCAGCTGACATCTTGAAGGAAGAGAGGGGGAAAAAAGAAAATAAAAGGAAGAAAACAGACCTTTCAGGCTAGTTAGAGGAAAAATCTGTCAGTGTGCCAGTTCCATTCTCAAAAGCACTTAGGAATAAAAACACCTCTTCTGCATGCTAAAGCAATTAGGAGCTCATGCACCTCAGCTAGATGTGTGTAATCAATGGACTGAGAGACCACTAAGAAGGAAATAACAGTTTAATATCTGGAAGTATAAAACATTATGCAGCACAGTGAGAAACAAATACAGGCTTTTCCAGGTACAATTTTGAAGGACAAACAACTTCATTGGTGATCCATTACTTACTGCAAATAGGGCATTCTGAGTATTATCCGTGAAGTAAAATGACAGTACGTTCAGAGCTACCCTGTGCCTCAAGAAAGGATTTTCAGTCAGGGTAGCACCACCTCCGAACCAGAAACCGACGATCTGTTTGTTTCACAACAGGACACAAGAACGGTGCAAGAGCGCACCCTCCCTGCAGCCAGGGCGAATTGAAGTCAGCAAATTCAATTCGCCATATTAACAGCAGAAAATCTTGACATGTCCTGTGAAGAAAGAAGGGTTGGTGTTTTGTTTTTTTTTTAAAGAAAAAAAATAAATCTAAAGCTGTTGCTAGGTTAGCAACATTCAGTTGCAGAACTCCAGGGGAAATTTCACTTAAAAACTCCAAAACTTCTGCAAAATGCAAAGGAAAAAAAGCTTTCCTCTCCAGATTCAGTGTTTACCTAAAAAGAAACAAGGACAAGCTGATTGTGAAGTACCCACTGAGACCAATCTGCTTAAACAGTGCTGCTAAAAAAAAAATAAAAATAAAGAGAAAAAAAAAACCCCACACAACCATCATGTTCACTGCAATCCTTTCCATAAAATATCTTTAGAAACATTCTGCTGAGCTCCTGCTACTACATGCAATCCCATGCAGAGCTACAGGCTGGGGCCGGAGTGGCTGGAGAGCTCCCAAACAGAGAGGGACCTGGGGGTGCTGATTGACAGCCACCTGAATATGAGCCAGCAGTGTGCCCAGGTGGCCAAGAGGGCCAATGGCATCCTGGCCTGCATTAGGAATAGTGTGGCCAGCAGGAGCAGGGAAGTCATAGTGCCCCTGGACTCTGCTTTGGTTAGGCTGCACCTTGAGTCCTGTGTCCAGTTCTGGGCCCCTCAGTTTAAGAAGGACATCGAAACACTTGAGCGTGTCCAGAGAAGGGCAACAAGGCTGGGGAGAGGCCTTGAGCACAAGCCCTATGAGGAGAGGCTGAGGGAGCTGGGATTGTTTAGCCTGGAGAAGAGGAGGCTCAGGGGTGACCTCATTGCCCTCTACAACTACCTGAAGGGTGGTTGTAGCCAGGAAGGGGTTGGCCTCTTCTCCCAGGCAACCAGCACCAGAACAAGGGGACACAGTCTCAAGCTGCGCCAGGGGAGGTTTAGACTCGAGGTGAGGAGGAAGTTCTTCACCGAGCGAGTCATTCGTCATTGGAACGGGCTGCCCAGGGAGGTGGTGGAGTCATGAACCCTGGAGGTGTTCAAGAGGAGATTGGACGTGGCACTTGGTGCCATGGTCTAGTCATGGGGTCTGTGTTGATAGGTTGGACGCGATGATCCTCGAGGTCCTTTCCAACCTAAGTGATACTGTGATACTGTGATACATGTGCATCCAAATAGTCTCTGAAATGTAAACGCATAATCAACAGCACATTTTCCCTTGGTAATTAAAATAGCATTCATGCCTCCAGGATTACAGTCCTCACAATCTCAGATGTCTACAGGCCCCTCTTCCCCCACATTCTTCTCTCAGGAGATCATGAGAGCCAGAAAGTGCAGGTTTTCAGTGCCTGCAACAGATAAAGGGCTACAGGGTAAAAGAGAAGATAACTGTGAGGTGAACGAACAGATGGATAATATTGAGAAGTGTTTATTAGCCTTTTCTTTCTTTGAGGTTGGTTGGTATGACTGTAATACCTTTGAATGCTCCAGACAGCATCCTGCATCTTAGGGTCTGTCCAGGCATTTATGAATCTTCCAAGCTATGTGTTGTCCAGGGAGGTGGTCAAGGCCCCGTCCCTGGGGGTGTTTAAGAGCAGGCTGGATGAGGCTCTGTCCAGCCTGATCTAGTGTGGGGTGTCCCTGCCCATGGCAGGGTGGTTGGAACTAGATGATCCTTGTGGTCCCTTCCAACCCTGAATGAAACTATGAAACTCTGAAAAATGCCACTGTACACTTAGGTGTCTCAACAGTTTCACTGTGTTCCACGAAGGGACACATGGACATCCCATCGGGCTGTTCTGAAAGCCTCAGAGATGGAGACATCTCTGAGCAAAGCTTAATGTGTGGTTTATGCCACAGTGGAACATTCTCTGATCTCCAAGGCTCATCTTGTGATAACCTTGTGATTACATAGCAGACTTTTAACATGATCTAATGTGTGCCCTCCAGCTTGAATGACAACTGCATAGTCAGGGTTGGTCCCAACATTCCATTTGCAGTAGATATATTCTTCAGACTAAGGCTTATTACCATGAATACCTCCTAGATGTCAAGAAAACTTTAAAAAGTCCTCTGACCTGGAAGTCTCTGATGTGAAAAAATAAAAGCAGCCAGTAAAATAATTTTCTAATCCAAAACACCCCTTAGAGAAAGCTACATCAGACACTTGAAAGGACTGAAAATAGGAAACTAGCATGGATAAAAATTCTGTAAGGT
Organism: Melanerpes formicivorus; assembly: GCF_026170545.1. NCBI lineage: Eukaryota > Metazoa > Chordata > Aves > Piciformes > Picidae > Melanerpes > Melanerpes formicivorus. The sequence continues at coordinate 18,837,741 of NW_027142367.1, read as the reverse complement.
CAGATTTGTTGTTAAGTCCCAAATCTTAACTCTCCAGGAGATGAGTAAAAGCCACCAAAAATTCTGTTGTATAAAGTTGCAAGACCATGCTTATAGTCTAAGGGCATATCCTGACTGATATTTTAAGTATCAGATTTAGAGGAGCTGCAGGGAATGCACAGACAAAACAGACGACTAAATCCTGCATACATCTGACAGTACTGATATTAAAAACATTGTAGATGAAGTAATAGGCAAAACAAGTCTTAAAGGAAATAGTTCTCCCATTGGGACAGTGTAGGCTACTCACACCAAGTTAAACCAAGTACCCTAAAATAGCGAGTAAGAAAATTTTGGGGGTCACTAAGACCTGACTGAATAAATAGATAGGAGAGAGTCCTGGGGAGGAGATAAAGTAATTTATTCACTTAAATACAGCAATCCTGTGGTAGGACCTTTCCTGACTAGGTCAAAGAGTGTAATGAAATTCCCATTTCCATTTTTAGCACCAAAGCACTAAGGGTTATTGGCGGGGTCTGAGATGCTCCAGGACTTCTTGTTTCCCAGATACCACATTTTCTGACAGGAAACCACATGCATTTTTTTACCAAAACTGAAAAAAAGGAGGACTGGCAACAGCCATGGCACATTTCCTAGACCCATTTAATCCAGTTAGGCCTCCTACTTGTCATGCACAGATCTGAAATGACAGTCAGCTAACATATTCAGCATCCCCAGGAGGCAAGTCACTCTTATGTCAAAGCAAAAGATCATAAGTTTGTCAATATAGCAGCAGTGCAAATTGATGTAAAAAGCTAGGTGATGGTATCTGTCATCCCTAGTGTTTCACATCATTTTGACATGCCATAAAAGGTGACTTTAGCTTTGATGAATCTCCAGATGAAGGAGACCCTCCAGTGTCAGAAGATTCTTTAAATCTGTGTCTGGAGCTCCTGACTTGACAGAATAAAGAGGATTGCATTTCTTTTTTGTTTGCTTTGGTTTGAGTTTTGTTGTTGTTATTTCCACAAAGTGAGGAAAGCCACAGACAATTTTAACCAGTAAAACTCTGGACTTGTAACAAAAGAAAATCATTAACACTACTGGAAACATTTCATCTGATACGTCTCAGATTCGCACATCTTTATGAGCCATGTTAGTGAATTCAGCCAACAAATATGCTCAGGTCTCTCTCCATTTTTTCTAACCCATAAGATTTCACAGTTTGGAAATAGCTATAAATGCTTAATTGCCAGTCTCATGCTTTTTTGCTTTGTCCCATTTCTAATACTTGGTACTATAAAACCCTAACACCATACTGGTCCTGTTTCCCACACTTAACCATATCAGCAAATTCAACCAGTACATGGCAGGTCTTGTGTCATGATCATTAGCACAGTAAAAGTAATTAATTTCCAACATTAAATCTTAACTAATTTGTTAGTAGATTGGCAGCTTGACACGTCAGAATTCCCAGTCTGCTTGGATAGTTACATTCCATGTTAAGATCATTAAGATCTCACCTTTTTTTTTTTTCCCTCCTTTCTTCTTTATGGAAATTTCTTCTCTATATACCTGCTCCTGATGAATGTTCTCACTCTGATTTCTCAATGCAAAATAAGGGGCAGATACAATCTAGTTATTGAGGAAAGAGCTTGGGCTAACAGAACCTTCCAAATCTTACCTCTACAAAAAACTTTTCACGATGAGAAAAGTTGTTTCATCTCCATCAGTACTGCTTTACTATCTTTCAGGCAGTATGAGTGTAAATAATATACCCACTCCTTTACTGCAGAATAAATGCAAACAAGTAGATTTTTATCAGGAAAAAAAAGTGAAGGACTCTACATTTTGGAGTATTTTACTGATACTCTACACAAACTTCATTTACTTGATCAGTAACCTATGTTTGGGGACTACGCATTTCCAAGGATTAACTGCTTCAGAAATCAGTCTGTTCTTGCCTGTTTCAACCTGAATTTGCAGACCCATTTTACCAAGTGCAGGACAAAGAAACAACAACATAAACCCAACAAAATAAAAAACAGGTTTTATTTCTTTGGTGATTGCCCTGGGTTTTTGTCTGGGAGGGACCAGTCAGGGCAGCCTGTTGAATCTGGTACTGAGTATTCAATACCAAGTGTATGTCATGCCAGAGTAATCACAAAAGTGCTAGCTGGAACAAAGGATTAATGGGCTTGGAGCTCAGTTCCTATAAGGCTTTATTCTGACTTCCAGTTTTGGGTGTTGGTCTCTTCCCCTCTGCAGGCTGCTGTCTTAGATGCTGCCCCTCTCTGCTAGCTTGGCTTGTTTGCTCTTTTGCACGGTGTTGTACATTGTGTCATTTCATGAAGCTCTATCTCAACCCACGGGACTTTTTGTTTCTCTTACTCCTGTTCAGGAGTGAGCCTTGTTAGGGCAGACTGTGTTGAAGCAGGGCAGTCTATTTTTGGCACACAAATGTGTGGCATGAAAGGGTTGAGATAAGAAGTGAGATAACAAAAAGATGTAATTAAGGCTTGTTAAAAGAATTTCGTATCCCTGCCTTTTTCACGTAATATGTTCTCTGTCTTGATGCATTTGTTTTCCAGGTGTGGCTGCAGCCAATGTGCTGGGGCTGTGAGAGACTATATCTTGTCTCTCTTGATACAACTCAACAAAGATACAATCACCTTTGCTGCTTGCCCAGACAATAGCTGATGTGTATTGGGCAGATGCCACTGGAACGACTCTTGGGAAGGTGCATACAGGAGAAAGACCTGGACAAGCCAGTACCAGAACAAGAGGACACAGTCTCAGACTGTGCCAGGGGAGGTTTAGGTTGGATGTTAGGAAGAAGTTCTATACAGAGAGAGTGATTGCCCATTGGAATGGGCTGCCCAGGGAGGTGGTGGAGTCACTATCATCAGAGGTGTTCAGGAGGAGACTTGATGGGGTGCTTAGTGCCATGGGTTAGCTGTTTAGGTGGATTGGTTGATGGGTTGGACGCGATGATCTTGACGGTCTCTTCCAACCTGGTCTATTCTATTCTATTCTATTCTAATGACACTGAGAAGGAAAACATGAGAGAAGGAGAAGACTGGGGCAATGCTGCTCTGAAGAAAAATGGAGAGAATACCAAGGGAGAAAAAATGACAGAGACATCACCATGTAGCCTAGAAGAAGCAGACCAAGAGAAACCTCTCCGTGTTCTAAGTTCCACCTGCTGCAACTCATGGAGCTGAAGAGGCTCAGAGGACAGCACAGCCAACAAGGACACCAAAGCTGCAGCACCCTTCCTCCACAGATTGAAACTGTCTTGGGGGGTGAAGGGTGTGGTAATATAATTCCTTTCCTCTTTTTAGGTTACATAAAACCTTACACACTGCTATTCATAGTGTTCTCTGTGATGGTACTTTTCACCTCAGAGGAATGGATTACTGCTATTGTGGCTGACCTGGATACTGTCACATTATGATATGGCTACTCCACCAGGTACTTGGTTTAGATGTTATCTCACCCAATTGATGGGCCAGGTCTTCTCCAAGGTAATACAGGTCTTCCCCAAGAATAGCACCTGGAGATCTGCCCCAAGGACGGAGAATGATGAGCGGGAGGGCACGCAGGAGAGTATGGGGTAAGCGCCTAGGAGAGCAGCCACCTGCGGTGTTCTGGAATTTCATCCCCAAACAACAAAATCTTGACAGATTGGTAAAATATTTTAAAAGGCATACTATCAGCCCAGAAGTTCCCAAGAAACAGAAATCCCTGCATTGTATTGGGGCTTGCCCCATACCTTATAAACCTTTATCATCACTGTCCAGAGCATGGAGGAGCAAGAGAAGGTCTGTGGATCAACAGACAGACCTACAGGCACTGTTGCTACTCATGCCCCAACAGCAGACATGGCAGCTGCACCAGAGAATCAGCCTGTACCATTATCAGTTGTCCCTGTATGGAAAAAGAAATATACAAAGAAAACAGTTTGCCTTGCACAGGATGAAACAGTCATCTCATGAACAAGAGGATCCGACAGAGATGGTCACTAGGTCTTTATTCCTGACCTTGAAAGATGGCCAATGACAGTGGATGAGTAGCAGGCTCCAGCAATACAAGGAAGGTCTCTTTTCCTCTGTACAGGCCTGGGTTTCAGCTGTGAAGGAACTGTCCTGGGAGGTCCATAAACTTATAAAAAAACATATCCTATTCCCCATTTACATGGTCCTGTATTTCAGACAGGTGCTTCCCTGTCCAAGAGGGAATCTGGGAGGTATGCACAAGCATATTCTGGGGTTTTTCTTACATGACTATGAGGAAGAGAGATGGAAAACCCCCTCCAGTCCAAGCTCTATGACTCTGAATTACAAGAAAACTTCCCAGAAGAGCACTGTCCCAGTTTCCCAAAACAGCAGACCAACTGATACACTTCTGATCCTTCTGAAGGGACTTCTAAAGCATCTTCACAAGGCAAAAGTGATTCCAGTCAGAATTAGAGGGGCCCTGCCTGCAACCAGGTGAAGGAAAGGGACAATCAGGTCCATTGGACTGTGTGGACCAGATGACCTGGCACATCAGACCCACAAGAGTATAAAGCTTTAGTAGTTGTGCACCTGTATCTACTCTGATGCCAGACTATAATGTGTGGAACTCGCCAGTATCTCTGGTGTGACAGGGGCTCCCAACAGCTGGATGTGTTGGAAATGGAGCACCCAAATGCAGGCCACAAATTACTTTTATGTGCAGAGGTGAAGTCACTGGAATCAACTGCCCAACAGGTGGAAACACAGCCTCACCCTTTGGACCAGTCATAAATGATCCCGACTGTACTGGAACAGGGTGGAGCTCCAGAAGACCTACAGTAAGACGACCAGTGTGTACCACAGGGTGATCTAACTTTTGAGTGGGAATAAAGAGTGAATGATGCATGTCACATATTGAATTATCATAGTTACTGCTGGGCATGATGTAGATGGTATAGAAGAAGGGGTGGAGAACATCCCACTGTCAGCTGGAGGGACCTGTCAGAAGAGCCTATTGAACGTGCTGATGAGTATTTGACAGCATGCTGATGCCAGGCCAGATTTCCAAGGGAAGTGCTAGCCAGAGCAAAGGATGATGGAGCTTAGAGTTCATTTCCAGGGGCTTTCTTCCTGTTTCTGGTTTGGGATGTTGGTCTCTTCTGCTTTGTTGGTTGCTGGCTAGGATGCTGTGCTTTCCCACTTGCTGGCCTGTTCACTGATTGCTTTTCTGCAGGCTTGGCTTGTTCACTCACTTGCACAGTGTTGTACATTGGATCATTTCAATAAACACTGTAGCTCACGCTGTGAGGCTTTTTGTGTGTTCTAGGTCCTGTCTGGGGGAGTGAGACTTCTTAGAGCAGACTGTGCTAAATCAGGACAGTGATATCATAGAAAAACATAAGATTAGGAAGTACCCTACAGGTCAAAGTGGCCCAGTCTCCCAGCACAGCAGGACTGGTTTTGGAGTCACACTGGGTTACCTGAGGCTTTGTGCAGGCATAATTTTAGTATCTCTCAGGATGAAAATTGCACAACCACTTTAGAGCATTTGCATTCACTGCTTAACTACTCATGATTTACAACACTCACATGCACATAGAGAATGTAACTCACATAAACCTGTATTCCTTGATCATTTCTTTTTAATGGGAAGATAAGGAAATGCAAGTCATTTTATCCAATAATTGTATCAGGAAGTCATAAGAAAAGCGGTGCAGACCTGCCCTTGAGAAGAAGCATCAGCATTTCCTCTTAATCTGAGGGTCAAACAGATGCCCTTGGTCTTATTTTAAGCCCCTTTTGTGCTGCTGTCCTTACAAGGGCCTAATCTCACATTTGCAGCTATCTGCAACTCTGTTCATTCACAGAAGACTGCACATACTTTTATATGAATAAAACGTTAAGCTTCTTTGTTTCTCAGTCTCCTAAAACACTGCTCTGAAAAAAAAAAACAGAGGTGATTTGGACAGGTAACTCCTGACTAGGGTGATATTTCACTTACATATCTTCATAGTTTCATAGTTTCATTCAGGGTTGGAAGGGACCACAAGGATCATCTAGTTCCAACCCCCCTGCCATGGGCAGGGACACCCCACACTAGATCAGGCTGGACAGAGCCTCATCCAGCCTGGGCTTAAACACCCCCAGGGACAGGGCCTCGACCACCTCCCTGGACAACCCATTCCAGGGCTTCACCACTCTCATGGGGAAGAACCTCCTCCTCACATCTAGCCTGAATCTCCCCACCTCCAGCTTCATTCCATTCCCCCTAGTCCTATCACTACCTGAGATCCTGAGCAGTCCTTCCCCAGCCTTCCTGTAGCCCCCTGCAGATCCTGGAAGGCCACAATGAGGTCACCTGGGAGCCTTCTCTTCTGCAGACTGAACAGCCCCAACTCCTTCAGTCTGTCCTCATAGGAGAGGTGCTCCAGCCCTCTGATCATCCTTGTGGCCCTTCTCTTGACTTCTCAAATTAGCTGGATACATTCAAGAATAATCCTGAAGGGGTGGGAGATGTAGTCCATCAAAAGTTTCAGCTTTTCCTCTCCAAAAATCCAAACCAAAAAACAAACAAAAACTGAAAAAAAAACCCTGACACAACAAAAAGTACCCCAAAAAAGGTCCAAAACACTAAAACCCCACAAAGCCCAAACAAAACACACACACACAAAATTAACAAACCAATTTAATACAAATTAATATCCTGTTTAAAAAAAAAAGGAAAAATCCTGCAGCCATCTGAAAAGATTAGAGGCAAGGTCAGCTACAACAGGCTTCTGGCTGTGTAACTTGAGGTTCAGTAAACAAGGCAGCATTGCCATCCTGACACCACTTTCTTTTACAGGTGAGTTAAACAGCAATCTGTACTGGGTCTGAATACTGGGATCTATTCACAAAGGACCAGATTGGAGCTTTTATCCCAGCTGATGATCTCACACACCCATCCACACATTTGCTGAAAGCATTACATTTTCTAGGATCTCAACTACCTTCCAAGCAGGGAGGCTTGCTGCTGGTGTATGAAGGTCAGGCAGAAACCGATGCTTCCTCACATACCATACAGCCTACCCCACCCCCAGAGTGAATTATCCATTGCCTGCTAGCATTTACAGTTTAAGCTTTTCCTTCTGCCCACAAATGATAAAGAGGTGACATTGCTTGAAGGTATACTACATTTCAGCACTGCTGACAGACCATTGCTATGCCCATCCTCAAGATGCTGTCCCATAAGCTGTTCCGGTGGGAACAAACACTGCTGGAGGAGCAACACTGTACCAGCACTGTACCATTTATATCTTCTTATCCTGTCTCAGTGCATGTAAGGGATGGTGTTACAGCAACACACCACCAGCATTGACATCTCTCATAAATGGTAACAGGTAGTAAGTGTGCCACTTCCATGATGTACCGTGGGGGTCCTGTTCTTCCCTTCAACTTGCCACGTCTTTCTTCTACATGCAAATAGCATGGCTTAATTTTGCCTGTGAACAGCGCACAAAATAGTAGGGCTGAGAAACATATCTGAAGACCTGATTTCTGAAATTTTGACTTATAGTCAGTTGTTGACATTTCAGAGTCCTCTCAGAGGGTTAATAAAAGGAAAACAAAGACACATCTATTTTCTGAGGCTGAAAATTGAAGACTTTGAAATTAATTTAGAAACTACCGGGAAGGATTAAAAACAACACACTATGGAAAGTTAAGGTATCCCAAGGGATCAGCTAGTCAACCTCCTCTTTCAATATTGATGAGAAGTAACCTCCTGCTCCTTTGCTGCCTGAGCTATCAAGGGATTGAACCCACAATTATAAAACCAACAGCCACGCTCATTGTTCCCTTTACACACGTCACAAATGTTTGCGGAGGGCATCCACCCACAATCCAAGCTCATTCTGAAGGTATCCGGTAAGAACAATTTAAAGCAGATGCTCAAAGTGTTCATCCAGCAATGAGACACGTCCAAATACTACCACATTCATTGAAGTCCCCATAAAAATGTACAGAAGAGTGACTGGTCTCCAAAGTTTATTAAAAATCAAAGAATAGAAAACTTTACATAAAAATATGTCAATTTTAGCTTCCACGTAGTTGTCCACACAAAAAAATTTAAACATTTTCAAACCTGTAGCACATAACCACAGTGATAGCCAGGCCAATTTATTTGGTTCACCATGACTGAAGTGTTACATGATACCACTTTCCCAATGAGTTTCGCTTCAAAATGGACGCTAGTATAAGACACCAACTAAAGCCTCGGAAGGCTCTTGAATGTAGTTATGCTCAATATTGCTAGTGTGTGAAGACTAAGCAGTACAGGCTCATGTACCAGCCCTTAGATATTATTTATGAAACAGCTCACAATTTTTAAAACTCTCTTTTTTTTTGTTTAAATTGTGATGAGTCTGGAGCATTAAGACAAACTTTTTGCAAACAGATATGCACTACTCTACTTTGGAATGTTGCCCTCTCTCCCTTCAAGGACCTGCTTGTGTTTGACAGATTCAGTAATAACATGAACTACTTCTGCTTCGAAGGCATACAGCATATGAAAAAGCTTCATGCTTGACACCTCATTTTAATATTCAGATATCAGTTTTAAAACCTTCTCTATCTGTACACAGTATAGACGTCCTGTTAACAGGATTCTTCAGTCTTCTCTGCTAGTGGACTCGTATAACTGATCTGTAATTTTCTATATAGCTTAAGAACTCTCATTTAAAAAAAACCCAGGAAGTCAGAGGGCATGAGATGTGACCTACTCCCAGGACAACTGTGGTGCTGTAAAAACAGGGTTAGGCAGGATGTACATTTCTCAAAAAGTTAAAGACAGTGTTTGTCATGGCAATACACACTTGCATAGTATACCTGTATGCATCTGTAAATTAAGTGCCAGCCACTCATACCGCGTACAACACTGGGCTGTGCTCTCCTGCAATACATTAAAAGATACTTCTTGTAATGCTTAGAGCAGCTGAAGTACTTTTTATATATTTGCTCTTAACAGAACTAATGCATACTGCTATACAGATTCCTTAATGGAATCAACATATTTCCTTTCTCCACATTCCTTAAGCCGGGTACCTCTATTTAATAAGATTGTTTGAACCCAAACATTAACAGGTTACGTTACTAAAATGTATCAAAGCATGTCATTCACAACTTCAATTTTCACATCAGGGCTCGAAACCAACATTTTTCCTCTCCCTCTTGAAAGTTTTACTTCTGGTACTACAAATGCTGAATTTGTTCTTCAGTTAAAAAGAATAAAATTAAAACTCATTGGTCAGAGCGAGACCATTGATAGAGGCCAGACAATGAGCTAAAAAACATGGGGTCAAAATGCTTTGGAGCTCAATACCTTCTTAAAACCAAAAGCCAAATCGCACTTTCATTGTGAATCGAGAAGCCTCAAATATTACCAAATATCATGTTTGTAACACTGCTCAGACAACCTGCCAAAACTATGAACCCAACTTAGATAATGCAACCTGGGAAAGGATCTGTAAATTAAAAAAACCTCTTCCCCTTAAATATAACTTATGTGACAATATGAAATTAAATTAAAAATTCCAAGTTATTGCACAAATTATACTTCCAGTATTTACAGAGCAAAAGATCCTGAACTTTGAAACAAAACCAGAAGAGCAGCAAATTTCATTTGATGAACTCCCAACTTGATTTGCTGCAAAGAAAAGAAAAAAAAAAAACAAAACAAACAAAAAATTCCAGGGGGCCGAAGTTTCTTTCACTTCTGAAACAAAAGAAAACTGAACCCACAAAGGAACAGATGTAGCCACAGCAAAAATGCCACAGCATTTGTAAATGTCCTTGCAGTTCCATTGTCAGAGCTGCTTCAGCACTGTATGGACCATTGTGGGAAGGCAGAAAACAAACTTCCACATTTAATAAGGCTTCACAGATAAGCACGACTACTTCTTGAAGATGGACTGAACCACCACACAAAGAAACATGCAAAGAAGTCAGCTGCAGATATTTGGCAACACCAATAAAACGATGTGCTGGACGCTGGTCTCCATCCCTCAAGTGGCACGCAGTTCGTCTGAACAGGGAAGGTCATTTTGGCATCTGCCATTATCTGCTCAGACTGATAGGCAAACTGTCCCTGTGTTTTTTTCTTCTCCATATATTACGATTGTACTGGTGGTGTCCTCGGTTACCAACTGGTTGCCTCATGCCTCCGCTGCCGACAGGGCTGTAGCTGTTGCCTTGGTTATGAGTTCCTTTCATGGAAAATTTCATTCCACTGTGCTGCTAAAAAAACAAAACCAAGAAACACAACCCACATAAGATAAGCACTCAATGTAGGCATACAAGCAACAGAACACATATATGACCAGTGATATTTCCTCAATATACAAGTCATTCCCACAGAACACTGCTTGAGCCAACTGGTGGTCTCACAATTGTCTAATTTGAACTGAGCAAGCCCAATGGCATTAGCAGCTTAAGATGTGTTTTCTGAAAGTGTCCTGCAAATGAAATGGTGTAGATTTCAAAGCATCCTTAGACACCCTCGGATTTCAGCATGAAACACACTTACTGTACATCACCCTTATAAAAACAGAAACCTTCCATATTAATCTGTGACAGTCAAGCCTTTTTACAAGGGTCTTAGCAAGAGCATGACCAAGTGAGATACTCGATAAGACTTTCAGAAGCATCACAGATAAATGGAAGGGCATGATCATGTTAGCTGGCACAAAGCCCAAGTGTGCTCTGCCCATAATCTCACTCAGCTACAGGTAAACTAGTTATGACTTGTAAGTCCTACTGGCCTGATCATAGAGCTACACAGCTCCAATACCATACCCTCATATCTGAACCAAGGCAAAACAACTAAATGATCAGGAACATAACATAGTGTGACACTGGTGTGAGTAGCGGGGGTGGGGGTAGAACGGAATTTCCAGTTAACCTGGAACAGAAACTGACAAAATGTTCAGTGACAATCTGAGTAAGTCTACCACATCATTTCAAAAGGTCTTTTCCAGACTGAACCATTCTATGATTCTATAAGGTACTAGAGTAGTCATTCCTAACACTTAATGGCAAATAGCAGTTGGTTCAAGGCGTATGTACTTAAAATAGATACAGTTTTCAAAGATTAAGTCAAAGCAGACTTGCCAAATAGTGGCAACTTCAATGCAAGCAACCTTTTCTGATGTCTGCAGCAAGACCTTTTGGACTGAAAACTGGCTGTCTTTAATAAAAAGCTAATACATCAATTTGTCTGCTGTAAGTGGTTAAACAGAAACATCCCAAAGCTAATTGATTAGGAATGTGAAATATCTGCAGCTAGTTTAGTAACCTGTGTTTCCAAAGAAGTAGAAAGAAATATAAGAACACTACACCGTCCTTCTAATACAAAACCAAAACAGTTACTGAAGGCAAAAATTCCATCAGTAAGGTTTTACTGTCAAATTATAATCAGAAGAAACACGGAGCATACATAAAGACAAACCCACAAAGACTGGAATTGAGGAATAAAGTTAACTGTAGGGTGGTAAAAAAACCTGAATTATAAAGGTGTCTTGTGGTAACAATCAGCCTTCAACATGCAACTTGTAGAATCATAGGACAGACATGCTAAATACTATCCTCAAAATACCAATGGTAAAATACTTAAGAACAAACAGGAAAAGGGAATCCAAGCTGAGAATCCCTGATGCTTAAACAGGTATAACTGCTTTGCTAAACTACCTACAAGAAGCTATTTATAAAGGTGAACATGAGATAAAGAAATGCAGAATGTTACTTCTGGCAAGTGGTCCTTCAGGTAAACACACCGTCTTGTCAACAATCTTGCGCAGCAAAATTTTCTAGTTCAACAAGTGTGCATCTGACTCAATGATGTAAGCAAGTAAGCATCTACATGAAATGATGTCAAAACACTAAAAATGATCTTTCAGCAGTCGAAACACTACAAGCAGCTGTAATTACAGTACTCTCAACTACAGGCTAGGAAAAAGAAAGACAAAGGCAATCTTTAGTTTTGCTACCGTATAACCAGAACAGAACTCTGACCAAAGAGCATACAAATTCTAAGCAAACCTATCCAATTCTGCTGGAAACGTGAAAAATTTGTCAATTTCATTCTCAATTTGAGGATTTAAAGAAAAAAAGTTGAAGCAGGAAGGTAGGTCACCACAAGATCAAACACCACAATTTGACCATGCTTCATCCACTGCCTTCCAGATACTTTGCACAGCAGAAACTCCTGCAGGACTTCCCTGGCAAGTCCCATTTGCCACAAAAATTGAATCTTTGATTCTCATCTTCTGAGTAGCTGTTCACAAGAGGACACACAAGTTTCTTTCAGAATCTTCAGTAAAAATAAATTTACTGGATGTCTTTTGAAAATCCAAGAGGCTGTATCAAACAGCTCTCTCTTGTTCACACAGCTCAGAGTATTCACATGCTCATGACTCCCATAATCACCGAGAAATGGCAAGTCTGTAAGCGGAGGATGGGGTGTTTTATCTTCTTTCAATCCACTTCTTTTGACAGAATAACCTCTTCTCCCACCCCAGGGCTATTGATCCAACAACTGAATGATAAAAAGGGCTTGTTTGGGGTTTGTTTTTTTTGACAAGTCTATTGAATTTGATCCTCCAGAAATAAAAGCTATTAGAGATGGAGGGGAAACCGAAAAACATCATTTAAGACAAGCTGGCAGTCAGGGACAGAATGGAATTCTGTATCACATACCAGGTTAAAAAAGAGTTCCCAGGTATCTTTTACAGAAGTTTAAAAAGAAAAGGATGATACTTTACCACACACAACGAATGTGGTAGAAATTTAAGTACAAAGTAATTATTTGCTAAGGAAACCAAACTTTTATTCTTAAATACTAGCAAATTTACTCTACTAAACTACTGACATTCAAAGACTGCCATTATTCAAAAAGAAAAGACATAGCCAAACATAGATACACTCTGAAATCGCACAAGTAACATAACAAAGCTCAGGTGTAAACAAAAACAGCTTCCAAATGGCTTTAGTGATTAGTGTTTGTTCTCTGGTTTTGGTGGGATTTGGGGTTTGTTTGGGGTTTTTGTTTGTTTTTGGTGGCGGGGCACTTATTAGCATCTCTAAAAGTAAGAAAAGGAGAAGAGCTAGCAATGAAAATGAAATATCAGTACTAAACTTGTAAAGAGGTTATACATACATGTACATCTCTCTTTTCAGTGAAGAAAGAGAAGGAAGCACTGTAATTTCACCTGTGTGACAAGTCATAGTGCTGTTTCCACAGAAACAGTGATTTCTTTTACTTGGAGCCCAGCTCTGTTACTGGTGCCAGTTTCTGTGTGTAGTGACTGTTGGCAGTAGAAGGTACATAACACTAGGTATTCATTGGGCTTTTCCTGCTCAGATCTTTAATACTATTAATTGTGATGTTAATATTTCCTTAAAACAGTAAATGACAAAAAGCATTTCAATAGCATTCATTACCTTTGTTGTTGAATCAATGATATTGAAGGTTGAAAAATAGAAGATACGGCAGAGAGAAAACCGAAGGCCAAAGGGAGATCTTACTGCTCTCTACAGCTACCTGAAAGGCAGTTGTAGTGAGGCCAGTGTTGGTCTCTTCTTTGAAATAACTAGTCATAAGATGAGAGGAAGTGGGCTGAAGTTGTGCCAGGGATGGTGTAGACAGGTACTAGGAAAAAAACTCTTTAGTGAAAGAGTGGTCAGGCATTGGAACAGGCTGCCCAGGAAGGTGGTGGAGTCACCATCCCTGGAGGTGTTGAAGAAGTGGCATTTCACAATATAGTTTAGCAGCTGTTAGTTACAGTTGGACTCTGATTCTATACAGTGCTCAGATATAATTGTGAGGACTTAAAGCTAAAGAAAAAAAAGCTTTAAAAAAGTCATAAGACAGGTCAGAAATAATGTAAATCTACTAGCTGGTTAAAGCTACAGGATTAATAGCCATGATTGAATCTAGTCTGCAGCTGATCAGAACTGTAATTAAACTCACACACTTCAGAATCATACCACATGAAATATTAGGAGTATTCAGAAGAACTTTAATGCATCATTAACATTTTAAGTAGTCCCTTCAGTAACATAACAGAAATCCTAAAAATACTCCACAAAATTATACTCTGTTTCTCATCATATTTACAAATTCTCTAGCAAAGTAACAAAGCAAAACCCCTAAAAACCAAACAAGAAAACCAAAATCAACCAGAGAAACAAAACCACAAAACCAAGCAACATAAAGCTTTTTGAAAGCATTGATACTGCCTTTCCCACTTCCTCAGCATAACATCTGGAAATATATTAAAAGCCTGCATCTTACATGTAACTAAAATTGAAGTCCTTGTTCATTATTTACATACTGCTTTTGCCAAGAAACAAAGCTCAGTTACCTGACCAACATTTTAGTCATTACTGCATGAACAAAACCAATAAAAATCTCAAGTATCAGGCAATAGTTCAGCTTAACCTCATTTACTTTAAATTAGCTAACAGGATTCCCAAACAGCATCCTGGTCTCCAGGCTGGGACAGTATGGGTTCAATGGATGGACCATTCAGTGGATAAAATAAATGGCTTGTTGGCTGCACCCAAAGGGTGGCTGCCAATGGGTCCATGTCCAAGTGGAGGCTAGTGACAAATGGAGTCCCTCAGGGATCAGAACTGGGACCTGTCTTGTTCAACATCTTTGCTGGTGACAGGGACAGTGGCATTGAGTGCACCCTCAGCAAGTTTGCTGATGACACTAAGCTGTGTGGTGCAGCAGACACGCTGGAGGGAAGGGATCCATCTAGAGGGACTTTGACAGGCTGGAGAGGTTCAACAAGACCAAATGCAAAGTCCTGCATCTGGGTCAGGGCAATCCCAAGCACCAATACAAGCTGGTCAGCAACTGGCTTGAGAGCAGCCCTAAAGAAAAGGACTTGGGGGATGCTGGTGGATGAGAAGCTCAACATGAGCCACCAGTGTGCACTTGCAGCCCAGAAAGCAAATCACATCCTAGGCTGCATCAAGAGAAGCATAGCCAGCACGTTGAGGGAGGTGATTCTCCCCCTCTACTCCACTCTGGTGAGACCCCACCTGGAGTACTGCATCCAGTTCTGGAGCCCCTATTACAGGAAGGATCTGGACATGCTGGAACATGTCCAGAGAAGGGTCATAAGGATGATTTGAAGGCTGGAGTACCTCTCCTGTGAGGACAGACTGAGGACATCAGGGCTATTGAGTCTGGAGAAGAGAAGGCTCTGAGGAGACCTTATTGTGGCCTTCCAGTACCTAAAGGGGGCCTACAAGAAAGCTGGTGAAGGACTTTTTAGGGTGTCAGGTAGTGACAGGACCAGGAGGAACAGAAACAATAGAAACTGATTCAGATTGGATGTTAGGAAGAAATTCTTCCCCATGAGGGTGGTGAGACACTGGAACAGGTTGCCCAGGGAGCTTGCAGAAGCCTCATCCCTGGAGGTTTTTAAGGCCAGGCTAGATGTGGCTCTGAGCAACCTGATCTAGTGAGGTGTCCCTGCCCACTGTAGGGGGGTTGGAACTAGATGATCCTTGAGGTGCCTTCCAACCCTAACGATTCCATGATTCTACAAGGCTGCTTAGCCTGGAGAAGAGGAGACTCAGGGGTGACCTTATCACTCTCTACAACTACCTGAAAGGAGGTTGTAGACAGGCTGATGATGGTCTCTTCTCCCAGGCACCCAGTACCAGAACAAGAGGACACAGTCTCAGGCTGCGCCAGGGGAGGTTCAGGTTAGATATTAGGAAGAAGTTCTATACAGAAAGAGTGATTGCGCTATGGAATGGGCTGCCCGGGGAGGTGGTGGAGTCGCCGTCATTGAAGGTGTTCAGAAGGAGACTTGATGGGGTGCTTGGTGCCATGGGTTAGCTGTTTGGGTGGGTTGGATTGGTTGATGGGTTGGACACGATGATCTTGAAGGTCTCTTCCAACCTGGTTTGGTTTATTCTAATAAAGGTTTATCTTTGAACCAAATACCTAGGTGTATACTTAGTAAGATTCATAAGTGGTTTAGATTTCTAAGCTGAAAAGTAGATAAACCAAATTCTTATTCAACTAGTATAAAACTGGTCATATGGGAAAATAAGGACCAAAGCACTGAAAACAAAGACAAGTATCCTTCTTTGGACCTACTGGCTACTTTCAGCTAAAACTGACAGGATCTTGAGCCCTGAAGAGATTTTGTAAAATGAGCCAAAACCTCATTCTCTTTCTGTTAAAAAAAACAACCATGGAGACTAGAAAGAGCTCAAAAGCAAAATGGGTTTTAGATGTTTTACCATTTAACAC
The DNA here is from genome assembly GCF_026170545.1 of Melanerpes formicivorus. Lineage (NCBI taxonomy): Eukaryota > Metazoa > Chordata > Aves > Piciformes > Picidae > Melanerpes > Melanerpes formicivorus. The sequence continues at coordinate 18,821,451 of NW_027142367.1, read as the reverse complement.
TAGAGAACTGGAAGATTTAATGCTTCAAGGGAGCAGGCTATAACGGCCCTTCATATATTATTTTACTTTGTATGGTAGCTCTACTAGGAGCCCGTGACAGAAGGAAGCTTTTGGGCATTTGCACCTTGCATAACAGGCCTGGCAGCTACTAGTATGACCAGTTCAAAGAGAAAGTACTGTTTGAGAGATTAGAGAGCCTAATCTCCAGATAAAGTGACAGCAGAGACTACCATCATAGTCTGAGCATATTTTAAACTACCTCATGGTAAAGAAAGTCTGACACAAAAATACCCTTTCTGATCTTGTCACCAGTAAAGTTTCAGAAGTGAGGGGTGAGAGTCAAAACAACACTACCAGAAGACAGAATTCCTCCTGCAACTTTGCTACCTTTGTAATATTATCTGCATACCTATCACCATGAAGGAACATGACAAAACAACTTCTCTGGCATAAAGCTATCAAACTTAAGCCTTAAAGAACAGTCCTTACCTCTCAGGCTTATGACCTTTTAATTTAGAACAAACATTGAGCAGATCTAAAGCACTTTCCAGATGATCTGATATCAATTACAGCACAGGTGAAAGTCAGTAGAGGAAACGCATGTGAATATTCAAGCGAATGTCAGTTTGGGAGCAATCTGATCTGAATACAGTGAAGATAATGGTAAACCATGCTAATAAAAATCAAATTTCTTCTACATTTAGGTAAGTTCATATGTGGTGGGTTTACTTATGCTTATAGAAACTATACTTAGAATCACCCCTTTTCTGCAACTGCAAAAGCTATCAGGAAGCAACTACCACAGTGGCCAGAGACTTTCAGAGTCACACAAACATCTAAGCTGGATGCTTACATGGAAACCTCTGGAGATCATTTAATACAATAGAAGGCTGTATTAGAATCAGATTAGGTTACTTAGGGTCCAGTCAAGCTGAGTCAGTTAACATACTCAGAAGGACATATCCCTATATAAAGGCAATCGATATAAATATATGACAAGCCATAATGAACAATATCTTGAGCACCATTTTCACCTGAACAGCCTCTGAAACTCAGAAGCAGTTTTTTCTTCTCCCCATTCTTTAGTAGAAGAGGTAAAACACCATCGTCTTTTCCTAATTTTGCACCTATTAAATCAAACCCCAATGTTCCATCATACACACGAGTTGGGAGTCTGACATTTAGACATTGGAACTGTTTTGGAAGTAGACAGTAGTGTCCTCCTTTTGTGTATGCAAACACACAGAGACCAAAAAAGGGTATTCCACCCTAAATGAGAGCTCTAAACAAAAGGATAAGAAAAATGACATTTGGTTGACTGAAGAAATCTTCGGTACCCAGTAAGTTAATATACTGCAATCTCTGAAACATCACTCCATACTAAGATTTTAACATAACTGTACACCTGACCAGTGATGACATCTGCAGTCTCAGAAATATTTAGTAAAATGGACTGAAGCCTTGACATGAATTAAAAGGTTATCTTTACAAATGCATTCTTTAACTGCTTGCATTCATCTAACAAACATATTTTTGATTCAAGCTCCTGAGCAGTGTTATTTTTGTTTCTAATGGTACTAACTTTTGAAGAATCATGCATTCCAGACAGACCAGCATTATTAGTGTGACTAAGCAACAATTGTTCTGGGTAAGAACAAACTCTGAAGCCAAGTATTTTAGCTAGTGAAGTGCTTGTAAAGCAATATAAACAAGCTGTATCTAAGTCAGAGCCTGACAGGAAATGGCCACACACAAGCTTCACCTAATGAGACTGTGGTATTTCAGCACTGACATTAAGGATTGATTTCACAGCTGTCTCCTGTGCTTCAGGACTGAGCCAGTGAATGTTGCTATGAAATTTTCAGTAACATACAACATACTCTCTATCAGAAACCACTGATCTAAAGGTTCTTCACTGGAGGTTTTCTTAGACACAATAGAAGCCAGCACAGAAGAAGGACTGGTGTCTACTAGCTTTAGACACTCCAAAAGTCCATTCTCTTGGGAAAAAAAAGGGAAACTTGGAAAGTAAGAGAGTTCTGCCCTAAACAACATGAAGTTTCTTCTGTCTTCATTGGTGACTAGGTGACCAGCAATCCAAGAACAAACTGAATTTACCTCATCCCTGAATAACAAGGCAAAGATGGAGAAGGAGCCTTCTCCATGGGAAATCACCAAGCAATTCCCATCACCTCTATCCATCAGGATACACATGCCAGTATTTGCTTTCCTGGTTATTCCAGTTGGCAGCACTGCTTCATAAACTGTTCTAGTCTCCCAAGTGACATCTCAAACTGCTTCTCAGCAAAGTAGAAGAAAGATTACCTTGGAAAAATGATGATGGTCCCAAAAAAGCACACAGACCTGTATTATGAGCTTAATTAGTCCCTGAGCTAATTCTTCAATTAATTATGCACTATGAAAACAGAACTGGTAATCACACCAAAGCTATTTAAAAAGAGTATTAGAAAGCTCTAATAGCAAAGAATTTGCCCAGGTTTTGCCCAGGAAGCCCTCCTGCCCCTCCCCCCCCAAAAAAAAAATAATTAAAAAGTAAGGCACATTAGGAATGAGCTCATGGGTGGTCTCCACATCTCCTGTGGGAGCGCTGCATACAGGTGTCCAGTGGAGAGTTGCCCACTGAGTGTTGGACCATGCCCAGTAGAATACATCCATTAAAAGTAATTAAAGTAGCATGGTCTTAAGTTAACATCAACTGCAAAAGGAAAGGCATCAACCTTATCTACCTAAGTCATGCTCCTGAAAGCTGCAAATTAAAGGAGATATTTACAGTACTCTGAACTGCAAATTGCAAGAAATCCCTCTGACTTCACACCAACCTAAGAGAACATCTTTGTCAAGCAAAAGCCACAAAAATATTCCCAGTTTTGAATGTACAAGTACTGCACAAACGACTGAAAAACCAGTTAACAAGTACTGGAAAGGGCAGCCAAGTAACAGAAAGCCAGAAAAAAGTGCTGCAGAGCAGTTTTCCAAGATTCGACATTCCAGCTCAGATCCAAAATTCATGCAACACATTGCCTCCTCACAAATGAGGCAAAAACTCTGAATGCCAGCTTGTTTTGTACTAGCAACTGCATGCCTTGCAACTGGAATCTTCTAATTTTGATGAAGTTAAGCTCCAAGCTACCCCTTCAGAAAAGCCTAGTTAAGGAAATGAATAAACTAGACTAAGTATGCATTTCAGATTTAACTCATTTTAAATAAACTTCCAGAGTTTCAGATTGTATGCTACTAGCATGTGAATGCTCCACTGCAGACACTAAAAGAGCAATTCATTGTTCTAACAGCTTCTCACCAACAGAAAACATTCCTGTACAGATGGTCTGGTTTTGCCTAGGTAAGACTAGCAGCAGGGGAAGACAGGTAAAAGGAGGAAGGAGAGGGTAGCAATCTGTGTAATAATTCAGCAGATTAAAGGAAAAGGCACATTTCAAGATACAAGCAGTACTTAGTAGATTGAGAATCGCAGGATTAACTGGGGAGAGCTTTCAAAGGTGGTGCCCCTTCCACGTTAGCTTGCCTCTAAGGCAATAGTGGAAAACCTGCAGTATGCAAAGAGAAAGTATCCTGGTCCAGACGAAAAAAAGCAATAGGTATTGCAGTGAAGCGCCTAAAACAAGCAACTGTGTAGTAACAAGGAGCAATCTGTGCATAAAACTAACCTATCCTAACTCGATGCTGATATTTCTGACTACTGAAAATGCTTGCCCAGGTGAAAATTCTTCATTACTCATCCAGAAGTTCCAATTTTGCAAATAAATGTTTTCTACTTTTTTGTGGCAGTTACCATCTTCTAGACACGTAAATCAAACTCATAGGCCAGATAAAACGTTCATGGTCTGGATGATAGGAGAGGTGAGCCTCAGCACAGCTGCAGAGGACACAAAATTGGAAGAAGTGGCTGATAGAAAAGGTGTTAATGCTGCCATCAGGAGGGACCTCGCCAGGTTAAAGAAGTAGGCCAACAGAAATCTCATGAAGTTTGAAAATGGAAATGGTAAGCTGTGTGTGCCAGGACACACTAGGCACTAACCACTGGGAAAGCAGCTTGCAATAAAGTGACCAGGGATTTCCAGTGGACAAGTTGAATATGAGCCAGCAAGGAGCCCTTGCATCAGGGAAGGCTAACAGCATCCTGTGCTGCATTAGGAAGAATATCTGTAGCAGGTCAAAAGAGGTGATCATTTCTCCTCTACTTGGCACTGTCCATGACACTCAAGGGGTTCTGGGTTCCTGAGTAACAGAAGCATGAACATACAGGAGTGAGTCCAATGAAGGTACATGAAGATAAACAAGGGAACTAACAGTTGTCATAACAGGAAATTATTAACAGAGTTAGGACTGTTTAATCTCAGGAAGAGAGAAGTCAGGAAGGATCTTTTTTGATGGGTCTCACTTATGAGAGGGTATAATGAAAAATGAAGCCACACTTGTCTCACTAGTGCCCTGCAAAATGTAAAATCTTATGTTATGTCCAATATGTCAGGAAAGTGCTGAATTGAATCAAAAAAGACAAGGTCATGGTTAAAGATATCCTGCCCCTAGATTCCCAAGAACTGTGACAGAAGGACAGAAAAAAAGTAACAATAAGTACCTGAACAAACCCAGGTTTCAAAGAAACCAGCTCATTATTTTATCACAGGCAACCTACAACCCACAACTTGCATTAAATCTCCTATGAAGCAGTTGTTCTGACTAGTAGTTTTAATAGTCAAGATTGAGGGTATTTTCCTACAGAAAGAGGTACTGAGACCAAGGAAAACTGAGGACTCTTCTTCCTGTTGTATTAAAACAGGTACATCAGCTAAAATATTTCAGGCTAATTGAGTAATACAAAGTTCCCTTGTACATTCACCTTCCAGCACATTAAATATTTTGGTAAGAATTCTTGTACACATGCTTATAACTTTCTGTACCTATAATACATTTTAAAGGTAGAGACATTACAAGTGTTGGCAAGATCTACTCTAATAATCCAAAATCCAGACAGCTAAACAAGCCTAGTCAGTACTATTTCTTCAAACTCAGAAACTAGCTTTCAGATACACCTATATGAAGTTTCTATTTTAAGAAGAGGAAGTTAACCTGAAGGTCTGCCACTGGTTTGGCATCAGAAGTCTTAAATGCAACTTCAGGAGTCAGGCATCTGATACCTCCCCTTCAAATATTTCTAGGTGGCAGCATGCTGTGGAAGGGGTCTTATATTCAGATACATTCAAGCACAAGCCCCTTTCCCACCCATTCTTCACCCCACACTTGTGACATGGCAGATAATTCTATGATTACATGAAGCTTAGCACATGCTATATGAAGGCCATCTTCAGAGGTTTTCAGACTGACAGCACAGCTCAAATGAGCTACACTTCCTATGAAAAAGGTGCTCCATTTAGTTGGCTCATACCTGATTACTGGCGGCCATTATCAAGGTTCTCGTAGGCGCAGATTGGGGTTTACCACTTGGCATAGGCAATGTGGGTGGTAAACTGGCCATAAGCTGAGTCGCTGCTTGCAGACTGAACTGGTAAACATTAGGAGCTGTGCAAGGTGGTGTATCAGAATCCTTTTGGCAGAGAAAAAGGGGAAAAGAAAAGCAACTTTACAGAAAGTACAGTTTATACAGGCTCCGCACGTGAAAATGCACCCACATACCAACTCGTGTGAACACTGCAAAATTCACTGGGGTGTTTGCTGGCTTGTTTTACAGTGGTGAAAGGGAAAATACAAACCCATACTATGTTTATTTTGCACATCTAGCAAAAGTTCAATCGAACCTGCATCAAGGAGACAATGTCAACAGGTCTATGGCAATCAGAAGTCAGTTCCAGCCAAGGAAATCTAAAGCCTTACACCTCTACCAAATTTGAATTCAAAGATGGGAACTACCTTTGGGAAAACAACAAGAGGAGCAACACTGTTAGCGATACAAGGACTAGAATTTTAGGTGCCATGACAAAAATCAGTCCTCTGAACAGTGTACATAACGTTAGTACAGCAAAGTTACTCACTGTAATTGTTATAGTCTTCTCCCATTCTACCCAGCAACAGCAAAATTAGGGCTCCACCTACCAAGAAACAAGCAGACGGTCTGCCAGTCAAGACTAGTATATGTGCACCAGTCACCTGCTTCGCTGCTAGTTAGGAGTCCAGTTTCCCACCCTTACCAGTGGACATATGAGAGATAAGTCTCCAAGGGAAACAAGATGGATGTAGGAGTACAGGAAAAAAATACTGCAATGAACTGGGATTTCTGACTAGTATTTGCCTTACTTCTATTCTCACTAACAGCAATTACAATGTACCATAAAGCATAGTGATGATGTTAAAATACCGTGTGCCTGGAGCACTTAAACAACCAAGGAGGCAAACAAAAATGCAATGATTGGTAGGAACTACTGAAGTGCAAAAACAGCCAGCTATTCTTTATCCCAGACAAGTGTTTTTTCCATTCTGACTCACAGTATAGCAAGAGACAGGGCTCGGCCGATTAGTAATTTAGAAGTTACCATATGGCTCAGATTATCATGGATCTTTACTGTTAAAAGTATCAATTGAAATAGTTTATTGATTGTTCTCTGAAGATTAATTACCTGGAAGCAAAAGCTCTTTATTTAAATCAAGCAAACTTTAAGCAGACTTTCAGCACTACACCACTTGCCCCTATGTGACCTTGCTTTCCACATCAGATGTTTTCAGGGTTAAGAGAAGAGGCTATCTAGGAAAATATTTTCAAGAAGAGGAACAAGAAATTTTAAAGCTGTCCATCTACCCAAACCAATGCATTATCTTTTGAGATGCAACCTTCACAAACTTGACAAAAAGAATAGCTTAGCCTCTCCACTCAAAGAATCTCTCCCTTCTGTTTAGATACAATTACAACCCTAATAACTGACATACCTAACCCAAATGGGACACGGCTCACACAAGATTTCCACAGGGTTTTGTGCAACAAAAAAAGTTAACTCTGGCATGGAAGCAGCAGCAGATGGAAAAGAAAAGAGAGCCCTAAGGTTTAACTGAGACTAGATAAATCTCAGCATAAGGAAGCTTATGTTACTTCATTTTTGTAATACATATATTATGGTGCCTCAAACTTACTGATAGGTGTCTCATCCCATACAAATATATTGTAGCTCTCTTATGAGGTACTGGACTAATAACAACACTTGCTGTATGGAATCCATATGCTGACTTAACAGCATGAAAGTCCTTTTGTGAAAAAGAACATTACCATCCTCACTCAAATTGGAAGGTTAACCTCAGTGATGAGAAAATGAAGCCTTATGGGAACAAAACTGGTTTTCCACAAGTGCTGCCTACACTGAAGGTTTAAGTCTTTTCTTGGTCTTCTGGACAGGACTCAAATGTAATGTGCCAACTTGAAGGTCTTCTGAGTTTCTGTAAGTAAATGCATAAAGATAATATTGACACTTCAGATCCATCTCAGGAAGACAACAGCTCTGACCCTTACTGGGGTTAAGAGCTACCTTGTAAAAAGACAGATGTAAATTGAAGAGGTAACATCCCTTAATTGATTTGAGCAAGTAATCTAGGGATGAAGCTACAATGACTGCACAAAGAGTCAAGGTCTTGATCTCTTGAACACTACTATTATGAATACAAATCAGAGTCCCATATCATGTAAGGAAAATATCTTGAAGAGATGCTTCAGGAAACAGAGACTGATAGATATAGGTTTATCCTACCGAGATGTTTCCAGTTTAAAATATCCTCCTTAAACTAGTTTCAACTTCCTGAGTAAAAACTTAGTATCTTGAAGGAAGATTCCTACTATTCATAGACTTTAATGTGGGAAAGAAGAGAAGTTACTGAAAAGAGAGGTACTGACAAACCCTCATCTAACTGCAAATATTGCTTGTGAAATGAAATCCCCTAGCCTTCAGCCTGGATGAACACTGAAACACTGTGACCATATGGAGGATGAAGAGCTGAGACAATCTTACAATCCAGAAGTCTCTTCCTGACAGAAACCAACAAAATTCATATCCCATTGTAAAATATATCAGGATCTCATCAGCAAGATATTTACTCACCAGGAGCTCCTTACTAACTAGGTAAGAACTTATTTCACTTGCATTAGTAACTCAAGTTTTCAGATACAAGGTAAACTGTACGGGTAGATTTATTCACTAAGAAAATAGTTCATTTTCCACAGATTTTGTGGGCATTTGATTACACTCATAAGCTTCCTTTCCATCATCCTAAATGCAGGAAAAAGCGGTGCCTTCTGCTTTGTTTCATGATGTCACCAGCTGAGGTTTCAGTTTACTTTTGAGCTATTTCCAAGCTGGAGTAGCCTAAGGAGATCTCACTCTATGTTTTGGCGCAGTGGTAAAAGCTTAATTATCCTAGAAGTCAGTACTCAGAAATCAAAACTTCAACAAGTTTCTTGCTAATATGACAGATTTGGGCTTTCACCTTCAACTCCCCATCTGTCAAGAATAAACTATAGAGGCTCTGGCATAAAGGTTCTTGTTTCCATTCTCAAATTTCCTATTATTAAACTTTCTCTCTCTCCTACAATATTCAGAAGATAGAAGATGCGAGAGAAGGACAACCATTTCAGTAAAAACTGTGCTCCATCTTTAAAAGCAATGAACTGAAACCAGTGAGAAAACTGGTGTTTGTAGTTAATGCTTCAAACTTTTGTTCATGGGCTCTTTCTTACAACTGCAATGACTTTACAGAAAACTTCTGCCAGTCTTACTCCTCTTAGGCTGCTTTCCCCATTCTAGCCTTATCCATTTACATTTGATGTTACGAGCTAATTTAGAAGTGAAACATAGAAATCATAATCCTCATTTTACTAGCTTCACCTTCTGCATCAACTCATCACAGGGATTAGGTGAAGACAAGCAGGAGCAGCTAGTGAACAAGAACATCCCTAGCAAGAGCATGTAACTACCAAGCTTAGTAAAACATTAAAACAACACTCCTTGGAACACGATGCAACACCAGAAGCTTCACACTTCTCATAGTTTGGGCCCACACACAGGAGCAGAACTTCGATGCATGCTCTTGCTTAACAGGTTTTACCCCAGCATACTTAACTCTGCTTGACAAAAGATGGTTTTATGGATTACAGCCCTCCATCTCGTCTCTTCACATCAGCTTGTGCCATTTCACTTTTTGGTAGGTGGAGCCATAACTTCAAACTATGTTGTAAATAAATTAGAATTCAAGCAACCATAATTTGTAGTTCTATGGGACATGACATGGTAGAAAATTTGTATCAATGAATTTGCACCGTTTCCATTTAGCTGCCTATAAACAACACAAAACAGCCTCAAGTAAGATGCAAGTGGAGGATTTTTCTGCCTTCAGGTCAACTGCATTACAAAAGGAAAATATCTTGGTCATTGTGCTTAGAGAAAGGGAAAAGTAAAAGAAGCAACACAGGATACACAAGAAAGCTGAAAAATATGCATCCTCCTAAAATGTTAGTGTTCCTTTTACAGAGACACAACTAAAGGGTAACCTGCTTAGTTATCTACCAAGAGTAGACATAATCACAATATCCTTTGAGCCTCACTTCATTATATCCTGCCAAGCCTGACTGCAGGCTTATTCCATGTTACATCAATACTCACTGTATTTCAGATAAGTCATCTTAAATATTTTCCAGAAGTGTGCCAATTCCCTTTGTTATCTCTAAAACTTAGATTTAAGAGGCTCTTACCTGGTTTATATCATTAAGAGTACACTAATATTTCAAGTTAGTGTTCACCAAGTTAAGTCCTAATGAGGACTACGCAAGCTGAACATATACCATATTACAATGTCAATACTGAATTTAGTTATTCTTCCACCCTGAAATGGCTTAGGTACTTCTGTGTGGGTTTTAGGGGGAGGAATCTTAAGATATAGCAAGAATATGACTAGCCTTTGGCATCACAACAGTATCTGAGCAAAACTGTGTGCTTCTCTCCTTGCTTTACTGACACCATAGCAGAAAAGTGTCATTTTAGTTGCTGATTTATACATGCCCTCTGTACCCCTTGCAGATTATAGTCATTTAATGAAATTACTTTACATTATTGTGCTCAAAATTGTGCCTCCTGTGACTCTGCAGAAATTTACTCTTGCTTCAGGTGGATACAGATAAAAGACTGCTCAAGCAATTGAGACAGAAGAACTGAAGGAGAACATGAGGGGGTACAAAACAGCACATGGCAGAGAAATGGATTTTTAAAAAACCAAATGTGGGATTATGTTGTGAAAACAGTCTATGAAAATGCTAAAAAGTTAGAGACAGAGATTGTCTTCTCCCCCAAACTAGACTACAACAGTATCTTGTTCAAACTTCAACCACCTTGACATGAGTGCATGCTCTTTGAGAAGTCAGAACTATTTAAAGTTTTGCTGCAGAAGCCCAAAGAACATTATCACCAAAAAGACTGAGATATGATGTATGATATTTTCCAGATCCAAAAATTCTAACAAAATTCTATAGTGGACTAGATCTAAGAGTACATATCCATTATGTGCCAGAAAAGAGCTTTAAAGCTTTCCTATGAGCCATTGCATCTGTTACTGATATGCAGGTACCACTGTCACAAAATGCTACCCTTTGACATTACAGCAACAAGACTGTAGAGTATACTCAGTACAAGAAACTACACGAGACCAAAATGAGACTGCAAAGACACCTAGGAATATTTTTCACTTGGCAGGAGATTTCTTCAGCACTACTCTATGAGTTCCTAAGATAATAAAAAAATTAGATTTCCAATCTTAAGCAACAAAAAAAACTCACGTTACCAGTTAGAGTGCAGGGCCAGAACAAAAAAGCACCCAGGAAAACAAACCAAAAACCATTTCTCAAGAGAAATTTGGTCACCATTTAGGTTCTCAGATTGACATCTGCAACTGGCCAGAACAAGCAAAGAGCTGGGGGCAAGCACAGATAATTTAACCTGGTTTCAGACTCTCATAATAACATAAGTCAGTATAAAGGTTAAAGTGAGATTTTCTCATGCCAGAAGCATATTTTCTATTATGGAACAGTTTGACTCTTGCTCCCATAAAGCCAAAACTCACTTAGCAGTGTCCCTGACAGCAAAGATGTTTTTAAAGCATCTTCCATTAGTAACTTGAACAGTTGTTGGATCACATGGAAATTCATAGTACTTTGCAACTTACCTGTCTGCCTGAGTAAGTAAGTGCTGCCTTATTGTCAGGGCAGCATATGGTATTTTAAATACCTGCGCAGCAGAACACTTCATTGAGAAAACACATTACTACACAGGTCAGTTTGAGAATTAACAGAATCCAGAAGAGTCAAATGACAACCACAGCTCTTGTGTCCATACACTTATTTCCATGTGTTTCTCAGTTTGCTGATCACTAATATTTATATTCTTCACAGCTACAGTAACAGGGTGGTAACTTTACCCATCAGGATTTTGCAAGGAACTACACTAAGTGCCAGTAAGAGCGAGAATTCTGCACTGGTATGTACAGTAAGAAACTCAAACTGAAAAGCTATCTCACTAACAGTAATGATATACAAATTTCTCTTCTACCCTGGCCCTTACAAAGTCTTCTTTCATGACTAAGCTTTTGCAGTTTGCTAGGACACTTATGAAAGAGCACATGACTGGAATGTCACAAGACTGACGGTGGCATTTTGTGAAGAACTCTGCAGTTTTGCAAAATCAGTAAAAGGATATCTTTTGTACTGATTATGATTCAGTCTCATTAGACCCAGTTCTTAGTTTTGGGCAGCACAGTCAGTGTTCCAGAAGTGTGCTCCCCTGCAGGCTAGTCATGGAAGTGCAGAGACGAAAGCAATAATCCTGAATTTGAGGTGGTGTGCTGAGAAAAAACACACACCTAAAATACATGGGGGGGGGGGAAAAGACTGCCCTTGAAGTCACTTCTCTTGCTCCTCAGTGGTACACAAGTTCTCATCTTCAAAATACTACCATCACTATGGTCCCCAAAGGAAGGAAAACAGTAGCAGGAACAGAAAGAACTTAGGGTACTAAGTTCTTGTATCCCTACGCTTTCATTTTTGTGAGTGCATACAAAAGGTGAGAGTTTGACTCCTAAATGTTCTCTGGTTTATGCCAATCTAGTCTCTAGAAAAACTTGATTCTTTTTTCTATTCTGACAACTGTTCTCCAGCTGCTGGAACACACATGTATCCACTGCTGTCTACAAAGTCCCTCTATGTTCAAGACAGCAGGAACCTTGTCTTTTCAGCTACTGACCCGTAATATGGAACAAGGCAAAAAACTGTAATGCTGCCAGAACTTCAAGGGAGCACATCTTCAGAAACCATATAGCATGCTGTATTACAACAACTGAACCACACTGTTTCACCAAAAATGCAAGAGTCCCTATGAGCAATATTGCACTGCTTTGATAATGCTTGAATAAGCAACACTGCCAATATTGCTTCAAGGACATAGTGACATCTATGCAAGGCTTCCAGACTCATGGCCAGCGTACAGGGTTGTGACAACTTCAGAATATAGCTACCTCTGTCAGAGTGGACAGCTGGAATAAGAGGGGTAATATGACCAAGTCACAAATTGCCATGGTCATTTCCTCTTCCTCAATATATGCAAGTTGACTGCTATTATACCAGTGGACAGACATCAGAAAGGTCAAGGCACACCTAATCACTATTAGCAATGAAACTGTAGCAGTGAATTGAAAAGCAAGTACACTATCAAGTCCCTCTAATTTGACAGCTAAATTCTCATAGTTGATACACAAAATTCTGTAGTCATGCAAAATACATTTCCAGAAAGTGTCCTGATGCAGATCTTGTGCTTAAAGATAATGGTCATGTTACAGGGGTGAGGGTTTTTTCCTATCAAAATACAATCTTAATTATTGAGAAGACATCAAACTGTCAATCGAGGATCTCTACCTCCTGCATTGTCTTTATAATCTCTGCCTTGCTTTCAGTCTTTAGTATCAGAGAAGTTCAGAAGATTTAAACGGATATAGAATCATTCCTGAGAACAACCCTTAAACAAGGATCAGTTAACCACTACACATTAACTCCACAGTGATGAAATGCAGCACCTTCATTCTCTCATTCTGAAACTAGTACCAAAGTTCACTGCATCATACCTGCATTCATGGCAGTACACCAGAAATTTTGACACAAATACCAGTTATCACACACGCTACTGTGTTCCTCTGCTGGAGACTGGGAATCATCATATTATGCCAGATCATGCCACAGAAAGCCTCTTCAACCCAACCAGGACTGCTCAACCAGAGCTTGGTCATCCTCACACACCCAAGTGTGAGTAGGATGAACTTATCAGCTATTTATCAGAAACCTGCCATTCCATTCCAAATTAAGATACATGCTGGCAGTCTACTCATGACATGATAACAATAAACAATCAGGGCCTAAACCAGGGTGTCACAAGCACAAGGGCATGTTAAAAAGGGTAGCATTTCCATTTACTTTATGGATGCTCAAACTGATTGGCATGTCTTACTTGTTGGGAGCTTCCTTTACAATTTATATTAGTTTCTTTGGCATCAGGCAACAAAGTTTCATCTTCAGCAACAGGTAAAAAGGGACTAAGGGGAGATCATAAACACTATCCATTACATTGGGAGTGCAAAACCTACTACAGCAAAATACTACATCGTGATGCAACCAATACCTTGAGAGTGGTGAAGCCCTGGAATGGGTTGTCCAGGGAGGTGGTCGAGGCCCCGTCCCTGGGGGTGTTTAAGACCAGGCTGGATGAGGCTCTGGGCAGCCTGATCTAGTGTGGGGTGTCCCTGCCCATGGCAGGGGGGTTGGAACTAGATGATCCTTGTGGTCCCTTCCAACCCTGACTGATACTATGATCATGAAATACAATTTTGTGTTTGAGAGCCTACACTGCCCAGTTCCACGTTGATTTAACTCCATACCAAAACAAAAGCATTTCATAGAATCTGAGGAGTCTAGGAACATACCTCAAAAGACTACATCTTCCTCTTTCAGGAAGTTATAATAAAGCCCTGCAACTACTTTCAGATTGCACCTTTAAACAAGGAAGCTGACAGTAAAACTTCACATGATGGTCTTATTATCATTAAAACATGAACTGACTTCTAGGCTGAAAAAGTAAGGAGTATTCACCTTTACTGCACAACATCATGCTCACATTCAATCTGGGGTATGGGAAAAAAGGACTAGAATTTGACAATGGGAGATTTTGTTTGATGGGAAGATTTCTGAAGTTCTACTACCTCTGTTGTTCTTAAATGGCTGATGTTAACTTGGGTTTCTCATTTTATTACATCAGGTAGTGATAGGACTAGGGGGAATGGAATGAAGCTGGAGGTGGGGAGATTCAGGCTAGATGTGAGGAGGAGGTTCTCCACCATGAGAGTGGTGAAGCCCTGGAATGGGTTATCCAGGGAGGTGGTCGAGGCCCCGTCCCTGGAGGTGTTTAAGAGCAGGCTGGATGAGGCTCTGGCCAGCCTGATCTAGTGTGGGGTGTCCCTGCCCATGGCAGGAGGGTTGGAACTAGATGATCCTTGTGGTCCCTTCCAACCCTGAATGATACTATGATACTAACTACTACCACAGAGTAACAAGAATTTAAGATGGACTCAAGACCCACTCATGAGAAAGGATTTATTTTAGTCATTTTTCTGAGCAGGGAAAGCAATTAGTTTGCTGTACCAGCTTAGGGATAGTATCACATTAGCTGCTGTTCTATCAGTTGAGACTTTGAGCATGATAAACTCTGATTCTTATCAGCTTAACCGACTATAAAAACCAAAAAGCTTACAATGTCGCTGCCGGAGAGCGATGATACAGAAGAGGCAGAAGAACCAGAGGATAACTGTTGTGTACTAGCCAATGACAAAGTCAAGCGTTGGTTGTAAGATGGTTCAGAGTCTCTGTTCTGTTGCTGCTCTCCATTGCACGGAGCTAGCTGGTCTCTTATTTTCAATCTATTGTCTGTTAACAGAAAACACAAGCATCATTTAAGAGCACAGAACACAAACATAAGGGCCTTGAAATTGAAGAGCGGCTCCAGTTTAACAAGCTAATTGAAAAACAGAAAACTAGCCTTCGGTTAGAAAGTTCAAATGCCTTTGATTTTTTCCTACGTAACTGAGGTGACTAATTTCAAGGCATAAGTATTTTGAGTTACATCAAATTCAAGAAAAAAAAGTTTAAGTTGGTTCCAAAGATTCCTGCTATACCTACCAAGTTCAGGTGATACATTAATTTTGCTCCCCCACTTCTTTTTAATCCAGGCCCTGTAGTCAATCACTTCTTGGGTCACTTTGATGATTCTACCTAATGTGCTAAAAAAATTTTTTAGATTAAATATTAAACAAAGATTGTTGGTCACATATTTGCAAGCATTTCAACAAGCAATCAGATTATGCTAAAAACAATGTAAGACACCCCTAAGTAAATAATATGTTTGAGTTTTCATTTTAGTGTACAATTTAATCCACCGAAGTTTTTAAGTTTTTAAGGTAGTATGTTACTTAGGTTCCACCATACTAACATGCAAGCTGACACAGCCAGAATTTTTACTCTGTATTTCTACCAAGAATGTACATGCAGATACCAGCATACTTGATGAAGACAACTGACAGGTTCCTGCATTTCTCCACATAGAAAATACTTTTACTGCAACAGTTATGAGATACACCCAGCCCTCATGCTGAAGATAGACCTTCATTAGTTCATCCTTACAGATTTACAAGACAACTTAGAAGGTGTAAGGTCTCCACAATTATAAATGAATTATTATGGACATGAGGTAGCAGAAACGAAAAACAGACTGACTCCAAAACCAGAACAAGCTTAGAACTGAAGAAAATTCGTAACATTAAGTGGTTCAGAGAAAAAGCCTACCTGGTCCTTCTGAACAGTGATTAGTTCTCAACCTGTACAAGTAATATTTTTCCAATATACCTTATACCAATATATAATTGGTATATTGGTATACCAATATACCACAGCATTCAACTATGTGAATTGTACTTCTTGAGCAGGAAGTTGCATCTGCATTTGAGAGCTAAGCTTTCCTTTCATCATGGTCTAGTGGCCTAAACACTAACTGTGAACTCCATGCTCAAGATACATGAAGCATGGAGTATTGTACAAAAATGGGCTGTGGAAAGTCACCATCCTAGAGAGTAATGTTTTAGCCTTGAAAATCTTTAACATGTCAGTCTGTTAGTACTGAAAAAGGCACTCCAGCATTGTAAGTAAATATTGAATGAAACAGTATCTAAGTGACAAGTCCAATAGCTGCAGAAGGGCAGCACAGTCAATGTTGTCCACTGCTCTACATATGCAGATAACATGATGCATGTTCAGAAATAAAGTCTTGAATTTCACATGCAGATTTATCAGCAGGATTCTCACCACTCAACACCTAAAGATCTGGGTTATAATAGGCAATTCTTGGGAACCACAGTTTGATAGTCAAGTAGAGTGCATTAAGAAAAGAAATAAAATAGTATAGTGTTTTTGCCCATGTACACACCCATGACAAAGGCATTTTAAATACTTGATGTCTCAAAACAGAAATTAAGCTAGAGGAGAAAACAAAGACTGGGATGACCAATACTGCAGAGAATCAGCTGTGGCCCAGGAGTTGCAGTCCAAGGGACCAATGTCAGTATTAGACTCAAGCACACATGACAAGTCTCTTCAGCACTGTGACAGAGAAGGAAACCTTGCAGCTAAGCAGTCTCATCTGATAATGCCTTCAAAAAGATCTGAGCATTTACTCTGGGATAACCTATACATTGAATAGCTATTACAAGCTGTGGTCTTGGAACCTGAAAATGACTATGGAGTGAATAATGCAAGCTCTTCTGGAAGAGTTAGTCAAGCCTGAAGCTTCATGGGAGCACATTCCCAGAAGCAAATAGTCATGCCTTCACAGATATGATGGAAAATGAATGATACAAGCTGGTATTTTTATCTCCTAGAACAAAAATGCCTATCAAATTTGTGTAAAGGGTGAAGCTAATGCTACACCAATGATTACAGCAGGGATGCACATACAGAACCTGAGAATCTCTTTGTGAAAGGAGCTAGAGAGAGAATAAGAGGTCAAAGCTCTCACTTTTTGTAAAAACATTGAAAAAATTTGCTAAGCCATCTATATGCTACCATAGAGACAAATTCCTCCAAAGAGAGTACAAGAGGGTGGAAAGAAGTTGTTATTCCATCCCATAATCCTGCATCCCCATATAAGCAGACCTCATAGCCAATTCTGCCTCTTTCCCCTCTCTGCTCTGGGCATGCAGCAGGTGCTCTCTCTTTGGTTTGTTGGGGAGTGCAGCCTTCTTGGCAAGCTATTTTCTTCCTGCACAGCTGGGCCTAGTGTGCCCAGCTAGCATGGGGCAGCAGTGAGGCTTAGTGGGGAGAAGGTTTAAATGGCCAGGGGAATATTTTTCTGATTCATCATTGAGGCCTAGTGCTGGAGCAGGGGAGGTTTCTCTGGTTGAGACCTGGTGGGCCCATCTGGAGAGCCAGGCCCAAGCTGATTTTGATTGTGTATACATCCTTTTGCCTTTGTACCTTTTGTATTTGATTTACTTTTGTAAATAGTATTTCTATTTAACCTCCTGTTCTGTGCAAGTATGTTTACTTACTCCTTTGGTGTGAATTCATTCTGTCCTCAGTCCAGAGCTGTTTCAGCTCAAAACAAGACATGCTGATATTTTTTAGAGACAGGCACCCACCATTCAAGACCTAAAGCAAAGGCCTGTTTCAGACAGCACATTTCTGCTTTGTCAGCAGAATTTAACACACCCTTTGACAGCTCCCAGGACTGTCTTGGCAAACCAGGGGCAACCCAAACATGACATACAGACCTATTAGCAGTAGCATTATTTGAACTACACATTAGAGACTAAATAACTTTGGTATTTTTCGAGGATTGTCACCTGTAAATGACAACTCCAGACATGCAGTAGCAAAATCCTGCCAAGACTTCTCAGATTGTTAACTCTGGCCTGTCGGCATGACAGTCCCTTTTCCTCACCCACCTGCACAGACCACATATGGCTCCAGAAAGGTTACCAACCTGCAACTCTAGGAGCCTAAAAAAGGCTTCAAAGTCTTAGTCATAACTGGAAAGGCACATAGCAGCATGACCAATCTTCATTTCATATGACCACATGACCTCAAACGTGGCTATGCTGCTGTTTAGAGATGCAGTCTAAGCACACATTTGTATCTGACTTGTGATAGGTCAACAATGTCAGACAACATCCTGACCCACAGATGTGCATATTAACCTAAGGATGCATCTTTGTCACATTCAGATTAACATAATTTATGGCTGTCAAATGGTACAATAACACTCTCCATCTTCCCCAAAACATGAACTCCTGCTCCTTTCTCTTGCTGATCTGCCCATCACACAGTCACAAGCCGAACTTGACACAACAGATGTGCTGCTGTATTTGTTTTCAGACTAGAGAGTTCATCTGATTCACTGACTGCAAGATTGATAGATCTGATCCAACACAAAAGAACACACACACTGAGAACAAATTAAAAGGGAAGCTGATAGGAGATAACCCAAGCTGAAGTCCCAACACCAAATTTGACCTTGTATGCAAGATTTCAAATGGATCGGGCTCCTTATTTTTCTACTACAAAAAGCTCTGTCAAAGATGATGGGCATGTCTGCCCTAACAAAATCCACTGAACTGTCTACCAACGTTTCCTGAGCCATTTGTGAAAGAGTGAGCAAAACAGATGAGGGACAAAATAGTCTTAGGGCAATGTCTGTAGCTGCAAGAACTACCTTCAGGATTCAGCTAGCGTTTCCACTCAGAGGAGAGAACTTGCAACTCCTATGATGCTCCAGATGTTACATTTCAAAGGCTCAAATACACCTGGATTGCCCAAGCACATCAGGTTTAACAAAAAAAACAAAAGAGACTGAACATGAACTGTTGTTGAGGTTCTGCAACAAACTTGTTAGCAAACAGTTCATCATCCATCTATTGGTCCTTTGGCATTGACAAGGCTGGAGCTGGGGGAAATACATAGTTCAATGCTATTCCTCTCGCAACACCACTCCTACTGACAGGATGACAAGCCACTGGCATGATGAATTCTGAGACTAGACATCACTGGCACAAACAGGCCAGAACAAGCAGAAAGGTAAGTCATAGGACTCCTGAACACTACTGCTGGGACTTCTCCCCAGGTTTGAAATGATGATAAAATTCAAACATGTTCCCAAACAGAGTAAGAAGTGAACATGTGAAGTGCAAACATTGATGACATCTGAGGCTCCCATCAAATGCATTTACAAACACACTTTTTGATGTTTGTAGGTTCCTCATAAGAGA
Source organism: Melanerpes formicivorus (assembly GCF_026170545.1). NCBI lineage: Eukaryota > Metazoa > Chordata > Aves > Piciformes > Picidae > Melanerpes > Melanerpes formicivorus. The sequence goes on along the minus strand of NW_027142367.1, from coordinate 18,802,083 downwards.
ATGAGTATATCCTTTGGAGAACTGCAGAGAACGAAGGCCAGGACCCAAGACAAGCAACATTTCAGGATGTCTTAAGTTGTTCTCTCTCTGTTTATGTAAAAATGAAGTTTCGCTCAGGATTAAGAATTGTGTGACAGTACGCATTTAATCAATAAACTTTTCATCTATCTTAAAACAGCTTTCTCAAGTGCCAGTGTGTAATACTCCATACCACTCTTCCTGTATCTCCATGACAGGTACAAGTGCAGCCTCAACCTTTATGAATTTAATACCATAGAAAGCCTAGAGTTTTACAGGTACTATTAAAATACTATCAGTTTTACACACACAACTGAGACTGCATCCACTTTTTGGTGAACTTCTTACAGGAGAATTATTTCACCTTACAGTGACATTAAAGCTGGAAATTAACAGCTTGACTAAATGTTACAGTTTGAAGGGGGAACTTTAGCCTAGATCCCGACTGCAAAGATTGAAAGTAAAATAAATGACCATTGGATACAAAAGGAAAAATAATGCTAAGTTCTATATAATTCATTAGATTGTTAATGAGACTATAGAGAAGATGTATAAACAGTTGTTTTCTCTCTTTTCTTCTTCTGTTGTTTCTGCTTGCAACTCCTCTCTCTCCTGTGGCCTTGCCAGGGTATTTCTGTTGTGACTATTGTGTGAGTTAACAGGAAGGAGTGAGTGGGGGAGGAGGTGAATGGGTCTCCTGGAGCTGCCCAGGGGTGTCTGAGGAGTTTGTGTTGTTTATAAATGGTAAATATATATATGGTACATATATTGTATATTTTGTACATATTCACTACATTTCATATTGGTTTGCTTGTAAATATAGCTTCATTTGCTTCCATCCCAAACTGAGCTGGCCTGGCAATTTATTTCAGGGGTAGTGTCTCCAAATTAGTTGGGGGGGGATTTCAACCCACCACACTGGAGTTTGGAATTGTGTCTAAACGGTTTGAGACATCCTTTGATCTAGACCAAATTTCTACTGAAGGTGAGAATAACATATGCTAGAGCAGACACATGAATGAAAACAGAACATGACTGAAATGCCTTGATTTCCTTTCTCTTTCCACTTTCAAAAAGCAGAAAACTTGCAATGGTTAGAGCTGAGAGAGTACTAGCTGTGCAGTGTTTCTATGAAAGGCATTAAGAACTGCATCAAACCAACAAATTCAGATGTATGCTACCTTTTATGGCAGTTACAACATTATGGCCAAAGTGAACCCATTCCTTTAATAGCTTATTTACATATGAAACTTGAAACCTTTTAAACAGCTTACAGAGCATGTATTAAAGAACAGGGAACATTTCTAGCTGCGTTATCTAGTTGTGTCTAAACAATCTGTTTTATCCTATACATTTCTTTCTGCCATAGTATAGACATACATTGTACCAAATATTAAACCAGCAAACCTTCTTTTGAAACACTTAAAGCAGAATGTTTGAGGAATGAACGATTGTCTTTTGGCTCCCTTCAACACTAAGAGAACCTCATGCTGGACTCATAGTGGGTTTTTTTCTCATGTTGTCTTCATTTCAACGCTGCACATAGTGGCATTACACTCTCATACCACTGGGAAGCCTAAATTTCTGGGTAGATTGCAGTTAATAAGCAATATTCCTTTTACCAATTTAGACCCAAATATTCCTAACTGATTACACAGACAAATGGATATTCAAAAAGTGGACTAATTACCTCTCAGAATCTCTATTTGGGTATGATCTTGCAAGTGGTGATACTGCATGGCTAAGAACAATGTAGGCATAATCAAAAACTTGTTTCACTTGCATGGCACCGTAAGAACTTCTGCCAACGTCGTTTCCTGAAATAATGTGACAGTCATCAGATCATTTTTTTTAGTAGCAGTAACCAGAAAAAAATCAATCATTCATTCTTAAAAGCTCAGAAGCCTTAGCAATACAGGTTAACTCTTTACATTGGTTAGCCTATCCTACTAATATCAGAACAACTATATGTGCCTATATCAATAAAAGAAACCAACCTTAGGAATGACTCTTAACGTTATGCATTCAACTTACCACTTTTTATCGTATATATGCACACCAGTGTGTGAAAGAAATGAAATGGAGATCTTAAAGCTCTTGCAGCTGTTTTTTTCAATAAATAGCCTACTAAGCTTGAAGCATCACATCTCACTTACCAGTAGTTTCTGCAAGCCAAATTCAGCTTAAAATTCCACTTGTGCAACCACATTATCTCCATAGGGCCAGGTATACTTACATCAACCCCTACTTAACCTTATTAAAACTAGAGTGTACTAAATCAGCTCATACAGATTATTAATCTCCACAGGATAAACCAGTTGGTCAGCAACTGATAGAGGATTCTGGAAGTTTGTATAGCATTATTTTTTTTGATCAACTTAGTGGCATTTGACTGCCCTTCTTTAAGCAGAACTCTTTTCAAGTCCAATGTCACGTGTGAGGAACTGCAGAAGTGAAGAACATGCTAAACTGTGTTTATGTACAAGCCATTTGTCTCCCAATTGACACCAAAAAAGATCTTGCTAATAGTACCAAAAAGAAACCTCTGTTTGGGGTTTGTTTGTCTTTCTTTCTTTTGGGGGGAGGGGTGTCAGTTTGGGGTTTTTTAGTTCTTGTTTTGTAGATACATTTGGTACCAGATACCAAAGGTTTCCTGTCATCACTCAATTTAAGAAATACGAATAAAAACTTCCTTCAAGCTGCATGTCTAAACTACAGACAACACATTTTTATCCTTTGAGATTCTGCAACCATAACACCACCTTAACGCATAATCCATGAAAATATGGAACATAACAGCATTTTGGGAACAGAATTTCTTCAGTCATTTATATAGTCAAACATCAGATCAAGAAAAACTCTGTTTACTGAAGCACCCAAGCAGCTCGTTCTGCACCGCCGCAGTACATAGCAGCTATCATGCTCAAAATTACAGAAGCTTAAGTGGCACATTTACAGCTGGACTCTGTCCTGAAGTAGAAGCAGTGACTAAAGCCCTATGAGGAGAGGCTGAGGGAGCTGGGGCTGCTTAGCCTGGAGAAGAGGAGATTCAGGGGTGACCTTATCACTCTCTACAACTACCTGAAGGGGATTGTAGACAGGCAGAGGTTGGTCTCTTCTCCCAGGCAGCCAGCACCAGAACAAGAGGACACAGTCTCAGGCTGCACCAGGGGAGGTTCAGGCTAGAGGTTAGGAGGAAGTTTTACACAGAGAGAGTGATTGCCCATTGGAATGGACTGCCTGGGGAGGTGGTGGAATCGCCATCACTGGAGGTGTTCAGAAGGAGACTTGACAGGGTGCTTGGTGCCGTGGGTTAGTTGATTAGGTGGTGCTGAATGATAGGTTGGACGCAATGATCCTGAAGGTCTCTTCCAACCTGGTTTGTTCTGTTCTATTCTATTACTAGCTCATACATAACAGAGAGCACCAAGCATTCAGAACAGTACCATTACACTGGACATAAAGTGGGCCTAGAACAGGGTATTTAAGAAGAAAGAGAGTACTTAAGTTGGGAGCTGTACTACAAAGCAGTAGAGGACCTCCTCCAAAGGCCACTTCCAAGGTGTTTCAGTGATCAAAAAGTAAGGACACAAAAATTTTGATTCTATTAGATTAATTCATGTTTTAGTACAGGTTGTTCCAGAGGCAGGACACATTGTTACATCCTGCAACAATGCCACCCTCCGCATAATAATGTACTAAACATACATACAAGACAAATTGAGAACCAATACAGAAATGGAACATATTCAAGTCACCACACACACTCTACTGAACCTACCACTAAATTCAAATGCATATGCAGTTTGACTCAATGGTGTTAATGGTCTTTCTCAACCTATGTCACTCTATAAACTCATAGAACAGGAACTACTCAAGCACATTGCAATAGTTTAATCTAATCCTGTGCTAGGCTACATTTTACATGCATCCTGCATGAAGTTAAACCAAAAATGTTGTTGCCACCTCTACTGTTGTGCCAGCAAAGAAAAGCACAAGTCTTCCCTGAGCCACTTGCAGCAAAGTCTGGCAGTTTAGCTTAAACCACTGAATGTGTATGAGTCTTGACTGAACAAGATTTGAGCAGAAGCAGGACAGCTCATGCTGTAGCATGCCTAGGCTCCTAGACTGCCTTACTCTGCACCTGTAACTAGTTCATAAAAACATCAGGATAAACACATCTCAATTACACCATCTGCAAAACTTCTGATGTACACTGCAGCTGTAAAGTAGGTATGGATGTCAAAGCTACCACGTAAGCTCGTGTGAACTGTATCAGTCAAGCCTGTATAGAGATGCCCCTACCCAATTTAGAAAGCAACATATTAAAGAAAACAGAAGATCATATATTTGCATTCACTGTCCTGAACATATTTTCTTCTGAGAGATCATTTGTGTCAGTAGATCGTGTCTTACACACCCAAGCCTCCTTCTGTCACAATCTACAGACTGATCACTTAAAGCACATAACCAAAATTCAATCCTCAGATATATGTTAGTAGGTAACAATGGTGTGTGATTTCTTTCAGTCCTCGCTCCTAGAAACCCTTCAAGCCTAAAGAAGCATGCTTAAGATTCCCAACAGTCACTACCAGTTATTAACACTCTCAGGTAGCCTTCCATTACATGCAGCAGGTTTAAGAGCGTGTCCTGAAAGGTAAAGTTAAGATCATACACTAGGCCTGAAATAGATCCAGTTGTTATTATGTAGAAAGTACCCTCTTTGCAACATTCTGTATTATACTAGCTTCAAGCTATTTGTGTATTTTTATACACACACATATTTTATATACACATGCATTTGTACATTCTAATGACAAATAGAAGATACTGAAAACCTGCAATGAATAACTTTGGGCAGTCACTAAGGATAGAACAAATAATCCCAATAGCTGTTGCCAATTTCAAAGCTAATTATTTCCTGGATTTTTATCTAGCTTTGCAGTTCTAAATGAATGCTTCAAGTTTTTGCACACCAAACAAAGGACAACTGTTTTGAAAAACAGAAATAGTGGCAGTTTCTTTGGATTTTGCCAAGGCAAACATCTTAATCTCATTACCCTCTCCTAAGACACTGTCATAGGCTGAGTTGTATCTGCTGACAGTACCATGCTGCCATCAAGCCATCTTCAAAATGAATGTGCTGGCTGGAGCAAAGTATCAGAGCGATTGAAGTTCAGATTCTAACATGAGAGGCTTCCTGTTCTGGTTGCTGCTTCCAGTTTGAGTTTGGGGTGTTGATCTTTTCCACTGTGCTGGCTGCTGTGTGCTTGGAGGCTGCTGGAGTACCTGGGCTGGGGGACAGTTTTATTGCTGTTGTCTGCTACTACCTCTGCATTTTGCTATGCATCTTCTGCACTGTATTATCTTAGTAAACTCCTTATCTCAATCCAGGTTTTATTTTGTGCTGCTTTCCCTGCTGTCTGTGTGGCAGGAGTGGAGGGGCTTGTGAGAGTGGGATGTGTTAACCCAGGACAGACTAATTCAAGATGAAGAATCTTAGCCTGTGTATGAAGAACAAGCATAAGCTTCCAATGGATAAATGTATCACCAGCTAGATTAGTTTCACCCATCAAATCCAGCTTTTAACAAATTTCCCACTTGAAGTGTAGACTCCTTGCAAGTTCTGGAATCCTGGTTCTCAAATCACAGAAACTATTACTGCCTTGCACCCAGTTACCAGTCCTCTGAAAACCTCAGAGGAAACCCTAGAGCACCTTAACGAACTTGAGCAAAACCCATTACAACCAAAACAGTAACACAAATGGTTGATGCCTGTTCCCAAGTCCAGGAACTAGCAGAAGGTACTGAGCAGGTAGAACTAAAGTTATCATATCCTCCTGATGACATTTATGTTAGCCAGACATCATCATTTCACACTGAAGAAAAGTTCCAACTTCAAAGAACTAATTCTACTGAACATTAAGTTAATCCTGTCCCCTACAAGACTGTTTACACTCTCTACAGCTATTCGTATGAGTTATACCTTTTGACATCCTATTGCTGCTCTAGTGTGCACATTCACAGGGAAAAACTCCTACACTACTTGGATAATCTTGACAAAGCAAGTGTCCTTTTCTTTTAATCCCTGTATTTTTTTGTCTGATTTCTGGATTACTAAATCATCTTTCCAAGTCTTCTCCAAGGCTTAACTAGCATTTCAAAGCAAGCTGTGATCAGGATAAAACAGGGTGTAATAAAAAAACCATTTAAAATGTGCACATACAGCATAAAAACAAGTTTGAGGGAAAAACTTTGCTAGAGTTTATGCTAACAAGTCAAGAAATATTTATGTCCACTCTTTACCAAAATGCTTGATGCAATGTCCTTCACAGTTCTGCCACAGACCCTCAGGAGTCAGACACTGAGTGGATCAGACCACAATCTAATCAAGCAGAAATGACTACTTGTCAACAAGGCATGGACCTGAACTCTTGAAAAAGACTTTTGTACTGGGACACATACAATAACTAAACTAACAGAGCTCTCAATGTTTTCTACATTGACAAGTACATTGTTTGACATTGTTTTCTACATTAACAACTACTTCTCTATACTCCAGGAACGTAATAAAGTCCAGATCTAAGAAGGCAGTATTTGTGAGATCTGATTCAAAGAGCCATCCTACACATCCTGTACAATCTTCCTCCTAGTTTCATCAGACAAGTTCTGAAGCTCTGTGGTAGATGCCCAAAAATATCCCTATGGGACACAGTGGCCAGATAACTTACAAGTTAATGTCAGCTTTCACCTCCCTTGCCAAAACACTTACCCTCCTTTAAGTACTACATTATTCAGCCCACATAACCTAACCCAAAACTTATTTTTGATTAACTCTTAAGAGCAAATTACCAGATCTTTCTTCTGCAATACGGCTTTTTGCTTCTGCAAGATTTATGCTAGGAGAAAGAGTTCAGAGTCCCTACTGCACTTGCAATATTTTTTCTTCACTGAAGAGTCAGAAGAAAAAATTCCAAAGTGCTCTTAGCAGCGACTGAAACATCTGTAATTCCTTCTCAGTCCTCAGCATATAGGAAAGAACAGAACTGGAGAACAGTGAAGGATTTTGCCTCTAAAGAAATGTGGCTCATACTGCTACTCAAATGGGTCTTCAGGTAAGTAAGCACATAGCTACTGAAGCAAATCAATAATGGAACTGAAGTTCTGCAAAATCACACCTAAGCCTAGCCAAGTGCAGTAGTCATGATGGACAGGAACTCAGAGCTGCCAAGTATCAGATGTGGTTACACAAACAAGTATCTTAGCTTGCAACTTGTTCTAAAGAACGATGAAAATTCAGCATATTGAGCATTTACAAAGTGCTACAGACTTCAGCTCCTGATCCATGCAATTTGCTTTAAAGAGTGTTGTACATAAGCAGTCTACCCACAAGAAGTGACAGCATGGAGTTTGAGTGGCAATTACATTCTAGAAATGTAATTGTAAATGCTGAAATCCAAATTAACAGAAAATTGAATGTGTTAAAAAGCTGGTTGGGAATTTCAGCTACTTGTGACAGTCTAAATAGGACCCAAATTGACTGTAAAGCTGGAATTATTTTTCAGGAGCTCAGACAAAATTAAAATTAACCTTGATTACTCTGAAGATTACTCCATCTACATGATAGCTTCGAGAAAAAAAATACTTGAAGTTAGTGACTTTCAAAGTACATGCATCTAAAATTAGGATTCTCTAAAGGTCTCTGTGCAGCACAGAAGCCAGTTATGCAAACCACTCTTCACACCAACACTGTACTACAGCTGCTCCCTTGCTATATAACTCATGGATATACATACATGTCTCTGTGCAGTCTCTACTGCACCACCTTGTACGACACATCCTCACCTGAGCCTTTCTTTCCCAGATGGTACAGCATATCTGAAGTGCGGCACTATAGACTGAGGCAGTAAGAGACACCCCTTTCATTCTCATTCTCTCATAATAAAGAATGGAGAGGTGTTCTAACTAACAAATCCCCTTCCAGGATTTCCTTGACCTCCATCACTGTTAGGGAATCTTATACACTTGACAGCTCTGAATTTCCAATGAATTATGTATATACACTGCTTGTGTGCAATCCAATTTACTCAGGCTAGGCATCCTGGGAGACTTCATATACTTCATCCCTTAGCCCATCTCTGTATCTCAACACCAGCAACGGTCTCTTCCCAATGCAGTTCTTAACTCATTTAACAGACTTCAGGGACTCCAATATAAGCTGTGAGTGCATGAGTTGAGCCAGAGCTCCAGAACATTGCAAGAAATGTACAATCTTACCAGGCAGAAGAGGATCTTCAATACATAGCATGGATGGTCTGTATCCATTAGTCATGACTTTCATGATTTCTTCTTTGGCAATATAGGCACCTCCATTTTTTATTCTAATACCAGTTTTCAAGTAGTTAAAATTCCTTCCATAGAGTTCAAAAAATTCTATCAGAAGCATTCCAAGGTTTTCATCAGCTCTCCTGGCATCAATTCTTGGATGCAGCTGGGACACAGAACAGTTGTGAATTATTAAAAATTAATGCTTTTCAGACCACAGCAGTGCAAACAAAAGCTCTCATTTAAACAGCTGAGTAGAGTACCATTACACAAATCTTGAGTCATTAGTACTTAAATTGCTTCCACACAACCAAGAGAGGGCAGCACTTCAGCAGCATCCAAAAGCCAAAGAAATCCCCCTCCCTTCCAGCTTTTAGAGGTTTAGTAAATTGTTCTCCATAAGCCCAAAGTCAATAAATAAATACAATGTACCACATTATAGCTTAGTTAGCAAGGCCTGATTTTTCACACCAAATCCACCAGTCAGTGTTTTCAGAAGCAGGGGTGGGGGAAGAAGGGAGGGAATCTCTTTACCCCAAGTCAAACATTTACTGCATCATCACAGCAGCAGAGAGACAGTAACACTGTACCTTGTCATATTTGTACAAAGCTCACTGTCACACCATTCAGAAGAAATTCTAGCTCATTAGCTATTTCATCAGTTACTTAGAACTGTCATATTTTAGGTATGTCAAAAAACTAAACAACATAAAACCAACCTGACTGATTTCATAATTTTAGCAAACACTGAAATCAGCTACTCTGAACATTCAGTATCAGTAGTGCAGGGAGCAACATACTTAAACTGCATCCTGGCAGATTTACAGAACATCACTGAGATTATTCAGGTAATGGAACAGGCTGCCCAGGAAGGTACCATAGCACACACTACAGGCCTTGGTATAGAAAGCAGTGCACAGCCTCTAAGCTTTTCACAAGGCTCCTGCTGCTGTTTCAATTCGCATAGTGAATAGAAGTTCTTGGAGGTCTGACAGTCCATAGCAATGGCTAATGATCAGACAACTAGAACCCTGATGGTAAAACTGCCCATTGCTAGAGGAGTCTGAACAAACAGCACTGTAACAGGGCATAAGTGCAGAAAGCAAAATTTTCAAGTTGACAAATAAGGAATAGACTTACCTGCAGGAAACTAATTGCCATTAAAATTAGGCTGTAAGAGCTAATTCCACCAGTAAAAACTTCATTCAAGTCCCTCTGAAGAAGGAACTGCTTTAATACTAAAATCAAGTAAGGAAGCAAAGAATATTTCTGCAAAGCAAGATAAGTCTTATCAATGACAATGTCAACATTCCCAAACAAAATGAAATACAGTCTCAGCACAAGTTTCATCATCTAATATAAAAATGTTATTCACTAATGTGCTATGAAGTGGTTCCAGAGGAAGAACTAAAACCTTTTTTTTCCTTTTAATTCTAGGAGTAGATGAATAGGCTTCAACTCTTTTTTGATCAGTTTACAGACCAAATTTATCCCACTCTCCCCCCAAACAAGATGTTTTTATATCCTTCTCCAAATGCCAGTGTCACTTATACTCAATGCTTTCCTTCTAAACAGTACTGGCACTGCAGAGCATAAAAACAAACTTAAAATCAAGTATGTCAATACAGAAATGTTTGCTTTAGACATTGTTTAGCAAGATAGTATTCACAACTAAGCATCTCATCAATTCAAGATAAGCAAGACTTGAACAACTTGCTTCAGAAGCAGAACCTCTCTGCAGATTTATATATGCTTGCAAAACACATTCAGTGCACACGTTTATCCACATGCCTAACACTTGAAGGGAGCACTCAATAGATACTAGTAGAAAATAAACTGTAATAATAATAAACCAGATATGGTGAAAATAAACTACAGCAATAGATGTTTTTAAAAAGTCTTAAGCAATAACAAAAGAGGTTAGCTAAGTAGCACACCCTTGCTAAGTAGTATAGCACATATTATATGGCTGATACCTTCATGTACTCCTTGATAAATCGAGCTGCCTTCACACCAGTTTCTACATTAAAACTGATGTCAACTTTCACTTCTGTTTCCTGGTCAGTAAGTTTTATTATTGGTACCTGAAAAGATTAGAACAAGAGTTTATGAATCCCCAGAAATGCAACACTGGTGCTATTCTCCAGCTTATTTACTGAAGACACATGGATATTATCAGTCCAAAGGAATGCAACTATTAAGATGCAAAATGTGTTTGGGAAAACATAACAAACCTAACTTGGTTGACTTTTTATTGAGGTCATTAAAAACATGCCTGTATGATCACAAACTTATGTACTCTCTCATAGCTATTAGATATCCACCTTCATAACTGCAACACCAATATTTCATAAGACAACAAAATTTACTTAGTTTAGTGACTCACTGATGTTAACTGGAAACATTCTATTCACAACCAGCAAGTACTGCATTCATCTGACCAGCACTGCACCATGCACTTGCTGAACTGTCAGAAGACTTGCCTAGCAGAAAAAATAAAGGACTATTGGTTTATCAAGATGGACTGGTTCACTGAAGAGTCAAATGAAACCCAGAATGGCAAAGACCAGAGCAGAAGTAGCCCTGTTTGCTCTTCCAGTAGTAGTAAATTATAATATAACTACTAAGTAGTTATTAGATCAAGTCTACGTTATTTCTAACTGAACTTGAATTTTTAATCTGAAATGGGAAACAAGAAAGTAGTATGAACATCATTTCATACCAAGAGGACAGGGGATACAATAAGAAAGGCCAGAAAAAACTGGTACGTCTAGTACCTTATGGCATCACTAACTGGTGCTACTGATTATGAAAGTTCCATTCATTCTCAGGTAATCCAAAGGTAATCAGATCTACTGTTACATCCTGCTACTCCAACAGAAGTCACAGAAATCTTCTGGACCTAAGAGTGACCCTATTTCAGAAACCACAAAATCTAACAGCCTACTAACAGAACTTTGGAATACTTTAAGTCTCCTGTTAAAAACACCACTGGCCCAGTAACAAAATTCTCATCTTTTTAACATATTCAAGTTGATCCATTAGGCTTACAAGACAAGCAACAAGTAATAACAGATTGGTTTAACAAATGAAATAAAGGTCTTGCATTGCATGTTTTGGAAGGGAAAAACAAAAGTTTGGAGCACTTCACTATGCCATCAGAAATAAGCAACCTGAAAAATCAGGGTTTTAAGCCAGACAGCTTTAATTACCGGCCAAATTACTACACAAAGTCCCCTCCAAACACAGTGATTATATATTTCACAAATACTGATCTTTATTAACAATGTAAGTATAAAGTATGGCCTCCCAGCAAAAGTACACCATTACCCATGTAAAAAACTATGTGCTATTCCTAAGCACACACAGACTAAAACCTTGCAAAGAGCAAAACATGGTGTGTAAGACAAATTATGAAGCAAATGATAGTAAGAACAGTATTTCCCACCAGCACCTTAAGTGGTCTGAAAGATTTTTCAGTTCAGTCTTCAAAAGACTACTACTCACCGTAGCTTTATCAAGTACTTTAATGGAATATGGCTCAGCCACATTGTGTTTCCTCAGTGCTTGCTCCAGCAGCTGTAAAGGGGGCCGTTCCCATTTCCCAAAAACAACGAGGTCAATATCACTAGACAAAGAACACAGCACAAGATCCATTAGGTCTGAAGCATAATACTCCAACCAAAAAAGCAAAACTGGTATTCTACATAGCAAAAATACTGCAAGGTGACCAATATGCAACTTCAGTCTAGGATCCTAGTAAGCTTGTGGCTATTGATGGTTACAGGCTGCTCAAAAGCAACAGTCAAGGAAGGTGGGGTTGGACACGTTGCCCTCTACATCAAGAAATGGATACGAGCTGATGGGTAAGAATCAAACACCATGGCAAAGGGAAGCTCGTGGTTGCTGTCTAGGCCACCTAAGCAAGGCAAGCCTCCTTACTCCAGCTACAGAAGGCTCTGCATACTCAAAGCTCTACCTGCTGAGAGCCTTAAACCACCCTGACATCTGCTGGACAATTGAAAGGTAAGCTGTAGTCAGTCCAGGAGACCTCACAACACAAAGGTAACTTCTAAGCCACCTAAAAACAGTTCTACCAGAGGGAATACAATTGATGCTTACTAAGCCAACTGAGCTAACCAGTGATGTCAACACTGGAGGCAGCTTGGACTGCAGTGACCATGGACTGGTGGAGTTGATTGCTGAGGGATATGGGTAAAGCAAGGAGCAAAGTTAAGACCCTGAATTTAAAAAAAATAATAATAATAAAAAATGTGAGAAGTAGGACTGTGTGCATCTCATGAGGTTCAACAAGGCCAAGTACAAGGTCCTGCATCTAGATCCCAGCAAGCCCCACTATCAGTCAGGCTGGGAGATAAAGGAATTGAGAGCAGTCCAACAGAGGATTTGAGGGCACAGGTAGATGGAAAGCTGGATTTGAAGCAATAATGTGTGCCTGCAACCCAAAAAACCAAATCACATCCTAGGCTGCAACAAAAGAAGTGTGGCCAGCTGGCTGAGAGAGGTAATTCTGCCCCTCTGCTCTGCTAAGACACCGCCTGAAGTACAAGTCCAGATCTGGTACAAAGGAAAGACATAGACCTGTGGGTCACAATTGTGATGACGACTGACTCTGCAGAGTAACTCTGATAAGTGACATTCTCAGTAACTCATCATACTTAGCAAGACAACCTTTACACAGGAAATACTGAACGTTGTTTCACTGTATCTTGAAAACCAAGTGTCAGAGATTAATGCCAGACACAGGAAGGTAAAGGGAATTCACCAAAGGGTAAGTACCTGGTGCAGTACAATGATATGTCAAATACTTATCTCCAACCTGTATGTTCAAAAGCTCTCCCCTTTGCCACTTGGGACATTAGGCAAAAATTCTACTGGATGTTTGATAGGTTTATGCATTCCTATCTAGATTCTCCTTTGAAATTTACCACTACTCTAAAACACAAGCTTTTAGATAAAAATAAATTATTACTTACCTAGTTGGAAGATAAAGCCCTGTACTAAAGCTGCCAAATATCTGGACCTGAAAAAGAACCCACAGCAGTGAAATATTTTTTAAGTATGGACACTCACTTCAATTTATTTTCATAAGACAATCTTTTTCTGGACTTCAATGACAAGGCCCAGTAATAAAGTTACTGAACTTTCTCCACTACATACTCTCTTAAGCCTGTACAAATTCATTTTCTCTTACAGATGTAACTCCAGAGGAAATTGGGGGTTTAAACATGAAATGACTACCAATCCTGCCAGCAGCAGAGCACAGACTTTTGAAATAAGTTCTTTGCACTATTTTTTCTGATTCTACAGAAGTATAAGGTGTTAAATATCTCCTTCCTTCCTGCTCCCTTTATTCCTCATAGGACAGCATTACTGAAACAAGAAGAGTTTAAAGGGAAACGTTTCAAATATGTAGGTTTAAAGAATGGCACATGCATCTAAACATTAATTCAGATAAATACCAATATTCCAGGTTTTACTATAAGGATTACTATGAAATTGTGGTAATGCCTGTGTATGGAAAAGAAGGCATGATAGAGATATCCACAGTCCACACTGAAGACTTTTCTAGTATGCTTCCAATGCAGAGAATTGAGACATTCTTCCCATTCTACTACAGCAGAGCACAATTTAAAAGCTCACTACTTTGAAGTGACCTGTGAAAAGGCTGCGCAACACTGAGCCATTTCACCGTTTATATCTGTTCCCATGAGCTAGAAAAACATTAGCAGTAGGAAAACCACAGGTGAGGACAAAGTAGATGAGCTTCACAGTATCTTTAGTTAAGTAATGCAATGCTGCGGCCACAGCCCTCACTCTTCTTCCTGAAAAGCTTATGAAATCAGTGATCTGATTTCATAGTAGCAGTACAAAGCCCAAGTGCAATTAAAAGATTCTTTAGGGTCCTGTGACAATTAGTGAGGGAATCTGGGGTGTAGGTTATCTTTTTCTCTCTCCTTCCAGTGGTGGGCAGAGACACTGGAAGGAACAAGCAAACACATTGTATTAACACATGGCTCTGTGGCTGGTGTAAGCAACACAATTTCAGGTTCTTTCACAATGGGTTAGCCTGCACAGCACCAGGCATGCTGGCAGGAGATGGGAGACACCTTTCTCAAAGGGGAAGGAGCGTCTTTGCCCAGGAACTAGCAGGACTCATTGATATGGCTTCAAGTTAGCTGTGAATGAGGAAGAAATCCCATTAACCACCTCAAGGGAATCAAGGGGAGCTCTGCTAAGAAAGTACAGCTGCAAACAGCCCAGCTGAAGTGCTGCTACACAAAGATGATTCCGCCAGTGTGCTCTGGTGAGACCTCACTTGGAGTACCATATCCAGCTATGGGACTCCCAACAAGACGGAGGAGGACCACAAAGAGAATCAGGTGGCTGAAACGCCTCTCCTAGGAAGACAGGCTGAAAGAACTGGGGCTGTTCAGCCTGAAGAAGAGAAGGCTCCAGGGAGATCTTAAGAGCTACATTTTAGTATCAGAAGGGGACCTACAGGAATGCTAGGGAAGGACTGTTTAGAAGGGGTTGTAGTGATAGGATGAGGGGCAACAGTTCTGAACTGGAGCAGGGAAGAGTTAGGTTAGGCATAAGGAAGAAATTCTTTATAATGAGAGTGGTAAAACACTGGAACAGATTTCCCAGGATATGGTTGAGGGTCCATCCCTGGAGACATTCAAGATCAGACAATCTTGCTCTGGGCAGCCTGGTCTAGCTGGAGGTGTCCTTATTCACTGCAGGGGGCTGGATGATATCACCTTTGAATGCTCCTTCCAAAACAATGTAACCTATGAATCTGAATCTGTGAAATGTTTTCCTGCTTGTTAATAGCAACAATACTATTTTGGTAGTCAGAAATGTGATGCTACAAATAGTTAACATTCCTTTTGGACATTTTTGTTTTAAGGAAACTTATTCTTTGAGTAACAAAACTCAGAAGGCCAGGAAGAGCTGCAAACCTGTGCTCAGTCACAGGGTTATGACCTTATCACAGTTACTGTGACGTAGTAGAATAGCTCTCATGACCAGAATCTTGTCATGGATGGCTATGCACTACTTCAGACAGATAGACCAGGCAGGCAAGGTGGTGATGCTGCTCTTTATGTATGTAAGCAAGTACAAAGTACTGAGCTTTGTTTAGGGGAAATGAAAAACCTGTTCAAAGTTTCTGGGTAAGAATCAAGGAGGTGGCCAAAATGGGAGATATTGTTGTGGGTGTCTACTACAGACTGCCAGACCTGAAAAAAAAAAGTAGACAAAGGCTACTGGAGATGCCTCAAGACCACATGCCCTGGTGCTTATGGGTGACTCCAATCACCCTGGTATTTGCTGGAAAGGCCACACAGCTAGGTACACGCAATCCAGACAGTTCCTGCAGTGTATCAGTAACTTTCTGACACAGGTGGTAGAAGAGGAGGAGGTGTGCTGCTGGACCTTGTATTAATGAACAAAGACTGCTTGGGGATGTAAAGGCTGGGGGTAGCCTTGGCTGTAGTGACATGGTGGGATAGGAGCCCTATACTTCAAGAGGGCTAACTTTGCCCTCTTCAAAGACCTACTTAGTATCATAGTATCATTCAGGGTTGGAAGGGACGACAAGGATCATCTAGTTCCAACCCCCCTGCCATGGGCAGGGACACCCCACACTAGATCAGCCTGGCCAGAGCCTCATCCAGCCTGGCCTTAAACACCTCCAGGGATGGGGTCTCGACCACCTCCCTGGACAACCCATTCCAGGGCTTCACCACTCTCATGGGGAAGAACCTCCTCCTCACATCTAGCCTGAATCTCCCCACCTCCAGCTTCATTCCATTCCCCCTAGTCCTATCACCACCTGAGATCCTGAGAAGTCCTTCCCCAGCCTTCCTGCAGGCCCCCTTCAGATACTGTAAGACCACAATTAGGAATTGGAAGAATCCTGTGGGCCAAAAATCTAGAAGGTAAGGGGGGCCCAGGAAAGATGAGTTGTTAAGTTAACTGAGCTCTATGATTTACTAAGGAAGCAAATCAACACTCAAAATTACACTTACATCAGCTGTAGGCCAAAGATCTTTGATGACTATTTCTATCCTTTTAACCACTTCTCTTCTCATAGCTGCTTCTTCAGGACAAGGGGACATGAAGTCATAGAAGTCAATTATTTCTTCATGTAGGCTGAAAGAGAAAGTAGCATCAGTGATAATGACAACTTAACTACTACAATAACTTTTTAAAAGGTTTTATTTAATATCATCTAACTGAAAATAGCTGTACTTTTAAGAAAGGTGAATGCCTAACAATTAGGCATTCCACATGGGAAACCAAAGGGTTTGGGATCTGGGATTTAGGACAGATACTCATACTTTACTTTCATGCCAGGACCTCACAGCAATTTCATTTTCAAAAATTCTACATGTCAGCCCTCATCACATCACCTAAAGGAAGATGTCAAAAGACACCAGACACAAGCACTAGGAGACATTTACAAACTTTCTTACTAGCTCAACAATGAAGGTCAAATTCAGTTCAGAATTCCTGAAGGTTACTTCCTTTAAAATCCAAACCAGTTTTTAAACCTACACAATGATCCAAATGTGAAGCAGCACAAGAACAGTTAAAATGTTCAAGCTGGCTGATTCTTCCAGAGGTTTTTTCTTCTGTGCAGGTGGAACTTTACACAGACTGGAAACAGGCCACAGCTGTTAATGTGTTTTCATAGAGGGCAATAAAAGGGATATGAATATTCCTTGATGTGAAAACATCCACTTCAACAAATGGGGATTACTTTGACCACTCAAACCCTTTATCAGCCATTCATTCACACAGGAATTTATCTTTCAACTGAACTACAAAGTGAGAAGCCTTAAATCAGCAGAAGTACATAGTATGTTAATGCCAGTGTTACCTGCAAACTACAGACCTGTCAGGCTGACCTCAGTGCCAGGCAAGATTATGGAACAGGTCATCTCAAGTGCAATCACACAGCACTTACAGGATGGCCAAGGGATCAGGTCCAGGCATCATGGTTTCAAGGAAGGGCAGGTCCTGCCTGACCAACCTGATCTCCTTCTATGACCAGGTGACTGCCTGGTGGATGTGGGGAAGGCTGTGCACAATTACAAACGTGAAGCCCATCCACAGGGCATATTCAGCCTGAACTATTTTTCTTCAAATTTGTAACTCCATATTTTTTATAGCTTTATCAGCAACTTTGTACTTTATAATCTAATGAACTCTAAGTGCAACTGTCTGCAGTCAGCTCTAGCCTTCTGTTATCTCTAGCTTTCCCTCTCTTTTTCTCATTCATTTAATCTCTCCAGGTATTTTGTTTTTTACATATATGAATCAAGAGTCCTGAGTAATTCTACTGGTGAACTCTGCTTTTTATGAAGCTAATAACTTACTCTTTCTTTGGTTATTTCTAATAAGCAGCTAGCCTATAAGCCCAGCAAACCTGTGACTGTTCAGTTTTCATAGCCATAAATTAAAATCTCAAACATTCTCCTAAAAAAAAAAATCCCAACAGCTGTTATTATCAGACTGACCACATTAGTAAGGATTAACAGCAAATCCTGCAAGGAAATGAGACCTGCAAGGCAACTATCAAAGCACTCATTAGCCCCTTTAGGTTTATTCACACAAACAAGTTTTGTTCTGTTATGCAATCCACACCATCCAATCACTCCAGGAGATCCAGACACTCCTGAAAACAGATGTGGAGAATAAAAAAGCCCTGCTGAGTCAGCAAGGACCAGAAAACAAGCAGCACAGAAGTACTCCTCACTTAAATGTCACCCAAGCAGAAGCTCAGAGGGGCTAGCACTGTCAAATTCTTAATCAAATCATGTAAAGACTCAAAAGAATCCACCCACCACTAGTCTGTATTTCCTTCCCTGATTTACTCTAAGAAGTCAGATTGATACATTTTACTTTGAACTGCCAAGTCAGCACTTCATTTAATGCTTCAGTTTGCGTAGGACAACAGCACAAGAGCTAGGTAATCAAAGTTCAAATCATATACCAAGTTCAAATCACAGTCAAGTTCTTCAGCACATACTACTAGCAATGGCTGTACAATAGTTATTCTGCTGATGGATTTAAACATTCCTTACTGAAATTTCAAGTTGTACTTGCCTGAAGTCAAAGTTCTGATGGGAAGCCTCCTAAGCCCTCCCCTCATAAAAAGCAATGCAAATCAATTCACTTAGTTTATACTACATGATACAACTTCTCCTAGGTGCCCCTTCATGTAGCAGTAAGCCCTACTGACTCTGCACAAAGTTGCTTCTTTTTGATGTGTGAGGTTTTCAAGTTTTAATGCACCTAGAAAATTAGTTCTCAAACCCTATCTTATCAGAGTCATATTTTGTTTGCTCTTCCCAGTTTTTCTTAATTCAACAGCTTCTAGTTCTCTGAGAATATCACCTTCCTGGTCTATGTCCTTCTGGATAAGAATCAATGTCATTTTCTTAGTAAGCATATGACAATATAACCATCTAAACACTGCATTTTCAAGCATGGTATCCCTCTGGCTTCCTCTAGAAGAAGCCTCTCAAAACTGAAAGGCCTTTAAAAAAACCTGATGTTACTGTAGTTTGTTTTTCTAAACATCTTTGCTCAGACAAGGTTATGGAACACAAAACAGCAGCTCTGATATGCATAAAACACAATGTTGTGTGCTGCTCAGAACTTATCTCAGAGCAGCTTCCCTATTAGTTGAAGAAATAATTTGCTATCTGAAAAAAACCAGATCACAACAGGATATTGATCTAGCCAATACAGGGATTTTCAGTGTTTTGCCTGTGTGATCTTCATAAGCATGTAAGTCAACTCATTTTTACATAAGTCAAGAATGTTTACAGCACATTATTGTTCATGCAGATACAATTTTAACTCTCTCTTCAAATAAACCCCAGTACATATAGCATGACTCAGCTTCTCCACATCCTTCTGGCTTCTTGAAGACTTTGGGCCCCACAACATCCTAGCACCTAGCTATCTTTTATCACAGTTTAAAATTATTATACTACCTTCCTAGCAAAGCCAGGCATTTTGATTAACTTTTTCACAAGGAAGTTTCACTGTAATTACAGAAACACTGGGAACAAAACTTGCTGGTGAGATGTAGCCATGCTCAGTAGAAGGCGAAAAAGATTATTACACAGGGATGCAGAAGAGGCTACTTTGTACTTGCTAAGCTGTTCATCTTCCTAATTTTAACAGCTGGGAGGAACCTGCCACTTCCTAATGCTACTACTGCCAAGCACAGTAAACATCTGCTGCTTACAGGCTGTCCTATACAACAGAATTGACACCTTTTGCTTATCAAAAGTGTATTCCTGTTACTGTTTTAGAGAATGCAGACAAGTAGAGTTTATGTCTGAGTAATACTGAGGAGACAGTCTCAGACTTCTGTCACATTTTACCATAAATGCAGGTTTCTAAGAAAGGACATCATTTACTTATCACTTACTGTATCTACTATTGCATACAATTTTGACTTGTTACTTCAAGGGCCAGCTTCAGCATAATGAAAGGAAATTCCCAAACAGCATCAACAAAATAGAAGATGAAGGAACAGCCCTTTAGCAGGTAGAAGCATAACTGCATCATTTAAGGGGAACAACTACTTCTTTTTAAAAACACTCTAATAAGCAAGTAAGATTTTTCTGAGAAGTCTAACAGTCAAAAACCTTTTCAGAAGCAAAGAACAGACGCCACAGTTACACATGTGGGCGTAACACCAAGGGTGAGTAGGAAAGCAAAAAAAAATGAAGTTACAGGCAGCATTTTAACAGAGCCTTTGTTGGAATGAAGGTTCCAAATAACAGGATACACAGTTTTGTGATGAAGTGAACTCTGAAACATGCTCATGGATTTCACTGTCTCAAGATTAAATGGTAAAAGCCTCAGTAGCCACTGTGTTTCAGAAATCTGTTGACCTATACCTTCACCTGCAACTACTACAATTAAATGCAATCAATAGTTGAAATGAGTGTTATAGTCTAAAACTAGGGAAGACATTGGTTTGAAATAAAGAAGGTAAGATTGAAAGCAATAGTATACTCTGAGATACAAGCTTTTTCCAATACCATCTAAATTAAGACAAGTGCAAAAGTAGCAAAAATAGAAGTATGACCAAGGAGACAAACTTGCAGTTCCTCTCTTCCCACCCCCACACATAATATCCATAAGGTGCCTTTACTACTACAGTCAATAGTACTCTCTGCTCTATGCAATGTTCTAGGCAAACTCAGACTGGTAGAATAAAACCTTGGCTTTATGGAACTTACAAGTCAGAGCTGACTCTGAATGTGAAATGTTTTATAGGTAAGTAAATTGAATACTAAACTCAAGTAAGAATCTAGCTTATGTTGCAAGTTAGCTATTAAGGAGAGAAAGGAAGGGAAACAAGTATTTATTCCTACCCACAGAACAACAAACATTCATAAAATACACTGTAGCTTTGCCACAAGTGATTGTATCATTCTTATTTCCTCTTCAAACTTTTTGTCCCACACTCCTGCAAGTCAGAGCCAACCCTAATTTTAGGTGGAGTCTCCTGCCAACTGAACTTTACCTCCTAGGAGCACTTAAACAGTTCACACACTCAAGAAACTAAGCTTGTTGGACTGATTTATACTGCAAATTTGTAGAGTTAAGCAACAGAATTTGTTCACTACTTGGAAGGGGAAAAAAAAGTAATCAAGAGCTAATCTGTTTTTGCAAAGTATGCCAAGCCAATAAATTTCAACCAACTACCTTATTAATGGCTGGAGGTACTTGAAAAAGCTACATTATAGAAATCTAGAAAAGAAACTGGCATATCTCTCCAAGTTAACACATGGCAAAATAAATCCCCTACTTATGCTTCTGAATGGCTGTACATTACTCTTGACTTAGGCTGCTGTCTACTTCGCAACACCATCAAGAAAACATCACATCAGTATTTTGTTGCATCAGTGAAGGAGCATACCATATGGTAAACCTTGGAACTGAATCCACAAGCTTGCTATGACAATACATAGAACCGCTAAACACTGAAATTCCTATCTCAATACTATTCTTCTCCAAATGCCCAAAGATAGCAAGCGATTAACACCCCAGACCAGTCAAAAATTGCAACAACAGAAACATATTAGTGATGAGAGACTAATTATGCCCATGTAGATCAGGTATGCATTATACCAGGTTAGCCACTGAAACATTTAAAAGAAAGAACACTTGACAATCTCAAGCAGTAGAGTCTAATTGAAAACGCATTCAAAGCAGTGCTAGCAGCAAAACCTGCAAATCCAAAGTCAGTATCTCTGTGAGGCAAGGAAAGACAGAAAAGCCTTTTCCGTTTTTAAATACTGCTGCAGTTCATGAGAAGAAGCTTCACAATTTAGGAATCTCAACCAAAAGAAAAATGTGTTTCAGGAACTAATAAGGTATCATGCTGGTTGTTTAACAAAAGCATGCATTGCTAATCAGATTTTCGGGGGGGGGGAAAGCTTCTACAACATTGTCACAAATGTCTTCAGAAGGCCTAAAGTCATGTACAAAGCAGGAAAAGAGGATTGGAAGATTAAGGATATAAAAAAGGATTATTAAGACCAACCTAACAAGATGCAAACCTACGCTTGGAAAAGATAAACTAGCTCAGGAGCTGAAAAGCCTGCTTCTCCTAAATGAATTAAGTGATCAGAACAGAGAAAGTTAAGTGTTCACAGGGCATGACAAGTCGAGAAGCTTTTTTTTTAATCCCTCTGTGTTTTCCCTGATCCCTGACTATGCAGGGAGCACTTGTCCCAGGCCTGCTCCTGGTGACTTGGTTTTCTCCAACAGCACTTCATACTGTGTTTGTATCAGGAGGACAGTAAGCAGCTACGGTGAGACTTTCCACACAGATAAAGAACTTTCTTAAACAGAAAACAAGCAGCTTGTACTCAGTTTCCATACTAAAGGAAGGTCACTACTGAAGCCCCGCAGTGTCCTACACTAGTCAACATTCTCATACATGAACTGGCAAGACAGGAAATAGTACAGCAGAAAAGTCTGAGGCTGCAAGGTTATCTAGAATAAGCCAGCTGAAGAACTGCAGATGGACATTAAAATACAGTCTGCACAACAAAGCAGTAGGCAAAATATGAGATAAGAAATAAACATGAAAAACTGTCTACTTTTACCAATATTCAATGAGGTGCTCTGAAAATCAAGATCTTGAAATAAGAATTCTGTTAAAATCTCTGTTCAATACCAAAAAGAACAGCAAGTCCTGCATTAGTAATCAGCAAATGAGGTACAAGATAGAACAAGATAGCCCAAGACATAGGAATACAGTGACACCATCACACACAGAGCGTGTTCACCCAAGTTACACAGATAAAACAGAACTGTAAAGCATACAGAGGCGATAAGTATCTAGAGGCAGGAAACATCTTCAATGGAAGGTTATCACTAAATACACTAGAAAAAACAGACAACTGTCAGGTGATTTCAAATTTTTTCTTCCCTCTTTCAAGTCAGCTGTAAAGAGTACTCATGAACTGCCTTATTAATACTTAGACCTGTGACTGGCAGCAACTACAACCCCAGTGACAGCCTTGGGACAAGGAGAAAATAGATCTTTGCAGAATGCATTGCTTAACTGAGGAATACCTTGCCTCAGGACACAGCTGATTCCAGCAGCTCATACCAGCTCAAGGTGAGATGGGACACGTTCACACAGAAAATTCACAAGAAACTTAATGCACTGCCTGCAGCCCAGGTAGTCCAAGAGCCAGAGGTCATTTAAATCTGAGAGATTATTCCAGGAAACATCACTACAGGCTCACACTGGTATACTCCCAACATTTGGCACTGGCCTCTAAGTCTCACCTCGTACAGCTGTTTATATTCTTAGTGCAAATTATCTCTACTGCCAAAGCCTACCAACTGCAAAAAGCATCACCAAGCTGATGCCAGGATTAAACTGCTCCAAACATGTCCCATTCTCTTTTACACAGATGTGAGCACCTATCATACAAAGTCTTCTCATATTTCACTACTGTAGCTCCACCTTCCCCATACCTCTTTCATTCCATTACCAAAAGCATCACTGTGCTATGCATGCATTTTGGAAGATAACTTCAAGCTCTACCTAGTCAACTTCATCGACCACAAAAAGAGATGTTTTGTTCCTTCAACAAGAACAACCCAGCAGCTACCCTTGAACTCCGCTGTGTACTGACCTTTAGGCATGAAAACAATCTGTTCAACCATGTCTGATGCTCTCAAGCCTCTAGAAATTTACTACAACCAACAGGAAACTACTCACACCCTCCTCCTTCCATTCTACAGCATATACTGCCTACTTCTGTCCTGACCCTACAGCCAGACAAAACAAGTCAGGTATACCTTGCCAGCACTGCCTGCATCTTACATGAAAACCTTAATTAGAGGTATTCATTTAACATTGCAGATAAAGACACTAATGATTTAAACAGTAGTGTGGACGAAGCATAGTCCACTCTGTTGAGTCTTTATTGGAAGGTACTAAAGCAAGATAGCACTGTTATACACCCCAGTACAGACAGCAAAAGCTTCACAGTTTCTAGTCTGCATTTTTCAGTTTAAAGTACAAGAAAAAAATTCACAAGAGGTTGACAACATGTCATCCCTACACATCAATCTGCATTATCCAGCTCTGACAGCAGCACAAGCAGCAGCAATGTTTGACAAACATGGAATTAGTGCTATGGAAGGTCCTGAATGCAATGCAACTGTAACAGCACATAGCACAGAACCCATTAAATTTATCTTGGTCACCAAAGTTTGGCCATGCATCATAAAAACAAGAAATGCACCAAGACTAGAATTAGAAACCCTTCCACACACAGGTGAAGGAACAAAACAAAGCACAATGCAGACTTACTCTATAGTATTACCACATCTGAGAAGCTACAAAAATTAATCTCTGGACATCACTTTTTGCACACAGTATCCTTCAGCTGGTGAACACTGAACCCAGTTTGCTGGGGATGCATCATCATAAGCTTACCTCGCTTATGAGAGCTCTCCCCAGGTCTCTGCCACCGTCACCAGACAATGCTGGCCTAAATCCTCCTTCAGCTTAAGCAAATATGGAGGTCTTTGCACTGTGGTGCTCTACAACAGAACTTGTTACAATCAAGAGATGGTTAACGATAACAGGTATAGAGGAGACAATTAATGCAGTTAAGTCATCAGATGCTTTGCAACGTTAATTAGTCCAGGCAGAGCACCATTCCAATGTGTCACAGCACTTCTGGGAGCTACAGTAATCCTCAACAAGTTCTTTCTGCACAGTACTATAATATACAGCGCAGATGTACCAGGTATTTCAGCACCAATCTCAGTCAACATCTACTATCAATCTGAAGCACTTAGTTGAAACAAAGTTTACTGTGTTAAATTCATATCAAGGAGCAGGATATAATTAAATCAAATATTTTGTACCTAGTAGCTTACAAATAGCATATCTTAAAGCAAGTGCCCTATTAGCTATGGACCCAAGCAGTGCTAATCTAGTAGCAGAGTCCTTAGTATAAGGTCTTGAATAGTTTGGTTTCATATTCTGAAATAAAATTCCAGCAATCTTGAACTCTGAATACTTAAATTAGATGTGTTTAAATACTGATTTTATGAAAGCAGAAGATACTATGTTTACGTACAAAGATGGCAGACCCCAAGATACTAAATGTAGTTTAAAGCCACTGAAGAGGCCAGTTCACAGTAGCAAGAAACCACATGTAGTGCTGATCAGTCACAGCAGTTTAAGCTAACCTCCTATTAAAGGTCATTTTAACTGCACCTGAAGGCAAAGAATTTTCCCATCTGTACTCCCAATCTAAACACAGACATTTAAGAATTTACACTGACACGATTTTAATCATTGCTAAAGCACTGGAATAAACAAAGCTTAATTCTCACATCTTACCTTTAAAAAAACCTGGGAAAAGGTAACAATTTAATCTAGGGTATCCTAAAGCTATGAAATCTAATTGAGCATGGCTATTCACAGTCATGTTTTATGACAGAATTTCCTTTACAACACAAAGATTGGCATGTTGCTGTCAGAAAGTGGTAAAGGCAATAGGTGCAAGTACACTGGAGAAAGAAAAATTCTGTATGAAAACAGCACAAAACAGCCATTACAACATCAGAGAATCACACCATGTTAGGGGCTGGCAAGGACCTCTAGACCATCCAGTCCAACCCTCCTGCCAAAGCAGGATCACCTAAGGAAGACAGCACAGGAAAGCATCTAGGCAGGTTTTAAGTCTCCAGAGAAGACTCCACCACCTCTCTGGGCACCCTATTCCATTACTCCATCATCCTCACCATAAAGAAATTTCTCCTTATGTCGAGATGGAGCTTCCTATGTGCCAGCCTTAAGCCACTGCTTCTTGTCCTGTCCCTGGGGACCAACAAAAGGAGACCATCACCTTCCTCTTGAGACCCACTCTTCAGATACTTTTAGATGCTAGTAAGATCCAACCTCAGCCTTCTCTCTTCTGAAGACTGAGTAGAACCAGTTACCTCAGACATTCCTCATAGGACAGACGTTCAAATCCCCTTATCATCCCTGTAGTCATCCACTGGACTCTCTCCCATGGATCCATTTAACTGGAAAGCCCAAACCTGAACACAAGTATTCCAGGTATGGTCTCACCAGCAGAGAGCAGCATAAAGCATTTCTAAACATCACTACACCTACCATCATAAAGACCCTGAATATGATCCACTTAAAAACAACAGTAACAATTTACACTCTACAGACTACATCCAACTGTGAGTGAGAAAGTGGAGAGAGCACAGTATGCATGAATTTCATCAGAAGTACTACTACAGCCTGGGAGACAGCAAATAAAGAGTATTCCTCGTGGTCTACTACCAAAAGGCAATTCAGTAACACTGAGGTACTGTGTATCACTTACATTTCAGTGTACGAAAAGGTTCTGCAGAACACAATATTCATATCCAAATAAGCACTAACATTCATGCATCATATAAGAGCATGTATAATCAAGTCTTTGTTCCTGTATCTATGACCAAAGCAGACTACAACTGAAGAGTGTAAGGATCACATTTTTTGGTAGTTCTATACACCAGCGTGACACCTCTGAAGATGCTGTCAACGGACTATCAGTTATGAACATGATGCTTCGGGACTGGCCTGACAGTTCCAAGTAACACCATGCAACAAATCAGGCATACAAAGAATCCAGAAGAAACTTGTGTAGGCATCTGTTCCCACCTATTTTTAATGTGCATTTTCCTTTGGACAGCCAAATAATCCAACAGCCTGGTTTTGGGAAGACTAAACTCACCAGTAGCCAAGAATCACTGCAGAAGATAAGACACCTAAAACCACTCCATCGGTGGCAGTATTTTTGTTATTTCAATCATATTTTGATGTTTTCAATAGTACTTCATAAAATAAACTTCTAACATCAAACTATCCATGATTTATCTTGGGTAACAGAACTTGAAAGTTTAAGGCAGAAATCACATCTCATATTTAAGTCTATGAACTTCCATGCTCTCCTTCAGCACTAGTTTCCTGCTGTTCTAAGAAAAGACAGGATCACACACATGCTGCAGTTATTGGTGTCCCGCTCCCATAACCGAGCCTTCCTCTACTAGTACAAATCCTTGACAAGACTGGGAAACAGCTTCCACTAGGAAAGATATTTAGCCAAAAGCTTCTCATTAACACATCAGCAAAAGAACATAGATTATAGAACTAAAAGTGCAACCGATGCTTGGCTAAACAATTGTCTTGTGTACAGATTCTCTGTGAATTCATACCTGAAAAGTAGTATAACCTTGAGTAAAGTCACACTAACGGAAAACAAAGTGGGAGAAAATTAAGGATACTGATTGGCATAAATGGTGCCACATAATAGCTAGACAACAGAACCTGCAGTGCCTGGATCTGATTCTCAGGTTTGCTACGGACCTGCTAGGTGACCTCAGGCAACTCCCTAATCCACCTGCCTGGCAATGTACCTCAGTAACATACTTGTCTTGGATAACTTCAAAAGTTAACTCAGTGTTCTACTGCATTGCTAGACAAATAAAACCAAGAAATTCAGACTACTTGGAAGATACTATTGAAATTTTAGACGACCTTATTAGTACAAGACCCTAAGCTGCTAGCACCTGCCACCTCAAACATTTTCCTTCTCATTTTCAATGTCAGTTTGGAATTAAAAAGCAGTGTCTTGTCCTCCCCAGGAGAGTTACGGCTTGCAGAAACAGAACTTTAAAAACATCTTTCAATACTTCCAGACAACTTTAACGTACTCAGTGCCTGACTAACAATCAAAAGAGAAGACACATCCTCAAGTTAAATCTCACTTAAAGTTCTCCAGCTCTGAAAGTGTACCCTATTACTTTTACCTATTTCACTACACAAATATGCAGGGTCTTTACTCCATGAGCATCTAAGGATCTTGGATTTTAGGAATTCCAAGAAATTGTTCAATTACATCTGAAATCTGCTAAGGTAACTCAGCGCAGCTAGCACTTTTTCCATGAATAAAATAACCTTAACATCAAAAGTAACATTTCTGCTTGTGAAATGTGACACCTGAAATTCAGAAATTTGATGGAGCACCTCAGAGGTGCTTTGCTCAAGTTCAGTTCCTTCCATATACCACCAGGCCTTGCTAACTATACAGAAGTTATGGCCAGAGAACAGGATAACCTCCATAGAAGTGTTCTCTTTAGAAAATCAAGATTCCAGTTTGACTATTGGCTAGCTCAACCTATTCAAGAGCTGTAACAATTCCCTCAAATATGTTCTAAGATCACATTGACTTTCACACCTATTTCATCCAAAATTGGTCACTTCCCTTTCAACTGATATTCCCAACGTTCCCCCAAGTAACCAGTCTGCTACAGCCTAAGCAATGGCATTTAAAAAATACTACAAGGGTTTTCCTCCAGACTTTAACTGAATTGATCCCCAAAAGCTTTAACACGAATCTCCCATTCCTGTTTTTGTTTTTTTGGTTTTGTTTTGTTTTTAATCACTGTAGGTGCTGTCTGATAATGGCCTGACAATTTCACGTCTCAACCTACTACAGGACAAGGCCTAACCCCCTGCTATCTATGGGTGTCCAGGTCCTGCCTGCATCGCTGCTTCGGCCAGGAGCCACCCACCAGGCACAGACCAAGGTGATTTACAGAAGAATATGGGTTTGTTCCACTCCATCCCCTATGATCAACCTCACTGCCAGAGCAAGCTCCAGAGCAGTTTGAGTGACCCCAACCAACCCGACCCCGCGCCCGGGGGGCGGCAGGAGAGGTTGCTGATGTCCCCCTTTCCTCTCGGACTGCAGCAGCCCCAGGTGCCCCGGCTGCTCACCCCTGCACGCCTGGGCTGTATTTCCTGGTTTTCCAGGGTGTGCCGGGGCTCTGCAGTGCTGGCTGAGGCGGCTGCCGTTGCTGGTGGGGGGAATTGTTGATGGCGACGCCACGACTGCCGGAGAGCAGGTAATTCATCCCATAGGTGCTGGCTTTATTTTCTCGTTTCCTCCGGCCCGGGTGGTACTGATGCTGCTGGGGAGACGCCGGCGGCTGCGGATGAGGGCTGCGCGCCAGGTGCGGAGGCTGGTGGTGCCCGTTAACACCGTTTACTTTGTTCTCGTGGAAGTTAAAGAACTCCCCGGGTCCGGCCCCGCTGCCCAGTAGCCCGGGAGGAGCCACCGCCGCCGCCCGGGGGCCGCAGGAGGAAGAGGAGGAGCCGCCGCCTCCTCCGCCGCTGCACGATCCCGAGGAGGAGAAGCCGGGGCTCTCAGTGCCAGACTCCACCGACGAGCAGGAGGACGAGGAAGACACGGAAGGCGACTTCTGAAGCCGCCGCCCTCCCTCGCTGCTGCCGTTCACGGTCGCAGAGCCGGCGGCGGCAGCAGGAACGAGCCCGGTCAACAGGGCCGGAGGGGAAGGCGAAGGCGAAGGCGGCGAGGAAGAGCAGCAGGCGCTGCCGCCGGGTGCCCCGAGCCGCACGCAGCTGTGACCGCAGGGTGGGGACGCGGCGGCGGCAGAGTCCAGCGCCGGGGAGTTAAGGCAGAGGTAGTGCGGGAAGCTGGCACCGCCCCGGCCCCCCACGCCCTGCGAGGTCTCCCAGATCTGCATCCACAGCGCATTCGCGGGGCCTTTCTGCTCGGGCTGGATCCAGGCCACGCGGGGATCCATCCACGCCCGCCCACCTCCGACCCTCACGGCCCGGCCAGAGCGCCGCGCCGACGACCGCTTACCGCCCGCCGCGCACTCCCTCGCCGCGGAGCGCCGGGCCCGGCAGCGGCGCTAGACGCGGACCGGGAGCAGCGGCATGTGTCGCGAGGAAAAGAGAGAGCGGCCACAGGCAGGGAGGAGAGGCGGGCGAGAAGAGCCGGGCGAGGCGAGACGAGCGCGGCTCAGGAGGAGCAGAGGCGGTGCAAACAGTACCCGGCCCGACGCTGCCCAAAGCGCTCCCCTCGCCGTTCCAATGTGGCGTCCCCCTCGCCAGGGCCAGAGCCAGCACTGCGCATGCCCCGCAGATTTTAAACCTTCACAGGAGACGGCCGCCCTGGCAACCGCACATGCGCGCTGGCCGCCCCGGGGGGAGGGCCTGGCCCGCCGAGTCCGGGGGGAAGGAGGAGGGAGAGGGACGCTGGGAAGGCTGCATCTGCGTTCACGCGCTGGCAGTCGTGCCCATGCGTACCCAGGCGATGTGGAGGGAGGGGGACTTGGAAGCTCTCGGGCGGGAGGAGGGGGTTCAGTGTGCATCACACTTCCATGGACCCTCTCGCAGGTGGCGCTCAGAGGGGCTGCGCTGGCTCCGGAGGCCGCCGGGCAAGGAAGAGGGTGGGCGAGCGCGCGGACAATGCTGCTACCGGGCGCCACCAGCTTGGCGTCTGCTGGTGGGGGTGTGTGGGAGACCACGGCCCCGCGACAGTTTCCCAGACGCACGACGCTGTCATCTAGGTGCTGGGGCTTCATCCGTTTGAAGAGGTGTAGCCCTGATCCCACATAAGCGAAAGAGTGTGTTTTGGGGTGCAATTGAGAGGAGAAGCGATTACGCACGTCTTGAGGGGCTGAACGGCCGGCAGTGTAGGAGCTGAGCTGAGCCGCGCTGACCCACTAGAGCAAAGGTGAGGCCCACAAGCGTGGCTGGAGGCAGAAGCACACGGTGCATAACGGAAGGGGAGGTGCGCCTGCTTGTCTTTCTAGCCGCGGTAAGCACCGTGGCCTGCTTTTGCACGGGGTACTTAAATTTTTATTTGTCTGGAATCTCTGGAGGTCAGTTGCTGCCCCAGAGGGTGTCTGTAATGGACAGATTTCATGTGCAGTGATCACTGGCTAAAATTCATACGGGCGTTGGCACGCACATAACTCTTTCCTCTGGAGTCTAAAGATTGGCTTTAACAGCCAGCCTTCCAAAATGATACTGGTCACTGTTCTCTTTATAATGCAGCGATTTGGCCTTTTCCATCAGCAGCTTCAGCATGTGTATGGGTCAAGTGTCTTCTCCCCCAGCTACCCACAGAGTCTCCAGTGGTCCAGAAATTGCTGGTCAATTTGATAGCCCTCACCCAACTGCAGAACAGCAGAGAGATGGGTTGTGTGTGCACAATGCAAATACTCCTCGCCTGGGGAGGTGGTGGAATCGCCATCGCTGGAGGTGTTCAGGAGGAGACTTGACAGGGTGCTTGGTTGCATGGGTTAGTTGATTAGGTGGTGTTGAATGATAGGTTGGACGTGATGATCTTGAAGGTCTCTTCCAACCTGGTTTATTCTATTCTATTCCAACCTGGTCTATTCTATTCTATTCTAACAGGGAATCCCAGTTACAGCAGCCCTCGGTGGTCTAAGGTGATCTATCTTAAGTGATCTAACACAGCCACAGAAGAGGAGAAAAGGTCCCACTCTCCATAATCCTGCTGCTCTCTTTCCCTATTCACTTGAGCAAGCCCTGATGATGACTGGTGAGTTTGTTATTTCATCAGAAACTGCACTAAGAAGAAAAGTAATAGCTTTTGGCAGTTCATTTTGAATGAGCTTACTCTGTGATGAGGGATGGCACCAAAGAGGGGGTTGAGAGAGCATAAGAGAACAGGACTCATTTGTTAGCAAAGGAAAGTTATATTCTCTAAATATACCCTTTAGACTTTATACCCTTTAGACTTCAGAGCAAGAGAAACTGATTGGAGCCTGATGTTTATTATTGGAAGTATTTAGAAAGAGCAAGTCACTAATTTGTTAAGAAACCTCTATTTCAGGAATATCAGCCAAACAACACATAAACCAACACACAGTAAACTAACCAAAACCAAGCCACAAGAAAGAGCTGCTAAGCTTGTGTCATATAAACTTGTCTCGTGCTTTTATGTAAGTATTTTCACCAGAATCTCCATGTAATGAAACCAAAGCACCCTTCTAACTTGCGTGGTCAACTGGGTATACAGATCTTCAACACAGATTTCAGCCACTTACTGATAGCATTCCATCCTAGTCTAGTCATGAGCATCCTGAACAGGAGTTTCTGGTTCTTACAAGGTATGATTTGGGGCATCCTTGTAAGCTGTCCTCTGGAAATACAGGGCTTGTACTTTCTTCAGGATGGGTTCTGTATCTGATTAAAGAAGGTCTGGCATGAATAACTGCGAATAAAATAAAGTCATCTTTTCATCCTTAAATCTTCCACTTTGCTCAGTCATTGCTCTCTTTGTGCTTCTGCAAACACTGAGCTGATGAACACTGAGCATCAGGCAGATCTAGAAACATATTCAGAGCCAACTGAAGTGCAGTGGCTGAAACAGCTGCCAACCACCAGCCATCTCCTCTTCCCACTCTGTCTTCCCCCACTTTTGCAAGGGTTGCCAGGCCTGTGTCAGAGGAACTGAACATGATAAATCAACAGATGAACAGCTGCAGCTTCCAGCCAGGCGTGTTCATACACATGAAAATCCTTTTCTAGCTGCCTACATAACATAGCTAGGGGGTAAATGGAGAAGGTGTGGGAGGCAATCCACAAGCCATTCAGTTATGCTTGCAGTCCGGGTGGCAGTGTAGCAGGAAGAGGTTGCATGAACAGCCAAGTATGATTCTTGCCTCACATTGCTGGATGTGTGTCAGCGCTTCTGGTGGGAATGGTCTATACAAATGTTTAAATTGTTCTTGTGTCCTATTTTGTTTCTCATCTAGAGAAAGTTTGGAAGGATACTGATTTTGGAAGGTCTGTTTTTTTAACTCAGAGATTAGGAATTTCTGCCTTAAGCTTTATTAAGAGGGAATATGTTGTCAGCACTAGCACCTAATTGAAGACAAATCTTGCAGACTTGCTTCAGAGGCTTATTTAAACATGGAAAGTAAATTGTGATGACAAGCACAGAGAGAGGATTAAGAATAATTTTAGGTGTAGAAAATAATCCATGAGAGATCATAAACCAGTGATGTTTACATTAAACATCTATAAAGTTCTCAAAAGTATTGTTCTAAGTGGAATCTGAAGAGTTGTATGGTATCAGTTACTCCATCTTCTTGTCTTGGTTAATGCAGAACCCTGCAGAGAGTTGCTTTTGTGAAAAGGATCACTTGCCTTTGAAAGACAAGTTGAAAGAACACCTTGAGCAGACTCATGAATGTTCATAGCAGCTGGTCAGGATTCTTCCCTTACTCGTGTTTGCAATCTACTTAAGATTAAGGGCCACAAGGATGATCAGAGGGTTGGAGCACCTCTCCTATGAGGGCAGACTGAAGGAGTTGGGGCTGTTCAGTCTGCAGAAGAGAAGGCTCCCAGGTGACCTCATTGTGGCCTTCCAGTATCTGCAGGGGGCCTACAGGAAGGATGGGGAAGGACTTCTCAGGATCAGCCTGGAATGTGTTGTCCAGGGAGGTGGTTGAGGCCCCGTCCCTGGAGGTGTTTAAGAGCAGGCTGGATGAGGCTCTGTCCAGCCTGATCTAGTGTGGGGTGTCCCTGCCCATGGCAGGGGGGTTGGAACTAGATGATCCTTGTGGTCCCTTCCAACCCTAAATGAAACTATGAAACTATGAAACTAAGATGTCGTTCTCCAGGCCATTGTCTAGAGGACAGCTGAGGATAGACAGAACCTACTGTGTGAATCCTGGCTAGTGGAAGAGATCACTGTGTTTGCATGTGCTCTAAAATGGAAGGAAAAAGTAGATCCTGCTAAACCTTCTGCTAGGAAAAGATTCTCTAAGTAATGAATTGTTTGTCCAAGGAAAAATATTACAGTAAAAATGCTTTCCTTCAGATCTGTTGAATGTAAGCTTTCTGCTGAGGAGAGCAAGACACTACTATAAAACTAGGATTAAGAAGTGTTAAGATGTGGGACAAGCTGTGAGAGAGGTGATGTAAAATTTGCTTAGTGAGGATATACCCTGGAGCCCTCATCTGCCATGCACATTAACATGGCATCAGGTGGACTACCAGCTGCTTCTGTACTAAACCTGATAGAATCATTTATGCATACAGGATGACTATGAATAGAATCAAAGAAAAGTTATGTTGGGTGTCAACAGACTATTGTGGTGAAGGATGTAGCTCACTTTTGTCAGCTTCCAAGCTAGGTCAAATCCATATTTGATCTTGCACAAATTTCTAGAAGCTAATTTATCTTGTGTGGTCAGCTGCCCAAGTATTTTTCATTGGTTCGTCCTGCCCACTGTTCCTCATTTATAGGCAGCACATGCACACACCTATAAGCATTTGCCCTTAAAATAGAAATTGCACTGTGTTGCAATGCACCTCCCTCTCCTTAAGTGTGTCTATGTCCTGCATTTCCACCTTCAAAGCTATTATTTTTAACTGTTCTTGGTCCACAACTAAATCACTTGGACATTTCAGGAAGGAGATTTCCAGATGAGAAACAGCTTGATGCCAGTATAAAAGTGCTGACCTGAGCCATATTCACACTGGCCCATGGATAAGTGAGCAGAGAATTACAGAAGATCAAGGTAGAGCAAGGTTTTTTTGGCAGAGTTTTTAGGTAACATTAATATGCAGTATCTGTAAGATACATAGCTATGGACTGACAAGAAAGAATAATATGGTTTAGCAGGCCACAGTATCACAGTATCACAGTATCACAGTATAACTAAGGTTGGAAATGACCTCGAGGATCATCAAGTCCAACCTATCAACACAGACCCCATGACTAGACCATGGCACCAAGCGCCACGTCCAGTCCCCTCTTGAACGCTTCCGGGAACGGTGACTCCACCACCTCCCTGGGCAGCCCGTTCCAATGACGAATGACTCGCTCGGTGAAGAACTTCCTCCTCACCTCGAGTCTAGACCTCCCCTGGCACAGCTTGAGACTGTGTCCCCTTGTTCTGTTGCTGGCTGCCTGGAAGAAGAGACCAACCCCTTCCTGGCTACAACCACCTTTCAGGTAGTTGTAGAGCGCAATGAGGTCACCCCTGAGCCTCCTCTTCTCCAGGCTAAACAATCCCAGCTCCCTCAGCCTCTCCTCATAGGGCTTGTGTTCAAGGCCTCTCCCCAGCCTTGTTGCCCTTCTCTGGACATGCTGAAGTGTTTCGATGTCTTTCTTAAACTGAGGGGCCCAGAACTGGACACAGGACTCAAGGTGTGGCCTAACCAAAGCAGAGTACAGGGGCACAATGTCTTCCCTGCTCCTGCTGGCCACACTATTCCTAATGCAGGCCAGGATGCCATTGGCCCTCTTGGCCACCTGGGCACACTGCTGGCTCATATTCAGGTGGCTGTCGATCAGCACACCCAGGTCCCTCTCTGTTTGGGAGCTCTCAGCCACTCCGACCCCAGCCTGTAGCTCTGCATGGGATTGCCGTAGCCAAAGTGCAGCACTTGGCACTTGGACTTGTTGAATGCCATCCCATTGGACTCTGCCCATCTGTCCAGTCAGTCGAGGTCCCTCTGCAGAGCCTTTCTACCCTCTAACTGACTAACATTTGCTCCTAACTTGGTGTCATCTGCAAACTTGCTGATGACTGACTCGACCCCCTCATCCAGATCATCGATGAAGATGTTGAAGAGGACAGGGCCCAGCACTGATCCCTGGGGGATGCCACTGGTGACTGGTCGCCAGCTGGATGTGGCACTGTTCACTACCACTCTCTGGGCTCGGCCCTCCAGCCAGTTCCTAACCCAGCACAGAGTGTAGTGGTCCAAGCCACGAGCTGACAGCTTAGCCAGCAGTTTGCTGTGGGGGACAGTGTCAAAGGCCTTGCTGAAGTCCAGGTAGACCACATCCACAGGCCTCCCCACATCCACCAGACAGGTCACCTGATCATAGAAGGAGATCAGGTTGGTCAGGCAGGACCTGCCCTTCCTAAATCCATGTTGGCTGGACCTGAGCCCTTGGCCATCCTTCAGGTCCTTTAGGATGAGGATAATAACAAGAAAGGGAAAAGTGTAAGTCAGTAGGAGAGAGCATAGCTGGACATTTAATTTCATGTAAAGAAAGACCTGGATTAGGAATAAGAACAAAGGAGGTGGAGTGGGCCAAGTGGCAGGATAATTGGCAGTGCACTGACTCATCCATCAGCACACACATTTGCCATTTGCTCTTTGAAGGAGTTGAAGTCAAGGCTGGGGACCAGCAGAGTAGTACTCAGACACCTCTTCCCCAGACTTTCTACCAGCACTCCAACTTTCATTCACCAAATCCTCCTAGCTCAATACTGGAACCATGCAACACTTCACAACATCTTCTGTCTCCCTTAAGATGTGATAAACAGCCTCACCATCAGTTCTTTCCAGCACATGGACAGACTGTGGTCAGAGATCAGCTGGGACACTACCATTTCATCTTGAGATGCTATGAACATGCAGTGGAACAGTGTTTCTCAATATACCAAATGTGATGGCAGTGCCTGTATCTCCTGTCTGTAAGTATTTGCAGCAAACAGGTAGTTATCTGTAGTGGTAGTCTCCACTCCACAGCCATATGACCTGAGTTAAGGAGTCTGCTCACAATACCAGTGTCCAGTCTCTGCAAGCACCACCTCCACAGTAAGGCTATGCCTCTGAGCTCCTGGGCAGATGAGCATTCTCTGGTCATTGAAGAGACACCATTCCTTTACTGTGGTGAGAGCAGAAGAAGCATGAGTAAGGAGTGGTGAAATGTCAGCACTGAAATAGATCAGGACCTCTGGTTGCTGTGCTTAGGTTGAACTAGGACAATAGTTGTTGCCCCTCCAGGCAGGTAATAGGCTGAAGGCCAAGGAGAGGCTGCCATTCATGCTGCTGTACACCAAGATCATAGTATCATAGTATCATTCAGGGTTGTAACATCATGAAGGAGTAACTTCATTTTATCCCCATACCTCTAAACCACCATTTTCTCAGAGCATCCAGGAGGCTGCAAACAGCTCCAGATTCCTCCAGTGGGGCCTCACAGGCTGGTGATCCTCTCTGCTGAGTCCTCGAGTCCAGACAGTTTACTGATGATTCTTGTGCTTCACAGCTGAGTGAGAGATCTGACTGCCCTGCAGCCAGGAGCCTGCCTTTGAACAGTTTGGCCTCCGTGGCTACAACTCTAGCTAGAAGTTGATTGTTTGTCATAGTTACTATTAGATGAAGCTAGATAGTTATTACGAGATGAAGTCTCTGACAGAGCTTATGGTGTGGTATTGAGTGATATCATGGAACAGGGAGATGGAGGACTCATTCTGCTCATAGAAACACAAAACTTGCTCATCTGTCTTTTTCATTTGGTGTGGTAGCAACGCCTCCTCGTTAGAAACAAGTTAATTTGGACACAGAACAGATGTGCTTGTGGCTCTAGGGCTGCCTAGTTGGCCATGCAGAGCCTCTTTTCATCAGGCGGCTGAAGCTATTTTCTCATTCAGAGCTGACTGGTGGTATGTAGAAAGTTTATCCCAGATTGTTGCCTTGAGGTGGTGACAGACATGGTTCATTCATGGTATTATTACTGGATTGAAATAGTCTCTTGAGCATGTACTCAGCAGTTAACAGACATCAACACAATGCAAACCTCAAGCTTTTCAAGACTGCGCAAAATACTCAGAACCTAGCTAAGCTGTGGCTACCGGCGTGGAGAGTTAAGGTTCATGCTGTCAGTAACAGTATGTCATTGTCAATCTGGGCCTTTTCATAGTGGGAGAAAACCATAGAACAAAATGCACTGAATGAATAGCTTTTACACAGTCTCTGCCTCTTATTTTCTCAGTTCATCTACCATGAGTTAGGAGGAATTAATTCAAATTGGCCATGCAAGCAACTTCACAGAAGTGACTGTGAACATAAAGCCATACTACTGACAACAGTAATGTCAGAACAGCAGTGTTCTCATTAGCAGTCACGTGTCAGGACCTTGGTCAACTCCTACATGATACATCCTCCTCTAGTTCCCTTTTTTTGTACACAGTTACTAAGTTCTTCTGCACTTCCAGTGGGGACTACTTAGCCTGGCCACCTATTCATAGACTCATAGAATACCAGGTTGGAAGGGACCCCAAGGATCATTTAGTCCAACCTTTCAGGGTAAAAATATAGTTTAAATGAGATAGTTTGGCATCCTGTCAAGCTGGGCCTTGAAACTGTCTAATGTAGGGAAATCTACCACCTCCCTTGGGAGTTTATTCCAACGTTTGAATGATGAAAAAACATTTATAGTTTCATAGGTTCATAGTTTCATTCAGGGTTGGAAGGGACCACAAGGATCATCTAGTTCCAACCCCCCTGCCATGGGCAGGGACACCCCACACTAGATCAGGCTGGACAGAGCCTCATCCAGCCTGCTCTTAAACACCCCCAGGGACGGGGCCTCGACCACCTCCCTGGACAACCCATTCCAGGGTCTCACCACTCTCATGGTGAAGAACCTCCTCCTCACATCCAGCCTGAATCTCCCCACCTCCAACTTCATTCCATTCCCCTAGTCCTATCACTACCTGAGATCCTGAGAAGTCCTTCCCCAGCCTTCCTGTAGGCCCCCTTCAGATACTGGAAGGCCACAATTAGGTCACCTGGGAGCCTTCTCTTCTGCAGACTGAACAGCCCCAACTCCTTCAGTCTGTCCTCATAGGAGAGGTGCTCCAGCCCTCTGATCATCCTTGTGGCCCTTCTCTGGACACCTTCCAGCACCTCTGCATCCCTCTTGCAATAGGGGCTCCATAACTGGACACAGTACTCCAGGTGGGGTCTCACCAGGGCTGAGTAGAGGGGGAGGATCACCTCCCTCGACCTGCTGGCCACACTTCTCCTGATGCAGCCCAGGATCTGATTGGCTTTGCGGGCTGCAAGTGCACACTGAGAGCTCCTGTTGAGCTTTTTGTCCACCAGCACCCCCAAGTCTCTCTCCTCAGGGCTACAATCCAGCCAGTCACTGTCCAGCCTGTATTTGTGCCTGGGATTGCCTCGACCCAGATGCAGGACCCTGCACTTGCTCTTATTGAACTTCATGAGGTTGGCTTGTGCCCACCTCTCCAGCCTGTCAAGGTCCCTCTGGATGGCCTCCCTTCCCTCCAGCGTGTCTGCTGCACCACACAGCTTGGTGTCATCAGCAAACCTGCTGAGGATGCACTCAATGCCACTGTCCATGGCACCCACAAAGACGTTGAATAAGACAGGTCCCAGGACTGATCCCTGAGGGACTCCGCTTGTCACTGGCCTCCACTGGGACATGGAGCCATTGACAGCCACTCTTTGGGTGCAGCCATCAAGCCAGTTCCTTATCCATCTAGTGGTCCACCCATCAAACCCATTTTCTGGCACCAAGTGCAAATGTCCCCAGTAGCAGCTTATACTATTGTCTGGTGCTGGCCTGGAAATCTGTCATTACCAGCAGTGGCTCTGGCATAAGGCTAGGAGACAGGGTGGAAGTGGTTTGACCAAGATTGTGCCTTTTATGGGACATACAGCTCTGCCTCAGCTTTCTGCACAGCTGCTAAGAACAATTTCTTGTTATTTGTACTGTATGGCATAATTCTTTACTGGGCCTGATTCAGTCTCCCTCATGATTTTTAAACTCTCATTTGGGCTACATGGCACCCACCAAGAATTATAGACAAAAGACAATTTGGTCTCAGTAAAATTACACCCAGGGTTACCCACAGGAAGAAGAAATGGTTTGTAATGCTTCAGGGCAGATCTCATCATTCACCCAGGAAAGTTTCAAATCTGATCTTCTAGAACAAAATATTTACAGTATCCATTAGGAACGATAAAATCTTTTCTAGATCAAATAGAGCTCTGGCTGAGTGCCCAGCCTTGCTACCAAACAGCTGCCTGTGCTTTTAGAGTAGAACATAGAAAAAGGAAGTACATTCTATAAGAAAGGTTAAGAGAGGTAAGAAACCTTGTTCCCAAAGACCAAATTACCTGGAGACTTCATTAATATCCATTCCAAATACTTGCTGGAAAGCCCTTAAGAAAACAGCTTTACATAAACTGAAAGCCCATTCAAAGACTGCCATTGAAAATGCCCATTGAGGCAATACTTCCCTAGGCTGAAAAATGCGGTGTTACGGAAAACAGACCCACAGACAATAGGGCTGTGCTTTCTATTTTGTATTTTTGCCCTACATCTCATGCTACAATCATGTGCTTTAGAAAATATATAGGTTGCTGTCCTGGATGAGGCATTAACAAGACAGCTAAGTCTGTTTTGAGCCACTGCCCCTTTCTCCTCCCTCTCTGTTACAGGATCCGGATTGAGGTTGAGGAGTCTAATAGGCAGGCGCCGTTAATGCTGCCTGGAGGGGAGTGTAAGCTGAACTTGATCCCCAAGCCTCACGTTTCAGAGAGGCAACTGCACGTGTCAGATGCCATGAGAGAAGGCGTGTGCAGTTTACTCACCACATGAACATTTTGAATTGATTGGCGAGATCTGAATGGCTAATGTGCCACTGGGCTGTTCAGTT
Source organism: Melanerpes formicivorus (assembly GCF_026170545.1). Taxonomy (NCBI): domain Eukaryota; kingdom Metazoa; phylum Chordata; class Aves; order Piciformes; family Picidae; genus Melanerpes; species Melanerpes formicivorus. Next base: position 18,761,847 of record NW_027142367.1, on the reverse strand, counting down.
TTCAAAGAGGGAATTTATAGGGGAAGACCTCCTAGGCTTTTTGCTTGCTCATTACTCGTAGCTCGTTCCTATCTTCAGAGCAATTAGCTTCTTTTGGTTTAGCAGCATAGTGCTAAAGTTGGGCCTCCCCTACAGCAGCCTGCCCTCTCATTTCCTCTAAATTTGTGGACACTGCCCTTTGGACTATAACTATGAACTCAAACACCTCTTCATTCGGCAAAGGTTTTGGTAGTTAGCAGCTCGGCTGTTCATGAGTAAAATACACTATTTTACCTGGTCACTTCTGAGGTTTATAGCTTGTTACCTCTTAGTTAACTCTGTTGTGAACTTGAGCTGATTTGTCTATGCCACCCGAGGCAGCGCTGTTGTTTGGTTTCGCGCGCATAGGGAGATTCCAGTTTGTTCCTCTGTATTCCAAGTTCTGATTGTTCTAGGTTGTTACTCTACTGTTTCTTAACCTTCTACCATGTGTAATCAACCTGTCATCAACTGGGCAAACAAACCTGAATAAAATTGGCCCAGGAAAGCAAATTTTTATATTTAATAAATAATATTCACATGATATCATATTTCTGGCCAATAAATGTATATAACTACAACAGTTCCAAATCACTAATAAATGTAGAACCAAACTCTGCTTATGGTTAGTATCAGAGTTTCCTTTTCTGTTCCTTCTGAAAACAGTGGCTTTGCCCAAAATTCACCAGAACCAATGATTGTATGTCAAAAGGTCTTAATATTATTTAAAAAAAACCCAGCAAACAACCAAAACCCAAACCACCACCACCAAAACCAACAACAATAAAACCCAACAAACAAAAAACCCCAACAAAGCACAGCAAAGTAAAACTTTGCTTCAGTAAGCAACATTTTCTCAGCAGTTATTTTCCGGACAGGGACTAATACTGTTGTGCTAATGAGAAGAGTAATGACATACTAATACAAAGTCATGTGAGTGACTTAGAGAAGTTTGCTTTCCCTAGCTTGCCATAGTTTCACATGCTTTACTTTCTGAAGGCCTTTTCCTCAGCCTGCAAATACCTGGGCCAGTCTGCATCCTAGTTATTTCTTTATGAGTATTTCACTTCTGAGAAGTGGAGAGAGAAGTTAAATTTCTTGTGTGATCATCAGAGATGAATTCTGTTTGTGGAAATGGTTACAGGGTAGATTTTATATTTATGTCACCAATTCAGATCACTAAAGGAAATATATTTTGCTAAAAGAAAATGAGTACAGGACAAAAAATATGTTGTAAAACTTAGGTCTTGTTAGTCAAGAAATAGATGAAGCATTAGAGATGACCAAGGACACTGAATGATTTTCAGGTACCTGGAATACAGTAACTTCTGTTGTGATCAGATTGTGATAGTCTGTAGATGTTCAAAGCAATGTTACATGAATAAACACCGAATTATTTATATATTTTTTTAAGAATTGCAGATGTTTAGAGGAAGTCTGAGCAGAGAACAAAATAAATGTGCTAGCAGTTGGAGTGGAGCTCATTTGTCCACATGTCAGTAACCAGGGAGACTGGGATCTGGAGACAGCTACTGGGCACTGGGTGCCTGAGCCCAGCTGCTGGAGGGACCCACTGTGTACATCTGTATCAGTGCATTTCCTGCTGACAGCCTTCATCTCAACCAGCCAGAAAGAACAGGATGAGGCTGTTGATGCTGTTTGTATGCATGTACATGTGTTGTAGACAGTGTTCCTCTGTGTGCCTACTGGGTATACATGCTCAGCCTCACTACTAGCTGGCTCTGGGAGCATAGAGATGTGGGAGACTTGGCCCTCTCAGGCTGAGGGATTTGACAACCTCTAATGCTTAAAAGTTACACATCTGTTATGCTTATACTTTATCATACATCTGTGGATATTTAGGAAGAAACTGGATCCCTTACATGTGTAACATTTAAGTCACAACAACAGCAGCACCTCTGAAGCAGTTGCTAGAATTACCAACTACTAGGTGAAATAAGGTTGCACATACTTTATTCTTGTTAGTTTCTTGTTCTTTGCTCCATTTGATATGCTGTTGTTATTTTCATCTGCTGCAGAAGACAGAAGTCTCTTCTTTGTGGCAAAGGAATTGCAAAGGAAAGCTCTCTCTTTCTGTACTCTAAGACTCAAACACTGAAAATCAGTCTCTGATCAGCAAGACACATCTAACCCTGTTGCCTCAAAACTAAATGCTTTTAGAAAGCTCAAATTGTGTGGATATCATACATTTGGAGATATTTCTAATTTTCTCCTTATATTGTGGACCTTCACACTTGTTTTCTTAGATGTTTCTCTAACAGCACACACATGCTCTGGGTGGGCAACTCATTCCTCCTGCCCCCACCCCCGCAAAAAAACCCAAACCATCTAACCATAAAACCAAACCAAACCAAACCCACATGAAAAACATTCCAAAACCAAACAAGAATTGTAGGCCTCTGAAAGGCAGAATTTAAAAATTCTCAATCTGTGTTTCAATTTTTCCTGACAGCTTGGCTAAGCACCGTGTTACTAGTTGAGGGTCTACGCCCCTGAAGTGCTAGCAAGGAACTGGTCTAGCCAAGAGTGAGTTTGCAGAGGCTTGTCCACCTTACCAAGGGTGACCATTCTCTTGGAGGACAAATGAGCAGGAAGGTTAGTATCCCTCGTTCTATATGTTGTGCAACATAGACATAGATGAGTGACAAAGATCTCTGCTGATGACATTTGGGTACTGGTTTGGGAGTGTGTTCTTGCCTGCTTCTCCACATCTGGGAGAAGCACAACCCTGAACCACAGATGGGGATTGTACTTGAAGTTTTTACTGTGACTAGTAATTCCTGCTCTAGGTAGTGCTTACTGGTCATGGGTGCTGTGATGCAATAGGTACCCAGTAGCCTGTGCAGTGCCCTAACAAGACACTTGAGAACACTGTTTGACACGTAACAAAGTAACCTTGAACCACAGATGGGGATTGTACTTGAAGTTTCTACTGTGACTAGTAATTCCTGCTCTAGGTAGTGCTTACTGGTCATGGATGCTGTGATGCAATAGGTACCCAGTAGTCTGTGCAGGGCCCTAACAAGACACTTGAGAACACTGTTTGACATGTAACAAAGTAAGTTAGATAATCAGTTCACGTTTCTAGTTAGCCTAGTGTTAATGCAGACACCAAGTGGTAGAAAATTACCTTATTACTTGATGAAGAATTAGGCATGGTTTGTTGTCTGCAGTGTGTCTTGTAATTTATCTTTTTTTAATCTGTATTAGAAATGGGAATATTCAAGAAAATTTCTGAGATTTATCCAGAGTAGCAGGTTGTGGTTTTGTCTACTTTGAATTGAAATGAAGTGCTCCTGTGATGGCAGTTCATCTAGCACAAGGAGTTAGAAAACAGTATCACAGTATAACTAAGGTTGGAAAGGACCTCGAGGATCATCGAGTCCAACCTATCAACACAGACCCCATGACTAGACCATGGCACCAAGTGCCACGTCCAATCCCCTCTTGAACACCTCCAGGGATGGTGACTCCCCTACCTCCCTGGGTAGCCCGTTCCAATGACGAATGACTCGCTCGGTGAAGAACTTCCTCCTCACCTCGAGTCTAAACCTCCCCTGGTGCAGCTTGAGACTGTGTCCCCTTGTTCTGGTGCTGGTTGCCTGGGAGAAGAGACCAACCCCTTCCCGGCTACAACCACCTTTCAGGTAGTTGTAGAGGGCAATGAGGTCACCCCAAGCCTCCTCTTCTCCAGGCTAAACAATCCCAGCTCCCTCAGCCTCTCCTCATAGGGCTTGTGTTCAAGGCCTCTCCCCAGCCTTGTTGCCCTTCTCTGGACACGTTCAAGTGTTTCGATGTCCTTCTTAAACTGAGGGGCCCAGAACTGGACACAGGACTCAAGGTGCAGCCTAACCAATGCAGAGTACAGGGGCACAATGACCTCCCTGCTCCTGCTGGCCACACTATTCCTAATGCAGGCCAGGATGCCATTGGCCCTCTTGGCCACCTGGGCACACTGCTGGCTCGTATTCAGGCAGCTGTCGATCAGCACCCCCAGGTCCCTCTCTGTTTGGCAGCTCTCCAGCCACTCCGACCCCAGCCTGTAGCTCTGCATGGGGTTGCCGTAGCCAAAGTGCAGCACTCGGCACTTGGACTTGTTGAATGCCATCCCATTGGACTCTGCCCACCTGTCCAGTCGGTCGAGGTCCCTCTGCAGAGCCTTTCTACCCTCTAACTGACTAACATCTGCCCCTAACAAACTAAACAAAGTACAACTGCTTCACTTTGATGAACTTTAGCTAGTAACCCTTTTAAAAGTAGCAATTACAGCATGTTATCCACTAAGGTTTGAAATGTCTGCCTTCCAAAATACTGCATGACAGTTTCAGTTTAAAAAAATTGCTTAACACAATTGGAGAAAAATAAAAAAGGAAATAGCCAACAACTTTTGCCATGTAATTGCTTTATTTTACAGTTTTATAAATATAGCTTTGTGTTGGGTTTGTATGACAGTGTTTTGGTAGCAGGGTTCTGTGAGAAGATGCAAGAAGCTTCCCCCAAACTGGTAGAGCAAATGCCACTTAGGTCCAAGATCAACCCACCACTGGCCACAGCTGAGCCCATCAGTGACAGCGGTAGCTCCCCTATGATAGCATGTTTGAGAAGGGGAAAAGAACTGCAATCAAACAAAGGCAGCAGGAGAGAGGAGTAATAATATGAGCAAAACAACTCTGCAGACACCAAGGTCAGTGAAGAAAGAGGAGGAAGAGGTGCTCCAGGCACTGAAGCAGATTCCTCTATGGCCCATGGTGAGGCAGGATGACCCCCAAAAGCCCATGGAGGTTAATGGAGGATATCCACCTGCAATCTGTAAGAGGACCTCATGCCAGAGCAGGTGGATGTGCTCAAGGAGGCCATAACCCCATGATATATTTTTTTGGATCAAATGGATAAGCCTGAAATATGATAAAATGTGAATGATTTATTAGATATAAAAAATTATTTTTCTGAGCCAAGTTGATCCAGGTTCCTTTGCCTGGTCAATGATAGGCTGATTACACACAATAGGATGTTAATAAACAGTGGAACTGGGAAAATCAGAACTTGGAATACAGATGAACAAACTGGAAACTTCTTATGAGTGCGAAACAAACAGCAATGCCGCCCCGGGTGGCAAGAAGGACACCTCGGGTTCACAACGGAGCCAACCAACACGTAAACAAGCTATAAACCTTAGAAATAACCAGGTAAATTAGCGTAAGTTACTCATGAACTGCTGAGCTGTTAACTACCAAAACCTTTGCTGAATGAAGCAATGCTCTGAGTTCGTATTTGTAATCCAACAAAAGGCAGGAATCATCCAAAAGGTAGTATCCAAAATTAGAGGAAGTGAGGGAGAGGGAGAGCGCGCTGCTGTGGTGGTGATCTGTGACTCAAACACTGTGCGGCTAGGACAAAAGAAGCTAATTGCTTTGAAGACAGGAGCACGAAGTAGGTGCTTGTCGCTGCCTTGAATCCCATTAACGAACAGTGGGGGAGAAGAGAGAGCAGAGAGCTCTGAAATCATCCCCTATAAACTTCCTTTTTGAAAACTGAACAGCCCAACGGCAGATTACCTATTAAAATCGTGCCCATCAGTTCAAAATGCCTGGCGGGCAACACTGCACACGCCTTCTCTCATAGCCTCTGACATGTGCAGGTGCCGCTCTGAAACGTGAGGCTCAGGGTCCAGCTTCCACCCCCTCCAGGCAGCCTCAAAGGCGCCTGCCTATTAGTTCCTCAACCTCAAACCTGCTGCTATATTAGTGAGTAGAGACAAACATCATTGCAAGGCTCTTGCTAGTGCAGTGCATCACCTCTGAAGAAGCATTATGCAACGTTGTACCAATCATTACGTTTTCTTTCATCTCTGTGAACAAATAATCTACTGCTTCCACCATCCACTTATACACAAAGAAACCATGTGTAGGCTTTGCTTTCATAACAAACATGGTAAATCAAGTAAGGGATGTACAAAACATGCTTTTTTAAAAGAATCTCAACAGCAAGTTGCAGTTGTGCAACTCTCTCAAATAGAAATCTTGCTTTAGGCATTCCTCTCATTGTCTTGCAACAGGGAGTTTCCACGATTGCATTCTCAAGTGTTTTTGTGCAGGCACATGACCACATAGACGCTGAAAGGTGCATTACATCACTGCAAAAAGTGGTGTGCTTTTGCACAGAGGTCTGTTTTCCTCACAAAAATGACTGATGTATGTGTGAAAGGCTGCCCCAAAAAATGTGACTGCTCTTGCTAAAACTTATGAGCATGGAACAGCCTGGGACATTGTTAGACTATTAATTAATAAATAGGTATTTTTTTAGAGGTATTTTTCCCAAGCAGGTTGTAAAAACCCTGTGGTAGGCACTCAGGATTTCTTGCTTGCTGGAAGAATAAAATTTTCTATCACAAGTCATTTGTACACTATCTTCATTCCTCAATATGACAATATGCTGCTAAACCTCAATTAAAACAGGTGCTACAGTTGCTTTAAAGGAATGGTTCACCATGCCCTAGCAGCAGAAGAGGAACCCAAATGAGTAGCCCTCTGTTAATCTTTGTTCTAACTGCAAGAGTCCCTCTCAACTACACAATTTTTTTTACATAATTAAACATGCATTGCTAGACAAAATTGACTTGTGACTTATAATCACTTCTATTTGGAGTGCATCTCATCAAATTCATAAATGCATCTAGATTATTTTAATACAACTTTATTATTACAGTCCTCAAGACTTCACTTGGGATAATGAAATAGTCACTAAAATTGAGACTAAAACTCCTTGACACTGGGTTTAGTATTAATGAGCAGGCACTCTATGTTTATCTATAACAGTAGTATGTCCTATCTTGTTTGAGGTCCCCTCTTATTCCCTTTAAACATTTTGTAGCTACTGGAACACACTGAATAAGACAACGACACAAGGTGCATATTCTAATTATCACTATGACATCCATTAACGATTCTTTAAGCCATTTCAAATTGGGTAGCCAGGAGGCAAGCGTAACTCACCAGAATAGAATAGAATAGAATAGACCAGACCAGGTTAGAAGAGACCTTCAAGATCATCGCGTCCAACCTATCACCCAACACCACCTAATCAACTAACCCATGGCACCAAGCACCCTGTCAAGTCTCCTCCTGAACACCTCCAGTGACGGCGACTCCACCACCTCCCCGGGCAGTCCATTCCAATGGGCAATCACTCTCTCTGTGTAAAACTTCCTCCTGACCTCCAGCCTGAACTTCTCCTGGCGCAGCCTGAGACTGTGTCCTCTTGTTCTGGTGCTGGCTGCCTGGGAGAAGAGACCAACCTCTGCCTGTTTACAGCCCCCCTTCAGGTAGTTGTAGAGAGCAATAAGGTCACCCCTGAGTCTCCTCCTCTCCAGGCTAAGCAGCCCCAGCTCCCTCAGTCTCTCCTCATAGGGCTTGTGTTCCAAGCCCCTCACTAACTTCGTTGCCCTTCTCTGGACTCATTCCAGCAAGTCAACCTCCTTCCTAAACTGAGGGGCCCAGAACTGGACACAGTACTCGAGGTGTGGCCTAACCAGTGCAGTGTACAGGGGCAGAATGACCTCCCTGCTCCTGCTGGCCACACTGTTCCTGATGCAGGCCAGGATGCCATTGGCCCTCCTGGCCGCCTGGGCACACTGCTGGCTCATGTTCATCCTACCATCAACCAGCACCCCCAGGTCCCTCAACAAACCCTCAACAAACAGGTGGTCACTTCTTTACATTCTTCAACTGAATCTGCTCCCAGCAGAACACGTTACAAGATAGTAGAAGCTTTCTTACCCTGCCATTGCTCCCATTTGTTTTTGCCAATGTATTACCAAAGACTGTAGGGCTGTTTTAAAATCCTTGAAGCAATACTGTCCAGCATAGCTGCATTTGTCACCCAATTATTGGGCTTTCCCATTCAAAAGCAAACAATTTCTGCTACTATTCCTCCCACAGAATACAAAATAAAGCATCTTTTAAATTCAAGATGGTAAAACAGGTGCTCAAGTCAATTGTTGTTGTGAATACCAGAATTAGTTGCTACTGGGTGTACATCCATTAAAGTCTGATCTATAACCCTTAGATCTTGCAGCTTCTTGATGGACAAAATTGGAGAATTATATTCTAACTGGCACTCACATAATAATCCATTGATTATGGGCTCCAAACCACACAAGCTTTCAGTTTTAAAGGTTATTGTTTGTGTCCTACTGTTTTTACCCTCAGGTTTAGTTCCACTTTTACTGGTTCTGCCAGTTTGGCTCTTCTAGGCTTCTCAGTTGCCCATACGTAAGGAATCACATTATTTCAGGTGGGATCTCCCTCTGATCTTCCTTTTCAATATTCCTTTTCTGAGATGATTCTTGTAACATTGTGCTCTCCAGACATTACTAGATATGATATGTACTTGAACCTTGTTCCAATTAAAAGTTATTTATGCTTCTAATTTATTTAATGTCTTTTCCTCATCAGAGGTAGTGGGCAACCTGAACCTCTTCTAGAATCTCTACCCCTGTGGCACCAAAACCATTTATTTTTCCCCTATAGGTCCTTTGAAGCTATTTATTATGAGTAGCTCCATTATCAATTACAATTTTTATTGTTTCATTCCCCATCTTAACTGGAGCCAGAGGATCAGCTGGGGAGACTTCAATAAATTTCTTTGGTCCTCCTTAGTCTAATTTGATTTTTGCTATTACTCTAACTGCCTTTTTCTGTTCCTTTTCCTTGTCCACCCAAAAGACATGGGCATTTCATTTTCTGATGTCCCTTCTTCCTACAGTAACCATATTGATTGATTGCCTCCATGCACTCTGCCTCTCAATCTTCCTCAAACACTTCCTCTGCTTCTTCCACTGGCCCATCCTGCAACTTCATTTGTCCTCCCTTTTCTTTTTCCTTCCCCTTTTTCTATTATTTTATATACCTTTATTAATTGTGAAGTGGTCATCTGGTACACTCCCAGCTTTTGTAGTTTCTTTTTACTGTCTTGACACTGACTGACCAATAAAGAACATATTAAAGTTTCATATTGCTAGTAGCCTCTGGATTCAAATCTGCTCATTTTTGAGCTACCTCACACAATCTCCTTGCCTTACTTCATACATTGCAGATAAATTTTTGGATTTTCTACTCCATTTTAAATTCCATGCAAAATTAAGTCTCACTGTTCTTTTAGGCTTTCCAATTCATAAGCTTCATTAGGATTATATTTCAAATCTTCCATGGGGAAATATACATGCTTCTGAACCACCTTCTCTGCTGCCTTATCCCAGCTTGTCTGTCTCTCCTTGGGAGTAAACAAATTCCTGTACTTTTCTCAAGTTAGGATTGTGAATCTTCATTAGACTTTTAACAGTACTATATATCCATATATTCCAGTTTCCTCCAGGTCCCACAGCCTAAGAGAAGCCTGAATCACAGGTCTTTCTCCCTGAGTTTTTCTAGACACTGGAATGGCAGCTTCAGTTTCTTCCTCATTATTGTAATTCTCTGTGTGCCAGGGAAGCTGCCTGCACTCAAACACAGCCTGGTTTTGGCTAAAACTACTGAAGTGAGGCTATATAACAGCAAAACTTGGTTCATAACAAAATCACTGGTATAAGAGCCTTGGTCAACCTCCACAGTTTAGAACAAGGATTATTAACAGAATGAAAGTATTCAAGTAAGACAGTGCAAACCATACTTTATTAGAAGATTCCTGGGAAAGGGGTAGACAGTTTGAAGTGTCTCTGTTAAAGATTGCTACACATATCATACCAAATAACAGGGACACTCTTTATTCTCCTGAGACAGGCAGAAGAGAGTTCATTACACTATGTATTTTCACAAGAAGTTTTTCAGTATCAAATATTTTCAAACAAAAATTGTCAAAGCTGCTGAAAGGGGCACAAGTGGTAATGACAAAGGGATATTGTTTAAACAAAAGGCAGTTCTAGCATTTGATGAAGTTGATCATATGCTTTTCATCAATGTACCTTGGTCTTGAAACTCAAGAATCATAGAATAGTTTAGGTTGGAAAAAGACCTTTTAGGTTAACAGTTGGACTCTGATCCTAACACTGCTATGTCAACTACTAAACCATATCCCTATGTACCACAGCTACATGTCTTGAAAATATCTCCAGGGATGGCAACTCCAATCTTCCCTGGGCAGCCTGTTCCAATACCTGATAACCCTCTCAGTGAAGAAATTTTTCCTAGTATCTAAATCTCTCTGCACATAACTTGAGGCCATTTATTTTTGTCCTACCACTTACTTGGGAGACAAGACTGACACCCATGTCACTATAACCTCCTTTAGGTAGTTGTAGAGAGCAAGAACATCTTTCCCTCAGCCTCCTTTTTTCCAGACTTAAAACCTCCAGTCTCAGCCATTCCCTGCAAGATTTGTTCTCTAATGAAGCGAGTAAAATAAACAAAAACTTGTTTGTTGTGGTTTTGGTTTTCAACATTTCAATTAACTAGCATTTATAAAAACAGACATTCACATTGCATAGACCTTAGTTATTCCTTTTCTGTAATGAGATAGAACATGGATGAGCTGTCAGAGCAACATGTCTCAGGCCCCCATCTTGCTATAGGTAAACCCTAAATCAACACTATGTGAGCAAAGAGACTGAAGTTTTAGTCAAGATAAATATTTACCAGAATAACACCACAGGAAAACTGTCATCAGTACAAATTTTTGGTAAACTAGGATAAAAACTGGTGACAGACAGATACAATTTTGGAACATAAGGAGACATACTGAACACTAAGCAGTTTCTTTCACTGTTGGCTATTGAAAGGATCTTTGCCTATTCATAAGAAGCCAGGAAAAAACACAACACAACACATAAGAACAAATGAACATAAAAAAAGCGTGTTAGATTAAGAGATTAAAGTGCTTCAGTCAGATCTTTTTTGATGGCTGGTTGTCCCATTAGTCTTTTTTTTCCTTCAATGAATATCCCTATAGATGCAAAAATACTAATTCACCATAAATAGTCAAGTCTTTAAACAGCTTAGAGTAGATAGTGGTCTTTGAATCCCATGGTTTTTTCCCTAAACCACATTTTGATAGTTAGACTACTTAGATATCAGGATTTAAAAAGTACCATAGGGATGTCATAGGGTTTAGAAATATCTTGATATGCAAAGTTAGATTTCTGTAATTCTCCTGAGAATATGGTTTAAGTGATTCTATTGAACTTTTACTGTCCACTAACTCCATTTCAGCATTGAGGAATAAATCACCCTCATGCCCCATCCTCTCCCCAGGGAGCTTCACGACTGAGTGTTCACCAAAACAGCCAAGATCAAAGGTCAAATGATAGCACGATAACAAATGCAACAGGGAAATCCTCAAACTTCCTGTAAAACACTAAGGAAAAATGTAAACACTGAATAAAGAATTTGAAAATCAAGTAATGACACAGACAAAGGCATGAGCATTCTTATGTTCTCCCGAAGCTGCACCTTTTGGATATCAGCTGAGAGCAGCCATCCCAATCAACATTGAGGAGCTAGGTTCCAGGTAGATTGCCATCACCACAAGACTGACAGTTTCTCTCCCCTCCTTTCTTTGACTATTTCAGTCAATAACAATAGAATTTTGTGACACTCATTTACACCACTAACTACATCTGTGGTGGGTTACCCCACCACAGGGCAGAAACGAGGACTCAGACAAAGGGATTGCAAAAGTGATGGAAAGTTTAAATAGGAAAAGAATTTAAAAACAAACAACAATGAAAGCTTTACAGAGAACCACAAGCACCGTGACAAAGAGAGAGATCCCAGAACATGCCCAAGAACATCCCATCCCCACCTGGGGGTACACCCAATACCATACTAGAAAACTTAGCATTTGGCAAAATTATATTACCAATTCATTTTGAAGACTATAAGCCAACATATAGCATTAACAGCTGAGAAGACACTTTAAGAGGTTGATTTATTTCCAAAGTATGCTAGCAGCAGAGTTTGAGTTTGAATTAGGGTTTTGGGGGGGGGGGGTTGTCTGACTGGTTGTTTGCTTTTTGTTTGTTTTGGGGTTTTGGTTTTAATTTGCTTTGGGTTGTTTTTTTTTTGAGTTGGTCAGTTTTGATTTTCATAAATTAGCCTTACTTGGTTGTTGGTTTGGGATTTGTGTGTTTGTTTGCCTTGTTGTTTGGGGGGGGTTATGCTTTCTGTAGAGTTCCTTGGGTTTGAGCAATTCTAAGAAATTCTTTACTATCACAAGCATGCAAAGGATAAACGTGCCTGAAACTCAAAAATTCAGTGCTTGAGATCCCACATTTCCAAAATCTTTCTGGAGTCCTCTCATTAAAAAAAAATAAATGTAAGGGCATAAGAACTGAGCTTTAAAAACCTGAAATATTTGTGTTGCTTGTTTTATTAAATATAAACTCTAGGCTGTTACCAACAGAAGGATGACATCTGATTATTTTTAAGAGAATTTTGTTAGAAATCTTACTTTTTGTCTTGTAAAGTCAGCTAGAAAACATGTGCTTGTTAGCAGTACTAGACTGGCCTGAGCATCCCAAACAAAGGAAACTTTAGACAATTTCAAAACCAGTGTTTGGTGAGAAAACACATTGAACGTTGAGCTAGGTACCTGTCATAGTTTGGGCTGGGTGCCCTCTGCTACAGGGGTGTTTCCTGTGTCCAGAAGTCCAGCCCAGTGGGTGGACACAGGAAATTAGGTTATTTCCTACCATGATCCCTTGCGCCACTATAAGTTTCACAGCAGGGTCTGGCACTTGCTCTTTCCTTCCTCTCCGCCACCCAGTAACTGGGGGAGAGATCTCCCAGCCATGGGGGGATGGGCAGTCTCAGATCTGGCCAGCTGAGACTAGCCTAGCAGTGGGGGGGGGGGGGCGGGAAGGAGGAGCCCTGGGGGTTTTGGGTGCACCCTCAGGTGGGGATGGGATCTCTCTGGGTCTGTTTTGGGGCTGCTCTTGTCACTGTGTTTCTAGCTCTCTGCACACACTCACTGTTCTCTATTTAAACTTTCCATCACTTTTGCAATCTGTTTGAGTTGTCATTTCTGCCCGTGGTGGGGAGGGGGGTCTGCCCCAACCCATTACAGTACCAAATTTGAGAGGTAGATGGCAATCTTAATCTGTTATTTGGGAAAGGTAGCACTACACCTATTTACGCAAATAGCATTAAGTGTTATCCATACAGTGTCCACAACTGTGTAAGAGTGCAAAACGAAGGAAGAACACATTCTTAGCTACCAGCAACTATATCATCTAATGTCCTTGGCCTGCATCAGCAGCAAGGGGAAAAAAAGAAAAAAAAAGAAATTAAATCAAGTAATTTGTGCATGCAGGCAAATAACAGACAGAACACACCATCCAGATTGCAGTCAAGGTCATTGGCCTCACAGCACAACCCTCAGGACATTGTGGCTAGATCAAAAAGAAACAGGAAAAGCCTGCACAGGCAGACAAAGAAATGCCACAAGTCCTGTACAGTACTTTCCATGATGTGAATTCAGAGACATTACCTACTGTATTTATGGTGGTGCTCCACTGCTAGAAAAGCATTTGTGTTCCTATTCATCATATCCATTAGACTCTGGGTTTTTATTAAGAGGAAAAGCAGCAATTAATAGCAGCACTGATGCTGAGACTTTGTCACAGTCATGATCAGTGTATAGTGTTAACCTGCAAAGTGTCAACTGTTGGAAAAAGCATCCATTTCAAATACAGTGTTAAAAGCACAGCTCAGTACACAAATGGGATCACAATTTTTCTAGACTTTGGGTAGTCTTCAAATTTCTCAAGGTACCACCTGAAAAAAACAAAGACATCTGATGACTATTGAGCTTTCAAAATGATGACAAGAAAAATAAGTAACTGCATGATGTGTTCAATCCAATCCAATCGATGTTTTCTGGCTACAAACCAAAAAAAACCCACCTTTAGAACCCCCTTTGGATAGAAAACTACCATTTACCACTCATCCCAATGACATTTAATCACCAACTAAAACAAAACTGCTGCCTGCAGTAGGAAATCAAACCAAGGTGAGAACAGCCAGGGAAGTAATACCCTGCTGTTGCAATACATATGCTGTTGCACATCCTGAGTATTTGCATTTTAGGAGCAAAGGGGATGTGTGTGGGGAAATAAAACACATTCAAGGAGCTAACACGTCAGACTGTGTAATGACATCTTCAGTTCCAGTAAGGTTTGGGATAATCAAGCTGAATGTGACAAAGATTACACTAGCCTTAGTGCTAACCCCCCTCAAAGGTCATCTCTAGTTTCAAATCAAGACCATTTAAAAAGAATTAATGCATAGTGCTACCAAATAATACTTGTCTGGTCATCTTATATAACAAACATTTACTCCCATTTTCAGATATTTAATCCTCTGCATCTCTAAAATAATAAAAAAAATTATTAACTTTATCTGGACTCCATAGAGGTGTAGACATTCATACTGTCAATGGCTAACTGCAAGATCCAAGCTGGACCAAGCAGAAAACAAACATGCAATATATGATAACCTGCAGCTGCAGAATACCTGCATTACACTATTGACCTTTTCCAGTCATTTAGCCTAAGTTTTTCAAACTAAACATCCTACACCAAAATATCTTTACTTACACAGATTCTCTATTTCTAGGGTTTTCCCTCTATCCATCTTCCATTTTTATGCTTTTTTTCATTTAGGCCTAATTACTTTCTTTAATAAACTTTAGCTTTTCATAATGTCCTATAAGTCAAAAGCCCTGGAAGACTGCTGTCAAGGCTTAATATAGGTAGAAATCAACCATGGCAGGTCATCCTGAGTGCACAGCACTTACAAGACAACCTGCAATCAGGCCCAGTCAGCATGAGTTTACGAAAGACAGGTCAAAGACAGGTCCTGTCTGACTAATCTGATCTGCTACAATAAGTGGATGAGGGAAGGGCTGGGGACATTGTCTACCTGGACTCTAGCAAAGCTTTGACACTGTTTCCCACAGCATTCTCCTTCAGAAATTCGTGGCACATGGCTTGGCTAAGTGCACTCTACAATGGATAAATAGCTGGCTGGATGCCTGGGCCCAAAGAGTGGTGGTGAATGGAGTTGAATCTGGCTGGCGCCCAGTCACTAGTGGTGTCCCCCAGGCTTCAGTACTGGGTCCTGTCCTCTTTAGTATCAATGATCTGGATGAGGGGATTGAGTGCATCCTCAGTAAATGTGCAGGTGACACCAAGCTAGGTGGCTGTGTCCATCTGCTAGAGGGTAGGGAAGCTTTACAGTGAGATCCGGACAGGTTAGATCAATGGGCCAAAGCTAATTGTATGAAGTTCAATAAGGCCAAATGCCAGGTGCTGCACCTGGGACACAATGACCCCAGGATAAGCTACAGACTTGGAGATGTGGTTGGAAAGCTGTGACTCAGAGAGATACCTGGGCATATTGGTTGACAGTCAACTGAATGAGTCAGCAGTGTGCCCAGGTGGCCAAGAAAGCCAAAAACATCCTGGCTTGTATTAGAAACAGAGACCAGCAGGAACAGGGAGGTGATCATCCTCCTGTACTTAGTGCTGGTGAGGCCACACCTCAAGTGTTGTGTTCAGTTCTCAGCCCTTCACTACAGGAAGGGTATTAAGGTGCTGGTGAAGGGCCTGGAGCACATGACCTACATGGAATGTCTAAGGGAGCTGGGGTTGTTCAGTCTGGTTAAGGGGAGACTTCATCACTCTCTACAACTATCTGAAGGGAGACTGGAGTGAGGAGGGGTCCAGTCTCTTCTCCTTGGTGTCAAGCGACAGGACTACAGGAAATGGTTTCAAGCTGCACTGGGGAGATTTAGGTTGGATGTTAGGAAATACTTCACAGAAAGGATTATCAAACATTGAAAGGGTCCTGCCTAGGGCAGTGGTGGACCTGGTGCTTAGGGACATGGTTTAGTGTTGGCCCTGCAGTGCTGGGTTGAGGGTTGAACTGGATGACCTTTGAGATCTCTTCCAACCAGATGCATTCTGTGTGGTAATATACAAGAAGCTGAGAAACCTGGTGTTCCTTATTCTGGCAAAGAAGAAGCTAAGGGGACCTGCTACGACTGTCTACAGGTACTTAAAGGGAAATTATTTAAGACAATGGAGCAAAACAATAATCAATTAAAACAATTTTCCAAAGCTTACTAATCCAGGATGAACTGTGTTAATTTAGACATTATTTTGACTACCTCACTGTGTTTATGCTCACGTGTTTATGCTCAGTACCACGCACTGCAATAGCAAAGCCTTTCACAAGACTTGCTCTGCAACATCCCCATGGGATGAGGCATAATTTGTGAAATGGAAACGAAGTGTTGCACAGAAACAATATAAATAAGACAAACACTTACTGGTGGTGTTGTTTTGCCCTTGAACCCAAGATAAAAAGTGTACACAGTGCAAATGCAAGGCTCTCAATGCTGTGGCAGGCAAGGGCAAACCCAAACCATTCCAGGATCTCTCCAAAAAAGTTGGCTCCACTGACATACTCAAACATTCCTCCTGAAAGCAGGACAGAGTTATTTTTAAAGTGCCATAATCAAACAGATGTTCAATGCTATCCAAGTCAAATAAGAGCTCTATCACCACTGTCAATTTATGCAACTTTTTAAGGCAGTGGAAGCAGTATTTTTAAGTTCAAGCTGTAATATTAAGGATCACTTCAGGCCTCATTTTAAGGCATACCTTCTCCAGCTCCATCTTCCTCTTTAAATCACAGAACAAAAGCAGACTTACCAATATCAGAAGCAAGGTCATGCCTCTGTAAATAACAAATTATATCAAACCAGCTCTTTGACCATAAACTATACCTTTTTAAAATGCATACATCTCTATGTTCCCCTTTGAGAGTCCCAAAAAACACCCACAGGGTTAATTAGCATACAATGTTTAACCTCTTAAAGTACTTCAGAAGTTAACTACTACTATTATTACTGTTATTATTTTTATGAAATAAAGTTCCAAATTTATCTTCCAGCTTAAAGTATGGCGTTCTTTTGCTCTCATCTTCTGTCAGTTCTACTGCTGAAGCCCTGAAACTCAGTGAAAGTACAAACTGATAACATCTCTGTATGTGCTTTCCCAGTGGGACTGAACAAACAACTATTTGCCAACTGTAATAAAGGACACTGTCTTTGCTTTAATTCAGTTTTGCAACAAAAGAGAAGCCAAATTCTAGCATTTAAAGTGGATAAACCGCATCAAAAAAGAACAACTCCACCTGTCTGTGCAGTAAACATCTTATTGACATCAGAACTTTCTTGTACACTGAACATTGTAAGTAGGCATGATGGGTTGAAATTCCCCCCAACATACTCATTTTTCACATGGGTATTTGGATTTAGGTCTATGAAAATTATAAAGTGATCTTATTGGTAAAAAAAAAACCCAACACTTACTGCTCTGTATATCTAGTTCTTCCAATTTGATTATATATCTCAGTAGAAGCAAAGAGAGAGCAGCAACTAAAGGAAAAGCTTAGAGAAACAGCAGAATTCAGAGGTAACTGGTTTTTCAGCTCACTGAACGTAACAAAACCAGAAGACTAACACTTCCAAACGTCAATAAACTTTAATGCTTCAATAAGCTCCATAAGAAGTCCTTTCATATTCTCTATTTTCCCCACAAAGGTCAAAATATCCCTAACTTCCTTTGGATTTCAGTCCCCTATTCCCTCTGTCTCCCTTACTGTAGCAGTTGCTGCTCTCCAATTACCTAAGATTTCTCTCTCCTCATACATGGGACAATATAAGATGGGCTTGTCATACACCATTGCTTATTACTTCCTGACTTCCCCTTCTGCTTCCACATTGGGATGATAATTTACGTCTTCTTTCTCCACTCACCTTCTGACACACTATGAAATCACTTGAGGCAGAAAAACTGCTGTTTCCAGTTTCCTCTTGTGTCACAAATTACTCTCTCTGATAAAATGCACCAAGCTTTAGAAGGCCATCTTTATGTAGAAACTTTTTAGGTCAGAAGGGATCTCTTGAGCTTACATAGTCCAACTCCAGGTAGACCAAACAGGCAGCTACAGTAGGCTGCCCAGCACCATGTCCAGTCCAGCCTCAAGTATCTCTACAAATGGAGATTCTACAACTGGAGACTCTGCCACCTATCTAAGCAAGCCATTCCAGTGCTTGGACACACTCACAGCAAAAACAAAAAGTCTTCAGCTAAAATTTCAGATGTCACTGAGAAGAGTCTGGCTCCCTCTTCTTCATTTCCTCCAGTCATGTATTTATACACATTGACAAGATCCTCCTGAGACTTTTCCAGGCTAAACAGTACCAGCCCTCTCTGGGTCACCTCATATGAGAGATGTTTCTTTTCCTATATAAATTTTTGTAACATTTTTACTCACCTCTTGGTATCTTGTAACCAGATTCCCCTGGTTTTCTCAGATTCCTGAGAATATGGTCAGAATGAATATTGATTGCCATGCCAGACAGCCACCCTATAAAACCTGAAAATAAACACTTAAAATACTGTTCTTGATACACTGAGCAAAGGAGCTTGTTCAAAAAACAAGCTACAGTCATGTGTCACACACTGGGCTTATTATCTCAAAGCAACAGTAATGTAAGCAGTATGAGCAATTCTAGTGACATCCTGTACAATCCTAGTCCCAACACTGAGCTCTTCAGTAAGCAGAGCTCATAGGAATCAACAGGCCTCTAGACAGAAACAGTACTGTATTTTTATGTTCTTAGACATATCAACATATGCATATATACAGATGTAATGTGTGTATTTCCCTAACTTCCAGAGGAAAACAAATACACCAGAGTCTAAACAACTGAAAGAAACAGCCATTCTCATTTTTCCACAGGGACAGATCCTGTGTCCCCTTTTTTCTGTTGGGAGGGTTTTGTCAATTGTTTGGTTTGGTTTTGGTTGTGGAGGTTTTTACGGGCAGCATACCAGTTTCCACAGCAGACTTCTGTGCAATAAAAGGATTATAGAACTTGTAATAAAGACATTCATTCATTAGCTTGTGTCATTCAACAAAATGGTGTAACCATTTATACCAGGCTTTCATAGAAACAGATTGTCACATTCTGCACCCTTATGTCCTATGGCCATAATTACACAGGATAAATCAATTTTGATTTAGGACTGAAATTCAGTGTTTTTATCCTTCCATCCCAAGTCTTTGACTACATGTTACCTACATTACCTTTTTTTGAATGCAGCATTCCTCGTTACCAGAAGTAAACAAGATTGGAGTTTTGAGAGTAGATCCATTGTACTGTTTTGAATCCACCTCCAAAATTACTGATTTTGATTTAAATTACCAAAAAAACCACCAGTGATGCACTTCTAGGATGAAGGCGCTGCACAATCCAGATAAAGGACACGTATGTTATCTACGTATTCTGTACTGGTATCTGTTTGTAAATACGTATATGAACCAGTAAGAACTTTTCAGATAATGCAAAAAGACAGGAGCTAGCTTTAACAGTACCCAATTCCTATGTATGATAGCTTGATTTTGTGCTTTTTTACTCCTCAACTTGAAAACATGCTAGAAAAGAAAGTTCAATTTCTCTTTATGGACAAGTCAATGGATGTAGCAATTTTTAGACCACCACTCTGGCTTGAGAATGCTCTTTCCCCTGAAGTACAGCATGACCACTTTCCTTGCACCTCTCTGCTGTGGGCACTGTACTTCATTGTCCTCATCCTCAAAGTCTCACTATGGCTGAGACTTAGGACTGCACTCTACAAAGCCAAGAGCTGGTTATGCCCCACAATCTGCGTGACTTGGTTTGTAGTGCAGGGAGGCATGTATATGTAAACAGAAAGGAAGCCACAGTGTACAGCAGTAGATTATTGGAACCAAAGGACACACCACACAACATAGAGGACTTCATGTGACTATTAAATTCAAGAGGATTTTATCCTTCACTGGGATAAACTGGGAGATTAAGTCCTGGGTTCACATTACAAGAACACTTGCATAAGGAGGACAGTAACTTAAGTCTCTATTACCAAACAGTCTAGTGCCACAGATGAGTGTTTGTGTATTGGCACAGGTGTAAGGTACATGCTGAAAGATGATGTTGTTGTTCCCACACTGGTTTGCACGCTCTTGGCTTTATCAAGTCCTGTACTGTATCTGAAGCAGAACATTTCTATCTCCTCTGAAAACACAAGTT
Organism: Melanerpes formicivorus; assembly: GCF_026170545.1. Lineage (NCBI taxonomy): Eukaryota > Metazoa > Chordata > Aves > Piciformes > Picidae > Melanerpes > Melanerpes formicivorus. The sequence goes on along the minus strand of NW_027142367.1, from coordinate 18,741,672 downwards.
CATTGCTCCAAACTAAACCAACACACGTTCCAGAGAAACCATGAGGGTACCACATCAAATTTGTATTGCTGCTCCAAGTCAACTGCTGGTGTAGATGTAAGCTATTGTTTTTCTATAACTCCTAAATACCTGAAAACAGACAGTCAAACTGTATACTAAGACTCCACAGACAGAGAACACATCATGTCTCAAATGTCCCACCATGATAGTTAATTAGCTTCACTTCTCCAAATTTGTCTTCTTTGAAAATTTATCTCATTTCAGCTACTGAACCTTGTTTGGCTGGTACTTGTACTTGTAGACGCTCTCCCATTTCTCTTCCATGTGTAATCTCACATAGACTGAAGAAATTTCCTGTTAGCCCTCAGTAAATATGCTTTCTTGTTATTTTACTTTCTAATCTTCTGCAATTTTGATCAATAGATCTTTTAATCTTAACACCGAGGACTTTTGCTATCTTGATATTTAGCAGCTGCCCTTCCTGGATTTTTCCCTCTATTCTGTTTGACTGCACACAAACCCTTAGAACCTACCACATCAAGAAACAAATTACTTCTGTTTAATCTCCATGTTATGTAGGAAATCTACTTTGTTTGTTCTAAACCTGTATGCTGTTGGTTTTGTTTAAGGCCTCAAGTTCCTATATTGAAAAAAATACAAGACCCATATTTAATTTGGTGTTAAGAATAAAGATGACAGTCAGCTCATCCAGCACTGACATCGTGGGAAGAACTGTCAGTTGACAGTTCTGAAATAAAAATGGTTAAAAGGCTTCAAGCTATAGCAAACAGGGCAATTATCTATAATAAAAGTTACAAAATGGGATTGAAGGTAAAAATTATAAGAAAAAAATAAAAAGCCATGAAGACGAAATAAAACCACACCTAATGCTCTCATTGCTTGCTTTACCTCACCTGTAAAAAAACATGGATCTTTTAACCAGCCTGAAGGGTATTTTGCATAGTTGGTTAAACTTCGGCCTTGCAAGTATCCATTGTAAACACAGAACAGGAGTGCTAGCACAAAAGTGAAAAACGGCGTTGGTTTTCCATCCCGGATCAGAAGAGGATATATGAGTGACCTATATCAAACAAAGGAAGAAAAACTGTTGCATTAATGAAGAGAAAGGATACTTTTAATATTCAACCCAGTAATCCATCGGCAGTGTTATCCTGCTTATCAAATTCTCAGTGGAGTCTCTGATTCCAGTTCAGAAAGATAGTTATGCTTGCTTTAACACCTAAACATTAATTTTGTTATCTAATCAAAATGGTAAGATCGGTCCCCTCTCCTGTTATGGCAGGACTTTTGAACTTTGTATTCATGGTAATGGCTTCAACTAGAGCAGTAAGAGCAACTGATGCATGAAGCACAGCGTATTTTCATTGTCCTTTGTTCCTAAATCCTCAGTGGTACCTCCGAGCTTCCTAAAGGAGCCACATCTCACAAACCCTGCACCAAATACACCAGCATTTTCAGGAGTAAAGTCAATCGCCTTAAAATTAATGTAATTGAGCTCAGCATCCTCTTTATCTTAGAAGTCACTTTAATTACTTTGCCTTCACGTTCTTTGTCTACCTTATGACACCTGTTCAAGGTGTGACAAATCCCCAACTGCAATCCCATTTGGGAAAGGAATGTTAATTGCTTTTCCCGACGATTACCAGAGTAAACAAACAAGCTCCAAACAAGAAAAGCAGGTGAACGTTTTTGTGCTCTGCCTGGTATTATGAAGCCAACTCCCTATTGCCTATTGATTTAATTACAATCTATAATGACACGGGATCAGGATTACTGAAGCCAGAGCATTCTTCACATGTTTTCCAGTTACTCAAGGACTATCACTTCAAAGGAGCCTTTCCATAGGAAGTTTTCAAGAAAGTGTAACAAATTCATTAATACGGTTATTTAAAGCCTGCTATTTTAGCACAGGGGGAACAGAACAACAAAGGTATCTTCCAGTCTATATTCACCCACAGAACAGTCTTAGTCTAGCAATAGCCAACTAGAAAAAAGAAACTGCGATTCAGTTCTACTTTCTGTACAAACCTTTACCTTGTATTTCTAGCTTTTCCCAGATATTGAGGGTGAGTTAACATCCCACACAAAAGCTAATCCCTTCACTCTTAAGAACAGAAAAAGGAGTAAAGATGCATTCCCGGGTTTGCAAAACCAATCAGCCACCAGGGCAACCATACACTCCATTCCTCTTGGCCACAAATATCTGAATACCTTCAGTCAAAAGAGACGGCCTCTCAGAACAAGTAGTGGAAATCAACTGCCTATCAGACATGCACTTAACATTAACATGGGCTTAACATTAGTCTGACACATCTCTCTGTTGTATTAGTATGGTGGCAGAATTACTTGTTGAGTATTATCAGTAACTGTGGTCAATGACTTCAAAGGAACAGCAAAAATCTTACCTGAACTCCAGCTAAGCTGCCTTCTCCCAAGTAGTTTTACAAAGTACCCAAATACCATTGGCTACATGGCAACATGGGACACTGAGTGTCGGCTTTGCCAGTATTTCAATGAATCACTGAATATCTTCAGCTGGGACACACAGAGAGCGTTGAGTCCCAACTCCCAAACTGATCAGTGTACTGAAAGATGTAACTGGAAAATAGCTAATGTTCTACAATGAGAAAGTTATATCAGCATCCAGAGCTGAACTTTCCTTGTTGGAACACTGCATCATTATTACCTGGGCAAGTAATTGCTTAGACGAAGGTGATGACAATAGTTACAACTATAGCAGATAGATGATAGGGCACGCTAAGAGAGCGCCAAACCTTCATTTTATGCCATTTCTGAATGGCAGCAAAACAGAGCATTGAGCACAGCACTGACACAATAACTTGCTCTGCTCATATAAAAACATATACTATATTAATGTAAAGAAGGATAAAATACTTCAGTGACTACTACATTAAGTAATAAATATTAATTAACAGAACCTTAATCCCCGCAGCCAGAAAGCAGCAGTCAGGCATTTCTGCCAAGCCTGATCGTGATCTATCACACACCTGCACCTCTCGCGCATCTGCCACCCCTCACTTTTCGGGCAAGCCTCAAGCGGGAGCAACTGATGGGTGACCCCCAACTTAAGCGCTCCAGCGCAGGAGCCATGCCAGTGCCCCCCGCCCCAAACGAAGGGCCGCACCTGTGTGCGTAGTGCACGACAAAGCAGCCCAGTAGAAGGCGGTTGGGCCAGTCGGCGGCGACAGCCCCACCGCAGGCGGCGAGCCAGAGCGGGACGAGGAGGGAGGGCAGCTCCTGCAGTGCCCATGCGGGGCGGGCGGGCAGCAACCAGCCGAAGCGCCGCGAGGAATACCGGCCGTAGGGCATGGGGATGAAGCACAGCAGCAGGGCAGAGGCGGCACCCAGCACTACCAGCCCATAGGAAAGAAGCTCTAGCAGCCGTTGCTCTTCCGGGCCAGACACCAGCCTCCAGAACCCGCACACGTTGCTGAGCCCCATCTCGCCACCCAAACACTCACTCGCGCGCCCCGGAACATCCATTCATCGGTCAGCCTTCGGCACACCCACCGCCGCCAGGGACCAATTGGCACCGGGGGCGTAGACTGCCCCGCCTCCTCTGTCCGTTGGTTGGTGGCTCCGCAGAAAGTTGGAGAGGCGCTTAGGAACGGAAGTTCCGCTGGGGCGGGGCAGCACAGCACAACACATGACATGACAAGACATGACAGAACATGACGTCATGCCACCGCACGGAAGGAGAGCTGGAGGGAGGCATCGCGCATGTGCGCGGTGGGCACGAGCACGCGGCGCGGCAGGCGGTTGGCCCCGTGGTGCTTCTGGCTGGGAGCGGACAGGAACGACCGATCCGACGGCGGGACGGGTGGTGGGCTTCGTCCGACGCTTGGCCGTCATGGGCCGCCGTGCGCGCGACCGCAGGCGGCAGCAGCAGCAGCAACGGCAGCAGGAGCTGGGCGGCGACGATGGCGGCGGAAACCAAGCGGTGAGAGCCGGGCCGAGGCGGAGCGGGGAGCGGTAGGGATGGTGGGCTGACAGCGGTGGTGTGTTTCAGGGCTGGGCCGGTGGCTACCCCGAGATCGTCAAGGAGAACGAGCTGTTTGAGCGGTACTACCGGGAGCTGGGGATCGTGCCTGCCGGCGAGTGGGATGCCTTCATGGCGGCGCTGAGGGAGCCGCTGCCCGCCACCCTGCGCATCACCGGTTACCGGAGGTAGGCACCATGGGGCGGGCAACGGGGGCGGGCTCGGGGCTCGGTGCGCCCCGCCCCGCTGCCCCGAGTGCCTAGAACAGGCAAGTACCTGCCGGTTTTGCCTCCGCGGCCGTCTGCTCTCTGGGATTATGACTCCAGCCGCTCTTCTGCGGGTCTCTCCCTTGCAGCCACGCCAAAGAGATTCTTCACTGCTTGAAGGAAAAGTACTTCAAAGAACTGCAGGACTTGCAGGTGGACGGCCAAAAAGTCGAAATGCCGCAGGCACTGAGCTGGTACGTCAAGTGGAAGTGAAATAAAGCACCTCTCGTTTTCCCAACATAGAGCCTGATCAGTTGGTTTCATTCTCTTTTTTACCACGGCTCTTTTTCCATCTCTTTGCCCAGGTACCCAGAAGAGTTAGCCTGGCACACTAACTTAAGCAGAAAAATCTTGCGCAAGTCGCCAGAGCTGGAGAAGTTTCATCAGTTTCTGGTTAGCGAGACAGAATGTGTAAGTTTTGGAAGGATCTTGATGTTTATTTTTTTTTTCCATATCCTGAGCAGTGTTTTATTTAAATGTGCTATGAGAAATTGAGGTTGTACATCTTCTCATAAGAATCAGGATTTGACGTTGCTGTCAATAGTGATTCAGCCTGTGACTCTGGTACGTAACTGCAGTTACAAGTACTTCTCCTAAACTGCAGAGAGACCTCGACAGGCTGGACAGATGGGCAGAATCCAAGGGCATGAGATTGAACACATCCAAGTGTCAGGTGCTGCACATTGGCCACAACAACCCCATGCAGAGCTACAGGCTGGGGTCAGAATGGCTGGAGAGCAGCCAGGCAGAGAGGGACCTGGGGGTGCTGGTTGATGGTAGGATGAACATGAGCCTGCAGTGTGCCCAGGCAGCCAAGAGGGCCAATGGCATCCTGGCCTGCATCAGGAGCAGTGTGGCCAGCAGGAGCAGGGAGGCCATTCTGCCCCTGTACACTGCACTGGTTAGGTCACACCTCGAGTCCTGTGTCCAGTTCTGGGCCCCTCAGTTTAGGAAGGAGGTTGAATTGCTGGAACGAGTCCAGAGAAGAGCAACAAAGTTGGTGAGGGATTTGGAACACAAGCCCTATGAGGAAAGATGAGGGAGCTGGGGCTGCTTAGCCTGGAGAAGAGGAGACTCAGGGGTGACCTTATCACTCTCTACAACTACCTGAAGGGAGGTTGTAGACAAGCGGATGATGGTCTCTTCTCCCAGGCAGCCAGCACCAGAGGACACAGTCTCAGGCTGTGCCAGGGGAGGTTCAGATTGGATGTTAGGAAGAAGTTCTACACAGAGAGAGTGATTGCCCATTGGAATGGGCTGCCCAGGGAGGTGGTGGAGTCGCCATCATTGGAGGTGTTCAGGAGGAGACTTGACAGGGTGCTTGGTGCCATGGGTTAGCTGTTTGGATGGGTTGGATTGGTTGATGGGTTGGACACGATGATCTCGAAGGTCTCTTCCAACCTGGTTTGGTTTATTCTAAATAAATAAAGTTTATTCTAAATTGCTTCTTTGGGTTTGGGTTTTTACACTTGTTTGTTTGTGGGGGTTTGTGTTTAGTTTTGTTGGTTTAGTTTAGATTTGCTGTTTCCTTGTTTGGGGGTTTTTTGTTTATTTGTTTTTTGTTGTTGCTGTTTGTTTTGTGTGTTTGTTTTTTTGGCTTCAGAATGTGAAAACATATCCCTGTAATATAATTAGTTGCTGCTACAAAGCAAATTTTTAAATCTGATGAAATGTTCAAGTGCATATGTAACAAGACTTACCTTTAGTGATGGAGATTTCTCACAGTATCACCAAGGTTGGAAAGAGACCTCAAAGATCATCGAGTCCAACCTATCACCACTGACCACTTGATTAAAGCCAGTTTCGCCTCTCTTTTGAGCAGAAACTGCACTCATAGAATTAAAAAATATTGGATTAAATATGTAATAATCAAAAATTTTAGTTGGGTAAAATACTGTGATTTTTTTTTGTTGTTAAATGTTAACAGAATTTAATCTCAGTTTTATAACACTACGGTTTGGATTGCTTTATTATTTTACTACATAGAGACTGTTTTACTACATTTTTTTTTTATGCAGAGATGGAAAAAAAAAAAGACTGCCAAAGAAATGCATTCTTTTGTGCAATTAGAAGGAGTTTGATTTTGTTGTTTTGGGTTTTTTTTCCCAAGGGAAACATCAGTCGTCAGGAGGCTGTTAGTATGATCCCACCTCTGCTGCTTAACGTTAGCCCTCATCATAAGGTAACTCTAGCATATACTGTGCACTGGAGTTTTTTCCTAGTAGATAATTTGATTGAACTATAAATGACAATGGCATCGATACTGATACACACTTTTGTGCTGCTATGTTTTATGCTTTCTGCACGTAAACAGCAGTCAGCGGGTATTCAGATTACAAATACACTGCCATAGGAATGTCTGCTTTTTCAGCTACATGCAACACCCTGTAAAAACCACTGTGGTTTTAAGTAGCTGCATAATATTACTTTCAAGATGTAAATGTAATTAGCTACACTTATGTTATATATTCCTGTTTCAACCCCATTTTAAAGTAAGATGACTGTTTCTAACTTCATGTTGTGAACAGATGTCATTTTCCAGATCCAAATGATAATGTTCTCTACTGGGTAGTTTTCACCCCTCTGTGCCTTTTGAAGCTCTATAAACCTTCTCACATTTATATGCTAACAGATTTATATGCTCTATAAATTTGTTAGGCATATATGGCACTGTCATACTGAGTGTGTTTCACAATACATTAACACTACTGTGTGCCAGCACTTATCACATATTCTCTGGAGCAATCAGTAAATGCTCTCTGCATTTCTGCTGGTTTAGTCTTGTTCATGCTAGGGTCTTGCATGAGGAACTCAGCAGAGCCATTGTCACCTTTTATCCTGTTGCCTGACTTCAGCTAACTTACTGAAGCTAGAGGTCCAGAAGATGACTCAAATGTTTCTGAAAAATCTCTAAGTAGGCAAGAAGAAAGAATATAAGCTTCTCTACTTCAGAAAAAAACTGTTAGCTGTCAAATGGTTTGCTGTGAAAGTGACTTCTATGAATGACCAAGTTTATGATGTGCCAGGAGGGAGAAATATGCTAGAAATGAGGTGTTGGTGCTACGCTTTGCTGCTGCCTGAGGGAAGTTTGAATATTGTTCAAGTATTTCTTCCAGGATATAGAAACAAGCAGTTCATGCTGTTCTGATTTTGTGCATTACAACGCAGACGTGTTGGATTGTCTCTGTTTACTGATAGTTAAGGGAAAGTACTACTTGCAATTCAGTGTAACTTTGCCCTTAATGTGTGTGGGTCTAAGTACAGTTCCAGTTAACTTCAGTCAAAATTACTTGTGAGCTGGTAAAAGGACTGCATGCTCATATCTATATGCAGACTTCTTTCAGTTGTTTTTTTCAGCTGATGCATTTGTTTGCTGCAACCCAAAGTCGTCTTTGTATTTTAGACCTTCAGAGATAAATCATACAAAAAAAGGAACTGTACTTTGGTTTTGCAAACCTGTGTTCAGAATAACCATAATGCTGCAAGTATATGCAAAAACCATTAACAAGAACACACAGTAAATGTCTCAAGTACTTGAAAATGCAAAGTAGCACCTTTTTAACTTCCTGGTCTTTGTAGATTCTAGATATGTGTGCTGCACCTGGATCTAAGACTGCACAGCTTATTGAAATGTTGCACGCAGACATGAATGTTTCTTTTCCTAGTAAGTCTGGTAAAACTACCAAAAGCTTTTGTGACTTTAAATTTCCACTTTTTCTTGTAGATGATTAATATCACAGATAAGTAATGCATGTGACTACATATGAATTCCCAAAGTGATAAAACATGGGAAGTACTTCACCTTTTCTTTGGACTTTTGTGTGCTTACTTGATTTGAAGGAAAGATATGTGTTAGGTATTTATCTTCATAGTTCAGACTACAGTAGATGTGATTAGAGCTTAATTTTTGTATATAAATTGGGTATACTTTGTAAATGATGGCCCATAACCCCTTCTGTTTTAAAGGGTATCCCACAAACATTGGACTATGCTGCTTTAGCCTTAAGATAGTCAGGATGTTTACCTTTTTTTTAAGCTTAAGAACTTTTACATTAGATGCTCAGATAGATACTGCCCATGGAATTTGTGAAGTTGAGAGGAATGGATTCTCTCTATGCTCTGCTGAAAATCTGATGTGGCAGTGGAGGTTTTCTCTAATTTGGGAGTGAAAAGTTGAAAGACCATTGGTAGTGTTGTACGTCCACTGCATGAAAGACAAAACATTTGAGGCTACATTTTGTACATCAATTAATCCCTGACAACTTTATATTATTTTATGTTCACTAAGGTATCATATGTTCATAAGCAGTCTTAGTTATAAATATCTAGTGAAAGATTTACAAAACTTTGAAGATAAGGCAATAAACTATGTAAAATTACTTAGCTGCCGAATAGTAAAGCATCTTTCCACTATTTTATGTCCTCAGAGGGGTTTGTAATTGCTAACGATGTCGACAACAAGCGCTGCTATCTGCTGGTTCATCAGGCTAAGAGATTAAACAGTCCATGCATCATGGTGGTAAATCATGATGCCTCCAGCATTCCTAATCTACAAATAGATGTTGATGGAAGAAAAGAGGTCCTCTTCTATGACAGGATTTTATGTGATGTCCCCTGCAGGTATCTTGCATGTAATCTTCAGTGCACAGAAGTTGCTGCATTAAGTGCAGTGCTAGAATTGTTTTACTGAGTTACTCTTTTGGAGTTGCATAGTAAGTTACGATTTATAACAAGTTCCAAAACAGGTGAACGTTTTAACCTGTCTTACCTAAGGGGATACCAAATCATGGTGAACTTTGTTCATTCCAAGAGGTGTTTGAATTTGGTCAGCTGAAGGCTTTCAAGTTTTGAACTTGCACTCAGGATACTAAAATAGAAAGATAGTGTAGAAACAAAGAGTACAGCACAGGAGAACTACTTAATGTGGATGAGGGATTTGTTTCTTGCTGCTGTAAATGACATGGAATGCAAATCTGTTTAATCTCTGTTACAGTGGAGATGGAACCATGAGGAAAAACATTGATGTATGGAAAAAATGGACAACACAAAACAGTTTGCAGCTTCATGGGTAAAAATGCTTATTATACCTCTGTAGTTTGATTTCTGTTGCTGTTTTTCCCATGTTTTTAACATGTGTGTGCATTCACATCTACAGACTCAGAAGAATCACTTGTCTCTCAAGAGCTTATGTGCTATATAGTGTTTAGATGTGAGAAGTGAAGTATGTGTATCTAAATTACTTGTACTATTAGGAATGTCTGACACTGAATTAATTCAGACAAGGTAGCTAATAAAACAAGGAACAAATATTTTGGTTGAGCTTCTTAGCATTTAGGCAGATAAAGTACTATTAGAAAATACAGAGACTTGTAAAAATTAACAGTAATGTTTTAAAAGCTTTAGAATATTAGAGACAATACATGAACAGTTGCAGTTTACCTGACACTGATTTATGTTAACTAATGGTGAATGAGTACTTAGCCTAGTACAGGCACAGTAAAAATAGCAATTTAAACACAGATGAAAGATCTTAACAGTGTTTTGCTGTCTGCTTGTAACAAACTAGGAATGGTGTCATAACTCTGGTTCAGCTGACATGTGGTGATTTGTTACTGCTTGCATTTGCAATGGCAGGTTTTATTTTAGTTGCAAGTACACAGGTAGTTTATAGGGTGGTGATCCAGCTCAGTGATAACTTTTCTAAGAAGGTCAATGCCAGCTAAGCTGTGTTGTCCAAAATACTTGTGATAGTCAGGTTTCTCCTCGTTTTGATGCTAGATTTTTGAGGTGAAGAGTTAGGATTTTGATGCTAGATTTTTGAGGTGAAGAGTTAGGATTTTGATGCTAGATTTTTGAGGTGAGGAGTTAGGATTTGGTGTGTTATTTTTCTAGTGTTGAGCACCTTATTATAAATGCGATGGAACACTAGAAAGAACAAAATACAGAATATTGTGTTAAAGGTTATTATGCAGTAGTGTTAATGTTTGACCTAATTGCTGTTTTAGTAGGTGTAGTTGTGTGTTTGCAGTGTAGAGTGCACTAAGCTGACTTGATTTGAAACCGACTTTAATTTATGTACTGTTAATAGCTTTGAAACTTGCTAAGTGTTGGTTTAGTCCATGGAGAGTTACGTGGCTGCAATGTAGTTTCATCTGTAATAAATTGATGGACAATCTTTCTGGTTCCTGAATACCTGGCTAGATCAAGAGTGTTCTGTTAGATTGCAGTTAAGGATTGCAACCCGTGGTGTTGAGCAGCTGGCAGAAGGCGGGAGGATGGTATATTCTACGTGTTCATTGAATCCTATTGAAAATGAAGCTGTGATTGCATCTCTGCTGGAAAAGAGTCAAGGTGAGAATGCAAACTTGGGCAGAGTGAGGAAATCTTTTCTCAGCCTTAAAAAGAATGTGCATGTGATTAGTGAAGTGTAAGTAAAACAGCAGTAATTTTTTGATACCTGTAGGATTTCATTTGTGTTGGTATGAGCAGTCTTAAATGGGCCTAAATCAGGTGCAGATGCAAAACCTGAAGAAGCTGTGCTTATGATAGACAAGAGACTTCTACAGATCCATGGAATTCCATCAGCATTAGCTGGGTTCTGCTAACTGGTTGGAGTGCCTGTCTGACATTATTGTTTCCTTTGGAATACACTACATAGGACATTACTGCTGTATGCTATCTAGGAGTAAAAAGCCCAGATTGTACTTAAGCAGTTAGAGGAATGTTTCTTTGTGCACAGGTAGGTGGGAGTCACTGATACCTTTAGGATCCTTTGACCCACATTTTCATATGCTTGGGTTTTTTAACATCTTCAAGGTTGTGGGGTTTTTTTAATGTTTTTGGCTTGCATTTGGAGGCTTGCTTAAGTTGCTCTTCAGTCTCCGTCATCGAAAGGAACAAGAGGTGGACAAATTGCAATGAGCTGAGAAGCTGCACTGTGTCAGTTTGTGACAGTAGTTTAAGTAACCTAAATTTCTGGTCTTGAGCTGATGGACACTTTTTTCAGAGTCAATAAACTGAAGTTTGGAGACATCTAATTAGAATTTGCATGAGAAGTTCCACACACTTAAAGCTGAGCCTTGTACAGAGTAGAAGCAGCTGCTCCTGGATCTGAGCTGGTTCTGGAAGTAGAGCAGCCTGTTTTGTGTAACCTTTTTTTGGTGCCAGTCACTAGTCTGTCCCCAGATAACACATCAAGTTTCATTGTCTCAGAAACAGCAGTTAGCTAAAGTGCCTGCAGATAATTAGGAATTGACTATTTAATTTCCATCCAAAGGACATTTTATTTACAGATAGTTTATTTGCATACTGAGTGAAAGAAAATAGACATGCTTCCAGTAAATTATATTATGCTTGGCATATTAACCAGAGTTATTCAGTGTTAATTTTAACAGTGGCAAGATTGGAAAGTGGTAAGGACTTGTTCAGGTAGGAGCACAAAGCAGTATGGACGTCACATTGTGGGTAAGATCCCCATGTCTGCCTGTCTCAGAGTCCAGGTGTCTCACTGTAACTATTTGGTGAAATTAATGTTTATGGTAGTTACTGTATAAGATTTTGTTCCTTGAAAGCTTTAAAAAACAATGGTCTAAAAATCATCTTAAAACTTGGAGGAAAACTGTTTTTGTAGAAGTTAATTAGGAACATAACTCTCAAATTTTGTTTTCAAGAATGTTTATATTCTTGGGATTTCAGGTGCCTTAGAACTTGCTGATGTCTCTTCTGAGTTACCAGGTTTGAAGAGGATGCCAGGAATTACAAAATGGAAGGTACTTAATTTGATAATTCTGTGAAGTTGTTGATCAGGTAGAGTGTCAAATTGGGGAAGTGCTGAAGTGTAGTATTTAAACAAATTAGACTGAAACAAAGTGATGATAGTGATTTGCTCGTCAGAGCTTTAGCCAATATAGTATTGTAGGGGAGAGGGCTAACAATCTTTCTGATGGTAAGTTCTTGTCATTTGCTGTCCTCTTTTTACTTTAGCTTCTCTGTGTTGTTTCCTCTATTTTTTAATGTAATAGCTTTTTCTTTTCTGTGCATGTGGCCTGTAGGTGGCAACATAATTTCAGCCACGTTTTAAGTTATTCTTCCTTCATCTTTACAATCTGTGAGCACCTCCTCTCAGCATTTCACTAGTCCCTTGCAGTCTGGAGCTTTATGCCTATGTGTACACTAATGTACAAGAAACATGTAATAAAGGCTTGCTTCTGTTCTGCCGTTGGAAATCCAGTTTAGAAACTCTCTGATATCCTTCCTTTTTACAGTTCTGTTTGTACCTGAAGGATAAATGTAAAATGCATAACTGTGGCTCTGTGGTCTTAATTTTACTCTTTGTACTGTATAAAGAAAGCTACACTTACATACATGTATGTATGTATATGAATATGTATGTATATGTATATGCCCCACATATCCCCAGGTGTGACCTTTGTTACAGTCCAAGTGTCTGGTACAGAAGCAGGCATCTAGAGCTCTGAAGTAAAATTTTCCTTTTTTAGACATTTTAATGTTTTCCCCACTTAGGTATTCTTGCTTAAAGTGCATCCAGAATGCCTTGCTACAAGAGTTGTGGCTCTAACCTGCTTGTATCTTAAGAGCCCTTCAAAACCTTTGACCCTGAGAATGAGGTGATGTTATGTCCACTCTGTATCTCAGAGAGGATTTATAGATGTGTTCTGAGTCACCTAAAGATACAGACACTAAAATTCATGGGGATGTGATTCTTCAGTAACTTTCCTTGAAAATACGTATCTATCTGTGAAGTAGGTTTGCCTATGTCATGGGGCTCTATGCTGAACAAGCTGTTCTGTTGCATTCTTGCATCTTTTTATGTAATGAAATGATTCCTCATTTCTAATCTCTGACTGCAGTAGGCTTTTACCTTTGTGATAGTGCTTTAAAGCTGTCTATGGCAGAATGCTTCACAGCCAGTCTGGCGGAGGAGAGTGTATCCTAAATCTCACAGTTTGCTCATCCTATTCCCTTGCCATCTCTCCTTGAGATTTTGGTGTTCTGTATGTCTGAGAAGGTTACCAGAGACCACTGCAGTTGATTCTACAATCAGTCTTCACTTGACTGCATGCTTCATGAAGCATACAAAGTGCAGAAAAGAGGCACAGGTGTAAAGAATCTTCCACTCTTAAGTGCGCACATACAATGCTCGAAGGAACAAATGCACTTTAAAGAACTTCATTTACCAGAAAATAACTTCTGCTTTTTTTGGCATCTGAACCTTGGTTTGAAAATATTTTAATTAAAACTTGTAAAATGGTGACCTGTGTTCTTCACAGTATTTGTATTTACTCCTTTGAAGGTTATGTTGAAAGATGGACAGTGGTTGGAAGAGTGGAAAGATGTGCCTTCAAATAGACAAACGCAAATACGTCCCACAATGTTTCCAGTAAAAGATGAAGAGAAGCTAAAGGCAATGAATCTGGAGCGCTGGTAGGTTATTGCAGAGCATATTGTCTGAGGTTTTGATGGTTCCCTTTCATAGTGGTGGGCAAATTATAATTAGGTCAAATTAGGAATGTATTCCAGTACATACCTGTGTATATATACGTCTGTTTTGATTGCATCCTTTGTGATGGCAGTACACAATATTTAATTCCATTAAACTGAGAAAATGTATTGAAAGTTGCTTAGAAGGAATAAGTACTCACACAAACATGTTGAATTCTTTGCATCCAACAGAGATACAGAGCCAAAATTAGTGGGAAAGTACGTAAAACTTTAATGTTTTAACAGTGTAAGTTATTTGCTGTGAAGGACTTTCCATAGATATTCTAAAAAGAGTATTTAGAAATGAGTTGTTAAAGCTCAGGTGCATACAGTGAAATGAATTCATTGCACTAATGGAAGCTGTTTTGCCAGAATGCTCTTAGTTTGGTTTCTAGCTTGCTAAATTAAATCTGCACAATCCTACCAGCAATACTCCCAGGCAACCAGCAGCAGAACAAGGGGACATAGTCTCAAGCTGCGCCAGGGGAGGTTTAGACTTGAGGTGAGGAGGAAGTTCTTCACTGAGCGAGTCATTGGTCATTGGGATGTGCTGCCCAGGGAGGTGGTGGAGTCACCGTCCCTGGAGGCGTTCAAGAGGAGACTGGACGTGGCACTTGGTGCCATGGTCTAGTGATGGGGTCTGTGTTGATAGGTTGGACTCCTCGAGGTCCTTTCCAACCTAAGTTATACTGTGATACTTAGTTTACCTTGAAAGTAAATATAAATGTGACACTTGTAGTACTTTTTGAGAGCCTGCATGCTGCTGCTGAACACACAACAACATTTTGATTGTTTTCTCCCTCTAGTCTTAGGATACTGCCACATCACCAGAACACAGGAGGTTTCTTTGTGGCTGTGTTAATAAAAAAGTCTCCAATGCCATGGAATAAGCGCCAGCCTAAGGTAACTTCTTTCAGAAGAGCTGAAATGTTAACTTCTACTATTTCTAGATGGCCTGGAGGTTTAGAAGGGTTACATAACAGAAACCATACAGTAACTGTTTTGCGTTTGCCCTTCAGTTTTAGTTCAGTGTGTCACCTACAGTCCTTAAGAATTTTTAAGAAATGCTCCTTTTAAAGCAGAAAAGCAAAAAGAGGGAGGATTTTGAAATCATAGTAAAGTAGCAAGATAAAAGTTGAACATAAAATTAAGGCTCTGAAAGAATTACAAAGCAGATTACATTGGTTACTTTAAGCTGTTGCTTCCTTCAGCTGTGCGTGGTCCCTCTGCTGAAGGCTTTTTTCTGCTGGCTTGTACACTAATTGTGATTTCAGTTTATCTTCCTCTGGCTGGTTACTCGGGAGTGATTCGCTGGCAGATTAGTCTGGCAGATCAGCAGCAGGGTTGGATGTAAAGCAGCAGCATCAGATCTTTGACTTTAATCCATTTATTGTCAATTTTCCTTAAAATCCTGTCAACAGGATTTTAAGTTGGCATGATATATTTGATCTCTCAGATTCCTCATATCTGAGAGAAATGTCTTGTGTGACTCCCTTTTAGGTGTTTCTGTTTGATTTGCCTGATTAGAACACCGTATGAGTAAATGGTATGTAGCAGTAGGGGAAAAGCACTCTTACAGAAAGCGTGCAGCATCAGGATGTGTGTTTCACTTGGAGTGCTAGGAGGAATACAGCAGATCCTTCCTTAAAATACTCTTCACTGTGAGTGCTTGTACATGATTTTGCAAATGGTATGAGAATAACTTTCTTGGACAGTTGGTGAGAAGTTGTCCAGATCAGTATCTTACAATGGTATCTTGATTGAGTAATCAGAGTAACTCCCTAAATCCATCTAAGCACTTGCATCCAAATGCAGAAAGAGAATATAGGTATCTTTTGTTCCAAGTTAGATGCTACTTTTGCATCATTGATGATAACTGTCATTTGAAATAGATTCATCAGAAATTGCCGCAAGCAGGAGATTCTGAAGTGTCAACGGTTAATTCAGATAATGGTTGTGAATGTGCCGCTGGAGAACCAGCACTTGCTGAAAATGAGGATTCTAAAGAAACTCAAGAACTGCAGAATTTGGACACTGAGCAAAGCAAAAAGGAACGAGTATGTGGGTAAGAGGCCATATCTAAGTCCTGTGACAGCTTCATAATTGCTGAGTATTCTGTAGTTCTTTCATTAGTGGACTCATTTAGAAGTTGATCAAGAAGAGTTAATGAATCTGCTCAGCTGTCCTGTGTTTCCATGTTTTCTCTCCTATTTCAGTGAATTAGGAAAACTCTTGCTTTTTAGTGTTGTCAAAGTCTGTTATTCCTTTCTTCACTGTTAGGAAAAAAATGCTTTCAGAAGTTAACCTTATGAACATCTTTACGACCTTTACATTTACTCCCTCAGAAATCTCTGTTTATGTGGTTTCTGTTTTCAAGCATTGCTTTCACTTCCTCATTTTGAGAAGTGAAATTGTGGGTAATGTTGTCTTAGTGGAGTGCAGGAAAATGTCAGTATTCTGTTTGGCATAGTATTGTATGCCATAAGGCAAGTGTTGACTAAATTAACTGAATATACTGGTTTTAAACCAAGTACTTGTACTAAAATTGACAGTGCAATGGCATTTTCTTTTTAGACCACCACCATCTAAAAAAATGAAGTTGTTTGGTTTTAAAGAAGACCCTTTTGTGTTTCTCCCTGAAGATGATCCATTGTTCCTTCCTATCCAGTAAGAAAAAAATGTTTCTGTTTTGGCAGCAAGATTCCTAGTAGCTAAAGAATGTTAGTAGTTCAGGTGGTCACAAAAGAGGGATCTGGATGGTCATACATAGAACTTTTTCCTTAACTTTGCATGAGGTGCCTTTTGCCTCAACACTTAAACTCTCCTTAAATGAGAACAGTCAAGTATAGTTTGCACTGGAAATTTTTGAGTGTGTCTCAGTGTCTATGACAGGTTGTCTTATAGAATAGAATAGAATAGACCAGACCAGACCAGACCAGACCAGACCAGGTTGGAAGAGACCTTCAAGATCATCGTGTCCAACCTATCATCCAACACCACCTAATCAACTAACCCATGGCACCAAGTACCCCATCAAGTCTCCTCCTGAACACCTCCAGTGATGGTGATTCCACCACCTCCCTGGGCAGTCCATTCCAATGGGCAATCACTCTCTCTGTGTAAAACTTCCTCCTGACCTCCAGCCTGAACCTCCCCTGGCGCAGGCTGAGACTGTGTCCTCTTGTTCTGGTGCTGGCTGCCTGGGAGAAGAGACCAACCTCTGCCTGTTTACAACCCCCCTTCAGGTAGTTGTAGACAGCAATAAGGTCACCCCTGAGTCTCCTCTTCTCCAGGCTAAGCAGCCCCAGCTCCCTCAGCCTCTCCTCATAGGGCTTGTGTTCCAAGCCCCTCACCAACTTTGTTGCCCTTCTCTGGACACGCTCCAGCAAGTCAACATCCTTCCTAAAGTGAGGGGCCCAGAACTGGACACAGCACTCAAGGTGTGGCCTAACCAGTGCAGTGTACAGGGGCAGAATGACCTCCCTGCTCCTGCTGGCCACACTGTTCTTGACGCAGGCCAGGATGCCATTGGCCCTCCTGGCTGCCTGGGCACACTGCAGGCTCATGTTTTCTGATGTCATGCATCTTAGAAAGTCTGATCTTTGTGTTCTGGGCCCCAAGTTTTAAGTATGTGCAGAGACGGCCTGAGAAATGGGCTAACTCATGCACTTTGAGTATGTCATTTCATTGTTCAGTTAATCAGAAAAGTACTTTGATCACAGGAAGTTTTATGCCTTGGACCCATCATTTCCCAAGATGAATTTACTAACTCGAACGCAAGAAGGAAAGAAGAGACAGCTGTACATGGTTTCTAAGGAGCTAAGGAATGTGCTTCTGAACAACAGTGAGAAGATGAAGGTATGCTTCATCTCTTCAGATTTTCACAACAGATCATAAGCATCAGTGGATATCTCAAACTTTATGTCTGGGCTTATTGTAGAGGATCAGCCCACTGATAAACCCCTTTTTGTTTTTTAAAGTCTGAATGAGTGTTTTCCCTTCTATCCCTTCTCTATTAAAGACATGAAAACTTGTCCCTAAGAAGTAAATATAACAGTCTTCAAAATCAAAATCAGTATGGGTTTTGTCTGGTGTAAGCTTAAAAGTGGAGGAGAGGAATACGTGTCTGCTCTGTGCGTGCCCGCATATTTATGTGGCCTTTGGGTACACTCACAAGATGACATTGACACTGTTGTGTTTATGAGCCCCTTAGTTATAAAAGTATTAACAGCTTTGGTAACTTCAGCTGAATTGTTAGCTGGCTGGGTTACTTGGAGACATTGTCTCAAAGTAATTTCAACAGCTGAGTGTTTTGAAAAGCTGTGGAGCTGAATGAGAGTGAGATAAAGTAGTTTGAGAACTAGAGGGATTCTTTTCTTTAATGTGACTCCCCATGGGAAATACCATGCAAATGCCAAAGATTTGTCTTGAAATCTGCTGAGGGATTGAAGATAGAATGAGTTCATGTAGCCCAGCTCCCTTCCTGCTCCAAGTAGAGTTAACTTCAAAGCTAGATCAGATACAGTCCATGGCCTTGTCCAGTTGAATGGTGAACATTTCCAAGGATATTCACTAACTCTTTGCGGCAGATCTTTGAGATGGATAAACAATGACCCTTTTATCCCACATGCAGGAAATGGCTACATAATTGACAGCATTTGAAGAAACTGCTGCATTATGTTAGACTTCAAGACTTTGGGTATTGCAAAGGATACCGTGTCCTAAAAATGTACAAGTGCTTAATATTAAAATGGTGTCCTTCCTAGATTCACCCAGAAAACTCTGTACTCAAACTACAATTAAAATTAGATCTTAGTAGTTCATTGCCCTCATTTTGAGACTGCCACTTCCACACAGTATTCAGTTTTCAGCATGGAAAGGAAGGAGTAAAAGGCATTCACGTTGAAATACTGGGAATTCATTTCTTTCCTTGAACAAATTTTCACATGAATTTAATTCAGTGTCCAGTGCAAATGAACAAACGTTACAGAAGAGCTATCCTTTCTTCCTCCTTTCAGTGGAAGAGTTCAGGAGAAACAAAGTTCAGAATGGTGATTTAGAATTTATACTCCTTAATGATGGTTATTGGCTTTACTGTTTGCAGGTTATTAACACAGGGATAAAAGTCTGGTCTCGCAACAGCGATGGCGAACAGTTTGGATGCGCTTTCAGATTAGCACAAGAGGTAATGAGACAGCATTGTGTTTTCAAAGGAGGTACTTTGATTCCCTCTAGAGCCTATAGCACAGCTGGTGTTAAATTTATCAGACTGATACCAATTTGGGTTTTTCACAATGGTGTAAAAATCTGACAGTTATTTCCCAGTGCTAGCTAAAGGCCACAACTGCCTTTAACATTTTTGCATCCAAGTAGAGATTGCATCTTGAAATAATTGTATCTATTTCTTTAACAGGGAATTTATACTCTCTACCCATTCATTCATGCAAGGATTATAAATGTCTGCATAGAGGATGTTAAAATTCTGCTAACCCAGGAAAATCCATTCTTAAGTAAATTCAGCAGTGAAACACAGAAGAAAGTCAAAGACATGGGTAAGCCTTCTACTTTGTGCTGTGACAACATGATCGTCGTATGTTACAGGGAAGACTATGAGAATCCTGTCACATGAATTATGTTTGTTAAAAATGTTCATTAAATCTATCTTAAACATATTTGTTAGCTAAATGAGCATTATTGAAACCCAGTCTGCTACTAGAAACTGTAGTCCTTTGTGATCATAGCCTTTAAGGTTTACGAATGCTGGAGAGCAGAAGAGCTGCCAAACCTGTGACTGCTGTGAAGCAGTGCTGTAAGGCAGCATTCAAAATACCTGGTAAACAAAGATTTTATATATGTGACTGATCTTTTTTTTTGTTAACAATGCCTCTTAGTACTGCCTCCAGCAGAAGCTGTTTGCCATCTGCAGTTGTTTGTCAAAAAAAATCAATCTGTGTGTCACATACAGTTAATCAGATTTTATTTTGATAAATATGAAGGGCAATTTCTACTCATACTAAATTCTTGTTTCCTCTGCTCTGGATGCTTGAAGAAATGAAGGCTCACGTTCAAGCTTTTGTTTATTTTGTTTTATTTCTAAGTCATTGCTGGTCCTTGTACTTTAGTGTGCAATGAGACAAAATAGGCAGAACAATTTTGCTGAAGTTTGGGTTGGCGAACTCCTGTGATCATTTTAGTTAAATAAAAAAGAGCCTTCCTAGATTTACTGAGTAAATTAGTCTGCTGTGTGCTTTGGTATTTTAATTTGGTTGGGGGTTGGGTGGGGGCAGGATTGACAGCTGCTTTAGTAACTATATAAATACTTTGGTCTGAGATAAAAAGAAATAAAATGGTATTATCTATATTGCCTATAGTTTAGTGTACTGATGTAAATAACTGCTAATCAGTCCATCCTGTGTGGATAAAAACTTCTTTTCTTGACTATCTTCAAATGATAATAATTTTAACGTTGTACCAAATAACATATGTGTTTTGGTCATGTTCCTCCCACTCCTTCTCCCTGTAGCGATGGGAAGTATAGTTCTGAAGTACGACCCAGACCCTGGGTAAGTAGCTGCATTGCTTTTCATTTATAGTTGTAGAGCTTGGACAAGAATTTTTTTTAGTCAGCAATAACAGCAGTGGAGGCATGGAGATACAGTAAGGTCAGCCAGACAGGATACAAAGAATGCAGGAGGGAAAGAGGCCATCTTGCCTGTGTGATCTTAAAAGAAATGTAGCTTTATAATAGGGGACTCGTATTTCTGCCAGAGGTCTGCGGTATCACTGCATGCTGTTTGCTTGTTTCTCTGTGAAGACCAGCATTTTGAACAGGAGAAGTTGAAATTCTTCATTGTGCTTTTTTTGCTGACAAAGTAATACTAAAAACTCTTGAGAAGTTTTCAAATGTCAACTTCCACCTTACTGATGCTTGCTGTTTTTGAAACCAGAACCAGAAAATTCTTTTGCCTGTTGGAGAAATTCAATAGCATCGAGATTTAGGTTTTTTAGCTTGCTTCCTTCTAGACAAGGAAGTACCTGTTTAAATATTGACGTTCAGACCAATATACTGCATCTACAAACAGTTATAAAATACATTCACTGTTAAAGATTGTGCACTTATTTATCAGGGTGTGGCTATAAAATTACGTTTTGAAGATTAATTTTTTTCTTAGTTGGCTGAACATAACTGCTTCTTCGTAGAAAACCTGGTGATCTTCAGTGCCCTATAGTGCTGTGTGGTTGGCAAGGGAAGACATCACTCCGTGCCTTCGTGCCCAAGAATGAGAGACTGCACTACCTGAGGATGATGGGAGTTGAAGTGTTTAAAGCAAAGAGGAAAGAGGAGGAATCAGAAAGTAAAAAGGAGGAAGAAGTTCAACACAGGCTGACGCCAACAGAGGAAGGAATGGATGTGGAAGATAAAGAACATGACTTAGTCATAAAAATGGAAGCAGAAGTAGGTGAAGAATCGTCCCACAGTCCTGTGGAAAGCAGTACTATGGAAACTGAAAATGAGGATTTAGATCAATCTAGTAAAAATGCTGACAGTCATATAATCCAGGAAAGCAAAAACATAGATACAATTAATGTGAAAAATTGATTTCTTTATTATTTGGTAGCTTCCATGAGGCACAGATCCAACATTTTTCTTTTATCATGGAAATGTATTTTAAAATGTCAGCTGGAGTGGGATGTTCCTCTTCTAAAATGTTACCTGTTTTATTTTTTAAATTAAAACTCTCAAGAGGTTTTTCTTGAAGTGTGTCTGTACTGCTTTAAGCTCCATTTCACTGCTGGGTTTGCCTGTCTGTTGCTGGCAATGGACCATGTACAGGTAAGAGCTAAAGTTCATATTTGAAATGGAATAATGGTAGGTAGAAATGAACTGCATATGTCACTGGTTAAGAATTCCTTCACAGCTAAAAACTGGGGACACAGAAGTTCTAGAAAAGCAATTTTTTTTTCTTAAGACTGCTCAACAGGAGCTCTCAGTGTGCACTTGCAGCCTGCAAAGCCAATCAGATCCTGGGCTGCAGCAGGAGAAGTGTGGCCAGCAGGTCGAGAGAGGTGATCCTCCCCCTCTACTCAGCCCTGGTGAGACCCCACCTGGAGTACTGCCTCCAGTTCTGGAGCTCCTATTACAAGAAGGATGTGGAGGTGCTGGAACGTGTCCAGAGAAGGGCCACAAGGATGAGCAGAGTGCTGGAGCACCTCTCCTGTGAGGACAGATTGAAGGAGTTGGGGCTGTTCAGTCTGCAGAAGAGACGGCTCCGAGGTGACCTCATTGTGGCCTTCCAGTATCTGAAGGGGCCTACAGGAAGGCTGGGGAAGGACTTCTCAGGATCTCAGGGAGTGATAGGACTAGGGGGAATGGAATGAAGCTGGAGGTGGGGAGATTCAGGCTAGATGTGAGGAGGAGGTTCTTCCCCATGAGAGTGGTGAAGCCCTGGAATGGGTTGTCCAGGGAGGTGGTTGAGGCCTCATCCCTGGAGGTGTTTAAGCCCAGGCTGGATGAGGCTCTGGCCAGCCTGATCTAGTGTGGGGTGTCCCTGCCCGTGGCAGGGGGGTTGGAACTAGATGATCCTTGTGGTCCCTTCCAACCCTGAATGATGCTATGATACCTCACCTACTATCCAATGTGATTACTTACACCAGGATAAGGGAATCGGTGTGAGTATGCATAGAAATGAACATACAGGGCATTTTAACAACTTGGTTAACATTTATTCAAAAGAAAGCTGTGCACAGCATCCTAGGAAAAAGCAGCAGCAGAATGCATGTTTGAGGTTCTTCAGAGTTGTGAACCGCTTGATAGGCATAGTTAGGAAATGTCATTAAGTAGATCTTCAGGCATGCTGGGCATGCCTCAAACTCTTATCTTGAAATTGCCTTTTTAAGAGCTGTGACTGTCCCTCACGTGCACTGCCATCATCTGTTTCTCTGTCATGTCTAATTTTCCCAATTTTTTTCCAATTTTTGTAGCTGAAAGAACAGTTCTTTAAAAAGTGTGTTGGCAAGTATGTTGTTGTATAGTTAAAGTTTAACAGAGGTTGGTTTCAAGGGAGTAGTTTATTTAGTCTGACTTTAAAATAAATAAAAAAACAAACAATGTGACTACCTCAGAAACTCAGTGCAAATCCCATCCTTTGTGGCTTAGTTTCAGTAATACTCTTTATGCTTGTATCAAGTTGGTCTAAGAGGAAGTGATCAGTAACACAAGGTATTGCCATCCACTGGGACCGTGGTATCACAGTATCACAGTATAACTTAGGTTGGAAAGGACCTCGAGGATCATTGAGTCCAAGCTATCACCACAGACCCCATGACTAGACCATGGCACCAAGTGCCATCTCCTCTCCAAGTCCAATCTCTTGAATGCCTCCAGGGACGGTGACTCCACCACCTCCCTGGGCAGCACGTTCCAATGCTGAATGACTCGCTCAGTGAAGAACTTCCTCCTCACCTCGAGTCTAAACCTCCCCTGGCGCAGCTTGAGACTGTGTCCCCTTGTTCTGGTGCTGGTTGCCTGGGAGAAGAGACCAACCCCTTCCTGGCTACAACCACCTTTCAGGTAGTTGTAGAGGGCAATGAGGTCACCCCTGAGCCTCCTCTTCTCCAGGCTAAACAATCCCAGCTCCCTCAGCCTCTCCTCATAGGGCTGTGATCAAGGCCTCTCCCCAGCCTTGTTGCCCTTCTCTGGACACGTTCAAGTGTTTGGATGTCCTTCTTAAACTGAGGGCCCAGAACTGGACACAGGACTCAAGGTGCAGCCTAACCAAAGCAGAGTCCAGGGGCACAATGACTTCCCTGCTCCTGCTGGCCACACTATTCCTAATGCTGGCCAGCATAGTGATAACAAATACTTGTGTTGCTTGTCAAATTGAACTTTACTCTGTATTTTTACTGATTGAGTGTTGATGTGGCTTGGATCTATTTGCTGTACCTTGCTACAACAGACTTTCTGATGCCTGCCCTTGAACTACTTCATCAAAGGGAGTATTCTTGAGGGAGAGACATCAAAGCGGAACAATGTCATGTCCTCTGATACTAGTCTCATGCAGTGAAGAACCATTGATAGGACTTGCATTTCTCTTGGGAGCCTGTGAAATAGGTTAATAAAAAAACCAACCAAAAAACCCAGTCCTCGCCCTTGTATTTTGCTAAGGTTTGCGTTTGTTCTTAGAACTGAGAACTGTGACTGGACAGGTGCCCTTTTTGACAGCTCCTTAGGCTGAAGAGCAGCACAGCAGGATTTTCTTTGGAACAGAGATCTATGCAAAGTACAATTTTTAATTCTTAAAAGTATACAAGGAAAAAGAAAATAAAGCTACTTGAGACTTCAGATATGAAGCTTAACATTGGTTTTCACATCTTTGCATTTATTCTGACACACAGCGTTTGAAACGGAAGAGGGCTGGAAGACAAGTGTCACTCTGAAATTCTCAGCAGCATCACAGTCTGCAGTACTTAACCCTGAGGATGACTGCTACAGGCTGGGGTCGGAGTGGCTGGAGAGCAGCCAGGCAGAGAGGGACCTGGGGGTGCTGGTTGATGGTAGGCTGAACATGAGCCTGCAGTGTGCCCAGGCAGCCAAGAGGGCCAATGGCATCCTGGCCTGCATCAAGAACAGTATGGCCAGCAGGAGCAGGGAGGTCATTCTGCCCCTGTACACTGCACTGGTTAGGCCACACCTCGAGTCCTGTGTCCAGTTCTGGGCCCCTCAGTTTAGGAAGGAGGTTGACTTGCTGGAATGAGTCCAGAGAAGGGCAACACAGTTGGTGATGGGCTTGGAACACAGCCCTGTGAGGAGAGGCTGAGGGAGCTGGGGTTGCATAGCCTGGAGAAGAGGAGACTCAGGGGTGACCTTATCACTCTCTACAACTACCTGAAGGGAGGTTGTAGACAGGCAGAGGTTGGTCTCTTCTCCCAGGCAGCCAGTACCAGAACAAGAGGACACAGTCTCAGGCTGTGCCAGGGGAGGTTCAGGTTGGATGTTAGGAGGAAGTTCTACACAGAGAGAGTGATTGCCCATTGGAATGGGCTGCCTGGGGAGGTGGTGGAGTCGCCGTCACTGGAGGTGTTCAGGAGGAGACTTGACAGGGTGCTTGGTGCCATGGGTTAGTTGATTAGGTGGTGTTGGATGATAGGTTGGACGCGATGATCTTGAAGGTCTCTTCCAACCTGGTTTATTCTATTCTAATACACCTAATCCTTGTGCTTTAATGACCTCCACAATTTAAGTGTTAAAATTTACATGAAGAAAAAGCTTTGTTCTGAATCATGCCTGCTGATGCTGTATTTGTTGATGTCCCTGAGCAGTGGTTTAAGCCTCATTTCAGTCAGTGACTGCTAAGGATACAAGTTTATGACAAGTTAAGTTGATAAGAATACTTGATAGAGACACTCCAGGCAAATTAAATCAGCAAAAGGCTAACTATAGAAAATGAATAGTCTTGATTTTTTGATATTTTCTTTAATGAGACTGGAAGACTAGAATATAATAGAATAGAATAGAATAGAATAGAATAGAATAGAATAGAATAGAATAGAATAGAATAGACCAGACCAGACCAGGTTGGAAGAGACCTTCAAGATCATCGCGTCCAACCTATCATCCAACACCACCTAATCAACTAACCCATGGCACCAAGCACCCTGTCAAGTCTCCTCCTGAACACCTCCAGTGATGGCGACTCCACCACCTCCCCGGGCAGTCCATTCCAATGGGCAATCACTCTCTCTGTGTAAAACTTCCTCCTGACCTCCAGCCTGAACTTCCCCTGGCGCAGCCTGAGACTGTGTCCTCTTGTTCTGGTGCTGGCTGCCTGGGAGAAGAGACCAACCTCTGCCTGTTTACAACCCCCCTTCAGGTAGTTGTAGACAGCAATAAGGTCACCCCTGAGTCTCCTCCTCTCCAGGCTAAGCAGCCCCAAATGAGAGCAGAAAGCTTTTATCAGGGAGCTACAGAAAAGTAGGTTCCTGGTTCATAAACTGATGGAAATTGGGTAGAACTTAGGCTCTTGGTAGGTTAAGAGTTCACATCTGTGTTATTTAAAATCCTTGGCGTAGTCCCATTTTTCTGCATCACTTCAGAAGTTTGCTTTGCTCTTTGTTTTTTGGAGTCTTTTTCCTGTCAGGTGCAAGTGGGAAATTCCAGCCAATAAGCTGGGAGCCTTGATCTTCTGATCAAGAGCTTTACTCCGCATCTGCAAGTTTGTTTACACCAGTTGCTCTGTCCTAGTTATTACTCTTGCCTTGAGAGCCAGAATGGAAGACGCCCAAAACTTTAGGTAGTGACTGAAAACACCGCCCTAGATTCCTGGGCCAGGGGGCTGATGAAATAGAGTGGGTTTATTTGTTTGCTGAATTATATGCTGCTGTGGCTCTGATGGTCAGGCAGTTGAACCTCTGCTTGGGTGGTTTGGAATGTGGGTTGCTGCAAAGAAGTTAAAAAGAAGATAGGCAATCATGTTAAGTTTGAAACTATGAAAGTCTTAGAAATCAGTAGATTTGAAGTTCATGAACTATTAAGTCCACCATGGTCAACAGTCTCGATGAAATGTGAGATTTCTCTAGTTAACATTGCCCTTGTTTAGAAGCACAGAATTGTTGATGGCAGGGGGTGTTATTTGTGACAGGAGAAGAAAACTTCTGCATCTAAACGAATAGTCTGATTGTGTTCTGCTTAAAGAGATGCCCTCAGGAGAGGCTGCTGGAGCCTTCTGTTGACTGAGAAACCTAGAAAGAAAAGAAGAGAGAGCACTACATGAGATAATCCTTTGTAGCTTTTTCTGTAGTATTTACCTAATGTTAGTAATGAGTTGGAAAGTTCATTAGAGTTTTAATACTTCAGTTTGATGCAAAATTAATTTGCTGTAATCTAGTGCCACTGGGGTGGTTTGGTTTTCTTAATTAAATGTCTGACTCCTATTAAAAGTCAATGAGACTTCTCAGAGTGTGCAGACCCCTTGAAAATTTTCTGCCTTTTTAGGCTCAAGAGTGAAAGAAAGAAATTTAGCTCCTGTTACAGCCCCTACCTGAGGCAGCAGCAAAGGGAAATCAGAGTGCTCCTCTCTTCCAATGGGAGAACTCCATCTGGGAAAACAAGCAGCAGTGTGCTTGTGCCACGTTGCTGCCAGAGCTGAGCTGAGCACGGCATCTTGTGCTGCTGTCACCCCAGGACAAATCTTGTAAACAACCCCCAGTAAAGCAAATGGATACAAGAGCACTTCTGTTATTCCTCACAAATGTTCTGGTAAAGTCAGCAGGCGCACTTGTCACATCCCATGTTTGCTGCTCTGCTTTGCATCTGGCATTCACTACAGTCAAGTGCATCGCATGGGGGCACTTGCACCTTACAGAGGGGGGCAAGGCACCTCACTGCCCAACCAAGCACCAGCAAGGGCCTCTTTTGGAGGAACCAAGGGTAGCACAACACTCTGCATATCCTCAAGGTGTGGTGTTGCTCACAAGAATAACTCTGCCTCTATTGTGCCAGTGGATTTCCTACTGTTGCCACTGATCCTTGTGTCAGACACATGGTTGTATTTAGTTTCATAGTTTCATAGTTTCATTCAGGGTTGGAAGGGACCACAAGGATCATCTAGTTCCAACCCCCCTGCCATGGGCAGGGACACCCCACACTAGACCAGGCTGGCCAGAGCCTCATCCAGCCTGGTCTTAAACACCCCCAGGGATGGGGCCTCGACCACCTCCCTGGACAACCCATTCCAGGGCTTCACCACTCTCATGGGGAAGAACCTCCTCCTCACATCTAGCCTGAATCTCCCCACCTCCAGCTTCATTCCATTCCCCCTAGTCCTATCACTCCCTGAGATCCTGAGAAGTCCTTCCCCAGCCTTCCTGTAGGCCCCCTTCAGATACTGGAAGGCCACAATTAGGTCACCTGCAGACTGAACAGCCCCAACTCCTTCAGTCTGTCCTCATAGGAGAGGTGCTCCAGCCCTCTGATCATCCTTGTGGCCCTTCTCTGGACACCTTCCAGCACCTCCACATCCCTCTTGTAATAGGGCCTCCAGAACTGGAGGCAGTACTCCAGGTGGGGTCTCACCAGGGCTGAGTAGAGGGGGAGGATCACCTCCCTCGACCTGCTGGCCACACTTCTCCTGATGCAGCCCAGGATCTGATTGGCTTTGCAGGCTGCAAGTGCACGTTTAACTAGGATTTATTTGTCACTCTGCATTTCTTAAGACCAAGTATTGTTTTTTGACTAAAAGCTGGTTTCTTACAGCATGGCTGTGTTAGGAATTTAACTGAAGTGTCCTACTTCTGCACTTCTTATTCCTGTTCAGGTACATTTAAGCAGGCTGTTGGCAATTATTTGCCTACAATCCCCCTTTTTCTCATGTTACCTGTTCATGGCTTTGGCAGGATGGGTAACCCCAGGTACTCCATCACTGAACCATCCCACAGGAATGTACCTGTACACTCCTGCCTCACCTGTGTACCTCTTTGTATTTCTGCTACTTTGTCTTCTGTTCCCATTTATTATTTGTTGTCCCTTGAAGTTACTGACAGCTCCCCAGTTTTCTTTTTGTGGAGCTCAAAGCCTTTCAGGTGTGTTAGAAATGGACTTCTGCCTGTTCCTAAATGGAAAACTGATATGAACAGTGGCAAAAACAATTCTTACAGTGTATATAAGAACAGACAAAACATAATGACCCTTGCCCAGGTGTAACAGTTTAGCACAAGGGCTAACCTGCCCCACAAAAGTGAGGGATAGTGTAACACACAATTCAGGGCTGAGATAAAGAGATAAGAGTTTAATGTAACACAAGATATCATAAGCACAATGTGTAATTAGCTAATACTCTAATTAATAATGCAATACACAATTACCTTGGCTTAGCCTATTTGCAGAAGCAGTGCAGTGAAATACAGGGTGGTGGGGAAACCAAAAACCAGCATAAAACAGAAAGCCAAACCCAGCAGCTCCCTGACTCCCACTCTTTCCACTGCCATGTCTGCAGAAAAGAGCCCCACACAAGCAGTTGGAGCCCAGAAGCAGCAATTGGAACAGGAAGCCTTCCATGTTGCATTCTGAACTTCAAGCCCCATAATACTTTGCTCCAGTTAGCACTTTCATTTTTGAAGCTGGCATGGCTGCAGTGTGCTATAAATAACAGCAGCAGGTTCAATTCAATCCATGAGACCAAAATAGTCTGCCAGGCCCCAGGATTGTTTTGGGCCAGAGATGTTGTCTTTGGGTTTAATGCAGTCCTATATTTCTCCTCCATCAATTTGCTAATCAGTCTCTTGAGACCATGTGAACTTCTAGCACTCATCCTGTCCAAGAGAGCCCCAAGATTCCACCTATTGTATAAAGTATTGCTTCCTTTTGTTTGTTTTTGTTATTTGGCAAAACTGTTAAGTTCTGTTTGATGATCTCCACTTCTTGCATCAGGTGAGACAGTGCACAACTGATTGGGACTAGTTTCTTCAGGATGCTTGTGATTCTGTTGTCATCTTGCCCTCTTTTTCCAAGCTGAAGAATCCTAGCTTGCTTCTTTGTTCCCTGGGTGGGTACTACTCCATATTCTTTATCAAATGTTTCTGAACTCTGTTCAGTTTTTGTGCACTTTTCCAGGTGAAGGAATGAGAACTGCACATAAGGCATTTGTGCAAATATGTGCTCTCTGTTCTGCTCTCTCCTCCAGTTACCTCTTTGGTGTTTTACAGTGCTACTAGATATCAAGCTGATGTTTCAGGGGAATTGCATATCATAACCTCATTATTATGTTCTGATGGCAATAGAGAAGCTGTCTTTTTACATGAGGTGTTAGCATAATTTTTCCCCTGTAATGAGTTTCATTTGCTGTTTGATCACCCAGGTCTTTGTGCAGTTCTTTGTAGTTGGACCTAAATGAATAGCTGCTGACTGAGTTGTATCCCACCCAGAATACTTTTCTGAAGGTCTGCAGATACAAGTTAGTTGTTTCAACACAAGATCATAGGAGAGGAATTTCCCATCAAAATGCTCACGAGCAGGGTAACTGAGCACCTGAGAGCGTATAGCATTTTCTTTCTAATATTTTAGTAGTAAATAATCTGTCCATAAAATACTTCCATAGAATGTTTTTAATCTAGAAAATACCAGCTTATTGTAGGGGGGAAAAAAGTGTCCCTAGAAATACACAAGTCAGATTTCTGGAAGCCTCCCTTGAATCTTTTCCAGGGGTTCTCCATCTTGAAATTTTCCTGAGAGGTTCTTGAGAACCACTCCCTAAACTCCTGCTTCTATGGCCTCTCAGGCTTCAAATTCACCAACTAACGTGTCCTGCAACATGTGATACCTTTAACATCATGTTACCCAATATCAATGTCTCCATGACAAGCTATCCATTGTCTGCCCTTATCTTCAACAGACACTTCAGAGCAGTGAAGGGGCAGTTGGGGAAACAGCCTGCAGTACTGAAATGTCTGTTTCAGATGCTCCGAGTGGATTTTAAAAGCCATTTTACTATGTAGAAAACTTCATTTTCCACTCTTCATTTTCCACAGTCTGAATTCTCACAAATGCAGATCTCCTGGGGAATGACATTCCAGGCCCTGCAGGGTTGCAAACAGCATGGTGACCCTAACATTGTTAAAACATTGTAGCCTCTCCCAGGAGAAGGTACAAATGTAATGATGAATAACATAATGGCAATTTCCTAAAGTGTGTGTTTGTGTGTTTGTTTTGATCCCCACCTGTTAAAGTATCAGCATTTTGTCATTTTTTTTCACCCAAAGACAGAAGTAAGAGGAAGGGGGAAGGACACAACAGAAACTCTTCCATGACACTGGTGCTTGTTGCAGGTATGTAGGATGTGAAGTCAAATGACAAGTACCAAATGATAGGATGTGAGCTAGCTGGAGATAGTTCTATTTTTGAAATGTTACAGGAATTCTGTGCTCAATTAGTCAGTCCTGTGGGTTCCACATATTTGCCATAGAGAGGTGAGCTAGTCTGAGCTTGCAGATGAGGACCACAGCAGGAGCCAGTCAGTCACTAATTTCTGATTATAAAATCACAGAAAGACAGGAGGATTTAGGTTGGAAGAGTCCAGTAGAGGTCGCTTAGTCCAAAACCCTACCCCAAGCGGCACTGACTTCAAGGTTGGGCCAGCTGTGTCCAGGTCACTCTTGAAAAAATCTTTAAATCTTTAAGAACCATCTCTGGACAAGCTCTCTAATCCTTAACCATTCTCATGGGGAGGAAGCTTCTCTGTATGTACACTGGGGAGTTCTCCCTGCTGCTACTTCTTCATGTTGGCTGTAGTCATCACTATACACCCTTGGGGAAAGTTTGGCTTCATCTTCTCTGCAACCAGCTGTTGGGAGGTTGAAGAGAGCAGCTGAAACTGCATGAGAGTCCTTTCTCCAGGCTAAACAAACACAGTCCTCTCCTCCCATTCTCATTCATCCTCTGCTGTAGCCTGTTAATCATGTTGGTGGACCTTCACTGGTGGGCCTCTCCAATTTGGCAGATTTTCTAATGGGGGAACCTGTGCTGGACACAGTGCAGCAGCCAGCCTCACAAGCAGTGAGCAGAAGGAATAATCACAACCTTCAAACCTCCAGCTGTTGTAAATGTCAAGAAATGGATGCTGTTCACTTATTCCAGAATATTCTCAGTGTTTTTTTGTGCTTCATAACTTTGTACTCTAATTTTTCAAATTGCTTTTCTTTTGACACAAAAAAATCCATGCAGCTGTGCAAAATGTGCTGCTTGACTGAACAACAGGAAGATAGAACTAGCTTTGTGCAAGCTTCTCTTGAACACAGAGATAAAATGAAATGCAGAGATTGCTTTTTATTTCCATTTAGTGGCATGCTGACAATGAGAACGTACATTATTTCAAATGGTGATTAAAAAACCCCTAACAAACACCATCTTTAATGCCTGGATCATCTTTAATGCAAAGATAAACACCTTCAACTCAAAATACATACATCAAGGCAGAAAGAGACTTAAACTTGTGGCAATGCCTCATGATCGCCACGCTGTAGAGCAATAAATCATTCTTGAAGTATGGGTTACAGAGACAGCAAATGTTCCTCAGCTTTGCCTGCAGTACAGAAGAAGGCCAAAGGGCATGACTACATCATAGTAAAAAAAACCCAAAAAGAACAGCTAGAAGCTCCCAGCTTCATTCACTGCCTACACACATATGTCCTGCAGGCAGAGTGTTTGAGCACTTTGAGTTTTGCTTCCTTGGTTGGTGTATAGTGGGTCTGCCTTCGGGGGCAATCTCAAAGTGCTGTGAAACAGCAGTGCAAGCTGCTTCTCATCCCCTCACTTGAGGTTGTGCCTGAATTTCTAAGGAGGACTGTCTGCCATAGCTTGGAATCTTCTTAAACCTGGAAGTAGGGATTTTAGATAATGGCATTTCTGACCCCAAGGAGGTTGAATCCAACCAGCTTCTTCCCACTCCTAGAAAAATCAGCTGAAAGGGTAATGATGAAAAAAGGATGGATGGAAGATAATGTACCCAGCAGAACCAAGGTTTGATCTGTTGCTAAGAGGCCACCCTGGTCACCTAGAGGCCAGAGAGCATGGACAATTTCGTGTGAGGATTTCACAAAGCTAGCAGGTTTCTCTGTTTGTAACAGGTCACCTATCACACTGATCAAAAGATTCTCTAACTACAGAGCAAGAGGAGCTTTTTTCAAAGTTCTTTGAACTTTTCCTTTTCCCACGGGTAACAGAGGGAGCTGAGTGTTAGTGACTCATAATAAGAGATCCACATTTTCAGAAGAAACCTCCCTGTGTTTTCTGTAATGTAATTTCTTAGTGCCTGTAGGATCTTAAGCATGAATCCATGGAAACAGTGACTGATGCCTTGCTGAATGGCTGTTTACAGTATCACAGTATAACTTAGGTTGGAAAGGACCTCGAGGATCATCAAGTCCAACCTATCAACACAGAGCCCATGACTAGACCATGGCACCAAGTGCCACGTCCAATCTCCCCTTGAACGCCTCCAGGGACGGTGACTCCACCACCTCCCTGGGCAACCTGTTCCAATGACGAATGACTCGCTCAGTGAAGAACTTCCTCCTCACCTTGAGTCTAAACCTCCCCTGGCACAGCTTGGGACTGTGTCCCCTTGTTCTGGTGCAGGGACAAAAAGAAACCAAACTTCCACTTTCCAAAGCGGTTGAACATTGCTATTACTCTTGTGCAGCTTCAATTGCCACGATGGACATTTTAACACCATGTCAAATTGTGCAGTCTCAGTCGGTTTGTTCTCTGATTTCAAGCCTGTCATTTGCAGAAGCACAGACCTTATGTTGTTTATAGTAAACTTTTTTCCCCCCAATATGTTTCAATATCCTAGCATTTCCTAGAGTTAAAAAAAAAAAATTAGAGGGACAGATGCACTCATAGAGTCATAAAATGGTTTAGGGTTGGGAGGGACATTGAAGATCATTTAGTTCAAATCCCCCTGCCATGGGCAGGTACACCTTACATTAGACCAGGTTGCTCAAGGCCTCATCCAGCCCAGCCTTGAGCACTTCCAGGGAGGGGACATTCCTGACCTCCCTGGGCAACCTGTTCCAATGTCTTGCCACCCTCACTGTAAAGAATTTCTTCCTAATACCTAGTCTGAATCTACCCTCTTCAAGCTTAAAGCCATTCCCTCTTGTCCTATCACTACAAGTCCTTGTAAAAAAAGTCCTTTGATGGCTTTCTTGTAGCAGCCTTCCAGTAACTAAAGGGGGATTACAAAGTCTCTCTGAAGCCTTCTTTTCTCCATGCTGAACAGCCCCAAGTCTAGGAACCTGTTCCCATAGGGCAGGTATTCCAGCCCTCTGATAATATTCTTGGCCCTCCTCTGGACCTGTTTGAGCAGTTCAATGCTCCTCTTATGCTGAAGGCACCAGAACTGGATGCAGTACTCCAGGGCAGAAGAGGGGAATCACTTCTCATTCTGGTGGTCACAGTTCACCTGAAATCACTCAATTTGGCTGAAGTTCATCTTAGAAATATGTATTCTTTCACACCTTAGTAATATTTTTTTCCCATGGAGTTAAATTGCTGCAAAGTAATCTTAAGTTATCAGGATTTATATATTTTATTCTGGCAAAAATCATGTAGAGCTTGTGAAAGGTGCAAGATTGAGATCCTAGAAATTAAGATGATTGTTCCATTATTCCCCAGCTCCCACAACTCAGTTTTTCAGATGTGTCTGAGAAGGAGAGCTACTTCTCTAGGTATCCTTACGTGATCCTTAGCAGGCTTATTGATCTTGAAGATGTCTAACTTATGTCATTAGGTTTAACTTATTTCATTACTCTCTATCTTATTCTTTCTCTGGTCCCCGAGACCTTTTCATTGATACTGTGTGTATAAACAGCTTCAGCTCTTTAAAGGAATAGTTCATCTTTTTAGATAGATTCATCACTATTTAGAGATCACAGATTCAAAAGAAGTAATAGGCAATCCAGCCTGAAACCATCTGCTCATTCCTTTTCCCCTGAATACATTTATCAGTGTTCTCTTTAGGCCATTCAACAAGGCAAGAACAAAACACAGAGAATGATCTCTTGTTATCCTGTAATCCTCTCACTACATTGAATCTCATTTTGCACATATTTCTTCCTTAAATGCACATATTCTTTTATGTTCACTTAAGCAAACAGAAAAATCTTCCACTCTTGAGTCCTTTTTTCAGCTTAGAAGTCCACCAGTGAAGGATCACCAACATGGTTAGAAGCCTAGAGCCCATGTCCTATGAAGAAATGCTGGGAGGGGTAGGTTTGTTCAGCCTAGAGAAGAAATGATAGATGAGATCTAATTGCTATCTTCCAGTAAATAATGGTGGTTATAAGAAAAGACAAAAGCCACTTGTCAAGGCAGAGTGACAGAAGGGATTCACTACAAAGGATGAAGATCCAACAAGGGAGACTTCAGCTGGACATGAAGAAAAAAAATATTCCCTGCAAGAGACATTGAGTGCTGGGGCAGGTTGCCCAGAGAAATAATGGATCACTGTCCTTGGTGATCTTCAAGGCTTTGCTGAGTGAGGCCCTGAGCAAGCTGAACTAGCCAGGAAGCTAGCCTTGCTTTGAGAAGGGGGTTGGACCTGCTAACCTCTGGACCTGATTGGAATCTTAATCTTTTTTTCCAGTTCTAGGATTGCTTCCTGGATGAATGCCTTACATGCTGTACAGACACAGCCCTCAGACTCCCCTGCTCAATACACCTTCAGCTACCATATAGCTATTGAGACATTGAAGTATCACATTTAGGGATTTGGGAAGCACATGCATGTTCAACTCAGGTTAAAACAGAGTGTAATGGTTTAACAAGAAAAAACAACACTGGATCCCCTCTGCTGACTCAGTGTAGTCCTTCAGTATTGCTAATTTACTGTAATTCAAGTTCATTCAGTGGGATCTGCCAACATGTCATAGGAATAACTTGATTGTTAATTCAACTATATCATAATTCAGATTATTAAAGAAGACAGAATTGAAGCTGCTAAAATTGTTGACTGCTGTGGTAGAAATGAGCTTCCCCTTTGGCCTTCTGTATCACCACACCATACTCTTACTTCAATAAGACTACAGAAAGGAACAAGGCTGGTGAATTGTGTCCTGTGTTTCAAACTGCTGCATTCCTAGGTGAAAGAAGCTGTGGTACACGAGTAATGAGGGGCATCTACTGATCTGAATTGTTTCTTTATTCATTAAGTCATATGTCCATCCATAAATGTTACATTTTCTCTAGAGGCAGACAATGCATTGTACATAATGACTATGAATTTCAGATAGAAAGGTCAAATATAAGCAATTTTGGAACAATTTCATTTCCTGAAAAAAATAAACCTGAAATGAGGGCAATATTATCTGGCTAATAGACAGCCCAGGAAAGTCCATGTTCCCTTTGAGTTCCCAGGATTCTTTTCCTCTTAGCGAAAAGCATTTCCCATCTATAGTCAGCAGGCCTGGGAATAGTCCATGATCAAAGAAACCAAAATCCTGCAATTGGCACCAGTCCTGCAACCAGACTTTAGCCTGCTGTTAGGAAGCATTCCCTCACAGTAAAGGTGATTAGGCACTGGAATGGACTGCCCAGGGAGGTGGTGGAGTCAGTGTCCCTGGGGGTCTTTAGGAAAAGATTGGATGTGATACTTGGTGGCATGGTTTAGCTGATGTTGTGGTGTTAGGTCATAGGCTGGACTTGATGATCTTAGAGGTATTTTCCAGCCTCAATAATTCTGTCACTCCACAGTAAGTTTTAATTTGGAAACAGAAAAAAAACCCACTGTCTTATACAAGAACAAATAATCACTCTTTGCTTGTGGTATTAATTCCCACTTACTCCATTTCCAGCTACTCCTCCAACCCCAGACTTGGTAGTTAGGTGCCAGACTTCCAACTGAAACAATTATATGATTCTATAAGTCCATATTATTTCTTATCTCACCACAGGATGTTAGGGGTTGGAAGAGACCTCCAGAGACCATTGAGTCCAACTTCCCTGCCAGAGCAGGAGCATAGAATCTAGTGCAGGTCACGCAGGAATGCATCCAGAGGAGTCTTCAGAGTCTCCAAAGAGACTCCACAACCTCTCTGTTCCAGTGCTCCATGATCCTTACAGTAAGGAAATTCCTCCTCATGTTGAGATGGAACTTCCTGTCCTGTAGTTCATATCCAAACTGTTCCATCCCAAATTATCCAGCTCCAAGCTGTGCAGGAAGCATTGATAAAACGTTTGAAACAAAAAGAGAGCAGCTTGGGCTCTTCAAGGAGGCTTGTGACTGAAAACCTCAGCTGTCACTTTGAAGAGATGCTAGAATACAACCCCCCAGCCCTTCCACATGGGTACAAACTCTGAACTGCAGCTGCAGAAAGGCTTGAAACACAAATTTGTAGCGATAAAATAGTGCTTATTATATCACAATGCATGTTTCATTTTGACCTCACTGAGAAGAGCTGCTAAAAAGGAGGCAAGTTAAGTAATTGGTTTTTTTACATATTCACCTTTATTTCTTACACAGGCACAGCAGAGTTCCAACAGGTTGTTAATTTACTAAGGCATTTAACATTTTTCCAGCTCAGAAGCCAAACTTTATTTTTGAGGTACTATGAAGGCTTGTAAAGGAAATCTGTTTAAATGTAAGACTGAAAATTTTGAGGTTAACTGATGAAATAATCACCTTTAACATATTTCTGGGAAAATATTACATCAATAGACACGAGAAAGTTTATTTCCATATATTTCAGTGTGTTTGGAAGCAAAGCTAGCTGTTAACAAATAGCTGTCACAGAAGAAGGGAGTGGTAGGGGTTGGGAAGCACCTCTGAAGATCATCCAGCCCAACTCTCCTGAAGTATCCTCCCTACCCTTTCTCTAAATCAAAATTTATTGAGCCAGGCTGCACAATTAGGCATGGATTATGGAATTTTATTTCTGGAATAAAAAAAATTAATATATTGGTAAGAAAAAATTTGTCTTTCAGTTATGAACTTACTTCAGTGTTTCCGCTACCTACACTTCAGACGGAGACTAACTTTTGGTGAGCAATAGTATTGAAATAGCCAAACCCTCCCCACAAATTCTGGGGGATTTTAAGTGGTTCTTGTGCAAATAATTCTTAGGCACTCTTGAATGTCACATAAACATTTATTTTCTTATGTCAATATAGAGAAGACCTTATTTTGAAAACAAGGTAGCTTCAAATCCAAAATCCTTCAGTTCATCATAGCTACCATATTAGGTTTGTTTTGGATTTTTTTCCCCCCTCTTGATAGAAATCAAAAAGAGAGAGAAAAGAGCCCTTAAAGATGCTGACTTAGTCTAGTGAAAGGTGTCCCTGCCCGTGGCAAGGACCTTGGAACTAGATCATAGAGTCATGGAATCACCAGAGCTGGAAGTAGCATCTAAGGGTCAGCTAGTTTAACATCCCCCCTGCCTCCCCCACTACCAGCCTTCATCTTCCCAAAGCAGCCCTTGCTTCCCCTACACCATCCTCCACCCTGCCTCAACAGCTCCTGCTCCACCACCACCATTTTTGTACCCATCCCGGAACCAGAGGCAAGACCCTCAACCAGCCAAGATACCACACAGAAGAGTTCAGCCCCAGTAAGAAAGCCCAGCCAGCAGCCATGAACAATATCAGAGTAGTCATCAACCCTATGCCTAACAGCCGGGGGGCCACCAGGCCCCCCGGCCTTTGTAGTCACCACCACCATCACCCAGTGTGCAGCATGGGCACTCACCAGTGATGAGAGGAGGATCCTCAGCCCAGATGGGCTCAGCTTGGGGCTTCTGCCTTTCCTGGGGGGGATTAAATAGGGGAGTGGGTGGGGAGGGCCAAGTGGCTGCACCTGGGGTGGGAGGAGAGTCCAGCAGAGCCCAGGTGCTCTGGCATTTGAGGGGAAAAAGGGAGAAAATGGGGCAGGTGGAGTGGAAAAAGAGGCAGATATGGTGGGAAAGCGGAGGTGGTGGTGAAAGGAGGGGATTTTTTAGTGGTGTACAATAATAAGACAAGAAGCAATGGGTACAAGCTTGAACATGGGAGATTTCCCCTCAACATGAGAAGAAATTTATAGTGACTGTGATGG
Organism: Melanerpes formicivorus; assembly: GCF_026170545.1. Lineage (NCBI taxonomy): Eukaryota > Metazoa > Chordata > Aves > Piciformes > Picidae > Melanerpes > Melanerpes formicivorus. The sequence continues at coordinate 18,703,306 of NW_027142367.1, read as the reverse complement.
AGCATTGGAACAGGCTGCATGGAGAGGTTGTGGAGTCTCTTTCTCTGGATACAGTCAAAACCCACCTGGATGCATTCCTGTGTGGACTACCCTCAATGATCGTGCTTTGGCAGAGGGGTTGGACCCAATGATCTCTGGAGGTCGCTTCCAACCTCTAATGTACTGTGATATTGTGGTACTGTGAATCTTACTTCCCTTTGGGTGAGACTGCGGTATGTGGCTACATTTGGCCGATGTCAGAAACAGTTCATCTGAGTTTTCTTTCCGGGAAAAAAACCCACAAAGTTGTTTGTTGCTTTTTTAGCTAAGCCTTTTGAAGTAACACTGATGTGCTTTGCATGGGAAAAGAAAAGCAAGCTGAAAAAGTATGAGAAAAACTGTGTCAAATATCGAAAGCAGTCATCACAACTGCCAAACAACTTATTTACTTCTTATGGGGAATCCAGTTATTCTATATTTCACATCCAAAGAGGGCTTGCATCCACAGCCAGTGTTCAGAAAACCATGTAATACCTCACTCAAAAACCTCAAATAAGAACTCTTTAATATTTCCTGTGACAAGTTGCAGCAGATCATGGAAGTGACATCCTTTATTAAGAACTGATGTCATACCAAAGGGTTTGCTGGGTTAAAACAATGAAATCTCTGATCATGCCATTACAGAGACTGTGCTGTTCCCTCTGAGGAGAAATAGGAGGGATAATGTCATACTAATGGTGAAAAATGGTTTTTTTTTTGCTTTGTTTTTCCTGGGGGATCTGAGCACAGGGCAGAACACTAACATTTTATACTTTGGTTTGCAATAACAAGGTAATGCTGTTGACCTCTCTGAACTACATTGAAAGGTGATCTGAACTTAGCCTAATCCCTTCCTGAAACTCATAGAAAAACATGTTAAATGAGATTTAGCCTGAAAAGGTAAACAACATGAAACAGGTATTTCCCCTGGTATACTCTTTGTAGCCTGCCAGCCATCTACAAAAAGGTGATGTAATTTTCCATCTCTCTAGATTAATTTCCAGACTCTGCTCTGAGGCAAGCAAGGCTGTTTCAAATCACTGTAAGGATAGCTACAAGGCTATCCACTAAACCAAGAACACAGGACCATGGAAACAGTAGAACAAGTTTGGCTGGAAGGGTCCTGGGGAGGTTATTCACTGCAATTCCCTGTACCACAAAGGGCCAGATTCAGTGCTGGAGCTGGTTCCTCAGGGTCCAGGCAGGTCTCAGGAGTGTTCCAGGGCAAAGGGTCCATAGCTTTTCTGGGCACCTACTCCAGTGCTTACCCACTCCTGCAGGGAAGGCATTCAGCAAAACATAGCTAAACAAAAACCAGCTGGCCCTTTACAAAGCTGTACTGAAATACTGTATTGTCCTGAAATACTTCACACTGTATCAGGTTTGGCTAAGCTGGAGTTAATTCTCCTCAGAGCATCCTTCTAGTGCTGTGTTTTGCAGTGCTGTAGCCAGGTGTTGATAACACACCAGTGTCTTGGCTACTGCTGAATGAGCACTCAGGCTGTGCATTTCACTGCCCCAAGAGTATGCTGAGGGGTGAGCAAGATCTTGGGGAGGGATACAGCTGGCCCAGCAGACCCATATTGGCTGAAGGGGCATTCCATGCCATATGATGTCAGCTCAGATGTAAGAACTAAGTGAAAGAAGCAAGGGTAGGATATTCATCCACAACATCTGCCCTCCAGAGCAGCTGTTATGTGTGTTAGAACCCTGCTTCCTGGGAGTGACCCAAGATCATCTGCTGATGGGAAGCAGAGTGTAACATCTCTCTTTGCTTTTGCTTCTGCACAGTCTTTGCTGGTGTTTTGCATTATTAAATTGCTTCTACCTTATTACTGGCCTTTTGTTATATTTTCCCTCTCCCCTGTCCATCTAAGAAGGGGAGTGATAGCATGGCTTTGGTGGGCATTTGGCCCCCAGCCAGGGTCAAACCACCACAAACACATACAACCCCCCCCAAGATGCTCATGACATGGGAGAACAGAGAGATCTCAACAGGAACTGAGTGGTTATCAACAAACTGCCATTGATTTCCAGAGAGAATGTACAGAGATTTATGTGAATGATACCTTTTGTTAGGCTAACTGCTACAGTTGCCAATGGAAGGGCCTTACCATGCCCTTCCAGCAGATGCTGATACTTAAAGGAAGCTAAAAGTCTCAAACAGCTGGTGAGGACACTTGAATTTATGACTTGTAGCATCAAGCAAAGCTGTCAACTGTTGTTTCCAAGCAAGATCTGGGGACATGGATCTATCAAATGCATCATGATTATTTGAAACCCACTGTATTTACCTCCAGACTCCCCAAGAAAGCTTGAAGGTCACAGACAGAAAGATTTGCTCTAACTCCAGAGCTGTTTGACCTTTATGTGTGGAACATGGTGCTAGCAGCAAGAAATTGCTCTTACATGACACACATTAAGAGGCAGCCTAGAAACAACCTGTCAAAAGAAGCTGAGGCATATGCATTCTGTGATAACAGCTCCACAAGTTCTCATTATATAATCATTCTTTGAAGGGGGGGTTGCTCAGAAACACTCTCTCCCTACACAACTGAAGGATGTAGGATGGGCTTATAGGAGCCAAGGAGGATGAAGAAGCACTACAGAGTGGAGAAGTGTGTACCAGCAATGCTTCCTCAGAGGTAGGCAAGCGGAACAATTGCAAGCACTGAAAAAAGAGCCACTTCTTCCCTTAGGTGCCCCTGAAGAGCTTTTCTGGCTTAGAAACCTGACTGTGAACATGCTCTACTCTTACCACTCTTGTACTGAAGAACTTCTTCATTTTTCTTCAGTTTAAAAGCATTCCCCTCAGCCCTGTCACTAGACACTCTTAGGAAAAGTCCCTCTCCTGCTTATCTGTAGATTCCCTTCAGGTATTGGGAAGCAGCTACAATGGCAATTACTAACAATAGCAACAATACTAATAAAATAAAAACAAGAAATTGCAGCTGGCTGTGGATGAGAGGCATGTAAGAAGGATTTTGAATCTGAAATATCCAGTGTTAGAAGGAAAAGATGTATCTGGGGGCATTACGTATGCCTAGCACTAAAAGAATGGCTTCTCAGGAGTGAACAACACGTTAAGCACTTACTGGTTCCAGCTCCTGAGGGAAATGTGTCCACACAGGAGCTGATGCCTTGAGTGCATAAAGGGAGCAATTAAGCAAGCTGGATGATTTCTTAATGGCAACTGCCTTTGCAGATAATGTCAAAGACAGGACAGTTCTGGTCTTGGGATTCATAATGAAATCATCTGCAGACAGGAAGTATCAGAAGAAACTGGTGAACAAACTAATAGGTACCAAACCAACAGGCCCAGCTGCTGTGTGTTCAGAATCTTGGAAAGGACATAAGCTTGACACTGAAGAACTTCAAGCAAAATGATAATATTTAACACATTATAAATATACATTCAAACTCTTTATTCAATGTTTATTCAACAGATATGCTAAAATTAATTTGATAAGATTGTGTTAAGTGACGTGTCTCATGTAAGATGGCCAAGGATAAGGCAAGGGAAGTCCTTCTTCCTCTGTACAGACCTGTGTTTTAGCTGTGAAAACTGTCCTGGGAGGTCCATCAAGTCAAAAAGAATGTGCTCTACTTCCTGCTTGTGTGGTCCTATATTTCAGCCATGAGGCACTTCCCTGTCCAAGGGAAAAAATCTGGGAGGTATACACCATGGTGTAGCCTGTAGTCCTACTTACATGACAATGGGGAGGCCATGAGGAAGTGGGATGGAAAGGCCACTTCAGTCCTAGCTGCACAAATACATGAATTACAAGGAAATTCTCGTTGGAAAAAGAGCACCAGTTTCCAGTGGAAAGCCACCCAAATGACTTTTGTCTCTGGAAATGGACAACACAGTGAAGCTTTCTTATAAGTATTTTATCAGGTGCATTCAATGCGTTACACTGCTGAGGAAGGAGACTGATGTATGAAGAGAGGGTGACAGATCTCCTATGAGCTGAGTCTCTCACAGATTTTTTTTGTTACTGATAGAAAGTGGCAGTGACAGTACAGGAGTGACATGAAAGTGGCTGTTTGTGTCAGCTGAGTTAATTTTCATTTCAGATGATTTTCTGAATTTGCTCCTTTTTGGCTAGATTGGTAACACCTTTGCTGGTCTCTCTGTTAATTTTGGTTTCCTTTCCTCCTCCCTTACCCTGCCCTACTCTCCTCCCTTCACTTCTACCCCACCACAAGGAATCCATTAGGATTCTCCATTCAGATGGAGAAGTCAGGGGAAAACTGTGGGGAAAACAAACTAAAAGTCAATCTTTTCAATGCATTGCCTGTAGACAAAGAGACCTCTCCTGTAGAGGGGCTGTGAAATAAAAAGTAGTTTCCTATTGCTTATTTCATCCTGAGGTTGAGAAGGTAAGACTTCCTATTTTCTTAACAAGGAGGTGAAATCCATCAAGGATACCTGAATGCTTCTCCTCCAGATTGAAAGAAAAATAATTTAATAACAATAATACATACAAAGGATTTTGACTAATTGCTTGAATCACAGAGGATGATCTCTTACTTTACTGGCATCAACTAAACTTTTCTAAACTTTTTCAGGGCTGGAAAGCAGCCCTGAGGAGAGAGACTTGGGGGTGCTGGTGGACAAAAAGCTCAACAGGAGCTCTCAGTGTGCACTTGCAGCCCGCAAAGCCAATCAGATCCTGGGCTGCATCAGGAGAAGTGTGGCCAGCAGGTCGAGGGAGGTGATCCTCCCCCTCTACTCAGCCCTGGTGAGACACCACCTGGAGTACTGTGTCCAGTTCTGGAGCCCCTATTACAAGAGGGATGTGGAGGTGCTGGAACGTGTCCAGAGAAGGGCCACAAGGATGATCAGAGGGCTGGAGCACCTCTCCTGTGAGGACAGACTGAAGGAGTTGGGGCTGTTCAGTCTGCAGAAGAGAAGGCTCCAAGGTGACCTCATTGTGGCCTTCCAGGATCTGAAGGGGGCCTACAGGAAGGCTGGGGAGGGACTGCTCAGGATCTCAGGTAGTGATAGGACTAGGGGGAATGGAATGAAGCTGGAGGTGGGGAGATTCAGGCTGGAGGTGAGGAGGAGGTTCTTCCCCATGAGAGTGGTGAAACCCTGGAATGGGTTGTCCAGGGAGGTGGTTGGGGCCCCATCCCTGGAGGTGTTTAAGCCCAGGCTGGATGAGGCTCTGGGCAGCCTGATCTAATGTGGGGTGTCCCTGCCCATGGCAGGGGGGTTGGAACTAGATGATCCTTGTGGTCTCTTCCAACCCTGACTGATACTATGATACTATAATACTATGATACTGATGTTGTCATCTTCTGAGCAATGGTATTCCTGAATTGGCCAAGTCTGCCAGGGAACCAGTGGCAGGACAGGTATGTGTAAGCCAACAGCAATGCACTGTGGCAGTGTGTGTGGGGGTCTGTTTAAAAGAAACACCTGTTTGCCCTTAGTGTAAACCTAGCCATTGGAAAAAACTAAGGATGTGCCTAGGGATCCTTTGAAGACATTTTTCAACTGGAAACAAGGAGGTCCTGCCCTTTTATTAGGTTTTTCTTATATAGAGAAAAGTCCATCCAAACATTTAAAAACACTTTGGTGCCCCACCCTGTTGGGTTGCAGCTGGATATGCCAGCTGTTTGACTTCACACATTAATGGTTGTACTTAAGCTTTCATCATTTGTTTTACGGCATCAGTATCAGAGGACAAAGGGATGTAGACAACGAGAAATGAAACACTGCTTCAATTTCTCTGTTACATTAGAGCTACTGTTACATGTCACGTGACAGAATCTCAGATCACTTCAAATAGTGTCCTGGAGATAGAATTTATTTCATGAAAGTAATCTCAGTGATGGAGGCCCCATTTCCTAGTTTTGTTGGGACAGAATCCTAGCCTAGGCAAGATTTGCAGTGTATGTGGCATATGGGGTGGGGAGGGGTCAGTGGATCTGTCTCCTGCTTGGGCTCCTGCTCAGGCTTCTACTGACCCTGCTCCTCTTCCATCTCCTGAGGACTGCTTTCCTGTTTATTGTGACCATCATGCTTCTCTGCTAGGGAGGGGTCACTGAGCAACTGCTATAGTTTAGCCCCAGATATGGGCTAAATGTAGACACAATGATACAAACCAGGGCTGTCTACTCTTGGATTCATACCTTTGCTCTAATAGCAGATAGCTGTCCTGACCAACCAGATCATCATTTTAAACCACTAAAAGGTAGCAACAATTTTCATTTGTGCCCATTTAAGCTAAGCTAATTTAACAATTTACTTGTTGCACTGGCAACTTCCCACTTTCTTTCCGCTTGGTATGTTGCACAAAACTTACCCCAAACCATATCAATTTGGTTACAGCCCTGCCAAGTAGATATGAGTCATGCAAGTTACAGATGCCTGCTAGCTGAGGACAGAGGGAATACACAGACATTTTAAAGGGACATTAAAGAACATATGGTTCCAACCCCCTCACTGTGGGCAGGGACACCTTCTACTAGGGCAGCTTGCTCAAAGCCCCATCCCAGCCTGGTATTTCCAGGGAGGGGACATCCACAGCTTCTCTGGGCAGCATGTTCAAGTGCCTCACTACCCTTATGGTGAGAAATATCTTCATAGTATCTAATCTAAATCGATCCTCTTTCAGTTTAAAACCATTACCCCATGTCCTATCTCTACTCTTCCTGACAAAGAGCCTTTCCCTGTCTTTTCTGTAGTCTCTCTGTGTACTGCAAAGTTGCTCTAAGATCTCTCCAGAGCCTCTTCTTTTCTAGGCTAAACAACCACAACTGTCTCAGCCTGTCCTCATACAGGAGCTGCTCCAGATCTCTGATCATCTTTGTGACTCTCCTCTGGATGTGCTCAACAGGCCAATGTCTTCCTTGTGTAAAGGGCCTCAGAGCTGTATGCACTATTCCTGATGGGGTCTCACCAGAAGGGAGCAGAGGGGCAAAATCACCTCCCTCAACGTGCTGGCCACACTTCTTTTGTTGCAGCCCAGAATGTGGCTGCCTTTCTGGGCTGCAAACACATGTTGCTGGCTCATAATTAGTGTTTTAACTGCCAATGCCCCCAAGTCCTTTTCAAACTATTCATCACCCAGCCTGTGTTTGTGCTTGGGTACCATGGGTACTATGGGCAGTGTCCAGCTGTCTCTTTCTGACAGATGGTGCATGAAGCTCTCAGATAGCTCTAACTAGAAAGCAGATCACGTCAGCTGCCCATAAAATTCATGTAAAGAAACACATTCTCTCTTCAGGTCACTTCCAATGGGGAAGAACCTTTCAATTTATTCTGCCAGCAGAGCACAAGCAGCACAAATGGCCTTGAGATAAAGTTCTCATTTATATCCCAAGTGATACAGAATATGTGTATGTAGATATGCTCCAGGTTTGAAAGCCTTATGGGTGTTATGGTGGAAATAACACCATGGCAGTCTGTTTCAGCTTTAGTCTTGACTTGGGTCCAAGTTCTCCTGTACATGTATTTTATATATATATATATACATCTAAGTATATATGATGTATATTATATATTACATATATTAGATGTGTATATGCATGCATATATATGTACATATGAAATAAAATACATTTAAAAATAGAAAATACAGATGGTGAGGCCAAGAGACAGTTTTTTTTTCTGCTTAGTAATGGAGGAGTGGTGTCACACAACTCAACACCTTCCTTGCCAGACCCTGTAAAGGTTGGGCACCATTTGTGCTCACTGAAAGCTGCAAAACTCCTCTTGCAACACTTAGCATTCAAACCAACTGCTCTTCCAGCGTTACTCCACTTCGGCTGTGCAGAGGATCCGGGAGCTGAATCACATCACTATTGGCTGCTGCAATGTTAACAGCTGTGCTCTAGTGCTACTCACTTTGTACACATTAGTCCCTTTGTTAGATCCCTTTGTTTTTCCCAAGTGCTCTGACTGTGTTTGTGAGGGAAGGGTACTTGACAACACAACTTTATCTCAGAAATGGGGTCAAAATAAGTACAATCAGAGAAGGCTTTCCTGTCCAGAAACAGTGGTGCAAAGCCTAGCAGGGAGCAGGGAAGGAAAGAAAAACCCAGGTTCTTACACTGCGCATCTTTGCCTCTGCTAAGTGGACTGGGGAAATACGTGTATCGACCAGGCTGGCATACACTGTGCAGCAGACATCAAACACGAGCAGAACAACTGCACTGAGATATATTCCAGATATATAAATGCCACCAAAATCCTCTTGGTGAAAGGGTTTCAATCATGAAATGATTGCAGTGTGAGACAACTTCAATCACAGTAACTTGCTTTCCAGAATGTAGATAATTCACCTGCAGAAGATCCTACCTGTAAGCTCCAGGTTTGCTTTACTGATTTCCTTCCTATTCTTTCTGCTGAGTGAAGTATTTTCCAATCTTCTTTTGCAGGGGAACAGACCACATGACAAACCTGTTAAGCTTAAATTTCTTCAGAGAAAACACCTCTCAAAACACATTTACATGGAAAATATAACAGTGGTCTGGTATTTGGTGTATGTATGCAGAAACTTTAACGTGGATATGCTAATTAGTGACACCTTCCACAGGGGTTTGCATGACTTTACACACCTACATCCATGAAGTTAAGTTAGAGCATAGGGTGATTGAAAGGAGGCACTTTAAGTTCAGTCATGATCTGCTGGCCCTTCTTGAGGTTATTGGCTTTATGTTATGAAGGGTAGAGCTCCACAAGCATATTTTTGCCATGATGTTTGTTTCCCCAATGCTTATGAACAGCAAAATTTATAATATAAACAATATAATAGAATCACAGCAATATTTAGTTTGGAGCAGACCTATGGAGATCTCCACTCCAAACTCTGGCTTCAGTTTCAAAGCTGGATCAGGGCATTATCAAGCCAAGTCCCTCATGATGAGATGCCATTATTTCCAAGCAACTTACTCTAGTGCTTGCCTGCTCACATGATGAAGAGGTTCTTACCTCCATCCAGCTAGGATCTTGCTTGCTGCACCTTGTGTTTGCTGTCTCTTGCTCTTTAGCTCTTCTGAGAAGAGTAAGGGTCCATTTTCTCTGTAATGCATTTCTAGGAGGGACTGTTTAAAACAGCTTCTAGCGACAGGACAAGGGGCAGTGGTTTTAAATTGGATCAGGGTAGATTTAGATTAGGCTTGAGGAGGAAGTTCTTTGCATTCAGAGTGGTAAAATACTGGAACATGTTGCCCAAGGATGTGGTTGAGGCCCTGTCCCAGGAGACATTCAAAATCAGGCTTGATGTAGCCACAGGCAGCCTGATCTAGTTGGGAGGTATCTCTGCTGACTGCACAGGGTTTGGAGAAGATGCCCTTTGAGGGTCCCTTCCAACCTGACACAATCTGTGAATCTGTGAAACAAGGGCATACTGTGAATCCTTTGCAAATGTGCCATCCACCCAGGCCTCCCAAGTCTAACCAGACCTGAGTCTGCACTGATGAACTGGGTGACTCCATTCAAACCACAGCACTTAGCACCTACCATTGCCAAATTTCATGAAGTTCCTGTTGGCTCACTCCTTTGGCTTGTCCAGGTCCCCCTGCCTTCCAGGATATTGATCACTCCTCCCAGTTTGGTGGGATTATCATAAATTCTTATGCAGTAATTAAATAATATGAACAATCTCATTCTGTACAAGCCATTTCCTGTCTTTGTCTTGTTACCGGACATGCTCAAAACTAAATGATGCTGTCATACATGAAGAAATCGTTTGAATTTCACTTAAGGATCATTTGCTTTCATTCCCAGGATGTGTGCTAAGCCATATGAGCATGGATTTTGTGCTAAGTTTGAGGTCTTAGTTTTCTTGAGGAACTTCAGAAGGGAAGATCCTTCAGTAAAAGTCTCCAGTTCTTGTCAATGCAAATGGCAAATGAAGAACTCTGAATCACACAGACGACCAGCTTTGGTTCAGTTACACTTCACTGATGTTGCTAAGAGGACCTGCAGCATGCTTTAATGTTTTGTTAGTAAACCACAAACACTTTAAAGCATGTGAGGTCACTGAATAAGGAAACACAGAATATTTGACAGCAAAAGATAAATGAATGCTGAGTGTGGTAGAAAACACTGAGTATAAAATGTAAAGTTTTCAGAGTGTGAGGAGTTCTCTCTGAATTCCCATTTGGTGAAACACTGCAATGAATATTTATTGCCACCTTATTTTGCAGCATGAACAAAAGGAATAAATAAACAACACGATGACAGTTTCACTGCCTTTAGCTTGATGTTCTTGTCTGAAGTCAATCAAACTGAAAGACAAAGCAATTAGGGAAAAGGCTAAGTCAAACGTCCAAGTTACAGAGTTTCTATTTTCATGTTAACTACCATCATCACTGATTTGTCCAAGACTCACTGGTGTGAAGAAGCTTTTGGTGAAATTCGGGGGATTTTGGTGAAATTTGAGAGGAGTCAGTATGGCATTTGCATGCTTCTAGATTGAGATGCAGGCTTTAAGCATAGTTTCACATTACTTAAGGTTTCTTTAGCATAGCAGTAAAACTTTGAAGTGAAATTGGGGGAGGGAGGGGCAGGAACTTACAAAGCAGCGTGATACATGTTTAAGAAGATGCAGTTAAACAATCAGTAATGTGAAGGGGAGCTCTGACTTCACAAGTTCTTGCAATGTCCTACTGGCTGCTCTTGCTGCAGTACCTCACCTCTACCCTTTGATGTACAAACTAAATCATCTCTCCACTGCAGCTGTGCTGATAATAGCAGATGACTCACTTTCAACCTATTTGTCCTCAGACCCAGTTTGTCAGTCACTTAGCTCTTCAAAGTGAGCAAAGAAAACTCTAAGTGTGTCACTAACTTACACAAAAATCTCCAGTACACATTTAGTTGCCATCTGCTCTGCAAATCTGAACTCAGGTCAGAGATGTGCTGAACCCTTTGACTCAATCCAAGTAATACACACATTTGTAAAGAACTGGCATGATCACAGTCTCAAGCTGCACCAGGGGAGGTTGAGGCTGGATGTTAGGAAGAAGTTCTTCCCAGGGTGATTGCCCATTGGAATGGGCTGCCCAGGGAGGTGGTGGAATCACCATTACTCGAGGTGTTGAGGAAGAGGCTGGATGGGGTGCTTGTTGCCATGGTTTAGTTGATTAGATAGTGTTGGGTGATAGGTTGGACTCTATGATCTCAAAGGTCTCTTCCATCCTGGTCTATTCTATTCTATTCTATTCTATTCTATTCTATTCTATTCTATTCTATTCTATTCTATTCTATTCTATTCTATTCTAAATACAAGACAGGATGCACATTGCTTAGGTCAGCTCAGAGGCTTATCGTCACCAGCTTCTCCCCATCTGGCACTTTGCAGGGCAGTGCATACTCTCAGAGTACATGCACAGCCCTCCCAGCCTCTCTCATTTATTTAGGTCAGGGCTGCATCTTTCCCTGAGAAATACACTGAAAAGGCTGGAGGAAACGTATAGCTTTTCTTCAGCATCTCTGCTGACCGACATCTGAAACATGATGTCTGTAGCAGACTAACACAGGTTGGTGTTTGTCATGGAGGGGATATATAACTGGAAAATTACATTGTGCCAGCAGGCTGACCTGCTTAATTCCATCTTTACTGTTCATAATTCTCAAGCGGTAGTTTGTGAGGAAGCTTCTTCGCCAGGAATTACCTGTTGACTCTATGCAAATGCTTCCCCATGTGAATTTAGCTAAGCTTTCAGATGCCTAAGCATGCATTAATCATAGTACCATAGTATCATTCAGGGTTGGAAGGGACCACAAGGATCGTCTAGTTCCAACCCCCCTGCCATGGGCAGGGACACCCCACACTAGATCAGGCTGGCCAGAGCCTCGTCCAGCCTGCTCTTAAACACCTCCAGGGATGGGGCCTCAACCACCTCCCTGGACAACCCATTCCAGTGTTTCACCACTCTCATGGGGAAGAACCTCCTCCTCACATCTAGCCTGAATCTCCCCACCTCCAGTGCACCAAGCCAAGCTCCACATCCAGATGTTCAGCTGGAAGACAGTTATCCTCTGAAAATGTTGCTAACAAGAAGTATGCTTACAATCAACCACCTTAGTGGTGTCATGTAGACAACCACGCTGACCACTATGCTAGTTTGAAACAGAGAGACTATGGTTCTGTGTCTGTGCCTGAAAATCTTAGGGGAGGGTAGTAAGAGTAAAATACGGTGAAGAAACCCCTGAGATTTAAAGCCCAAATGCCAGTTAGTTGTACATGACTTTCTCTCTACAGTCAGCCTACCAAGAATAGATTTCTCTCTCTTACAAGCTCCTGTGGAATGGAAAGTACAGAAACATCAGACTGCTGCCATTGCAGAGCTCACGACTTGGCAGCTGCGACTCTGAATGGCTTTCTAAATGAGTTTTCCAAAAGTACATGCATCACACAGATCACATCCATTTGTTACACTAGAAAGGCTTTGTCCCAACCCTGCTATTTGTGCAAGAAGCTCCATTTTAGGATTTTATGTACTGCTTTGTACAGGGAGAATGAAGTGAGTCTCCTTTTTATATTGTGCAGTGTCACAGCACCAAATAAAGAGACCATACCTATTATCTTTCTCTAGAAACTAAACTTTAGTTTGGAATGAAGGAGATGTGCTGCCTGTGGGAGAGAAAACAAGGCCAAATTTAGGAATATCTTTGACTACTGAGTTTTGGGTTGTTGAAATTTGAGGACCAATTCCTAATGACACAGAAATACATTCCTATATAAATCATCAGCTCTGCTCTCTGTGGATAGATATTCAGAGACAGATTTCTTCCTTTGTCCTAAGCTTTATTTGTTCAGTGCCTGTACTCTCAAGTAGCTTTATCAGACTCAAAGAAAAAAAAACCAGGAAGCAACTTCCTAATACAAATTCACACCTCCCCAGATGCTAGTTTCAAATTAATAATCTGTTCTGGGGACAGCAGATGTAAAATATTGCTGATAAAATGAGCCTAATGAGAGCTGGAGATGACTGCTGATTTCACAAGTGTTAAGGAGATTGTTGAGTGGATAAAGGGGGAATACTGATGTGTACTTTCTAGAAACAAAGTCTTCCCAGTTCTTTAATATTATGGAACTCTGACAAAGCAGACAACTGATCAGTCTGTTTTGATCTTGGTGTCCTTGAGCTTAGGGTCTGCCAATGACACTTGGCTTTCACTCTCAGTCACAGTAGTGAAGTGATGGCCAGATTTGAGTTCCACACTACAGCTTCAAATATTAACATCCTTCCCAGCTGCCAGGAGAAGAGAGTAAGGAGGAAGCACACATCGCTTTCTAGGTCACAAACAAAAAGGACCTTTTATGACCTTTTTCACTACAGCTCCCTCAACCAAAAGGCACCTGTAGCAGCTCTGCAACCAGCTCCTATCTAAATTGCTGTTCTTCAGCCCTCCCTGTTGCTTTTTCTGGTATTGTGTTGTTCTTTGATCTCTCATTTTATACCCTTTTATCATCCTGTTTTAGCTGTTGAGTTATATCCTCACCAGCCCACACCTCTCCCTCTCTCAGGTCTTGCTCTCTCCTTTCCTCCTACTGACCTTTCCTTTGCCGATTCAGATTTTCTCTCTCTTTTTGGCAGGCTTGTCTGTTGCAGAGCAAGTAGAACCTGCCTAGCATTCAGCTAGACAAGGCCCCATGAACGAATTCTCCCTAAAATAGATCAATGCTCTTTAAAAATCTCTTAATGAACTACACTCCTAGCCACTCTGACATTCCCTGGTCAGAAGCACAATGCTTCTGTGTTCCCTGCTGTTCCCTTTTCCCCGCATCTTGCCTAGCACAAGCTGATCCTCCTATAGCTGTTTCAATAGCAGCAGTCTTATTTTTGGTGCAGGAGGAACTTCATCCTGCCCTAGTTCAGGCACTGTACTTTTCCTCCTTTTTTCCTTGCGTGATTTCTTGCTACAGCTTATCGCACATGCTTCGCTCCCCTTCTGCTACAGCTTCAAAGCACTCCAGATTTTTTGATTTGACTCTCCTACTGCTCCAAGACAGAGAACCTCCTACAGCCAGAAAGTAACTGTGATTTTTAGCGATGATGTTTGCTCTAACTATTTAAAGCACACTTAAAAAGACACGTAATAAGTAGGTTTGAGGAAAGTGGTAGCAATCCACCCACTAAGCTCCTTTTAGCTAACCCTTTAATTAAATATTAAAGATATGGTTCTCAGGAAGATTTAAAATAACCCAGTGACAGAAGAAGAGGCAGGTTAAAAAACAACAAAGAAAGAAGTCAGTCACTCCAAGGATTTACCACACTTTCACACTGCTTTTAACGTAACTTTGCAGTGTTGACGAGGGAAGACCTTTTCCAAAGGGAAGTAACAAACCTCATGCTTTACAGTGCTAGATTCCTCTGTATGTTCTCAGGGAATTCCACTAAGGATTGCCAATTATTTGACCATAGAATCATGTAATTGTTTTAGTTGGAAAGACCTGTAAGATCATCAAGTCCAACTGTCTACCTAACACCACCATGATCAGTGAACCATACCCAGTAGTGCCATCTCTACACAGTTTTTGAACACCTCTAGGGACTGTGAGTCTACCACCTCCCTAGACAACATATTCCAATGCCTCTTTACTCTTTCAGTAAATAAATGATTCCCAATATCCAATGTATGCCTCCTCTGGCCCAATTTCAGGCCACTTCCTCTCATCCTATCACTTGATACTACGGAGATCGACTCCCACCTCACCACAACCCCCTTCAGGTAGTTGTAGGGAGCAATGAAGTGTCATCTCAGCCTTCCCTTCTCCAGACTAAACAATCACAGTTCTCCCAGCTGCTCCTCTTGAGATTTGTTCTCTTGACTCTTCACCAGCTTCACTGACCTTCTTTGGACAAGCTCCCACAATTCAATGACCTCCTTGAAGTTCGTGGCTCAAAAGTGAACACATTACTCAAGGTGTGGCCTCTCCAGTGCCAAGTACAGGGACACGATCATTCCCTTACTCCGGCTGGCCACACTATTCCTGATACAGGCCAGGATGCTGTTGGCTGCCTTGGTCACCTGAGCACACTGCTGGCTCATGTTCAGATGGCTGTCAAACAGCACCTCCAGGCCCTTTTCTGCTGGGCAATTTTCTAGCCGCTCTGCCTCAAGCCTGTAGTGTTGCATGGGGTTGTTGTGAGCCAAGCACAACACCTGGCACTTGGCTTTGTTAAACCTCATACAACTGACCATGGCCCGTTGACCCAGACTGTCCTTTGGAGAGCCTTCCTCCCACCCTCAATCAGATCAATACTCCCACCCAGTTTAGTGTCATCTGTAAACTTACTGAGAGTCCTCTCAATTCCCTTGTCCAGACCATTGATAAAGATATTAAAGAGAACTGGCCCCAGTATTGAGCCCTAGAGAACACCACTAGTGACTTGCCACCAACTGGATTTAACTCATTCAGTCTTTGGGCCCAAGCATCCAACTAGTTTTTAAACCAGGGAAGCACCCATCCATTCAATTCATGTGCAAGTACTTTTTCCAGGAGGATGCTGTGAGAGACAGTATTAAAAGATTTACTGAAGTCCATATAAACAACATCCACAGCCTTTCCCTCATTCACTGAGCAGGTCACCTTTGTCCTAGGAGGAGACCAGATTCATCAAGCCTTCATGAACCCAGGCTGCCTCATCACCTTGTTACCCTGCACATGCTGCATAATGACACTCAAGACCTGCTTCATGACCTTCCCCAGCACTAAGGTCAGACTGACAGGTCTCTAACTTCCCAGGTCCTTGTCCTGGCCCTTCCTGTAGATGGGTGTCCTGTTTGCCACTCTCCAGTCTGCTGGGACCTCCCCAGTTAGTCAGGACTGCTGGTAAATGATGCCTATGGAAACATAGCAGTTTCTGGCTTCATAAAAGATAGCAATAAAATGTTTATAAAACCGAGCAAATAAATTACTTGAAATGTTATCCCTCACTCAGAAGACACATTCTGCTGCTGGATGCAGAGAACTGATACAGTTTGAGGAAAAGTATACGTGCATTGATTACAGCATTGGCTCCAAGTATAAAACAGCGTGAGATAAATCACAGCAAGATCTCTGCAGAGCTGTTGTATGAAGCATTTCCATTTATAACTGAGATAAGGCACAGCAGGTGGTTACCACAAATGGTCAGAGGAAGAGAAGAGGCAGCTGGTGGAGATGAGGAGAAATGTAAGAAACAGCTATCTTCATGAGACTGAGTGGCTCTGACCTACGTCCCTCAGTCTTTCCTCATAGGGCTTGTGTGTGCATGTGTGGGTTTGGAACACAAGCCCTGTGAGGAAAGACTGAGGGAGCTGGAGTTGCTCAGCCTGGAGAAGAGGAGACTCAGGGGTGACCTCATCACTCTCTACAACTACCTGAAGGGAGGTTGTAGACAGGCAGATGATGGTCTCTTCTCCCAGGCACCCAGTACCAGAACAAGAGGACACAGTCTCAGGCTGCGCCAGGGGAGGTTCAGGTTGGATGTTAGGAAGAAGTTCTATACAGAAAGAGTGATTGCCCATTGGAATGGGCTGCCCAGGGAGGTGGTGGAGTCGCCATCATTGGAGGTGCTCAGGAGGAGACTTGATGGGGTGCTTGGTGCCATGGGTTAGCTGTTTGGGTGGGTTGGATTGGTTGATGGGTTGGACACGATGATCTTGAAGGTCTCTTCCAACCTGGTTTGGTTTATTCTGTTTATTCTATACGTACCCATTTTGGTGAAGGCTTTATTTCCCCCCTTAGCTAGCCAAGAAACAGGTACACTGGCAAAGCATCTGTAGATAATCTGAGCAGTGTTTGTGCACAAATACCTCCTGTGCAGATTCCTTTGTCCTTCATTACTCTCCTCCACTGTGTGTAGTTTTAAATCAAACTCCAAACACCAAAACTCACAGCACAGTGTCCACTGTTGCTGTGCATCAAAACAGAAACTAGTCAACAGTTTTGATTTGGTCTTGTGTTAGCCAGAGAGTAGCAAGTGTTTTCAAAATCCTATTTTTTCCCCCTCTCCATATCAGCCTCACAGTGGATACTGTCCTGCTTTCAATGAAAATATCACCACAATAGCTGTATCTACAAGGTGCCTATAATTTCACAGCACAAAATGTCTCATTGGGAAAACAAAAGCTGACCAAAATGATTGAGTTCCTGAGGCAGCAGAAATGATACTTGTGATTTTATTCAGCATGTGTCCAATACCATTTTCCATTCAGAATCCACATTTTGTAATGCTTTTCTTACACCACTCTAAACATTACCTCTGACTTTCATGGAGGCCCTTAGAAAGGTTGGTTGTTTTTTTTTTTCCTTCTTTTCAATTTGATTACCAGAAAACTGAAATCTTAATGATTAAATAATAGAACATTTATATACAGTACCTACAATGCCTATTGAGTGGGATACAAAAAAAAAAAGGAAATAAAAGAAAATTCCAGTCATGCAAATCATCTTACAAACCAAGTCCCACTTGCCTTGAAAATTTGTACTTGGCTACTGGCATATCATTTTAGAATTAAGCAGATGGTTTTGGAAGATTGCTTTGTCCATTTCCATTTGTTTGTTTTGCCATTTTGGAGAACTGACAGGCCACATGCTACTACCGCAGAAGGTACCGACAGGGCAGTGGTTCTGCTACCACCAAACACTCCAAGCCCTGGTGTGGATGTCTTTTAAAAAACCACCTCACCTTCAGCTAACTGCACTGGTTTATTTCTGAACAGCACATCACAAAATCAGCATAGATAGCACATTGTAACTGGTTGGGTAATTCCACTTAGGTTTTCAACACTAGGACCTTTCAGCATTTGAATTCTGATTTCACTTATGAATTAAAGGTCATATATAGAGCACAAATGAGGTCTAAATTTAGTCACAGCAGACCACAGTTCCACAGAAAGACAAATCTTCAAGTTATGTTGACCTGCTAGGAGACAAAGATAAAACAGCACAGCAAACATGTACCTGCAATGCACTGCTTCCCTATTAAATAGTAACTGTTTCGTTTACATTTAAATGAACTGAGCAGTAAGGGGTAGACTTTTCAGTACTGCTGCTTGGTGCTGCTGTCATGGAAAGAAGCTGAAGACAATGTGGGCTGTATGGGGGCAAATGACGCAATCTCAGCATCCGCTCACCACGTGACTGCACTGATGACCATTCTCCAGTCTTGAAATGTGATCCTACACAGCTTGGGTTTTTTTTTCTTTGCTTTTTTTTTTTGTTTTTTTTAATCTCCCTCTGTAAACACATCCCTTCATAAATAACTTAGATGTCTCCTTGACATTCATGGTATGCAACTGAAGCCGAAGTAGAAAAAGATGGGCAGACTACAGCACTGAGGAGATGTCACAGTACTTTTTGTTCAGCATTTTTGTCAAGTGCAGGTTGCTAACATCAGCCATCAGAGACGGGTGGGGTGACCCACCCATATTTTTCATGGGTCTTCACCAAACTCTTAAACGTTGCTTCTGCTTCCTTTCGACTGAATGACTTTTTTGATTTGCCAGCTTTTCTGCAGATACGGCCCTGCACCAAACGAAAAAGAGAGAACCTTCGTTAAACACAGCTGGGAACCACAGCAGAACTTTTCAACGCATCAGGCCAAGAGACATTCACTTACAGGTACCAGAAAGCAGAGTTCCCAAACTGGAGCAGACAAATACATTATTGGAGATGATTAAAAATGATATGCAGTTAAGGACAAAATTTAAAAGCCCTGCCAAGCTATTTCCCCCATGGCTCTCCTGTACTGGCACCCCGGCCTGCAGGCAGCCACCACAGCTGCTGCTGCGGACAGGCCACAGGGCTTGCTCCTGCTCCACTGCATGGGGACCCCTGCAAACAAGGGAAGGGATCTCTATCATAAAGCATTTGGGGTGCAGACCCTCATGCCCATTCTGTATGACTGGACATGCAGCCCTAAACAGACAGGGACCGTGGCAAGCCACAAAAACAGCACCTCAGCTTCCCACCAGCTCCTGGGGATAGGTGGGTTTTGTAAGCGTCCCCCACATCTCTTTTCAGTTGTGAGAGAGGAAGAGGCTCCTCATCCCCTGCCCTGGTCCCCCAGGGCCAGTGGCTGTGGGTGGAGAAGAACGCAGGCTGCTACAAGTAGCGCTGAGGTATCAGCCCAGGGCTGAGGAGACAGTAACAGGTTTCAAATCAGTGTTGATGCTTCACTTGCAATTCAGTTGGAGATGTGAGTATCACAGAGTCAACAACCCTGGAGAATCATCATAAAAATTAAGAGTCTTTCAGAGCCTACCTTAAGTAAAGACTAGGAACAACCTCTAATTCTCACCCTGGTTTATTCACAGGCAATTCATACCATTTTCACAAAAACATCGCTTTTTTACCTTTTGATGCTTTCCCTTGCCTTTCTCCCTCGTCACCATTTACAGACTAGCAATGCATTTCCTCCTTCAATACCCCTTAACAGACTAAGCAGCACAACACCTTTCCCATCCTCATGCTAATCTGGCAATTAACATTTCCCAAACATGGTTTATCTGAATGGTACTTGATTTAACCCAGCTAAGAAGTTTTCTTAGAAAATGGTCCTTTTCAGCTATGACAAAAGGCCTAATTAAATAAATCTGGGTAACAGAGCTTTAAAATCTCATTGACTAATTATCTTACATACCCTCCAGGAGTAGTTTTGTTGTTACAAAACGTGTTTTGCATTTTCTTCCTGATCTGTTTTTCTATTGGAAGCACACTTAGAGGAACACAGAAAAAGATAAAGGGAAGTGCGACAGAGGATTAGATCAGCATAGGAAATGCTTTCCTCAAACCTCCCCAATGAAATATTTTTGAAAATAAACTCACTCTGCTGTTCAGTTTCTGGATTAGTTCCATTTGCCATCTCGTCTCATGCACATTATTTTATCATTAAAGGCTTTGATATCATTTCAAATTGTGTGCATAGTACCTAACAGTATGATCTATGTCTTCCCCAGCTTCATCTAAGTATTAAAACTAACCAGTACCTAGAAATAGGATCTTTTTTGTCGAGAAAGGTATTGCTCATATTCAGTGTCAGCTACAGAATGCAGTGAGGATCATCACAAAATGCCACTGGAGACACGGCACATGAAACAAACATCATTCCACGCATTCATTCTCATATTTGTTATTAATGTACCAGATCATTAAATCCACTTCTAAAAGGCATTCTGGTACCATATGCAAGCTGTATGCAAAATGCATCATCAAAGAGGACACAGTCTCAGGCTGCGCCAGGGGAGGTTTAGGCTGGAGGTCAGGAGGAAGTTTTACACAGAGAGAGTGATTGCCCACTGGAATGGGCTGCCCAGGGAGGTGGTGGAGTCACCATCACTGGAGGTGTTCAGGAGGAGACTTGATGGGGTGCTTGGCTGCATGGTTTAGTTGGTTGGGTGGTGTTGGATGACAGGTTGGACACGATGACCTTGAAGGTCTCTTCCAACCTACTCTATTCTATTCTATTCTATTCTATTCCATTCCATTCCATCCCATTCCATCCCATTCCATCCCATTCCATCCCATCCCACTGCAGTCTGTGCATTTCTACGTTAATGCAGACACTATGGGTGGCATGGTTAGGACTGTCTCTTATTAACAAGTATCCTGCCAGGTATTTATAATTTGGATAAAATTTAACCCTGCAAACTGCAAGTTTCCCTTTTTTTGGTGCCTCAGGTAAACCCAAGGTAGAAGAAAAGAATGGAATTCCAGTCAAGACAGTTCAGATGCTTTTGAGTTTGTACTTGGGTGGTATCTGCTGTCTAAATGTTCTCTAGCTTTTTGCTACTCCCACAAAGCTCCTCCCAAGTTTAACTAAGAAATGGCATTTTGGATGCAATTACATAAAGTGTCAAACATTTCAATGGGCACTGTTACCAGCTCTGGCTACAGTTTATTTTCAGTCCTTTGCAGTCATTTTTACTCTGGTCAGGAGACTATGAGCTGCTGCATTCTGTAAAGATGATAAAAATGGTAGATAAGGTATGCAACAACAGTTATGTAAATGCAGTCCAACAGGCCACAGTTAAGTTGTGCACAACAACATTTTGACCACTCTTTAACCCACATGTCATGACTGCCATTGTAAGGCATCGATCACTTGCACAGCAATCACAAACACGTCAGCACATTTCCCCCCTTAAGAACACTGACAGCAAGTATTGTGATGCATTCAGCACCAAATCAAGAAAATACATCAAACTATATCTGAACAAGATTAAAGCATTCTATGAAAGACTAAAACAATTAAGCCTTTAATAAAGATGCTAATGTCAACTTTAACCCTGAGAAGTTGCACCAGGAGCTGATTGAAATACTTGCAATACTTTCAGACACTCACAGACTGCTTTTCATAAATGGATAATTGAAAACCTAATTAAAATAAAGAGTTAGAAAGAACACTTTGGATTTTGCCATCTGCTGTGACTTCATGTACTTATCAGGATATAATTTTAACAATCTAGAAAGATCTGAAAGGTGAAAGTATCACAGTATCACAGTATCACTTAGGTTGGAAAGGACCTCGAGGATCATCGAGTCCAACCTATCAACACAGACCCCATGACTAGACCATGGCACCAAGTGCCACGTCCAATCTCCTCTTGAACGTCTCCAGGAACGGTGACTCCACCACCTCCCTGGGCAGCCCGTTCCAATGACGAATGACTCGCTCGGTGAAGAACTTCCTCCTCACCTCGAGTCTAAACCTCCCCTGGTGCAGCTTGAGACTGTGTCCCCTTGTTCTGGTGCTGGTAATGCCACAGCACCCAACTGGTTTATACAGCCATGCTGGAACACAGGGCAACACGTGCTTCTCTTAGCCTCCTGACACACTCGTGCTCCTGCTGCACCTGATTTGCACAGCACAGTGAGCAATTCCATGTCACCCCTCTGCTCGTGCCCAGGCTAAGGAATTTTGTTCAAACACCAGATAAGGATCCTGTCTATATCCATAACAATTGCTAGGAGGAAGACCTCCAGGAGCACTGACTGCTGCAGGTGGCCTTCTCAAGACCCTGGCCATAGCTAAGGACCACTCTGTCCCACCGTATGCAGCAAAAGACCAAAGGTAAATCTCATATGTGACTTGGCACCCACACTTACAGACCACTGTGGGCAAATCTTGGTGCTTTTCTACTTCTCATCGATGCTGCACCAGTCTCCATGTTTTTCTGCAATCACAAACACATCAGCACATTTCCCCCCTTAAGAACACTGGCACTGAAGTGCATCCACAAAAATGTACAGCTTAACATCTAGTAGCTCTTTAAAGTCCCTCTGTATAATAGTAATAATCAGCACTGTGCTTTCCCAACAACATCATGCCATGAAGTAGTCCAAAGACAAAGTTAAATCCTGTGCAGAGATACCAAATATGAAGCCTGAGGCTCTTTAGCTATGTAATCCCACTACAACTACATATCTGCCCACGCCTGGCCTATGTCTCATAGTAACAGTCCTGACATTTCTTCTCCTATTTTCAGAATCAGAATGGCCTCATGGGGATTTCTTCAGCAGCAATGAAGAGATCAAACCAACTACAGTCACTCCCAGACCAAAACTCAATGGTTTTGGCATAGCACACAGCATCAGCTGGGCTTCCACATTGTAGCACTTTTGCTGCTACCTGGAAGGACAAGACTATATAATAGCGACCAGCCTTTCTCAGGATCATGCAATTGCCTAAGTGCTGGCTCAAATGCACCTGTGAAGGTCTCCAAGTCAAGCTTAGATAAACCCCCAAGATAGATCAGCTGTTGCACTGTGTAGCCAGCTCCTGAATCCTTCAAAGTACCTTTGTTATTTGGTCTCAGATTTTCAGAGATTTATTGTATGCAGTCATCAAATCTTACAGGATGGAGGTTATTCTGGAAATAGCATAAGCCCCTGTGCTACACATCTTTGGAATGCCACAATGAACCCTTCAAGTACACTCCAGACTTTTCTTCCTGGACTGGTTAACAAAAAGTAGTATTAATAGTAAACGATACACAGCTAACAGGCTCAGAAGTAGGTAAGCCTTCATGCTGTTCACGCTAGTCTTAATGCAAACTCCTCAGTCATGCATTCCTTTCATTAATCCTGGATATGCAACTCAAGGTTGGTCTTCCAAGGACAAATCAAACCAGCCTTCCACACATGGGGCCGACTGCATATGGTGCAGCATGCTGCATGGGACCAGCATAAAGGTGCATGGATATAATTTCATTTTCTCCATTAATCTCTTAGGAGTTCTTTACAGCAGACTCTAGTGACTCACTTCTAGGTAAACATCAGGAGACAAAAAATGAGCTACTGTTTAGAGATCTACAAAAGGCTGCAGGAGGGCATTGTACATCTATGATGATCCCTTCAAGGAAAGGAAAGAGACCCACAGGAATATGCCCATTTTCCAAGTCTGTTGTCCCAGGCTTCTCCATGGATGATGCAAAAACTGTGCATTTCATAAGACTTGGAGTACACTATGAGTCTCCAGCCTGTTACATGTTCTACTAATGTGCCAGTGACTAGTGGCTTTGGGCCTCAACTGTTCAAACACACATGCTGTGCAAACATACTCAAATCCTTTCTGATAAGTAACAGAGGAATAGAGTGGTTAGGCCTGAACCAGTCTGATTCCACAATATTTTTACAAGTTTCCAGGGAAATATATTTTGACTGGCTTGTATTGGATTTGGCTGAGCTGGAGTTAGTTCTCCTCAAAGTATCCTTCCAGTGCTGTGTTTTACAGCAGCAGCTGATAACGCAGCAGCATTTTGGCTACTGCTGAACAAGTATCCAGGCTGTGTTCTTCAACATTTCACTGCCTCAAGAGTATGCTGGGGGGTGGGCAAGATCTTGGGAGTGGACACAGCTGAGCCAGCTGACCCAAAGTGGCCAAAGGGGTATTCCATGCCATATGGCATCAGCTCAGATACAAGAATGAAGTGAAGGAAGGACATGTGGGGATCCATCCATGGTGTCTGTTCTCCAAAGGAACCACCAAGTGTAGAGAGCCCTGCTTCCCAAAAGGGACCACTGTCCTTGCTGGTGGGAAGTAGAGACTAACATCTCTCTCTGCTTTCACTTCCATGTGGTCTATTGCTTGTGCCTATCATAATTGTTAAATTGCTTCTATCTTATTACTGGCTTTTGTTATATTTTCCCCTCTCCATTTAAGAAGGGGAGTGATAAAGCAGCTTTGGTGGGCATTTGGCCCCTAGCCAGGGCCAAAACACCACATGGCATTATAGAGGCATTCAAAAGTAGAGCAATGCTAGAGTGAGCTACTGTCATATTCCCAATGCAATGATTGCAGTGTGTCACAACATCACTGTAAGAAAGCAATATATACAGTCTCTCCTACCAATTACATGGCTTATAATTTTTTTCCTTCATGTACTGATAAGGCACATTTAATCATGTCTCAAAAACTACACACAATTTATTGCACTATACAGGTAATTATTATCTATAGCTAAAGCAAAGCAGTATAGAAAATTATGCAGACAAATACTGGTAATGCTGTCACATAAGTGAACTCAAAAGGCAATCTTTGCCTGTAAATGTGTAATTTCTGAAGCTATGTTTCCACAGCTTTTTTGGGCCCTATTTAAGAATAATCCATTCAAAGAAGTGAAAACCCATCATGTTCTGGTTTTGCAGCATCCTATAGACTGTTCTTTGTCCAGGAAACACAAATCTGAGTTACAGCTGAGTAATTACTAACTCTCACTCATCTGTGTGCAAGTAGCTCCAGCCCCTGTTTAAGCTACACCTTCCTTGCCCTCCCTTACAGTCAGTGGGGTCAGATGCCTGATTGCAGTACTGATGAGGGTTAAACTCCTTTCCTGAATTTTACAGGTGGGACAAACTCTGTCTCAGCAAAAGAACAAGAAAATTGGGAGCTGACTAGATTCTTGGAAGGCACCTCTAGCATCAACAGGGCCAAAGGTGCTGTTTTACAACATGGTTCAGATTCTGTCAAGAGAGGTGGTTCTTGTCCCCTGCCATCAAATGGGCACCTGCTAGTCTGTGTAACAAAGACATTTTCTCCCAGCATTCTGACAAGCATCCTGGACTACATTTCTGTGGAAAACAGTACAAGTAGAGTCAGCACAAGCCCAGATGGCAGCATGAAAGCCCCTCTTTGCATCAGCCCACAGGTCCTCTACATCAAGAACCTGAAGTTACTCAACTTTAACACAGCCACAGGTGTAAACCCAACCAAAGCAAAGCAAATCATCCTTTGTGACAGGTTATAAAGATGAAGAAGTTACAGTCAGGACAACATGTCTATTTCCACATTTCCCCTAAAAAAACCCCAGATACTAAAAGCAGATTACCTCTGGGAACATTTACTTGAGTCAAGACCAAATGCAGTAAGATTACGAGTCACAGGCTGATGTCTCTTTTCCCCTGCTATTTATACAATTTCTTGACTTTGATATGTTCCATACTAATGAACATGGACATCTACTCAAAGCTCCCACTTCTGAGTGCTTTAAGTATGTATCCCCAAAAGACCTTCAGAAAGTGGATTATCCATACTTCTTGGGTGGTAAAGAGGAACAGAGTAAAGTTCAATCATTTACCCATGACTGCACTTGAAGTCTGTGGCAAAACCTGCAAGCTAAACTCAGACCACCTCTCCCCAGCCTAAGTGTTACAGCTGTGAGATACCCTCCTCCCTCCAATAATTATAAAACTCTTCAGTCCTAGGTACATTTTAGTAATCTTGTGAAATTCACAGAAAATGTTACAGTTACAAAAAGTGACAGCAATGTTGAAAAATCAGGAACATCCATTTCTTCCCTTTTTTTTTTCCTTTAATGGGCACACATTATGGAACTAAGCTCTACACTTCTTACTGCAGCTGAGGGCCTGTTACCATTAGTAACACAAATTTAGAAAGAAAAACATCTAGTCATTCCACAGCTCCTAAAGCCTGACTAGGAGAAGCATCTGAGCTCTGAGTCATTTCATAACACAGGCTTACTCTTCCTTCCTCAGATTTATTTTCGCTCATCCCTGAATGTAGATTTGGGATTGCAACTGACTTGTACCTCTTATCAAAGAGTCACTGCAGAGGTTCCAGGGGTTTTGGAGAGGCCACACAGAAGAGGATTAAATCAGTGAGGATCACTGACTTTAACAACAGGCAGAAAGTTATGAAGCAGATAAAAAGACATTTTCCAAGGACAGACTCTGCAGATGCCTGCAATGGGCAAGTAACTGCCACACATGGCTGAGGACAGGTACACATGCTGTACCTCAGTTTAAATTGGAATGGGGCAAATCAGACTAACACCTTGAGTGTGTTTCATTGTGAATGTCTTAAATGTGCTGCCCACTTACATGTTTCACGCAGACCAAGAGGAATCATGTGAGTATCTTGAGTGGTGCCTGCTTACACGGTTTGTGCAAACTGATTTTCATCAAAGCACATGGCTCTCCCTATTTATCTCTTCCAATTCCCAGCACAGTGCTGGTTTCAGTTATGATCAGGGTAGGTGACAGTACAGGATCTCTACTCAGTTACCACTGTTTCCAGACAGAGTTAAAGATCAACACGGTGAAGTGCTCAGTACTCAGCAGAAATGACCCTGTGGTGCATGACTCAAGCCAGCTGAAAGCCACATACTTTTGAAAAACACAAAGAAACTTGGTATTCCATTTGCAGGTGAGACATTCAATTTAAGACATATTTTGAGGCATTCAGACAGCATAATCACTGCAGCTCCTGAAGATTTCTCCGTTTAAGCATGGAGTAATTGCGCCTGGCAATCCTCCCATCTCGCTTCATGCCTAATGTCAGTGTTACCTTTTTTGACAGTTGCAGAGAAGATGATTTGTAAATTGGAAACTACATGTGAAGGTATGACTATGTCAAGGAAAAGAAGAATTCAGCACTTCTGCACAAAGAAGCTTAGAGCCTCATTGCCCTCTACAACTACCTGAAAGGTGGTTGTAGCCGGGAAGGGGTTGGCCTCTTCTGCC
Organism: Melanerpes formicivorus; assembly: GCF_026170545.1. NCBI lineage: Eukaryota > Metazoa > Chordata > Aves > Piciformes > Picidae > Melanerpes > Melanerpes formicivorus. Next base: position 18,676,349 of record NW_027142367.1, on the reverse strand, counting down.
AGGCAACCAGCACCAGAACAAGGGGACACAGTCTCAAGCTGCACCAGGGGAGGTTTAGACTCGAGGTGAGGAGGAAGTTCTTCACCGAGCGAGTCATTCGTCATTGGAACGGGCTGCCCAGGGAGGTGGTGGAGTCATCGACCCTGGAGGCGTTCAAGGGGAGATTGGACCTGGCACGTGGTGCCATGGTCTAGTCAAGGGGTCTGCATTGATAGGTTGGACTCGATGATCCTCGAGGTCCTTTCCAACGTAAGCGATACTGTGATACTGTGATAGGAAAAACAAATGCAGCTAGTATTGCTTTACTTAGCCAACAACCTACTTTGTGAGAACAGATGCCCACTTGGGTGACACACCTCAAACCATGCCTGGCAATAAGAGTCCTGTGATATGAAGACAGAATTATAGTGGAGCTACAAATCTTCGATCTCCAAGTCATGCATGGAAATCCCTGGGCATGTGTAGATGGTAGGAAAAAGATGTGTTTTCAAGACTAAGGTGTACAAGGAAAAGTCAGTGTTCCTCACAATAGACAGTGAGGCACCCACATTACTCCTTCAGGGGGACACAACATCACCCACCAGGACTAGGATTTCTGCATTGGAAAAAAAATACACTTCTTCAACAAATTAACTGACAAAATAACCAAACGTGACATGGTTCTTTGAACACCTTCACTTAAGAAAACTAGGACTTCTTTTATAATTCAGGGAAGAAGAATCTTGCTCTTTTGAGCAAATTCAACTTTTCCTGTGACTCAAAGTGGCAATTATTTTAAATTCTTATTTAGGAGATCAGTCAAGTATTACCAGGAAGAATTAGTTCTGCTTGCCATAAAAGCACATTTTAAAATAAGCAGTTTGTTTCAATGTAGTGATTTAGCTTTCTTAATGACTGTTTTAACACTGAGGATGATACCTGAAAGTTGTTTAAAATTTTCCTTTTTTTATGATGTGAAGAGGTAAAAGGGAGATTGTTTCCCCTACTTTTTAAAAGAATTAAACCAGCCTCCTACTACAGTGACCTGGAATCCCTATGTCTTCTTTCCTCACAGTAGAATACATTTGCGTAATAGAAGCGGACAGTCGGGACAGCAATATATCAGAGTACAAAAAACCAGTATTTTTCCAGCCCATTCATCAATTCCAGCATCTCAACACAGAAATATGCTCCCACTTCAGCTTGAAAATCCTATGTTTCTCAGCTGCAACAGAAAACGTAGCAGGTCAATACATCGGATTATCCTCTGTAGCTGAAGAATAGTCTGTTACCTCTTGGGCCCAGTAGTCATACTTGTTCATGAGTAACAAGCCCCATAATACATTCTTTGTCTCCTCTGTTGTCTTTGTGTATGAGCTCCTGTGCTTTTCAACCACGGACCTAAAGCAACATTTCTTGCCTTGATGATAAACTGGCATCATTTGCTCAGGCAACTAACTGAAAGAAAAAATAAAACCAGCTTGCTTTTTGAAGGCTCTAATACAATACAATGGCCTAAAATAATCGAGAGACATAATTGTGTTCTCTATACATTTCTGCAGCCTTTAAGATTAGCTGACTTACTCACGGCTACAGTCTTCAAACCCAGCATCTGGAGCATAAAACCCCATGGATTTGCAATTAACTTCTGTAAGACCTGGACTCCGCAGACCTTCTGGACACCGTGCAAGTCCCATCTGCTCTATGCTCGCTCATACTTTTGTTTGAAAGGATGAAGAGGAAGTAACTTAGACTATGATTAACAGCTACCTTCTGCATCTGTTTTTTTAAGAAATAAACCCATTTCTCCTCTTTCAACCCAGCAGAAGTCAGATGGGATACTCGTATTCTTTAAATAGAAAAGATGGACCAGCCCAATAGTCATATAGGGCACACACACCTCGAGGCAAACCAATAGGATTCAACTGAGGTATTTCTGAAGTTACAACATGAGGGATCAACATATATTTGAATTCAGGAAATTTTCTAATAGAAAAACAAACCTTAATTACAAACTGTATTTTGATTTTTATTTAAACCATTACACAGAAGCCCACCACAGGAAGAATACTTGCAACTAGGGGTTCCCTATTCCTATTTCAGTAGGTCATAACAAATTTTTTATGCTCCTTCTAGTTACTGATGGGAGAATAAGGGAGTATTTTCATCAAAATAAAGAACTTTTTGCATGGCAATCTGCAGAGTCATGCAGTTACCTGACAGCAGTCTTTGGCTGGCAGTCCTGTCCCCAGTCTCCATGGAGAGAACAAGGGACCAATAAAAAGCAGGACACGGCAGCCACTGGTTAGCACTACTGAAAGCTTAAGCTCAAAGTCTTCAAGACATGAGGTGCAGTTGTGTGAGCTGTTCTAAAAAGAGAAAAATTCTGATGCACTATATGGACACTGGCATACATGGCTCTGCTCTCTTTTAACATTCACTAACCCAGTGTCAAATCATTCCTCTCCAGTAAGGCACAAAAATAATCTTCTTCCTTTGGATAAAGCCTGCTCCTTTTCATTTGGGACTGTAGCATCCACCATGTTTTCAAACAATAGAGAGAGGATTCTTCCCTGAGACAGATGCTGGCCTCAGCCTTGTGCATTAGTCAAGGAAAGCCACTATGAACCTCCCACCGTTTTACCACTCAGCTACGACCTGGCACTGTTCCCCCTTCCTTTCTTCAGTTATTAATCCCATTGTGGAAACGGCATTGTTATCAGGAAGCAGAGAGTAACAGATTCATTTAAAAATCTCTCCCTGAAATTATCGACAAAATATTTTAAGGGGTGCTGCTAAGAAGGAATAAGACTCAGCAGGCCAGTTCCACAGCCTGGATAGACAGCAAAGAGAGGTACTGCCTAGACAAGGGATGTGGAACAGTTGCCTCCACAACAACCAACTTGTATTCAAATTATTTTGTTAGCACCACCCCACCTTTTTCTCTGACACTCCAACTCTACAGTGGCTCACAGCTACCATTTCACTGGTTCGGCAGGGCCAAGCTTTCACCTATGAGGACAAGAGCCAGCAAGCAGCTGACTGTGCAGGAAGCAAGCACAAAGTCATCCTCATAAAACAAAGGCTACAGTTGAGTTAAGGGCAACAAGTATTTTAAAGTAAGATTCTGAATCCCAGACAGAGAAACAGTCTTAAGCCTTTGATGTACTGAGAATTCCCCTCAAGATACTGACTAGAGCTGTGTGAATAATTGATTTTCTCAGCTGAATAGCTTAAGCAACCAACCAAACAAACCCTAACTTGTTTGTTAATTAACTTTTTTTTTTTTCTCTCCTTGAATTGTTTCATTCAAACAGAAATTTGTTCTCTTCCATTTTTTTTTCCAGACACAACATAACTAAAGATGCAATCCTAGATGTACAATAAGAAGGAAGGGCACGCATCCCTGTAAAGCACAGTCACCTGAGGCATATGGTTCTGATTAATGAAATCTGGGGAAACAGCCATCCTGAGAGACTGTTCCACCCCCTGGGAGACATGTACAGGTTTGGGAACCTAGAGGCAGATTTCTCTGCTTACAACAATAATGCTGAAAAGTAATAGAAATGTGCTACTTCTTAATTTCTGTATTGCACACTTATGTCTCCTTACAGGCAGAACTCAGGAGTGAAATATTTCACCTTTGACATATCAGAGCAACTTCTCTCAATTTTTCTTTTACTCTGCTAAAAGGTCTGTGAAAAAAAAATTAATTCTGGATTTGTCAAGGCTCCTGACTGTCCTCCAAAAATGTATTTCCAGTGTTAATCTGCTTTTTGATCACTTAAAAAAACCAAAAAAGATTACATTAGTTCATAGACTACTATTAGTTCCGACAAAACAACAGGCAAAGAAGTGCTGCATTTCTCCCCAGAAAGCCAGCAGAGAACAGCAGCATTACAGCTAGCTCAGCAAAATGGAACTGATGAGAAATGTTGAATGAAATCAGCCACCTCAGTTTTATCACAGGAATTGCCAGAAGGAGTGCACACCGGCGGGAAGTTCAGTCCTGCCCACTCGCACCAGCGCCCACGCCAGCAAGGCGTGCTTGTGGGTGCGTCACCAGCTTGAGTATTCGCAATGATTTCATGCGACATCACGGTGCTGCTAACTGATGACATTTCCCTGGAAGGTCCCATTTACCCGCAGCACCTCAGCTCCCACTCTGCCTCATGGCTGCCGCCATTTGCTCACGCAGGGTTGTTCTGACGCAGTGTAGAATGGACCTCACCGGTCCGGCCTTTCTGAATAATAGCAAGTGTGTTTGAGTATTTCATTGTATTGCAGGGGGCAAGCTGCTTACAGGAATTACACAATTAACCTGGTGTAAGCCATCACTGTTTTCTCAAGACAGCTCCTTGAAGGCACAGAGGCTACCTACAGCAGGGCAAGAGTTACCCAAAACCAGCCCTGCAGCTCTGCGAAATAAATGCAGGGCCTCAGCTCTCAACCTTTCAGTGGCTCCATTTTAATTCAAAGAAAAATACTATCTAAGGTAGATTACCTGTATATTGAAAAATGAAATGAGGATAGGGGAGGGCCTGTTGAATTGTGAGCCCTATTATGCAATGGAGTCAAAATTACATAACAAGGGGAGTGAGATTACAGAAACGTGGCTCCCATGACACAGAGCCCGGCTCTGATGACAGGCTGGCAACCCATCACAGGCTACACCTCTGTAACCTAGAAGTTAGATTTATTGTCAGCATTACCCATTAATCGTTCCACTTGGAATGAACGATCCAAGATGCTGAAATATACATGTTATACCTACTTAACTACTACATGACTGGCAGCAATTTATTTCTGCTTCTACCCCACACACACTCTCATTTTTTGTAATTAACTTCATAACCTTCTGGAAGAATGCTATTGAAACCCTTGTATTTTAAATGTGTTTACTAATTACATACATATAAACACAAGCTACTACTACTTTCTGGAAATCTAAGGGGCCTAGAGAAGGAAACTGTCAAATTATATAGCTTAATATCTATCACTAATAAAACAATTCAGTGCTTTTCTTCACTGAGTCATTTTAGGATCCCAGTAAATATTAATTTAACCTTTTTACATTCAACCTTCAATACTAAAAAAAGAGTTACTGAATTGTTAAAAAAGGGAATAAAAAAAGGGAATTTAGCATTCTCCTTTTACATCTTGTTTAAAATAACGAGAATTATGATCTCCATAAAAAGACATAAGATAATAAAGTGTGGTACAGCACTTTAAGATATTGCAAGCTCAATTTTTTTTCTGGTAGATGTTTTTTATATCCCAAGGTGACCTAGGAAACTTGAACTCTTCAAACAAGAGCAGAGACAAATACTACCTGATTAAAAAAAGCAGCAACAGACTCAGAGCAGAAGGAGGAAAAGCCACACATGAACGTCTATTAAATAACCAAAATTAATTTTCAGACTTAAGAGAAATCAAGCCTTTACTTCTGCTCACAGAAGAAGTTCCACAGAGGCAAACAGGAGTAATCTCTTTCTCAAGCAAATGAAAAAACCGTTATTTACTCTTTCTCCCCTTCTTTTTCAAGATACGAATTTCAGAAGTCACTCGGTGTAATTTCACTGCCAAATGTGCAGCTGTACATGTCCCTCAGGTTCAAGGGGACAAAAAGTGAACAGGAAAATCACACAGTCACAGTCGTGTATACTGCCCACTACAATAACCATAAAGAAGGACTGGCTATGAGTTTCACCATCGATATTTACCCATTTACTAAACCAGGTAATGAAGTATTTCTATGAATATTCGGCGGGGGTGAGGGGGAGAAAGCATACAATGCACTGATTCCCCTCCGATGAGATCCTCTGCCGGGGGAGGGAACAAGGGAACCTCCCCCGGAGAGGAGAGCTGGCAGCAACCATTTAACTGCTGCAACTGCAGCACATACCCGAAATGACTTGTTCCGTTCAAGGCGGTGAGATTTTAAACTGGCGCAACTTTACCGGCATCTCAGGCAACAATTCCAGGCGTGACCTCGTGCCTCAGTTCTGCCCTCTGTGCCAAGCCCCTAACCTGGGATAAACATCTTGTCCCCGGAGGGATGCTGTGCAGGACAGCACCAGACAAAGACGTGGGGGCAGCAGCTATAGCGTTGCACCCTACACCAGCGGCTACACTTCACGCAGGAGACCAGCAAGCATGGCCGACTAGTTGATGAAAGGCAGGAGGCAGTGGACTCGAATCCCAAACCCCACAGGGGCATGAAAGAGTCCTTTCTGTTTTGGAGTGATGGACGTGCCCCTCAGGGGCAAACGGGCAGGACATCTTGGTGCCACATGCAGTCCGCCAAGCATAAGGACAAAAGGCATGCAGGAGGACAGGATGGACGCTTGTGCTCCTTGCCTCTCCAAGCTGCCCCCTCTGCATACCTCTGCTGCACCTGCCTGAGAAGGGACCCCAGAGCAAAACACCTATGTCCTTGCCTCTTTCCCACCTATGACGCCAGGTCCCTGTCACCCAGGCCTGGCCAAGGTCAGTCACAACCGAGGCTTGACCCACTGTCCTTTGGGGTTCCTATCCAAACAAGCGCACAGATATACTCCCACCCCATCGCACGCACACAGAGCGAGAGTCCGTGGAGCCCCTACCTGCCCCTTGACCAAGCTGGCTGCAAACTGCCTCATGACGGCCTCTACGGTGTAGGCGCTGGACCAGCCGCGAGGGGTGAGCAGCTCCATGCAGATGGCTCCACCGTCGAGAACATAGCCATTCTCCAGGCGGGGGCTGAGCACCCTCATGAAGGGCGGCGAGAAAGGGAAGTTGTCGGGGAAGGTGAGGTTGAGCAGGATGTACTCCGTATTGGTCTCCTTCATGTCCTGCCACAGTACCGAGTCCTTGTCCACCTGGTGTAGCTTCACGTTCCAGTCGAAGAGACTCTCGTCCACCAGCTCCACCGAAATGAAGCGGTCGCTGAGCCGCGCGATGTCCTGCAGCTCCTTCATCAGCCGCCGGGTCCGCACCTGCGTGCAGTGCTGCTGCCGGCCCGCGGGCGCCAGCGGCCCAGACCCCGACGGCAGCGGCACCAGCGGAGCCGGCCCCGACCCGCACCCGGGCCGCTGCGCCGCCTCCTTACCGGCGCCGGGCTCCTTGGCCGCCTCCCGCGGCTTCTCCTTGACGCCCCCCGAGCGCAGCTGTGGGGGCTGCTTGGCGAGCTCCGGCGCCTTCTTGTTCTTGTGGCCCCCGGGGCTGCTCTCGCTGCTGCTGCTGCAGCCGCCGCCGCCGCCCGCGGGAGGGCCTTGCGGCTGCGGCTTGTTGCTGCTGTTCTTCTGGTTGCCCCTGCCTCTGAACGAGGAGCCCTGCTGGCTGCTGCTGCGGTGGTGGTGGTGCTTGGGGTCCTCCGTGTCCCGGTTGTGCAGGCGGATCAGCCCGATTTTCCGCAGCAGAGTGGCCATGTTGTGCGCGGTTCTGCTCTCCCTCTCCCCTTTATGGGTCGGTGGGGTTTCAGTATTAATTTACAGCCTTACTCGGCGGAATTGCTGGTGGCAGGCAGGGGGCACGGCCCTGGGCGGGCGGCGAGGCCCCTCTCCCGCCGGTCTGGGCGCACGGGGTGCAAACGGCGGGGAGAGAAAGGCGGCGGCGCTGCCGCGGGGAGGATGTACGGCCGCGGCCGCCGCTCAAACGCCTCCCCTCGCTAGGGCTGCTGCGGGCAGCATTGCAGCACTGGTGCTGTTCCTAGAGACATGACGGCCCTACTGCCGTGGCCATGATCCCATGGAAAGAGAAAAACAATAAAAAAAAGAGGTTGAATAAAACTCGAAACGACCCGCAAGGGCAAGAGCCCCCCCTTCACCCTCACGCACAGCGGGCGAAATCGCCTGCGCCGCAGATGGCTTCCCCCAGCACCTTCGGTCGCACCCGGCCGAGCCAATCCCCGGCGGCTTCCCCGCGGGCCGGTCCCCGCGCAGCGCCGGGCACCTCCCCCTGGGAGGTGGAGAGAGGCCGGCAGCGGCAGCCGCTGCCTCCGCAGTCTTCCCGCAGCGGCGGAGCGTTCTGCGGTGCTTTGTTCGGCGCTGCCCGCAGACGGGCCAAAGCGGCTCCGGCGGGAGAAGAGGGGCCGGCTCAGGGCGGCCCTGCCGCAGTCCTTGCGCCCGCCCCGCCGCGTTGCGCACCCCGCGCTGCCCACCCCGCGCTGCCTACGCGCCCGTTGGTGCCGCCGCTGCGGGCCTCGGTGGGGCTGGCCGGCAGGCAGCAGACGGCGAGGGGCCAGTTCCACAGCGCCGCCGCCCGACCACTCCACCTCGCGCTGCGGCAGTACGGGCAAGCTTGGCCGTGTCACCGACGGGGGCCGGGGGCGGTGACAGTGAGGAGGGGCGGCCGCGGGTGGAGGGTTGGGGCCCTGGCAGCCACCACCCTGGGGAAGATTCACTGGTGTGTAGGCAGGTATTGCACAGGTACGTGTGTGCATTGCTGGCACGCCTACAAAGTTGTCGTATTTGGCGTTTAGTGCACATGTATATAGCACGATCTAATGCAGATGTATAAAAACTCTATGTTCGTGCACGGACATAATCTCATTTATCTGGGTCTATTTCTGTATCTATTTCTATACATCTAGTGACATGAATGCACCCTGAGTGCACCCTCAGCTAGTTTGGCAACAACACCAAGCAGTGTGGTGCAGTTGACAGGCTGGATGGAAGGGATGCCGTTCAGAGGGACTTTGACAGACTGAAGAGGTGGGCCCATGCCAACCTCATGAAGTTCAATAATGCTAAGTGCAAGGTCCTGCACCTGGGTCAGGGCAATCCCAACCACAAATATAGGCTGGGTTGTGGATGGATTGAGGAGGGATCTGATCAATGTCTATAAATATCTGAGGGGTGGGTGTCAAGTGGATGAAGCCAATCTTTTTTTGGTGGTGCACAGGAATGAGACAAGGAGCAATGAATACAAGCTTGAATACAAGATTGAACATAGGAGGTTTCACCTCAACATGAGAAACTTCTTTACAGTGAGGGTGATGAGCACTGGAACAGGCTGCCGAGGTGGGTTGTGAAAGCCTTTTCTAGAGGCTTTCAAAACCCACCTGGATGCATTCCTGTGCGGACTACTCTAGATGAGCCTGCTTTAGGCAGGGGAGTTGGACTCAATGATCTCTCTGGAGGTCCCTTCCAAGCCCTAACGTTCTGTGATTCTGTATGATTTGGGGGTGTTGGTTGATGAGAAGCTCAACATGGCTCAACAATGTGTACTTCCAATGGGTAGAGTGTGCATCTATAGCAGCATTCATTGTATTCTCTAACATCTTTCCCAATGCCAGGAGTGGCCTAAACCACTGTCTTTTGTAGTTTTGAATAGTGGCTTGTGCTGGAAAAGGACTGCTGCACTTCTCTGAAGAGCTCAGAAAAATATCTGAGTGTCTTGAAAGCTATCTACAAGGCACATCGTTTCCATTAAAAACCTGGGTAACTGACTCAATCCCCCCCTGCCAAAATAAAATATTTGGGTCAGTTTAGACTTTCCCCCTTTCTTCTTTGTGTTATTTAAATCACTTAGTTTTACCAGTGGGTTGATGTTCAGCAGGTAACCATTCACCAGTAACCATTATGTCAAACTAGGTAGTGTGAAGCATAGTCTTTTTGCCAGGCTTTACAAATGGACCCAAATGCTAGATCAGTCTTATTTGCCATGGATTAAAGAGCTTGCTGTTTTAAAAATCAGGATCTTGTATTTCTTTTTCAAACATGGTGTTATTGAAGGGTCAAATTCATCTTGGTAAAACTGTTGAGAAACTATCTTACTACAAGGCTTTACATAATTTACTTTATTTTCTCACTTTGTGCAAAGCATGCTAAGCACAGAAGTAAGTATTTCTTTTAAGATCTTAATAATGTAGGAAGAAAATTCACTGTACAGAAACTGTATTTGAGGTGACTGCAACAAATGTAAACTGAATTATGGGCCACATCGCATAAACAAGGATGAGGAGGAGCAGCATGACTCCATGGCCCAGGCAGGTCCACACTGCCACCAGCTGCACCTTAATACAGTGGGACTGGCAGAATTGTGACAGTGTTCTTTAGAAGAAAGGAGGGGTAGGGGACTTGGAGGCCAACTACTTTTGATCTCAGAAGGCCCTGTAGAGAAAGGTCAGGAGACACTAGCAGAGCTGACCCACATATGATACCTGGTACATCTCTCATTAGTCTGTTTTAAAGAAGATGAAGATCTCTGAGGTAACTGTAAATGATGGCCCAACAAGCACAGATGCCCCAACACTGCTTGTTTGCTCCTGCCCTTCATGCTATTGACCTGCCAAGTCCAGAAGCCTGACAGTGTGATAAACATTGGGGTTGCTTTGATTCTTTTCTATATGCAGATACTCAGGGTCAGTTGTAGGATGTGTTTGATACATTTCCTACCCTGAGAAGGTCTGCATGTGAAATACTGTTGACAGACTGTTTCCCCAGGAGGTCAGAAATTCTGGAGAATGTAAGGTGGGTGGGCTGAAGAGTATGGGAATGTTCTGTCCATCTTATGTTCATTTTCTACCTTCCTTCCTTGCCTGTGGAAGTGAGGAACTTTTAGTTTATAGGATAAGAGAAAGTATGCCCAAACCTTTCAATAGAAGCCTTTTGGAGTAGCAGACATGCTGCCTGAGCTATTGATAGCCCATCCATGGAGCTGGGAAATTTCAGGAGCATAGACAAACTGCATGCAAACATTGCACGGTACATGATGCTTCCAGGAAACAAATAATCTGTATTTTGATGGGAAAATGAGTCAAGCAGGACACAGAAGGACAAGCTAAGGCACAAAAGGAAATTTCTATTCCTTCTGTTAGCAGACAGAGCAAGGCAGAGAGAAACATCATGAGACAAGTCTGGAGGCTGCTCCTGCCCTGGAACAAAAGCTTGAAGTCACAAAAACTTCACCTGCAGCTTGGTCTGGCAGGTGGTCATGCAGAACAAGGTACTCAATGGTTGTCTGTGGTTGAATATTGAGCACAAGATGGTGGGGCACGTATGCTGAACGGAACTAGAATGCTGATTAGTAACTTGAGCCCTTGCATTGGCTACATGAATGTTTTAAACTGAAAGGTCTCTGTATGGTCTTCCTATGACAGTTGGCTGAAGGAGCCAGTATCATAAATTTAACATGAAGAAAGTTGTTTACTTGTCTTCTATAACTGCTGAAGTATCTATCCAGCAGTGGAGCCACAAAAAAGAGCAGAGTCTTTGCAAAGGGAGACCACGCAGCCCCTCTGTGGCCTTGCACCATTGTTTTGTAAAATGGTACAAGATTAACAATGGAAGTGATGAGAGTGCTGTTGCAGCAGTCAGTCTAGAAGGTGTAAGAGGTATGTCCAGCCAAATGGTATTCTGCTGTGACAAGGGAGTGCTCTGATCATGCTGGAAGCAGTGAAACCTAGTACTGTCTGCAGGGTAAAAAGCTGAAGTGATGTAGTCAACTCTTCTTTTTCATTCCCAGGCTTCCTCAGTAAGGGAAGTTAGTCTAGGATTGACTCGGTATGGTTGCAAATCTAGGGCCATACATTCACTGACTGACAAAAAACTCTGAACAAATTTGGTCTCTAATCTCTCTTTCTCTCTGATTCCTCATCAATTCTTCTTCCATAGTAGAAACATATCTATCAACTCTGTTCATTGTTTACATTCTTACCACTTTGCCAAGTGCAGGAGTCAAACTGAACTAGCCTACAATCTCCTATCCTTGCCTTGGAGCAGGACTGGTTGATCCACTTATGGTACATAATTGTATGGTACATACATGGTCTCTTCTCCCAGGCAGCCAGCACCAGAACAAGAGGACACAGTCTCAGGCTGCACCAGGGGAAGTTCAGGCTGGAGGTCAGGAGGAAGTTTTACACACAGAGAGTGATTGCCCATTGGAATGGACTGCCTGGGGAGGTGGTGGAGTCACCGTCACTGGAGGTGTTCAGGAGGAGACTTGACAGGGTGCTTGGTTACATGGGTTAGTTGATTAGGCAGTGTTGGATGATAGGTTGGACGCGATGATCTTGAAGGTCTCTTCCAACCTGGTCTATTCTATTCTATTCTATTCAGACATCCTAGAGTGATGCAGACTAGAATCAGGGAGGTAAAACGGCATCTGGACATGAAAAGCAGGCTGACCTCTGACAGATATTTCTCTTACCTATTTATTTGGAGAGCTGCTTTCAGGCTTAGCCACAGTACACTGATTAGTGAAACAAGACAATGTTCAGAGCTCAGGTCTCACAGCAGCCCTCCATGTGAAGCAGAATACAGCTGATGAAGGGCACCTCAGACTCTTCACCACTCTTTTTCTAGTAGGATAATATTGGCCACTGATTTTCCTGAGTTTGCAAAAAGGAGTTGCCTGCGGCTCAGCAAAAATCTCATATACATATTGTTCACTTCCACGTAAATGCAGGAGAATTTTAAGGCCTGAGTGTGTTCAAAAATGTTATGTAAATTGAAGGAGTACAAAGAAGCATTTCTAGGATGCTCAGGGGAAACAAATGCACATATTCTTAGGAGAGTTAAAAGATCTTGTCATGTTTAGTATAAGCCCAGCAAAAACTGAATGGGGACATGGTAACACTTTATAAATACATTTGGGAAGTAAATGTCAGAAAGGGATATTGACTTCATCACATGATCAAATGGTTGTACAGTGACTAATCATGAATACATTTGGACTGGAAATCTAAAGCCTTCCAGACCTCTGAGGAATGGATGGCTCTCCCAAGCACTGGAGAGAGACCAAGCAAGGACAGTAACTGTCAGTCTTGTAGGATGGTGCCTGAGAAGCTTATTGTGCCAGTTTGAGCTTTACCCAGGATCTAAAAGCCCAAATGGTAACAGATTGAGATTCCTCCCCTCTCCCTTTCCTGGTAAGGTAAAAACAAATTAGGTAGGGGAAAGGGGAGGTAAAGTCACAAAAGAAATGGTCTGGAATCAGTATATATATCTCAGTAACAGGGAGGGTTACAAAGGTATCATAGTATCAGTCAGGGTTGGAAGGGACCACAAGGATCATCTAGTTCCAAACCCCCTGCCATGGGCAGGGACATCCCACACTAGATCAGGCTGGACAGAGCCTCATCCAGCCTGGGCTTAAACACCTCCAGGGACAGGGCCTCAACCACCCCCCTGGACAACCCATTCTCAACTGAAGTGACAGAAACATGATAAAGTTCAGTAGTACAAAGTCATGTGCTGAGGGACCAGTGATAAGGAATTTACATCAATCTAGAGAAGTGGACAAAGAAAGAAGAGATAGAAGAAGAGTGTGTTAGTTAAAGTGATAAAAATGATGCCAGAGGATACATCTTTAAAAAAAATTAAAAGTGCTGATATGACTGAGTGATGATGGCACTCACTGAGGTACTTTTAGTAAAGATGGGGAAATATTAGAACCTTTGTACAAGGCAAGATCACATTTAGATACCAGAACAACACACTCTCATCTTTGATACCTGCTAAATATTTTTGCTTTGACTCCAGTCAATCCTTTGTTCTCTTAAATCTTACTATATTCTCTCACATTCCTCTTTACACCACATAGCCATAACAAAGATCAGCTGCAACACATTTATGAGTAATGAACTCTTCCTCCTGTTTCTCCTAAGATCTTAACATCAGCATTATTGTCAGAATAGTAAGAGACATGCTTTAGCTTCCTCAATGCTAATTATAAATCTCAAGCTTTGGAACTTTGGAAAAAGTTCAAAAAGGGTGACAAAGGATTAGAGAAGCTAAATTATTGTTTAAATAGATTAGTTGCAAGATTACTGGCAATGGCTCCGCTCCTTTGAAGTGAGGAACGTGTATTTACATACACGGTCGTGCACTGTCACCAGGAACTGTATCCACATCCTGATCACAGCATGTATCTTGAGGAAGCTGCTGCTGCCACCAGCTGGTAATTGACGGTTCCTTGGGTGGAAAGATGGGTGTCTAGATTACTCAAAGAAGTCCCAGGAAGATAGGTGGGCCCTGAAGGAGATCATATCTACAGACAGTTACAGAAACATTGCTTCAGATCCAAGTACGTTTTAGGATTTGGCAAAAAGACACCCCCTATATTATGTTAACAGGATCAGCCAGTGCAGCACTCACAGTCATCACTTAGCCATAGGCATAGCTAGCAGACCAAGTATACTAAATTCACAACACCAAACATGCAACACTGGTCCTCCTTACATTTAGATGGCATTCATGTGCTTCATCACTGTATTGGGTTTGGCTCAGCTGGAGTTAATTCTCCCCAGAGCATCTTTATAGTGCTGTGTTTTGTCATGCTGTAGCTGGGTATTAGTAACACACCAGTGCTTTGGCTACTGCTGAGCCAGGCACCAAGGCTGTGCTTTTCCAGTATTTTCTCCCCCCAGCAGTAACCTGAAGGATGGGCAAGATCTTGGGAGGAGACACAGCCCAGCTAGCTGACCCAAACTTCTCCAGTCTGTCCAAGTCCCTGGATGGCATCCTGTCCTTCAGTCTTACCAGCTGCATCACTCGCCTTGGTATCATCTGCAACCCCGCTAAGGTTGCACTCAGTCTCTCTATATCACTGATGAAGATACTGAACAGCACTGGTCCAATACAGACCATTGAAGGACACCATTTGTCACCCATCTCCATCTGGACACTGAGCCATTGACCACTACCCTTTGCATGTGATCATCTAATCAATTCCTTATCCACTGAACTGTTCACCCATCAAATCCATATCTCTCCAGTTTAGAGAGGATGTTGTGAGAGACTGTGTCAAAGGCTTTGCAAAAGTCCAGATAGATGACATCTCTTGGTCTTTCCTTGTTCACTGATGTAGTTACACCATTGTAGAAAACCACTATGTTGGTCAGGCAGGACTTGCCCTTGGCAAAGCCATGCTGGCTGTCTTGAATCACCTCCCTGTCCTCCATATACTTTAGTACAGCTTTTAGGAGGATATGTTCCATGATTTTCCTAGGCACAGAGGCGAGGCTTTCAAGTTGATGATTTTCAGGGCCCTCCTTTCTACCCTTTTTAGATACAAATGTAATGTTTCCTTCTTCCAGTCTCCAGGGACTCCACATAACTGCCAGGACCTTTCCCATGGGGTTCTACTAACTAACCCTTTAAGGAGCTGGAAGTTTGCCTTCCTAAAATTTAAGAGTCCTGGCTATACTCCATGTCTGTTTGCAAACTCCACCACTACATAATCACTGCAGCCCAGGCTGTCCCCAGTCTTGCCATCACTGATAAATCTACTTGCATTCGTGGCCATCGGGTCCAGTATTGCATTCCCTCAGGTAGGGCTGTCTATTACCTGGCTCTAGAACTTACCATTGAGGCAATGCAGGAATCTCCTCAATTGCCTACAGCTTGTTGTGCTACTTGTCCAGCAAATGTCAAGGTAGTTGAAGTCCCCCAGCAGGACAAGAGCCTGCAAGCACAAAGTCTCCTGTTGTCATCAGTGGGCTTTCCTTAATCAGGTGGCCTGTAGTAGATGCTAACCACAAAGTTCCCTTTGTTTCCTTAGTCCCTAATTCCTATCCACAAGCTTTTGACCTGTTCATGGAAATTCTTCAGGGATAATTCTTCACACTCTATCAATGACCTGACACAGAGGGCAACACCTCCACTCCTCCTTCTGCACCTGTCCCTTCTAAACAGCCTGTAGCCATCAACAGCCACACAAGTTTCATTTATGGCTATCAGGTCATAGTTTTGTAGCTGCACAGTAGCTTCCAACTTCTCCTGTTTGTTGCCCGTGCTGTGTGTGTTTGTGTAGAGACACTTCAGCTTGGCTGCTGGCTGCAGCACTTTCTTAGCGGAGCTCCCCTTGATTCCCTTGAGGTGTTTTGTGAGTTTTCTTTCTGGCTTCTACTGTCTTGGGAGTCTCCAGTGAGTCAACACTCTGTCACAGGCAGGCCTGATTTCTTCTCCTTCCCGCTTCACATCTAGTTTAAAGCCCTGTCAAGGAGTCCTGCCAGTTCCTGGGCAAAGACCCTCCTTCCTCTTTGAGAAAGGTGTCTCCCATCTAATGCCAGCATGCCTGGTGCTGTGTAGGCTAACCCATTGTGAAAGAATACAAAACTGTGTTGCTTACACCAGCCACAGAGGCATGTATTAATGGAATGTATTTGCCTGTTCCTTCCAGTATCTCTGCCCACCACTGGAAAGAGAGAGGAAAGGATAACCTGCACCCCAGATTCTCTCACTAACCATCTTAAGGCTCTAAAGTAATTGCCTTTGGGCTATGTACTGCAGCTTCTTCTCCACTCACATGGAAGAGTAACTGGGTCTTAGGGCCTCACCAGGCTTGGGAGTTTCCTAGTGATATCCTCAACCTGGCCTCCTGGAAGGCAACAGACTTCCTTATGAGAAGGGTCTGCCTGGCATATCAGACTCTGTTCTTTTCGGAAGTGAGTCACTTACAACTATGACTCTTCTCCTTTGTGGAGGTAGCAATACTACGGGGAGGTAGCTCCTTTTGATGTTTGCGACTCCTCTGGTGTGAATGAAACAGCACCCACATTATCCACTGATTGGTTCTCCACATCTACAGCTTCATACGTATTGTGTAGTGGCACCTTGGGAGGCACAGTGGGCAAGGAGAGGGTTTGCTTGCCTTCCCTAATGAGGACTTGCTTCTACTCAGTACTTGCTTTTGGGACCCTACCTACATCCTGGTGGGGAAAGGATGCAGGATCACTTTGATTCTGTGGTTTTTGTGGTGGCTGTTCCTGTCTCAGTGCACAATGTGGTTCTGCAACTCCCTAGTGTTCCTTAGCCTGTCTACTTCCTCTCTTAGCTCTACCACCAGGTTGAGTATAGTCTACCTGCTCACATCTCACACAACCATTTTCCCTATTTCCATCGGATTCCAGGGAAGGGCTATGGCACTCACTCACCCTCTCAGTCTTCTCTTTTCCAGGGTAAAAAGCCCCAGGTCTCTCAGCATCTCCTCATTAAGAGAGACGCTCCCAATCCCCTTGTCATCTTTGTGGCCCTCTCTTGGACATCGTCCTAGTCGTTCCTTGTATCTCTTGAACTGGGGAGCCCAGAACTGGACACAATACTTCAAGTGCATCCTTACCAGGTAGAGTAGCACCTCCCTCAACCTGCTGGCCATGCTCTTCTTAATGCACCCCAGAATACTGTTTGCCTTCTTGGTCACAATGCCACTTTAGTGGCTCGTAGTGAACTACTTGTCCACCGGGGTTCCCAGGTCCTTCTCTGCAGACCTGCTCGCCAGCAGGACAGCTGCTAGCCCGTAGCGGTGCACGTCCAGCACGCCACAGCAATTGGTAGTAACTTTTCAAAGCTCATCATTGGATGCCATGCGCAGACACCGCTGCTCGCCGCTACCCTGCGCCTCCTTCTTCCCGCGTGGCACCGGCGAGAGGCGGGACGAGAAGGGCAGATCGGGGGTACACGGGGGGCAGATGGAGGGCGGCCGCTTTAGTCACATGGGGCGTGGCCTCCACAGGAGAGGGGCGTGGCCTCTTCCGAGGAGGGTTAGGCATGGGGCGGGGCTCAGCCGGCCGCTTCCGCTTACCCGCCTCCGCGAGCACGGCCGGAAGTGACGCCGGGAAGAGCCGTGGCCATGGCGGAGAAGTTCGACTCTCTGGAGGAGCACCTGGAGAAGTTTGTGGAGAACATTCGGCAGCTCGGCATTATCGTCAGCGATTTCCAGCCCAGCAGCCAGACTGGGCTCAACCAGAAATTGTGAGGGGGCCCGTCGTTCCGTCATGCCTCTTTCCCGGGCCAGGCCAGGCCAGGCCGCGAGGCTCCTGCCGCCTACCCCACTCCCTAGCTGGGTGCCTCAGGGAACCGCAAGGGTTGGCTGGCGGATCTGTCACCCTCCTTCCCTAGCGAAACGTGGGAGGAGCGATAGGGGGTTTCGCTCGGGTCGTGTCCCCGCCGGGTATCATGTTGTGAGCCCTCGTGTCGCTGGCCCTGCATTCAGGTTTACGGTTAGCCGAGTGTGCCTCCTTTTGTCTAAAGACGACACGTTTTCTTCTTGCAGGAATTTCATGGTGACAGGGTTGCAGGATATCGACAAATGCCGTCAGCAGCTTCACGATATCAGCGTGCCTTTGGAAGTTTTTGAGTAAGTAACTTTGTACGTAGGAGGTGCAGTAGGTGAGATTTGAGATGCTGTGTCTTTGCAGCCTGGATTATTTTCGCTGAGGACTGCTTGTTTCTTAAACTCCAGCTTTTCAATGCCTCACGAGAGTGTGAGCAGGCAGGTAAGAAGTACCTGTGAGACAGAAAGCAGAAGGGTAAGACAAATGATAAATTAATACCTCTGTTTTCACATCATCAATTTTGTTTTTCTTGATTCGGTTTTTAATTTGTATTGACTTTATGTATGCAGGCTGTAATACATTTTTTTTCCTCCCAAAACTAGTGTTCTAGTGAGTAAGCTTTCATTTTAGGCATGTACTTTTACACTGAGTTACTTACTAGTCCTAATTAAGCTGCTTTATGGTTAGTGCCCTTTCAGTTGCTTGGAAAAGGACTGCTTTTAATCATGTGTACTTAATTGCCTGGGAGGAGCTGGGTAGTTATATTTTTTTGTTTGATTTTAATACATTTTTCAAAGCTTCAGGCTTCTGGGAAACAGATTCAAAACAGCATTCCAGAACAGCCACAGCCTAGTCCTCCTTGAGCTGTCTTTTGAGATGGCTTGGTTGCTCAGCCTGGAGAAGAGGAGACTCAGGGGTGACCTTATCTACAACTGCCTGAAGGGAGGTTGTAGACAGGTGGATGATGGTCTCTTCTCCCAGGCAGCCAGTACCAGAACAAGAGGACACAGTCTCAGGCTGCGCCAGGGGAGGTTCAGGTTGGATATTAGGAAGAAGTTCTATACAGAGAGGGTGATTGCCCATTGGAATGGGCTGCCCGGGGAGGTGGTGGAGTCGCCGTCATTGGAGGTGTTCAGGAGGAGACTTGATGGGGTGCTTGGTGCCATGGGTTAGCTGTTTGGGTGGGTTGGATTGGTTGATGGGTTGGACACGATGATCTTGAAGGTCTCTTCCAACCTGGTTTGGTTTATTCTAAATAAATTGTGATTTTAAAATGCATGTTTCAGATAATCGTAGTGACAAAGAGACAGCAAGGTGAACAACTCTGTACCTTGGAGAACGTCGTAGCAGGAGTTTGGTAATTTAGGTAATCTCTTTCCTCTTTTCAGATACATAGATCAAGGCCGCAACCCTCAGCTTTACACTAAGGAATGTCTGGAGCGAGCTTTGGCTAAAAATGAGCAAGTAAAAGGAAAAATTGACACAATGAAGGTAAACCAGAGATAATGAAAGTACTAATGTATTTGCTAAGTTTTCCCCTCTTTTTGTAAGGATGTGGGGGTTTTTCATTTACGCAGTTACTTAATTCCCATATCAGGTGATTTGCATGCAGAATTGCTCTGCATTTCTGTACTTTAATTTCTGTTTTGGAAAGGAGACTTGTAATTCATCCCACAGTTACTACTGCTATGGTTTTGTTTTGGGGTTTCTTTATTGTTGTTGATTTGAATACTAGTGAGTATCTCACACTGTTACAGATCTGTAACTATGATGTGTGTAAACTTAGAAGTAAGTGAAACAGAAGGGGTATTTTTTTCAGGCTTGAATGGATCTTAGACCATAAAAATGTCAAAACATGCTACATAAGCATTTTAGTCTTGAAGTTAATCTTTATAAAATTATTTAATGTATGTTAGTGTTGGGGTTTTTCTGAACTTGTACTTTCATCTAACATTCTGTTGTGCTGTAACTGCTGAGAGGAAGTTGAGTGAGATTTGAGGAGGAGTTTTTTGTTCAGAATGTAATTTGGCTGAACTGGAAAACATTGGAGAAGGACAGTTTGCTGCAGAATGTAGACTTACTTCTGAATGTTCTAAGTTTTGTCTTTATTTTCATGTGCTCTGTGCTTCTGAAAGTTGCAGGAAGAATTATGTATTTCTAAGTGAGATATGAGTTCCTTTTTGGAGATGGAGGGTCTTCTGTATTGAATCAAGAGGACATGTCCTGTGTCAGCTTTGTTTAAGATCAGTCAGATGATGATGTACCAGAATTTACCAGAGGGGTCCAACCATTTCTGTCCAAATGGTTGGGGTCCAAACAATTTCTGTTTCTTATGTGAAGATGCTGGTTAGTTTCTGGGAGAAGTATTTTAGTTTGTGGAGATTATACCTATGTTGTTGTTTTTTTTCCTCTTTCCAGAAATTCAAAAGTCTGTTAATTCAAGAACTGACAAAGGTCTTCCCAGAAGATATGGCAAAATACAAAGCTATTCGAGGAGAAGATCCTCCTCCTTAAGCTGGCTTTAGATAGCTCTAAAAATGTCAACATGTAAACTGACACCATTCTGAAAATAATTGATTGGAGAGAGGGGAAATCCAAGCTGTCAAAACAACTGTACTGAAAATGGCAGTGATGGACTGTAAAAATTAGCTGTTCAGCAGCTACAATGCCCTGCTTCTCTTCAGCTGCCTTCAACTGTATCACTCCCTGTGTGGACCGTCATGACCAGAACTCAGCTCCAGCAATCTGATGACTTGCTCGTCACTGAAGAGCCTTTTTTTGAGGGGACACAGTTTCTCAGCTGTGGCTAAGGCTGCTGCTGGGGTCATGGCGAGTCTCCCAAACCTAGATTATTTTGATGAGGATCAAGGCCTGGCCCTTGTTATCCAGTTCTCAGCATAAGATGAAGCACCAGTGTGTCTGGTACAATCTGTTGCTCACCCTTCAGAGGAGAGTTTCTTGATGCAGAAAATCCTTTGAAGCAGAGCTTTTTGGTTTTCCTTGACTGGCCTTTCTAATTCAGTTGGTTGCTATAGTAGTACTGAGTGGTTTGATGAGTTTGCAAGTATTTTATATTGCAATGTTTTTATAAACTGCTTTCTCTGACAAATGCTGTTTGAAAGTCATTGAAAGTGCTCACTGTATGATGCCAATAAAGTTATCCCAGGTACTCTGTAATCTCATTTTTTACTCTTCTATAATCATAGAAACAGAGAAGAAAAAACATCCAGTTTAGTTCTTTTTGTGCTGAGTGATCTCTGAGATTTTAACTGGATCAGTTAAGAGCTACTGACTGACCTTGCAGTTTTACTGAAACCTCTTCAAATCAATGTATTTAAAAGGTAAATGGTGTTATACAAATACTGTGAGTATCAAGTGTGTTGAATAGAACAGAATAAACCAGGTTGGAAGAGACCTGCAAGATCATCGCATCCAGCCCATCATCCAACACCCATCTAATCAATTAAACCATGGCACCAAGCACCCCATCAGGTCTCCTAAATACTCCCAATGATGGTGACTCCACCACCTCCCCAGGCAGCCTATTCCAATGGGCAATCACTCTATGAAGAATTTCTGACCTTAGCAGCAAGAAAAGAAATACCACTGCCAAGAATGCTTCTGTATTCTCGTATTTCAACACCAAGTCAGTAAGTTTGCAGATGACAATAAGTTGGAAGGAAGTGTTGATCTACTTGAGGGTAGGAAGGCTTCACAGAGGGACCTGGAGGGATTGGATCAGTGGGCCAAGGCCCATTAACAAGGCTAGGTGCTGAGTCCTGTGCTTAGATCACAAGAACCACATACAATGCTACAAGCTTGGGGCAGAGTGGCTGGAGAGATGCCTGGCAGAGAAAGACCTGGGGGTGTTGATGCACAGTGGTCTGAATAAAAGGCAGCAGTGTGTCCAGGTGGCCCAGAAGGCCAGCAGCATCTGGGTCTTAATCAGGAATAGCATGACCAGCAAGACCAAGGAAGTGATTGTCTCCCTGTACTCAGCACTGGTGATACTGCACCTTGAGTACTCTCTTTAGTTTTGGGCCTCTCACCACCAAGAAAGACATTGAGTTGCTGCAGCGTGCTCAGAGAAGAGCAACAAAGCTGGTGAAGGGTCTGGAGAACAGGTCTTAGGAGGAACAGCTGAGGGCACTGGAGTTGTTTAGTCTTGAGAATAGGAGGTTGAGGGAAAAGCTTACTGCTGTCTACCTGAAAGGAGGTTGTAGTGATGTCGGTGTTTGTCTCTTTTTCCCTAATAAGTGATGAGACAAGGAGAAACAGGCTGAAATTGTGCCAGGGGAGGTTTAGGCTGGATAACAGGAAACATTTCTTTACTGAAAGAGTGGTCAGGCATTGGAATAGATTGCCCAGGAGTTGCCATTCAAGAAACGTGTAGAAATGACACTGCAGGACATGGTTTAATGGCCATGGTGGTGTTAGGTCAACAGTTGTACTTGATGATCTTAGAGGGCTTTCCTAATCAAAACAATGCAATGATTCTGTGATTCTACTTTAATCCCTTCACAATCATCTTTTTTGTCCAGGCTTAAGGCTACTTTGTTTAGCTGCTCCTCATACAGAAGCCATTTTGTACTTCATATCATCTTTGCCACTCTTTTCTGAATTGTTTCCAGTTTTAATTTCTGTCTTTTAAAACCTTAGGTTCTTGTAGATTTTTTACAGTGGATGTTACTGAATGCCATCATGGAATCCAAGCAGGGTTCATCTATGCATCACTGTTGGCCAAAATCTTATGTACAGAAATCCATCAGCCTTCCCTGTATTTATGTAATGCTTGCCTGGACCAAAAGCTTTATTACCTTTTCTGTAACACACATTTGCCCTAATATGTAATCTTGCTTTTCCTATTCTTTATAATTATGGGATTTAAAATGTAGTTGGGAAGTTAGATTCCAGTCTTGCAAAGACTTCTGCATACACTTTATTTATCCATAACCATGCTATTTAAGGAAAAGACAATGTACACAGCTTGAAAACAAACATTTGCATAAAGTATATGCAAATTCACTGTTCATACATTAAATCCTTCAATATTTTGTCAGGGTATCTTGCCAACCTCTATAGAATATTTTAAAACCTTCTTTTGTACATGGTGGGAACAGACAACAAGGAATGTTTTCTTCTTTCCTGCTTGAAGTATGTGTGCTTTTTAAGAGTAAATATTGAACTGAGAGGTATAAAACATCCTCCTTTGTCCAGGGATCCTCACATTGTTTTGTCTAAGTCTTCTTGCCATTGATAAAAATTAAGCTTCCTTTGAACACAGCTCAGTAGGCTCATTTTTAATGTTGTGTCTGCTAACTCGCCTCTGCAAACCACCTGGGGACTAGATCAACTTAATTTTGAAGAGGAGAGAAAAAGGAATGTCTATCTCACAGTTCTGACATTTCTCTTTCTTGCCTTTTCTGCTCAAGTGACACAGAGATGTTTGTATGAATGTGTAGAAGTTCAAAAGGGCATGGCCTGCAGTAGCACAAATAGTTCTGTGAATAACCCCCGGTGCATGTTAGCAACTATATGTAAATGCATATTGTGAAATGGTATTTAAAGGTGTGCAGTCATCCAACTACACACAAACAGAACATATGTATCTTTGAGATTTTAAAGAACTAACCTCCATGCTGTACTGAAATTTTCTCATGTCAAAACATACCATCCTATGTTATATAATTAATATTTTTATAAATGGATGTATATGCTTTCTGCAATAACACTCCATCAGAAAGGTCTGGCTGTATCATAGCTGCTTTCTTTACTCAGTGCTTGAGTAATTTCATACAGATTAAAGTTATAGCAGAAGAGAGCCATAAAATTGAAGTGAATGATAACAATTTTGCCAGTCTGTTTTCTGGAAGTAATCTGGTAAACTGAAGATCTAGAAAGCCACATAACACTTTCTGTACAATTTTGTCCAGTTAGAATAAGAGGGAGTATCATAGTATCAGTCAGGGTTGAAAGGGACCACAAGGATCATCTAGTTCCAACCCCCCTACCATGGGCAGGGACACCCCACACTAGATCAGGCTGGCCAGAGCCTCAGCCAGCCTGGGCTTAAACACCTCCAGGGACGGGGCCTCAACCACCTCCCTGGACAACCCATTCCAGGGCTTCACCACTCTCATGGTGAAGAACCTCCTCCTCACATCTAGCCTGAATCTCCCCACCTCCAGCTTCATTCCATTCCCCCTAGTCCTATCACTACCTGAGATCCTGAGAAGTCCTTCCCCAGCCTTCCTGTAGGCCCCCTTCAGATAGTGGAAGGCCACAATGAGGTCACCTCGGAGCCTTCTCTTCTGCAGACTGAACAGCCCCAACTCCCTCAAGTCTGTCCTCACAGGAGAGGTGCTCCAGCCCTCTGCTCATCCTCGTGGCCCTTCTCTGGACACATTCCAGCACCTCCAGATCCCTCTTGTAATAGGGGCTCCAGAACTGGACACAGTACTCCAGGTGGGGTCTCACCAGAGCTGAGTAGCAGGGGAGGATCACCTCCCTCGACCTGCTGGCCACACTTCTCCTGATGGAGCCCAGGATCTGATTGGCTTTGCGGGCTGCAAGTGCACACTGAGAGCTCATGTTGAGCTTTTTGTCCACCAGCACCCCCAAGTCTCTCTCTTCAGGGCTACTTTCCAGCCAGTCACTGCCCAGCCTGGATTTGTGCCTGGGATTGCCTCGAGCCAGATGCAGGACCCTGCACTTGCTCTTATTGAACCTCATGAGGTTGGCCTGTGCCCACCTCTCCAGCCTGTCAAGGTCCCTCTGGATGGCCTCCCTTCCCTCCAGCGTGTCTGCTGCACCACACAGCTTGGTGTCATCAGCAAACTTGCTGAGGGTGCACTCAATGCCACTGCCCATGTCACCCACAAAGATGTTGAACAAGACAGGTCCCAGGAGTAGAATACAGTCTTAGTAAATATATGGTTAATTAGATTTGTATTCCCTTCAAAGAAGGCATCCTCAAGACTCATCAATAGTTATAAATTGCTATAAATTACTGGTGCTGATTTATCTTCTGGGCATAGCTACAGGAAAAAAAAAAAGTATTGCCCAAGCAGCAGTATTTTGGGAATGGTGATACTGATTTGAAGGACTGGCAAAAAGGTTAATCTGTTCCATTTGTATGGCAGTTGTCTTTGCAACAGTTTTGCAGCCAGGAAAGGTGGGATGAAAATTTAGATTTACCTGAAGAACTGACAATAATCTCTCATCCTTCCATTGGTCTGAACTGAATTAGTCCAGTAGAATAAAAATCTTGTTTAATTTTGCAGCTCTTGCAATAACAGTAGAGCTCAGGGAGATCTCAGTGCAGGCATTGATTTACTGCCTGTTTCTTGTTTAGGTTAAAGGACCAGAGACAATATGTAAAATGATTGGATTTTTAAACTACAGTTGTAGCTCTTATTCAGCACCAGCATTTAGTATTCTATAACTCAGATTAAAAACAAAAAAACTACAAACCCAGAGTGCCTACAAACATTAAACCAAAAAAACAAAAGAAGAAGACAAAGGAGCTTTAAAAAATGCTTATATATTAGGCCAGGAGAGTCTAGATCATCTTGCCAGCCTTGCTATGTTCCTGCAAAATTCTTAATATTGGAGACCATAAAGTTTTACTCAGGTATTCTCAGACTAAGTTAGGTTAAAGCATTGCACTAAAAATCAGGCAAAGTTCAAAAGTAGGTGGTAGACACAGTGGTTCTGATGTAACTCGAAACTGGAGAGCTCCCAAACAGAGAGGGACCTGGGGGTGCTGATCGACAGCCGCCTGAATATGAGCCAGCAGTGTGCCCAGGGGGCCAAGAGGGCCAATGGCATTCTGGCCTGCATTAGGAATAGTGTGGCCAGCAGGAGCAGGGAAGTCATTGTGCCCCTGGACTCTGCTTTGGTTAGGCTGCACCTTGAGTCCTGTGTCCAGTTCTGGGCTCCTCAGTTTAAGAAGGACATCGAAACACTTGAATGTGTCCAGAGAAGGGCAACAAGGCTGGGGAGAGGCCTTGAACACAAGCCCTATGAGGAGAGACTGAGGGAGCTGGGATTGTTTAGCCTGGAGAAGAGGAGGCTCAGGGGAGACCTCATTGCCCTCTACAACTACCTGAAAGGTGGTTGTAGCTGGGAAGGGGTTGGTCACTTCTCCCAGGCAACCAGCACCAGAACAAGGGGACACAGTCTCAAGCTGCACCAGGGGAGGTTTAGACTCGAGGTAAGGAGGAAGTTCTTCACCGAGCGAGTCATTCGGCATTGGAACGGGTTGCCCAGGGAGGTGGTGGAGTCACCGTCCCTGGAGGCCTTCAAGAGGGGATTGGACGTGGCACTTGGTGCCATGGTCTTGTCATGGGGTCTGTGTTGATAGGTTGGACTCGATGATCCTCGAGGTACTTTCCAACCTAAGTTATACTGTGATATACTAAATTTTACAACGTGCCATGCACCTGATCTGAACTACCAAAGCAACCATTCACTGTATCCAGTGTTTCCTCTCTGATGCAGCCGATGCGTATCACTAAGGAAGACAAAGGAACAAATCCCAAACTGTAAGAGAATAGTCTGGATGTGACAGAAATCCATAGAATCATAGAATTACCGAATGGCTTGGGTTGGAAAGGACCTCCAAAGGTCATCTAATCCAACCTTCCCACAGTGAGCAGGGACATCCTCCATTACTTAAGGCTGCCCTATTGAGCCTGACCTAGACTATCTTCAAGGATAGGGCCTCAGCTACCTCTGTGGGCAAACTGTTCCAGAGTTACACTACTCTCATGGTAAAGAACTTCCTCCTAATATCCAACCTAAATCTACTCTTCTCTAATTTCAAGCCTTTGCCCCTCATTCTATCACTACAGGCCTTTGTAAATAGTCCCTTTCTAGCCTTCTTGTAGGCTCCATTCAGGTACTGGAGTGGCACATTAGGCCTCCCTGCAGCCTCCACTTACCCAGGCTGAACAACCCCTGAGAAGTGTCTCAACAAAGATCATCCTGAATGACCTGCCTGATGTGTAGCTCTGCCCACTGAGATAGCACACCTGGCAGTCACATAGGCATTGTAATGTGACTAGGGTGTGGGGCAGGTGGAGCGATGATGAACAGTATAAAAGCCCTGGGCTATGTCAGCTTACTGGGGGCAACATCAATGGGGACATCTGAGGATGGAAGCAGAAGCCCGGGAACGTCTCTCCCCCTACTCCAAGGCAGGAGCATGAGGTGGTAACTCTCTCTCCTGCTCTCTCCTTCTCCATTCTCTCTTTCTGTCTCTCCCTTTTCTTCCTTTCTCTGTTTCATTTATTCTATTCTCCTTCTCTTTACAGTCTCATCTTGATACACAGCCTTGTTTGTGCCTTAATTTCACTTGCAGCTATGTTCAAAAGGAGACGCATCTCCTTCCCAGCTTTCAGACCAAGACAGTGGTCTGAAGTGGACCAAGACAGTCTACCATCTAAATACCCCATTCAGGTTTTAAGAGTAAAAGCCTCCTTTGTGCTCATATATGTGAAGCACCATTTCAAAACAGAATCCTACTGCATAAATAAATTACCAGCCCAATATCATCATGAAGATAACAGGAATGAGGGTGGAGCATCTCCAAAGAGCAGCAGCACAAATACTAACATTCACAGTATTCCTGTGGCAGTGTGGTTCAAGCTACAGAATTATGAAGTGAATCAGGAACAGAAACAAAGGCCAGAGGTGGAGAAAGCATAGGAACCAGGCTCCAGCTGTCTCCATACCTGCTCCTATGGTAGACCAGAAATGCTTTGTACGTACAGCACAGATAATAAAAAACACATGCCAACCTTAAACGGAAAGAACACTAAACTGAACAAGTCGACAAAATACTCTCAAGTGGCATTAGCTTGCAGAGCTGCTCAAATCCATGTTATTCAGGCTGGACTAAAATTCATTTTGATGTGTTTTAGCAATTGTGTCAAAGAATTCTGAGGATAGAAGTCCACCGATACAAATCACTCCTCAGAATCAGAGCGAACCGTTTTACAGTCTAGCTCATAAAACCACATTTTGCCTATTGAGTAAGAAGACCCAGGAAATAATTTTCTAGAGTCATTGCAATTGCTTACCATGAAAATTACAGACTGCATTCAAGAAGGAGTAAGCCCCAGAAGAACCTTTGTTCATTTGCTCCACTTTCTGCTGAGCAGCTTCGGCTGCAGCTTTCTGAGCACCCTGTCTCATTTACAAGGTGACCCAGAACACAAACCCTTTTAATTAGCCTGAAAATCCAACCTGCTTTATATACATGTCTGTCAGCCCCCTTGCCTTCTGCTGCCCTTCGTTGCTATGGCAGCGTTCTCCCAACAAAGGAGGATATCTTGCAGGAGAAAAGCAGAGGCAAGATGCTCAGAGCTTTTGCATGCAGCTGGATAAATATTCATGGTGCAACTGTGCTTAAGAGCTGGTCTTTGAGTAAGTTCTAGGGCTATTGTTCACCCTCAAATAACATCCAGAGGAAACTTTTCCTTATTAAGAAGTATACAAATCCTCAGGTAGACTGTAAATGTTAAATAACCCTCTTTCCCCAAATATTAGTTGGGAAGCAGCAAGTGAGGAGATTGCTGTACAAAGGAAAATTAATCAGGTACTTGACTAGTGTGAATCAATCCGGGGAGATCTGTAAAACCTTTCCACTTTTTACTAGGTGATAATTATAATCTGGCCCATTGTACCAATGGTGCAGTCAAAACCAGAACCATTTTAACTGATGAGAAGTTATGTAATGGTCTATGAATGACTATTAATTATGTGGTACAGCTTTATTTTCTTATACAAATCACAGAAGGACATAAGTAAGTGCCTCTGAAAGTGTATTAAGCCGTTGATCTTCTAAATAATTTCCTGTTTCTCTGTGTGTGGCTTCCTCTGCTGCATCCTTCTTCATGTCACTAAATTACTTTCTTCATTTTGAGGTGGTAAAATAACCTTCAAATTAGAATAACCTTCAAAATGTCTGAACACCTCTTTGTCATCTATTCAGTGCTACAAACTGGGAATGACAAATTATTTTAGTATGGCATCATTTGAAAAAAAAAAAAAGAAAGAGTATTTTGGGATGTTGTTTTTGAACATCTGTGCTGACCAGGACTTATCTTAGCTCATAAATCTTGCAAGGATCAAACAAGATGCTGTGTCCTCAGCAGAACACTAATTACTGTTATACGTCTTTCTGTCATATACTAGCAGAGATGCAGATAGAAAAAAAAAATGGAGGGCTGGAGTGGTAGAGGTGAGCTTCAGGTTTGGTGACATGAAAATATCTCAAGAAAAGGGGAGAAACCGAGGAAAGAAAGCTGCTTCTACCTGGGTATGCAATTTAGGATTAAGGGGTTTACATTGCTCAACCAAAGTATGTGAATGTTAGTGGCAGGCCACTGTAAAGCAAGAGTGAGAATTACACCACTGCAAAGCAAATTTTGTTTTCCTCTAAATAATAAACTATAATTCTATAATTCATCCTTTAAATAACAACATTTACTTAATCTTGAAATGAAGAGCGCTTTTACCGTTGCTTAGCAACTCAGGCAATACTAACATCCTTGGCCAGGTGGTACTGAATTCCTTTTCTGAATTTCTGACAGAACCTTTCCATTCATTTAAAGCTCAATAACGTCTTCCCTGTCTCTTATGCTTTACAGCCAAGACTGCTGCATTTCTCTGCACAAGAGAGAACTTCAATTTAGGGAACGAGATTCCACAGAATTGAAAGCTGCAGTATAGTTTTTATGTGACCATGTCCCTACAGTCTCTTTGAACCATTTATGGAGAAATGCAGCTAAACTCTGTTTTAACTAAGTAATTTGGTTGATTTTCACCGACTTTTTCACTTGGTCTTTGTCCTGAACCAGATACATTGCTTATGTGAATGAGGTAGGGAAAGGAGACTTTATCTGGTATAGGAGGGAACTTCATTTTCATGCTGAGTTCCAGGAAGACATGAAGCCCCCAGCAGTGAGCTTGGTAGAGGGCCACCAAGATGGTAATGTGGCTGGGTCTGACCAAAGGGATGGATCTGGCTTACCCCAGAGGAAAAAAGGATGCTGTCTTAGTGTAAAACTAGGTTACAGAGGATATCACAACTGACTCTGGGCAGATGTAAACTGTGCAATGACATGAGAAAATTTTCCAAGAACATGGAGCAAGAACAGAAATGCCAGTGACATGCAAATAAGCAATTTTTCCCACAGGGAGAAGAGTTACGTGTTGAAAAAGGTTGCCCAAAGAGACAGTCAATTTCCTTGCTTGACTTACCTGAATGACCTCTAGAAGTCCTTTTAATGTGTTTCATGTGATTCTATGCAAGGGACACTGTGATTTCTGCACCAGGACAAATTATGGATTACATTCCCTACTGAAATATGTATGGAGATGACTAGCTCCTGTCCTGAGTCTCAGATAGCAGAACAGACCATGAGAAAGTACTGAACATCAAGAAAAAATGCTGAATATAACCAATAGCAGAGTGAGCAGCTGACAAATGTTACCGTGTAACAACATGAGAAACATCAGGATTTCATAGTTAGTTATGGGGAACCATGTGAGAGAAGGACAAGCTCCACAGGTAATCGAAGAGGAATATTAGGAACCTTTTGGAGAATGCAGTCTTGGAAGGAAACTCCCCAGGCTGCCATATGAATATCACCATGTAAGGCTGAGATGTTATATATAGGTAACCAGTATCAGAAATAATGAATGTGGTTATGAATGTAGCAAAACTGGGACCAATGAGGAAAAGTAACTTGAGTGGGTTGTTTACCTGTGAGAAGATGATGGTGGAAAAAGCGAGAAATCAAGATGGGTAGAGGGAATTGTAAGCGTGGGAAAATGGAAAGAAGTGGGGATAAAAGAGGACAGTCATGCATAAGCAAGATACTGGCTGATACAGTTGTCTGATCAAGTCAGTCTCTCTTGTCTTCTTACTAATTCCTATTCTTAATTATTTTTTTCCTGTATAATCTCACTCTCTGGCCTGTGCTTGTGTGAAGAAGTCTGCTGGCAGCCAGAGAAGGGTCTGTAGATCATAAAGGCCCAGAGTGCCAACAACTGGACATCATGGTATGCAGACATTGCCTGGGTAATTCCAGCCCTGTGTGTATGTGTTTATGCACATGCATATATATGTAATTCACTTCAAGCTGGAGTAGCTGGCAAGCAGAAGACCCATGTCTGGAAAGACTTAAGGCCTGACACGATGAGTGGGTAAGGGGCTTCCTGCCCAGACGTGGGCATCACAAGAGGCTGAGAGCCTTTGCTAAAGTCTGAGAGATTTGTAATATGCTGTGCTTGTGAGCCTAGGATGTGAGGGTGCATGTATGCCTTCATTGGTTTAAGCCTGACAGACTTGAGAGGAGGAACAGGACCCAGCTACCTGTGTTTAAGTTTATGCAAGCACTGTTGGGTTCATGCAGGTGCTTATAAAGACACCACTTGGTCTGTGTCAGTCTATGCTGCAGGCGAGGTTACTGCTGTGCGGTGTGTACCTGTGCGTCTGCAGCACATTGTCTGTTGCTACTGGCCAGACCTGCCAGAAGAGCATCAGACACAGCCATTATACTGGGACAGGAGAAACCTTGTGGTCTTGGTTAGAAAGGAAGTCTCCTGTGGCTACTGGATTCAACTCCCTTAACGGTCCCTATTACAATTCATGCAATAACCACAAATTAAGGTAAAACTGAGGCTGATACTTGGGAATGTGTCTCTGAGAGGCACACATCTTTCACCTGTAATGGAGCCCACCTTCCTGATGTACTTTTTCAGCTTGGTCAGCTTAGCCAGTGTGAGGGAGTCCCAGGTTTTGGAGAGAAGTCCAGTCCAGCACAGGAAATGCGAGTGGCTAGCTCTGTGATGAAGGAAATGAGATCAGGGCTGGAGGCTATGAGCTGTAAGTGTGAAAGGGAAAACTTGGCAGAAGTTCCTTCTGGGAAGGCTTTCAAGGACTGGAGATGAAGTGTTTTGCAGTTAGATAACATGACTCTTTTAACCTTGACATTTTCTGATTCAGACATCAGAGTATGTATTATTACTAGCAAACAACAGAAAAACAGGAAGAGAGCAGAGGGAGAGAAGTATGCAGCACGAAGTTGTTTGCTTATTCTTTTCCTAAATTGCTTAGCTGCCATGGAGATAAGCACAGCACAAATACCAAGAGGGAGCTACTCTTATTGCCACACATGTCATTTTACAGAGCTGTGTACGTTTATTACATTTTAAAATTAATATATTTTATGAGACATTGAATTTAGGAATCCTGAACACATGACTTGAGATCGAGGGCTGTCTTTCCATATTGGAGATTTTGGAATGAAGCCATACTTTATAAAAAAAATAAAAATTGATGGGTTTTGTCCTGTGTTTTGTTTTCTTCTATTTCAATAATACTTAAGGAGATGAGCAGAATCCAATGGGATGGCATTCAACAAGTCCAAGTGCCGAGTGCTGCACTTTGGCTACGGCAATCCCATGCAGAGCTACAGGCTGGGGTCGGAGTGGCTGAGAGCTCCCAAACGGAGATGGACCTGGGGGTGCTGATTGACAATATACTGCGATACTGTGATACTGTGAACTTGAGCCTCTCAAGCCACAACTCAAGGGCATCATTGCTTGTTTCATCACCAGCTTCTGCTAAGAACAGATTGACCCATCAACTCTTAAGT
Organism: Melanerpes formicivorus; assembly: GCF_026170545.1. Lineage (NCBI taxonomy): Eukaryota > Metazoa > Chordata > Aves > Piciformes > Picidae > Melanerpes > Melanerpes formicivorus. The sequence goes on along the minus strand of NW_027142367.1, from coordinate 18,643,934 downwards.
GCCATTTATATAGATGTAGCCTGATATTAGATCACCTGTTCACATGCTCAACAATGTCTGGCTCCTTACATATATGCTTCAGGTCCCAGACCATCTTAGCTGTTCTCTGCTGGACTCTCTCCAGTTTCTTCATGGCCTTTTGGTCTATATAAACTTAGGGACCCATGTCTGCGCAGAGGAGATTCATCAATAATACCAAGTAAACAAAGCTAACAACTTCCTTTAGTCTACTTGCCATGATCCTAATGTGGCTTAGTACATAATCTGCACCATGATCATTTACAGTAAGACCATGCCATCATTTCATATTCAGCCTGCCATGTCCTGTTACCTACAGGTCCTCTTTAGCAGGACTATTGTTCACGCAGTTGGTTTCAATGCTGATTCAGTCTATTTTGCTTCTCCTTACTGAGTTTCATGCTTCTGTTCTCCTCAATGATTAGTTCAGTGTTGAAGTGCTACACGTTTGTCACAGTCAGCAGAAATCTCATTTCATAAAAACAGCTGTCAGTTTGCTCAACACACTCACTTTATTAAGCCCTTTTTTTATGACACATACAAACATTTTTCAGCTTTCTGGGTTCTAGCGATAAAGCTTTTGGGATGCTAATAGAAATTCATGACTCGTCCTATTGGCTTGCACTTAAAAAATCCTAGACAACCTGACAACCTTACTTCTATATTCTGTCAAAATAAATCCTATGTACAATTATATCACTATCTTTTGCCCTGAGCTAGCTAAAATCTGTGTTTTTTGCTCATCTCTTCCCTATTTTATTTGCATGAAATGCAACATTCTTGTTCATCTCAAATACCAATGGAATATGCAGGGGAAAAAAAGTGGTGTACTGCACCTTTACTCATAGACTGCCAAAGATCCAAGTATTAGCTTTGTATCATCTGCTGTAGACAGTGGCAATTTTCTGGTGGTTCCTAAAGACATTCTGCCCTCAGTTCAAAGTGTCTCTCTTCATGGCTCAACTACATTTCAAATATATTAAGTTTATTTTGAGCCCTGTCTACTACTTGGTTAGAAGTGTCTGTAAGGTCCACAGAAATTAGTTCTTCTGACGACCTAGATACATCCCATGTATACTTTATCTGTTCTGTTTATTGGATATTCATGTCTCAAAAGTGTTAGTAAAGTGAAGATGTTACATAAACTACTCAGTTCACCATAGTGAACTGTTATGAAAGTTTTCACTTAGTACACATGCATGAACCTTGCTCTTCAAAAGTCCAGCAACGATGCAAGAATGCTGGTTTGTAAAAATAGTTATGATTGTAAATGCACTACCAAACTCTAGTTAATTAATTGCAAATATTTAGTGCAGACAAACAGAAAACAGGTGTTCTCTGCTTCTTAGATGTAATTTCCCACTTTTATCATTTCTGTTTGCTCTATGGTTGTTAAAATTGCTGCCACCAAACACTCATGCTTCATTGTTCTACCTATGACTCACATAAGTGCTTCATAAATTGCATTGATGGGAAAGCAGATGAGCACTTGAAAAGGAGGTGCAAGAATCACTAGTCATGCAATCTCCTTTTCTGGGGACTGAACTGCCTGCATTGTGAGTGACTTGTGTGCCTGTCAAGTCCACCAGATGAAAATCTTACTCTTGCATTTTTGGGTGAAATCTATTAATCAATATGCATTATTCCATATTGTTAAATAGGACCTTAATTAAGCAGCCAACTAAGCCAGAAGGCAAAAGGTAACCACCCAATACACAATGAGTTTCTTCAAAGAGAATAACATAGATTTTGTGACTTGAAGCAACATTTAGATCACAATCCATGTGCATTATCTTTCATAATGATGCAACTGGGGACAGCTATTCTGAAGCAACTATGTGAAACAAAGAATCTCTGCGTGCTACATATTGATTTTGATCAATCTGCATGAAATAAAGTGCATCAGTGTACTGGGTCAAAATCTGTCCATATTGAGCTAGCATCTTCACTATACCCTGTGTGGTTGCAGGGATTTATAGCATACCTATAAACAATTCACCTAAAGCTTAAACTGTGTAAAGTCTCTGTACAGCAGCAATTGACTTTTTTAACATTTATTTTACTTTTAAAAAATATCTTAGCAACTGAAACTGCATTTTCATTCTCAGTAAACTCAGCATAAAGGACAGCTTGTAACCTGATCTGTTGGTCAGATCACACTACCATTTAGTGGTAAAGTTAAAATGAAACATGTACAGAAAAAGAACCAAACAGAAAAGCTGAGCCCCATGAAGAGGCGTGATACATAGGGGTTTGTCTATCCTGAAGCCATCTCTGAACAGAATGCAATGCAGGTGTTTGATGCCAGGACACAAGTAAAAAAGATGAGGATGCATTGAGTGAGAAACATGTCTAGTCTGTCCAAATGCTTGCTTTTATAACCAAATATAAACCTGCCTTGCTTTCTCCCACCACTTTTCTGCACTCAAAGGCCAGATGCAAATGTAAGTCAGGTATTCATGATATCTATTCAGTATTCCTAAGGTTGGAAGAGACCTCAAAGATCATCGAGTCCAACCTGTCACCACAGACCACATGACAAGAGTAGGGAAGACACTACTGCCCACTGCAGACTTGAACTCACGACCTTCCCATTAAGGGTCTGATGAATCAGATGTCACCAGCAGGTCCCTACAGCAGTTTTCAAGAGTTCTCTTGCAGCATTTTATCCAGCTTTCTGACTTTACTTTGTAGCTGCATCACCTTGTTTATAGATTACATGTCAGTATTTCTGGCAATGGTGCTAATATACCCAAAAGAACAAAGACATTTGAGTTCACTTCTAAGCATATGTTGTTCAGATTAGTGTAGGAAGCTCTAACTAGATTAAATGGACTACAACACCTAGGCAGAACAAGAAAAAAGGGAAGTAACAAGTCAGCGTTTTTTACTTCCTGGTATCTTTTGACTCTCTGTGGTTTTCATTTAACTTAATTTTTGTCTTTTGTGCATTATCACAGTATAACTAAGGTTGGAAGAGACCTCGAGGATCATCGAGTCCAACCTATCAACACAGACCCCATCACTAGACCATGGCACCAAGTGCCACGTCCAATCGCCTCTTGAACGCCTCCAGGGACGGTGACTCCACCACCTCCCTGGGCAGCACATTCCAATGACGAACGACTCACTTGGTGAAGAACTTCCTCCTCACCTCGAGTCTAAACCTCCCCTGGCACAGCTTGAGACTGTGTCCTCTTGCTCTGGTGCAATAATAATCTCTTAAATTTCTTTCTGTAGCTCAAGAATGGAATGTACACAGCAAGCTTCGCAGGTCAAGATGCCAGTGTGTAAACCAGCCTTTGTTTTTGGCATTCATTCCACTATTTATTTCAATAAAGATAGCAATTAATCTCAAAAAATGTGTCATGATTCTACTCTACATTGTAACAAATGTCACACAAAAAAATCTGTGACTGAACAGCACACATCTGATTGGATCACTAGGAGTACGATATAAAATCCAGTACTGCACAAGTTAATCTTAGCACCACGATAAGAATGAGAATGATGATAAGCAAAAAACATTTTCATGAGCAGGGGACTTCCTTAGTAATAATCAGCAATGTACATGCATATTCTACATATTTACCATATTGCTTTTGCCAGATTGGTGCAGTGACTGTTTTATATGCCACAATTGTTAAGATACAGATTTACAATTGCCATCACTACTGGCTGAAAATGAAAAGCTCATAGAACTTTGGAGTTTAAAAAGAATTCTAACTACTAGCTAACCTGTTGTGATACACTCAAGTCCATAGTCCCTGACTCAATTCTACTCTTTGCAGAAAGTATGAGATCTTTTTAGTGTTCCCAGCAATCAAGATGTTCGGACTGCCGGGGATGTGGTGGAATCGCCATCACTGGAGGTGTTCAGGAGGAGACTTGACAGGGCGCTTGGTTGCATGGGTTAGTTGATTAGGTGGTGTTGGATGATAGGTTGGATGTGATGATCTTGAAGTTCTCTTCCAACCTGGTCTATTCTATTCTATTCTATTCTATTCTATTCTATTCTATTCTATTCTATTCTATTCTATTCTATTCTATTCTATTCTATTCCATTCCATTCCATTCCATTCCATTCCATTCCATTCCATTCCATTCCATTCTAACCAATGTGTGATCTGCTGCTTCTCGCATGTGTCTTACCTTGCAGTCAACAGATGCAAGTTTCTTTTGCAGGGTAGTTACAGACTGAATTTCAGGTTCTAATGTGGACAGTTATAGTTTATCCATATCAAAAGTGAGCAGAAAACGATGGTTAATTTCTAGAAAGGTTTAATTATGGAGGCAAAAGTCTGACATACTACTAGTTGTGACACCTTCAAATTATTGTGGGAATTAGATGAAGTAAGTCAAACACCCTGTTTAACAGTGGACCCATCTCATACTGCTCTTTTTTAATTAAATCTTTTTGTTGGGATAATGGCAGCATTAGCTAGTTCCTGTTTGTTGATGCCATTTGCTGTGAGAAAGGACCTGAGGATCCTCATGGACAATATGCTGTGTCAGCATTGCATCTCTGTGGTGAAGAAGGCCAAACAATACTGAAACTGCACAAGCAAGAGTGAAACCAGCATGAAGAGAGAAGTGCTTTTCCCCCCTCTATTCAGCACTGCTGAAATTGTACCAAAAGTACTCTGTCCCATTTTTTGACTCCACCATGAGAAAGATATTGGCATACTGATGCAGAAGGATCATTAGATGGTTAGAGAGCTGAATACTTCATGTGCAAGGAAAAGCTGAGCATATTATTCGTGCTATCTTTAGAAGGGAAGTGTAAGAGATGAATCTTGTAGCTTTCTTCAACTACTTAAAGAGAAGGCTTAGAGAAAAGCTTAGAGAAAAGGTTGTGCAGGGAGGTGGTCGAGGCCCCGTCCCTGGGGGTGTTTAAGAGCAGGCTGGATGAGGCTCTGTCCAGCCTGATCTAGTGTGGGGTGTCCCTGCCCATGGCAGGGGGGTTGGAACTAGATGATCCTTGTGGTCCCTTCCAACCCTGAATGAAACTATGAAAACAAAGGCATGCTTCACAGGAGATGATGAGAAGCAATGGACAGAAGCTGTAATGTGAAATTCTAACTCATTGATAGGGAAAAATTACACTTACTGAGATAGCTGAGAAACATCACTGCATTTCAAGCTTCAGAAATGTTTTAGATTTAATTGGCCAAGGCCCTAAATAATGCAATCTAAGCTGGCTCTGCTTTGAGGTGGAGCTTGTACTAGCTCCTCACGAGTCCCTTTCAATGTACGCAGTTCTATAATTCTATGATCCTGCTAACCGATGCTGCAGCAAAATTAACATCCTTCCTCACCGCAATGAGGACAGATTATTTAGATGTTTGGTTTTTTGAAGCAGTGAAATAATTTAGTAGTCCAGGAGTGGTATCCAACAGATAAAATAAATACATATGGAAGCAGAAAAAACATGCATCACCCAGCAGAGAGAAAAGCCCTAGCGTGATGAATTAAATGTTTTATGTTGGAGAATGAAGCTATTTTTCTTAGCATTTCTTGGACTTTCCTATTACAAACCCAGCATCACATTGCAAGATAAACCAACCAAAACAACAAAGGTTAATCATTGTCTGCTGGGCATTTTCCATTAATGATTTTTATCCTGACAAAAAAATCCATTTTGTATCATAGGAGCTTTAGTGAAAAGGACCAAACAGGTATTAAACTTTTTTAATAAGACTTGAACACATAAACAAATCCAACATTGCTAGTATGGAGGAGGGGAATATTGTAGTCCGTTTTCAGGACTTTTGGTGGACAAAAAGCTCAACATGAGCTCTCAATGTGCACTTGCAGCCCGCAAAGCCAATCAGCTCCTGGGCTGCATCAGAAGAAGTGTGGCCAGCAGGTCGAGGGAGGTGATCCTCCCCCTCTGCTCAGCTCTGGTGAGACCCCACCTGGAGTACTGTGTCCAGTTCTGGAGCCCCTATTACAAGAGGGATGTGGAGGTGCTGGAAGGTGTCCAGAGAAGGGCCACAAGGATGATCAGAGGGCTGGAGCACCTCTCCTATGAGGACAGACTGAAGGAGTTGGGGCTGTTCAGTCTGGAGAAGAGAAGGCTCTGAGGTGACCTAATTGTGGCCTTCCAGGATCTGAAGGGGGCCTACAGGAAGGCTGGGGAAGGACTTCTCAGGATCTCAGGTAGTGATAGGACTAGGGGGAATGGAATGAAGCTGGAGGTGGGGAGATTCAGGCTAGATGTGAGGAGGAGGTTCTTCCCCATGAGAGTGGTGAAACCCTGGAATGGGTTGTCCAGGGAGGTGGTCGAGGCCCCGCCCCTGGGGGTGTTTAAGAGCAGGCTGGATGAGGCTCTGGCCAGCCTGATCTAGTGTGGGGTGTCCCTGCCCGTGGCAGGGGGGTTGGAACTAGATGATCCTTGTGGTCCCTTCCAACCCTGAATGAAACTATGAAACTATGAAACTATGAAACTATGAGATGTTAGCAGAATAGCTGGGGAAACAAATAACTTCAGAATCAAACTACAGTGATGCACAGATTTACCTAAATCAGACAGGATTTGGTGCTTAGTCCCCACTAGACAACTCCATAATTGCAGTTCCTCTCAGCATAATTAAATTCTTCTACTTGACAAGACCACAGAGGCATTCTATATTAGCTAAAATGAGATCTCTGCATGCAGATGTAGACTCTTCCAAAAGTAACACTGTGTCAGCACTCAGCTGAACACACTCCATAGTTGTCCATAGCACTGACAAGAACCAGCGCACTCTTCATGAGACACCGCTGTGTATTGTCCCAGTGCATTTGGCAAAGTCTTCTGTCTTGCAATACATTGTGTGAGAAGGGAATTGCTGACACACAGTGAGCTGTTGCCAGAAGGAAAGCAGTAAAACTATTATTAGGTTTTTCATAAGGGAACCCTTTGGGTATTGTATTCAGAGAGATAAAAAGTTCAATTTAATTACTGGAACCACTTGTCCGAAGCATGTTCTTATCTGTAGCACAGCAGAACTAGGTAAATGCTTATCTCCTGCTGTGGCAGCTCAGTGATTCAGAATGGTCAATATTCCTACTCCCCATTGCTGTACCTACTATCCATCCTCAGCTGTCACAACCAATCAACTTTAAAAAAGAATGGGGCAATTCAAAAGGAGATTGAGAGGGCTAGAAGAATGACTGTGAGCAAGACACCAGAACTACTGAAAGCAGGATAATGAATGCTAGCTGATCCTGAGAAAGCACAATGAGCATGCAGGCACAGTGTCCTTGGTAGAGCTCTAGAAAGGTAAAATGCCTACCAGGAATGACAGGCTTTCTGCCTCTTCTCACTTTACCTGCAACCTAGAAAAACATTACCACTACTCATTTCAGAAGCTGAGACAGTTATCAAGTATGTAATTTGTATGGATGCTCTGAAAATGTATTAACTAGAGTTTGCATAATGGTTTGAATCTGCAAAGTTAACAGTTTCCCTTTGATCCATTTGTACTACAATTTAGTGGGAACAAGGAAGAAACATCTTTAGTAGCGCTGCCCTAGAGCAGGCAGAAGCACTTACTGGTATCTGTGAACAGATGGCAAGATCAATAAATAATACTAAAGATGACTTGAAAGAATGCTGGATTTTTAGAATAAGGGTGTTCTGCTCCCCTGCCCTTTCTCCAGATTTTCTCTTTTTTGGCTCTCTTTCCCTTCCTTTGCTTTAATATTCATCCCTCATGCCAGTTTGCTTGTAGGTTTGTTGTTTGTTTATTTTTTTTTCCTCTTCTTCCTTTCCGTATTTTCTTTTTTAGGAGACTGGAGGAGGATGGTAGTGTGGCAGACAGTGGCAGACAGCAGATGCTTAGAGAACACTCTGATGATCTCTTCCCAGATGAGTGTTTAAAAAACACATTTGAAGAATGCTACCTGACCGAGGAGTGAATAAAAATTATAATGAGGCTGTTCACAAACAATTTCTTTTCACATTTTGGTACCTCAGAAGTCCTTTCCAAGCTGCCCATGCAGATGGTTATTTCCCCTGAGCTCCACCAGAAGTGGTGCTAAGGAGATAAATAACTTTCTCATGAAATACACAAAAGAGTGAAGCATTTTGAAGCCTATTGTAGAAAACAGAATTGGTTTAGGTATTCTGCCTCTCCTTCACTACAGTGTCACCCTCATAAACCACTATAAATTGCCCTATAAATTGCTCTTAAAAAATTTGTCACTGCATGCAATTTTTTTTGTGTGTCTGGTGTGCTAAATATATTTCTGGATCCGATTTTATTGGCACATAATATTCAGAGCAGCAGAGCCTGGTCACCTAAGCTTTCATTTCTAAACTGGTGTACAGCAACGTAAACATTTGATATAGATCATCAAGACTGCAGTGAACAACCTGCAGCGTGTAGGATCTTGAGCAGGATGTTTGTTTGGTCATAATGACAAGCTACAAACAAAGTCTGTTTCAAGTGGCTGATAAAACAGTGATGCAAAGTATAAAAGGAAAAGCAGAAATACTGCCAGCTTCTGCAGTCCTCTCAGGATCGGGTGATCATTTTTTTTTGGCTGGACCTGATACAAGTTTTATGTGAAAAAATTCAGTCTTTCACAAAGGTCAGCCCTGATTTGCGATTTCCTACCAGCAAAGCTTTCCTACTCCCATGAGAGCTATGCGGTCTGATCTCAGGACAGCACTGGGATCTAGAAAAAGTGGTGGTTTGGGTTTTTGTAATAAAATGTTCTTTCTAAAAAAAGCATTTCACTGACATCACTTTATTTATGGCATGAAGGCCAACTCAGCTAACTTGTTTTAAGGCACATATCCAAATATTCATGAGACTGAGGAGGACCTGGAACAGTGGAAAAGTGATGAGAGGTAAAGAAAAGAGACAGGAAACTTTCAGGGTTCTACAGCAGTTGTGGTTTGCAATACATAGCAGTACTACAACAAGTAGGGGACACAGTCTCAAGCTGTGCCAGGGGAGGTTTAGACTCAAGGTGAGGAGGAAGTTCTTCACCGAGCGAGTAATTTGTCATTGGAACAGGTTGCCCAGGGAGGTGGTTGAGTCATCGACCCTGGAGGTGTTCAAGGGGAGATTGGACGTGGCACTTGGTGCCATGGTCTAGTCATGGGGTCTGTGTTGATAGGTTGGACTCGATGATCCTCGAGGTCCTTTCCAACCTAAGTCATACTGTGATACTGTGATACTGTGATACTGTGATACTGTGAAGTAAAGCTGCTGAAGTGGTAGCCTCTTGATTCCTATCTATACAGGCTGCTTATAATAGTGAATAAAATTACAAAGAAAAAAAACCCAAACATTTATATACTTTACAAATAAAATAACTACATAGGAATATACATTTTAGTTATATCTTTATTTATATGCTGTATTTTGTTTCTCAGTGCATACCTCTGTCTTATCAGTTACCAGAGTACTCTTTAAAGGTCTAAAAGGGCAAAATGAGAGAATGTTAAATTGACTTTGCACAGATATTCTCTCCTCTCTGCAATACAAAATCTGAAAGAGACTAGAGAATTGTAAGAAATTGTAAAGTATGAAGTGTGATGTGCCAGGTTTTCTTTGGCGCATGAAGAGGAACTACACTGAACACTAGGGAAAAAGGGAGCTCCTCTCTAAGTTGTTCTTAAGCAATGCAATACTGTATGTGCTATTTCATTTGGCTCTTCTTGTTACCAAGTACTGATGTCCCAGAGAGATTTGAAAATGGAGAGTTCAAATGACCTAATTTCAGAAAAGATACATTACAAAATAAAACAGGAACAGCCCAGATCTCTTATTTAAAAGATCATAGTATCATAGTATCATAGTATCATTCAGGGTTGGAAGGGACCACAAGGATCATCTAGTTCCAACCCCCCTGCCATGGGCAGGGACACCCCACACTAGATCAGGCTGGACAGAGCCTCATCCAGCCTGCTCTTAAACACCCCCAGGGACAGGGCCTCAACCACCTCCCTGGACAACCCATTCCAGGGTTTCACCACTCTCATGGGGAAGAACCTCCTCCTCACATCCAGCCTGAATCTCCCCACCTCCAGCTTCATTCCATTCCCCCTAGTCCTATCACTACCTGAGATCCTGAGAAGTCCTTCCCCAGCCTTCCTGTAGGCCCCCTTCAGATACTGGAAGGCCACAATTAGGTCACCTGGGAGCCTTCTCTTCTGCAGACTGAACAGCCCCAATTTCAAATGCTTTGGTCTTCCTGACTCCCCAAGAGTCTTTGCTACCTTGAGTGATTGCATCACTATGCCCATCTTTTGATCTTTGAAAATGTGAAGTAAATACTCTATTAGCAACCTTTCAATGAATGAACATTTGAGTGACTCCCTTATTAACATACAGATTGCAATATAAACAAGCAAGAACGTAATTACTGTAGAAATATTTCCTGAGCAGAATGCTAAGTAATGCAGTCTTGGAGCACTAATGAAGTTCCCTCTGCCTGTGCACATATTCATGTGTGATATGAAAAACACAGGTGTGATTTTGAAATGTGCTTTGGAAAGTTTCACACCATGGAAATTCAAATGTTCGTGTGGGTGGAAGTTCGCATTGTAGGCATAATCGAATTTGTCTGATTAGGATACTGCTTCAGCTGTAGTAACAGTCGTATCCTGTGCCATTATTGAATTAACACAAAGAGCAAGCTAAGTGGAAAGGTAATGTAATTACCATCAACACACTTGAGACCCAAACCCCATTGCTAAATTATCCAGAAAAGCTGTGCTCCATCAATTACAACCATTAATCCCAGTATGGCACGCTTGCATTTTGTTATCTCAGGACTATGTCCTTCCTTTAATCTCATGAATTTGTATTCTGGGAATTTTTTCTGATGGTTCAGTTGCAGCATTCCTATCTTAAATGTTAGAACAATTTTATATCTCTGAATTGGATTAATGGTACAACTTCCTGATAGTCCCTCTGCTAAGCTGGAAATGGTACAGAATCACACAATCACTACAGTTGGAAAAGAACTTTCCAGCCTAACCATTATCTAGCGTGCCCAGTGTCACTTCTACACCGTATCCTTGAGCATCATATCTAGATGGTTTTAATAATAAATAATAGACAGAAATAATAAACTGGTGATGAGTAGTTTTTATACAGTTTCAATCTGTCCCTTCTGTATCCTCATCACTTACTGTTTCTGCTGCTTGTCTCTGCCTTGCATTAAGTATTAAAAAATAATTTAGTGTTAGTTTTGGTGCCTTTTGAAAATTAAGACTCGTATACTATGTCCACAGTTTTAGGATGCTTTTATGTTTAATCTACCAGCACTGATTATCTTGACTGTTTTCATAATTTCTCATAGTGGTCCTTGCTTTTACTTTGTTGTTGTTGTTGTTGTTGTTGTTGTTTGGCTTTTTGTTTCATTTTGGCTTAGTTTTTTGTTTGTTTTTTTTACACCACTGATTAGCCATCCTAGTTCCTTTCAGGCCTCTCCAAAGTTCTTTCCAGTAAATGGTATGCATTCTGCATTGCCAGTGTAATGTTCAGAATGCTCTCTGGGAGGGTGATTTATTTCATTGATTGCCTCTTTTTAAAAAATCAGACTCAGGAAACAATTTCTGTTGGGAAGTCATTGTTTAGAGTCACCTACTCCAAGCAGAGCCAACTACAAAGCTAGATTGGGTTGGCCAAGGTCATATCCTTGATGGTTTTGAAAACTTCCAAGGACAGGCACTCACTCTGTCACTGCTCTTAGTAGTGCTTAACCCTGCTCTTAGAAAAGATTTCTTTCCCCATGTCCAATCAAAATTTCCTCTGCTACTACTTGAGACTGTTGCCTCCTGCCCTTTTGCTGCGCTCTGCACTCTCCCCTGTTAATGGCATCCCTCTTGAAAATGAATGGGTGCAGACGATTTCTTACATGCACACTCTGCATATGTTACAGTAATTTTTGTAGGATGACTCTTCCACAGTAATATTCTGAATTAGGTCCTCATACACTTTTCAAAACCAGGCCAATAGATGTTGATGGTATCTAAACAATAGTCATGATCCATCACATTTAGGTAGTATATATCATCTATTGTGTTTCCTGAGGGTACTGATGACCCTTAGTGTGCCTAGGTAGTGTCACGTTAATGCATATTGAAACGCAGTAGCACTCCCTCTGGTTTCCTTTCACGGAAAAAGCAATAAATCCTTATAACCAACTTTCCCCTTTACTCTTTTTGCAAATGCAAGTGTTTTTATTGCTGGATTGCAAGTGGTAAAAGTATCTGAGGAGAAGGACAGCAGGCCAGATTTTAAATACCCAGAAATAAATAAGCTGGATCAATATACTGTAACAGATTGTTTTGCTCATTAGAAGGTAAAAATAAAAAGGAAACTTGTCAATCCACCAAAAACCTAGCCTTTCAGTATGGATATAATTGGAACACACTGTCAAAAACAACTTTGAAATTAAATTCACAACAGCTGGTACTCAATACACTTCATGACAGGTCATCAAAGATAAAAATTTACCTCTACATGTTACTTCGTTCATCTCTGTCAGGTGCTTCAAAACACCCAGGATTTTTAAAGCAGTGTTAACTCTTCCAGGTTAGGATAACACACAAATCATGCCTTAATCTTAATGGGAGTCTTTTCCTTTGCAGGAAAAACAGAAACAAGGCTTCATGAAGAGGAAGGTCCCTTTTAGCATAACTCTTCCTATGGTTTTATAGAAGTGCAGAAAAACATTTCAACGAATAGGCTCAGGCTAGGCCTCCAGACTGAACATGCCAAAATTCTTTACTCATAATTGAATGGGTGATATTACCATTAGGGCTGTCATGATGCTGCTTTTTGATCATCTCATGTTTTAAGAGTAAGACTGTATTACATGATTCATCTAATAGCTGAGTAACATTTCAAGGGAAGGTCTATTTCATCAGTATTGGAAGTAAAATATTCCTTTCAGCCAACAAGTCCAATCTATAATTTTTGTCAGTTTCAGTTTATTAAATGTGTGCCACAGAGTAAGATTTCCTTTCTTTTTGCAGCTGACTCAGAGTTACAAAATAAAATACAGAGCTGTATTCTTTTGACCTACTATCTCTGACCTGTGAGATAAACTGACACCACTTCTGCCTGAGGAACAGTTCAACTAATTGTTGAGTGATGGCTGTGACACAGATGGCACCCGATTTTGTTCCCAAGGTAACTCTCCCAAATGAAGTGATTCAGAATCAATCATTTGTTTTATGGGCATACAGCAGGTGTTCTGTGCTGCACATGGGGAAAATAGACATTTTTACTGAGGGTTATCCTTTTATGAAAATATCCTTTCACCTTCCTTTGAGATGCAGAAAGAGCACTATCAGTATTATAGCTGAAAGGAATATAATGGTTTCAATAGGAAGGATACTCAGGAATCTCCCTTTTGCTTGGTATGTGTTCCTTGGGACTAATGTGAACTTAAAAAGCTGTAATAAAACTACAAAGAAATACCTTCTTATTTCCTTTTTCCTTCAACAAAATTATACAGCCTTTCCTTGTGCCTCTAAATCCATAAATAATCAATAAGCTATTTTATATTTACAATACATAACAGAGGACATCTTATAAAATATCAATGTTAGACAGTTAGGACACAGTTAATTTCCCAGGGAAGCCTACTGGATTTCTGTGCTTCTGGTCAGGGAAGCTGAACAGCATTTATTGCACTGGACTTGTTGATGAAGCAAGCAAATGCTTCTACATAAACAATTACATATGCTTTTTTCCTATTGAGATGAAATTAGGGGGGAAAAAAAGAGGTAGAATTTGTTCCTCTTACACAGATGAAGAAAGCCTACTTGTTTTCTTTTCTTTCATGTTTCATAGTTTCATAGTTTCATAGTTTCATTCAGGGTTGGAAGGGACCACACGGATCATCTAGTTCCAACCCCCCTGCCATGGGCAGGGACACCCCACACTAGATCAGGCTGGACAGAGCCTCATCCAGCCTGCTCTTAAACACCAAACACTTATAAAACACAAACCCTAGCCCTGTATTATCATGTATCTGAACAAGAAAATAAAGAGTACCTTCTTCAGTGCACTGAGTTATCTGTAAGGCTGAAACAAGTACATGTTCTTTGAATTGTTGCTTACTTTGTAGGTGTACAAAGCATTCCCTGATTCCCATGAGGTTTTCCACGCAAGTAACCCCCTCAGAATTTGACTTACTAATTCTAAAGAAAGACACAAAATTTTGGAGATGGCACAAAAGAAGTGTTTTTAACCTTGCTAAAGAAATAAATATTAAGAGCTCCATGAAGAGTTACTCTTCCACTTATTTTCTGGGATGCTTTTTTGAAGACTCTCACCAAAGGTTTTTCATTTATAATAAATCAGGAATTTTTTTAGCTCAGAGCTGTGAAGAAAATCTGTGATTGAATTTCATGAAATGGACTTTTCTCTTAAAGCTAGTTCCTGTTTAATCCAACCACCAATCAGCATTGGCATAAATTCCTATGAGACTGAGAAGATCCTGTCAGATTAATGTAAAGCTATGAGACATCCCTTTCAGATTTATTGCCATTTCACAAGTTTAAAAATGTGCAATAATTTTTGTCTGGTTTATCAGTTGGTAATGTTCCTTATTATTCCAATTACTTCTTTGACATTGTTTTGTTTCTTGAAGGTTTGGAGTGTGTGATGGGTTGACCTTGGCCAACAGCCGAACTCCTAATCCATCCACTCACACCCTGCTAATGGAAGGGTGAGAAAATGGGAAGAAAAGGAATGAGAAAGCTTGCTGGTAGAGATGAAAACAGAGAGATTGCTTAGCAATTGCCTTCATGGGCAGAGCAGACTTGATTTGGGGAAAATAAGCTTAATTTATGGCCAATTGAAATTAATATTTAATTAGTTATTTTGTAGCAGGAAACAAAAAGACAAATAATAAAACAACTACATTCCTTCTCCCCTTCCCAGGTTCAGTGTCACTCCTTCAGTTCTGACTCCTTTCCCCAGTGGATCAAGGAGGTGGGGAACAGGGGAAGGTGGTCAGTCAACAGCAGGTCTCTCTGGTACTTCCCCCTCACACTGTCCCCCTGCTCCAGAGTGAGTTCTCCCCATAGGCTTCAGTTCTTCATGAACTGCTCAAGCATGGGTACTTTGCACAGGATGCAGTCCTTCAGGATGAGCCTGCTCCTGTGTGAGTCCTTCACAGCCTGCATTTCCTTCAGAACCTGTACACCTGCTGTGGCATGGAGTCCTCTACAAGCTACAGTGTAGTTCTTCCCAGGGGCTGCAGGGAAATACCTCCTGGGCACCTTTGCCCAATGCAGTGTGATCCAAGAGCTAACAAATCTCTCTGTGAAGAACTTCCTCCTCACCTCGAGCCTAAACTTGCCCTGGTGTGGCTTGAGACTGTGTCCTCCTGTTCCAGTGCCGATTGCCTGGGAGAAGAGACCAACCCCCTCCTGGCCACAACCACCCTTCAGGTACTTGTAGATAGCAATGAGGTCACCCCTGAGCCTCCTCTTCTCCAGGCTAAACAATCCCAGCTCCCTCAGCCTCTCCTTATCTTTGCTTAAACATATATTGCTCTTAGTAACTGATTGCATTGGCTAAAAAACCATACTGAACAACTTGCTCATAATAAAATAGAATGTATTATAATTGAAAAACTCAAGATTTGACTGATTGACTAGTGTGTGTTAATCTAAAAGTCTTCTCTTCCTTCATATATCAAACTATTCTACCTCCATTATTCCTGTCCATCATACACCCTTACAGACATATTCAAATCTCATTGGGGTGGGAATCCTAAAGCAGAGGAAGTGTGTTATCGGCTGAAGTCTAGTGTGGCAGCACCCTGTGGTGGGCAGAGGTGGGGGTCAAAAGTTGCACAGACCCCAAAGACTTCTGCCCTCAGCTCTGCCTGTCTCACAAGATAGATCTTTTGGTAGGCTGGATTTTATTAGGATTGCCTGCATAGTGATGTGTCATGGCAGAAGAGTAATGTGGTTTTCAGTCTGTTGATACAGGCAATTTGGATCCTCTGATAAATATCTCATTTGAGGTTAGAAGCTCTGTAATTGTAATTCTGCATTTCCAGTTCCTGTGTTTCCTCATTTGGAATAAAAGTTTACTAATATTTTGGTTTTATGCATTAAAGTGAAATTCCTGAATTTAAAAGAGAAGAGAATTTTTCATTCATGGGACCAAAATACTCCCTGGGGATGATGCATCTTTCAAGATTGGGTTTACACAATGTACTTCTGCCCCATTTGCAAAAATAATCAGGATATGACAAAAACCAACCACCACCCTGATGTAAGATGAGATTCAGCCATTGTTAAGGTACTCTAATACAGCAATCCTTTAAGTCAATAGGTAGACCCATACTAATTTCCATTAGCACAACTAGCAAGCTCCTGAAGATTCAGAACAGAAATCCTATTGCCCTGAAATACCCAAGGCTTAAAACATCAGAGTTCATGCCAGTAAAGATAAGGCACAACCTTTAGCCATAGCCTGAGCCAGTGCCTCAGAGAGAGCAGTTGAGAATCAATTCAGTCACTTTGGCCCTTCTATAGTTAAGCCCTAGGTTGTTTTGCTGATTCCTTTCAGCAGATTCCTTTTGCTGATTCCTTCCTTTGTGTTCAGAAGCTCACTCCTCCAGATGTCCAAGAATTTTCCTCTCTCTATATATGCATGATTGGCATCTTCAGTTTGTTCTTTCATCATTCTCAGTCCTCTCTTGTTGCAGAACTCCACAACAGATGTTTCATTTTTCCTCGTACCTTGCTTTACCTCCAAGAAACCTTGAAAACTTTGCTGCTCCATACAGGAGAGAAAGGCTAATCATTGCAACCCATGAATGACTAGAACAGAAGGTTATTTAACAGTCTTCATGAGGAAAGTGTTGTTGGGATTTTTCTTTGTGGGACAATGGTTAGTCCGCACCTTGAGTACTGTGTCCAGTTCTGGGCCCCTCAGTTTAAGAAGGACATCGAAACACTTGAGCGTGTCCAGAGAAGGGCAACAAGGCTGGGGAGAGGCCTTGAACACAAGCCCTATGAGGAGAGGCTGAGGGAGCTGGGATTGTTTAGCCTGGAGAAGAGGAGGCTCAGGGGTGACCTCATTGCCCTCTACAACTACCTGAAAGGTGGTTGTAGTCGGGAAGGGGTTGGTCTCTTCTCCCAGGCAACCAGCACCAGAACAAGGGGACACAGTCTCAAGCTGCACCAGGGGAGGTTTAGACTCGAGGTGAGGAGGAAGTTCTTCACCGAGCGAGTCATTCGGCATTGGAACGGGCTGCCCAGGGAGGTGGTTGAGTCATCGACCCTGGAGGTGTTCAAGAGGAGATTGGACGTGGCACTTGGTGCCATGGTCTAGTCATGGGGTCTGTGTTGATAGGTTGGACTTGATGATCCTCGAGGTCTCTTCCAACCTTAGTTATACTGTGATATTGTGATACTACTCTCTAAAAAAGCTGGGGAAAAAATCCTTTTCTGTTGTAACCAACCTTTTTGGTTAGGTATTTTCCTCATTTTTCTTTGCATGGTTCATATACTTAGTGTGTCTCTTTTCCTAAGATATTTTTTTCCCAGGGACAGTACAGCTGGTGAGAGACAGCTCTTTTTATACCGTCAAAATAAATGTCTTCACCCTTTCTTGCCCCTCCAACAATGTGTAAATTTTTGGCCATGTGAACACAAACATGAAGTTTTGGTGATGCCAGGTGCTAGCATAAGGATATTTCTTAAAATATGGTACTGAGGAAGGTTCCACTAATCAGCTGGTTGAGAAAGACTACAGAAACTGATAAAGATTTTATTTATTTAACAGAACATCCATGAGATCTGTTAAATCAACAGAATCACCAAGGTTGGGAGAGACCTCAAAGATCATCAAGTCCAACCTGTCACCACAGACCTCATGATTAAACCATGGCACCAAGTGCCATGTCCAATCCCCTCTTGAACACCTCCAGGGATGGTGACTCCACAACCTCCCTGGGCAGCACATTCCAATGGCTAACAGTAGAAAATAGCCTCCTAAAACACATGCATGGTAAAAGCATAACAGTTTCTGGCCCACTTCAAAGATACATGCAATTTCATCACTGATTATATCAGAGGATCAAATCAGTTGTTCTGTGAGAAGAGACAGTAAAAAAATTAAAATTAGGATCTCTCACAGAACAGAAATGGATAAAGATATATTTTTTGACTAAGTTTACCATACAGATCGAATGGCAAATTTCATACTGCACTAAAGATAAGTACAATGTTGTTCCTATACTATATGCTACTAGGCTGCACTTAGCAATGCAATGTAAATGCATACTTCATGTTTGGTGGAACTTCTCTTTCGCCCTACATAACCCTATAGGAAATCCCAAGTCCCTTCCCTTCCCTTCCCTTCCCTTCCCTTCCCTTCCCTTCCCTTCCCTTCCCTTCCCTTCCCTTCCCTTCCCTTCCCTTCCCTTCCCTTTCCCTTCCCTTCCCTTCCCTTCCCTTCCCTTCCCTTCCCTTCCCTTCCCTTCCCTTCCCTTCCCTTCCCTTCCCTTCCCTTCCCTTCCCTTCCCTTCCCTTCCCTTCCCTTCCCTTCCCTTCCCTTCCCTTCCCTTCCCTCTTTTTTTCTTTTCTTTTCTTTTCTTTTCTTTTCTTTTCTTTTCTTTTCTTTTCTTTTCTTTTCTTTTCTTTTCTTTTCTTTTCTTTTCTTTTCTTTTCTTTTCTTTTCTTTTCTTTTCTTTTCTTTTCTTTTCTTTTCTTTTCTTTTCTTTTCTTTTCTTTTCTTTTCTTTTCTTTTCTTTTCTTTTCTTTTCTTTTCTTTTCTTTTCTTTTCTTTTCTTTTCTTTTTTTTCTTTTCTTTTCTTTTCTTTTCTTTTCTTTTCTTTTCTTTTCTTTTTCTTTTCTTTTCTTTTCTTTTTTCTTTTCTTTTCTTTTCTTTTCTTTTCTTTTCTTTTCTTTTCTTTTCTTTTCTTTTCTTTTCTCTTTTCTTTTCTTTTCTTTTCTTTTCTTTTCTTTTCTTTTCTTTTCTTTTCTTTTCTTTTCTTTTCTTTTCTTTTCTTTTCTTTTCTTTTCTTTTCTTTTCTTTTTTCTTTTCTTTTCTTTCCTTTTCTTTCCTTTTCCTTTCCTTTTCTTTTCTTTTCTTTTCTTTCCTTTTCTTTCCTTTTCTTTCCTTTTCTTTCCTTTTCTTTCCTTTTCTTTCCTTTTCTTTCCTTTTCTTTTCTTTCCTTTTCTTTTCTTTCCTTTTCTTTTCTTCTTCTCCTTTTTCACTAGTCAGAGAAACGAAAGGTAGCTTTCCCTCCAAAACAACAAGCAGTGCTGACTATGCTCACAGTTCTCTCCCTTTATATCCAGCATGATCTGTTTCCCAATACAGTAAGCCCCTCCAGGCAGGTGGCTGTACATCTCCTCCTGCCGGCCTTCCCTGTCTGAGCACAGAGGGACAGAGCTGTGAGAGCTGAAGTGCATTTAGCAAAGGACTCTTACCCAGCTCGAGCACAGCCCCCCCTGTCCCAATGGGTCCTGCAGTGAACTTCTAGCTAATTAAGATGCTCAACCATGTCTATAGTAATAAAGAAAATAGGTTTTTTCTTACTCTGCACTTCACTGTGTTTCACAATAACTGGAGCAAAAAGCGTGAACAACTGTCATTGCATTCAAAGATGTAGTCTTGATAACTTTGTAACATCAAAAGAGCAAGAGCCCTCTTTTAATTCCTCTCCCATCTTCTAAGACAAAAACAAAGTTTCTTTTTTAATTTATGTGTCCACCATTGTATCAATGGGACTGGCTAACCTTTTAATTGTAACAGCTGCCTGGAGGGAGAAACACTGCCTTGTCCCTTAATAACACAAACCTGTATCTAGGCATGTATGCAGCTGGCAGGGTTACAAACCGGGAAAGATCATAGTATCATAGTATCATAGTATCATAGTATCATAGTATCAGTAAGGGTTGGAGGGGACCACAAGGATCATCTAGTTCCAACCCCCCTGCCATGGGCAGGGACACCCCACACTACATCAGGCTGGCCAGAGCCTCATCCAGCCTGGGCTTAAACACCTCCAGGGATAGGGCCTTGACCACCTCCCTGGACAACCCATTCCAGGGTTTCACCACTCTCATGGTGAAGAACCTGACATCTCTACACCATTTTGCTTTCTCATTTCCTCATTGTGTCAGCGGCTGGCTCTGTCATCTCTTTCACACAGATAGTTCAGGTTGACCATACAATTTCAGCATCTCATCAGCAGTGAGTGTAATTAAGACTTCAGCTTGTCTCTGGAATTCATACCATCACAGTCTTCTGCAAACGTCAACAAAATGCATGCTTTTAGGCACATTATGAAAAAAGGTGTGTGTGGAGGAAGAAATACTTTTCAGAGCATTTGAAATGCAAAGAAACTGTTAATCCAGAAGATTCACTTCTGTGCACATCAGATTTACCTTTCCTTTCAGCAGCTATTTGTTATACAAATAGCCCTTGTGACCTTTCAGAGTCTCTTTCATCACCATATTTTGTGTCCATAGGTCTCTTGACTGAGGCATTTCTTTACTCTCAAGTTCTCAAGATTTCTCCAGCTCAAGGCTTATCCCAGAACTGTATTTTGTTACATGTCTTTCTGTCTCAAACGTGCATTCAGAGTCATTACAAAAGTTATTTTCTCAAGTTTTTCAGGTCTGTAATTTGAAGAATGACAGAAAAACAATTACTCATGCCCAAGAGCAGAAAATAACACTCATTACATTGCCTTCTTTTGCCTTTGTGATTCCTGCCTATTTAAGAGTGGCAGTAGCACACTGAGTTTTAAATTGGCACTCAGCATACTTCTTACTGATCCATAGCTCTCTGTGTGTGTTTAGATGCTTTTTTTTTGAACAAATATAATGCAATTAGACCAATCAGAGGCCACTCACTCAAAGCTGTCTTCAACCAAAGTTGTCTGCACATGTTGCACTCAAACAAAACGGAAACCAGCAAGAGGGCAATGACCACCTAATGTCTAGCCAGAAACGTCTTTCTCTGGCAAGTTTTGCACATCCAGAGCACCATGGCAACTGTCATCCTGTAGCATGGCAAAACACATCTGAATATGTTGGAGTGTCATGCATAAAAATATCCCAGACTTTTTTTTTACTTCCTGTATCCCCTGAGTCTAGCAAAAGTTTGGCAAAAACTATGACATCATTCAGCAGTATCTCCTGATCAGACCAGCTTACACCTCAGGTTTTGCCCGTTTATAATTTTCTATCTGTGCAATCCCCAGTGGATATGAAGTTAACTGCATAACAGGTTACTGCTGGTATTGTTTACACCTAAAACTATAACTTTGTGCACCCACAGCCTGTGTTCTTTAGGCACATACTTTGCTGTATGCTCCAGAATGGAGCACAGGGGACGCAGGGCAATCCTCCCCCTGGCTTGTGAGGGCAGAGACCCTTGGTATTCCTCCAACCCCAGGTGGTAATGTCAGGCTGGGGTGGTTCCCTGCTTATAGATGGAGCTCACAGTGAGACTGGATGCATGTTCTCAGTATAGATGCCCCCTGCAATTCCAAACCTTCTCACATAACTCTGCATTACCAGCCTGTGAAATTCTGCCATCCCTCACAGTGCTACCTGTAACTTTTGTGCACTTCTCACTCTGACACTTGCTGTGCTTATTAATTTCTCATGCCATGTTCAGTTCAGTTACTTTCAGCTTGGGCCAGGGCCTAAGCATTTGCATGCATACTTCAGGAGGAACAGTACAGATCACCGAACCAATTTTAATAGTAGTCATCAGCAGACAGATAATCTCAATTTATTTGGAATGCAAAGTATCAGTCCATCAGTATTATTGCACTCCCACAAACTTTCCTATATATCCTTCCATATTCCTTCACACTCCAAAAAGGAGCAGCAAGGAGTTCTGAAGAAGCTGCACACCCTAATAGAGGAAGACCTCAGCCTCATCTTTGGACATACACTGCAGATTAACAAGGCAAAATGCCTTTGAGTATATTCTCCCTTCTTAAAACCCAGTATGTCTTGAATTCATCACACTCATGTAACACACATTTTGAGCAGAACTCTTTTTGACCTTAAGTTTACTAATTAAACCGATGCTCTCATTTCCCCCTTTTGAGCTCTGTCCCCAGCCATTATACTATATTTGTAACAGTCAATGTTACAAATAGTAATGAGGGTCTATGGAAAGTATAACACAGATACCAAAACCATGTGCATACAGACTGAAAATCCAAAGTTTATACCTAGCTGATGAAGATTTTATGCACAGTTATCTAATGGAGATAATTGCAGGTGAAAATAAAAGTGTTTTGAACCGGAAGACTTCCAGACAGATTCTCAGTCTGACTGATAGAAAGCTTCCAGTTAGGATGTCCATTTCCACCCCTTCTCCACAGGGCTGTTGATCTCAGGAAAGACAATACCCATAATATTTTGAGTACAAACTTCAGGTTCATGATTCCACCAGAAGTTACATGAGCATTTGGATCTGAACTCGATTTGCTGACTATAAGCTCCACAGCCTACTGTTGGGTGAAGGAATTTCCCATTAAGATATTAAAGATTAAAAGGTTCTAACAATACCCTGGAGAATACACTGTATCACTATCACTGGAGAATACAGATATCAGATATATTAAGATCAACTAGAGACATCACAAGTCTTCACTGCAGAAGAATCAGAAGTCAATGTGCCTGAATGTACATACCACAGCCAATACATTCTGTTAATATGTTGCACTGGATTATATTGACGGGAACACCATAGGAAAATTTAGAACCCCAAATGCTAACCAATAAAAACTACCTGTGTTCATGCTCAAGTGGTTAGCAGGTGTTGAAATACCTCAGTGACCAAGCATTTTGTGGCTTACTTAATAATCAACATATGGAATATACAAGTTTTCTGATGACTACATGTTGAAGATAGGAGTTTCAAAACCATAATTTTTCTGGAATAGTATTAAACTTAAACTAGTGCTATAAATGAGAAAAACGTGGGTTTTGTATGCACAATTGCTATTTTTGACAAGGATTTTCTGAATTCAGAGGAAGCAAAAAAGAAATCTGAAATCCCTTGAGAAGTGCAATTGTGTAAGTCCTCAAAATGTTCTCTGGTACAATTATCAAAGAAAGGAAAGGAGAGCTATCAAACTGTGCAACATCTTATGCTAGTGTTGCAAAATTACTGTAATAAAAGTAATAAGAAAATGTAATGAAACTGCACAGCACTGCCTAATTGTATTGCAAAGCATTCATGCAGGGATCAGTTCACACACTGGCCAATAAAAGACCATGAAATTATGACAATCCATAATACTAATAAAGCAGAGATCATTAAGAGGTGGCATGATGTTAATACAAATGTGAAAAGAATATTATACTATTATACCTGTCTATAGCATGTCTCCTATGGAAAAAAACCCACCCACTCATCATCATGCAAGGTACCTTTTGCTTTATAATGTCAGCACTAGCACTGTCGTTCCACAAACACAGCCATTTGGTGAGTTCATGTTCCATACATATTCCTCTGTGACAAAAAGCAGGATTTTCTCAGGCTGTCTATGTCACACCCATTCCTTTCCTGGTTAACAAAGGTGTTTCTCACCACAACCATGAAAATATGGGCAAACCAGATAGTCTCTTTAAGTCTCTTAACTTCAAGCCCCGTAGTACTTTGCTCCAGCCAGCACTTTCATTTTGAAGCTGGCATGATGTCAGCATGGTATGGAATATGCATCAGCAGCAAGTTAACCCATGACAAGTAGGAAATTACAGAGGCCTTCTTCATAATTTCTAATGTGTAGAAGGCAGAACGTTCTCTTCCTGGTGGATATTTAATTTTATTGCAGAAAGATACTGTTAAAATTTTGAGTCTGGCAGAGAGATATTTTAAAATAGAAGGGGCTCCCAATGTGTATTGCACATGGGGAAAAAGAAAACTGCTTGAAGGGAAAATGCATCTCTCATATATGCTTGTGATTAAGAGGTTATTAATTTATGCATATGAAATATGAAATATATGAATATTTTAATTAGTAAAAATATCAATAACCAATGAATCACTATTGTATATACAGATTCTAGTGTATGATTGTGAAATACATCCCATAAGTGGTTTAGTTTTTACAGTTTGGACCCAATTAGAATATTTACAGAATTAATCTCTATTAATGGAATGAAGGGTGCAGTTCTGCCACTTGTCCCTCAGGTGGCAGCTCAACGGGACACTGGCAGCTTAACTATATACAGACAGCATTAGAATGTGTCAGAGGCTTGAACTGGAAATGTGTTGCTAGGCACAGGTGCTTTGAACTGAGTGTTAGCAAGCGGAAAGCACACAGAAGGTGTCCTTTGTTTATAGTGAGGTTAGTTGCTAGGCTGCGGCAGAGCAGCTGGTGGGCAACCTTGTCCCTCCCGCAGCAGTGGAGAGGGGCCAGAATGTAGGCTAGCTGGTAAGCAGGCTCCTTTTGCAGGACTCAGGCAGCTCCCTCTGAATGGCAGGGAGTGGTCCTGTGGGGTTGGTCCTGCGGCAACGGACTCCGGGACTGGCATGGATGGCCCCGGGGAAGAGCCGCGGCTGCGCGGAGAGGTGGCTTTCCCTTTGCTTGGCTTGAAGGAGTGGGCAGGACCCTGTCAGAGTGGTCCCAGCTTTGGAGCACAAGCATGAACGGTGCTCTGGATTTCCCTGGGGTTCACAGGGCACGAAGCAGCACGAAGCAGTGAAGTCATGGCTCCTCTTTTCTCCCACAATGGTAGGGTCACACAGGCATGCAGCTAGGTGCTGGTCCTGCTTTCTGTTCTGACACACAGGGTTGTGCGGCTCGTTAGTCTTCTACTTAAGGCAGTAGCAGATGTTTGGACTGCTGGACTCGGCTAGTCCCTTCCCTGTCAACTGGGCAGTCTTACCCTTGGGGGTCCAGTCCTCTTGAAGACACATTGGGCTCTTCTTCCGACCGGTGTAGCTGGCAATACAATGCTGTGCCTTCTCAGGCTTTCAGTGAGGGTCCCTCCTCTAGAGACTCTCTCTCTCGGCTGAGGCACAATGGACCTTCCCAGGTGCTGGCTTCTCCTTGTCATGCAGACACCGCTAGTTTGCTTGCATGTGGGAGTGAGAAGAATTACTAGCAATGGCTATGCATCTTAGCATCAAAGGCTTAAGCACAAAAGCAACAAGCTTGGTAGTGAGGGCAAAGAGTGAGGGCAACTTGTTTACAAGTTGGGGTAATACTTATAAGTTTCTCAAGGCTGGATTTGGCCAATGGGCACTCTTGTAAACAACCAGCTTTAGCCTACAGAAAGTGTGAAGCTAGAATTATGCTCATACTTGGCAGTAGCCCATGCAATGGGTACATGTAGTTGTTTACCCCTTAGAAGGCAGGTGAGGTTGCTTGTGCTGCCTGGCTGACACCTTGGCCTTTGTTCCCCTCAGGAAAGGAGGGGATGCATCCACACATGCTGAGACAAGTTTTCAGTATTTGGGGCATAATTCTGTGCATATGGTGCCTTCACCACAACGCTCTGAATAGCATTCTTCACAAGGAAATCCAGGTAGGTTGTACTCAAACAACGAAATCACTTTGAAGTGCTTAGTCAGAAAAAATGCTGCTTCTCTGTGCTTCTCTCACTTGTCCTCCGCCATGAACCATAGCTACCTCCTCCACATCACCTTCCAGTTTCTGCTAAGCCAAGATGCATTTGGGATCTACCATAATGCCTCAACACTGAAGCTTCCAGACTGGAATATGCCAACTCCTGTATCTCATCATGTGCAGGGATCCCTTTGATGCATTTAGCATAATTCAACTTTTGATCATCCAGAATTTTTCAGCACTTCAAGGTGACTGAGCATTCAATGATATCAAGTATAAAGGGGAGATGATAGGAAAACCCTGTTGAATTCTGACATATGAACCTCTACTAGATATTCAGTAAGAATAACATAAGTCTTGTGGGCAAACAGTGAAAAATGAATAGGGAAGAAACATTAAAAAAATGGGTATTCGATCAGCAAAAATGTACATTTATGAAGCTGTTTAACTGGTTATGCTTTCAGGCTGCATCTAATTGTATTTTTAATCAAGTCAAGGTATAGGAACAATTCTTTTAACTGCAAGGACAAACTGCACATGCACATAATTCAGTAACCTTTCAGAAAGAAAAGGGTCTGAGTACTAGAAATCTTAAGGAAAGGCAGTCAAATCATTTGTATCTGCTATTCAGTATCTGAAGGGGGCCTACAGGAAGGCTGGGGAAGGACTTCTCAGGATCTCAGGTAGTGATAGGACTAGGGGGAATGGAATGAAGCTGGAGGTGGGGAGATTCAGGCTGGATGTGAGGAGGAGGTTCTTCACCATGAGAGTGGTGAAACCCTGGAATGGGTTGTCCAGGGAGGTGGTCGAGGCCCCGTCCCTGGAGGTGTTTAAGACCAGGCTGGGTGAGGCTCTGGCCAGGCTGATCTAGTGTGGGGTGTCCCTGCCCATGGCAGGGGGGTTGGAACTAGATGATCCTTGTGGTCCCTTCCAACCCTGAATGATACTATGATACTATGATTTGACACCTTGTTTTCTTACCAGATGATCTTTAACATTTTCTGTCTTACTGCCAAGTCTGATAACATTAAAATTACATAAAGGATTGATAGAGATATTGTTCTTTCCCCCCTTTTTAGTTTTAATAAAGGCTATTTAAAAAGCAGAGCTCTATACATGTATTTACAATACTTGGTCAAGAAGAATCTTCTCCTTAAGCTGACGCTCTAAAGATGGCACATATCAACGTTACTATGTATTGTTCATAAATCCTTAACCTACAGCTCAAAATGGTTTACAGCACAGAAATGAACTGAAGAGGACAGCCCAGTCATGATTTTGATCCCTTCTGACATAATCAATGCAACAGTTCAGAATGCCAATAGAGGGAGGGAGAAGAAGGGAACAGGAAGACCTTATGATACAGGGATATTGCTTACAAAAGAGAGAGAGATGTTAGGATAAAGATGACTGAGTAGAACACACTAGGAGTTGGAGGGAGAAGAGATATATTTCCCTATTGAATTCCCAATCCATTTTGTTCCCAAAATCTTCTAAAGAAGGCCATAATATACTGCATCAGGAACACTTGCCCCCATCTGTTTTCTAAGAGCAGAAATACAGTCAGATTAGGATTTTCTGACCACTTGGCTCTATCAGGAGTGAATAAAGCTGTTCAGAAATACTTTTGCCAAAAAGTTACACTGAAAGCATGAAGCACTCTATAGGAAGTCAAAGATAAAAGTTTTCTGTCTTTCACAGGAGAAAGGAGCAGAGAAGTTAATACCAAAACAATGCTGCCAAAGTCAAGCAGGAGCAAGTTAGTGTCTCTCCCAGAGCGAAGAAGCAAGAAGAGAAGAAAAATCGTTTTGGTACAATTAGTTTTAGTCCCTTGTCTCTCCCCATGGGATTGTTTAGAATGATTGTTATTTTCCTTTTTACACCCTGCAGTGATTTATTTACATTTTACTACTTTCTGTTCAGGATCTGCAAAAAAATTTTAAAGGCATAGCCTAAAACTATCACAGATGAGCATATCAGATATATGGGCAACTGGCTTCCAGGCCTTGCTTCAGTGAACAACTTCTTATTTGATTGCAAAGTAGGTAGGTAGCTATGACATGCTCCAGAGAACTTCAGGAGCTCTATCCCAAATCAAGCAGAAAAAAAAAAAAAGGCATCATAATTTAGGTCTTCTGTAACCAAGCTGAGTTCTTCCAACAGCTGAGCACAGCAGACTCACAGTTACCACTCTCAGACGTTTTTATGAAGGTGGGCAGCTTAGGCACTATCACTGAGCCAATTCTCATGTTGAGTCACCTGTATGAATTAGCAAGATGAATCCCAAAGGTGTATTGGCATTCTTTTTGTTCTGCACAGCCCACACAGATGTGATCCTGCACATGCCTGCCAGCACATGTATTGAGAGAGTAAGAAAGTTCTGCTTTTTTCAGATCATAGAGTCATAGAATGGCTTAGGCTGGAAGAGACCTTAGAGATCATCTAATCCAACCTCCCTGCCATGGGAGGTGATGCCTCCCAACTACACCATGTTAGTCAAGGTCCCATCCAATCTGGCCTTGAACATCTCCAGGGAGGGGGCATCCCCAGCCTCTCTGGACAATCCATTGGAGAGTCTTGCCACCCTTGTAGTGAAGAATTTCTTCCTAAGACCCAGTCTAAATCTATTCTCCTTCAATTTAAATCCATTTCCCCTTGTCCTCTCAGTGGACACTCTTGTAAAAAGTCCCTCTCCAGCATTCCTGTAGGTTCCCTTCAGGTATTGGAAGGCGGTTATAAGGTTCCCCTGGAATCTTCTCTTCTCCAGGCTGAACAATCCTAGCTTCCTTAGCCTATCCTCATAGCAGAGGTGTTCCAGCCCCTGGATCATCTTTGTAGCCCTCCTCTGGACTTGTTCCGACAGATCTATGTCCCTCTTATGGTGAGGACACCAGAATTGGATGCGGATTCAGGATGGGGGTCTCACAAGAGCAGAGTAAAGGGGGAGAATCATCTCTCTTGCTCCGCTGGCCACACTTGTCCTGATGCATCCCAGGATACAGTTGGTCTTCTGGGCTGCATGAGCACACTACTGATTCACGTTGAACTTCTCATCTGTCAACACCCCTAAGTCCTTGTCTTCAGAGCAACTCTCAACCAACTCTGTACCCAGTTTATATCTATGACTGGGATTTGGCTCGACCCAGGTGTAGGAATTTGCACTTTGACTTGTTGAACTTCATGTAGTTTGCACTGGCCCATTTCTCAAGCCTGTCAAGGTCCTTTTGGATGGTATCCCTTTCCTCAAGTGAGTCCACCACACCACACAGCTTAGTGTTGTCAGCAAACCTGCTGAGGGTGTACTTGATGCCATTGTGTCAATGACAAAGATGTTGAACAGCACTGGACCCAGAACAGACCCCTGAGGAACTCTGCTTGTCACTGGTGTTCACATGGACATTGAGCCATTAACCACAACTCTTTAAGTGTGACCTTCTAGACAGTTCCTTTTCCACTGAGTGGTCCATTCATCAAATCCATATCTCTCAGTCTTAGAGACAAGGATGGCATGTGGGACATTGTCAACAAGATCCATTTGTTTGATTTGAATGCTTCCTAAGGCAGTCAGGTATACAAATCCTCTTAGTGAATCCAGACTTGTTTTCACTTCTAAAAACTGAAGGGGAAGACATTTTCCTGACTTGATATTAAGTATCTCTGATTAATTTGCTCCAAGATAGCTTTATGTAAGAATAATTCACTAGAATAGGGCACTCACTCATGTCTTACATCTTCCTGATGTACTTTATTCAAGCACAGGCTGAGCTGTGTAAGCTATTTTAATTAACACTTTAAGCTGAGTCTTCACCATCTGCTCTCCTTTATAATTACAAATGTAAAGGGAATCTTGTTCAGTAGTATCATTAAAATTCAAGATATTAAAGAAAAGACATAAATGAATGCCATTTTATTCATTCTGAGGGTACTAATTTGCTGCATTCCTTTTTAGTGTTTCTGTCTCATCTAGGACTCAAAGGACAAAGCAGTGCTAAATGATGCCAAAATATTTCCTTGACTGAGCTCTTGGGACTGCCTTTGAAATCATGGATGACTCACATGAACATCTGAATCACAGAGAAGAAACACATACTGTAGCAGTATTATTCTAGCCCAATAAAAACTTGCTTTCATGAAATGTAATGGAATTTTTCTATGTCACATTGCCCAGCTTTATCTGTTATGGGAGAAAAGAGTATTTGTCAAGAACATAAAAACAAAACCAGGAGTTATACTAGTGAAAGATGAAAAAAATTAGTAACAGAATGATGGTTTCCTGTATTCTGCATTGACACAGCACACTGTGGAACAATCTAACCATTCTTTCCATCAGCATGGTCATCACTGGGGAATATTCCTGGCTAGCTTCCTCAGAAATGTCCCACTGCCTCCTACAGTATCAAATAGCCATAAGCTGTACACCAAAGAGAAAACTGAGTTAAAACTGTGGGGGAAGAGCTCTCTCTGCAGAATTGATCAAGGAGATTTTGTAAAATAAACAATGACATTCTTATTAGTTCCCAATATATGTTGGGAGAAGTTTGTTTGAACTGTCTTCACTGATAAAGATTACATGAAAGAAGGGATTCTATCAGGAGTCTCTCTTCCTAATGGAAATCCAAAACAGGACTGTGAATACTAGTTATTCTCTTGACTCCCCAAAGTCCCTCTGAAAGACCCTTTCCTTGACTTCTACACTCAAAGACATCTTCTGGAGATTTCTTTCTACTGTTCATGTACACAGACAGTTCCTTCACAGAAAGGGCTTAACTGATATTTTGAACAAGAAGACTTATACGTGCAATTAAATTATGACTGTTTTTACATGTAAATAAAGATGTCATGCTATAAATTATTTAACAACTGTTAAACAGAAACACTAGAACTCACAGAGGTTTTAACTTGTCCAGAGTTGGAGGGTGATTTGTTTCCAAATGCAGAAGCAGCAGAAACAGTATTTTGGAAATTAATTCAGATAGAAAGTTCAAATAACATATTCATATTTCATAGTTTCATAGTTTCATTCAGGGTTGGAAGGGACCACAAGGATCATCTAGTTCCAACCCCCCTGCCATGGGCAGGGACACCCCACACTAGATCAGGCTGGCCACAGCCTCATCCAGCCTGCTCTTAAACACCCCCAGGGACGGGGCCTCGACCACCTCCCTGCACAACCCATTCCAGGGCTTCACCACTCTCATGGTGAAGAACCTCCTCCTCACATCCAGCCTGAATCTCCCCACCTCCAGCTTCATTCCATTCCCCCTCGTCATATCACAACCTGAGATCCTGAGAAGTCCTTCCCCAGCCTTCCTGTAGGCCCCCTTCAGATACTGGAAGGCCACAATGAGGTCACCTCGGAGCCTTCTCTTCTGCAGACTGAACAGCCCCAACTCCTTCAGTCTGTCCTCATAGGAGAGGTGCTCCAGCCCTCTGATCATCCTTGTGGCCCTTCTCTGGACACGATCCAGCACCTCCACATCCCTCTTGTCATGGGGGCTCCAGAACTGGACACAGTACTCCAGGTGGGGTCTCACCAGGGCTGAGTAGAGGGGGAGGATCACCTCCCTTGCCCTGCTGGCCACACTTCTCCTGCTGCAGCCCAGGATCTGATTGGCTTTGCGGGCTGCAAGTGCACATTGAGCTCCTGTTGAGCTTTTTGTCCACCAGCACCCCCAAGTCTCTCTCCTCAGGGCTACTTTCCAGCCAGTCACTGCCCAGCCTGGATTTGTGCCTGGGATTGCCTCGACCCAGATGCAGGACCCTGCACTTGCTCTTATTGAACTTCATGAGGTTGGCTTGTGCCCACCTCTCCAGCCTGTCAAGGTCCCTCTGGATGGCCTCCCTTCCCTCCAGTGTGTCTGCTGCACCACACAGCTTGGTGTCATCAGCAAACTTGCTGAGGGTGCACTCAATGTATAGCAATGTATAGCTATTAGTATTCCATATTTTATTTGTATTTTTTTGACAGTTAATATTGAATATTCTTAGCTCATTACCATCTCTAATATTTAGACTAACTGAATTATTTCATCTTTGTTGGCCTATGTTTCCATTAGAGTTGACCATTTCTGAGATAAGCATATTCCATTAATCAAACTGAAAATGGCACATAGCAAATGCCAGTTATAACTTTGGTATGATCTCTTCAGCCACAGCAAGTGATTTCTGGTCTGTTTATTTTTACTTTTTAATTTCATTGTTCAAGGTAAGCTAGCAAAACATGTAATGCCTCTCTAAATTTCCTTGAAAGATTAAAAGAGATGAATACCACTCCTGATTTTCTGCTTTGTAACTTGATGATCTCCCTTATATAAACATGTAAAAGTGACATGAAATTTAACTTTGAAATTATTCCACTCACAGCTGGGCTTGGGACAAAATGAATTTCAGAGATACCCTTCAAATGTCTTGTTTCGCTGTTTGTATCAGTGGAAAAAGCCATTCTAATGTGATGCTCAAAGCTATGTTGATAAAATACATCAGCACCAGCAGCAGCAGATAGACTTCAGATCTTGCTTCTACCTGCCCAGGTGCCTTGATAGAAGTTAGTTCCCAGTCAGAAATAGCACGTTAATCTAGTGCTAAAAACGATCTAGAAAGAACTCAGGACCACCACTTTGTTCACACTCACACAAAGTCTCTTTGTCTATTGCTCTCCTATTCCAGGCAGTTACACTGATTGAGAAGTTCATAAAATAACACAGGACTGCATGGAAAATATAAAATACACATTTTTACTTTTTGGAGTTGGTGCAACCACTCTATTGAATGAATTGCACTTGAACATGATGAAAGAAAAACAAGCTCTGAAGAGCTTCTAAAACCTACCCAATGGTGAGTCACCGCAGAGAATTTACTGGCTTAATTTTGTCCTCCAGTTTTTATACCAGCTCTTACAGGATGTTATTTTAGAAGCAGGTGGACATTTTACAGAGTGATTTTCTCCCTGCAATTTTTTTGGGCAAAATTTCTTGTTTGCCTGAGCATACACGAGCATTTGGAAAACTATATAGGGATGTTGCACACTCAGATCTTTAACGCTACCAAATGAAGCATTCCGTACTCTGAAGATTACAAAGAGACAATGAAATGAGATTATGGCTCTAGGAATTTGTATTCAGATGCAATAACACCCCTAGAAATATAAGCTATCATAGTTATGCACTTGTGATTCCTGCACATTGCATAAGGAGAATCAAGCATTTTAAAAAATAGCTTAAAATATAACATGATGACTAGGGAACTGTTTATGTTAGTAACAGAATGCACATAATCTTTCTTTATAGTTAGCATAAGGCATCCAAGAGGATGCAGAAGAGCAATGCATTTTTTTTGCTCCTTTTTTTCCAAAGGGATTGCTGAAAGCGCCAACACTGCTCCTGAACACTTCTGCTATTGTATCACAGTATCACAGTATAACTTAGGTTGGAAAGGACCTCGAGGATCATCAAGTCCAACCTATCAACACAGACCCCATGACTAGACCATGGCACCAAGTGCCACATCCAATCTCCTCTTGAACGCCTCCAGGGATGGTGACTCAACCACCTCCCCGGGCAGCCCGTTCCAATGCCGAATGACTCGCTCGGTGAAGAACTTCCTCCTCACCTCGAGTCTAAACCTCCCCTGGCGCAGCTTGAGACTGTGTCCCCTTGTTCTGGTGCTGGTTGCCTGAGAGAAGAGACCAACACCCTCCCATCCACAACCACCCCTCAGGTAGTTGTAGAGGGCAATGAGGTCACCCCTGAGCCTCCTCTTCTCCAGGCTAAACAATCCCAGCTCCCTCAGCCTCTCCTCAGAGGGCTTGTCTTCAAGGCCTCTCCCCAGCCTTGTTGCCCTTCTCTGGACACGCTCAAGTGTTTCGATGTCCTTCTTAAACTGAGGGGCCCAGAACTGGACACAGGACTTAAGGTGCGGCCTGACCAAAGCAGAGTACAGGGGCACTATGACCTCCCTGCTCCTGCTGGCCACACTATTCCTAATGCAGGCCAGGATGCCATTGGCCTTCTTGGCCACCTGGGCACACTGCTGGCAGTTCCGGCATTATTTCAGCGGTTCTGAAACAAGGAAGGCTGAAGTCCTCACTACCCTAAGTCATGAGCCTAATAGTGGGACTTCTGGATTCTGATGTCTGCTAAAGAGAGAGATCTTTGTTGACACTAAAGCTGTCATAAAATTGTCGTTGGCATCTATAGGCTCCAGCCTATTCTTGCTTGTTGTCCTATTGCCTCAATGAATCTGTCTTTATCTTCTGGTAATATAGATGCACCTAAGGAATATACCTCCTTGCAGCTGTAAGACTTAGCTACTTTTATGGGCAAAATAAACCCTCAGCATCCCTAACAAGTGTGTATGTCACAGGTTCATGACAGACACTGACACTACTGAAGGAAAACTAGACCGCTCAGGACTAGGGGGAATGGAATGAAGCTGGAGGTGGGGAGATTCAGGCTGGATGTGAGGAGGAGGTTCTTCACCATGAGAGTGGTGAAGCCCTGGAATGTGTTGTCCAGGGAGGTGGTCAAGGCCCCGTCCCTGGAGGTGTTTAAGCCCAGGCTGGATGAGGCTGTGGCCAGCCTGATCTAGTGTGGGGTGTCCCTGCCCATGGCAGGGGGGTTGGAACTAGATGATCCTTGTGGTCCCTTCCAACCCTGAATGATACTATGATATTATGATACTATGACTTCAAGGCTTTTCTGGCTTCAGCATCCCAGCTCAACTTAGCCAGGAGATATTTTATCAGAGGCAGAACTTCAGCTGCACCATATACAGAATTTCTAAGCTTATCTGGGAGATGACTAACGAATTTGAAATGTTTAAAGTTCAGTTAGCAACTGAGCAGATGTTTCTCATTTGTAATTTTGAAGCTTGAGACCTGGGATTTTTCTCTATATTGTAACTGGCACTGAGGGTCTTTCCTGTATGTTTTCATTATTGCAATTACCACTGAAGTTGATGACAGTTGCTCTTTTTTAATGCCTAATTCAATTCCTGCTAGAAGCCTTTTAATTAATTCTGATGTTCAGCAGACCAATCTTCAGAGAAAGGCAAAAAGGGACTCAAAAGATTTCATTTTGCCCATGCCTACTCCTACTTAAAGTTATGACTCAGTAGAGGAGGAGGCCAATATGTAGCACTGAATGATTCATTACAAATACTTCAGAACTCTGACAGCAGTTATCATTAAAGATTTTATAAAAAGTGTTTCCTAGAAAGAATCCCATGGTTCAGTGTAGGCAGATTCATTTTCACCCAAAACTAAACTGGGCAATGGCAGCTTCAGGCAAGGCTTGTAGTCTCCCAAATTTCACCTTGCTGTGAGATAATCTCAATAAATGTTGGACTTAAAACCATTTCCCCCAAGCTTTTAGAACTAGCAGATAATGACTGTAGCTGCAATACAAACTTTTCTTTGTGTATTGAGAAAGAACATATTCTAAAGTTGAATAGAAAACCAAGTTCTTCCTGGGGTGTAAACCACAAAGAAGGAAAAAAAACCAAACATATCCTTATACCTGATCATTTTGCTATGACTGCTGAAGCCTTTCCATCCGAATCTCTTGAGTGGAAGAACAATAGACCTCTTCCAGATGACTGCATATTACACCAGTTAAAATCTATAGCAGCTGAAACAAAGAAGGGCTTGAGCACCTTTATTTTAAAGGAAAAACTGAAGCAGAAAATGTTTAATCTTTGATCACAAAAAGTGTACTTGAGGTACAAGCTGAATACCAATAAGCATAATTTTGTCCCAGCTAGCATCTGCAATTTTTTCACAGAAACCAAGCTGTAGGGGATAACCTTCTTACAAGCACTTGCTGCCAGAAAACTCATCCAGCAAAATCTGTGTCTGCTGTACATCAGCTTAATTTCAACATTCACGCTATTGACCAAAGTTGTCTTGAAAGAATGGGTCACTGTAGAGGAGTCCCAGCATTCAGTCCCCCCACTCTGGGCCTTCAGAGCTGATTATTGCCTAATCCCTGAACACTAGCACCATTCACAATGAGTTTAATGGTGCCAAATTGTGTCTTTGAAGAAAAAATGCAACCTGCAAAGAAATCTGTGTAGAGCATGACACTGCTGTAGCTGAGAAACAATCCGATGGCTGGATGGTAGGTAAAGGCTGTATTTCTGGTTTATAAATCAGTTCTGAACTTAGAGATTAGTTCCAGATGTTTGAAGTTAGATCCTATAGCTATCTCACCACAAGCCTACAGCATCTTTCACACTGAGGTAGACCTGATGCACAGCAACTTAGATGCCAGAATGATTTGTATTGCTGTGACCTTCTATCTGCAAGCCTGTAGCTTCCTTAACATTCAGAACTGTGTAACCAATCAAGCGTGACCTTGAATTTCTCCAGGGAAGGGGCATCCATCACCTACCTGTGCAACCTGTTACAGTGTTCCACCACCCTCACAGTAAAGAAATTCATCCTAATGTCCGATCTAGCTCTACCCTTCTGTGGTTTAGAAACATTGCCCCTTGTTCTAGTGCTGCATGCCTTTGTAAACAGCTTCCTTCTAGGTCCCCTTCAAGTACTGGATGGCCACTATAAGGTCTCCTTGGAGCCATCTCTTCTCCAGGCTGAACAATCCCAACTCTCTCATTCAGCCTCTCATTGTATGAGGGGTGACCCAGTCCTCTGACCATTTTTGTGGCCCTCCTCTGAACCCACTCCCTCAGGTCTATGTCCTTCTTGAGGGCCCTAGAGCTGGACATTCCCAGTGAGGTCTCACCAAAGTGGCAGAATCACCTCATGATCTGCTGGCCATGCTTCTTTTGATGTAGCCCAGGATGTGATTGGTCTTCTGGGCTGCAAGTTTGTATTGTTGGCTTATGTCCAGCTTTTCATCCACCAGTAGCCCCATTCTTTTTCCAGTCTGCTCTCTACTGCATTCTCCTCAAGTCTGTATTAATAACGGGGATTGTCCCAACCCAGGTGCAGGACCCTGCACTTGGCCTTGTTGAACCTCACGAGTTTGACCTGGGTCCAGTTCTCCAGCTTGTCCAGGCCCCTTCTGGATGATATCTCATCTCTCTGGCATACGTATAGACAGCACCACTCAACTTGGTGCCATCTACAAACTTGCACACTGTGTTTATCATTGATGAAGATATTAAGCAACACTAGTCCCAGTATGGACCCCTGAGGGACACCACTGATGCTCAGTTTTGGCACGAGCAACAGAAGTAGACAAAATGGCTATAAGCTATTCCAGGGAAGGTTTAGGCTAGATATTAGAAAATACTTCTTCACTGAAAGGGTTACCAGACATTGGAATGGTCTGCCCAGGGCAGTCACCATCCCCAGGGGCATTCAAGAGGCACTTTGGGACATGGTTTAGTGTTGACCCTTCAGTACTAGGTCAAGGGTTGGACTGGATCATCTGTGAGGATTCTTCCAACCACATATATTGTGTGATTCTGTGAATATCATTACATCACCACAGAATAAAACAGGGATCTTAATTGTAGCTGTTGTGGGCCCAGCTTCGTAGATATTCCTGTCTAGCTACCTGTACTCACCATCAAGCTGAAGGCTGCTGCTCTCCTGTTTTCTTGCTGAGCACAGAAACCTCAAACTTCTTTAGAAAAGCCCTCAAAGAAGGTCTGCCTACCCTGTTGGAAACTGAGTCTTATCAACATTTCTCTCATTGTCCATGTACCAGAGCAGTATCTTTCTTGTGCCCATTTCCTACTGAAGAGTCAGCCTCTGCTGTTCCCCTGGCTCCTTACAGCCCTTGAAAACCACAGCACTTGCAGACAGCTGCCACTTCGGTTTCTTAGCACTCCTCCTCGTTATTCTAGGATGCTCTGGAAAGGCTTTCAGCCTACACTCCACCAGGAAGAAACCGCCTTTTTTTTCTACTAGAAACCTTCTTGCACCCCTCGAGGGATCTTGTGCTCCCCTACCTAAGGCAGACCAGTGGTGAGAAGGTGGTCTGTCAGGAACACCAGTCAAATCGTTCTGGTTCGGCTCGGAAAGAAAACGAACACAGCTCAAGAACACGTCCCAAAGGGAGAAGGTGGCGACTCTCGCCTGACCAGGGTAGCAAGTGGCTTCCGCGCTGCCCACGGAAGCGGAGCATCCCTGCTGGCCCGGGGCGGCACTAGAGCCAGCAGGGCTGGAGAAGCGCTCTTTCCTGGCCCAGGCGAGGCGAGGCGATGCGGCGGGCACCCGACACCTGCCGGGTGTCCATTTTGGGGCGGGTGGCGGGGGTGGCCCAGTGAAACTTCCGCCTCTACCCTCGCCAGGCGCCGACTGCATGGAGCGGGAGGCTCCGGGAACCTCCTGAACCTCGTCCAGCGGCCTTCCGCAGACGGAGAGGCCGTTAACGGACAGTCCCGCTCTGCCTCCGGCTTGAGTCCTACTCCGACCCGAGGCTTGCCTTCATCTCCCACCAGAAGGGCTGGGGAGCCGCTCCCCGCGGCAGCCTCTAGCAGCGCAATACGCGTACGCCTTTCTCTGCTGTCAGTCACTGCCTACCCTTCGCTGGTTCTTTCATTTGGTTTTGCCGCCCCGTGTGGTGTGTTTCTGCTGGCGCTGCGCTGTGCTCAGATGGAAGCAGGGGTGCCGGTTCGCCGCTAAGCAGGCTTTCGGGTCAGGTACCACGACCCGCCGCTGTGGGCTGGAAGCTAAGGACACGGTAAGGTGCAGCCACCTAAGGACCTAACGCAGCACCTGTCGGCTTTATTTATCCCCTGCTCTTGTGTCCATAGGCAAGTGCAGCTTGGACTGGAGCTGCTGGCCTCTGGGTTTTGGACCATCTCTACTGCTTCAGGGCAGATGCTGAAGCCAAGTTGGAAAGCAGGAGGGTTTTTTTTTTCTCGATGCCAGGCAAAGAGCTTGCCGTTTGGATGGATGCTATGAAAATCTCTGTGAAGGCATGTGAGGCCAATCATTGGCCTTTGCATAGAGCTGCTGGGAGAATGCCATTGGCATGGTTTCTGCTCTGGCGTACTCCCTCTTAAGTTTCCTCAAGTACTGGCAGAGCTCTAAACACCTTTGCTGTCCCAAAATCATTTCATCTGAGTCCTCTGAGTGATAACATTTATTCCTTTAGCAGAGATCTTCTGGAAGATGTTAGGTGGAAAAAAAAAACACTGAAGCACTGTGCCCATTAGGTGAAGCCCAGTAGAGCTCAGCCTGTTTATCTGGGGGTGTTGATGCCCTTTAAAGGAAAATTTTGATTTTGTTTTTCAGTCTTAACCCACAACATGCAGTGGAGGTGGAAACTGCACATACCAGCCAACAGGGTGTATGGTTTGCTTCCAGGTTTCTGCATAAGCTGAGGGGTAGATTCATTTATGAAAGTGCTTTTCATTAATAGTGCTACAGCTTGAGCTGGGTACTTTCAGAGAAGGACTCTGAGCAACTACACCCTTATGATCTAACTTCCCCAGCCCTCATATGATAGTTTGGACCAATGCTAATAAATATTAAGGGTCTGGGGTCTTCTTGCTTTTTACCTCATTAATTTGCTGTTTCATCACAAAGTGGTTGCTAAGTGATCATCTACAATATCACATCCCCTCAGATCAGTTTCAGCTGATAATGTTCTCATAAAAAAATACATTTTATGATTTTTTTCAGAATTATGCATTATTTGGAAATTCATCTATATTTGATAGCCTTTGGATACGGTTATAATTTTTCTTTGTAGTGTCTGTAAAAAACCCTAATAGTGGGCTGAGCGTGTTGTGCCCATTAAGGGGTAAACAGCAACAATGAAGTTCTGTGAATGACAGCCTTTGTAGCATACTTTAAGGTTGCAGCTATGAGAAGAGTCCTACTTTTCAGTCTCACTTGGATCTTCTGACTCCAAGTGTGACTTGCAGTTACATGGTTTGCTGGTGACAACATAAAAGGAAGGGGAAATGCTTGATAATGATGAAATTCCCTGGAGGCAAATTGCTTAAAGTTAAAGCAGACAAGTGGTTTTTTTTTTAATGCTGGTAAGCCAGGCAGAGAGGAACCTGGGGGTGCTGGTTGATGGTAGGATGAACATGAGCCTGCAGTGTGCCCAGGCGGCCAGGAGGGCCAATGGCATCCTGGCCTGCATTAAGAACAGTGTGGCCAGCAGGAGCAGGGAGGTCATTCTGCCCCTGTACACTGCACTGGTTAGGCCACACCTCAAGTACTGTGTCCAGTTCTGGGCCCCTCAGTTTAGGAAGGAGGTTGACTTGCTGGAACGAATCCAGAGAAGGGCAACGAAGTTAGTGAGGGGCTTGGAACACAAGCCCTATGAGGAGAGACTGAGGGAGCTGGGGCTGCTTAGCCTGGAGAGGAGGAGACTCGGGGGTGACCTTATTGCTCTCTACAACTACCTGAAGGGGGGTTGTAAACAGGCAGAGGTTGGTCTCTTCTCCCAGGCAGCCAGCACCAGAACAAGAGGACACAGTCTCAGGCTGCGCCAGGGGAAGTTCAGGCTGGAGGTCAGGAGGAAGTTTTACACAGAGAGAGTGATTGCCCACTGGAACGGGCTGCCCGGGGAGGTGGTGGAGTCGCCATCACTGGAGGTGTTCAGGAGGAGACTTGACAGGGTGCTTGGTGCCATGGGTTAGTTGATTAGGTGGTGTTGGATGATAGGTTGGATG
Organism: Melanerpes formicivorus; assembly: GCF_026170545.1. NCBI lineage: Eukaryota > Metazoa > Chordata > Aves > Piciformes > Picidae > Melanerpes > Melanerpes formicivorus. The sequence continues at coordinate 18,603,770 of NW_027142367.1, read as the reverse complement.
CGATGATCTTGAAGGTCTCTTCCAACCTGGTGTATCCTATTCTATTCTATTCTATTCTATTCTATGTAAGAAGGATTTTTGTTCTTAAGCATATATTGAATCCATTTAAATAATGTTTTTAAAACATTTTCTCAAAGGTGTGTAGTACAGTAATGTGATGACCAAAAAACTCCAACCCCAAAGTAGCTAGCATGGCTATTTAAAAGTATTTAAAAATGTATAGATCACCTGTTCACATAGAGTTGAAGCTGCATGCTGTGCCAAAGCCCTCAAAATCTATTCCATAAAATAGGAATTACTGTGTGGTTGCAACAATGATGACCTGTAGATGAGCATTCTAATAATTACTGTCTACACTGAAGTCACCTTTTGTCTTTAAGATCTGTACAAAGCTTCTAACATAACGTTATTGCTTCAAGTTGTTTGGTATCTAAATCCTCTTCACTTTTGAACACTTCCTCAGTATTGGAGTTCAGTTGCCATTTTTTTAGTCAGTTGTTAGAAGCAGTGGCAGAAGACTACAGAGATCCTAACTTGGTCACTCTGCACTGGTCTTTTGCTTTACTGCAGCTGTATTCTTAGAAGCCTTTATAATGCTGGTTCTCAGATATTTTAAAAGTGTATACCATATTGTAAAAATTTGCTCTGTTTACCTTTGTTGCCATTAGGTAATATCTACATGACATTCGTCAAGTTCTTCAAAGTTTGCTAGTGTGCCATTAATGTACACTTAGCTTTCCTTAGTCAAGCCAAGGAGATGTGTGATCTGCAGTCAGTCAGCTGAGTCGTCATGGATCACAAGTTTGAACACCATGAGTTAGAATATTAACAGCTAAGATGCCTCTTTATAAGAACAGGTGGAGAACCCTGGAACTTGTGTTGTTTCTTCATTCAGAATAATTGAGAGCTACAGCATAAATGCAGTTTGCCAGATCAAAGTAATGTAACAAATCAAAAAGCCCCAACTGAATGCAAGGATAGAAATGTATTGCTCAAGTTCACCTTACCCCAGTAATTATGTTGTTGTATTTACTTCTGAATCAATGCAGTCATGCAACTGGCAGTTTTCAATGTCATCAGCAGTTCCATGTAAAAGCAGTGGAAGCTTCTGGGTCTAGAAGGGTTTTCAATGTTTGTTTTTCATTCAGAAGCTGGGCACTTATGCACAAAATATAGCCTTATTGTTGTAAATGCTGAAACGTTTGGTTGTGTTGTGCTCCACCTCTGACCTGAATACCTTAAAGCAATTAAGTGATGGTTTTGGGGATTTTTTGTGTCCTGATTGCATGGCAAGCTCAAACGGAGTGGCAGTTACACTTTAGGAATCACATCCAAGCATACTGAATACATGACTATTTTCAAAAGAGAATTCTAGATACATATTTAAAAATAACTTGGCAATCTAGGTATTGAAGAGCAAGTTTGTGGTGCTTATTGTGGATTGTCCACTGCCACAGCTTTCAAGTGTTGACAAATATTCAAGGAACAGAAAAGCAGAGGATGCATTAGGAGGCTGTGCTTCTATTTCACCTGTTAAGAGATTTAAACAAGTTGAACAGGTAACATTTTTCTTAAGTTTGTTGAGCAGTTTCTCTTGTATGCCATTCATTGGTAGAAACACAGCTGTGGGTAGGAGGTTCCGCTCTTATTTTCCCATGCAATGTCCTTTGGGACAACCTATTGATAGATTTGACTCCAAATGGCCAATATATGATTTTATAACAAATACATCTTGGAAATGCCTTGTGCCCAATCTGTTTACTCTCCTGTACAGAAGGTTATGTATCAGGAAGGTTTTAGTTGCTCTAACAAAAATCTTGTGCTATGACAAAATACAGTGTGGTTCTCATAGGAAAAGTTCTTTTTAAAATGCTAAGTTCTGAATGTAATGTCTTCAACTTATAATCAATATTGAAATTATGCTTACAGAGTGCTGGATGATTTTTATTTCTTCATTTTTGGTTAAGATTTCTTGCTAATTGATGGAAAACAGTAATCCCTTAATCATTTAAAATTTGTCTGTTTCCAGTTTGAACCAATTCTGCCAGACTAAGTTTGTCTTGGAAGAACTAAAGTTTGGTGTACATCTCTTACTTAAAAACTGGAGACTGTAAAATAGACCTGTGTGGTGGGTGATATGTTAAAATACTAGTAAGTGATGAGGACATCGCTTTGCTGGTGCATAATGAATACCCGTGGATAAGGAATTGGCTTGCCTATTGCACTCAAAGTGTGATGGTCAGTGGCTCGATATCTAAGTGGAGGCAGCTGAGGAATGATGTTCCTTAGGGGTTGGTATTGGGACTGATGCTGTTCGGTGTCTTTGTCAGTGCTATGGAGAATAGGATTGAGTGCACCCTCAGCAAGTTTGCTGAGGATACCAAACTGTGTAGTGCTGTCAGCTTGCTGGGGGGTAAGGGAGGTAAGGGGGGGACCTTGACAGGATTGAGATGCGGGTCACTGCCAGCTTCCCAAAGTTCAACAAAGCTAAATGCAAGGTCCTGCACTTGAGGTAATACCAAGCACAAACACAGGCTGGGTGGAGAATGAATAGAGAGGAGACCTGAAGAAAGGACTTTTGGGTGCTGGTTGGTGAGAAGCTCAGCAATCACAGTCAACATGGGTTCACAAAGAAGAATTTCTATGTAACCAATTTGATATCCTTCTATGAGAAGGTCACTTACCTAGTGGATGAAGGGAAGGTCGTAGATGTAGTTTTTCTGGATTTTAGTAAGGCTTTTCATACTGTCCCTCACAGCATCCTCCTGGACAGACTGTCCAGCTGTGGGATAAGTAGGTTCATGGTATGCTGGGAAAAGAACTGGCTGAAGAGCAGATCTCAAAGGGCTGCACTGAATGGGGCTTCACCTGTGTGGCAACTGGTCATCAGTGGTGTCCCTCAGGGTTCAGTTCTAGCACTAGTCCTGGTCAATGTATTTATCAATGATCTGGATGCAGAGTTGAATGCACTATTAGCAAGTTTGCTGATGATACCAAACTGGAGGGTGCTGTTGACTCCTTTGAGTTGAGATGCTTTGCAGAGGGATCTAGATAGATTGGAGCACTGAGCAGTGATTAGTAGGATGAAATTTAAGAAGTCAAAATGACACATCCTGCACCTAGGACAAAGTAATACTAAGCAGAAGTATAAATTGGGAGGGGAGTGGCTGGAGAGCAGCTCCACAGAAAAGGATCTGGGAGCGGGGAGGGGCAGTTGACAGCAGGATCAAGGTGTCTTGGCAGACAGGAGGGCAAGTCGTATGCTGGGGTGCATCAAATACTGCATAACCTGTTGGTCAAAAGAGGTGATTATCACACTATATTCAGCACTGGTGTGGCCTGACCTTGAGTGCTGTGTGCAGTTCTGGGTTCCACAATTTAAGAAGGATGTGAAGATCCTTGACTGTGTGCAGGAGAGCAGCAAAGCTGTGAATGGGCTGGAAGGAATGTCCTGTGAGGAGCAGGTAAGGATTTAGGGCTTGTCTAGTTTTGAGAAAAGGAGGCTGAGGGATGGCTCACTGCTCTCCAGATTCCTGAGGGGGTAAAGAGGAAAGTGAGGTGTTGAATTCTTCTGCCCAGTAAACAATGATAGGACGTGTGGGAACAGTTCAAAGCTGCATGAGGGAAGATTCAAACTTGACATGGGAAAACATTTCTTTGCCAAAAGGGTAGTCAACACAATGTCTTCCTAGAAAGGTGCTTGATACCCCAAGCCTGTCAGGGTTTAAGAGGCATTTGGACCATACCCTGAACAGCATGCTTTCACTTGGTCTGCTCTGAACTGGCCAGGCAGTAGGACTGGATGATCATTCTAACCCCCTTCCAGCTGACATAGGCTAGTCCAGTTCAGTTCTGGTCCATTCCAGTCTGTTCTTTTTTTCTTCGCAGCTGTCATCTGTTCTCTTCTCTCACCACGGTTTTTTGCTGTACTACTGAAGTTCCAGTAAAAGAAATGCACTTAAAGACAGTCTGTGCGGGCACACATTTACAGCAACAGGTATAAATGCCAACGCCTGTACAAACTGTCCGGACTCTACACGCCCCGGGGCACCGACACGGGCAACGTAAGATGGACCTGCGGCCTCGCGGCAACCACGTCTCGGCTCTCCCGAGGAACCCACGGAGAGTCGCGCCGGCAGCACACGAGAGGCGCAGCACACGAGAGGCGCAGCTCCCGCCGCCCTCACGCCCCGTGTGCGGCACGGCCGAACAGCCGGTTTCCGCCCCGTAGACCCGGCCGCCGCGGGTAGTCGCGCCACTGGTCGCGCTCCTGGTGGCAGCGACCGTAAGCAGTTGCCCTCTCACTCGGGGCGGTTCGACCGCTGGCGCGGAAGGAGTTAACCGTGCCCGTTGCTGCGGCCCCGTCCCAGGGCGGGGCATTGCCCGCCCGCCACAGCCGGTAGGCGGCTTAGCCGGCGAGTCCCGCAGCCTGTCGGGGACTAGCGACAGGTCCGATTTGGTTCCCGGCGGCGGTTCCCGCCGCTTCAGGTGAGAGTCGAGTCCCACCAACCGCCTCCACACTGGAGGCACGATGCGAGGCGCGGCGGCGCAAGCGGGGGGACCCGCCGAGCAGTAAAACCCCTGAGGCCTGGGGGGGCGGCGGCGGAAACGTGGGTGCCGTTGGATGGGAGAATGGGTGGCCGGGAGAGCGCACCTCGCGGGCTGCGTGAAGGGCCGTGGACGCAGAGGACTCATCGGATGGGTGTTTGGGTAGCGCCGTCGTTTCCGAGCGGAGAGTCGGCGGGCACCTTCCTCCGTCGGCGGTGTCGAGGAAGTGATACGCATCGTGAAGGAGCCGTAGTGGTTGGCACAGTCTCAAGAGGGAAGCCACAGTTACAAAAATCAGTTATGTAGTGACTTTAGTTTTTCTAATAATGGGTCGACACCAAACTAGAGCTTTTCCTTAAGGATAATATTAACCGAGGTTTTCCTTTAAAAAAAAAAAAAAAAATAAAGACGGGGGAAGGGATAAAACGAGAGCTTGTAATGGAAATGGATTCTGCACGGTTTAAAAACATCTGTCAGAGGATTTGCACACAGGTTGAAGAGGGTCCGTGCGCTTTCAGGAGCCGTGCTGGGAGCGCGTTATTCATCAGTTTGAAGTTTGGCTGAGGAAGGCTGATGAAACTTCTGATGCTTTGTTTAGGCGCTGTGAGAGTTGTGTGGCTTTGTATTAACTGGCAGCCTGTCAGCTCCTACCTGATTGTTGGAAGAGTCAGCCATGGGAAAATGGCTTTTTGTTCCCAGCCTTCTTTCTGTTCCTGCTAAGGCATCTCCAGTTGGGTGCTGTTGGAGAGGATGTTTTGGACCTTTGGACTGTCAGAACTTTGTTCTCATTTTTTTTTGAAGTATGTTGTTACTTAGGGAATCGCAGAACTAAGAGCACCGTTAAAGAGCACGTGTTTCCTAATCCTGAGAACAGCAGCTGAATGAATATCCTCAGTTTATTTGCAGCCATTGATTTATCATCTAGCTACAAAAAATTACTTCGCTGTTTCTTACCTTCCAGCTCCTTACTGGGACTCACAGCACTATAGCTTTCTTGGCACAAGTCAGACATTCTCCCTATATTGTACATGGGATAATATCAATACCCTGTGGTAACTGACTATGCATACAACCGTAGGACCGCAAAATTGATCCTAAATGCAACTTCTATACTTTATTGTCTTGAACATAGATTCCAGTATACATTTAGTATATGTGGTATACATATGATGTTTAGGTCTGTTTAATAGCCTGCAGTGTGCCCAGGTGGCCAGGAGGGCCAATGGCATGCTGGCCTGCATTAAGAACAGTATGGCCAGCAGGAGCAGGGAGGTCATTCTGCCCCTGTACACTGCACTGGTTAGGCCACACCTCGAGTACTGTGTCCAGTTCTGGGCCCCTCAGTTTAGGAAGGAGGTTGACTTGCTGGAACGAGTCCAGAGAAGAGCAACAAAGTTAGTGAGGGGCTTGGAACACAAGCCCTATGAGGAGAGGCTGAGGGAGCTGGGGCTGCTTAGCCTGGAGAAGAGGAGACTCAGGGGTGACCTTATTGCTCTCTACAACTACCTGAAGGGAGGTTGTAGACAGGCAGAGGTTGGTCTCTTCTCCCAGGCAGCCAGCACCAGAACAAGAGGACACAGTCTCAGGCTGCGCCAGGGGAAGTTCAGGCTGGAGGTCAGGAGGAAGTTTTACACAGAGAGAGTGATTGCCCATTGGAATGGGATGCCTGGGGAGGTGGTGGAGTCGCCGTCACTGGAGGTGTTCAGGAGGAGACTTGACAGGGTGCTTGGTTGCATGAGTTAGTTGATTGGGCGGTGTTGGGTGATAGGTTGGACGTGATGATCTTGAAGGTCTCTTCCAACCTGGTTTATTCTATTCTATTCTATTCTATTCTATTCTATTCTATTCTATTCTATTCTATTCTATTCTATTCTATTCTATTCTATTCTATTCTATTCTATTCTATTCTATTCTATTCTAATAAAGGTTAATATTTTAAATGTGGAAAACGAACCCAAGTTTATACCTTTTACCACCTTCCCATTTTTCAGTGGCTTTTAACAAGCAGGCTTAAGGTTTATTTCATTTGGTTCCTCAGTTCTTTCAAAATTCATGTATTATTCTATTGCAGGATTTATTTATTTATTTTTCCTTGTAGTGTAAACTTGGGGTTTTTAAGGATTACAGTCCTGTCTCTATTTTAATCTATGTGCTGTCAGAAACTTTGGAGGGAGGGTAAAGCAAAACTTTGTGATTCAGTACTTCCTGTAAAGGGCATTCTCAGAAAGGGCCAATTTTGGCGTGTTGAATTAGTCACTTCTGAAAATAATAACACGTGAATCATTCCATAATTTTGTCATTGTGTCAGTACCAAAGCCTCAGTGATAGATTTGCCTCTCTAAATGTGAAGGAGAATGCAGAAAGGAAAAGGTTTTTGATGTAGGTTGGGAGTGGATTAGGAAATAAGATACTAAAGGTGGGTGATAAGCTAGAGTGATGTGATTTTATTGGAGTCATGCTTTGGTTTAGTCTTCCTCGCACTTAAATTGGGGCAGATGAATGCTCTTAAGGTCAGTAGGAGTAGTTTAATGAAGAGGATACTATGAATAAGTTGTTTCCTTGACTCAGATTTTAGGCATATGACAGTTAGAGGTGAGCTGTAGAAACCTTTTGGAGCCAGAGGTGAAAGGATAAAGCTAGTTCAGCAGTTTCTGTCACTGTGGGAGGTATAGAAAAAAGAGGATAAGTTGATTAGCTGTGAGAAGTACTTTTCCTTGGCCTGCGAACCAGGCGTTGCTTATATCACAGAAGAGAAGTAGTGGTGAAATTGGATTTATGTTAGCCAAGACATTGCTTCAGGCTTCAGTGGTGATGCTTGGCCATAAAAAATTTGAGATGCTCATTTTGCTACAATTGGAAAAACTGCAGTGTGCTGGATTGTTTCTGAGGATTAATATTCGTTATAGTGTCATTTATCTAGGAGGTTTCTCTCACTGTTAATGCTGCTAACTTTACAGACGGGACTACGTTGATGCACTTATGTTTAATTTTTGAAATGCAATTCCAGGTAAAGCATACATGGCTCCTGGCGTCTCAAATGAGAAGAAACCTGATGATGAGCAGTCTGCAAAGTAAGATTCAGAAATGAATTATTTTGTCCAGGTTTACACTTTCCTTCCTCATACTCATTACATGCTCATTTACTTTAAGATAGTGTTTATGATACAAATATTGATTATATACATCAAATATTAAGTGGAAATTGTTTTGACAAATGGAGTCTTGATCTTCATTAACTGCACCAACTGTGAGGTCTTTGCTGGCTAACCATTTTCATTTATCATAACAGTAGATTTTTCCAAGCACAGGTGATGTTTTTATTGGTTTATTTTTAATCCAGCAAGTTGTTGACTTTGGTTGGCTGCATATGGCCAGACCTACCGGTTTCAACCATTTAAGCAAATATTTCAATCTGTTTCTCTAATCCTTATGTTAAACTCATTTAAACTTCTTTTATTAAAGCCGTATGTGCATGTTTAGTTGTCAGATACTCATGTTTTGTTTAAACCCTCAGAAGTGGTAGGTACTTTACAGCAATATGAGGGGAATAAATTGTCTGCTACTTAGAGTTACAGGCCGAAGATTTTTATCAGGCAAACTTTGCCTCTACTGTAAATCCATGGCATTGATCCCATGTACACATAGAATATGCTTACTTTTATTGCCCATTTTACCCCAGGGTCCAAGTCTGCAATTAGATCTGGATGGGCAGACAACCAGTACAAGCTAATAACAGCCCCTAGCTGTAGACAGGCAGAGAGTTGAAGAGTGTTGCTGTTAGTCTAAGAGACTGAAAAGGTGAACTGTAGACACTGCTGAGAAAGGAAACTCTAGGCTCTATGAGGACAGTGGTGTTGGCACTTGCCTCATGAATTTCCCTGTACTTTTTATAGGAGCCTCACCTTTTCCCAGATTTTTTTCCTGAAGAGCAGTTTTTATTGCTAGTATTCCTAAAACAAAGGAAATATTTTGTTTTACTTTCCTGAGAACAAACTGTGAAGTGATTGCAACTCATATCCTGTTTGTGTGTAAAAGCCGTTCCAATAAACATCAGCATAGACAGCTATTTGATCTTCTTTAGTGTATGATCCATTAAACATGGGTACAGAGTGCCACAAAACCAGGCAGGAATAATTCAGAGGAGACAGCTGGGGAATTCTGCTCATCTGAGCTGGCAAACTCCTGGGTTGTCAGTGCCTTTCTGAAGAGCAATAAACCTGCTTGTTGTTTCTTCTCGAGTCAAACAGATCTCTTAGACAAAAGAACAAGCAGCCAAAACTGTTGGTTCCACCTCAGGTGGGATTTGTATGAAGAGAGGTAAATTGGGTGCATGAGAGGCATAAAGGAATTAACGCTGAAGCAATGAATGAAACATCTCCTTTGTTCGGTTCCTTTCTCTGTTGGGTTCCTTTTCCAGTTGCTGAAGGTGGTAATCTGTGGTGGACAGGGACAAATATGATGGATTGGGATAATTCCTTTTTCTTTGATTGTGCAGCAGTTGTGACATTGGAGAGAGGGTTTCAAGACCAGATATAATTGTCATACTCAGAGTATTGAGACTGTTACTATTTCTTTGCTTCCCAAGGAACAGTTCAGTGACCTCAGTATGGGCATTTAGGCCATTTTAGGATTCTTAAGGTAACCAGCTTGAGACATAAGAGCTGCAGATAAGTCCTGCCTTTCTGGAGACCCATTAGAAGAAAGAGAAGAGAAGATGACCTAAGACATCTAAAATAGTGCTAAGCATCTATGTTCTGACTTCAGAATTGTTTCTGCAAAGTCATACTAATTTTTTGCATAAAGTCCAGGCAAACTCTTGTTTGTCTCCTCTGACAAAGCACTTTGAATTTGCTGAGCCATGCTGTGACTGCAGGGAACCTTCATTAGGCTCTTAAGTCATCTTCCTATGTCTGGAAAATATGTATTGCTTGCTTTCATCTCTCAGAGAGTACTTTGAAGTATTGGCCATTATTTTGCTTAAGGTTGTGATTATTGACTAGTCTTTCCTACCTCTTTCAATTGAACTTCAAACATGAAGCACAGAAGGCAGACATGTAATGAGTTATTCAGCTTGCTTAGTCCACTACCAAATTTTCCAGGAGGGCATTCCCACATGCTAAGTAGCTCAGTTTCTTTTCTCTGCATTGTCTTTTCCTGTTTCTTCAGAAAGACTTTTTCTAAGCTATGTCACTTAAACAGCTTAAGAGGAAGTGCGTTCATTTTACCTCTTCCTCTGTTTCCCTTTTTCTTATATATATATGTTTCATTCCCTTCCACGGTTTTATCTTTGCTGCAGATTTCCATGTGCCTCTTTCCATTTCAGATCCTGTGTACTCATTACCCGTCTCATGCCATATATGACACAGAGTTACAGTGAGCCAAATTGCCAGACATCTCCTTTGGACTTCTCTATGAAGCCTGAATCTTCCCACCCCTCCCAGGTAGCTAGAAGATTGGTCAAAACCTAGAGGTTAGGTTTGCTTTTCAGCTTTGCTGTAAATTGTCTATATAGTAAAGTGGCCTACCGAAGATTCCCTGGTCCTTCTTCAATTGATCTGCTCACTGTAAAAACCTATCCTGGTTCACAACTTTAATATTGTTTAAACAAAATATTGCAGTGCTGCAAATACATCCTACCAGTTGGGTCTTTCTTCAGTAATTTTGTCCTGTGCAATGGATGGAATGTTAAGTATATGTGATTTATTGTGAGACATAAAGTAGTCATGAATATAACATAATGTATGTGGAACAAAAATAAGGTAAATAAGCATCTGTTCAATGTAAGGATTTGTGTGTACTCTGTATGTTTCACGACACTGCTGTCCTGGCAGAGAGAATTTTATCCAGCTCCACAACCCTCACTTGGAGAAAATGAAAGAAGATATCCTGTACCATTTTGCTCTTGGGACTGGTACCCATGATTTTCCAGCATTGTTTGGGGATGTAAAGGTAAGATGTTTCATTCAGCAGGCCTAAGCTTTTCTGCAGATAAAGTGCAACTGCCTGGAAATTAAGACTAAAAGAGTTAGCATACAACCGACTGAGCAATTAATGGAAAGAGGATAGGATTTTGTGTGATCAAGTCGCTTTCAATATCTGGGGATAATTGTTTCTGACCATGCCTTTTCATCCATTAAAAAGGGAAATGCTACAGTCTTGTTCATGTAGAACTCTCTTTTGGGGAGCCTTCAAGCCAATACCTGTCTTTGGCTAGTTTAAACAAGATGAAGACATTTGAGTGCTATACGGAAGGATGAGGCTTTTTTCTGTAGTTTTTCTTGGCCTGTTATAATGATCATGAGAAAAATCACATCTGGGAATAGCTTTGTGTTAACTGAAGGTCTTTGCATATTCTTCAATATACTGTATAATGCAACTGATTCTTTGTTGAATACTGTCCACCTCAGTTTGTATGTGTTGGAGGAAGTGCTTCACGGATGAAAGCTTTTATTGCATACATAGCTGAAGAACTGGGACTTGGGAGCCCTGGTTGTGACTATCCTAACATCTGTGCGGGAACTGACCGTTATGCAATGTACAAAGTGGGACCTGTTTTGTCAGTCAGTGTAAGTACCTCTCTTACCAGGTATGGGACACATTTCAGTCATGCTATTCAAAGCAAAAAGTATGAATGCAAATGTCTTTTAAACACTTCAAAATAGACGGAGTCAGGTTTTAAACTTTTTATCAGCCATGCTCAGACTAACAGGAGCGAGCTAATCAAGAATTCCTTTTTAGCTCTTTCTTGTAAGAAGTTAAATCTCTGAGACTGTCATTCCTTTCTCACCTCCCTTTTCCTCACTGTACCACTGAAGTGTTGCAGGAATAGTCTTACAAACTTTTTGAGCAACTTACTTTTGCTTTGTCCCTGTTCTGTATCCTGAGTAATAGAAGAAAAAAGTCGCATGATGCATGTGGAGTATTAGAAAAAATGTCTGTATCACATCCAGAGCTAAATGTCTGCAGTAGCATTGTCAAATGTGCCCACATAGCTTAACAGTAGCATTCCATGGTATTTGTGCTGCCAACTCATGTAGACATCTAAAAAATGTAAACCTTTATTTTTTTACATACTTAATTGCATAACTGTAGTATCATTTTGCACCCATCCTTTTGACCTGTACTTTTCACATTGTCATGGAAGTTAAAGTGGACTTGTATTTGCTGAGCTTTGTGACTAAACCACAATGTCTGTGTTTGGAAAAAAAACCAAACTATTCACTAGCACTTACAGATTCATAGAATCAATAAGGTTGGAAAAGACCTCAAAGATCATCAAGTCCAACCTGTCACCCAGGACTTCATGACTACTAAACCATGGCTTCAAGTGCCACGTCCAATCCCTTTCTGAACACCTCCAGGGATGGGGACTCCACCATCTCCCTGGGCAGCCCATTCCAATGGCCAACAACTCTCTCTGTGAAGAACTTTCTCCTCACCTCGAGCCTAAACTTGCCCTGGCACAGTTTGAGACTGTGTCCTCTTGTTCTGGTGCTGGTTGCCTGGGAGAAGAGACCACCCCCCTCCTGGCTACCAGCTGTTAGAATGGACTTTTTCTTGTGTTTAAGAAAAGTTCAATGATAAAGTGCATCTGTCAGCTCTTAGGAAAGGACATTGCATATGCTTTTGAGAATGTAAATATTTTATAATTCACAATTTTTGGAAACATTGTGCTTCATCCATAGTCTACCAAAGCCAGTGGGAACCTTTCTGTAAATCTGCAGTGGCCTTTCAGTAGGTCCATAGGTTAGGGGTTTTGTGGGAGTGAGTTAGGTGACCTTTGTGAAAAAATACCAGGAGATATTGTCCAGCTTTTTCTGTGTATGTTTTGCATTGTCTATGTGACTGTTGAATATGAAATTCTGCTTTTGTTTCAGCATGGCATGGGCATTCCTTCTATTTCAATCATGTTGCATGAGCTGATCAAACTGTTGTATCATGCCAAGTGTTCCAACATAACCATGATTCGCATTGGGACCTCTGGTGGAATAGGTATTTCCCCTCTTGATTTCTTTTTCACTTCAAATGAAAGCATCTTTGTAGGGGAAAAACGCATCTCTCTGCAAGTGATTGATGTCCAGAACAATGTTCTGCAGAAGATGAACAATTTTGCTTTCATAACTTTGAAGGAAAAGGCAGTATCTGCCTCTGGATGGAGAAAAGGCACTTTGGAGGACTAACATGAGGAGAAAGACACTCCTATCCTGTAGGAAAAGTATGAGATAAGAAAGAATGTATGGTGAAAAGAGAAGAAATATCTCAAAAATTATTGGTAATGATAAAATGAAGCAGCTAGGCATGGACAAAAAAATCTATTGTTGAATTCAAGGGCATAATTGCCACCTTTAAGAGAAGCGGGATTAGGTCAGTGTGCGGAAATAAAGCATTAACTATATTGTGAAGCTATTGCTGTTTCTTTTTGCTGCAGGTCTGGAGCCAGGCTCAGTGGTTATAACTAGACAATCTGTAGATGCCACCTTCAAACCTCAGTTTGAACAAGTTATTTTGGGAGAGACTGTGGTTCGCAGTACAAACCTAGATGAACAGCTAGCGAAGGAACTGATGCAGTGCAGTAAAGAAATAAACCAATTCAATACAGTCATTGGAAACACTATGTGCACTTTGGATTTCTATGAAGGTAAGGCTGGCAACAAACTACTGAGAGTATTGGTAAGCAGCCACAGATAAATATTGAATCATATTTTAACATTAAATTTTCAGTTCACCAAACAACACCTTCTGTGTTTTGTCTTATCAACCATAATTAGCCGCTTTTGCATATGTGTAAAACCAGGCATTGTACTTACCAGTTTGCTGCATTGAACCTGCATTAATTTTGTGCAGGTTTATTTCCCCCCAGAACAAATAGATAATCCCTATAATATATAGATATAGATATAATCTATTATAGACTTTTCATGTAATTGTCAGTTAATAAGATTGTCACAAAAATCTCTGTGATTTACTGAGGTGTCCTAGAAGATTAGAGTGAGAATTATTGGTGGATGGGAGGGTTTTGCTTTTGCTCCCTCCCCCCTCTCCCCCCCCCCCCCCAACTGGTTAAGTATTTAAAGTAATTCTTTTCTAAAAGAAGTGCTGGAATTTGTTTCCCATGCACATTTTGATCAAAGCGGTGATCAGGTAATACTTCTGCATAGGAGAAGCAAACTGCCAAGGCTTACTTTGGATAGACATTCAGGGGCTTTTCTGATCTCCCAAGTCTATTCACAAACATTTCTCAGGTCTTGCAGGAAAAGAATGAAGCTGGCACCTGGTACTACTTTCTGTAGCTGTTACTGGATAGCTGACAGAGGGTGCAATGCAGAGGTCCTCATAATAGTGTTCAAGCTTGGTCCAAAGCTGTTAGTTGATGTGTCTCCTCAGACATCAATCATAGGTGCAAGCTGTCAAAAGTGTTTTTATCTCATACAACAAAAACTGAGAACAGGCTTAAGGGTATTAATTTAGGAGCACATCTCCTGAAAACAAAAAAAAGTAAAACACTCTGCATAACCTGCTGCCATTTGATATAGAGATGTCAGTCTTGATTAATTTGAATAAACTGATTTTCTAAAAAATGGTAATAGTATTACCTAGTATCACAGTATCACAGTATCACTTAGGTTGGAAGGGACCTCGAGGATCATCGAGTCCAACCTATCAACACAGACCCCATGACTAGACCATGGCACCGAGTGCCACGTCCAATCCCCTCTTGAACGCCTCCAGGGATGGTGACTCCACCACCTCCCTGGGCAGCACATTCCAATGACGAATGACTCGCTCGGTGAGGAACTTCCTCCTCACCTCGAGTCTAAACCTCCCCTGGCGCAGCTTGAGACTGTGTCCCCTTGTTCTGGTGCTGGTTGCCTGGGAGAAGAGGCCAACCCCTTCTTGGCTACAACCACCTTTCAGGTAGTTGTAGAGGGCAATGAGGTCACCCCTGAGCCTCCTCTTCTCCAGGCTAAACAATCCCAGCTCCCTCAGCCTCTCCTCATAGGGCTTGTGTTCAAGGCCTCTCCCCAGCCTTGTTGCCCTTCTCTGGACATGTTCAAGTGTCTCAATGTCCTTCTTAAATTGAGCCCAGAACTGGACACAGTACTCAAGTTGTGGCCTAACGAGTGCGGAGTCCAGGGGCACAGTGACTTTCTTGCTCCTGCTGGCCACACTATTTGTGACGAAGGCCAGGATGCCATTGGCCTGCTTGGCCACCTGGGCACACTGCTGGCTCATGTTCAGCCGGCTGTCAATCAGCACCCCCAGGTCCCTTTCTGTCTGTCTGCTCTCCAGCCACTCTGACCCCTTCCTGTAGCACCTCCTTCTTAAACTGAGGGGCCCAGAACTGGACACAGGACTCAAGGTGCCTTAGTTACCTTAAGAGACACTTAAGCTCTTACCTTAGAGAGTCTGTTAGTAATCAAGTGTTCATCCTTTTAAGGTAGCATCAGGAAGACATTTTCAAGCCTGGCAGTTTTCCTAGCCAACGATTAAACACAGGAAAAAATGCAGAACTTTCATGCAGCTTAAAGTTTGTTGCTGCATTTTGACATATGCTCCACATGGGAGAACTTACTTGTATTTTTCCTGTTTATGAATTTGAGAATTTAAGCTGCAGAAGACTAATTAAATTGCTGTGATTCACATTATAAAAAATACAAGCACTATGGAAGTTTTAGCAATAGTTAAAAACCACTTTGTCTTACTTGTCTTGCATGTGAAGCAAAGTGTACAGCTGGACACTGTATAGGGCAAACTCCAATAATTAGGTGTTCCAGAAACAGAATTTGTTCCGTGACTTAATCACTGAAATGTTTGCAAAATTATTTTACAGGACAGGGCAGGCTGGATGGTGCAATCTGCTCATATAATGAAGAGGAGAAACTGCAATATTTGAAGAAAGCTTATGATTCTGGTGTCAGAAACATTGAGATGGAGTCTTCTGTATTTGCTGCGATGTGTAATCTCAGCGGTGTCAAAGGTGAACTAACTTAAAGTCACTTTTTTGAGCTGTAGGAAGTTTTCTTCATTGCAGGAGGTTTCTGGTAAAAACTGCAAATGGGTTAACATACCAAAACTTGGGGGGTTATGTGCAGAAGGTTAAAGTTCTGCTGCTGTGAGACTTTGATTTGTGTCACAGTGTCACAGTATCGCAGTATCACAGTATCAGTCAGGGTTGGAAGGGACCACAAGGATCATCTAGTTCCAACTCCCCTGCCGTGGGCAGGGACACCCCACACTAGATCAGCCTGGCCAGAGCCTCATCCAGCCTGCTCTTAAACACCCCCAGGGACGGGGCCTCGACCACCTCCCTGGACAACACATTCCAGGGTTTCACCACTCTCATGGTGAAGAACCTCCTCCTCACATCTAGCCTGAATCTCCCCACCTCCAGCTTCATTCCATTCCCCCTAGTCCTATCACTACCTGAGATCCTGAGAAGTCCTTCCCCAGCCTTCCTGTAGGCCCCCTTCAGATACTGGAAGGCCACAATTAGGTCACCTGGGAGCCTTCTCTTCTGCAGACTGAACAGCCCCAACTCCTCCAGTCTGTCCTCATAGGAGAGGTGCTCCAGCCCTCTGATCACCCTCGTGGCCCTTCTCTGGACACGTTCCAGCACCTCCACATCCCTCTTGTACTAGGGGCTCCAGAACTGGACACAGTACTCCAGGTGGGGTCTCATTAAAAATATATCCAAACTTTGTCACATAGTTCTTACATAGTTTAGTCCTGTTGTGTGCTGTTCTAGTCCATGGCAAGCAACATAAAGCATTGAAGTATCTAATTACCTTATAGCCTTAATTTATTTTCTTTAGTTAATTTTTGAAGTTTACAGGAAGCAACTGGCTGATTTAATCAATCGTTATTCTCATACACATAAATCTATAATCACTTTCTATACTTCTGTATCAAATTAAAAAATGATGTATTTTGTGTAACTTACAGCTTTAATTCTAAAATAAAGATTTTAAGTAGTATCATGAATAATTATAACATTACTTTTTAGTTTTTGTACATGATAAGTAATTTAGATTAGAAGAAACAATATGTGATTATGAATAATGTAACGTAGTGCCTTTCTACTTGCTATGATAAGTATCCTCTCTCACCTTGGCATGGAATTTACCAATTTGAAACTCCTAGGTTTCTCAGTCTTTCTTAAACTCAAAGAGGATGAAATGGAGACACAGAAGCAAAAAAGACTGACAGTTATATCAAACAGCCTCAATTCATAATGACTTCAAAGTGGTTAGAAACCCAGCCCATGCTATCACTACACCTGGTTGCTTTTGCTGTCTCTACCATGTAGGTCGGTAACATATATTAGTACTTGCGCTCTGCAGGTTGTCACAGGTGGTACAGAAGAGTGATGGCAGAGTTCAGTTTGAGTAAAAGGAGGGATTTCACCTTTGGGACTCTGATTACCATGATATCCTCATGTGTTTGCTGTGCTCCCCATCCATGAATGTCAAAACAGCTCATCTGATGCTTCCCAAGAGATGGGATTTCAGCAGAGAGATTTGCATTGGGGATAGGGTAGATGCTTGAAGGAGGTAACTACATCTGCTAGAATAGTGTCCAGAGTAGTGATCAGTTCCTACCAGTCAAGTCCTGGGTGCTTGTGAAATACAATTCCTATACAGAAAGAACATAAGAATCATGATGTAACAGTAATGCAGATATCCGAGACCTCTTGCTTTTTAAATGTAGCTATCGCTTGTCTTAAAATATCCATACCTTTTTTTCATATCCTCCATAGCATGCTAGTCCCCTAGCATTTTATTGTACTATGCACCCTTTTGGGGATTTATTTTCTCCTATTTCTAATCTTCTAGCTGTTTGTTCAAACTGTAGAACTGGACTGTAAAAGTTCCAGAATGTCATTGCTAACTAATGCCGTCTTCTAATTTCTAGCTGCCGTAGTGTGTGTCACTCTTCTGAACCGACTGGAAGGGGATCAGATTAGCAGCTCACATGATGTACTTGTGGAATATCAGCAGAGACCACAGAAGTTAGTGGGGTATTTCATTAAGAAAAGTCTTGGAAAAGTATGAAATATCCATCTTTGCATAACAGAAGCAGAAGGCTTTTACACAGCTGAAGTTGTGGTCACGACATCTGTGCAGTAAAGGTCTTTGCCTCAGAGTACCTTACAGCATTCCATGTGGCTGTGGAAGTTAATCATTTATGTCACTGTTTTGGGAACTGAATGTACTGAATGGAGTTCATTTAAGTTTTGCATAGTTATGTATTGCTGGATATAAGGCTTAATTTCTTTGAATGGGAAAGTAGATGTGTTGTAAAGGACAAGCCTGCTATAGTATATGAAAAAGCTTTATTTATGCTTGCTATCAAAGAAAAACTAGGGAGAAAATAAAATGATATTGGCAAGTACTTGCAAACCACCAAATTAAAATCAACTTAATGATAATCTCTTTCTTATGGTTATAAAATATTACATAAATTATAATTGTCTTTGTTGTCTCACTTGTAAGGAAAAACTTGAGGTGAACGCAGTTTGTTTTTTGCAGACTGACAGATATACAATACTATTTTCATATATTAAAATTTCATTAAATTGAAAAGTGTGTGACTGAATTTTGTAAGCATTAAGGACTTCACACTGTGTTGTTGAATATCTGTGCTTCCTAAATACTAATCCAACAAGGGCATTCATATCCCATTTTAATTGCATGATTGGATCAATATCCAGGAAATGTGCTTTAGGTAATTTTGTGTTGGAGATCTTCAAATCTTTTGCTAAATCAAGGCTCCTGCTCACTGAAGAGGAACCAAGGACATTCAGAGGCATGTTCAGGGAATTGCATTATGGCAGCTAATTTTTTCCCCTCTTGCTTTGTTTATTTTGAAAGTGGTTTTCTTCTCCATTTCTGCAGGACATAACACTCACTGTTGTGTGTTTCCCAGTTCCTTTGAAGAACTGGAGAATCCCTGTAGACTGTACATACCATCAACGGAATTTCTGCAGTTTTGCACTACAGTTGGCCTACTGTTTGTTTCTTTTTAAAATAATACTCATTGATGCTTTGTTACTGTGGTTAGAATATAAGAATGGAATGGAATGGAATGGAATGGAATGGAATGGAATGGAATAGAATAGAATAGAATAGAATAGAATAGAATAGAATAGAATAGAATAGAATAGAATAGAATACACCAGACCAGGTTGGAAGAGACCTTCCAGATCATCGCATCCAACCTATCATCCAACACCGCCTAATCAACTAACCCATGCAACCAAGCACCCTGTCAAGTCTCCTCCTGAACACCTCCAGTGATGGCGATTCCACCACCTCCCCGGGCAGTCCATTCCAGTGGGCAATCACTCTCTCTGTGTAAAACTTCCTCCTGACCTCCAGCCTGAACCTCCCCTGGCGCAGCTTGAGACTGTGTCCTCTTGTTCTGGTGCTGGCTCTCTGGGAGAAGAGACCAACCTCTACCTGTCTACAACCCCCCTTCAGGTAGTTGTAGACAGCAATAAGGTCACCCCTGAGTCTCCTCTTCTCCAGGGTAAGCAGCCCCAGCTCCCTCAGCCTAGTTCCATGCCACAGTGGAAAACGTAAAGCCACAGGTAGAATTGTCTGAATAAACTCTTAGAACATCTGTCACAGATCCAACTAAGTGAGATTTTCTTTTCAAGGATTGTACTCTGCAACATGTAAGAGTTAGATCTAAGAGGGAGTAATGTAGTAGTAGGCAGATTCACCAAAGAGTGGCAGAAACAGGAAACACTGTGATGAGTCCATAAAAAAAGGAGTGTGTGACTCCTGTAAAAAAGAAAGCAGCAGGATTAATCTCCTTTAATTTGATGAATTTTTAACTGGACAAAATAGTGGGGATGCATAGCGGGAAAGACAAAACTATTAGGTTTTATTTTGTTTTGTTTACAAACCTCCATGATTTATTTTACTAATCTAGACTTCCTTTAATTTTAAAACCACATTTTCTCATGGTGTGCTTGGCATATAGAATGAAAGTGTTTTCAGAGAAAGCTTTTCTCATCTTAAGGGAGGGAAGCAGGTGGGAATGGCTCCACGTTTTGTGTGAATTGTTCTTTTTTATGTAAAAAGTAGTAACAAAAAATAAATCTATGCTTAGCTACATCTGGTGCTTGCTTGGGTGTTGCACAAAGCCCTGTGAGTTCCCATGGGAAACATGCAATAAAGCACATCCTTGCTCTGCAGCCTCCTGTTCCCAAAACAATAGCAGGGAGGTAAAAAGGAGATCACAGAAGCAGCAGCGTGCTGCACTCTAGGCTGAAGAAAATGTTGTACTGAGTTGACTAGCATGGGTTTGGAGAAAGCAGTTTGCTGTTGTAAAGCAAGTACTCACTATGAATTACCTACTACAAAATACCTCGAGGAGAAGGAATACTTGATTAAGAAAACAAATACATAATGTGTCTGTGTGAAGCTTTGAGGAAGCATATTGCTTTTACCCAGGAGGTACAGATCTGAAATGCTATGATTTGTCTTTTCAAAGGAAGGACAGCAAGAACATGGAAACTAGTTTAAAAGTTCTTTAGCTGAAATGAAAAAGCTTTTGTATTAACAGTCATATAAAATAGGCACTTCTGTTCTGATAACTAATATGAAGGCTCTGAATTGCTATGTTCTGACATATAACTAGTATTGTTGATGCCCAGTTAGAGCTAAGGTTCAAGTATTCATGGAGTGATGCAGCTATGGTATTAAACCAATACAAATGACCCTAGCAGAACCCCCTGGAAGATATTAGCATTGACTTTTACCAATCTGGCCTTTCTTATTCCTGGTTTTTTTTATGCAAAAGTGTTTTCTGCTAAAGTGTTTTTTTCTGTTCTTCCACAGAAAAAAATCACTTCTGCTTTTTTGCTTCTAATTTTATGTTGTCACACATCCCTGTGCTACAGGGATGTGTCACACAGGGGTGAATGACAGCATTAAAATTAGAAGGCAGAGGAGCCCGAATACCTTGCAGTTTCTGCTGGTCACCATCCTGTAATGCTGTATTCCTAATGCAAGAGGGTGCTCTACAGACACATCTTACACGCGATGAAATACTTTTCTTAGCTTCAGAGGAAGCTTGCCAGAATGTCACCCTGGTAAGAACAATTGCATTTTCCCTTATGGCTGCAACTGGACAGAGAGATAAAGAAATGAGTCAGCTGTGTGCATCCGGCAGTGAAGTTACCTTCCTGTGGGTTTTAAAAGGCATCTGTGAAGAATTACAAAGTATTTAACATGTTTTTATATGCAAATAAATTGTTTAATATTAGTCATTCACTTTCTTTTTGAAGAACATGAATCAGAATTTGGAGGGGTGGTATTACTTAAAACTATGTACGATATTACATGCATGCTTGATGTTGCATAATGCAGCGTGTCCTGGTAGATCTACAAATCTGGCAAACATTGGAGCTACTGTTTCAAATCAAAGGCCTCTTTTGTTCTCTGTTCCACCCTGTAGCACCAGAAAGCAAGAAGAAAGGGTGGAAGTGTGAAAGGAGAAAACAGTAGTTTCTACCCATGGTTTGTACTATGATTCACGGTATTTAGAATAGAATAGAATAGAATAGACTAGAATAGAATAGAATAGAATAGAATAGAATAGAATAGAATAGAATAGACCAGACCAGGTTGGAAGAGACCTTCAAGATCATCGAGTCCAACCTATCACCCAACACCACCTAATCAACTAACCCATGCAACCAAGCACGCTGTCAAGTCTCCTCCTGAACACCTCCAGTGATGGCGACTCCACCACCTCCCCAGGCAGCCCATTCCAGTGGGCAGTCACGCTTTCTGTGTAAAACTTCCTCCTGACCTCCAGCCTGAACCTCCCCTGGCACAGCCTGAGACTGTGTCCTCTTGTTCTGGTGCTGGCTGCCTGGGAGAAGAGACCAACCTCTGCCTGTCTACAACCTCCCTTCAGGTAGTTGTAGAGAGCAATAAGGTCACCCCTGAGTCTCCTCCTCTCCAGGCTAAGCAGCCCCAGCTCCCTCAGCCTCTCCTCATAGGGCTTGTGTTCCAAGACTCTCACCAACTTTGTTGCCCTTCTCTGGACATACTCCAGCAAGTCAACCTCCTTCCTAAAGTGAGGGGCCCAGAACTGGACGCAGTACTCGCTCGAGGTGTGGCCTAACCAGTGCAGTGTACAGGGGCAGAATGACCTCCCTGCTCCTGCTGGCCAGGTTCAGGTCTCTTTATTCAGGTCTCTTCCTAACCTTTGTTAAATTGTTGAGACCGTAAGGAACATTGGCTAGAATGAATATGTTTCACATTTGCAGGAGACTGAGAATGTATAGTTCTTCATTTTTGGCACCTTGATATACTTCAAAGAAGGATTTTCTTAAATGGAAAGGTACAAGAAAGAGCAGAAAGGAACATTTTGGAATGATGTGCTGCCACAAGTGTTTCTGTCTGTCCTTTAAAAATCAAGGAAAATAATTTAATAATGTAAGTACTTTTTGAAAATATAAACATGTAATATACAATACCTTTCTTTTAAAACATGCTTCTTTTGTTCTTGCAAGGGTTTTTCAGTGCATTATCTAACAGAGCTGGGTTTTCTTCTCAAGTCTGGATCTCAATATATTCCCAAATAAAATGTTTATGCAACTGAATTGTCATTTCCGTTGACAAGACAGGTGAAAGAAAGTAAAATGTGAATATTCTTAGGTTTGCCCATCAGCAGTCTGTTGTCTTCTGAATGCAGCACTTAGTACTGTGAGTGGTAAACTGATTTTTGGGGACTGAGTGTGTGTGCAACAACTGAGTACAAAAGAACACAGTTGTGTGATTTCATGGCATTGTTATGGTTTGCTACAACACATGGAGGTTCATTTTCCCTGAAAGTTTCTCAGGTTTGAAGTTGGAGTGACTTAGATGCATATGAGTTGGTGGGGGTTATTGAAAGGGCTTTCAACTAGGCTCAGAGTGAGAGGGGGATAAAGCCAGGCTCACTTGAGATGAACCTAAGGACAGCCTTCAGCCTGCTGTTTCACTTGAGGTGGGAGATGATGACAGTAATACCAATATTGTCTGTTGACAAGTGGCAGGAAGATGCAATGAACCAAGGTTGGAAGGCTGGGGTGACAGTAAGGGCCTTCAACCTTTATTTTAGAATAAACCTTTATTTAGAATAAACCAAACCAGGTTGGAAGAGACCTTCAAGATCATCATGTCCAACCCATCAACCAATCCAACCCACCCAAACAGCTAACCCATGGCACCAAGTACCCCATCAAGTCTCCTCCTGAACACCTCCAATGACGGCGACTCCACCACCTCCCTGGGCAGCCCATTCCAATGGGCAATCACTCTCTCTGTGTAGAACTTCTTCCTAACATCCAACCTGAACCTCCCCTGGCACAGCCTGAGACTGTGTCCTCTTGTTCTTGTACTGGGTGCCTGGGAGAAGAGACCATCATCCGCCTGTCTACAACCTCCCTTCAGGTAGTTGTAGAGAGTGATAAGGTCACCCCTGAGTCTCCTCTTCTCCAGGCTGAGCAACCCCAGCTCCCTCAGTCTTTCCTCATAGGGCTTGTGTTCCAAACCCCTCACCAACTTTGTTGCTCTTCTCTGGACTCGTTCCAGCAAGTCAACCTCCTTCCTAAACTGAGGGGCCCAGAACTGGACACAGTACTCGAGGTGTGGCCTAACCAGTGCAGTATACAGGGGCAGAATGACTTCCCTGCTCCTGCTGGCCACAACCTGTTTCCCTGAAGCATGCTATGGACACTGTAGCAAAGGCAAAGTCTTACAGAGGTGAGCAAGGGGCTCCTGATGTAATAGGAGACAGGAGGGTAGCTTCCATGAAACACCTTGTTAGAGTAAAGGGGTGTCTGAAGAAGGTGACATGGCTGGCAGCCCAGCTGAAGTGCCTATATACCAATGCCTGCAGCATGGGGAACAAACAGGAAAAGTTGGAAGCTGTCCTGCCACAGGGAAGCTATGACATAGTGGAAATTACAGAAACTTGATGGGATGAATTTTAGGACTGGAGTGTAGCTATCGATGGCTACAAGCTGTTCAGAAGGAACATGAGAAGAAGGTGTGCAGATGCCCTCCCGCTGTGGATAGAGAGTGAAGAGCTGTTGCTAAAGAATAGCCATGAACAGGTTGAAAGCTTATGGGTAGTAATGAGGGATTGGCACCTTTAGAGGTGCCTTCCAACCCAAACCATTCTATGATCCTATGAAATACATGGTTTCTCTTTCAAAAACATTGCCATTCAATGTCTTACTCCAGAGTATGAGTACAATTAGAAAAAGTCTTTTGCCTGAAGAGAAAGGCAAAAGACAAAGCAACATTAGATCTGAAACTCTATGGTACAATAATAGCAGAAAGAGTAATGCTGACAGAGGCAATGCAGCAGAAAAGGACAGAGACAGTTTTACAGGACACAGAAACCTGATTCCAGATGTTTCTTGTCATTGCTGAGCTGTGAGAGAATTTTCAGTTTCCTATCAGTCTGTCATAGCACAAGAATAAAATTCCTGGAGCTGCCTAGAAGCTCGAATCAACCACTGGCATTCCTCGTCAGACTGAGTTTGTTTTGTTTCTTTAATGTATAGCTCTGTTTTAATCAACCCTATTATTCGACCTTTCCCACAACTGATGTTTTTCATCGTCCCCTTGCATGCAGACAGGAGGCGTCGCCCAGGAAGGATGCTGCTAATTGCTGTCATCCTGCAGGCACTCTGTCTGCAAAACAGAGCTGCGTAAATATTTACGGGTAGTACTAAAAAAGAAAGCCTCGTGACCACACAGTAAACCTTGTGGAAGAAATTGTGGGTGGTGGTAGGAAAATATGCTAGTTTGCCAGATTCCCAGCCATATTCTCACATGATTTGACTCCATTCCTGTCTAACTAAAAGGTTTATGGCTCCTGGGCTTTAACCTAGTTTGCATATAACACTACGTTTCTTTGAATGTGCTCGCCAACCTACTCTAATTAGCCTATATTAAAACTGTAGGCTAGACATGGTGGATTGATGGTTTTGTATTACAAAGCAGTCAGGTTTTACAACCAGAGATGGGTGCTGGCAGAAGGTTGTTTGCCTTTCCTACCCCATTGATTTTGGGTACCTTGCATATTTTAAGTGAAAGCCTTTACATTAAGACTGTTTGACCACTATGCATCCACTATGGGGATTGTTCTTGGGTGAATATTTATGAGGTATCTTTTATATAGTTTCTGTTAGAAAAAACAAGTCTGCAACTGGGGAAAGCCATGCTAGGCAAAAGTGAATTTCTTTAGGAAAGGACAATGATGTATGATGACAAAGTTAACAGAATTCATTGGTGAAAGGTGTTTGTCTATTGGGTGTCTTATAGAGTAAAATGAGGAGTCAGTAGTTCATTAGCACTTAATACTGATTGCATACAAAATAGTTGTTTCCTGTATCTGTGAAAAGCTGTTTAGAATTAAAAGCTGAAATGCAACAATTATGAGCACATAATTAAATAGCACATAATAAATTATTCATGACAGACTCCAATGAGGAGAGGTTTTGCAAAATCACTTGTTCAAAACAATTTGGCAAATGGTTCATGTGAGCTGCTTTAGCTTCTATACTAGTCAAGATGTTTCATATCAGCTGCTTTGATAAATAACTGCTTGTAGTTCATTTGTTTCACAGGGCTCTAAATTCACTCACCCTCCAGGGAAAAGGAGCCATGAGGTCTCCATCCTCTTGCACTCTTCTCAGCTTTTGGGGGCAACACAGATCCAGAGACAGGCAGAGAAGCCCTGGTGATGGCTGCTGAGCACGGCAGCAGCGAGGATGTGGGTGGCACTTTGGGGTCTGATTAGTTTATAATTTCCTGTAAAACACACATACTATAGATTCTGGTCCCCAGCTTTTCAAAATGCCTGTGTGAACCCATAGACATATATATTCATGATGTTTAGTTACCACCCGATCTTTGTTTAAAAATGCATACTTAACTGTGCACAGAATCTTTACCTCAGCTATCTCAGAATTTTGAATAAACCTTTATTAGAATAAACCAAACCAGGTTGGAAGAGACCTTCAAGATCATCGTGTCCAACCCATCAACCAATCCAACCCACCCACACAGTTAACCCATGGCACCAAGCACCTGTCAAGGTCCGGAGACATTAGATGTCTCGGTCCGGAGACACAGTTCTTTTAAATATTCCCGTGTTGTGAAATTAAAGGCACAAACGAGGCCAAAGTATCAACAGCTAGACTATTTATTACATAAATAAAGTGGACATAAGAAAGGAAGAGGGAGAAAATAGAGAAAGTGGACATAAGAAGGGAAAGGGAGAAAAGAGAGAGAGAGAGAGGGACGAGAGATAGAAGAGGAAAGGAATTATATTACCACACCCCTCATCCCCCCCAAGATAAAGTCTGTGGAGGAAAGGTGCTGCAGGAGATGTTGGGTTTGTAGAGTAATGGTGTTGAGGCTTTTGCTGGAGAACAGCTGTGGTCCTCTGGGGAGATGTTGGGTTGATACAGGAACAGTGCTGAGGCTCCTCTGGGCAACCTGGGTCTGTAGAGGAGGGGTGCTGAGGATTTGGCTGGAGCTGTGGTCCTCCGGGCAGCTTCTTTGCTCCGGAGCAGCATCGTCCCGGCTTTCTCTTCTCAGCGGCCTGGCCCGTCTCCTGTGTTTTCCTTCATCTCCGTTTTTCTCCCCGTTTTTCTCCTCTGTTTCTCTCCTCTGTTTCTCTCCTGTGTTTCTCTCTACAAACCAGTAGTTGCTCAAGTCTTTTATACAGTTTTTTAGTCCTCAGGTATGTAGTCAAATATTGTCCCTCAGGAATTCCAGTGGCAGGAAATCTGTGTGTTTGGGCAAGACCCTGGCTGGAGGAGGGGGGAATCTCCGTCTACCCTGTCTCCATCCAGACAAGTCCTCCCACATTCCTTTACACAGGTGGTGGAAACCATCGTATCACCCTGCCCAAGGTACTTGATGGGCGGAAACCACCCTGCCCAGAAAGCGTGATGGCTGGGTCCTTGGGTCCATTGTTGTAGTCCCGTGTTATCACGATGCAATCACAAGCTGATTTGCATCCAGGATTGGTGGACAGGATTCTTTCCACCTTCTTTCCAGTGGCTCTGCTATCACTTTATCTTTGTTGACTCACATAGAGAGAGACAAACTTATTAGACTCTCACAGCACCCCATCAAGTCTCCTTCTGAACACCTTCAATGACGGCAAATCCACCACCTCCCCGGGCAACCCATTCCATAGCGCAATCACTCTTTCTGTATAGAACTTCTTCCTAACATCCAACCTGAACCTCCCCTGGTGCAGCCTGAGACTGTGTCCTCTTGTTCTGGTACCGGGTGCCTGGGAGAAGAGACCATCATCAGCCTGTCTACAACCTCCCTTCAGGTAATTTGGTCTTCATGAGCAAAATTACTGTACATACACTGAAACAACAGGGATTTTAGTGGTGCTTTGCCAAAAGCAGATAAATGCCTTCTGCAGGTGCCAGCCAACTGTGAAGTTCTTTTGGTGAGGTGTGTTCTTACATTTGGGCTGTTTGCCGAGCTACACTCTGTCCCCTTTGAGCATGCCATGAGGAGAAGCTCAGAGATGGGGAATGTTGGGAGAGGTGAGATTTGGAGACATGTCTGTGCATGGAGGAAGCAATAGAGTGAGCCAGAAGATGCTAACATGCTTTATGACCACTGGATGTGCTCAGTAGTCTAACCTTCATACAGAATTAATCCTGCCTTAGAGGTACAAACATGCTAAATATCATTCAGGTAAACATTGAACTACTTAGTTTTTTAGTACATTGTGAGGATAGTCACATTTCTGTTTAAAGCCAAATGTTTACTTCAGTAATTTTTCAGTCTGGGAACAGTTAAAATAAAAGGAAATCCCGCCATAAATGAGGAATGAAGGGATTCAACTAGTCATGTTGTGCCATAACCACATCTGTGATTTTTGCTTTTCTGGGAAGCAATTTTCACTGGCATGTGAAAGTTTATAAACACCTGATACCTATATAATCTGTTTTATTTTTTTTTTCTCTAGTCTTTGAACCCATGGAAAATGTAAAAAAATAGACCACAAATGTGCACCATTTCAAACAATTGTAACCCACTAATCAGACAGTGAAGTAACTAAGTTTCACCGCATGCTCTGGAGAGCCAAAACCTGCTGCTAGGTGACCCAAAAACAAAGCTTGGAAAAGGGGAGCTCAAGTATTGGGCATCAAACACCAGCCGATCTTCATCCCGTGGCAACTGGCAGAGCTCAGAGCTGTTGCTCTTTGCAGAAGTATCAGCCTTATTAGTTTTTTAGATTATTTCCTTAGTTCAAATCTAGTGGAAGTCAGAGTCCTCTCTAGCGACTTCTGTGTCTATTTTTTCTTATTTATTCTGAATTTGGAAAAAAAGCTGAGAATGTTAAGATCTCCTTCTCATTCTATAGTAATACATTCTTCAGGAATTGTAATGATACAATTTACTGAGTAATAATAACAAATACATTATTCAGATTTTAGGTGGTTTGAATCACTTTCTTTAAGGGCTGTGTTCTGTGTCTCCATTGACTGCAGAGAGAGCTTATGGGGATCATCAGATTCTATCTTAGACAGTTAATCTGGGGAGAACAAAACATACAGAAAGTTTGCTCCTCTGCTCAAGGTGGCATTCCTGATCAGTAGGGTGGTCATCCTCACCCCCCAGTAAAATAGCACATCTCTGCACCACCAGACACCTTCTGTGTCTCCAGGTGTCTCTGCTGCAACAGGTATGTGCAAACTCCCCTCTTGCTGTTACCTCCACACAGCTCCAGGAACTGCCCTCCTTCCTCTTTGCTGAAAGGAATGCTGGAATACTGATTTTCATCCTGGGTGGCACGTGGCAACTAATTAACAGTTTTCTGATGTGTCAGAATATTCTGCCTTTACGGAGGTACTATATACTGAAAAAAGGAGAATGAAACGTCTGACTCATCCCCCTTATAAGATAAAATGAAACGGTCCTGTGATGATGCAATGGGACCAGCACAGGTCTAGATGTGTACTTGTGAGGGTGTTCTAGAAGCATACAGATATTCACAGGGCTGTGTGGTTAAAAAGTGCACCAACTTCCTGGGTACTCTTTAAAAAATAATCTAAGCATATGCATGCAAAATGACAGCAACGCTGAGGTGTCAGGAATTTTCATTCCAGAAAAGTAAAAACAAGAGCAGAAAATATACTGTGGAGTAAAAGCACCCTGAAGGCATCTGTACAAGCCCATCCCCTTACTGTTCATTGCACTGAGAAACACATGGAAAGATGAGATTCCTCAATGACTGCAAAACAAGAGGCAGAAACATAATCTCATCTTTTCTCAAGCAAGCAGGCAAATCTCTCGCGCTTTTGCCTAGCGCTGGAATTAATCTTCTGAACATTATGTTCGGACTTCTCGGTGAGATGATTCTGAACTAGAAAGTCCTTAAGAAGACATTCTGCAAGTGGGTGAAGGAAAGACACAACGATATGGGGCGTGCTGTACACCAGTTCAAGGCTTTGTTTTGGAAGAATTGGCTCTGCCGTGTGAGGCAACCGGTGAGTCTTTGGAAATGATATAAACAGGAGTATTTTAAATCTTCCTTCAGTACCTGTTGGAAAGAATATATCTATCGATTTTCTCTTTTGACTGCAGATTGCTAAGGACAGCCTGACTGCAAGTGGTTCTTGTTTTGCCTTTAGTGTCCTAGTTGTTGACAGTTATGAACATAAGTATGCACTACAGTGTGTTTTAATTCTGAAATGGCCAAATGAGATAGGAAACCTCATAAACATTTTGAAGAGCTGCAGCTTATCTTTACTTCTCGTTAGATACTACCATTGCTTGTAGCAGTGGCAAGGATAACAGTATTTTTTGTTCATATTACAGGTGCTCATTGGTAATGCTTTCACTTGCACAATTATCAAAGTCTAGTTATGGGGAATGCAAGGATTGTACATTAAAATTATATATCCTTCTAAATTTCCTTTCTTATTCATTCTACAAAGCCTAATTTAACCTTACATATTCTTTTGTGCAGAAGAATGTGACAGCTGCTTCAAAGTCAAAATAACACTCAAATAGGAGATGTCATTGTTTGCTTTCACTGTGACTGATGTGATTTTTTAATTTGAGGTAGAAAGAAGTGAATTTCCTCCAGTGAGATAACATTATTGTGGAAAAAGATGTCACTTCAGTTAATAGTTCCTCATTGATTTTTCTTGACTGTTATAAGATGCTATTTGGAGTGAGGCGTATTTGCTGCTTGAGATAGGATTGCCTGTAAACATGGAGCTTTTCCATCCAGAAATCTTTCACATGAATAAAATTGTGATTTTTGATGGTGAATTTCTTCTCAAAATGATTTCAAATTATGGGTTTTTTTTTAATATGAAAGACATTTTTTTTTGGTGAATACTGTTGGTTATACTATCCTCCATTCCTAAACACTTCTGTATATTCCCTGTTCATTAAGTGACTTCTCACTATCTCCTGTTCTCTTCCATGCTTTTTTTCCTCTTTCTCTGCCTAGTTTTACCTTCTATATTTCTAAATGATAAAATCTTCATTCATGTAAGTTTTCAGTTTGCCTAATTGGTAGCTTTACTGAGTGTGTGATGCACTGAACATTCCCTGAATGCCCATCCCCCAAGCGAGGAATTACAATGAATTACCCTAAGCAATTTATATCTGCCTCTTCAGAGCTGGAAGGTGCCCTGGGGAATTTGCAAAACCTCCTTATGTGCTCATTGTGGGAACGCTGAACCACAAAAGTGTTCCGTCAGCAGTTACACGAGGAGAAATCCAGGTGGACTGTCTGCCCATGCAAATGGCAAGTCAGACCTTTGTGTAACTGAAGGGAGAAGCATCTCCTCAAAGATCTGCTAAGCTTTAGCTCTGTATTATGTTGTGCAGATCTCTCTGTAGAAGGCAATTTTCTTCTAACGGTTATTTATCTGCAGTTAGGGTTAGAAGACAGGTGTGGTCTGTTGAACTAACTGTGTTTCAGAAGTGTCATGTAGCACTAGCTGATATTAAACTTTGAAGGGTGAAGGGACTGTGAAAGACTAAATGTCTCTAAGGAATGAGTGTTTGAACTGAAATTCAGGCAGGCATCAGTGCCTCTAAATAACGTGGCTCAAAGGCAACACAGGATAATATGTGTGTTTGGACATTGCAGTTGTGTAGAAGATATCTTCTCATTTCTTCTTTTTTTCAGAGGCTTTTGCATGTAAACTACATAGTCTGGAAGCTCAGGAGATACGTACTAACAGGCAACTGCATTGCTTAAGTTTTCTATCACTGCATTTCTTTAACTATTGATCATATAGTATTTATTATAATCCAGATTTGCAGCTAGGTAAAGGATGAAATCTGGTTGCCAAATTCTTTTGTTCTGGTACCCAAATTTAGAGGATAATTGGACTTATAATTATAATGTGAAATGCTTGGAGTATATAGTTGCTAATGTATCTAATGGGAGAAAGCCATGTCTTGAAAAAATTAATTATTTAAAATATATTTTATAAATAAATAATATAATACCTGCATGTTTTACATTTTGGATTAATATTATGCATGAGAGAAAATGCTGTTCTAATACTTGCTTTTCATCTGTCCCTTTACCAAGTGTCGTATTTCCTCTGCTTCCCTCCTTTACAATTCCCACTCCTTTCTTCCATAGTCAAAGCTATAAGCATCCCTGAAAGCTGCTAGCTGTCTAGTGCCCTTTGTTTTGCATCAGTGCAAAAAAATTAAAACCAAAATAACAGTGAATGGTTGCAAAGCTGTCTGATTTTATCAGGCAGTTCTTAAAGCTCCATTTCCAAATTCACCATTCTTCCCAGGCACAGGTGACACAAATCGTATGAGTTCTTAAACCCATTTCCCTCAGTGCCTGGGTAAAGCAGCTGTGCACGGGCTGTCATCTTTCAAATGCCCTTTCTTTGCACCTGTTTCTGTTGATGCCATTCCACAGCAACATAGGTGGTAGGTATGGGAATGAATAAATTAAAGAGGGAAGGCTGTTGCCAGGGCTCTGCTAAGCCTTAATGGCTCTGCAAAGCATCACCTGGGGCCCCACCAGGGGAAATGGATCTTTTAGACCCTCAGCTCTTGCCTGGGAGAAGTTGGAGGAGCACCACTTTCCATCTTAGCTCAATATCTGCTAGTCTGACAGTGCAGCATCTTAGGTACCTTTGCAGGGGAGTATGAGATGTTGCATCAAGGCTTCTGGCTTCATAGGAGACTGGAAAAACTGGGTGTCATTGTCATCGCATTGTTAGAGTCATTATGTTGACCAGAGGGAAGTATCTACAAACACTATAAACAGAGGAAGTAAAAACTACTTTTGCATTCTGAAAGTAGCATGTTTAGCAAAGTTATACAGATTTAAAATAGAAGTTTTGCTTAATAATTTGCATTTAGTTGTTTTATTTTCCC
The DNA here is from genome assembly GCF_026170545.1 of Melanerpes formicivorus. Taxonomy (NCBI): domain Eukaryota; kingdom Metazoa; phylum Chordata; class Aves; order Piciformes; family Picidae; genus Melanerpes; species Melanerpes formicivorus. The sequence goes on along the minus strand of NW_027142367.1, from coordinate 18,571,791 downwards.
TTAAATAGCTGTAGAGAGCATATGTAATATTGGGGGGTTTGGTTTTTTGTTTTGATTGTTGTTAGAAGGTATATGAATTTAAATTATTTGTTCCCAAATCCTGTTTTCTACAGTACTAACAATGGTTTGATTTCCCTTTTCAGATCTTGTCTCTTACTGAAATACTCTGGCCATGTGTGCTTTTCCTGATTCTGGCTGCAATCCGTTTCCAGGAGCCCCCAAGATACAAGGAAAACTGTATGTTTTGTCTCACCTGTCTTCTGTTTTGGTTGCCTGTGCTTGTAGAATTATTTATGAAGATATCCTAGGAGGAGAGACTTAAATGTAATGGAACCAAGGGAAAAAAAAATTGTACAGTGGGATTCAGTCTTGTTTGACTGTGGATGTCAGCAAGTCATATTTAGGCAGAACAAAATTACAAGTTTTAGATGTTTACTGTGAAGTAAGGTGGATTACTTGGGTTTTAGTTGTTCTTATTTCTTTTTTACTGAGTAACAGAGTTTAGGTAACTGGTTCAGAGGTAGACAATTATGCAGTAATTAGCAGACAAGATTAACCTTAGCCCTACCCACTTCCTGGAATTTAGACCAAATATTTTGTAAGGTTTTTCTTCCGTTTCTATCAACACTTCAAAACTCATGATGAGAATCTCCACCCTAAAATGTTCATTTTGCTTTTACCTTGTCAAATATTAACTTCATTAAAAAAAACAAACAACAAACCCCAAAACTTATTGTATTATAGAATAGAATAGAATAAACCAGGTTGGAAGAGACCTTCAAGATCATCGCATCCAACCTATCATCCAACACCACCTAATCAACTAGCCCATAGTGTATTCAGTTTGTTATTCTGTTATTCACAGATCTCAGAAGCTGGGGATAAACCATCTTTAGCTACATTAGAAACCAGTTTGGTAAAACAGTTGTAGATCTGTAGGTTGAAACACCTGGTGAGAATCTAGCCTGCACTATATGTACATTTGCTTTAGATTAATGCTAGTCTGAACTGAAGTGTGCAATGCATACTGATGCATTGTGTAAGTGTGCCCTTGGAGTACTTCCTCTGTCTTGGTTTTATTGGAAAGTGATCCAGCGTAGGTGCTTGGAGAAATTTTTACAATGTGAACTGGAGTGTGCCAAGTAAAAAGAACTAATCTGCAAATTGTTTGGGTGGGTTGGATTGGTTGATGGGTTGGACGCGATGATCTTGAAGGTCTCTTCCAACCTGGTTTGGTTTATTCTAAAAATAAAGGTTTATTCTATTCTAAATGGGGCAATCAACAGCATCTTTCTTTCACAACTCCAAATTCATTATTTTTTTACATTAGGTACAGTTCCTGAGGAATGAAGGGTGGTTTGACTAACAGTGCATTTCTAATGATACGTCTCAAACAGGATGGCACTTGAATATACCAAAAATTAGGCCTTTAAAATATCAGTATGAGTGCTAGCCCAAATGCTACCTTTCTTATCTCCTCCTCATTTAATTCTCCTAATTTTGATATAAAGGTTGCCAAATGAAATTTTTACCAAGGAAAAGGGGAGTGACCCATCAAGTATTGCTCAATTTTAGGTGTTTTAAACTGAGAAGTTAAATGGGAAACATACAGCTATTCCTTAAGCTTCACAATATGCAAAATGTTTCCTTGTATTTTGAAGTTTAAATTCTCAATATTATGGAGAGGTGCAGATAAATTCCACAGATATGGAAAAGTTGCTGTTTAGACAGTCTTGATGGATGTACATTCAGACATTGCTGAATACCAGTTCCTTCACCTCTTGAAAACCTGGGAGAAGAGAGGAAATATAGTTTTGTGATGGAGTCTATATTCTAATCTAGGTCCTAAGTTTGGGCAGAAAGGCAGAAAGCACATGATGGTACAGTGGTGTAACTACTGTAAAAATCAGCTTTTCAAAGACTGCTCTCAATTGTCATACCCTGTTGTCTCAGTCTGACAGAGAAGTTACTAATTTTCTGTAGTGAATTAGTTGTTCTGAAATGAGACATCTGCCATCAATACAACTTCATTGTTTTACAGGTGAAAAAGCCACTCTCTAGGAGAAAAGAACACAATGTGATGGTACATGTTTGTAACTGCTATATCACTGTTTTAATTCTGCTGCTGCTTGGTTTTAGGTTACTTAGAAGCTCGGGATTTGCCAAGCCGGGGCCTTTATCCTTTCCTGCGGACCCTGTTCTGTAATGTTGGCTCAAGATGCAAGAATACTAGTTATTCAACACAGAAAAACACCCACTTACGGTAAGTTACACAAATCCAACAGAGCTGTCAGCATCACACTGCATCTTTTTCTATGGCAAAGGTTCTTATTGTTGTGTAGGCAGGTAGTACAGGAACTTCATTACTCTGCTAAAAGTTTCCTTCTTTGTCCTTATGATTGTAAAAGATGTGGGGCTTAGTCATTCCTCTTCCTAATTTTTGTTCTCCCTTCTTGGGCATTTTGTGATGTTACTAGCTACTGAAAATTGGTTTTGGGGAAAATTGGAGAGAGACCTTGCAAATACTGTGTCCAGTTCTGCCCTCCCCCTCCCAAAACACTGAATTGTCAGAGCACCTTCAGAGGAGGGTCACAAAGATGATCAGAGGGCTGGAGCACCTGCCCTACAAGGACAGGCTGTGAGAGTTTGGGCTATGCAGCCTGCAGAAAAGAAGGCTCCAGGGAGACGCTATAGCAACCTTCCAGTACCTGAAAGGGGACTACAAGAAAGCTGGGGGATGGACTGTTTACAAGGGATTGTAGTGATAGGATGATGGGTAATGGCTTTAAGCTGCAAGAGGATTGATTTAGTCTGGATATTAGGAAGAAAGTCTTTACAGTGAAAGTGGTGAGACACTGGAACAGGTTGCCCAGGATAGCTGTGGATGTCCCCTCCCTGGAAGTGTTCAAGGCCAGGCTGGACAATGCCTTGAGCAATCTCGTTCAGTGGGAGGTGTCCGTGCCCATGGTGGGGGATGGTTGGAACTGGATGTTCTTTAAGGTCCCTTCCAACCCAAACCATTCTATGATTCTGTGATATTCCTGCCCTTCACTTCTGCCATGTGAGAGCATACTTTTATCCTTCACTAGAATGTCTTTTATCACACGAGAGTGAGATTGAGCATCACTAAGTATATCATACGTGAGTTTAATCTCTGAATATTTTGAGAGCATGTATAGAGGGAGAAGTAAAAAACCAAAACAAAGATAACCCTTGAGCAAGACCCACAAAGAACCAAAAAGGAGTAGCAGAACTCTGTAATAAAAGAAATAAAAAATTGGAAAAAGTAGGCCTTGTCCCAGGATCCTAGAATGCAGAAAGAAGAATTATTAACTGGAATTTGGACTTTTTCTTTTAGAAATGTACTAATTTCATCTACTTCAAAATGTTGAAAAGCACTGAGATGCAAAGACACTTTTGCAAATTGTCTGAAGGGTGTAGTCATAACCAACTTTCAAAATATATAACAACAAAGTCAAGTTGAGATGAACCAGTCAGAATATGTGTGCACATTCATGTTTGTTCTTAGAAAATTGAGAATATCTACCAGAATAAGGTCTTAGAGGTTTGAGCCAGGTAAGTGTGTAAGAACACCAATTTTTTATGGTTTATTACTGTAGTGCTTTATAGGTAGCAAAACATTCAGCATGCAGCAAGTCGGAAAGCTTCAGGATCACAATTAACAGGCTGTAGCACTTACCATTTGGTGTAAAGAGCCTGTTCTAGTTATTTGTACATGTAAAACACTGTTGATTGACCATAACACCTTGCAAAATTAATCCTGTTTATGGGCAAACACCTTCTATATAAAGCAATAAGTGCAATTGAAATCTTAATAGTTTAGGCCACAAATCATTATTAATGCAGATCTATTACTACACATACTTAAATACAGAAATAACAGTATTGCAGTAATATTCCCAAACAAAAACTCTCCTAATAATAACACAGGTTGGTTTTTTTTTGTTTGTTTGTTTGTTTTTTTATGCAGCCACTTAGTTTTTCCCCCTTTCCCTGGCTACAGACTAATGGTGGTGGCCCTAGTGTGTTACGGCAAGTCTCCTGCCCCTGTACACTGCACTGGTTAGGCCACACCTCGAGTACTGTGTCCAGTTCTGGGCCCCTCAGTTTAGGAAGGAGGTTGACTTGCTGGAATGAGTCCAGAGAAGGGCAACGAAGTTAGTGAGGGGCTTGGAACACAAGCCCTATGAGGAGAGACTGAGGGAGCTGGGGCTGCTTAGCCTGGAGAGGAGGAGACTCAGGGGTGACCTTATTGCTCTCTACAACTACCTGAAGGGGGGTTGTAAACAGGCAGAGGTTGGTCTCGTCTCCCAGACAGCCAGCACCAGAACAAGAGGACACAGTCTCAGGCTGCGCCAGGGGAAGTTCAGGCTGGAGGTGAGGAGGAAGTTTTACACAGAGAGAGTGATTGCCCATTGGAATGGACTGCCCGGGGAGGTGGTGGAGTCGCCGTCACTGGAGGTGTTCAGGAGGAGACTTGACAGGGTGCTTGGTGCCATGGGTTAGTTGATTAGGTGGTGTTGGGTGATAGGTTGGACACGATGATCTTGAAGGTCTCTTCCAACCTGGTTTATTCCTATTCTATTCTATTTTATTCTATTCTATTCTATTCTAGAGCCCTTTATCTGGCTGCACTTGGGGTCACTTATGTTTGCTAATGTGCATTTACACCTTGCTTGTTCTCCACTGGTCTGCCTCTCTATGATACATATGAATATATATGGTACATCTGAATGCATGTGGCATCCTTTACATCTGTTAGGTACCTGTTCTTTTTCCCTAATACTTATAAATTGGCTTTGCCTGGCTATAGTTCTGCAACTTAACTACCCTTTGGCATTATACAGTGACTAATGAAAGTAAAGCAAATAACCACAGAGATCTGTCCTGAATAAAAAAAGAAAAGAAGTTAAAATAACCATCAGGTCAAAAAAAAAGCCCTGCAGGCACATTAAGACAACTTCAGCCAAAGCAAAGTTAGCAAATCTTTGTGCCGTGGTTTTGTAAACTCAGTACAAAGCCTGGAGGCTGTTATTTGCAGTGGTAATACTGCATTAGTGGGCTATGGAGTTACAATGTTCTTCTAGAGATTGTTTCCTAAAAGCTTAGTTTTTATTTATATCACTCCTCCATATGCCATCTATGTGTGTTAAACCTCTGGAAGCTATGAACTATATTGACTGCTCTGCATGATTATTTACGCTGTTTTAACTTGACTGCCCAAATGATATTTCAGCTCAAAAGAAAAGCAGGAAAGAATTTCCTGGAGGCAGCCTTAGACCTACTTAAGAATTGGGAAAATTATTCACTGGCTTTCAGGTCTTCAACTGAAAAATACAATGCATTGCATACATGCATATTTATACACTTGATAGGCCACACTGAGAAACATATAGACTAAGTAAGGAGAAGGGGTAAAAAGGTAGGGTTCATTATGAGGTCAGTCTGTTCCAGCAGGTCCATCAGCGCAAATTAAATCAGTCTCAGGGCAGCTCTGACTTTTGTTGGCTGCCAACAGCCTTAGGAATACAGTCAGTTTGATAAGGCAAACATAACTGAATCCTACATTGTTCCTGTGTTAACTGGGGTGGAGGGGTGGCATAGGATGGGTAATACTAATTATCTTCCCTTTGAGGATTTATAAGAAACCATAGGTGATTCTTTATCATCATTTTCAGAGACTTTTTTTTTCCCCCATCAACAATGTTGTATTTATTAAGAGTAAACCAAATATTGTGCATAGTTTACATGGACCCTTAACCCATTTGTTTACACAATATGTACCACATTGCTGCTAACAGTTTGATATAATTTCATAGTTTCATAGTTTCATTCAGGGTTGGAAGGGGCCACAAGGATCATCTAGTTCCAACCCCCCTGCCATGGGCAGGGACACCCCACACTAGATCAGCCTGGCCAGAGCCTCATTCAGCCTGCTCTTAAACACCTCCAGGGACGGGGCCTCGACCACCTCCCTGGACAACCCATTCCAGGGCTTCACCACTCTCATGGTGAAGAACCTCCTCCTCACATCTAGCCTGAATCTCCCCACCTCCAGCTTCATTCCATGGAAAAAGTAATTCTGTTGCTTTTGTTGAACAAAACAGTAAATGACTCAAATAATTTTTATATGAGTTAGGAGCCTAAGCAGGGCTGCCCCATGAGTGGGGGCTGAGCCATGGGTTGAGTCATCCTGGTGCAGGCCATGCCTTTGCAGATTTGGCTTCATCTCCTCATGCAATAGGCTCGATTAACAGCCTCTAACATGTTGAAATTAGCCTGGTGAAGACTACAACTACCTCATTAACTTTGATTTGCAGCAAAATCTGCTGCTTCCTTTGATGCCTTAAAAAACCTCAATCTTTCAGTAACTGAGGTTTCACTCCTTGCTCCTCCCTATCAGACACTGCAAAAGCTGCTGGCTGGCAACTCTTCAGTGTGATTCCCTTGCCAGTTACACCCAGCAGTATACCAAAGCAGAGGAGTAAGGAGATATTTAACAGTATATTTAGGTGCTCCCATGGCAAAGGGCACTTTTTCTGTGCTCTTTTTTTTATCCCAAAAGTGGACTGCTCACCTAGTGTGCAAAGTCCAGCCCACACACAGAGATGAGACATCAAGTTTAACTTGGTCCTGAACAGGATGGGCTGCTAGCGAGGTGATGTCAAGAAGGTAAGAAACCTTCTAGGACATAAGCATCTTATATACAAAATAGTAACAAAGCAAGGAAGTCACTTTGCCCCTTGCAAATTTACACATGAAGACAGAAATCCACCACATCTTTTGGGACCGCCTGGTGCTTACCCAGGTGTGATACTGCCTCCCACTCCCCACCCCTGGTTGTGAAATCTGCATCTGTCCAAGGGATAGGACATCTTAGTCAATTGTATCACAGTTGCTTTTAGTTCCTTCTTTGAAACACTCCCCTACCATTTCCCAGCTCCCTATGAAGTTTCACCATCATCTGGCTTTTATCTACACTTCCCCCTGGAGCTCTTCAGAGTGACCACACTCCAAGTGCTGCCATCTATTTTCTTTAAGGTTTCTAGTCTTTTTATCTACCCCAGTCCTCCCACTGTGTGGAACCCTTGGCAGGACTTGTGTCCCTAGCCCTCAATTTCAGAGATGCTGAAGAGACCACCCCCAGCTGAGCTGGCTGCCCTTCTCAAACATGGAGCAGAGTGGGATGGTTAAGCAAACTGCTGTTGTCACCTTGCGCAGCACTGGAGGCAGCATGAGCTGAAGCCTTTTGCCCAGCATCTTAGTTCAAAGGAAGCTGTACATCATTCAGTGAAACATTTAGAAGCTGTATGATGAAGAGCAGGCAGCATTTTTACTTGTTCACATTGGGGGGGGGGGGGAGGGGGCAGTTCAGTTTTTCACTTGTTTTAAAAGCAACTGTTAAACAGACCCTGCTTCTCTATTACATTTGCTATCTCTCTGCTCTGAGAACTGCTTGCTGTTCTGCTTGTGCAATGTGAGGCCAAATGGTTGCTGGGAGGGTGGGATTACTTGCAAGAGATTCAAATCAACAGAAATGGTTAATGTTCACATGATTCAACCTGTGTTATGTATGTTTCTGCTGTGGTGATAGCACACAAAATTAGATGCAAGAAGGCATCTAATCTGTGGAAAATCCTGTGGAAACTGAGGCAGAGTATTGTTAGTTCTCACTGGATTTGTGTTTTAACCAATGAGGTTGCAGGTGTTCTGGTCAAGCTCTGGCCACTTGTTCACACTTAAATAGCACAGTGCTAGAAAGTTTTCAGTATGTAGTTAGTGTTCCTGTTCTTTCCCAAATGCAGGTGTTGCTAGCTGTTTCAAATTTCAGGCAGTACAAGTGTTAGTAATATTGAAATTTAATTTTCAGGAGCAACAGCTGAAGTGCAGCTGTTAATTACACTAAATGCCACCTAATGAACAACAGAAACCTGCTTTTGAAAACTCCATTTAAACGAAAAAAAAATGTTGCAGGGAATTGTTCTGCCTCTAATCCAGTAAAGTTTGCAAAATCCTACTGGCTGTTAGCCAAGTTGGGATCGAAATAAGCTGCACTGAAACAATTTACCACTTGATTGTTTCAAGATTAAATTTTTCCTCTAATCTTCTTCTAAAGTTGCAGACAGCTCTGTGGGTGTCTGAACAAATAGTGTCACAGTATCAGTCAAGGTTGGAAGGGACCACAAGGATCATCTAGTTCCAATCCCTCTGCCATGGGCAGGGACACCTCACACTAGATCAGGCTGGCCACAGCCTCATCCAGCCTGGTCTTAAACACCTCCAGGGTCGGCGCCTCGACCACCTCCCTGGACAATCCATTCCAGGGCTTCACCACTCTCATGGTGAAGAACTTCCTCCATGAAATGAAGATCAGGGAGGGAGTGAAAGGAGAAATTATTCTGAAATCAGTGGTTTATATTTTTGCTTCGGTTCGTGAATCTATCTTGTTAGGATTTTCTTTACCAATAAGTAAGAATTGTGTTTAAAACTGGTATTCATATACAAGCTTGACAAGAGGAGAATGTAACTCTTGATTATATTTTGGTAAGTGGGACTTGTGTGACAGTTAATTATGCTTCTAATAAAAAACCAGCAATATGAGCCCTATGAGGAGAGACTGAGGGAGCTGGGGTTGTTTAGCCTGGAGAAGAGGAGGCTCAGGGGAGACCTCCTTGCTCTCTACAACTACCTGAAGGGGGGTTGTAAACAGGCAGAGGTTGGTCTCTTCTCCCAGGCAGCCAGCACCAGAACAAGAGGACACAGTCTCAGGCTGCACCAGGGGAGGTTCAGGCTGGAGGTCAGGAGGAAGTTTTACACAGAGAGAGTGATTGCCCATTGGAATGGACTGCCCGGGGAGGTGGTGGAGTCGCCGTCACTGGAGGTGTTCAGGAGGAGACTTGACAGGGTGCTTGGTGCCATGGGTTAGTTGATTAGGTGGTGTTGGATGATAGGTTGGACGCAATGATCTTGAAGGTCTCTTCCAACCTGGTTTATTCTATTTTTTTCTATGCAGGATTTCCCTGTAAGATAACTTGAACTTCCTATTGGATTAAAGGCAATGCAACTGCCTAGTAACTGGCTAAAGATGATTATTCCATTATTTATGATGCCTTAGGTGATTAAGTAATTTTGTCCTGTAGGGAAATGTTTAGATGATGGACTTCTAATTTCATTGTGGAAGTTTGTTGGAAAATTGTTGTGCTACGGAGTAGCCACCAGATGGTAGTATGATAAAGATAATAGAGAGGTGTTCCAGCGGTTAGCCTAAGCTAAAATCGGGGAAAATCAGTTGCGATAACAAGATGCTATTTTTATAGGTTTGTCCTGGTTTTAGCTGGAAACATGCATTTGGGTGCACATATCTGAAAAAAACTCATATCCCAGATACAAACTGTGTAGGTTTTCTTAGCAATAGACACTTTATTTGCAAAAAATACCAATGTAACCAGAAGCACCATTCTTCTTGCTTTTCAAGCAGAAGAGGAACATGTGGTCTGGAATCAGTGTATGATTTACCTATATTTCGTCTGGTGACATTGACCAACTTACCCCTTCTGGTTCCAGCATGAAGGGGTTGGTCTCTTCTCCCAGGCAACCAGCACCAGAACAAGAGGACACAGTCTCAAGCTGCACCAGGGGAGGTTTAGACTCGAGGTGAGGAGAAAGTTCTTCACCGAGCGAGTCATTCGTCATTGGAACGGGCTGCCCAGGGAGGTGGTGGAGTCACCGTCCCTGGAGGCGTTCAAGAGGAGATTGGACGTGGCACTTGGTGCCATGGTCTAGTCATGGGGTCTGTGTTGATAGGTTGGACGCAATGATCCTCGAGGTCCTTTCCAACCTAAGTTATACTGTGATACTTTAGATGCAATAAGAAAGGTTGAGCTTCAGGGTACAGACTGTCAAAGAACTATCACCTGCACTTAGGATAAAACAGGGAGAAAAGTTGAGTGTGTTCATAAACATCCAAGACATCGCTGTATATGTCTGTCTTTGGCTGCTGCCAGAACTGGGTTACTGGCACAGGTGAGCAGTTCCAACTCAGTAGCTTTTCATTCCCATCTCTTCCAAATTTAAGAGTCAGCGCTGCAACTTTGATGCTAATGAGATGAACTAAAGAAAGGTTGTGTAAATGCATACTAGTTGCAAAACCCACAGAAACAGGTTATTGCTGTGACTATACACACATTTTTCAGATACTTGCTTCTAGTTTGTAAGGATTTAGCCTTATTACCTCCCTATTTATTTCTGTGAAAAAGTACTGCAGGCATCCAAAGTGATCCAGAGAGATTCACAGGTCCTGATCTAGACTTCATGAAAGATATAGAAGAACTTTCAAAAGGATTTATTGAGACTACAGAGAAAACTCTGAGTTTAGAAAAGCTATGGGAGGAAAACTCAAAGTTCTCAGGTAAGATGTGCTCTTTCTAATAATGAATTGCTTTGTCTATCAGTTAGTGATAACCATCGAGCAAAGGAATACTCTTAAGAATAAATGAACAAACTAAAACTTTAGGTGGTCTGAGAAAAGACACTTCTGCAATTACTCATAGTGTGGCTGTCATAAAATTATCAGAGAAAGAAAGTTAGCTTTCTACATATATATCTTTGTTTGACTACTTGATAGTTAAAAAAATACTGTGTGGGGCAAGGTTTATAGGTAAGGATTAATAATCTGAGTGCATAGTTACTTGGTCTAACATGCATGCAAAAAACACCTTACCAGGATTTAAGTCTTTCTCCCCAGGTTTTTCTGTTTTCCATAGGGATGGAAAATCTCAGCAGCCTGTTGGTCTTTAGGCAAACAAGTCAGTCTTTTGCTAAAAGAGTGAGACTGAAAACATGAAGGTCTGATGGTTCCGCTCTGTTCCCACCAATGCTACTCAGCCTTGCTGCTGTGGCATGTGGATATTTAATAAATTACTCTGCCTTTCTGGCTAAAGGTTCAAGAAGAAAAATTCAAGCACCACAGTAATTTTCATGTTTGGCTGTTAGAGAGCTAGTATGTTCATCAGGTGGTGTTGTGATGATTTTGTTACACTGGTAAGTAACTTCCTTTAAAATGTTTTTGCGCTGATAGTAAAAGTATTGGAAAGCACAGAAAATCAAGTGGATCGCTGTCATTCTGTGGTGTTATTTATCATTCCCTTACTTCTGTTGAAATGCCCTTGGTACACTACTTGCTATTCTGCATAAGACTGCTTCTTCTGAAGCTAATAATGATTTTCTCTAAAGGAAAATATTTGATTTTACAGGGCTCCACAACATCACCACATTTCTTACAGTAAGTATTTTCACAGTCTGTTTCTAACTTACAGTTCTGGATTTTGAGGTAACTTTATTATAATAGTAAGAAATGTGTATCCTATCATAGTATCATTCAGGGTTGGAAGGGACCACAAGGATCATCTAGTTCCAACGCCCCTGCCATGGGCAGGGACACGCCACACTAGATCAGCCTGGCCAGAGCCTTATCCAGCCTGGTCTTAAACACCTCCAGGGACAGGGCCTCGACCACCTCCCTATCAAGTTTTAGTAAACTGTCTTAAAAACCCCATGTATGCTGTTCAATGGCAAAATGATGTCTTGAAAACTTGATTAGGAGTTCAGTGACTTTTAGGTTACTGATTCAAAGTAGTCTTTAAATCAGCTTTTTGAAGGTTAGTTGTTCTTTCCAGGACGTTTAAAGGTGCATCTGCCAGATCTTGTGTAGCTGTATTAAAAGAATCTTATTACAAATTGTCCTGCATGGAACTCTCATCTTAATGTGCAGTTACTATAAAAAAACCTGAGCCAACCAACCAACCCCAAAGCCCCTCAAAGCAAAAAGCAACCAAAAAACCCCAAACCCAACTCAAAATTAAAAAAAAAGGACTGAAGTGATATTGAAAAGATGAGGCCCTTGCATTGGTGAGATTACTTTGTATGACAAGCAGACTCAAGTGGGGGTGAAGAAACACAGACTTGCAAGACACAGCATAATTCCTCACAGAATCCCTTTGTAAATATATGTGAAAATAATTTGGTCCATGTGCTTTCTGTAATACTTTCACCCTTACAATCTCAACAAAACTGAGGGGGCTGAATGGGCCCAAGAGTGGATCTCTGTTACTGTCAATTTTGTAGTTCACTGGGTTTACTTCAAAAATATTTCAGAATTCATTTTCTCCATATTGATTTGTTATAGCTGCTACTTCAAGAAAACTGGATTCCAAATTGATAACTTCATATTAGATGGCATTCTTGTAGTAACATTTTAAAGTTGCTCAGGAGATATTCCATCCAAAGGAGCTGAAATTTAATTTCAGGAATGGAATATAAAGTAGAAGAAATGTATTTATCAGCATTAAGAAAATATTTAGCTGAAAGTAGTCTATATAACTATATATATATATATACACTTTATCTATCTACTTTATATGTGTATATATATATATAGATATATAAGGTGTATGTATATATACATATATATACATATATATATAATTTTATACATACATACATATATATATGTGTGTATGTGTATAAAATTATTACTTGATTCCCCCCAAACCCCTCAAGGAGCTGTGAGGCAAGGATGACACATCCCTAGCAGATGCCTGCTCTTTATACCCTAGATTTAGAAATTTATTACAGGGCTAAAGAGGGACTTGGGTTTGATATCACAAAGGTCATCCTTCTCTTAGGGAAAGACTTACACTTCTGAGAAGAAAGAGATACTTAACTTTTCTACCAGCTTTGTTTTCCATCACTGCAGAGAAACATGTCTGAAACAAAGCTGGCATTAAGTTCAAAGTGCCACCAAAATGATATGGAAAATTACTATAGATAAAGTATCTTATCAATTAAAAACCATCATGTTTTAAATGGTTTAAAATTCGAGAGGGCAGGAGTAGGATAAAACCAGACATCTGACATTTTTTTTCTGCTAATGGAAGTGTGTTCTCTTCACAAAGATGGATTTGAATGAAGTGGAGGAAATTATTTCTAGGGCAGAAAACCTATACAAGCAACCATACCTCTGGAGCATTCTACGTTCACTCCCTCATCTTGAATTGAGCAGCTTTTACACAGAAGACCAGTTAGTCACCATAGCACAGTTTCTAAAAGTTATTGAAAAGTAAGTAAAGTGATTGGGCACCTGTCTGTTGATGGGAAGCAGTGAATAAATTCCTTGTTTCATTTTACTTTTGTGCACAGCTTTTGCTTCAGCTGTTAAACGCTCTTTATTTTGATCCATGAGTCTTCTCACCCCCCTTTTATTTTCTTCCTGTCCTGTGGGAGAAAGGAGTGAATAAGCAGTTGCCTTGTTGCTTGCCTGCTAGTTGGAGTCAACCTGCAAGTAATTAATAAGAGGAGACTCAGACACTTATAGTTGGGGTTTGGGCTTTTTTAAGGCTTTTGGTGCACTTTAATGGCCAAATTTGCCATAATTAATGCAATTTGGAAGACACACTATTAAAGTCAATGCTTACTTCTTGACTAGCTTCATATTGCTGATGTGTTTCTAGAGTTCCCATTTCAAGCAGAACTTAGGCAGCAGAATGAATCCTAAATTTATGATTTCTCCCACCTCCTGGGATGCAACCACGTTTGTTGTGTCTCCCAGCAAGCAGAGATGTAATTGACAGAGACATTTCACACCTCCTTAGCGAAGTTAAATAGTGTTAGGTTTTGTTGGCTTTTTTCCCCTGGTTGTTTTTGTTTGACTTTTTTCTTCCTTTTATATGTGGTGGAAACAGCTGATCCACCCTAACAAAACTGGATTCTTATTTCCATAATAACAAAGGAATACACTGTAGGAAATAAGTGGTACATTTGACATTAACAAGAAGTAGTAAGTAACAGCCGCACGAGCAAAAAAGTTTGTTTCACAGCTAAGGCGAGTGAGACTGGGTGTTGTAAGAAATGTGATATATATCATTATCAGTGTGCTCTGTAATGTCCTTTGTTTAATTTGTTGTGAGAATAAATATTCTGTTGCTTTAAGGGTTCTTTTATTTCCAGGTTGAGTTGAAGCAAAATATAAATAATCTATGTGCCTCCTGCCTCCTTGCAGGAATGACTGGGGAAAATGCTCATAGTGTTTCTGCTCTTATTTTTACTCTTAACTCTTTCTCTCTCTCTCAGTTTATTTTTTCCCCATGAGAAGTCTGATTTGATAAAACAGCACATTTTCTACAACAAAAACAATAATTTTACAATTTACTTGAATTTTTTTTTTTTCCACCAAGCCTTTTTACTTTTTCTGGCTTGAGTTCTCATTTTACTTTTCACTTTCAGTACTGTGGCAGAACTGAGGAATTTAGGTATGATGCCATTGGGCCAAAGTTTCTATGAAGTTGTGAAAACAGCACTGAATTTAAGTGTTTCATCAGGACAGGAGAGGAGCTCCGAAGGTAAGGAATTCTGGATTTTCTTTGATGTACCTCATAAGCATTCTGGGAACATAAGATTGCAGCTTGGTCTAAATAACTGAGCTTTTGCTAAATTCCTAACTTAATAGGTGGAATAATTGCATTACAGTGCTGTAGTACTAACCCATTTATTTATTGACATTTGAATAAATACTTGTAACTAAATTTCAACAGATTCTGGAAACTATTTGATGAGCAAAGCACTTTGATCTAACTGTTGTACTTAGAATGATCTTTTAGTGGTAAATTTTTGAGAGACAAAGGACAGTTTCTTCCATTTGATGCAAACATAACCTCTTGGTTTGGAGGTGTAAGTTAAGCACTATGGCTGGCCCCATTCATTTTTTCTGTATCATAAATTCTGCTGTCTTCTGAAGGGTTACATTTCCCCATCTGCTGCTTGAATATGGCAGATCAATTTAATTGTAGAAGGCAGGCTGGTCCCAGGACAACTCTTCAAGAAAAAGTCAGGAACAGGTTTTCTTGGCAAACTGATGACACACAATTAGATCCTGGGTGCAACTGTCTGCTCTGCATGGCAAACCAGGTGAAGAACTATATACAGTCTGAATCCCACTTCACCTATCAAAAGAAAAACTGAATTGGTACAAAGGTGTTATGCTGGAGGTCTTGCACAGGGGGTGAACTTGAGTTTCCTGAGTTTTCTGGTGCAGCAATGCATATCCACCCCTTGTACTCACATACATTAGCAAAATCAGAAAAGTATAGAATCATCCATGCTGGAAAGGACATCTGAGATCATCACATCCAGCCGTTTTGCCCACTCCACCAAGTCTGTCACTATACCATGTCCTCAATCACCAGATCCATATGGCTTTTAAACATTTCAGGGATGGTGATTCAACCATCTCCCTGGGCAGTCTGTTCCAGTCCCTGACAACTCTTTCTGTGGGAAAAAAAAGTTTTTCTAATGTCCGGTCTAAACCTTTCCTGACACAGCCTGAGGTCATTCCCTCTCATATCATTAGTTACTTGTGAGAAGAGACCAGTGCCTACCCCATTACAACCTCCTTTCAGGTAATTGTAGAGAGCAATAAGGTCTCCCCTCAGCCTCCTTCTTTGTAGGCTGAACAACCCCAGTTCCCTCAGCCGCTCCTCGTAGGACCTGTTCTCCAGGCCCTTCACCAGCTTAGTAGCCCTTCTCTATACCTACTCAAGTATTTTTATGAGAATGTCACGAGAAAACTGTGTAAAAGATCTTATGGAAGTCCAGGCAAACAACATCCACAGCCTTTCCCTAATCCACCAGACAGGTCATCTTGTCATAGAAGGGCATCAGGTTTGTCAGGTCAGACCTGCCCTTCATAAACCCATGCTAACTGGGCCTGATCACCTGGTTGTCCTCTCTATGGTGCAGAATTAGACACACAGTTCAGAATGGCACCCTGCTGGGTTTGCTGGCAACCACTCCTCAAGGACATATCACCATTATCATTCTATCAACTGTCAGATACCGTTAGAATACTACAGACCTGATGGAGTGGGTCTAGAGGGTCAAAAAAATGATCAGGGGGTTGGAACATCTCAGCTCCTAGTACAGGCTGAGGGATCTGGGGTTGTTCAGCCTTGAGAAGGCTCCAGGGTCACCTAATAACAACCTTCCAGTACCTGAAGGGTGTCTACAGGAAGGATGGAGAGAGACTGTTTACAAAGGCCTGTAGTGGTAGAACAAGGGGCAAGGTCTCCAAGATAGAGAAGAATAGATTTAGACTGGATGCTAGGAACAAATTCTTTACATTTCAACCCTGATTCTATGATTAACTAACCTTGCTATATCACTAATGCAATCATCTATTTTATCCCAACAAAGCCCGTGTTCAGCTGAGAACATCATGCTACAATCTCATAAGAAATATGAATTGCCAAGAAACAACATGAATAAAAAGCAGGAACGCTATAAACAGAAGATTCTTTTTCTTTCAGGTTTCCGGTATAATCTTTCTCTTGGAGATGTTTTGTGGAATCCACATGCTGTGAGAGCAGAACTTACATCCAGGTTTGGTTTTGGTCATCTTCAAGTTGAGAAACTGCTTAATTATACAGCACAATTAACAAAGGTAAATCACTTGAAAAATTTCAGTATCCCACTGTTTCACCTTTGTTTTCATTTGTGCCCTGAAATGATTATTCATAGTTTCATAGTTTCATTCAGGGTTGGAAGGGACCACAGGGATCACCTAGTTCCAACCCCCCTGCCATGGGCAGGGACACCCCACACTAGATCAGCCTGGCCACAGCCTCATCCAGCCTGCTCTTAAACACCCCCAGGGACGGGGCCTCGACCACCTCCCTGGACAACCCATTCCAGGGCTTCACCACTCTCATGGGGAAGAACCTCCTCCTCACATCCAGCCTCAATCTCCCCACCTCCAGCTTCGTTCCATTCCCCCTAGTCCTATCACTCCCTGAGATCCTGAGAAGTCCTTCCTCAGCCTTCCTGTAGGCCCCCTTCAGATACTGGAAGGCCACAATGAGGTCACCTGGGAGCCTTCTCTTCTGCAGACTGAACAGCCCCAACTCCTTCAGTCTGTCCTCACAGGAGAGGTGCTCCAGCCCTCTGATCATCCTTGTGGCCCTTCTCTGGACACCTTCCAGCCCCTCCACATCCCTCTTGTAATAGGGGCTCCAGAACTGGACACAGTACTGCAGGTGGGGTCTCCCCAGGGCTGAGTAGAGGGGGAGGATCACCTCCCTCGACCTGCTGGCCACACTTCTCCTGCTGCAGCCCAGGATCTGATTGGCTTTGCGGGCTGCAAGAGCACATTGGGAGCTCCTGTTGAGCTTCTTGTCCACCAGCACCCCCAAGTCTCTCTCCTCAGGGCTACTTTCCAGCCAGTCACTGCCCATGCCTTACATAAGCTACGGTCATATCTTTGATTTGTGAAGAAGCAGCTACAAAACTGCTAAATATCCTGGCTTCATTCTCATCAAAATAAATGTGTTTAGATTTAGCTGAAATTTCTGTGCATGAAAATGCTAAACAGGTGTTTCTCTGAAGTCACTATTAAGTATGGCAAAGTTTTGAGTTCATTATCCCATCCTGCAGAGTATTTTCAGATTTGCTCCACTAAGCTTTTAAATTAAAATCTGAATTTTTAACTGCCTGGATTAATTTGGCTGGTGCCATTTTTTGGTGGCTTGCTGGAAAAAGAATGCCTCTCTCTTCTGTACATAAATCATGCCATATCAAGATCCCTTCTCATTTGTGCAGTCTTGATATGAATATGCTTGACTGATGAGTTGTCTCACTGGAGCTATTGAAATATACTGTTGATGTGTCAAATGTTGAAGAAACTTTATCAGAAGTGGTCTGATTTGAATGACAGAAAACTTGAAGCATCTTTTGAGCTTCTACTGAAGTCCACATTTTTTAATAGAGGATGGTAGTATTTATCTGAAACAAGTTTGTTCTTTGCTGGGTACAGCCTAGACTTGTATGCTGGAAGAGCTCTTTATAAAAATACACAAATGGGTAAGTTATTAAAAATGTTTATTTTTTTTGAATGACCTTTTAATCAATTATAAGTGATTGCCAGTTATGAGCCAAATTCAACTGCAGCCTGGTAGCTATGGCTGGCTGTGGAATCCCAGACAACTCACTTGTGCACTTGTGTTAGGTCACTCGGAAAGCACAAAGGGAAAGACGGTGCTCTGAGCCCCTCAATTCTGTATCTAATGTCCCAGCTCATTTGGTGGCAAAACATTTGAAAAACTTCTAATAAATTTTCTAGTCACAGTTCAAAGAAGTTAGGATGTGAAGTATCTCAGAAAGACATCAATAGGAAGAATTAAAATAAGGCAAATTAGTTTTGTGTGCTTTAATAACGTTCATATGATTTGAAAGAATCTTTCAATGTGGAATTTAGAAGCCAGACTGTGAGGAAAAAGATCTGACCTCATTGCCACATTGATGAAACCTACCAACTTACATTTAAAACCACTTTGCTGCATGTAATCATTGGTTGAGAGGTATTATTGAATACTTTTTACATTATTAATTGTTATAATTGCTCTGATATCATTATTCTAGTGCAAAATTCTAGTGTAGGTGTGCTGTGTCACTGCCACGGTAGTTCAGTGCTAGCTTGCAAATAACTATGGAACTAGCAACACTGGTGCAGCCACACAGGGAAAAGTCCTTGTTTATGCAAGTTTCATCATTCTGCCTGCTGCATGAATCTCATAATGGAGCCACTAGTATGTTATACAGCATTATGTATGCAGTCTGCTTTGAAGTACATGACCCTGAGTATGAGGCTGGATTAAACAGCTTTTGTTTTCACCACGTGATATCTTCCCCCCACGGGATAAGTAAGTTGATAGCAAAGATAATACTCAGCAGCTCTCTTGAGATACTCATAAATTTTTTATGTCTCTGCCAGATTCCCACAGAAGAGACACTGGAGCAGTTTGTGTGCTCTGCTCTGTCAAGTGTTTCAGAAGATGAAGCAAATAAAGAGAATAATGAAGAGGACTGTATTACTGCATGGCACGAGGCCAAACTGTACCTTGTTCAAGCTGTCAGCAAGATCAGACTCTATGCACAGGTACACTTTAAGACTTTAGTAGATTAAATTCCTATTTTTTGTATGTAGGCTGTCAACAGTAAGTCAATTGAAAGATCTAAGACATCTATTAAAAGTTATTGCCATGAACTGTCTTCATCTTGCTAATAAGACAAACTAATCCTTACAAAGAATTGTTACAGTAGAAGTTTAGTCTATCACCTTGTGTCCACTTAATCAGATTTTATCATTAACTCAAATACAGTTTTGAAATATAATAGGGAATATAGTGAAATATGTTGCTCTGCAGAGGCCTGGCAGAAGGAAGACCCATTTATTCCATCTGAGTTGGGCAAAACTAAAAGCAGACTACATGCCTCCACTGATAGAGTATATAACCCATTTATTTTAGAATAGAATAGAATAAACCAGGTTGGAAGAGACCTTCAAGATCATCACGTCCAACCTATCACCCAACACCACCTAATCAACTAACCCATGCAACCAAGCACCCTGTCAAGTCTCCTCCTGAACACCTCCAGTGATGGCAATTCCACCACCTCCCCGGGCAGCCCATTCCAGTGGGCAATCACTCTCTCTGTGTAAAACTTCCTCCTGACCTCCAGCCTGAACTTCCCCTGGCGCAGCCTGAGACTGTGTCCTCTTGTTCTGGTGCTGGCTGCCTGGGAGAAGAGACCAACCTCTGCCTGTTTCCAACCCCCCTTCAGGTAGTTGTAGAGAGCAATAAGGTCACCCCTGAGTCTCCTCCTCTCCAGGCTGAGCAGCCCCAGCTCCCTCAGCCTCTCCTCATAGGGCTTGTGTTCCTCTCCACTGTCTTGGCAATAGTGGCAGAAGCATGTTGAAGGGGATTAGAGCATAACAGTACTCCTGTAGAGCATAACAGTACTCCTGTAGAGCATAACAGTACTCCTGTAGAGCATCTTAAAATTATGGACTGGCACAAGAGCTTGCACACAATCTCTATGATGTAGTTGGATGGAGAAGGGGATAAACCATTCACATGGTCCTGAGGAAAACAGTTGTCTAGATGCCTTAATTCTGGCTGGTTTTCCAATTAAATATGGCATTACTTTTCCTAAAAATTATCAGCTATGTATCAATCTACTCTGGAACTGTTTGCAGTATCATCTAAAGAAAGTGTGTGGAGCTTAATGTGCATTTCCTCAAAACTCTAGCCTTTGATTTCTCTCTTGATAAAGGTTTCACTGATGTGTGACGACATGAAGTAAAAATCAAATGCGATTACCCAAACTAATACACCAATTGCTGTTGTAGCTATAGGAAAATCCAGCAATAATTTCAGCTATGATTTTAAAACTCTTTGTAAGACCTGACAGCCTTATCATGGCAACTTGAGGTAATGTAAGCTGCTGCCTTCTGGGATTGGTGAACAGGACATCTCTTAGAGTGAAAATCTGTTATAATCACTTGGCATTAAAAAAAATAATGGTGGAAGGAAGGAGAGCAGTCAGTAGCTTGGGCAGGCCTTGATTTTAGGTTGCACAATGGGAGCAGCCCAATTGGACCCCCAAAATGTCAAGGCTGCTGCCTTCTATCATGTTGGTAGCACAGGCAGAAGACTTGTAAGAGAATGAAAGCCTGAGTAATTGACTGTGAAGGCTCATTTCAGTCTCCACCTTTCTTGGCTCGTGGCGGAAGGACAGCACAGAGTAGGATGTTAGTTCTCTGTGTGATGTAGCATGCTAGATTGTCAGTCTGCAGGTCAGTCCAAATTGTACTGAAAATCAATCTTTGTGAGGCCATTCATTTCTCTCTAGACACGTAGGGAGAAGTTTAGCTACCTTTGTTAATTATGGGTTTTTATTTAAAGGCATGCAAATTCTATGTATTTTCTAAATAAGTAAGCTTTGATTCTCTAATTTGTTCTGGTTTGCATTCAATCTGCTAGGTATTTGAGCAATGGTGCAGCAGCAGCAGGCTCTCTCAGAAACTTCTTTTGGAGCTTGAAAGAATCGTAGCTGGTTTAATATCTCAGTTTCTAGATGCCAGAGTAACTGGGAAAACTTATTCAGAGATAAATACCCTGATCCAGCAACTGAATGAGAAATCAGATGCCTACTTTTCAGAAGGATATACTGCATCTCGTGATCCGTAAGTTTCTTAGTGCAGCTTGACTTAGCAACCTCAGTATTTATTTTCACATCAGATTTGATTTCTGATTTTCATCTCTCTTGTGTTTTGTTTCTTATTCTGTAATTCAAAACCTTGTATAGAGTCAAATGACTGTGCTGACGTGCACATTCTGAGAAACAAATTAAATCTGTGCTTTGGACTAGCTGCTTGTGATTCAGCAGAGGACCTGAGTACATGATCAGGACTCATAGCAATCAGCAGCTGTGTATAATTAAGCATGTTGAACTAGGTCCTGAATTCTTCATCTTGTTCTACAAATAAAGTCTAATTCCCATATATAATTACTATGACTCAGTAATGTTCCTTATGGATGCATGCTATTAGGATCATGTACAGCAAGTCCAGTGCATCTGAAATCTCCTGGATTTTTGTGGTAAGTCTTACTTACGTAGGTTTGCGCAGGAGATCTTGGAACAGAAGCCTACTATAGAAAGCAGAATTATGATTTCACTCTATGTGTTTGTAGTGGTTTGAGGCTTAACTGAGAGTTAAAAGCTCAAATGGGGAAAAGGCTGAGAATCTCTTCCCCACTCCCCCCCACCTCCTCCCTCCAAACAGAGAGAGGAGAAAAAAACAAAGGGTAAGGAGCAAATCCACTAAGCAACAATCTGGAGTCAGCTTGGAAGTAGAGAGGCAAATAATTTTTTTTTCTTCAAATTATATATATAACAATAATAGGGGAAAAAAAAAAAAGGTTCACAAGGGCAAGGAACAAGAATGGATGGGAGTGGGACAGAAAAAAATAATACAAAACCAGTCTTTCTCTGAGGAGGTGCAGAGGCAGCAGGGAGAAGGATCAGGTCCGGCCACGTGGCTGAGGAGCAGGAGGGCAGCTGCAGTAGCTCTCGTCCAGCAGAGGCAGGAGCCAAAAGGGAGATCCAACAGCTATGATGTCCTGCTTTTTATATCCTAGCTGGGCAGGGAGGGGGGAGTGGAACAGACTCAGCTTTCCCAGGGGGGAAACACCCTTCAGGGAGTGTAAAGTACCCACAAGCCCTCCACCCTGCTTTCTTCTTTTGTTTTCAGAAAAAGGTGTTAACCCACCACAGTGTTTATGTACATGTGCCTTTGAATCTTATCTAGGGCACTCTGAGGCTAAGATTGCTTTTGAAGTTTTTGAACTTTTCTTAGAGTTTTGCATTTCCCATCTGGTTTATCACTTCATGCAAATGTAAGCGGTTGTTATGAATACAGAATTTATAGCTTATACACTTATTCAGAATTATTTGTTGTGTTGAAGCTATCCAAATCTTCTTGTACAGTAGAGTTATTCTTTTAGCAATTGGTTACTAATGTAGTAAACCCCCTTTTTGTTGCAACTTTGGAAATGCATTCAATTCCCAGTTCAGGACAAGCGCAACAACAAGTTTGTAAAGATTGTGCTTTAATTTCAAGTGTTCTGATTTACAGCATACATCGAAAAATAAAATCTAGGCAAATGATCTGGGTGATTTATACAAAATAAAGTGGTTTAAGAGCTCTATTTTGCTATTCATTTAAAAAAAAACCACCCCAAAACAACCACAAAAAAACAACCCACAAAAGCCCAAACCAAAACTGACATATATGATCAGGAAGATTCTGTACAGGATGTAAAAGTTGTAGATGAAGTGAGTTACTGTTTGTCAGAGATGTCAGAGCCTTATGAAAAGTTTATAGCAGAGCACAGGAACTGATACTTCTCTTACTAACTGCACAGTGAATAACTTGCATTGCTTCTTGAAGATAGAATATTTGCCTAACTTTGGCATTGATTGTAATAGCTCTACTTTTTCATGCCAAAAATTATCCTTCATTGAAGGAGATATAATCCATGCTCTTCAAATTAACATGTGAGGATGAATCTGAAAAATAAAATCCCTTATCTACTGTTAAGAGAGACCAGTCAAACATCATTAATCATTAATTTGGTGGTACATGTTGTAATTTTTAATTTACTTATAAAAGCATACTGCAATCCTGCTGCTGTTGCAAGCAGCTGCAAGCTAATCAATATAGTGACTACAAATGAACAAATCCCGTATTTTTTTCAGCAGCTCTACCTCCTTGTTTGTAGTACACAATGTTTCTATGCTCTACCTCTTTTGATTGCAGAATCCTTCATCTGGAGAGAATGCAGTCTATGCTTCAGCATATACCTCAGTGGCCTGTTACAAAGAGATTGATTCTGGTAGATGGAGCTATAAGAAATGTGATAGGACAGTATTTACACTTCACTGAAGGTAATAAGCTGCATGGTGGTAACTAGTAATCAAATGACTTCCACATAATAACGTGAGAACTGTGTAACATTCTACTTCTAGGAAGGTATTTGGGTTCTGTAATGTATGTCACACTATATGATATTTTATGCTGCTGTGCCTGTTGTTTAAAGACTTAAGTCAACAAAAAAAGCCTCTTTCATAAAGATTAAAATTATCACTACCTGGGAATTTTGTGATGCTATCAGTTGCATGTGTGAACAAGAAGTCTTGATTTTAGATTTAGATGTAGTTTGACTTTTCTGGCTTGTCATTGCAAGTAAAGCACAATGTTGAATTGGACACAAAGACTTTGTGATCTCTTTAAATAAGAATTTGATTGAGGCTGTGAAGCACAGAGGCAGGGTACTTCTTTCTCTGGCAGCTATGCTTTTGGACACAAAGCTATGCCGATGGTGAAGGGGAAGATGCCATTCGCAGATGAGGGGGGATTGTATTAAAGAACTCAGGGCATGTGAGGGTGTATTTTACAAGAAATTGGGAAGATACATCTGTTTTCCGTTGCTTGACTGAATAAGATGAACTATCTCCCATGAAGTTCTTGTAAATATGTCTGTTCAGCAGTTTTGACTTTTATATTTGCAATACATTTATGGCTAGGACGCAGACTGTGTGCTGCTCAGCACCATGACAACAGGGAGATGGTCAGCAATATTGTTATATTATAAGGAGCATACATATCTGGATTAAAGAAATAATAACAAAAAAAACCCCAAACATCAAGAAAAAAGAAGGGAGAATGGGATATGTTTCTGTGAAAGCTTTTAGTGGAGATTTGCAATATGCTAAATGTTTGGTATATATATGTGTATATATATTTATGCACATATGAAGAGTGCCTGTATTACTGAGCTGCAGTTAAGCATGTGAAAAACACTGGTGTCCTTTTGGAGAGATAGACAGCCTTAAATACTTGATATTTACATATGACTTTACAGTAACAGTAAATAATATATTGAAAGTACAAATTTTGTCCAAGATGCCACTGAAATGGTGCAGTTTTGTCCTTGATTTCTAGCTCAGATATCTTCAGATTAGAAACAAAAACCTCTTATTTGAAGATTGCTGTTGAAAGTCAATGCAGACTTCAACATTTTAGTGTTTTAGTTCCCTGCATCATTACTAGAAGCAAAGGTTTTGGAGGTCCCATTACAGCATTAGTGGTAACAGCAAAGCCCCACTTTCCTTCGGTTATGTTTATGACACTCTGGGGATTAAGCGAGCAGTTGTGGTGTTGACAGACACACACACACACAAACAAGAATATAATCCAATGTCCTCTTTAGCTGTATCAGTTAACTGCACTAAACTGTAAAACCTGGTTTAGCCTCTAAAGCTGAAAAAGGCCTAGGTGCATAGTAGGAAGCAGGTATCACGAGAAAGCAAGTGCTCTTTCAATATAGTTTTCCAAGGTCTTCAGGCCCAAAGATGTGATTTTTTTTATCCTGTGGGTTTTGTTTTATAGCACATGGCTGCATGGAGTCAGTACTGCTAGACATATTACTGGATCCTGATTTCCTTGTGTGCCCAAACCTGTGGGAAAACTCTGAGAACTTCAGGATAGTTTCTGTACCCTCCTTTTGAGGATGGGTTGATTTGAAGTTTGTTACAGAATTTTGCCTCCATATTGTATAGGAGTATACCTTCATGACAGTGGAGTTATACTGATTTACTACAGCTGGACCTTTGCCCTGTCAGCTTACGTCGTAAAGTGCTCCTCTCCATCCAGACAAAGCAGTCTAGACAAACACTGGCAAGTGAGAGAATCAAATAATACCCTGCCCTGAATCCTCCATGGCTGGTTCACCTTACAAACAGGAGATTACTGCCTAGGGACATGAGACTTGTTACAGGAAGAAGGGAAATAATGTTTTGGGAATGTACAAGACTTAGAGTGGGAGGCTTGGAAGAGGAACCAAAGGCAGGGAGAAGTGACCTAGGTTGTTAGGGAAGAAACAAGTATGGGAAAATAGAAATAAGGTGTTTTCAAGGGCCTGAACTGATAGGATGAGGGGCAATGATTTTGAATTAGAGTAGAATAGAATAGAATTAACCAGGTTGGAAAAGACCTTTGAGATAGAGTCCAACCTATCATCTAACACCATCTAATCAAGCAAACCATGACACTAAGTGCATCATCCAGTCTCTTTTTAAACACTTCCAATGATGGTGACTCTACCACCTCCCTGGGCAGCCCATTCCAATGGCCAATCACTCTTTCTATGAAGAACTTCTTCCTAACATCCAGCCTAAACCTCCCCTGGTACAGCTTGAGACTGTGTCCTCTTGTTCTGGTGCTGGTTGCCTGGGAGAAGAAACCAACCCACACCTGGCTACAACCTCCTTTCGGGTAGTTGTAGATGGCAATAAGGTCTTCCCTGAGCCTCCTCTTCTCCAGGTTAAGCAACCCCAGCTCCCTCAGCCTCTCTTCATAGGGCTTGTACTTCAAACCCCTCACGAGTTTTGTTGCCCTTCTCTGGACATGTTCCAGCAACTCAACATCTTTCCTAAACTGGGGGGCCCAGAACTGGACACAGTACTGGAAGTGTGGCCTAACCAGTGCTGAGTACAGGGCTACAATGACTTCCCTGCTCCTGCTGACTGCACTATTCCTGATACAGGCCAGGATGCCATTGCTTTCTTGCCACCTGGGCACACTGCTGGCTCATGTTCAGCCTCTTATCAACCAGTAGACCCAGATTCCTTTCTGCCTGGCTGCCCTCCAGCCACTCTGACCCTGTAGCACTGAATGGGGTTGCCATGGCCAATGTGTAGAACCCAGCACTTAGATGTGTTAAATCTCATGCCTTTGGACTCTGCCCATCTGTCCAGCCTGCCAAGGTCCCTCTGCCGAGCTCTCCTACCCTCTAACAGATCAGCACCTGTCCCTAGCTTGATGTCATCTGCAAATTTACTGATGATGGACTCTATCCCCTTGTCCAGACTACGTATTTGAGTCCATCTGTGAATGGCCATTTGTGGGTGTGCAAGTGCTGCATGTGTTGGTCCGTGTTGATTTGTGTGGCCAGCCATGTGCACAGATCTATGGCAGCCTCGCATGTGGAGGGCTGCTTGATTTGGCAACTCCCTTACATGACCTGGTAACATTTTTGTGGTTTCTATTTGAGAAGGATGAGATTAATTTTGCTTGGGAGCTTAAGGAATTCGACCACTTTTCCACATTTCAGAATAATTTGATGCCTATGGAAAGTGCCCGAGTTGATTTACAGCATTCATAGATGGAAGCCCACGCAAGACTTCGTTTTCCTTTCCTGATAATCAAAAAAGCTCACTAAAGTAGTGAGAGTTGCTCTGATACAAACTGAGAAAGGAGATAGCTCATGCTTTTGCTTGTGTGAAATGACTGATCTCTTCTTCCTATCTTGTCTTAGTAAGCCTTTTTCAGTGGCGGTGCAGGAGAGAAGCAGTCTTTGCTCCTAGGAAGTGCAGTGTGCAACTATCTACATATTTTGGGCAAAATGATAGAGTGCTTTGAGCAAGGATGTAATCTAAAGCTATGTGGAATATTTATACCTCTGTAACTGCTGCATTTCTGCATCATATAGTGCACAGTTTTATTTCCCTGAAGGATGCTTCCTGCTTTACTGTCCCTGAATTACTCTGTATATTAAATATTTTCTTTCTGGGGTGTCTTTGGGAAATATCTTACAGAAGCTTTACATAGCCTGGAAAAAAGAGATGGATTATTTTATCTAGACATCAGAAAGCTCTTTGTGGAGCTAAAACAGGTATGTTGTTACTTAATGTTTGTATACTGATTTGCATAAAATTTTAGAGGCTTATGTTGGGTGATTAAAATAGTACTCACTAAAGTAGTGTTCCACTTTTTATTCCACAACATTTTTAGTCCAGCTTTGCTTTGTATGTTTTTAATCTTTTGACATTTCATTGTGAGAATTAATATGGAGTATGAATTAAATCTGTTCCCTCACCCTGAGTTCAGTTTTAATGTGACAGTGTACTAATGAAATTTTAGATGTTGATGAACAATGCTTCCTATATGTGCAATGACGTGCTTACAATGTTTGACAAGACCCTGAGACTTCCCCAGAGCTCAGATGACACTGGCCTTTTAGCAGTAGATGTGTGTCTTGGCAATGGCTCAGGGCTGACCTTCAAACTAAGTAACCAGCTCCAGTCACTAAAGGAATCTGTAAGTATTTCTGATTTCTTTTTATCATGTTTAAAGCTTGCAGTGCCTTACTTATATTGCAATTAAAAAAGAAACAAATAAATTAGCAGAAGTTATAGTGTACTGCTTAGTGTTTTCTGTTAATAAATGGTTTATTTATTATTTAAAATGATTGAAATGTGCTTGGGGGCAGGGCACAAGTGATCCTGTGGAGTCTCTTGGGTAGATGTGATATTTTATATTACAGGTTGCTGTAGTTTCTAGAAAAAATTGAGGAGGTCTGAAAGATTCCTTCTTTGTTCCATCTTATGTTGGATTTAAATTTCATCAATGCTGCAAGTTTAAGAAGCAGGCCAAAAGCTCAGATGAGTTTATCTTTCACTAATTTCAAATATTACTTTCTTTATTGTGAAAGCTTCTGCTTCTGCAGAGAGTAACTCAGGGACAACAAAGCCTGCCAGATTCAATAATGGATGATTATTTGGGATGGCGAGAAATAAAAGAACAACTAACAAAAAATTATGCTTATTATTGTGATATTGATAATTTGCTGATCACAGAGGCACCACCTGAAGAGGATATCCATTTTGAGTCTTGTCAGGAACAGCTGCTCTTCTCATTGTATGTATCTTGTATATCTTTTTGTATATATATATATCTTGTATATCTTTTTATATATAAAGATGCTGATTGGTGCCAGCCTCTTACAAGGTAACTGCAAGGTAACTGTTGTAAGGTAACTGTAAGTTATCAGTAACTGCAGAGAACAAAATGTTAAGCACCTGTGGTGTGGTTCCCCTCCCCCCATAGCAGTATTTTTAGAGTAAGAATGGTAACAGACTGAGGATAGGCAGGTATCTAGGATTCTAAAAACCTGTTCTTCCTTTTCATCTTCTCACATCCAAACATTTTCTGCTACTTCTCAGCCTGTTTTCTGATACATACATCTCTGTTACTTTGCTGTTCAAGGCACTTGAAAACTTGGAACTTGAAAACCTGATAAACTCCTGGAAGATGCAGGAAAACATTCTAGAGGTGGTGGTTAGAAAGTACACTAGGAGATGTATTGCAGCCTCAAATTGCTTTCTGAACACGTTTTGTAGTCACCATTTCCCTGTTTTGGCAGAAAATCCTTTCATCTTTTTATTAAGTGGTCATTTGCAATGACTCAGTAAGTCTACTGATTTCAAGCTTTAACAGAGCATATTAGAGACAGATCCCTGTATAAATAAAGTGCTTTAAAATAGGATTGGATTTTATTACTCTTGCTTGGCACTATAAAGCATGAGGATAATGCATCGAATGTGAAGTTGCATTTATGCTAGACACATGTCCCGAGTCACAAATTTAAACATGCACAGAAGACCAACTGTGACATTGCTGATGTGTATGAGAAACTTGACAGAGGTGTTTGCTGTTACAGCATTAAAACTATCACCTCTAAGCTGTCAAGTATCTATTAGAAATTCCAGAAGCTGCACTGGCAGCAGGCAATAAATCCACAGATACTAATAACATCTTAAACATTATCAAATATGATGTAATTTTTCTTGTCCCTTTTGCTGTTGGTTGATTGCCTACCCTTCTGCAGTGTTTCTCTCATGGAACAACTTCAGATTGGTTGTTGAGTGCTGCCTCTATTGTTAAGAGCTAGTAACTATTTAATATGCTGTACTGGTGATCACAGCTCTTAATAGATAAGAATACTTTCTAAATTACATTTCTGGACTTTGAACTTTGTGTTTCATTATGCTGCTATTTAAGTCTTTGCTAAATCATTCCTTTGTTTAACCTATCAAATGGAAATAACCACTGTCAAGGCAGTGAAAGATAATGAATCAAAAGTTTATGCATGGCACAATTTGAATACTTCACCATTAGGCAGGTTACATTGTGCTTTTCCTTCAAGCAGAACTTGACTGAGACTTTAGCAGCTTTATTGTCTCTAGAATCAAGGAACTTCTGGTTTGGGTTTTGAAAATATCAGATGCTCTTGAGATCTACAGTAAAAACAAAGTGAAAGTTAAGGAGCAGAATAGAAATCTTGAATATTCAGTCAGGTTTTTGGTATGCTTTCCCAACTTTATTACAAAGATCAATATGGACACATTTGCTAAGGCAAGGATTTGGATTTGGTCCTAAATACTGTTTCTCGAGTGTGTGCTATTTTCTCCACACATTATTACTAACAAAAGCACCTGGTTTATTTGGGTTTTCTTTGCTGTACATGCAGAGGTATTTCTTTGACTTTGAATAATTCTAGGAAAGAGATGCTATTTTAAAAAATGTATTTTTCTCCCCCCCCATGCTTGACCTCTTGGTTTCTCTGCTGTAGTTGCTATTCCACTAATTGACACAGAAATTCCCATACAAAGCTTTTCAATGTTGTGTGTTGTTCTGCTTTTTAACTATGAAAAGAAAACATTAAGGAGAAGATTTTTTTCAAACTGGACCTTTGCCTTGGAATGCTTAAAGAAAAATGTTTGACTTTGTGGCTTGGAAGCTTGATACTTATGGATAAATGCGCACTTCAACTTTGCTTCCTACATTCAGCTTTTAATTTAAATGTGGCTATGACTGTTCAGTGAGTTTTGTTACGTTTTTGAAAACCAAAGTTATCGTCAGTTGGATCACAGTATAGCTTAGGTTGGAAAGGACCTCGAGGATCATCAAGTCCAACCTATCAACACAGACCCCATGACTAGACCATGGCACCAAGTGCCACGTCCAATCCCCTCTTGAACGCCTCCAGGAACGGTGACTCCACCACCTCCCTGGGCAGCACATTCCAATGACGAATGACTCGCTCGGTGAAGAACTTCCTCCTCACCTCGAGCCTAAACCTCCCCTGGCACAGTTTGAGACTGTGTCCCCTTGTTCTGGTGCTGGTTGCCTGGGAGAAGGGACCAACCCCTTCCTGGCTACAACCACCTTTCAGGTAGTTGTAGAGGGCAATGAGGTCACCCCTGAGCCTCCTCTTCTCCAGGCTAAACAATCCCAGCTCCCTCAGCCTCTCCTCATAGGGCTTGTGTTCAAGGCCTCTCCCCAGCCTTGTTGCCCTTCTCTGGACACGCTCAAGTGTTTCGATGTCCTTCTTAAACTGAGGGGCCCAGAACTGTGACACAGTACTCAAGGTCCAGCCTGACCAATGCAGAGTACAGGGGCAGAATGACTTCCCTGCTGCTGCTGGCCACACTATTCCTAATGCAGGCCAGGATGCCATTGACCTTCTTGGCCACGTGGGCACACTGCTGGCTCATATTCAGGCAGCTGTCGATCAGCATCTGATCTGTATTTCAGATTTTGTGGTGATTAATTTGTGACTGCTATTTAAATGATATTTAAAGCTTCTTTGTCTGAAGTAAATGAAACTATATTCTAGAATGGTAAAATATGTATTTAACTAAATGTTGTCTGCCTAATAAGTAACTAACAAAAAAAATCATGCTTAATTTTTCAGGATTTTGGCAACTTTCCAAGATTTCGGAGAAGAAAATTTAGGGATATCTGAAACAGAACTGGATCATATTTTTCATCTTGTAGAGATCATTGAAGATATCATAATGCTTGATTTCTCAGATTCTTCAAACCAGTCTCTAATTGAAAATATCTTGAATAATACAATTAGACAGATGAAAAATTTTGCTGAGGGGAAGAAATCTGCCACCAATTTCTCACTTGCAGTTTCTGAAATCCACAATGAGCTACACAAAAATTTCCAACATCTTGGAAAGATGAAAGAGAAGACAGAATTTTTCTGGCATATAGTAAAAATTGTATTATCTGAACTTGATTCTGGACTCTCTCATCTGAGGCAAGTGGAAGAGGAAGAGGTATTTGAGACCTTATCTAGGATTGTACTATCCATTACAGAAAACAAAATCCATAACAGGAGTATGCTATTACTTCAAAATATCCTGACTGACTGGCCAGAGTTAAAAACTGCTGCTTTGAACTATCATGTGCTGAGCAAAACCTCCTCTTTATTTCCCTCAAATGCAACGTTTATATATAAAATTCAACAATTAGAAGAAATTGTTCATGATTTCTTCAAAAAATTAAACAGTACCAGGGTGGCCTCACTTGTTGCAGTGCTTTTCCCTCTGTATCAGAATGATGATCTGGTCTTAAATATTGGGAGTAATAGCACTTTCTTAGCATTTCTTTCTGAAATTTCAGAAGGTCTTTCATCTGACCAAGTGTGGCACGAATTCCAAAATAGGGATCAGGCTTTTGATTTTCTCTCTGAAACTTTTTATCTTTTCTGGAACTTCACCAGTAAATCTCTTTGTGAAAAGTTACTAATCATCTACAACTACACAGAGTTTCAGGCCCAGTCTCTTTCAGAAAAAGGGAAAAAAGAGATGCAAATTGTCTATAGCACTCTGAGCAGCCTTAAAGCTTTGTTTGTAGATGAAGAACTTCAAACAACTGCCTTGTGTTATTTGGAAGAATTTCTTGTTCTTTCCCCAAATTGCCTGGTAAATAATGGGTGCATTGATTTTAATGCATCAAACATTACTTCTGCAGATCATTTGACAGAGCTCTACAACTTACTTCTTCCACTGGACAGTGTTCTGTCTAATATAACAAAATTGGGAGATAAGGTAACTGTGCCTTCTGCTTTGCAATGCACTTTTACATGGCTTCAAACCTGGACAGAGATTTTTGTAGAAGCATCCAAAATCTTAAACTTGAATTCAACCTTTTTTGTCTGTCTAAGAAACGATTTGGCAAATCTCTCAGAAAGTCTTTTAAATGCAACCCATGAGGAATCGTGCAATAATACAGCTATGATTATGGCTGAATCTACAACAGCAGCAATGAATCTATTGAAAATCATATTTGACTTAAATGACTGGAAAGATTTTGAAGTTTTCCTTGCTAATCTTCAGAGCATATTTAACAATGCAGCTGATGTCACGGGCTTGCTTAAAACTAACAGTTCGGAAAGTGTTGTAGAAATTATGGCAGTCATCATAACTGAATTGCAGAAATCAATACTGAGGGTTGTTGATGGAGAGCTTTTGAACTCTTGGCTTGATACTTTTATCTCAGAAGGATCTAAGGGAGAAGATAATGATGCATTTTCTATTGGAAATTCCCTTTTTACTATTCTGAATGTCTCCCAAAAGGAACTTGGAACCATTTTCACCGAGATAAGAGACACAATTTCTTTCTTTTCTCAAGACAAATACATGGTTTGTATCAGCATTTTCCGGAACATAACCAAGCTAATTTTGGACAATGCTCTGAAAGACATAACATATTCACAAAGAAATTTTTCCTACCTTCTTAATGCCTTCGTAAACTTTTATAGTACAGTGGAAGAAATAGAGAACTGTAACAAATGGCTACATGGATTAAGTAATCTCAGTGAAAATTACAAGTCACGTTCCCACCTCGAAGAGGCAAAACGTATTTTATTTCTGCTGAAGTCCCTTGGAAACATTCAGACAGATACTATGCTAATAAGCATGATGGACTTTGTTAATTTGATTTTTAATTTGATGCTCCCTGAATGTTCCCTAGCTGGTCCAGATGTGATTTGTGTAAACGCTTATTTCAATATTATAGCAAAGACTTTAAAACATATTCTTCCTGAATTTTATGTCAGAGATGATATTAGTGCTCTTGAATTGATTTTCACACTTTTAAATAATTCTGGAGAACAAACACAAATGATTGTTAGTGATTTAGTGAGGCACTCCTATGCATTGAATAAGATGCATTTTAATCATTCAGTCCATGAATTTAACGGGACTTCAGGGAGGTTCCTTAATCCTTTTCACCATGTTCAGCTTCTGTCCATAGAACTTTTGGCAGAAATTCAAGCTCTTGTGAAAAATAAAACTTTTGAAGTCCAACAAAATAACTCCTCTCATTTTGATATCGAGATTGACTATTTCTTGCATGACAAAAATGTCAGTTTGTTGATGGAGTTCTTTCAATATGTGGTTAGTAAACTTAACACAAATTTGCAGGGTGAACAGAAAACATTTCTCCAGAAACTGATGGAAAGAACAGCTCTGAATATTGAAATGGTAAGGAAAGCACTTAAAATTTTCAAGTCCTCTAGTTTTACTCTCTCTCCATTAAGAGATAAAGAGTTTCTAAAGTATATGGTAGCCTTGGTGCAAAATATGAGGAACATGGATGTTGAATTCTTGATAAGTCAATTCAAAGAAGTCCGGAGCACCCTAGATAATTTCTTTAAAAACATCAAACTTTTGTATACTGAGAACTCTGAGTTAGGAATGCTAACAGAATGGTGGGATGCTTTTGAGAACCATTTGTGTAATTGGAACCTGACTGGCTTATGGCAAATAGCAAGACTCTTTGAACAAGATGAGTTCTATGATGCAGAAGAGATGTTCCATCTGCTCCTTGATGTTGTCAGCCTTACAGACAGATTAGCTCATGAAAACATCACGGAAGCACTGACTGAAGTATATGCTTTCATACTGACTCAGGAAGAAAAAATGCCAATGTTTACTGAAAAGGAGTTCTCTAATCAAGTGGAAGGTCTTTTGATGTTACTGAAGACACTGACAGATATGCCTGATAAACCTGCAGAGGCCTCAATTTGTTTTTCTGCAGCATTCTGCTGGACTCTCACAACAGCAACACCTCCGAGTGATGCCACCTTAAAGCCTTGTGACTTTGTGTTTAGCAATTCTACCCTTAGTTACGAAACAGTCATTGAAGTTATTAATGAGCTGAAAATCGTCACACTGGAGGATAGTTCCTCATGCACTGTGGAAGACATTCAGATGGATATCACTCACAATCTGACTTGCTTTTTACAGCAGATCCAGGAATGGATCTCTATTCTTTTGCAGTTTTCTGAGCTTCGTCATGAAAATGGCTCTGTTCTTGAAGAGCTGCTAGATTTTTGGAATGAGCTATCCCTTTACACAGTACCACTGCAGGTGAATAATACATATTCCATCAATTGTTCCTCCACACCAAAGAGACAAGTGGCTTTACAAATTGTAGGAACACTTGGAAGTATGCCAGTAGCAGAAATGGAGATCGCCAAAGGTGTTCTTGAACAGCTGGACGATCTTTATGGTGGCCTAAGTTGGAACAGGCATTCCAGAATATCACTTATAAAGACTGTCCTTAGTAATGTTAAGAATATGACCAATGAAATTTCTGGACTTTTGGATACAGAAGCTGTCCTTTCTTTTCTTTCTCTAGTTCAGCCTTTAATGATGCTGTCTTCTCATGGAAACCAGACATATTCCATGCTTACGATGTTATCAACTTTAAATGGAAACAGTAATATATCTGATAATTTTGAGAACTTCTGGTTTCCCATAGTTACAAGCATAGAAGATTTATTGGTGGATTTTAATCTTGGACACATAGTTGCAGTGATAGACCAAAAGTTGCAATTACTAAGGTTAGCCACTGGACTGTCCTCTTCACTGGCTCTTGATGGTTCAGTACAGCAGTTTAATACATCATCTGTTGATGACATGTTGAGAAAATTTGAAGACATTCAAGAGATTGTGAACAGCTTTCTATGTGAGTGCAACATTAAAAATGATTCTGAAATAATGTATACCCTAATTCTCCTTATGGCTAATGAAAATTCATCAAATGACCTACTGCTAGGCATCGATGACATTATTGATTTTATGGAACTATACCAAAATAAGTCTAGAGAAGATGACAGTCATCTATTTGTTCATGGTCCTCTTGGGGAAAAAATAAATCATACTCATACTGCTAATTCAATATTGCTGAACAGTTTCCTTCATATAATTGCTGATCTTGCTGCTATGGAAGAAGCTCTGCACACAAATAATAGTGAGCTTCAGATAGCCGACATAATTGATTCATTTTTTGATAATGTACAATACAGACAAGTTTCTACTCAGTCCCAAAACAGGACTCTGGAGATGATGCAAGAGATGTTGCAAATGATATTTCAGTCGATCACAGAACATGGCAGGAACAATGTAACCTCCTTGCTAAAGGCTTTGCATATGGATATAATGGCAGAAATGAGGTGAGCATTTTCTATGTATACATTTTGACAGTGTACTTATGATAACAGGAGACGTCTCTGTAAAGAGCTTATTCAAAACTTTTATGAAGTTACTGTTTCATTTAATCTTTGTACCTTTGACTAAACTACTATTTTGCATCAACTTATGCTGTTCAGACCGGCAATAGCTGATACCACGTTATGATGTGTGGACCGGGTGATTGATGTATTTAGTCATCTGTGTTGATTCTAGCGGTGGCTTCTTTGGAATTACTATATAACCAAGTATTTGGAGATACTAGTATTTTAAAATCATAGAATCACAGAATCATTCAGGTTGGAAAATACCTTTGAGATCATCAGGTTCAAGCCTATTCTTCCAAGTTCACCCCTAAACCATATCACTAAGTGCCACATCTAAATGGCCTTTAAACACCTCTAGGGATGGTGACTCATGCTCCTGTCTGAGTAGCCCATTTCAATGCCTGGCCACTCTTACAGTGAAAATTTTTTTCCTGATATATACTGTGATAATATCTAGCCTAAACCTACCCTGGTCTAGAATAAACCTTTATTAGAATAAACCAAACCAGGTTGGAAGCGACCTTCAAGATCATCGTGTCCAACCCATCAACCAATCCAACCCACCCAAACAGCTAACCCATGCAACCAAGCACCCCATCAAGTCTCCTTCTGAACACCTTCAATGACGGCGACTCCACCACCTCCCCGGGCAACCCATTCCATAGTGCAATCACTCTTTCTGTATAGAACTTCTTCCTAAAGTCTAATCCAGCAGCAGAAGAAATTTTGCTTCAGGAAAAAACCTGCTGAACAACTTATTTTACAGAAGTATTGCTAGACTGAAGTTGCTGCACTTAAGTAATGCTCACTGAAAGAATCCCACAAGACAATAGCTCCAAAAAACTCTAGGGTGTCTTGCTGATGGATGAGCTGATCCTACCAACACAGGCCAGCTGAGCAACAGCATGCTTAAGCTGATGCATGACTCTGATGTTGTATTTAGACCACATTAATTTTATGTAAATATGTGAAAACAGTGGTCTGCAGGGCCATATATTAGCCAAATCTGTTGAAAAAATCAAAAGTGAATAATAGAAAGATGCTTTTTTTTTTCTGCCTAAATGGTGATTCTCAGTATCTTGCTCTTTGTAGTCAGCTCAGTATATGCTGTGGGCTCTCAATATTTCTGAAGCTGTTAAGTTTTTGCTTATTTCGCTAAGGTACTTTCTAGCTCTCCTAAGAAATCTGGTGTCTTGCTACCTTGATAAAACCCCCTGTTGGTTGGTGGGTTTGGGTTGTGTGGGATTTTTATTTTTTAATTATTTTTTTTTTTTAATGTGGATGTTATCTGTTCTGAGTATTTAAACAGTTTGGGCAAACCTATTAACTGTTAATACTGAAAACCTTACATGGGCCACTAAAGATTGCAACTGTACATTGTGACTTGTTTAAAATTTTCTGAGGTACAGTTATGAAAAGAATGCTTTCTTTTTACTCTTTCTACAGGCCATCTAAAATCTGCAAGATTCTTCAGAGGCATTTAGACCCTACTAGTGTCCTACTACTGCAGAAGCTGCAGTTTACCATTTTGAATATTCTTAACATTTTTTCAGGTTGGTTACCACAGCAGCGACTGCACTCTATGTGTTAATACTACAATATTAAGCTTTTACTCCAAGCAACCTTTTATGAAAGAATTGAATTAGGGTGATGTCAAGCCAGACAAGCTTACTAATGCTTGAAACTGAAACCAACAGAGGCACAGGAAAATACTTGATGCAAATTATATAATGTGATGATTTCTTTCTGGAGTGATCATGTTGATTCAAAATCTCAGTGGAAGTAGAAGATCTTGCAGCTTGTCTTCTCTTATTTTCAGCTTTGTGCTCTTTCCAGTCACAGAAAGAGCTCTTTTCTTTTTATATATTCAGTATTCCTAAGGTTGGAAGGGACCTCAAAGATCATCGAGTCCAACCTGTCACCACAGACCTCACAACTAGAGTAGGGAGGACACTACCGCCCACTGCAGGCTTGAACTCACGACCTTCCCATTAAGGGTCTTATGCACTACCAACTGAGTCACCTCATATATATATATATTGGTCAATTTGACTTGCAAACACAGCAGAAGACTGTATACATATTTGGGTTTTGACTTAGTTTTTTTTTAACTGGATATTATTCTGCCAGGCTACTGATCTCAGTCAAGTCATAGGTGCCTTTTATGTAAACCAGAATTGCCAACAAACCAGACCTGATAGAAAGGAAAACTGAGGTAACTGTACAGAGGAATTGGTACTTCCCACTTCTGGCCATGCTGAACCAATGGATTAGCTAACTGTAGCTGAATACCTTCATCTTCAACTCAAATTTTTGTATTAGGCTTGGTTTTTTTTCTTTGCATCTAGTCTTCTAAGATGAAAGCTTTAAGAAAGGCTCTGTACTGATGTAAGGGTGTAATTTTTATGTTTTCCTTGGGGAAACCATGGAAAACTTTTCAGACTTCATATTTTAACCCAACTGTTCACAGAATTTGTTTTCAAAGAGAAATTAGGAGGCAGTAACCTGCCATTCTAGAGCAAGGGATAAGATAAGTAATGTTTTATACCAACTTAATTTCCAAACAAAACATAAAATGTAATTACAACACATTTTTGACTAGCTTCTCAAATCTCATGTGATTTGTGTGGTTCCTCAAGAATAAGTGATTCTGAAAATGTGTGTCAGGTTCCTGGGATGTTTCCTTGATCTCTTGTAATGGTTTGAGCCACATCACATACCTGACACTATTATGAGCAATGCTGGCAACATGACAGAATTGGGCGTTGCTGGAATAACACTTGTGAGATGTTTGTAGAGTGGAGGCTGGGCTCTCTCTTTTTCTTGTTTAGTTTTTCATGCAGTGGTTTCCTGTATGGATCTTGGTCAGGGTTTCTCCCCCCCCATCCCTGGCATCTCTGCAGTAGAGTAGTAAATCATATTGTGTAACTCAAGCTTTTTTCGTTCACTTTCCCACCAGTCATGGAGAGCAGGAGAGGGGAGAAGGAAGAGGGGTGGGCAGCTGGGGAGAAGCAGCTGAGTTAAGAATTCCTTTAGGAATTCCTTAGGTGATCACTAAAACTCCTTCACCCTTCAACAGCCCCATGTTGTGGACTAAAAAGGATTACACCAAAAGAGAGAGAGAGGGAAAAAAGAAAAGGAAACAAGTACATGAGGGAAATTCATACAGGAAACCTCTGCATGAAAAATGAAACTGGAAGGAGAGAGAACCCAGCCCCCATCCCATGAACATCTGGTGAATGTTATTCCAGGAACACTCATTGCTGTCGTGTTGTCAGCATTGCTCAGAGTAGTGTCGGATATATGATGCGTCTCAAACCATCACACCTTTATTTATTGCGACAACTGAGATTAAGGAGATAAAGTTGTGTCATTCTTATTTCAATACTCTAGTCATAGGAGTGTTTCTTGACTTGGTTTACATTACTGAGTTGAACTGTATTACTTCTGTGAGCAAAGTTTGATTGCTTTAGAAGCAGTGGTGAATATTTATGATTCTTCCTTCCTGACTTCATGAAGCAAACGTAAAGGAAAACTAAAGGGGGAAAAAATGAATGTGATACTTCCATAAACCAGAATTCAACTGTCAAGCCCAAATCCTTCCTTCTGTGCTAGGTACAAACTTAGTACATTCAGGGATGTAGGGGCTTGTAAGCTTGTGTACAAACTTCTCCATGGAGGAACAAGTAATAAATGTCTCCTGTGTAGACTCTTTATCCTTAGATATGCAAAAAGTCCGTGTAATACTATTAACCTCCCCATGAAGCCAGGGTTTGAAACTTAGTGAGTGTAAACTAAAGAAGTTTAGAATAAATAGACTAGAATAAACCAAACCAGGTTGGAAGAGACCTTCAAGATCATCGCGTCCAACCCATTCTTATTCATTGCTGGAGGGTTAGTAGTGTCTTGATGTCTCCAAAGCAAAATGGGATTGGGGAGAAAGCCTGAAGAAGAGATAGAAATGACTAATATACACAGCTTCTCAAAGCTATGCTTCTTGCTTACAAAGGTCAAAAATGAAGTTTTCCTCTCTGGCTCTGCAGCATACATAGCTGTTTTTATTATTGATCAGGAAAGTGTAATGGAGAAGAGTGATGGAAATTTAAGCCAAACGTCTTGCATTCTGCATTGACAAATAAATTTAGCCTGAAATATTCCTCACTGTCTTAACACATATAACTTTATTTGCTTGTAAAAACTTTTCTTCCCCTGACATTATTTGGTTGTTTTATTTTACCTGATTACAGTAATTAATTTACTTTTTAAACTGATTAAACCTGGATGTTTGTTTTGTTTTTTTTCTTACAGAAGTCCCAGCTGTCAGTGGCAGCCTATTTTGTGCTGTTACAAAGTGTAAAGGTGGACTCATGAGTCACTTACTTCTCTCTTTCATTGAAGGAATCACTCTGGTTCAGGATCGTTATCAGGTCTGAGTGGTTTCCACACCTAAAAGTGTTCTTTACAGTGTGCATTAAACTTTGGAGATGAATGGAAAATTCCTTTTTTTCCTGCTGTAAGAATGTCCCTTTCTAATTCCATTAAATGTTGTGATACTGCTAATTTCATGAATCAGACTACATTTATACTTTATATCTTCACAGTAACAGCTGTAAAATCAAGCTGTATTATAAACTCCTTGATCAGATTCATTCAAGCTTAAATGGCAATTGTGGTTACCAATTGGTGTCAATCTGTTTTTATTTAACAGTGCAAGAAATTACCAGCAGGAGAGACTATCATTTGGCATTCAGAGACTCATCTGGAATTGGGAGCAGGCCTTTAGATACCACACAGATGTGTGTGCACACAGACAAAATAATGAATTCAAGCTTTAAGTATAGAATTTGCCTCTTAGTAAAATACCTCTTCCAGTTTGTCTACCTGCAACGATGCTTGTTTCGGCTAAACAGGCATCAGAGGCATCACTCAGCTCAAAGTAGTCTTTTGTGGAACAAACACATTTCTGTAGTCACCACAATTCCATGATCTAGTTCTGAAAAGATTAAAAACACCCTTCCAAATTTAGAAACGTGAATACTCAGGAGAAGAGATAGATGTTAATACTACACAAGGCATAATGCAACAAAACCCCTTTGGATATGGATAGCAAAGTATTTTGGTTTGCTGACTGGAAACTGATGCTACTTAGAACAATTTCTTTTTTGGGAGGGGGGTAGTTTAAGATAAAAATCATCATCCTAAAATAATCATTAAAAAACCACAACAAAAACACCCCCACTCCCTACCCCAATATAAAATCTAATTTCCTTATTAAATTTCAAATGAAGTTCTTGGCATTTCTGTTAATGAAGGAATCTAGTTTAGATCAAGTGCACAGTTTTTAGTCTACAGAACTTTAATCTTTACAAATTCTTTGATTCCTGAAGGTCTGTTGCCCAGCTGCAGTTACAAATACACTGAGTGAAAGACCTTAGCCCTATTCTCATTTGAAAGTATGCATCATCTGGTTGTTAAGAACTGCTGTTTCAAACTATTGCTTGTTATTATATCATTGCACGATGTCATGAATTTGCTAACTGTGTTATCATTGTGTTTTGCAGGATATCGAAAGAATGTGGCCTGTTTTCAACAGTGGGGATTGTGAGAGTAGGGCATTTATAAACCAAAAACTTTTCAGTACTTTGGAGAGCTTCCTGAGAGCCTTGCAGAAAACCAGCAATGACAGCTGTGAATGTCAGCTAATGTTGGAACACGTCCAGAGACAACTGCAAATGTAAAGCCTTTTACATTTTGGTACCCTAAATAGTTCTTGTCAGAGATGTTAGCTTGTGCACATGTCTGTATTTACAGGTGAAATGCTGTTAAAATCTCTTTAAACTTTTCTCTCGTTTAGCTGAAGGTTGAGGGGATACAATGCACAAATTAAGTGATTCAGCAAAATCTGGATATTTTGAAATGTGCTTACAATTTTGCTGAGCAATTGCAGGAGATTTTGCAGAGAAGGGTCACGAGGATGATTAGAGGGCTGGATCACCTCTGCTGTGAGGACAGGCTGAGACAGTTGGGGCTATTCAGTCTGGAGAAGAGAAGGCTCTGGGGACACCTTACTGTGGCCTTCCAGTATCTGAAGGGGGCCTGCAAGAAAGTTGGGGAGTGACTTTTTAGTGTGTCAGGTAGTGATAGGACTAGGGGGAATGAAGGTAGATTCAGATTAGATGTTAGAAAGAGGTTCTTCACCATAAGGGTGGTGAGACATGAGAACAGGTTACCCAGGGAGGTGGTGGAAGTCCCATCCCTGGACGGTTTTAATGCCAGGCTGGATGTGGCTCTGGGCAACCCAATCAAGTGGAAAGTGTCCCTGCCCATGGCAGGGGAGTTGGGAATGGATGATCCTTGAGGTCCCTTCCAATCCTGACAATTCTGTGATTCAACATCAAGTAATTTCAGCTATTTCCTACTCATGAGAAAAATGAGATAAAAGTGTTACTTAAGAGTATTTCAAACTTACTGCCAGTTAGAAGTTGTCCTTGTTTGACTGTTGTGTTGTTTTCCTAATGGGCGTGAAAGGTCTCTGTGAATTATGGTAATGACACAGAAGAATTTGAGCTTAAATGCTGCTCTTAAGGACCATAGATTCATGTCCAGTTTTTGAATGGTGGATAATATCTGATGTGCCAATACTTTATATTACTTAAATTACAATTAGATAAATTTTATTGCTTCTGAACTGCAGTGCTTTGTGTCTCTAGGCTTTAAAAATGTGTGTTCAGTAAGGAACATGAGGGTGAGGCATAGTTATCCCTGTGAACTAGACGTGCTTACTTGCTAAAGCACCTGGCCACCATGGAAAGACTCTACATTTGCTGTGTCATTTAGGCATGAAATATGATGATCCCTGCCCCATATAAGTACAGCATGAGAAGGTCTGTGGAGTTGCTTACTGCATGCAGAGCATGCGCAAGATAGCATAACGTGACCCTTATGCCTCATTTAGGGACTTTCAGTATTCATGTTATTCCTTATGTACATAATAATGTTAATAACTTAGTTCTTATAATTTGTGCAACTGAGACTGTCATTTCAGGGTGGCTGAAAATTTGGAGCTACAGTTCTCAGAAAATCCAGCAACACCTTTTCTCAACAATTTTAATCTTTTGAATGGTGAGTTCCAGTGTTCTACACTTCTTTGCAAGTTATTGCTGTGTAATTTCATAGAGCAGTAACTGTTTCATTGTGTTTCAAACATCAAAGGCACAGTGCTTATGGATACTTCTGATTTAATGCTATGTATTTTCTTTGTACACCTGCACATACATGTGCTTTATTTGCACAGGACGGCATCGTTTACACTGTCAGAGACTGTCTCATAAGATGCAGGGGTTCATTAGAAAGAAGAGTGGAAGAAGAAAATCCAGAAGGGCTAAAGGCTGTTTCACTAATTTCAGTTGTTCTCATAGCACGGGGATGTGGGCAAACATGAGCTATTATAATATAATACAAGCAAAAGTACAAGCCCTTCAAGTCTGCCAGGAAGACCTTTACATTTCAAGTAAAAGTGAATTACAAAACAGGAAGTTTTTATGTCCTTTACCACCCCTCAGAATAATTGTTGTGAAAATGATACAGTCTATGGGCAAATTAAGGAGGTTGGTACTGTTTACAGTAGTTTGATCTTAAACATGTTTTTAAAAAGAAAAAATACTATGATTCTACAATTTCCTTCTTTCCAGATGTGAAAGTCAAAGAGTGTGTGCAGAATCTTACTCAGTTGAGACTGGACATTGCTTCTTCTGTCAATATATCTGAAGAAACTATTAGTACCATCTTGGAAGCCAGTGTCTCTCATTCAAAGGTAAAAGGTTGAAAAGAAACATTAATGTGTCAACTTACAGCCTGATGTTGCAACTGAAACAGAAGAAGTGACTGTGCTTGTGTGGAATCTTTTATTTTCACTTGTCACTTCCAGAATATTTTAGGATTTCATAATGATAATAATGCAAAGCATGAAGGTATCAGTTTACAGTAGCATTGGTCTTCTGGTCTAAATGACACTACTTTGCTATTTTCAACAGTGTTTTACTTCTCTGTTCAGACACAGGATTTGAACTTTGCTATCTTGGTGTGCTTTTCACTCTTTTTACATTATTCTAGCAGTATTTTGCCTTACCTCCACTTGATGTATCTATTGTCTCTTGAATATTTTTCTATATGGTTAATTGTGTACATTTTCTGAGTGAAGAAATGTATGTGTTGTCACTGCTGTTGCCTGTGATGCCAGTGATTAGTAGAAATAATTAAAAATGCCACCTAACCTAAGGATTTCTCTCTCCTGTTAATGTTTCTGTGACTGAAAAAAGTCAGAGGGTACATTTAGTATAAACTCACCAGGTCAGCTAAGCAGCCACTTCACGTCACTGATGCTCCACTTAGAGAAGCAGTTGCAAGTTTTGTTTATTAAAAGTGTGGCTATCAGACTGACAATTTAGATGATTATAGCTACTAACAGATTATTTGTTCTTTTGCTGCTCTGGCAGTGTGACTGCCTTTATTTTTCTCTTGTTAGTTTGATACCAGTAGATGCTAATGAGAGAATTAATCTGGAAGTGATTCAGCTAAACTGGATTTGGTGCACCTTTGGTCTTTTGGAATAATAATGCTAATTGAGTTGTGTTTTCAAATTATTTTCTTTCTTGCATTTTTTGCCAAAGTTTGTTTTGCTAAAGTCCTATGTAGAGTTTAGATATATGTACACATACTGAATATTTT
Organism: Melanerpes formicivorus; assembly: GCF_026170545.1. Lineage (NCBI taxonomy): Eukaryota > Metazoa > Chordata > Aves > Piciformes > Picidae > Melanerpes > Melanerpes formicivorus. The sequence goes on along the minus strand of NW_027142367.1, from coordinate 18,527,431 downwards.
GTGCGCTTAAGTGTTAAAATCTTCCCCCAGCCCAGCTAGAACTTTAAAGCCTGCGTCTCTTACTGATTGCACCAGATGCACAAGTACTTTTTGAAGTTGTAATTGAGGCATGTCCATTATGTTAATGCTACATACAGCCACTGTCTGATATCCCTAAAAATAGCATCAAGACCTCTGCAGTCCTATATTTCTGTGATTGTACACTTCTGTTGTGCTTGTGTCTGGGATGGTAAGAGTAAGGCTGTAAGTTGTTTGTGCTTATTGCGCTTACCCTAATTTCTGCCATAATATTATGCTCTGGCTATGTTCATTGCCATGTGATTAAGTATATTGAAACTGCTCAAAAACTGTAACCTGAAGATTGTAAGCATCCATTTACTGAACACAGGAGTTTGGATTAGGTCTGGTACTCACAAAGCTGCAACAACACTTCAAAGTGACTTAATCTGATGGATAAAACACTGAATAGGTTGAGTGGACTGAAATAGTGATATTCCTGTGGGATCTGAGAAGATAAATCTCAAATAGTGTCAGAGAGTGAAATTTCCTCCACAACACAAAGTCCAAGTCAGTATCCTTTATTCTGCTAACAGAATTACATTTATTCATCTTCATACTATTCCTTGTACATGCACCAAAAAACCTGAATATTTAAATGTTCAGAAAAGCTTCTGGAGTGACAAAGGGAAAATTCTATTCCCTAATAAAAAAAAATAAAATTCAAATGAATAAGTTGGAAATTAAAATTGTCATAGGAATTAAAGACAAAAATTGCATACATTGACCAATTTTGGCTCCTAATTTGTTTTTTCTTATGATTCCCTCACTAAAGTACTGTTACTGAGTACAGATACATTCAGTAGAGGCAGTACAGATGGAATGTGCCCTGAGGAGTACAGTGTAGCTCTGGGTACTGTATTTTGGCTCCTACTGGCTCTGAACATGTAATGTTTCTGGACTTACTGCCATTTGCTTTCTTTCAGGCATTTCAGAAGAAAGAGCAGTTATGAATTCTTGAGATATCTGGGCTGCAAGCATTTGTCTTTTGATGGAACACATGTAGGAAGAAACAAACTGTCATTATCCAAATAATTTTTACTGTAGTCTTGTCCAGGGTCTGATTAGGCATTTGTCCCTTTATCCACTAACACATAAAAACATTTGAAGGGAGTGTTGAACTGAGAAGTGTGAGCTGACTTAGGTTTAGCATTATGCCATAGAGGCATCCCTGAATGTTACATTTCTGTGTTCTCAGAAAGAAGGAAGTTTCACATAGTTTGATTTTAGTGATTCATACCTCTAGATTTTGATCTTCAGGTGTTTTTGAAATAAAGATACATATCTACTGGAGTGGGTATGATCAGCATTGTAAATATGTCTGCTTTTGGTATGAATTCTCATAGAGTGGAAAATTGACCTGTGCACAAATGAAAGCAAATCTTTACACGAAATATACTCCATCTTCATCCAGCCCCTGACATTTTGTGATTCTGTGATTATTTCAGGTCTGTTGGTAACTGCAAATTGTCATGTTCCTGGGACATGAATTCTCACCTTATTGACTATAAAAGGAGTTGATGAATGTCAGAAAGAAATTTTTTTCATATATGTACATTTTCATAGGTCTTTTACAATGCCTTCGTGGTAGCTTTATCTGGAAGATGTGATGAAGTACTTAGCTTGCTGTTAAATCTACCTGAAAACAGTAAAACTTCCCTGGCAGTGGAAGAATTATGTTCTTTACCAGCACTGGACTTGTACACCATGTTTGTACTGATTATACAGAATTTGAATTTACGTCATATCATGTACAAGGTAAGATTCAAAAGACCCAAACATTTGGTTCCTTGTTTTACTTTTTGCAGGTGGTCTCATAATTCTGTTATTTCTTCATATGTTCTTGCCCTGTGGAAGGTTATTTTGTCTTCGTTTAGGTTCACAAAGCAAACACAAAAGGTGAAGAATGGGGTTGTTTCATGCTGATGTGTTCCATTTCTTACTTCCTCCCTCAGGAAAACTATCACTGGGAGTTAATTATGAGAACTTCATAGAAAATGCAGGAGGTCAAGGATGTAGTTTTATTAATCTTTGGCAGGGTGTGCAGTTCATGCAGTTGGTCACTTCTAAATTGTGTGTAGAAGACTAAGCTGGCATCATTAGAACTAAACAAGCATAGGAGCTCATATGACAAGAACTACAAAATAATTTTACAGGAAAAATGCATAACACTCTAGAATGCATTTTATTTGCTGTTAGAAATCATCTTGCCAGTTCAGGTGGGTCCTTTAGGAAGAAACTTGTCCAGCTCTCAGGATGAGCCTTTCTATAAGGGCAAAACTTTATTTTACACCACCTGAGATAGATGACTCTGGCAAGAATAGTACAGTGCCAAAACAGTAATGCAGGGAATGCAGAAGTCTGTAGCAAAACTGTTTTATCTGTACAACTGTAGATAATCTGGGATCTTGTGTGGGGTTTCACTGAGATAATATTTTACTTGTAATAGTAAAATCATTGGGTGGAATTTCTGATAGTTAGCAGATGTTTATTTCAGTTCTTTGGGGATAATTGATTTACAGAACATAAAATGTTGTATGGTATAAATTGTTGAATCACAAAATGATAGGGGTTTGAAGAGACCACCAGTGACCATCTAGTCCACCCTCCCTGTTAAAGTAGGTTTGCCTAGAGCAGGTTGCACAGGAATGTATCCAGGTGGATTTTGACAGTCTCCAGAGGAGAATCCACAACCTTTCTGGGCAGCCTGTTCTAGTGCTGTGTCACCCTCAAAGTACGAACGTTTTTCCTTATGCTTAGGTGGTACCTTCTGTATTCTAGTCTATGCCCATTGCCCTTTGTCCTATCAGTGGGCACCACTGAAAAGAGCCCAGCCCATTCCTCTCAACACCTGCCCTTTAGATATTTATAAACATTGATAGGATCCCCTCTCAATGTGCTATTCTCTAGGCTAAAGAGCTCCAGATCTCTCAGCCTGTCCTTGTAAAAGAGATTTGTAGTCCCCTAATCATCGTTGTAGTTCTCCATTCAACTCTCTCCCGTAGTTCCCTATCTCTCTTGTGCTGAGCAGCCCAGACCTAGATACAATACTCCAGCTGATTCCTCACCAGGGCACAGTTGAAAGGGAGGAGAACCTCCCTTGGGCTGCTGGTCACACTCTTGATGTGCCCCAAGGCACCATTGGTGGTCTTGTCCACAAAGGCACATTGCTGACTTTCACCACAGTGAACTCCAAGGTCCTCTGCAGAGCTGCTTTCCACCAGGTCAACTGTACTCATGCATGGGGTTATTCCTGCCTTGTTGTAGGGACTCTACACTTGCCTTTGAATTTAATAAGATTAATCTCTGGCCAGCAATCTAGTCTGTCCAGGTATTGCTGAATTTCAGCACACAGACTTCTATTGTGTCATCCACTCCTTCCAGTTTTGTGTTATAAGCAAGCTTGCTGAGAGTACACTCTGTTCCTTCCTTGAGGTCATTGATGAAGATACTGAATTAGATTGGACCCAATACTGACCCCTGGGGAACACCATTAGCTACAAGCCTCCAACTACTCTGCTCCACTGATCACAACCCTCTGAGCTCTGCCATTCAACTAGTTCTGAATCCAATTCAATGTCCACTCATCTAACAGACACTTCATAAGCTTATCTATGAGAATGTTATGGGACACAGTGTCAAAAAGGTTAGCTGAAGTTGGAGTAGACAACATCTACTGCTCTCCACCCACCGACCTAGCTAGTCATGCAATCATAGAAAATTATCATATTGATCAAGCATGGTTTCCTCTTCATGAATCAGTGCTCATTACTCCTAATACTCCTTTTTTTCCTCCATACACTTAGAGATAATCTTCTGCTTCATCACCTTTCCAGGTGTGCAGATGAAGCTGACTGGCCTTACAGTTTCCCAGTTATAATGCTGGGAGGAAGAATATTTTGTTCTAATGTCTTACATACCAGTTTATATTCTGGGTTCTGCATGCACAGTCAAACAGGTTGGCCACACACCTTTTAAAACCATGACAATTTCCCAGAAGAGGTTAAGATACTAGAGGGAAAAGAAATGATTTCTGATTTATTAGTGAACACAAAGGAGGTTAAAAAAAATAAACCCCAAAATATTAGTGCTTATTCTAATGAGGTTTTCTACTTAACCCTACTGAAGCATAATGAATTCCTAACCAAGTCTAAAAAATATCAGCTCATTCTAAATCATTATGGCAGTTCTGCTCATTTTACACTGCTGGTTTTTTGTTGTTTTGTTTCGTTTTTTCCAATGTGTAAGAGCAGATGAAAGCTGAGAAGGAAATTAAGCACAGACATTATTTTATCCACCTTTATTTGATTTCCTGATGCAACAAAGATAATTACAGGAAGCAGATGAAAGTATATAATGAGATTATATTTTTATTATCATGCATAGGCAAGCTACCATAAATCAGTTGGTATTATCATATCATCTAGATAACCTATGAAAGCAAAGGAAATAAGAGGGAAACTTCACAATGCCAAAAATGCATGTTGGAATCAGCAAACAGCCAACTGAACTTCAGTCAAGTAGGGAATGAAATACACAGAACTCTTTCAGGTAAAAGGCAGTGCACAGGAAAAATCCAAAGGGAGAAACAATGTGACAGGAAAGTTCTTTGCCTAATAAGCTTCCTAAAGGAACTAAAGTGGTTCCTAGATTTAATTTAACTTGATTTCTTTTTAAAATACTTAACTGTTGCATTGAGCATTTTGAACCCATTGAAGAAGATAATTTGCACTGAATTCCAAAGAAGGACGTTGCAGATCTCATTAGCATCTTGGATAGAAGACCTCTCTTCAGATTGGTAGATATAAACATGTTCTCTGAATTTCAATTCCTGATTTACCATAGACCAGAGAATTTTTCTTTCACTGAATTTGAGGGTAACTGGAGAGTTATACTAAAAGTTTTGTTAAACATGTTTGCAGAAACATTGTATAATGTTTGAGAAAAAGACTGAGTATTCCTGAGTGTTTCATTGAAACGTTAAAATTTGTTTCTAATCAGAATGTATTATGATATTTCATTCTTTTCCAAGGTTAAGATACCATCTGAGGTAGGCAACATGTTAAACATGCTACTGGATGTGGTTTCTAGTATCAACTCTCTTCTCAACAAAGTCCACCGTGTCATGGAAAACCTTCCAGTGTTCCTCCAAGGAATTAAAAATATTGGTGTGTCTGACATCTCTGCATTACAGCAGGTATGTCTGTAACTTCAGTATGCATTATTAATTCTAATTGTGAGGTGCTTTGTTAGGAATGTGTAATTGGTAAGGAGGAACACTACCAGAAATTGTTTCCATGCAAGTTGGGAACTTAGAGAGAAGAGAATCCATAGACTCTGAGAAGATTCATTTGGTCTCTTTCAAGACCTCTGGTAGTTCTGGGACTATTGATGTATTATCTCTGTCATCTCATTTATTGTTAACTTATTGAGATCTTAGCCCAAGGTAATACTGTGTTAGGCTACTGATTAATAATACAATGTATTATCTGTGATTTGGAGATAGGCATGCCTTTTCTATTTTGTTCTTTTCCTAATGAGCAGATCATATCGGTTAGGCTGCACCTTGAGTCCTATGTCCAGTTCTGGGCCCCTCACTTTAGGAAGGATGTTGACTTGCTGGAACGAGTCCAGAGAAGGGCAACGAAGTTGGTGAGGGGTTTGGAACACAAGCCGTATGAGGAAAGACTGAGGGAGCTGGGATTGCTTAGCCTGGAGAAGAGGGGACTCAGGGGTGACCTTATCACTCTCTACAACTACCTGAAGGGAGGTTGTAGACAGGCGGATGATGGTCTCTTCTCCCAGGCAGCCAGTACCAGAACAAGAGGACACAGTCTCAGGCTGCGACAGGGAAGGTTTAGGTTTGATGTTAGGAAGAAGTACTATACAGAGAGGGTGATTGCCCATTGGAATGGACTGCCTGGGGAGGTGGTGGAGTCGCCGTCATTGGAGGTGTTCAGGAGGAGACTTGATGGGGTGCTTGGTGCCATGGGTTAGTTTAGGTGGGTTGGATTGGTTGATGGATTGGATGCGGTGATCTTGAAGGTCTCTTCCAACCTGGTATATTCTAAATATTTTCTTTATAAGAACTAGCCTTACCATTTTCAAGGATAAGATTTCACTTGCAGTTCTGGTATTTGCTTGACATTTTAAAAAAAAATCACAAGATGTGATTGAGGATATTTCTTTTATGCCTGACTTCAAGAGCAATGCCATTTGTGCACCTGTACAGCTAGCACAGTGATGGATCAAGTATTAAAAAAAGAATCAGAAAAAAACAAATTTCTTTTTCTAAGAAAGAATTCTGTAAGAAGACTCAACCCCTATGGCCTTAACCTCTGGATTAGCTGTCCTATGTGGAAATCTTTGAATTGGATCTGGTTCTGTAATTGCAAAACTCTTAAAAGATCCCTCTGGTAAGTGGGCAAAATGGGTTTGTGACTACAATACAGAGTAAACACTGCCTTAAATACTATTTTGCCTAGTCTTATGGATCTTAAGGTCTTCTAACCTTTGTGACAAAGAGACATGTTGCAAAATGGTTTGGGTGCATATTCGTTTTAATTTGGGGCCATTTTCTTTGGGGTACCTCAAAAACTACTCCAAATCTCAGCTTAGTTGGTTGAAGAACCTCTCAAAAGGTCTTGTACAAAAATGTTTGTAAGGGAGCAAATCGATCAGCAGAGGGCAATCTGGTCACAGTATTAATGCTCCATGGCAACCTATGCTATCCTTTATTATAACAGAGATTTAACCAGGGAACGTTTGTTCCTTTTGACCTGCTAAATTCTTTGATCACTTTTCCTGACATATTCTTTATTTTATTTGTTTTTGGTAACTCCGTTTTTCTTGGGAAATCATAGTTTGGTTTTGTTGCCTCGTAATTTGTGGAGGATTTAAAAAGTCATTGTCTATTTCTTTTGTTAATTATTAAATGTTCAATCTTTTGAAGGACTCCTTCAGTGTATATTTGCTCTCATTTTTTAGACTAGGAAAAGCATCTTTTCCTTTTCAGGTGGTTTGTTTTTTTTTTTAACAATACATGTAATTTCTTTTTTTTTTTTCCTAGTGGCTAAACTTTAGTCTCTGAATAAGTATGCTACTAAAATGCAGACAGTATCACAGTATAACTTAGGTTGGAAAGGACCTCGAGGATCATCAAGTCCAACCTATCAACACAGACCTCATGACTAGACCATGGCACCAAGTGCCACATCCAATCCCCTCTTGAACACCTCCAGGGTCAATGACTCAACCACCTCCCTGGGCAACCCATTCCAACGCTGAATGACTCACTCGGTGAAGAACTTCCTCCTCACCTTGAGTCTAAACCTCCCCTGGCGCAGCTTGAGACTGTGTCCCCTTGTTCTGTTGCTGGCTGCCTGGGAGAAGAGACCAACCCCTTCCTGGCTACAACCACCTTTCAGGTAGTTGTAGTGGGCAATGAGGTTACCCCTGAGCCTCCTCTTCTCCAGGCTAAACAATCCCAGCTCCCTCAGCCTCTCCTCATAGGGCTTGTGTTCAAGGCCTCTCCCCAGCCTTGTTGCCCTTCTCTGGACACATTCAAGTGTCTTGATCTCCTTCTTAAACTGAGGGGCCCTGAACTGGACACAGGACTCAAGGTGTGGCCTAACCAATGCAGAGTACAGGGGCAGAATGACTTCCCTGCTCCTGCTGGCCACACTATTCCTAATGCAGGCCAGGATGCTATTGGCCCTCTTGGCCACCTGGGCACACTGCTGGCTCATATTCAGGCGGCTGTCGATCAGCACCCCCAGGTCCCTCTCTGTTTGGGAGCTCTCAGCCACTCTGACCCCATCCTATAGCTCTGCATGGGATTGCCGTAGCCAAAGTGCAGCACTCGGCACTTGGACTTGTTGAATGCCATCCCAATGGACTCTGCCCATCTGTCCAGTCTGTCAAGGTCCCTCTGCAGAGCCTTTCCACCCTCTAACTGACAAATATCTGCTCCTAATTGCTTATTGCTTATATGCTTTTCTCTTTTAAATATTTTCTTCTATTTCAAAACCCCCTGTATAATTTCATAAAAAATAATCGCCAAGTAGTTCAGTGACCTTAGATTATAAAGTATGTCAAGCTTTTTAAAGTAAAAATATAAACTGGTGTAAAACACATTGTCTCCTTCATTAACTTCTAAATGAAAAAAATATTTTAAATAATACTTCTATAATGAAAAAAAAAACCTATTGTCAATTATGCACGTGGATTTTTGTCTAAAATACAGAATGAAAACCAAGAAATACCTTTGAAATATCCGTAAAATGTGAGTTTGAATTGGTGTGCTGCATCTTGTGTAATAAAAGATGATATAAACATTTTAAATTTGCCAACCAGTAGTAATTGGAACACAGAGCCACATCCTACTGTTAACCACATTGATGGAATGGATAGCTCCCTGAGGAAAAACACTGCTGATTTCCACAATGATTTTTGCTTATTTGCTGTTTAAAATTATTTGCTTATGCATCCGTTGCTCATTTTTGGTCACCTGTGAATAGACAACCTGGAGGGGGCTTCCTGAGTTGTTGAACATTGTCAGTTGTAGAAGATGGCCTGGTTCTTTAGTCCCTCCACTGGCTTGAAGAAACGTTCTGTTGAACTATCATTACTGAAAAGCCTCCAAGTGTCATAAAGTTTGTCCATGGGTAGTATGTTTGCTCTTGTATCAAAAATATTCTGCAGCTTTTATAACTTCTCTGACTTGCTCATGTGTTTATAGAAGGCCTTCAGTCGTAGTTCTTCTTTGCTTAGATAGGTTAAGCAGTTTATTTGGTTTGTTTTAGTTATATTTTTTTCTTTTATAACAGGCTCTCAGTTGTCTCAGACATCTTAGTGTCATAGTATCACAGTGTCATCCTCATGTACTGTGTTAAGAATAATTTTGTATGTTTGGAGCAGGAAATATGTATATTTGGGGGGGGGGGAATTATATCTGATGACTTCTGTAGTTTGGCTTACTCATGTCTATGCCTATTAAAAGGACATTCTTAATCTTGTTTTTACCTTTTCATAAGCTGCATATATTTTTGTCCCTTACTTGATCTAGTACCAGTGATATACTCAGGTAAGCTTCACTTTATGACAGCATCTCATGATTCCAGTTGATAAATAATGTTTTACACTGGTTGTCTTTATATCCAGTTTACTTTAAATATCCAGTGTACTTTAGATTAGGTAATTTGTTTCTTGCCATATTGCATTCTGATCATCTTTTCTCCTGCAATGCCTTTGGTATTAAATTATAGGCAAAATTCAATAATTTGCTTCTTTCAGGGCTAAAAAAATTTGTCACAGTGGATCTAAGATCAATCTCACAGGAATAACACTAGTAACTTCTCGGTGATCCAGCATTTTGTTTCTTTTGACAGGGTCCCTGCAATATCTTAATGCCATTTTTTTACACCTCACATAGTTGTTAGATTAATGATGATGGTTGTGGTTTAAGCCCACCTAACTGGCACCAAAGCATCATGAAGCTGCTTGCTTACTCCTAAACCCCTCCAGTGGGATGGGGAGGAGAAAATACCACAAAGGGCTTGAGAACACGCCATTAATGCTCATGGGCATAAGACAGACTCAACCTGGGGAAACAAAATCAATTTAATTTAAACCAGAAATCCATCACAAATTTACCAAGTGAATCAGAGCTGGACATAGAGAGATACAATCAGATCTTAAAGCCACCTTCTTCCCACCCCTCCCCTCTTCCTATGCCAAACTGCTCTTGACTTCAAAATTTATTGTATATCTTGCCCTGTTAAACATCACCATGAGATATCCATTATCTCCTGGAGCATTGTGACTCATTCTTGATTATAAATGATTTTTCTGATTTTCATTCAAATGTTACCATCTAAATTTTATAGGCTTCTGAAAAATTCTTTAGAATAGAATAGACCAGACCAGGTTGGAAGAGACCTTCAAGATCATTGCACCCAACCAACCTATCATGCAACACCACCCAACCAACTAAATCATGCAACCAAGCACCCTGTCAAGTCTCCTCCTGAACACCTCCAGCGATGGTGACTCTACCACCTCCCCAGGCAGCCCATTCCAATGGGCAATCACTCTCTCTGTGTAAAACTTCCTCCTGACCTCCAGCCTGAACCTCCCCTGGCACAGCCTGAGACTGTGTCCTCTTGTTCTGGTGCTTTGACACAATTGCCAATTTTGTGATTCCCTCCTGATTCTTTAATTTCTTTACACTAAAGACTTTGTTTTGTTTAGGACTTGTGACTGTTTGAGGCTGTGCCTTTAAGAAAGGGACAGTGGTGGGACACTCTGGCTGAATATTTTGTAAAGAAAAGACAGGTCTAAACGAATTTCATTGGTAGATTGGTGGAATGCAACTTTAAGTTTTGAGTTCAGTTGGAATTTTCCCCAGTTTCTCTCTGTCCTGCTTTTCCAGCCTGTCTGCTTCTGAGCAGCTGGAGTTCTGACCTTGGATAAGATAAGCACTAATCCTGCATGCGCTTTTTTAAGGCCTAACCAAAATTTCATCCTTATTAATTAACTTTTCTTTCTCTCTAGCCCTTTTTGGGGAAAAAGGGAGGTAGGGGGAGAGAGGGGGGTACAGAGGGGGAACTCTCCTTTGTCTGGAGGAGGGAGTTTTGTTCCTGTATTTTTCTTTGCTGTATATTTCTGTACATATATTGTAAATACTGTATATATTGTGTATATCTAACCTGCCTTTCCACCTTGCTTGTAAAACATAGCATCCCTTCTGCCTCTCTGACTGAGTTAGCTGTGGTTTTTTTCCTCTTTGTGGGGGAGAGAAAGCAAGGCCTTCTCTCTCAACCCACTACAGGACTCTACCCAGAAGTAAGAGTATCCATTTCAGAGAATATGTTTCTTTTTAGCCATTTTGCTTCATCAAATAGTGAATTATCTTGCACCTCTTTGTAGTTTTCCAGGAAAATTGCAATTTTTTTTCTTTCTTAATGTAATGATCCTAAATTTATTGTAGTTTTATGTACAAGTGGCAATCTGTCTTGACATTTAGATGTCTTTTGTAGAATAACTTATGTTTATACTCCACATGAATTATTTGATTTGACTAATATTTGGGGTTTTAAGGCATACAGCTATCTAATCAGGTCAGAAGCTCCTATGCTATGAGGTGTTTGCCCCCATTTGAGAATCCAGTTCCAGATACCTTTTTAACCTTCAGTACAAGCGTTCCATGAATTTATTTAGAATTTAGAATAAAACTTTATTTAGAATAAACCAAACCAGGTTGGAAGAGACCTTCAAGATCATCGTGTCCAACCCATCAACCAATCCAACCCACCCAAACAGCTAACCCATGGCACCAAGCACCCCAGCAAGTCTCCTCCTGAACACCTCCAATGATGGCGACTCCACCACCTCCTTGGGCAGCACATTCCAATGGGCAATCACTCTCACTGTGTAGAACTTCTTCCTAATATCCAACCTGAACCTCCCCTGGCACAGCCTGAGACTGTGTCCTCTTGTTCTGGTACTGGCTGCCTGGGAGAAGGAGACCATCATCCGCCTGTCTACAACCTCCCTTCAGGTAGTTGTAGAGAGTGATAAGGTCACCCCTGAGTCTCCTCTTCTCCAGGCTAAGCAACCCCAGTTCCCTCAGTCTTTCCTCATAGGGCTTGTGTTCCAAACCCCTCACCAACTTTGTATTTGTTGAGGAGAATGGCTTGACTCATAAATTTGTTTGTAGGAGGCTGCTTATTTGCATTCATCAGACCTACTTCATTTAATTTAAACTAGAACAACTGGATCAAAGATAACTTTTTTGTCAACATCCATCCTGTATAGTTCTATTTTATCAAAGCCAAATTTTAGGAAACATATCTTATTGAGTCAGTGGATATTTAGTTGAAAGACAGTAAGTAGATTGAGTCTGTTGGTGGCAGCTTACTGCATAAATATTCATTATTTGAATTTCAAGTTATTTTGATTTGAACTGGAATTAATTAGCAACTTTGTGCTCTTTGACTGAAATAAGCCTCATTTATCCTTCTAGTGCAAGTAGTCACTAATAAGTATTCAAACCCACTTTTATTTATCATTGTGCATAAATAAAGTTTATTCCTGCAGTAAAGTTCATGCCTGCAGATTAATTCAAGAGCTGTGGATGATAGCATTATGAAATATGGATATTATTTATTTACTATGCTGTACACTGAAACTGTATGCAGGTTTTGCAGTCAGATTTTGTTAGCAGCCAACACTGAGTTTTAAATTACACTAATAGTCCTCCAGGATGACTAAAGGAACACCTGGCACTTCAGTAAATGGATTTATCATGATAAAAATATTTCTAACAACGCAATCTCTAAACTGTCTGAGATTTATTCCTTATGTAAAGTGTGGTACTGCTTTTAAAAATTACTCTGGTGGTTGTGGTTTGGTGGTTTTTGCTTTTTTTTTGGTGTGGTTTTGTTTTGTTTTTTAATCCAATGATAAAAACTCTAATTCATTTCAATGTCAAACGTATTTAGTTGACATATTGCAGTTGTTTTTCTATTTGCTAGTTGTGCAGTCTTCAAATGATGTCTGATAACCTAGTTATGTTTTTCTTGACAAGTTTCTGCACAGTAATGAGTACCAGGCAGGCCAATGCATCCTTCAGTTATACTCTAACAGCATAACAGCATAATGTCTTGCAGTTATATCCTCTCTTAGAACCGTGTGACTCTACAGCCTTACATGAGATGGCAGTTACAACTGAGCATGTTATTTGAAAAATGAAGCTGCACAGAGGACTTTACTTGTTGTTGTTGTTGTTTTGTTTTTCCTTTGAACGTAGTGGATGATGATGCTTAAGCAGTCAGATGTCAGATCGCTCTTCTCATTAGGTGTATGGTAGTCATGAGCAAATGACAATAGTAAATGCTGGTATGACTCAAGATATACAAAAGTTAACAAGTTAAAAGATGTGCTCAAAAAAATAAGCTTTTGGTTTTTTTTTCTTCTTAGCAACTGTTTTTACTGCAAACATTCATATGCAAAATTGTTGTGACTGGTTTTACTATCTTTGTGACACTGGAGTAATACACTGTAAGAGCAGACTTTGTGATAACTGACATTGTAATCAAGGAATCTGTAGTCCATTTGTTTTAGTATTTTCAATCCTTTTCTGCCTAACTGATAAACAGTATTTGTCAAAGTTTAATGTAGTATAATAAACTGTCTTTCACTGAGTATCCTGGCAACTAAAACTGCATTACCTTGACCTTCCCACATGATAAAGGTGATTAAGTGGACAAAAAAGAGCACAACAGGCCTTCATTCTTGTAGGCAATTTCAACAGTCTAATTTTGTCAGTCTCCTTGCATGGTAATTTTGAGAGGCCCACAGGGCTACCTACTAAAGCTACTAAAAGACCTTTTTTTGAGTCTGTATTTCTGTTTTTTTTTTGCTCTAGTTCTTGCAAGGTGGGCAATTCAGAAGTTCAGCTGTTGGATCCTTGGTGTCTGTAATCAATGCAGTGTGTAAAGAAGAATCTTCATTTTTCAGCAATGCAAACCTGTTCATTGACACACCCAGAACTGTGGGACTCTTGGAGGACAATATGGCAAAATATAGTATTCCTGAGGACTCAAGTAAGAAAAACTGCCAGTCAGAAGTTGCATGTATGCATTCCTAAAGGGAAATGTTTGTATATTGGCTAACACCTCAGAAGACATGATAAACCTGAGAACAAGGGTTGATGAATAAAAGTTATGGCAACAAGATAATTATTCTGGTTAATTTCTATCTTTGAAAATTATAAATAAGAATAAAGTAAAAAATAGGACAAAAAATTAGATATTCATATGGATACATTTCTTTCTTTGACTTTCAGCAGGAACTTAAATGTTTTTGGCCTAGTTTTCCAGTATGTACAACATTTTGTCTTCCTTGAGGAGTTGAAGATATTACATAATATTTCTTCACAGCACTGGAAATGGGATATTTTGAAACCCACTCAATAAATAATAAAACCCCCAAAACACAGGAGCTAGCCATGAAAATCTAAATGCCTCTCACAGGAAACTCATTGCCTTTACTTGAGTGCACATTCAGGGGAATACCTTGGAAGCTATTCCATGGATCCTAGTTCTGAAGAACATGCACCCTAACACATTATTAGCTCCATCCAATGTAGGACAATATTTTTTCAGTTAAAGAATGGAAAAGAGTATCAGTTAGATTTTTCAAATGCAGTAGTTAAGCATCATGACATTTTTTTCTGTGTTTTTCATAAGTTCTCACAAAATTATATAGATGTCTGTATTTGTGAGAGAGTTCATGTATTTATACTTTTTTCTTGAATAGCAAGTTATGGAACAATAGAGGGCTGTGAAGTAATTTTTGTTTTTTAAAGACAAGTCTTCCTGCAGCATTTATTTTGTGGGCAGGGGTTTTACACATCTGTCTTTCCACTCTAAAATGCACTGTTATAACTTGTAGGATAGATGGGGTTCATAAGTGGCTCCCCACAAATAAGAGAAGCTCTTTAGATTCTGATTAGTTCTTTTCTTGTCTGATGTTTAGAGTTTTGCCTCCTCAGCACTATTGTAGATTGTAGTTGCACAATTTCTGTTCAGGGATGACTCAGGGACAGTTGGGCAGTATTTGGCGTGGTGGTGTGGCAGATCCTATATTAAGGCTCAAGCTTAAGCTTTAATCTGAATTCAAAAAAGAATCCAACCTCATCTGTGATGTCTTAGATGTGAGTCTATCTTTTGCAGCTCCATTTTGCCTGAAGATTTATCAGGAGATTTTGCAGTCTTCTAATGGGGCTTTGCTATGGACTTTCCTGAAACCTTTATTACATGGGAAGATACTGTACAATTCTAACATCAACATGATTGACCTGGTGATTGAGAAGGTGAGTATAAAAAGGAACACTATTTCTGTTTATTGATTTTTGGTTTATACTTCAGTTTAAAGGTCTACTTCTTTCAGGGTAGGTAGAAGCAATTGTCTTTCAGAGAACTGAATTCACCCTGCCCGCTGAGTTCTCAACTTGTTTCTGCTTTCAGCTTACTATTTCTCTTAAATTTTATCCTGCTTGTTACAGTGGTTTCAATTCAGTGTGAAAAGCAGGATTTTGTTCAAGTCCCTTAAAACTTATATAGAGAGATTAAGAGGAACACATTAGCAGAACTGTCATATGAGTCATGTTGTATCAAGGCATAGGATAGATGTACTCGAAGTGAGCTTTTGCCCTCAGTATTTTCTTATGATGTAAGCAATAATGGCATGGCACAGGGGAAGCAATGCCCCAGGAATGAAAGCCTGTTCTGAGGGAGTCACTGAGCTGCATTTAAAAACACCCAACACAACAACTAACTTCCAGTGCATCCTTTCCGATTATGATTCTAACATTAGTAGCACGAAAGACCAGTAGTAGCTGATGACTTGATGCTATGCAAAAGTTTTACTGACAGCAGAGCAGCACTTGTAGGTGCTCTGTCTTGAACATAATTACCTACAATGACACATTTGTTACATTTGCTTGGAATTGGGGCACTTCTGTAAGACAAGGGATGTTGCCTGATGAAAAATACACATGGGAGTTCTGGGCAAATTTTGCAATTATCTTGCAAGCATATAATTTTTACCCTGATATATTAATTATTGCAAGAATAGTAGTTTATGTTATTTTAAAATCTAGAAAAAAGCATTACTGCTTGGAGGTGGTACTGAGTAATACAGTTTGGAGTTAAGTTTGCTTGTGGGTTTTTGTTGTTGTTTTTATGCTCTGGAACAATACAGACATTCTGGTAGATGCCTCTAGCACAGTCTTTCATTCTCATTATGTATTCTCAGGCTCACAGAGGTTCCATCACCTTACTGAGGAATCTATTAAATACACTCCCACCCTTCTCCCAAACCTGTAGATCTAAGAAGAGATTATGCATGTGTATCTCTTAATGTGTAGATATGAAAGTAGCAGGAAAGCTTCTTCAAAAATTTTCTTTGCTTATTTTACCACAGAAACCTATCAGATATTGCTGGGACAGAAACAAAATGTAAATGCAAACAAGTGTCCCAGATATCTTCATCAACACTATAAAAATCTGACCCTATAGCCTTTATGCAGCCAAATCTCCTGCTGAAATTAGAAGAGTTTTAATTTCCTTTAGACTGTGTCCACATGGCAGCCATTTACTAGGAGAAAAATAAAAAAGATTCTAGCTCATTCTATAAGCTTTTCACATAGACTATTTTGTGTCAAAGCAGTGTAATTGATCATTTTTTGATAAATTGTGGGATTGCTGTTTTTACCTTCTGAGAAGTCAGCAGTTCTAATAAGTAGAATAACATTTACTATTGACAGGCTGCTGACCAAGAGTAAAACTTTTCAGAGACAACTAGTATCTAGGAGTTCAAAGACCATATGTGATGTCTTTGATCTTTTCTTTTTGCTATTGAACTTTTTGTGTCTCATCAGCTGATCTCATGAAAGTATTTCTTATTTCAAAAGATTCCTTGATTTGATCTTATATTCAGGTAATCACATGGGGACAAATTTGTGGTATTTCCTTGTAATTGCAACAACTTGAATATAGACATAAATATATGTTTTCCAAAGAATATTTATTTTAGTGGTTCTTAGGAAGTAGAGAACTTGAACAGAATTTGTATTAAAAGTCAAAGTCCAACTAGCCATTAGCATAGAACCTCACAAGAGTCGCTTTACCATGTAAGATTTAAACATTCATCTTGCCCTAGGTTCTGATTCCTACTGTAATCAGTAAAGGCTGTATAGGCAAGAACTGAAGAACAAGTCAGTAATGTGATATACCCCTCAATACTGTCCCAAATTCCAGAAATCTAAGGCTCAAGCTTGCCTTGCCAGGAAATCAGACTTAGGTAAATGTCCAGGTATCGTTCCCCCGGAAATCTTTCTGTGCATTTCTGTGTGTTTGGGCAAGGTACTGGATGGAGGGGGGGACCTCCGCCTCCTCTGTCACCCTCCAGACAAGCCCCCACACTCCTTACACATCAGGAAACAGGTGGTGAATCCGTTGTGTCATCCTTCCCAGGGTACTTGATGGGTGGAGTTTATCTTGCCCTAAAGGCATGATGGCTGTGTCCTTGGGTCCATTGTTGTAATCCAGTGTTATCACGATGCAATCACAAGCTGATTTGCATGCAGGATTGGTTTTTGCACCTTCCTTCCAGTGGCTCTGCCCAACACATATCAGCAATTGTCTGGGCAAGCAGCAAGTGATTTTTATCTTTGTTGAGTCACACCAAGAGAGACAAACTTTTAGTCTCTCACAGTTGTGCTAGGAGTCAGATTTTGTAAAAGGCACTTAAAATACTGTGACAAAATCTGTGTACTTTTATTAGGCATTACTGCAAATAGTTAGTTCACAAATTAGAATTTACAAATAATTACAAACTCTCTGATGGGCAATGTCATGATCTCTGTCGTAACAATAATGCTGAATTGTTCTTAAATGCATTTTGTGATTGGTAACACCAATTTAATCAAAAAGATACTGCAGTATTTTCTAATATTCAGTAAGCTTGTGATCTGTTTAAGACAAGCTGAAAAAAGCCTTATGGTTGTTTGCTAGTGGCTAAGAGAGAAATTGCATCTTATGTTTGACTGAGACAGAGAATATTTTGCTACACATAAGTCTTCCTCTGTGAGACTATCTTGAAATAGATTGGTTGATCAGTTGAATTTGTTGTCCAGACCATACGTCCAACTTTCACTTTTATTATATAGTCAAAGTAGTTTGAACAAAAGACTCAAGAGGTTTGAAAAGGCTTCCCCCCCCCCTTCTATTTTTTCATGTCCTGACTGTTTTATTTTTTCCCTGTCTTTCTGAATCACTGCTTTGATATTCTGTGTGAAAGTGCAATTCTAAAATAAAGAAGTAATTTTGATACTTCAGGTAGGAAACACACACTGTGGGAACACTTTTCTTACTTGTTTGGTATTCAAAGATTGCAACTAAATACATTTTACTTCTTAAGTAGGAAAAGGAAAACACACATTTTTACTGCTGACTGCCAAAGTGAAATGGAAAGGTGATGCAGAAGATCTGAAGCATGTCAGTTTTTCTTGTTTCTGAAGATTTATTATACAGTTTTTACTTTATTTGTCTCCATGTATTCTTTTTCCTAGGCTAATTTTACTTTTGATTTTGTGGAAAACTTGAAGACGTATTCTGAGACATGGCTTAGGATGTCTGAGGTTTTTAAAACTAGTGGAAGTGTCCTCACAGTCTCACGATTGCAGGTAGGTGAACTGTGGAAGGGCTTTCTATTTTCCCATTGTTTGCTGTCTATTCTGGACAGAATTTCTATACATTTAAAACTGCCCATCTGTGTGGCTTCAGCTTTAAAAAGAGTTGAAAAGGAGGCAGATTAGCTTTAGGTTGAGTCTACAGTGTGATGCTGAGAAACTTCTGGGGTGAAAACTACTCAAAAGCAGTATTACCCCACAATGTCCACAATTACCAGGCAATAGACAAAAATAAAATAAGTGGACACACCTACAAGCTTTCTTTATACATTTATTGGAAATGTATGTAAGATTATAAGAAATAAAATATTTTCTAGAACTTGTTTGTTTATCACTTGCTTTTTGCAGCATGTGCAACAGATAAGAGATACTGATGTGAAAATAATGGCTTAAAACCCCACCATTGTTACTGACATTTCTGCCATTCTACGTGTTTGTGTTCCTTGTTTCCCCCCCCACCCCCCAAATTTGCCATGTTTGATTTGCACAATTGCTACACTTTGGGGAAAATAAGCATAATCCTGTCATAGCCCACATGTATCAACTGACCTGTTACTAAAATTCAATTAAGGAATAATGGTAGCAACCTGTTACTTAAGTCCAGTTAAGGAATGATGGTAATAATCATGTATTATAGATCCCAGGATGGCCTTGTAGAGCTAATAATGCTTCCCCCAACCCCATCCTCCCCTTAAAATTTGGCAAATGAGGTAAAGTTAAAACAATATTTAATGAATTCCCAGTTTTAAAATATATTTATATGATTGCTACTAGTAGTAATTGCAATAGTGCTAATAGTATAATGGCTCAAAGGTCTTGCAGGAAAGCAAAATGGGTTTGTGCTACAGCACACATGCAAGGACATTAGAGTGGACTCACAGTTGAAACATTTACAATGAAGGAGGACAGTGGTCTACAGTAATGGGGAGTATATCTTCTTCTGTTTATTTGAAGTATGTGGAGTTAAGATGTTAAGAGGGGAAGGCTGAAGACAGGAAGATGCTAACTGGCTTCTCCAGTGTTGTGCAGGAAATCTTGATAATAGAATTGAGCATGAATGCATATCTGTATCTTATATTTCTTTAGAGAAGATACACATGATGTAACCTCTAACACTTGTTGTTTTAGGAAACACTGCAAAGCAATTTCATAAAACACTTTGTAGAAAGCAATTTGGATATTGATATGGAAGAACTCATAGCAAAAATGCAAGTATATGGTATGTACATAAAAGTGCATGTACTGATTACTGTTATTAGACTTTAACTTGAACTTAGAACTATGTTCAGTTGAAATTGAATGTTTTACCTAGTTGAATGATGCAACTTTAACTCAGCCAGAGCCTTTAGTTTCAAAGATTTCCAATTGTCTTTTCCTTCTGCATGGCTTGACAATTTGCAAATCAAAATATTGAAAGACTTGAAAAAAATCTGTTAACAAAATAGAATTGGAGAACTGTCATGGAAGCTGTGTCATAAATGTAGGACTGTACTTAAAAAGAAAGAAGGGAGAAGTAATACCAGCTGCCACAGATCCATTAGGTAGTAGCAAATTTCTGTAGTAAATTTTGAAGGAAAGATATACACTTTAAAGGAAAATAAATAGAAAATGAGGCAAGGTGTTTAATCAAAAGCTGTCTATTTCGCTTTTAAAAAAGAAGTATTGATATTTCTTTCTGTTTCCATTGATAAAGAATTGCTTATGGTCTCCTTGAGCCTCAGAAAAGGTTGAGATATGGTTATCGTCAGGAAGCAGCAATGTAGGGTTCTAGTCAGTATAATCAGGGTCAGACCCAGCTCTGGGATGACCGTGAAGGGCCATGAGAGTGATTCTGAGGCCAGGCCAGGATGTCCCCCTTCAGGTAGGGGTCTGGACCTGGATCAGCTGGTCCATGGCCAGGTCCACAGTCAGGCTGTGATGTGGTAGGAGCTGCAGCCTGAGAATTAAGTCTAAAGCTAAAACAAAAAAAATATACCCAAAGTGCAGCTTTGGTTGGATTTCAGTGCCTCCTTCTCAGCTCCTTAGGGCTTAGGAATGATGAAACGTGTTCCCAGTTTAATTTGTACTACTTCCCTGAGCTGGTGATGCCATTGTTGGTGTGAGCTGAAGTTCTTGTCTTTTCCTTTACACACAAGAAGTGAAATTTAATTTGAAGGCTAAGGCTAACTGTGCACATTTTCACTAAGAAAAGTGGCAAAATGTCCAGAATTAAAACTAGAAAGTAGGAATCTGGGCTCAGAATCATCCTTAGGTGAGGAACTCAAACTTGAATCCACTGTCTCTCAGAAAGATTTTTCTTAACCATGAACTGTTTTCTAGTCAGTGTCAGGCACAGTTCATCCTTTATGATGAAGCTGGATCACGATACAACTGAAAGAAAACCCCACAGAATCACACACCTGAAAAGAGAGGAGAGGACAAGGCGTGCTAGAAATAAGCTGTCTCAATGTATTAGTTGAATAATAGATGGATTTAATTTGCTTGGATGCAACATTGGGAACCACATAATCGGTTATGGGCAAAGAATGTTTTGTTGAGTAGATATCAATATCTCTTGAGTTATCAGTTCCGTCTTCACTGTATAACTTTTTAATGGAGCTAAGGATATTTGACAAAAAGTAATAGTCTTGAATGGTGAATACATGAAATGATTTAAGTAGAATGGCTTAGGGAACTAGAATTTCTTTGTTTTAATGGAATGCAGTTGATAACATTGACATCATGTGAGAGGTGAAAATCAATATGGCCTATAGATCACAACAGCATTTTTGCCTTTGTTAAATGTATCTGTTCAAAGGGTGAGAGCACTCTTCTGCAGTTACACTTTGATTTAACTTCTCATTGCAAATTTGCTTTGTCATTTTTCCTTTTAAAAATGACTATGCCATCTTATTTTTATGTTGATTTCGTAAATTATTTTTGGTCTAATTTTATTAGTCTATAATCATGAGCAGTTGTTACTGTATGTCTCTATCAATAGAATCATGTAATCATTAAGGTTGGAAAAGACCTCAAATCCAACTGTCAATCATGACCCTTAAGTGGTAAAACATTTAGTCTTTTTAATTTTACTACTCTTATACTATATTGGCTTTTTAGCCCTGTAATTATTTTGCTTTGATGCCATTAAAGTCTTAAATGTATCCATAAAGTTAGCAGTTTAACCATTCACAATCTATTTCCATGCAAAGCTTGAGTTTTCTACAGCCACCTATTCTTTGTGATTATGTATTTTGTCTTCTGACTAAAGCAGATATTCCCTTGATTTATTACATGTACATTTGCATTAAGCTGACTTCTAATTATGTTCAAATAGAAGGTGCTTGTGTCACCCCTCTGCTGCTCTCACTCAATGAAATAGTTTTGTGTGAGTGTAGAAAAGGAGGAAACAGCTCTAACACCACTGAGAATTCTGCCACCTAATAACTGGAAACTTTCTCCTAATTTCTAACCTAAATTAATTCACTGCTGGTTGATTCCTTTTTTCTTTTCTTTTTTCTTTTATAATATATCTATAATTACATAATTAGTAATGGGAAAAAAATACAAGAAGTTCTATAGGTCTTAATTCTAAAACATCCCTATGGATTCTATCTGTTCATATATATGTACGTTAGCTCTTCATTACAGTATTTTATGCAAGTTGTGAAAGACAACATATGGTTCTCAGGAATATTTAAATATGCCATAGTCCTAGAAACATCAAGCTAGTTGCTATTTCTTAAGCAAAAATATTCAGTAGTTTAATGCATAAGAGACTTTTAAATTTAACTCTGGATTTCCAATTATAGTCTTTCAAAGATCAGCTGGTGTAAGAGATCTCTGGGGAATTTGTGTGTGTATGTGTGTTTATATATATAAGGCTATATATAATTGCAATAATAAATATAAAAACATATATGAAAACTTAATTCTACTACTTGGGCTTAATATTAGGAATATTCTCTTCTCTCTAATGCCACAAAACAAGTATCAGTGTACATATCTCCTTTGTTGTATTCCTTAAAGAGAACAATAAATAAGAAATGTGGCATCTACACTTGGTGCCATTTTCTTTCAGCCCATGAATTTGAGCTGTCATTGCTTGCCTGTCTTACGAGTTTTAAATTGTCAGTTCCTGTACTTTTTCTCCTTGTGATCTGTATCCTTTTTCACTGCTTCATCATGTCCCTTCTCCAGAATACTCCATACATTTTTCCACTTATCTGCGTTCGTATTGTAATATTTCACGCTGACACTGAATAACATCTGTATTCCAGGGTTTGCTTATGACAGGGTTTGTCACCACTGTTGTCAAATGAGGTCATCAACTATTCTTTATAAAGCCTATGTCTTCAAGTGAGTCTTAAAAACTTAAGATAAAAAACTTGTATTAGGTGTTTTATAACATTGTTTATTATCTAAGAAATTCAGACATTCCCATTAAATCCAGACAAATTAAGATTGGTTTTAGATGATATCCTGGCTGCTCTCTCTGACATAAGGATATAACACTCTACATTCATTACTAGTGGAGGAAGATCTAAATTCTGGTTTTGGAAACAAGGCTTTGGTTGAGGTACACATTCATGTTGAATCCACAGATAAGGTAAAATTCAAAATGGAGGGCTGGTAGGCTTTATTTCAGCTGCTTTTTAAATATAGGGCTCAAGCCAAAATGCTTATGCACTATATAACAAGGTGCTTGAGATATTAGCAGTGTCAAGGAGAGAACTGTCCAATACATTACTAGATGAAAGAGATGGATTTCCACTGTGATGTTCAAAGTACAGTAACTCACTCACATTTGTCGAAGTATTTATGGAAAGATAATGAAATCTTTCAAGTCCTGCAGATTCAAGGACGTGTTCTCTTTCTAGAACTTTACCTTGTGGCTCTGAAATGGAAGGAAACATAGCTTGAGGACTTGCAAAAGCCACTGAAACATGGGCTGTGCTTCCACAAGCTCACACTAAAATTCCTGTTTTAAAAATGTCATTTATTTGTTTTTAAATTTTCCCCACATGCCAAGGGTGGTTGCTCTTCTAAGATGTGCAAGTGGGAACAGACCTTCCTGTTGTGTTTGTGAAAACTAAGGAAATCCAATTGGTTTTCTCATCTTAGAAACGACAATGAACAAGGTGTTTAACAGCTCAGCAAGTAAACAGATTGACCTGATGTCACAGCTGGTAGTAAATATCTCTTCCTGTGTCCTACTGGACCGTTTCCAGCCTTTTGACTCTCTTGAGAAACTGGATGAGAAGGCTCGTGAACTCATGCAGCAGAATAATTTTTTGGCTAGTAAGTATCTTATTTAAACTGTGTACTGATGGAAAACGATTGGGAACAGTCAGCATGGCTTTCCCAAGGGCAAATCCTGCCTGACCAACCTGGTGGCCTTCTATGAGCAGGTGACAAAATTAATAGATGAGGGGCGAGCAACTGATGTCATTTACCTGGACCTGAGCAAAGCCTTTGACACTGTCCCGCACCACATCCTGGTCTCCAAACTGGTGACACATGGGTTTGATGGGTGACCACTAGATGGATAAGGAACTGGCTTGATGGCCGCACCCAAAGAGTGGCTGTCCATGGCTCCATGTCCCAGTGGAGGCCAGGGACAAGCGGAGTCCCTCAGGGATCAGTCCTGGGACCTGTCTTGTTCAACATCTTTGTGGGTGCCATGGACAGTGACACTGAGTGCACCCTCAGCAAGTTTGCTGATGACACCAAGCTGTGTGGTGCAGCAGACACGCTGGAGGGAAGGGAGGCCATCCAGAGGGACCTTGACAGGCTGGAGAGGTGGGCACAAGCCAATCTCATGAAGTTCAATAAGAGCAAGTGCAGGGTCCTGCATCTGGGTCGAGGCAATCCCAGGCACAAATCCAGGCTGGGCAGTGACTGGCTGGAAAGTAGCCCTGAGGAGAGAGACTTGGGGGTGCTGGTGGACAAAAAGCTCAACATGAGCTCTCAATGTGCTCTTGCAGCCCGCAAAGCCAATCAGATCCTGGGCTGCATCAGGAGAAGTGTGGCCAGCAGGTCGAGGGAGGTGATCCTCCCCCTCTACTCAGCCCTGGTGAGACCCCACCTGGAGTACTGTGTCCAGTTCTGGAGCCCCTATTACAAGAGGGATGTGGAGGTGCTCGAACGTGTCCAGAGAAGGGCCACGAGGATGATCAGAGGGCTGGAGCACCTCTCCTATGAGGACAGACTGAAGGAGTTGGGGCTGTTCAGTCTGCAGAAGAGAAGGCTCCCAGGTGACCTAATTGTGGCCTTCCAGTATCTGAAGGGGGCCTACAGGAAGGCTGGGGAAGGACTTCTCAGGATCTCAGGTAGTGATAGGACTAGGGGGAATGGAATGAAGCTGGAGGTGGGGAGATGCAGGCTGGATGTGAGGAGGAGGTTCTTCACCCTGAGAGTGGTGAAACCCTGGAATGGGTTGTCCAGGGAGGTGGTCGAGGCCCTGTCCCTGGGGATGTTTAAGCCCAGGCTGGATGAGGCTCTGTCCAGGCTGATCTAGTGTGGGGTGTCCCTGCCCATGGCAGGGGGGTTGGAACTAGATGATCCTTGTGGTCCCTTCCAACCCTGAATGAAACTATGAAACTATGAAACGTCAGAATTTATAGTTACTGTCTGTGTTGGTAGGTTAAGGTTATGCATTTTTAAAGTATATATTAAAATACATATAAGACAGGCAAAATAAAGCACATTTAGCTTAGAGTTATTCCTCAAAACTTGAATGCTCTCATATATGCTATAAAGACTAATTATGTTATTGCTTTAACTATGGAACTGCTAAATGAATTCTTGAAGTCTTTGTTATTTCTAACAAAATATTGAAAAAATAATCATAAATATTTAAAGTAGAGTAGAAAGAGCTGAAAAATATATAGCAATGAGGAAAGTTATTCTAACAAGATAATCTAGTTTACACCCTTCTGAATTTTATTTTTTATATTTTTGGCTTTGCAAATAATGATAATGAAAAAAGGACAGAAAGAGGTTTTTAGGTAAGTTTTTTTTATTCTTAAACCAACACCTCAGTGAAATTAACTTGTTCATTCAGAGTAAATAAATTCTTAAGTAACAGATATGCAATTATACTCCCTTATTTTCCTGCACTATATCCTTATTGCTGAGAATCAATTGCACAAAAGAGTTTAAAAGTCAAGAATGTTTTTGTTATTACACACACTTTCTCTTCTTCCATAAAATGCTTTAATTTACATATAGCCTTAAAGAAAACCCCACAACCCACCATTCGAATCTATATAAAATATGCCACACTTTTTGTCCCCTGATTTGTTTGTTGTTGTACTGCTGTTAGTGCCCAACAGTATCACAGTATCACAGTATAACTAAGGTTGGAAAGGACCTCGAGGATCATCGAGTCCAACCTATCAACACAGACCCCATGACTAGACCATGGCACCAAGTGCCACGTCCAATTTCCTCTTGAACACCTCCAGGGATGGTGAATCCACTACCTCCCTGGGCAGCCCGTTCCAATGATGAATGACTCTCTGGGTGAAGAACTTTTTCCTCACCTCGAGTCTAAACCTCCCCTGGCGCAGCTTGAGACTGTATCCCCTTGTTCTGGTGCTGGTTGCCTGGGAGAAGAGACCAACCCCTTCCTGGCTACAACCACCTTTCAGGTAGTTGTAGAGAGCAATGAGGTCACCCCTGAGCCTTCTCTTCTCCAGGCTAAACAATCCCAGCTCCCTCAGCCTCTCCTCATAGGGCTGTGTTCAAGGCCTCTCCCCAGCCTTGTTGCCCTTCTCTGGACACGTTCAAGTGTTTTGATGTCCTTCTTAAACTGAGGGGCCCTGGACTGGACACAGTACTCAAGGTGTGGCCTAACCAATGCAGGGGCAGAATGACTTCCCTGCTCCTGCTGGCCACACTATTCCTAATGCAGACCAGGATGCCATTGGCCCTCTTGGCCACCTGGGCACACTGCTGGCTCATATTCAGGCAGCTGTCGATCAGCACCCCCAGGTCCCTCTCTGTTTGGGAGCTCTCCAGCCACTCTGACTCCAGCTTGTAGTTCTGCATGGGGTTGCCATGGCCAAAGTGTAGCACCTGGCACTTGGACTTGTTGAATGCCATCCCATTGGACTCTGCCCATCTGTCCAGTCGGTCGATGGACCCCTTGGTTCGTGAGGGCTGGTACCCGGGGGACTTTACAAATAAGTTTCTTAAACAGGCTGAAGTTCGCCCTCCTGCAGTCCAAGGTGAAGGTTCTGTTGGTGCTCCTCCCTATCTCCCTGCATATTGAAAACTTCACTATCTCGTGGTCACTACACCCTAGGCAGCCTCCCACGATCACGTCTCCCACCAGCCCTTCCCTATTGCAGAACAGCAGGTCAAGCAGAGCCTGTCCCCTGGTAGGCTCACTTAACAGCTGCATCAGGAAGCAGTCCTCCATTCGCTCCAGGAATCTTCTGGACTGCCTCTTCTCTGCTGAATTAAGTTCCCAGCAGATATCTGGCAGGTTGAAGTCACCAATAAGGACAAGATCTGATGATCTTGAGACAGCCTCCAGTTGTTTGTAGAACAGTTCATCAGCCTCCTCATCCTGGTTGGGTGGTCTGTAATAAATGCCAACCAGGATGTCAGACTTGTTAGGCTGTCCTCTGATTTTAACCCACAGGCTCTCAATTCTCTCATCTTCCACCTCAAGTTCTGTAGCAGAGTGACTCCCTAATATACAGAGCCACCTCTCCTCCTCTTCTCCCTCGCCTGTTTCTCCTAAGGAGCCTGTAGCCTCCCATTGTAGCACTCTAATCGTGCGTGTTTCTGAGATGGCGACTACATCATAGTCGCCCTGATGGATCAGGACCTCCAGCTCCTCTTGCTTATTGCCCAGGCTGCGTGCATTGGTGTACATACATCGCAGCTGGGTTCCTGACTTCTCAACTGACCCTACCTTGTGGCCTGCTCTTTCCTCTGCAGAGGGACCGATATCCTCACCCACCCCGTTCAGATCTAGTTTAAAGCCCTCCTAATGAGCTCTGCCAACTCCAGTTCTAGGACTCTCTTACCCCTTCTAGATAAATGCACCCCATCAGGACCCAGCAGGTTGGGTGCAGTGAAAGTTGTCCCAGAAAACATGTCAAAGCAGTCCTACAGAATGAATCTACTCAATCTGGACTCCTATGCTGGTTTTGTAACCTGCACAGTATCTCCATTTGCAGAATGTGAACATGACTAGTCTCCATCAGTATAAAAATAAATGGCCATACCATGAAAATTTCTCAGGAGTACTTCATAGTGAGTGAAATAATTTGCCCCTTGAGGGGGAGAAACAGGTACGTGTTGGCCCTCAGAAAACTGAATTATTTCATTCATTTTATTCCACTTACATAGGGAGAGGTTATATGCTGACTGTAAATGAAGACATTTCTTGGGATTTTTTTCAGTACTGAGGCTTTATAATCTCTTCACATACTTAAAGAGGGTAGATGGTATTTGGAGTGACCTAAAGTGTCCAACATGTCACTATTACATACTTGGATATAGACATACATTCATTTCCATAGTAAGATAAATTGGATCTTTCCTTCCTTGTTTTGTTTGCATTTTTCAAAGTCTTCTTAGTCTCATGAAATGTCTTAGGAAATTAAATGTTTACCTAAATGGGGAAAATGAGCTTTACAGCAGAATAAAGATTTCTATATTTACCTTTCAGAGAGCCAGGTAATAGCTAAGACATACCTCCCCTGTCAACATGTTGCATCCATTAAAAAGTTCTAAAAAGTTTGGGCCATCCAGAAAAACAAACAAACCAACCACAACCGATTTGCTGTATTTGGCTTCATCTTTCCAACTACTCATTAAGCTTTCCCCTACCTTTTTTTTTTTTGTTTGTTTGTTTTTTTAAAATACAGATCTAGAGAATATAAACAGACAAATTCTGCTGTACTAAAACAGAAATTCTGTGATTGACTCAGAAATTAAAAATCAGAGTAAATTTTAATGGGTTGGTACTCATTGTTACCCACTTGTTATCCTTTAATGGGGAGATGGAGGCATGATGGGATGAAATAACAAATTATTACACATTTTGGTGTCCACCCTTGGAGTATCTAGTCCCTCTGGAGGACTGTACTCTCTGGTTAAGAGATCCAGTCTTAAACTCACAACAGTTTTATACTGAGAAATGTGAAAAAACAGAAGTCTCTACAAAACCTACCGTTCTTTTGTTGGGGGTCAGGGTACTTTAAAGGCCTGGTCTAGCAGATGAATGTATTGTATGCGATAATTGGCTCTGACTTAGCTACATAAAGAGTGTAAATCATGGAAGATTGGGTATGAAGCTTCTTTTCTTTGTGTGTCAGGTATCATCTTCAATACGCCAAAGAACAAGACGCAAGATTCCAACAGTGGCCTTCCACGACACATTTCTTATACAGTTAGAACCAATGTTCTCTATAGCATGAGAACAGATATGATCAAAAACCCGGTGTGGAAATCCCATCCCCAGAAGTTACCAGCTGATGGGTTTAAATACAACCACATCTTTATTCCTCTTCAAGACATAATTGAAAGGGCAATTATTTCAGCACAGACTGGGACAGACATTTCAGAGCCAGCAATTCAGGTGCAAGCCATGCCTTACCCTTGTCATACCAGTGATCTGTGAGTAAACTTTTCAACTATTTAATCCAATATATTTTGCTTATTAGATTAGTGCTAGAGAAGTCAGGAAGCTGTGAGGTATTGTAGTGAGTGAACGTATACATCAACATAGGGTTAAAGCAATATGTACAGTATTACAGCATAGGAAATGTTATTTAAGAACTGTGACCACAATAGTTATGCAAAATCTGCCTGGCAAATGGCATCTTATGTTTGCAGCTATGCTGCAGAGTAGTCTGATGTACAGAAATCATGTCAACATATTGCACAACTAACTTAGTTATGCTAACCCTGCCACACACTTTTAATCTTTACTTGTTCTGTATGCAAGCTGTAAGTTATTCCCTGATAGGTGTTGAAGTCATAGAACAGAATCATAGAATGTGTCAGGTTTACAGTGCAAAATTGGTGAAGCAAGAGAAAGAATGAAGGATTGTTCATTGTAAACTCATCAAAATATCTTGACTATTAGAATTCTAAATTAATCAGAGGTAATAAATCTGTTAAAATGGACCAAAAGTTGACTGCTTGTCCAAATATATCACTCTGCCATAGATACAAATCTGATCGTTTTTTTTTTTTTTTACTTTGCATGTAGCCCTGATGAGTGTAGCATGTTTGACAAATACCAATATAATATTATAGTACCAATACAAATATTCAGCTTGTCACATGAAAAGTAAGCAATTGTAATTCCTTCTTTACTTCATTCTCATGAGAGCACACCTATAGTACTGCGTCAAGCTCTGGAATCCCCCAAAAAAGGCCATGGAACAGTTAAAGTGTGTCAAGGGGAGGGCCACAAAGATGATCAGAGGGCTGGACCACCTCTCTTGTGAAGAAAGGCTTAAAGAGTTGGGATTGTTCAGCCTGGAGAAGAGAAGGCTCTGAGGAGACCTTACAGCAGCCTTGCAGTAATTGAAGGGGGCCTACAGGGTAGCTGGAGAAGGACTTTTTACAAAAATATGTAGTGACAGAGTAAGGGGTAATGGCTTCAAACTGGAAGAACTATATTTAGATTAGATATTAGGAAGATATTCTTCACCATGAGGGTGGTGAGGCACTGGGGCAGGTTGCCCAGAGAATTTGTGGAAGTTCCAACCCTGGAAGTATTTAAAGCCGTGTTGGATGGGGCTTTGAGCAACCTGGTCTAAGCAGGTGTCTCTGCCTATGGCAGAGTGTTGGAATGATGAACTTTGAAGTCCCTTACAACTCAACTCATTCTATGATTCCAGTTAGAACAAGAATAAGTCTTATTGTTCGTATAATATCTTGTTTCGTGCATACTTTGAGAATAGTCCTGGTATCAACCTGTTAACATCCTCCCCCAAAAAACCCCAAAACAAACAAGATTTTGACTTTAGGGGCTAATAGCTCTGCTTATATGTTTTTTTCCCAGATTCTTGAACAATATAGGCTTTTTTTTCCCACTTATGATGATGTTAACATGGATGGTTTCAGTTGCTGGCATGGTTCGCAAGCTGGTTTATGAAAGAGAAATTCATCTTGAAGAGGTAAGAGGCAGATTAGCCTTTGAAAATAAATTTCATTTATTAAAGTGTACTGAAATATAAAACTTACTTTGAAATACTTGTATATGCTCATAATCCAGCTGGCTTTATTTCCCCCATTTTTCTTTTTTTTCCCTCTGGGCAGTAAATTCTAGTTTTAGTTGCTGTAATGGGTTGGGGCAAACCCCCTCCCCACAACAGGGCAGAAACAACTCAGACAAAGGGATTGCAAAAGTGATGGAAAGTTTAAATAGAAAAACAATTTAAAAACAAACAACACTGAAAGCTTTACAGAGAACCACAAGCACCGTGACAAAGAGATCCCAGAACATGCCCAAGAACATCCCATCCCCACCTGGGGGTACACCCAACCCCCCCCAGGGCTCTTTCTCCCCCCCAACCCAGCCTTGGGCCTGGGCAGGCCCAAGGGAGGCAGCTCACACCATTTTACCTAGGCTGCAGCTGGGGACAAAAGAGGAAGTGAAGACCCCGCATGGGCATTTTATAGGGGAAGCAGGGCATTATGGGAAATGGAATACCTGCCTGTGACCACCCCCTGGGCTGGGCCCACCCATAGGGACCTCCCAGGTGTGTTCTGTGCAGTGGCATCCGGGCCAGCACCCAGCCTAAACCACCACAGTTGCCAACTCAGATTCACAACATTATGTGAGCATCATCCCTCTTAGTATGCAAATATTATCTCTGAGACAAAAAGCAGCAAGTGAAAGATCCATAAAATGTGAATCTAGAAACTGTTTGGGAAAAGTCCCTGTGTTTAGAATGGTCTTTATTGTTGACTCTTTATAGGTGTTTCTATATGTGGTCTAAAATGACAAAAACTTCCTAAACCAAATAAAAGATTCACCATATACTGTATTGTTATCAGAAATACAATCAAAGATGACACAGAAAAAAAGAAGAAACAATTGTTTTCTAATACAAATGGCTAGTCTTAACTAGTTACTAAGCATATGGAATGACAGGGGGTTTTATGATACATTTACTACACAGATAAATACATTGTTTTGGAAAAATTACACTCATCCTTATACTGCTGGAGTAAGCATTTTTAATTATGGAAATTATCTGATTTCTCTGAACTTTGTAAGATAGGCCATTTTTTAATGCTTTAAAATATTAAATCAACTCAAAAGTGTTAATTTTGGTTATCTTATAACAATTCTTCAGAAGTACTATTAACTCGTTTCTAACAGCTTTTCTTAAAAACAACTTTAAATGATTATGATAACCCATACTTTGCTAAATTATTATTTGCATGGCAAGACATAAAAGTTTACACACACTTCCATGCTACTGTTAGTTGAGCAACAGGCAGGGAAAAATATTTTTTTGTGTGTGCCTCAGTACTTTTCAGAGTTTAAAAAGGCAGACTGGAGGATACAGTAATCTGACATCTGGTCCAGCAACCCTATACAAAAGGGAGTTGTGCCTGAGCACTAGGATGCCTTGTACACTGAATCCTGATGAAATTCATGGGGGAACAGATCTTGCCAAGAAAACTCATTAATCTTGCTCCTCCTAATTATGCTGGTATTTTGGCAAGCAGAATTGTGCAAAGAAACTATGGAGTCTACTTATTTTACTGACCAAATGAGGCAGTTGGAGGATAGTCTCACAGCTGTTTCTTTGGTCTCAGTCATTAAAATTCTGACTGGAGAAATAAAGGATTGATCATCTCAGAAACACATCAGATGCAGGAGAGAGCAGCAGGAAGTACATAGCACACGAAAAAGGAAAAGAGATGACTAATTTAAGGGAAAGATGACACCCTTTGGGGAACGGGTAAAGTCTTGGTGGCAATATGGTTTAAAAAAAAAAAAGAGAGAGGGAGAGGCTAACAATTTGTTTCCTAACTTTCTGTTCTTTGCCGTATTGTCTTGCAGTACATGAAGACAATGGGTGTACATCCAGCCATTCATTTCTTTGCTTGGTTTCTGGAGAATGTCATTGTGCTCACCATAAGCAGCTGTACTCTAGCCATCATTTTAAAAACAAGTGGTATCTTTGCTTATAGCAATGGCTTCCTCATCTTCCTTTTTTTCTTGGATTTTGGAGTTACGGTTATTATGTTAAGCTATTTTTTGGGAGCATTTTTTAGCAGTGCTGATACAGCAGCTCTGTGTGCCAGCCTTGTGTATATGATCAGTTTTTTACCCTACATAGTTTTATTGGTCTTGCAAAGCCAATTGAGTTTCACCAAACAGATTATAATGGTAAATATTTCTTTTACTCTTCTAATTTTTCTCCTCCAATCATGCTCTTGATTTCCATACTTTTGTAACTTTAGTCCTATAATTTCTTCCCCCCCCCCTGTTTTCTGTTTGCTTTTATATTTCTCTGAAAATAAATTACTAGATATCAAATTGAGAAAATGTCTTGAATGTAGATTTTTCAGGGAATTTTTTTAAACCTATACAAACTATAAGGAAATCTTATTCCTCATGCTCATGAATTCTCTGATGTTTTGGCCTCAAAATATTTGTAATGTCAGTGTACTTTCAAATATACCTATGAAATGCCACTCCCCAAAATCATTATTTATTTGGATGAAAACCAATGATTGTTTTTCTTCTGAGTACAATTTGAGCTTAGATCAGAAATTTGTCTAATACTTATCTAGCAATGCAATCTTAAATATAAATTTCTTCAGCATCGATTCTTCTATGTCCTTTCCTGTTTTATGTATGCCATAGGCTGTTTTATATCTTCATGCTTTCTTAACATATTGTATCACTGATTAGTGCATCAAGTATCACCATCATACAGTGCAAACCATGTTGCACAAATCATGGCTTAACTCTTTGAAAAGAACATATACCAAATTGAGCTATTGGCAAGTGACTAGAGGAAATGGATACAATCTGTGCCAGGGAAGCTTTAGGCTGGTTGTTGGGAAACATTTCTTCACTGAAAGGGTTATCAAACATTGGAATAGTGTGCCCAGAGCACTTGAGGAGTCACCATCCCTGGAGGTGTTTAAATGGCATGTGGACCTGGTGCTCAGGGATGTGATTTTGTGTTGACCTTGAAGTGCTGGGTTGAAGGATCCTGGTGGTTTCCTCCAATCAGACATATTCTGTAATTCTGTAATCCTGGGGTTTATACCATACTGAAAAAAATGGACAGTTTTTCAGTGTCAATTGCTCAAAGATATTGTTTCTTTGTATACAAATACACACAGATATGACTGTAGAATGCGAGCATAAATAGGCAGGGTGGATTCTTACCCCTTATTTGGGCCATAGACAGAGAAGTGTATACATCAGCTTGCATACTTTAAGATCAGTTATTTCAGAATAACTCTTCAGATATCCTGCAATTGCCCAAAATCAGAGGCATCAGTATGAGAGAAAGACAATAGTTTTTGAAGACAGGACAGACCATCAAGTGAGATGGTGAAACCTTAGCAATGTAAGAGGAAGCACACAGTTGAACTTCTCTGTTCAAGAGTGATCCAAGCCACTAATGATTTTGAATTTTTCATTTTCCAAGTAGCAGCCTATGTCATACTTCTCTCTTCCAACAACTGTCAGGATGTATACTTTTGTGATACAGCAAGACTATGTTGCTTCTTGGAAGCCAAATGTTATTTCCTTGCACAAAAAATACTGTCTCAGCATATAGTACTCAGTGTGTGTGTTCTTTCTGCCTCTGTATTTTCCTGAGTTCTGGCCTTACGAAAATAAGTAGGACCACTGCTTTTACTACAGAAAGTATATTCCTTTGCATGATTTTACTGTGTTAACATATTATATGTTTTTAGTATAGGGTAGATGTTATAAAGTTCATTAATATTTTCTAATATTAATAACTAGGTAAGTGGAGCTCTTTGAGGTGGAGCAAAGCACTCTTGCAGTATGTAGGAGAGCATCGCTAAGCATAAAAGGAAACTATTAGCCCACATGAAACAAAGACCTATTTATTTCATGAAGTTTGTTAATGACATGTTTTATTTGATGTTCATACCCTGTTTTTCTTCTGGTGTTCCAGTGTCTTCTTTCTACAACTGCCTTTGGGCAAGGAATATTCTTCATTACGTTCTTTGAGGGCCAAGAAATAGGTAAGCTCTCCTGTTAGCAGAAAAGCTTTTTAATTACTATTAAAAAAATCCTACAGTTAAAAAGCTTTTCACTTTGTTAAAAAAACCCACAACTCATTACTAGAGTTTTTGCCAAGGCATTTAGAGCAGTTCTTTGCAATTCCTCTTTGATGTCAGTGGCAACTTGAATCATAGAATGTTAAGGGTCCTTTAAAGGTCATCTAATCCAACTCAGCTCACAGTGAGCAGGGGCATCTTTAACTAGATCAGGTACACCTCTGCCCCTCACTGGCACTGTTTGAGCCAATGAAAACATTTGGAGTCTCACAAACATAGTGAACCCTACCATCTCCAAGCTAAGAGCTACCTGTATTGATGTTTTAGAAGAGCAAGAAGTGAATGTCTAGACTCTCAATAAATATCTACAAAAGATACAAATGTGTGTGGATTTTTCATACTTCTAGGCATTGAAAAAGTATCATGGTAGTACAAAAGTTGGTAAAAGTGGAAAAGAGGGTTGCAGAAAATACTGCTTAAATATCCCACAAGACACTTTGTCAAAATGACTCATCTTCACTGGGAAAAAAAGCAAAACATGCTTGTTGGGAAAACTGCTTTTCTGGACAATTATGGAAAAAGAATTGTAGAAACAATTTTGTGACCCACTGTACTGCAAATAAAGTAGCATGTTCAGGAGAAAAAAACAAACCAACAAACAAAAAAGCACTGCTGTTTGTAGAGCTACAATGCAGTTAGTTTTGTTTTCCATTTATCATTATATTAACCTTCTGTAGTACTGGTGTTTTGCACTTCAGTGTAATAAGTAATTTTTCACTGTTTGCTCTAGTTTACTCCTGAATACAGTCAATGAATGTAAATACTTGCTTCTTAGTTAGAATTCATGTAGTCAGGTTTTAATAGTTTTCATATTAACCATTATAGTAATGATGTTAAACTTTGTGTAACTCATATAAAACGTTAGGAGAATGGAATGAAACCTGATTTAGTGAAGAGGTCAGTGTCCAGTTTTGTCAGAATATCATAGTTATTTTTCTTTTGCTAAATTAAGGGCCAGCTAAAACTTCATAAACTGTGCTTTCCATAACAACCTCTCTGCATTTCCCCAGCAACAATGCCATCTGCTGTTCAGAAGAGAGGCTTATAAATGCATGGTAATTTATTATTATTCACTAGGGTTGCTGTTATTAACTATGGTCCTTTTTTGCATCAGTGCTTAAATACTAAGAAGTGTGTGGTGTTGATGTGTTTGTGGTCTTTAATGATGTACTGATTTAGCTTTGACTTCTTAAAAATCATTATTATTGCATTATTACCAGGAATTCAGTGGAATAATGTGCACCAGTCAGTGGCACAAGGAGGATACATAACTTTTGGATGGATGTGCTGGATGATGTTCTTTGACTCCATTTTATATTATATAGGGGGCTGGTATTTCAGCAATATTATTTCTGGTAAGATCATGGAGTTGCTCTAATTTCACGGTTTTGAAGAACTTATGGAATGGAATGGATACAACTGGCAACTAAACCAAAATTGTCTTTTTTCTGACTTGAGATTTTTCATGTGCCTGATTGCCTTTAGGGACTGGGTAAGAAAGTCTACTCAATACATAAATATTAAGTGCTACTAACACATGGACTGGAAATTGCTGCCAAACACAAGATATGTTTAGATTTCTTATGGCAATGATGGATGTTTGAAGGACTCAGGAATTCACAGACACAAGGCTTAGTCTAGAAGCAAAACTTCCTGTGAAAATGATGACTTTTTGGCAATACATGGGCTGAAACTCATGAACAACTTTTTTAGATTATCTTGAAGACTTCAAACCATATTTTGTGAATCTTATTGTGCTGGGTGATGCATTTTTAATCATAGCCCAATGACTCACTATCGCTTCCTCCAATTTGCATATGCCACATCTTTTTTCCCCAGCTACTCTATTTTTAAAATCTAAAAAAAAAGTTTTAAAAATTGCCTTGAAAGATAGAGTTGTGTGAAATATACAGCTGAATTGTAAAAGCTTTAGCTTAAGTTGACACCTGACCTTCAATGCCAATTGTGACCATTTGAGGCTGTCCCCTTAAGAAAGGGAATATGGTGGTTGGATATTTGTAAATGAAAAGACGGATCTAAGCTAATTTCATTGGTAGATTGGGAGGAAGCACCATCTGAACTGGGAGTGCAGCAGGGAATCCTGGGCATTCCTGCACTTTTCTGAGTCAGTCTGTTTTGCCCCTCCTTTGGTGGCAGCAGCTCGCTGTTTCTGGGCTTTCAGCCAAGGCTTGACCTTGAAACTGATAAGCTGCAAGGCCTGTATTAACTGCTTTCCAATTAACACATAACTGCTTCTAATTTTTTTTTCTCTTTTCTCTCTTTCTAACCCTCTCTGGGGAAAGGGGGAGAGAAGGGGGAGCAGAGGTGGGGAACCCCCTCAGCAGAGGGGGGGGACTCTCATTTCTGTGCTACCCTTCCAACCCTACAACACCAATTGAAATCCAAACATACAGAGGTTGCATTGTGTGAAGCCTGTGGAAGATCAGGCAATGCTAAAGTGTAGGCTGTGTGTAGGAGCTCATTTTTTTTGTCCTTTCTGTTTGCATGTAAAAAAATTATTTCTTAAATTATACAGTAATATAAAAATAGTCTTTAAGGATCAGCTTGACAGTTTACTGTTAAAAAATGAGACTCTTTGCCTTGGCAGAACATTTGGTGCATTTTCTCTCCTCTAGGTTGAAGGATTGGACATGGCACTTGGTGCCATGGTCTAGTCATGAGGTTGGTGGTGACAGGTTGGACTCAATGATCTTTGAGGTCTCTTCCAACCTTGGTGACACTGTGATACTGTGATTATGTTAGACTGTGCCTATATGTTGTTAAGTCTATGATTCTGTTACACTTTAAAGCTGATTTATTAGAATAAACCTTTATTAGAATAAACCAAACCAGGTTGGAAGAGACTTTCAAGATCATCGTGTCCAACCCATCAACCAATCCAACCCACCCAAACAGCTAACCCATGGCACCAAGCACCCCATCAAGTCTCCTTCTGAACACCTCCAATGATGGTGACTCCACCACCTCCCTGGGCAGCCCATTCCAACGGGCAATCACTCTTTCTGTATAGAACTTCTTCCTAACATCCAACCTGAACCTCCCCTGGCGCAGCCTGAGACTGTGTCCTCTTGTTCTGGTACTGGCTGCCTGGGAGAAGAGACCATCATTTGCCTGTCTACAACCTCCCTTCAGGTAGTTGTAGAGTGTGATAAGGTCACCCCTGAGTCTCCTCTTCTCCAGGCTGAGCAACCCCAGTTCCCTCAGTCTTTCCTCATAGGGCTTGTGTTCCAAGCCCCTCACCAACTTTGTTGCTCTTCTCTGGACTCGTTCCAGCAAGTCAACCTCCTTCCTAAACTGAGGGGCCCAGAAGTGAGATAGAGATAGTGTGAAGCACAATAGCACTAAGGAGTGATATTTTATGGCAGGACCTTGTGTTATGGCCAAATGAATTTTTTTCACTTTATTTTAGTAGGTCAAGTGCAGTTAAGAGTTTGAGCCTAATCAGCTCTTTGTAAGTAGTGATAGGACATTAGTAGTCTACAGACAAATATAAAATTACTGTAAATTTTGAAACTGTTTCTATCACAATTATAATTTAGGACAGTTTGGATTAAAAAGAAGATGGTACTTTCCTGTCACTCTTTCCTACTGGAAGAACCTGTGTGGTGCAGAGAGGAGGAAGAAACATTATTTGAATTCCAATATGCTTTTCTTCAATGAAAATCTCCAAGAAAAAGGTTTGGCCCTTTTCTGAATGATGTGCTGATTTTGATCAATCTGCTTTTATCATGGCTTGGTCCTATATTATGTGTTTAGATCTCACCTCTTTCTTCCTCCATTATATAGTGTATATTAACACTATATAGTGTATATATCACATTGTACACTAACTGTTAATTGTGCTTTCACTGGCCATGCAGGGTCATGGGCTGGACTGAATGAACTTTGAGGTCTCTTCCAACTAGATACAGTCTGTGATTCTGTGAATCATCCAATTAAAACTATTGTACACAAATATTTAAGAAAGCTGAAAAAAAAAAGTAAAATAATTATTTCTTGAGTTCATCCTGTCACAGTGTATTTTCTCTTTGCTTTCTTATAATCTTCTGGAGTTCCCCAAACCCTTTCATACTCTTGCTGAATCTGAAATTTCTTGTGCCTTATTAACCCTTTTTTTTCCCCGGCAGTTTGATTTTTTTGTTGGTCCTCATCTGCTGTTTTTATTTGATTCTTATT
The DNA here is from genome assembly GCF_026170545.1 of Melanerpes formicivorus. Classification (NCBI taxonomy): domain Eukaryota; kingdom Metazoa; phylum Chordata; class Aves; order Piciformes; family Picidae; genus Melanerpes; species Melanerpes formicivorus. Next base: position 18,488,610 of record NW_027142367.1, on the reverse strand, counting down.
TCAGTGGAGAAAATAACCATGTGCATTTCTTCCCCTTCTATTTCATATTTCCCTCTTCTATAGCCACTTTTTGTTCTGTCTCTGCTTCTTAATCTTTTGTTTAAAAAGCTGCTGTTATTGTAACTAATTTTTATCTGCCTCCATCTGCTTTCACATCTCTTTTGTTTCTTTGCTCATTGCTTAAAATTAATTCATTTTGTAAAGTTAATTTTTCCCACTTCCAGCTCTCTTTAAGGGGATTCTCCCTTTTCATTTATGTTTTGTGAATGAATATTCCCTCTTGGGGCTTAGGAAAACATGACTGGTTATTGTGGTTCTTTTAGCAGTTACAATATCTTGCAAATGTCTCTAGCATAGGTGAAAAAGCTGAAAAAGTGAGCACTTCTATGTATTGGTATCTCCTAAAACAAGACCAACTTGAAAAGGTCTTTAGGTTCATTGTTTAGACTAAACTGTTGCTTTGAATAATTTAATGAAGAGATCTGCTTTGCTTTATTGGCTGAGGGAATTAACAACATTAACTTGCCATGCCTGCCAATGCAATGTTACATGTCTGAGACTGGATGGGATATATATTGAGTAGTTCACACAGTTATGGGTGTAAAATTATGTTTTTGAGCAATGTTATTTTAATTGGTTTTCTACTAGAAATAAAACAATGGTTTTGTGACTCTATGGAGATGTATGTGGACATGCACACAACTTGACATAATTGTCTTAGGTGGATTTTTGACACTGCAAATAGGCCAAATTACTACCAAGCGTTATTTGATTTGATTTTACTGGACCATATGTCACTTCGGACCATCTGAACGTCTGTTCCAGGATTTGGCAAATGGCAACAGGGATTAAGTTAATTTGTTATTCTCTACACACACATATGTTTAGATTCAGCAGCTCTCTTGATCTGATGCTCTTGCCCACACAGACCCAGCACCTCCAAGATGGAAAGGCTCTTGCACTGAGGGAACCACCATTGGTGTTGTGCTGCTGTCACTCACCAAAGAGCATTTGGATGGTCAGAAGGCTGTTGTTAAAGATCTCAGCCTCACTTTCCATAGAGGTCAGATAACAGCACTCTTGGGACCTAATGGAGCTGGCAAGACAACACTTATGTAAGTCTGCCATGTAATGCTATTACACTCCCCTCTTATCTCTGCTAGGCTTTTTCACTTCAAACTGTTTGTGAACTCCTTTCTTATGTCCTTTTTCTAAGAAAAAAATAAACCCCCCAAAGCAAACAACCAAACCCACAAACAACATGAAAAGTGAAGGCTATATATCTACCACAAAATCAGTGTAATGGGTGCCCTGCACTTCTTGAAAGCATGCTGTAATAGTTCAGGAGCAGCTTAAGTAGAAGCTGGGTGTCTAGTTATGGATATCTCAGGACATGTATAAGGAAAGTGTTTTCTGGTGTCCCATTTGTGATCCTATCACATGCAGAGTGTGGGATTTTATAGTGTTTTGTGCTTTGTTCCTAGAGGTTGCAAGTGAAGTCTTTTTTGACAGCTCACCAGAGACAAGAAAAACAAAATAAAAATCACATTTAAAAATGACTCCATGAAGAATTTTATTGGCTTCTACCTTTATGTTGAATATGACTGTCTTTAAAAAAACCAGTGATGCAAGATGTGACCCATTTAGGAATTACTCCTCATCTAGAACACACACATGAAAAAGGAACCAGTGGTGTGTTATATTTAATTGGAAAAAGCTGGACTTTCTTCTGAAGGAAGGAAGGAAATGAAGGATTGTTGAGATCTTAGAGGTTTTTTGTTTGGTTGTATTTTTCTTTGTTTTAAAATAACTTTCAAATCATTAGTGGTGTTTTCATACCTGTGCTTTATGGAATGAGTGTTGCTCTAAGAATGTGCCTCAGGAAATCCAAGTGTGAGCTTCGTTATACAGTCATTACACAGAAGATCTAGTTGAATTTGTTTTTTCTTTATCAGATCACTGTTGACTGGTGTGTATCCACCGAGCTCTGGTACCATCATTATTAATGGAAAGGACATTCGTACCGATTTGTCTGCAATCAGAACAGAGCTGGGTGTTTGCCCGCAGTATGATGTCCTGCTCAACATACTAACGGTGCGAGAACATCTGCTGCTGTATGGATCAGTGAAGGCACCTGGCTGGACAAAGGAGCAGTTGAATCAGCAGATCAGCGGGTAAGTTTGCTTTTCATTTATGGAAATAATCAGTAGTGTCTGTTGAAGCCACTCAGACAAGAAAGTGCTAAAGCAAAATTTCAAGTAAATGTAAATGGAAGCTGCAGGTTTTCCATGAGCTTTTATCATACTTCATATTCTGAAATTGTGCCTTGAAAATAGAGTTCTTAGTTTTCTAACTTTTACTTGAATGCATTTGTTGTGAAACATTCAATGTTTAAAGCTTAGTGTAAAGAACCATCCAATAATCCTGTTTTGACTGGAGTGGTCATGGTTAGCCTGGTAGCAGCTGCGATACTGCTGCCTCATACTGTCTGTCAAGTTGAAAGTAAACTGCTCTGTATTAACCCTGAGTTTTCAGGTAAGTTAACACTAATTGTGTGTGCTCCTGTGTTCCCTCACCTGCTGTAAAAGGGCAGGCTAGAAGACCAGAAAATGGAGGTAAACCCAGAGCTTGTTACAGTCTTTTAAAATAGGCTACCATCTTTTTCCTTTGTCAAATCCAGACATTAAATGTATTTAAGTGAAGGGTTTTAAAACCAGACAATCCAATAAGAAAAATAATCCAGAGTTCTGACATGACATCAGAAGATTTGCCTCTAGTCAGGTTGAGAATATTTGCTAGTGCTTTTAGGGTACTATTTCTCTCATATAAAACTAGATTATCTTCATTTTTGCTTCATGTATATTAAACTACTATTAAACTCTACATGGTGAGACCTTGTTCTCAAACAACAAACTGTATTTTCAGAACCTTAGGAATAAAATATGTGCTCTTCTAATAGTGTGACAGTATACATAATTTCTGTTTGCTTTCTGATTCATACTAGGCTGTGTGAAGGACTGGACATTTCCACACTTCAATGGAAATGCATGCCAGGTTGATGGAACTTCCCCATAAGCATGCAAATAGGAATGCAAAGACACATTTGTGGCCCAAAAGACAAAACAAACCTAGTGTCTGGTTAAAATTCATGCAAAGTAATATCCTTTATTTTATTGTGCTTAGACTGCTGATTTGTAATTTCAGCAGCAGTATGTCATACTAATGGCACATAAGAATGCTCAGGATTCTGCAGACCTTGCTACTAAGAAAATTATATATGTACTTTTTTTTTTTTTTTAAACAATGAATAGAAAAATAGCAAAATAATAAAATAAAGATTGCTTCTTAAGCAACCTCGACTGACTGGACAGATGGGCAGAGTCCAGTGGGATGTCATTCAACAAGTCCAAGTGCCGAGTGCTGCACTTTGGCTACGGCAATCCCATGCAGATCTATAGGCTGGGGTGGGAGTGACTGGAGAGCTCCCAAACAGAGAGGGACCTGGGGGTGCTGATCAACAGCTGCCTGAATATGAGCCAGCAGTGTGCCCAGGTGGCCAGGAGGGCCAATAGCATCCTGGCCTGCATTATGAATAGTGTGGCCAGCAGGAGCAGGGAGGTCATTGTGCCCCTGGACTCTGCTTTGGTTGGGCCGCACCTTGAGTACTGTGTCCAGTTCTGGGCCCCTCAGGTTAAGAAGGACATCGAAACACTTGAACGTGTCCAGAGAAGGGCAACAAGGCTGGGGAGAGGCCTTGAGCACAAGCCCTGTGAGGAGAGGCTGAGGGAGCTGGGATTGTTTAGCCTGGAGAAGAGGAGGCTCAGGGGTGACCTCATTGCCCTCTACAACTACCTGAAAGGTGGTTGTAGCTGGGAAGGGTTTGGTCTCTTGTCCCAGGCAACCAGCACCAGAACAAGGGGACACAGTCTCAAGCTGTGCCAGGGGAGGTTTAGACTCGAGGTGAGGAGGAAGTTCTTCACCGAGCGAGTCATTCGTCATTGGAATGTGCTGCCCAGGGAGGTGGTGGAGTCATCGTCCCTGGAGGAGTTCAAGGGGAGATTGGACGTGGCACTTGGTGCCATGGTCTAGTCATGGGGTCTGTGTTGATAGGTTGGACTCGATGATCCTCGAGGTCTCTTCCAACCTAAGCGATACTGTGATACTGTGAAAAAAAGAGATGTCTGCTAATGAAGTTAAAATAGTCTTCCTATATGTATGTCTATACAACAAATAGAGAAACCTATTTTCTTAAAAATGAAAAATTCTCTCAGGGTAAATTGAATTGCTTACGGACTGTATATATATGTATCTTCAAATGATTCAAGGGACTAATTTAGGCCTATTGAGCATTTTACACCTTACATCCAAGGCTGATAAGTTTTAGGTCAATGGCTAGATATTCAGTGTGCTGAAAAATAAATTGATAGTCTCTCAGTTCTGCCTTTATTGGGCATGTTTCGAGACACTTTGCAGATGCAAGATCATCAGAGGGCAAAGGCTGAGTAGGCAGTGCCCTTGAGGTGTCACTCAGTCCTTAACACAAGAATTAGATTAGTTTGGATTAGGTAATATTATGCTACCTAGGAATTACAAATCTGTTTACTTCACAAAAACATGTTCTGGTTGGTTGGTTTTTTGTTTGTTTGTTTGTTTTTAAAGTTACCTTATTTACTTCAAATAACTACATATTTTAAGGTTCTTTATGAAACTTTAAGGTTCTTTATGCAACTGCAAAAACTGAAGCACTGTTTGGGTTGTGAATCTTATAGTTTCATAGTTTCATTTAGGGTTGGAAGGGACCACAAGGATCATCTAGTTCCAACCCCCCTGCCATGGGCAGGGACACCCCACACTAGATCAGGCTGGACAGAGCCTCATCCAGCCTGCTCTTAAACACCCCCAGGGACGGGGCCTCGACCACCTCCCTGGACAACACATTCCAGGGTTTCACCACTCTCATGGTGAAGAACCTCCTCCTCACATCTAGCCTGAATCTCCCCACCTCCAGCTTCATTCCATTCCCCCTAGTCCTATCACTACCTGAGATCCTGAGAAGTCCTTCCCCAGCCTTCCTGTAGGCCCCCTTCAGATACTGGAAGGCCACAATTAGGTCACCTGGGAGCCTTCTCTTCTGCAGACTGAACAGCCCCAACTCCTTCAGTCTGCCCTCATAGGAGAGGTGCTCCAACCCTCTGCTCATCCTTGTGGCCCTTCTCTGGACACGTTCCAGCACCTCCACATCCCTCTTGTACTAGGGGCTCCAGAACTGGACACAGTACTGCAGGTGGGGTCTCCCCAGGGCTGAGTAGAGGGGGAGGATCACCTCCCTCGACCTGCTAGCCACACTTCTCCTGATGCAGCCCAGGATCTGATTGGCTTTGCGGGCTGCAAGAGCACATTGAGCGCTCATGTTGAGCTTTTTGTCCACCAGCACCCCCAAGTCTCTCTAAGAGTCTGCTGAAATCATTCAACAAACTGGGATGTATTTGATTTGACTTTAAAAAAAAGGTTTATTCTTATCCTGTGTAATACTTACCTAGAATTTGCATGTCAGGTGAGTTTTTAGTGGTAAAGATAGATTTATTATGTTTTTAATCACCAAATTGTATCATCAAAGTAGATTTTTCACTTTTACAGTAAGTCTGCTCTGAGCAGACATAATGTGACTGGAAAAACACTTTCGAAATTGGTCCCATTTCTGTACTCCTGTTTCAGAGCTCTGGAAGATCTGGATTTGTCTCAACATCAGCACAAACCTGTTGCAGCCCTTTCAGGTGGAATGAAAAGGAGGCTTTCAATTGCTATCTCCTTTATTGGGAACTCTAAGACAGTTGTTCTAGATGAGCCCACAAGCGGAGTAGATCCATGCTCTCGCCGTAGCATCTGGGATGTTCTTCTGAAGTACAAAGCTGGTACAAAGTTTATGCACATAATCTGCTGCTTCTTTTCCTTTATTGAATTCTGTTTCAATACATTTAAACAGGATAGTCAGGATATTAGTATTACTATTTGGTGAGTAGATATATTTATTCCAGAGGTGATATTTAACTGAGTTTGGGAAATTTTAAAGCATCCATGTGAGATTACAAAAATTGTTTGCTATGTCACAGGAAGAAGCCAAATCTAACAGCAGATCAAGCTTAATTTTGAGTGCTGTCCTGAAGTTTCTCTTCTCTTTATTTTTGTTATCTCCTCAAAATTATTTTGTGGTTTTCATTCCCTGTTTTGCATATACTTGCACCTATATTCTTCTAATTAAAATAGACTCATCAGACTGGAACATTAATTCTTTTAATTGCCATAAGGTTAGAAATGGATTGTGGGAAGTACACTCTCCAGCTAGTGAGCACTAAATTATCTGTAATAACTCACAGTGAATGATTAATTGAAACAGATTCTCTTGTTACATGGTTTTAAGGAATCTCTTAAGCTCTTAAAACAGCTCGAGGTTGTAATGACTTAATTCTGCTTATTATGTGTAGTACAAGGCAAATGCAATTTTTGACCTGATTCTAACTCAGACTGTAAATCTCAATGCAGGTTTTATTCATGTCGTGCAATTATGTTTTGAAGGGACCTGAAACACATTCCCTAAAAGTGCCTTCCTCAAAGCAAATTGTGAGCTGTTTCTCTAGAAACAAAATTTTCTAAGCATGTGCCGATCTTTGTGATACAGGTTGTACACTGATCTTTACCACTCACCATCTTGACGAGGCAGAAGTGCTCAGTGATCACATTGCCATCTTACAGCATGGCCAGCTGAGGTGTTGTGGTTCTCCCTCTTACCTGAGAGAAACATATGGCCAGGGACACAGCCTAACACTTATAAAAAAGGTATACAAAAAGTGTGCTGCACTGTACACTTAACCGTGTTTAGGTAACACCTGTGTATATTCTAAGGGAACCTTATGTCCTTACCAGGAAGTAATATGTGGTAGATTACTAAAGAGCCAGCAAAACATATTTTTATTAGCTTTCTTGGTTGTTTTGGGTGGATTATTGGTATTTACTATTATTAAGAAAGACATAATGGCATCTTTTTGAAATGTTGATGGCTTTGTCTCACCATTACTGGGAAGTAATCTCTGCATCACAGGTCTGATGCATTTTCATCAGTGGAAATTTTTTGTGTATGAATTCTACTGTCATATCCCATACTTACAGTAACATTTAATTTCTTGCACATGGTTATCTTTCTTTCCTCATAGCCTTCTGTGACTGAAATCCAGGATCCTAAGCATATTACTCAGGTCACATCTCTGGTGCAGACCCACATCCCGGAAGCCTTCTTGAAAGACAACAGTGGGACTGAGCTGACCTATGTGATTCCTGAAAGGACAGATAAGGCCTCTTTTAAAGGTCTTTTTCAGGCTTTAGATCAAAGCCTGCATCATCTACATGTGACTGGCTATGGCATTTCTGACACCACCTTGGAAGAGGTACTTTTAGCTTTATTCTGTAATGTTTTTGTGTTTGGTTTTTTGGTTAGAGAACATAGTCCTAGCTTCTGGCTACTCTTAATTGTACCTTTCATATTGTACAACAGTTTCTTGTCAGAAGCACATTATCTATAAAACAAAACAAAACAAAACAACAGGCAAAATACATACTTTATAATTTGGCTGTACTGTTAATTTCAACACCCACTCTCCTACAACTCATATCTTAAATCAAGAATCTGATGTGAAGACTGAGGAACTGTGTAACTTTTAAACATTTGTTTCTGCAGTTACTTAAGGAAAAAAGTAATGTGCTATTATTTAATGGAAAACAGTGTTGTTGTTGTCCTGAATCCCTAACACTAGAATGAGCTTTGAACTTGCAAGACTGAAGAGTTTGCAAGAGTTTGGGTAGCTCTTAGGATAGAAAAAAATTTGCTGAGAATACTTAGAATGTTCTAAAGCTTGAGACTTAGCAAATCTATGGTTAAATCTCTAAAGTGTATTCTGTGTGTGTATCTAGAGAGATGTGTATGTACATGCATATATATATGTATAGAGAGGAGTATGTGTGTGTAATTATATAGATGCATACATGAACATATATATATACTAATACATATACACATATAGGGATGCATATGTATCATAGTATCATAGTATCATTCAGGGTTGGAAGGGACCACAAGGGTCATCTAGTTCCAACCCCCCTGCCATGGGCAGGAACACCCCACACTAGATCAGCCTGGCCAGAGCCTCATCTAGCCTGCTCTTAAACATCTCCAGGGATGGGGCCTCAACCACCTCCCTGGACAACCCATTCCAGGGTTTCACCACTCTCATGGTGAAGAACCTCCTCCTCACATCTAGCCTGAATCTCCCCACCTCCAGCTTCATTCCATTCCCCCTAGTCCTATCACTACCTGAGATCCTGAGAAGTCCTTCCCCAGCCTTCCTGTAGGCCCCCTTCAGATACTGGAAGGCCACAATTAGGTCACCTGGGAGCCTTCTCTTCTGCAGACTGAACAGCCCCAACTCCTTCAGTCTGTCCTCATAGGAGAGGTGCTCCAGCACACACACCCCAAGTGGGTCAGAGATAAGACACTCTGTTATGCTTCTTCATCACTTCTGAATAGCCATATCAATGACAAGTTATTTTCCTTGGATTATTTTTGTCCTGACTATAACTTCTAAATGCCAGGATTCCCTAAACCACCACTGTTCAAGTACTGTATTACAAATCCTTTCATTTTTTTTTAAGCCTCTTCAAGTGATAATGAAAGACTAATATCAGTAGTTTTTGATGGACAAAACATACCTATTTTTGATTACACAATTCATTCAGTATCGCTTTGTGAAACTGATTTCTCCAGTGATTACCCATAGTGTTAAATATAAACAAAATTGGACTGTTTTCTAACAAAAAGTTTGAGATCACAGTATCACAGTACAACTTAGGTTGGAAAGGACCTCGAGAATCATCGAGTCCAACCTATCAACGCAGACCCCTCGACTAGACCATGGCACCAAGTGCCACGTCCAATCTCCTCTTGAACCCCTCCAGGGACTGTGACTCAACCACCTCCCTGGGCAGCCCGTTCCAATGACGAATGACTCGCTCGGTGAAGAACTTCCTCCTCACCTCGAGTCTAAACCTCCCCTGGTGCAGCTTGAGACTGTGTCCCCTTGTTCTGGTGCTGGTTGCCTGGGAGAAGAGATCAACCCCTTCCCGGCTACAACCACCTTTCAGGTAGTTGTAGAGGGCAATGAGGTCACCCCTGAGCCTCCTCTTCTCCAGGCTAAACAATCCCAGCTCCCTCAGCCTCTCCTCATAGGGCTTGTGTTCAAGGCCTCTCCCCAGCCTTGTTGCCCTTCTCTGGACACGCTCAAGTGTTTTGATGTCCTTTTTAAACTGAGGGGCCCAGAACTGGACACAGGACTCAAGGTGTGGCCTAACCAAAGCAGAGTCCAGGGGCACAATGACTTCCCTGCTCCTGCAATGCTCCTCTTTCCTATTATTACAAAGGTGATGCACTTTAAGGCCTGTCAGACATCATGTGCTTACTGTATTTTTGCTGCATGAGCTATAAATATAAAAATTAATGAGGTCAGATATTTAAAACTGCATCAGGAGGTCTGAGTTTTGGTTTTGCAAGTTTAGGACTGATCATCTTATACGATAATTGGGGAAAAAAAAACCAAAACTCAAGTAACTCAAGTAAACCTAAACTGACAATCGTTCATGAGATTTATTGAACCAATATGCCATGGATAGCTGCTGTATCCTGAAGCGATCCACTGGGAGATATCTCTAGGACTATATTGATTTGCCGTATATGTTTTAGCACCCTGCACAAAGATGTAGGATCTGCCTTTGTATATATTTTTTTAAATGAGATTCTAAAGAATGATCTCTCAGCCAGTATGTGGTTTCCTTTGAAACTAAGCCCTATATGACTGAGTTATTTATAAAGGAACAAAAATAATTTAAAAAGCATCTCTTCACTCATGGTACACAAAATTAAGGAGGCAAATATTTGCTGTGGTGGGGGGAAGAGAAAATGTTTAGTAAATGTTTTGCATAATGCTATAAACTACGTTTCTGCTATACAATTCTATGAAATAAGTCGATATCATATTGAGAAATTATTTTCTTTCAAGTTATATATAATGATTAACATGCTATAAGAAAGAATACTGATCTTTATGAAACTATTTACAACCAGGTCACCTGCTCTTGTGGGGTCAGTCTGGGGAAGTCTCTAGACTCTCTGACATAATGGGAATCAACAATACAAAGAGGGAGTTTTGGTGTGGGGGCCCTGTTACTTGTTGAAGAAGCACTAATAAAGACTACTTGGGGAGCCACAAGATCTAGTATAGAGGAGCTTCTTAGATGAGGTTCCCTTTTAAGGGAGGATCTTCCCCAGTGCTAGGCAAGCCATTTGTCTTCTGAGATCATGCTGTTTGTGGACCCTTGTGTCTGGGCTTTCAGTCCTTAGGATGCAAATTCTTGTATTGGGATGCTGCTTAAACAAGACTTGTGCTAATGAATCTTGGATCTGAATTTGTGGTTTCTGGGTTTTGCCTTAATAGAGATTAAGACCAGTTTGAACTGTCACTAGCTCACATCATTGGGATGCAAGATATGAAGGAGGCACATATTGAACATTTTTAGATGAGTATGAGAGGTAAACTGTCCAGAGCCATTGGCACCTACAGAGGTCCCAAAGATGAGATGGTGCTATTGTTTGTTTGTTTGTTGTTTTGGTTCGGTTTTGGTTTTTTTCTTAAGTATAAATGCAGTTATGTCCTTCTTCATGAATTTAAACCCTTTGGTTTAAATTCAACTCTCTCTTCACTGAGAGAGTTGTTAGCCATTGGAATGGGCTGCCCAGGGAGGTGGTGGAGTCACCATCCCTGGAGGTGTTCAAGAGGGGATTGGACGTGGCAGTTGGTGCCATGGTCTAGTAGTCATGAGGTCTTGGGTGACAGGTTGGACTTGATGATCTTTGAGGTCTTTTCCAACCTTATTGATTCTATTCTATTCTATTCTATTCTATGAATCTATATACAATCTCAGTTAAGGTATATATTGAGATTTTTCCAGAACTGGCATCTGTAAATTATATGTGAGGTTATCACAGAACATGAGGAAGCTTCCTCAGTGTGATGCATGTGCCACTCAGTTTGAGAGCTTGCTTTTGGTTGTTTTCTGAAGGGGAGATTTAAAAAGAACTTTGAAGGTAGTAATAGATATTTATGTATCATTCTTCAGCTTGAAGTGTTAATGTATTAATTTGGAGTGATATCTGTCATCTCTGCATCTCATCAGTAGTAATTTCAAATTCAGTTCTCCATTTTTTTTATCAAAAGCCTCTTTGCCTTGGCAAAGCATCGATAGCACATAACAGTGCTATTTAGTCTATTCAAGCAATTCAATGTGGAAACAAAGAACTCTGACTTTAAAGCAAGAGATGTGTTATAATTTTTATGTTTTCCATTCTTTTTGTTCTCCCATACACTCACCATTATTCTTTTTCAGTCTAAGGGACACTCGCACTCTCTAAAAATCTTTCTCTTCTAAGGGAAACCAAGCTTCCATTCATACTTCAAAGGAATCCTGAAGTTCTGTCTAAAACAGTTCCTGATGCTTTCAACTCTCACTAATGTATTTGTTTCATTTTAGTTTTAAAATATATTTTCCAACAATTGGAATTTGGTTACTGTATAACACTTGCATTCTAAAGAGTGTTAGTAGAACCAAAAGGAGAATAGAAGGCTTGTTATTTAAATTAAGCATACACTGAATGCTCTGATGATGTTTCAGTCTTTGGCAACTCTGTAGATTTCAAAACTTATTGCTTTTTTTTTGCTTTGCTTAGAGAAGGGAGTAAGACTGTTGAAACATGTTTGCAAAATAAGACATGCCTGTTAATCACAGTATCACAGTATAACTAAGGTTGGAAATGACCTCAAGGATCATCGAGTCCAACCTATCAACACAGACCCCATGACTAGACCATGGCACCAAGTGCCACGTCCAATCCCCTCTTGAATGCCTTCAGGAATGGTGACTCCACCACCTCCCTGGGCAGCCCGTTCCAATGACGAACGACTCGCTCGGTGAAGAACTTCCTCCTCACCTCGAGTCTAAACCTCCCCTGGTGCAGCTTGAGACTGTGTCCCCTTGTTCTGGTGCTGGTTGCCTGGGAGAAGAGACCAACCCCTTCCTGGCTACAACCACCTTTCAGGTAGTTGTAGAGGGCAATGAGGTCACCCCTGAGCCTCCTCTTCTCCAGGCTAAACAATCCCAGCTCCCTCAGCCTCTCCTCATAGGGCTGTGTTCAAGGCCTCTCCCCAGCCTTGTTGCCCTTCTCTGGACACACTCAAGTGTTTTGATGTCCTTCTTAAACGGAGGGGCCCAGAACTGGACACAGTACTCAAGGTGCGGCCTAACCAAAGCAGAGTCCAGGGGCACAATGACTTCCCTGCTCCTGCTGGCCACACTATTCCTAATGCAGGCCAGGCTGCCATTGGCCTTATTGGCCACCTGGGCACACTGCTGGCTCATATTCAGGCGGCTGTCGATCAGGAAAGGAACACACAAACAAAAAAAAAAATCTCCACAGTGTTATTTATTTGTCTAGAAGCTATTTTGCTGCAAGTTCATAAGCTGTCTGTTCATTTTATTAATTGTTATTTTATCTGTTGCAAATGCTTCTCATTTATGTTAGTTAAAATGGGGAGGGGGTCATTCACATTGTGAAAAAGAGACTATTTTTTCCTCAAATGGTACTAATTTTATATGAGACTTGGAGAGAATCTGGGATATTTATACTGATTTTTTTTTTTTTTTGTATAAGATGTATAAACTTTCTACCAGAGAAAGATGACATTTTCTTTTTTTTCTTGGATGTAAATGAAAAAAACCATAATGTAGTACTACTTTAAATTATCTTTCCTGAAATGACCAGAAAGTTTGCCCAAAATTTTCAAGGGAAAGCCATATACATTCTTGAATTGTTTTAGTGTTAAAACACTTTGTCGCTTCTAGTGAGATTCAGTTTTATTGAGAGAGCTTTAACATGTAGTAATGGCCCAGTCATATTAATCTGTTTCACTGTAGCATTGCCGTCCAACCAGATTTTTTTCTGGAATGAAAAAGCACTTCCTCAATGGTTTTTGTCAGCTTGTTTAGTTTGGTTTGCTTGACAGAATCTGTGTGCTGAGAGCCCATTAGCAAGCAGGTCCAAGGCACCAAATTAGCATGTGGCTTTGGGCAGTCAGGATCTTCTTTCAGGGTCTAATACAGAAATGTCAGAAGTTGTTAGTGTCTTCTGGCCTTACAGTTGTTAACGGTCAAAAGTGTTCCCTGAAAGCTGGCAGGTAACAATTGCAATCAATAACCAATTATATTGGCTAAGCAAAATATGGTTTATGTACCAGCCAGACCTTAGCAAGTCAAGAAATATGTTTCCATAACTACAAAGTACTGAAAAATGACTGTTTTTTATTGTCTGTCATATATATCAAGTAGTTTTTAGAGAATGGACTTTTAATTATTTTTTTCCTATTCCATGAAAGATATTTCTGAAGCTACTGCAGGACTCAGAGAGGATACCTTGTGTTCCACAAGTGACACACCTGGACCATACAAATGCTGCTGAATCAGCCTGTAAGTAGAAAATTAGGTACCTTCTGAAGTGGCTAGCTTCATAAAGATCACAAATGTGAAGATAAACATGCATGAATTTCCAAAAGTAGAGGAATGAATAAGCAAATGGTGAATACTGCCTGCTACTGTTCGATAGTCATTTTTGTCTATGTGTGTGATGTGATCTGCCTTGAGTGGTAGGTTTTTATGTGTCTTCCGTGATTCACTTCTCTACCAGTTCACAGTCATCTTCCCACCCTTCTACTATATGTGCACATGCACACAAGCATTCTCTTACTGCTTCCTACCAGTCCCTGGTGACTAATTACCCTCTTAGACTGATGCTAAAAATGGATACATATTTCTGTGATATACCACTGATATAAAGTCTGTAAGGTCTTAGGAAGGTGTCTTCATCTCCATCCATGTGCAAATTAAAAAAAAATGGAAGATGATCTGCCCTTTCAAGTGGAATATTATTTCAGGTTATGTATTTGTTTAAAAACAAGTTCCTTCATGCTTTGTGATTTCCTGACCTGCAAGCCTGAGAGAAGTTTTTTCAGTAACATTTCTGATACCTTAGGAAATCTATTCTCTTTGAAAACTCTTCTGAGAAGTCATTAATGTGATACCTTGCAAAATACAAGGTTCAGGTTCTCTAATGACAGTGCCACCAAGCTTATATTTTCTCATTTTCCCCAGAATTCTCACACTTCTATACTTCCATGTTTCTTTCTATTTGATGATTTATATTTTGATTATAGTTTCTGTAGAACACAACCACGGATACGTCCTGACTGTGACTGAGGACCTTCACTGTTACAGTAAATGGATTAATAATTTTGAACCAAGCTTTCTTAAGATAAATTCCATTTGATCTGAGTAATCAGTGCCAAGAACAGTGGTCTAAGATGAGACCTTTTCTAACAAAATGCAAGCTTGATTTGATGACTTTTTCCACATGATCTTTTTTTTTGGAACTATATAGATCCCCGTTGAATCATTGAATGTGTAATTATAATACCAACACCCTCTCACTAGGCAAATAAAATGTCCACTACAGTGAGTGGTGAGAACAAGACTTCCATGTAAAGTACAGCTTTGTTGTGTATTTCTTCAAGGCTCAGCTAAGACATCCAAACCAATTTCGAATCATAGAAGTGTTTTGATTAGAAAAGACATCTAACATCATCAGGTCCAACCACTGACCTAACACCACAGTGGCTATTAAACCATGTCCCAGAGTGCCATGTCTGCATGGTTCTTGAACACCTTGAGGGATGGTGACTCTACCACCTCCCTGGGTAATTTATTCCAATGCCTGACCACTATCTCCATAATGAAATTTTTCATAATATCCAACCTAAATCTCCCTGGAACAATTTCAGGCCATTTAATCTCATCCTATTACCTAATACAAGAGAGAAGAGACCAACTTCCACCTCACTACAACCTCTTTTAAGTCCTCCTCTTCTCCAGAGTAAACAATCCCAATTCACTCAGCCATTCTTCTTAACACTTGTTCTCTAGACCCTTCACCAGCTTTGTTGCCCTTCTCTGGACATGTTCTAGCAACTCAATGTCTGTCTTGTAGTGAGGGGCCCAAAAGTGGACACAGCATTTGAAGTGTGGCCTCACCAGCACCATGTACAGGGGCATGATCATTTCCCTGTTCCTGCAGATCACACTATTCCTGATCCAAGTCAGAATGTTGCTAGCCTTCTTGTCCACCCGAGCACATTTTTGGCTCATGTTCAGATGGCTATCAACCAGGTATTTTTCTGCTAGGCAATTTTCCAGCCACTCTGCCTGAAGCCTGTAGCAGTGCATGGGGTTGGTGTGACCCTTGTGCATAATATGGCACTTGGCTTTGTTAAAGCTTATACAATTGACTTGTCCAGGTCTCTTTGCAGAGCCTTTCTATCTTCAAGCAGATCAACACTCTCAGCCAATTTAGTGTCATCTTCAAACTTACTGAAGGTGCTCTCAATTCTCTCATTCAGAAATTTGATATAGATATTAAAGAGAAGAAAAAAAAAATCCTGTCTGCTCTACATTGAAGTTTTGTTAAAATTTACGGTTCTTAAAGTAATGCAAGGAGAGTATACTGTTCCTAACAACTTGGTATCTTTTACCATCTGTATTCCAAAACACATAACTTGGCATTTGTTCATGTTATTAATAAAGAATCTAGTAATCATAGCCTCTGTATTTTCAGTCTGACAAATTATAGAAAGAAAATGTCAGAGTAATGCCATTCCTTTGGGGATGCGAGTACTGGAAAATTATCATTCATTGCAGGTGACTGTCATTCATCATTAAGGACACTTGAGAAGTATAGGCAAAAGGGATCTAGAAAATGGTCATGAAAGGTATCCATCATTGTCAAAGATAACTAGAATATTCTATGGGCAATAGCTTGACCTGTATAATTTTGCCTTTGAAAGCAGATTCAAAGGCAGTCAAACTTTCTGTTGTCAAAGCAGTCAAATGAATTTTCAAGACCCCTAGAGCAAACATCTGGGTTATTGAGAAGATCACAAGATGCTGCAGTTTGATTTGTAAAAGAATTTGGACTTGAGAGCTGCTTTGACAAATCACGGATCTGAGCATAAGCAGGGCTATTTGCTATCCTTTACTAGTACTGAGCCCTTGAAGGTTAGGATTGTGTAGAAGCCAAAATGGTGTCTCTTGTCTCGCAAACCAGAAGGTGTAGTGGGCGGTGTGCGTGTCCTTTCTTAAATGAAACTGCAGAAAATTGGTACATGATTTAGGCTGGTGACCAATTGCAAAAACAGACAAGAGACATTACCTCCTCAAAATATGTCAATATCTCACTGAAGCTGGAGCTTTAATAATTTCTGGTTATATTTTACAATGTCTTATTCTAAAGTCTGGCTGGAATAGAGCTTATTTCCTTCTAAGCAGCCCTTATGGTGCTGTGCTTTGAATTTGTGACTAAAACAATGTTGATTACATACCAGTGTTTTGGCTATTGCTGAGCAGTGTCAAAGCTTTCTTTTTTTCCCACCCTACCCCCACTTGTTGTGTTGAGGGTGAGCAAGAATCTGGGAAAGACCATGACCTAGACAACTGAGCCAAATCGACCAGTGTTATTCAATGCCATATAGTGTCATGCTCAGCAGTAAAAACTGGGCTTTTTTTAGATCCTGGTAGAGGAGGAGGAGTGTGATTGAAGAACTCTGTGCTGCTTAGCTGATGGCCATGGTCAAAAAGTTACAATAATGAAAATTAAACTCAGAATAATTTGACCCTTTCTAAATGCAAATATTAGAGGCAAGTAGCATCCTATTAATGAAATTAATGTAATAATTGTAACAATTGTCACATTGGTAATTGTATAGATATAAAACATCCAGTATATAGTTTGTGATCATCTGTTATCTGAAGAGCAAGTGAGAGTTAAACACCAATGATGAGTTTCTTGGTGTAAGACTATTGTGGCTTTTGCTACACCTATACTAATACTTTTTTTCCTAGCTTACACAGTGAAATCCTTCTTTGCTTATGCTCTTTCTGTTGCCTGGGAGTAGGAGTTTTCCAAAGATAGCATTTACTTCTCATGTTCAAGACAAACTGATTATTTTCCTCATAATATGGGGCCTATGTGTTGGAGGAAATTTTGATTCAGGTGATTAATACTGAGTCACACATACAGCTTCAGAAAACATGAAGTTTTAGTAGCTAGTGTTTAAGGTTTATATACAAAGTAAATTCCTATGGTTTCTTGCCTTGCTTTAGCTTACAGGTGGAGTATATATTTTATTTTATTTTTTCCAAGTGTGCCTGTATATGCATCTGATTATATATTTTTACAGATGAAGGTAGTGCATGCACACACATTCATAAATATGTTTTAAACCATACCGTCCCTTTGTTAGTGCTGTTGCACCGGCAAATACAGATACTTTAACTTCAGTTGTGCAAATAATTTCTAGTACACATTGCTTAGGGATGAACCTTTGTGAAGTCTCCACATTTTGCTTCATGTTGGTCTCTTCTCCCAGGCAGCCAGTACCAGAACAAGAGGACACAGTCTCAGGCTGCGCCAGGGAAGGTTTAGATTGGATGTTAGGAAGAAGTTCTATACAGAGAGAGTGATTGCCCATTGGAATGGGCTGCCCAAGGAGGTGGTGGAGTCGCGGTCATTGGAGGTGTTCAGGAGAAGACTTGCTGGGGTGCTTGGTGCCATGGGTTAGCTGTTTGAGTGGGTTGGATTGGTTGATGGGTTGGACGCGATGATCTTGAAGGTCTCTTCCAACCTGGTTTATTCTATGTAATTCTATGTAAATATCACACAAACATGTGGTGGAATCACCATCACTGGAGGTGTTCAGGAGGAGACTTGGCAGGGTGCTTGGTTGCATGGGTTAGTTGATTAGGTGGTGTTGGATGATAGGTTGGATGCGATGATCTTGAAGGTCTCTTCCAACCTGGTTTATTCTATGTAATTCTATGTAAATATCACACAAACATGTGGTGGAATCGCCATCACTGGAGGTGTTCAGGAGGAGACTTGGCAGGGTGCTTGGTTGCATGGGTTAGTTGATTAGGTGGTGTTGGATGATAGGTTGGACACGATGATCTTGAAGGTCTCTTCCAACCTGGTTTATTCTATGTAATTCTATGTAAATATCACACAAACATGTGGTGGAATCACCATCACTGGAGGTGTTCAGGAGGAGACTTGACAGGGTGCTTGGTTGCATGGGTTAGTTGATTAGGTGGTGTTGGATGATAGGTTGGATGCGATGATCTTGAAGGTCTCTTCCAACCTGGTTTATTCTATTCTATTCAAACGTGGAAGATGTGGCACACATCTTTGTTGTGCTAGTAAGGCTGTATCTGAGGTTGATATTTGCACATGAAACTAGATTTTCATATATGCACTACCTTCCTAAAGGTATCTCTTTTGGTGAAATTGTTGTTTCTGCCACTAAAATGATTCTGCAACAAATCCCATTACCAATACAAATGACATTAGCAATAGGTACACATCTGTTTTCTTGACCATATCAATATCTTGCAGGACTACAAGGTTTTTGTTTCTCAAAGCTAACAAGAAACTGTCTTATGAGTTACAAGGGACAACATCCAAAATAGATTCAGTATAAAAGGCAGTATGCTAAGCAAGAAGCACTTAGGACTGCACTTCTTTTTGCCAATTGTTGGTGCAGTGCAATAAACTTATATGTCACAAGGTGACACCTTGGTAAGATTCATATATTACACTGTTAACAGTTAATTCCTTGTTTAAAATATATGAGTGGGACTTTATGATATGTAGACCTGGTGTTGATCTTTTGAATAGGTGAAACTATTAATCTACATAATTTTTTCTCTTTCTGTGTCTTGATTTGTTTTGCAATTTATCTAGGTTGCCCTATTCATTGAAGGCATTAGAAACAAAAAAAAAAATGGAACAGTTGGTTCTGTTAATCAAGATCTCATGGCAATTTAATGCCCCTATTTATGAGATTCCAGAAAGCCTGAGGAAAGAGATTATTCATCAAACACATTTTTCAGTTGCTTACTGTAGCTGTGGGTCTGAATAAAACATGCCTTGTGAAATACTCAGTCAGCTCTCAGTTTTTAATTGTTACCCTGCACAAACTCTGATATGATTTTATTGTTAATAGAATAATTCCAGCAGAGGTAGTGTCTAAATTATTCTTTATTATGCAAGTTGCAATATTTTAGATCAAGTACTTTGTTCATATAAAGCAAATACTTGCAAAAAATTGTAAAAGTTTTAAGTGGGTAAGAATGACCTTCTTTATCAGAATGAAAACTTTGCCCTGCTAAAGGGGTTTACTCCATTTGTGGTCTGAGATTTCTCTGAGCAATTCCTGGAGGCTTGTTCCAGTGTGCTTTATATAGTGTCTCCAAAGGCTGCTCACTGGAAATTGAGTATCTGTACCAGAAAAGTCATCTACAGTGCAGAACTAGACACCTACAATTTAAAAGTCCCCTTTCTGGGAAGCAAGTTGCCACTGGGAAGTATTTCAGGACAACTGGTTTGAATACATAGTTCCATCAACCCTCACTATATTTAATCTGTCTAGTTTCACAATGCTAAGCTATTTAGCATTAAGTCTTACACTCTGTTAAATGCTGTGGTAGAGAGGACATTCAGATTATATTGCTGTCCTGCTCTTTCATCAAATTTTCACCAAACACAGCAAAAGTACTCTGGGTTTTAACCCTAATGTCTAGGTGGGATTCAATGTTGAAATGTCTACAGGTTAAATTATCATACAGAATTGTAAGGGTTAGAAGAGACCTCAGGGATTGTCTAGTTCTAACCCCCCTGCCATGGGCACAGACACTTTCGACTAGATAAAGTCGCCCAGGGCCACATCCAGCCTGGCCTTAAAAACTTCCAGGGGTGGGGCTTCCACCACCTCTGTAAGTAACCTGTTCCCATGTCTCACCACCCTTACAGTGAAGAACTTCTCAACATCTAATCTAAACCTACCCTCCTCTAGCTTGGATTAGTTCCCCCCAGTCCTATCACTGCCTGACAACCTAAAAAGTCCCTTACCAGCTTTCTTGTCGGCCTCCGTCAGATACTGGAAGGCCACAATAAGGTCTCCTTGGAGCCTTCTCTTCTCCAAACTGAACAACCCCAACTCTTTCAGCCTGTCCTTATAGGAGAGGTTCTCCAACCCTCTGATCATTCTCGTGGCTCTTCTCTGTAAGTGCTCCATTATGTCCATCTCTTTCTTGCAATACGGGTTCCAGAACTGGACAGAGTACTCCAGGTGGGGTCTCACCAGAGTGGTGGAGAGGGGATGAATCACCTCTCTTGACCTGCTGGCCACACTTCTCTTGATGCAGGCCAGAATTGCTTGGTTCTGCTGGTCAGGTGGCCTGTAACAGACCCCTACCGTAATATCACCTTCCCCTGTCTTCCCTTTAATCTTCACCCATAGGCTCTCAACCAGATCATCATCTTACTCCAGGTGGAGCTCCAGTGGTCAGAGCTGGTCACTGATAGAGAGCAACACCTCCTCCCCTCCTCCCCTGCCTGTCCTTCCTAAAGAGCTCATACCCATCTATCCCTACATTCCAATCATGGAAATCATCCCACCAAGTTTCAGTAACAGCCACTATACCATGGCATTCCAGCAGCACAGTGGCCCTAATTCATTCTGTTTATTGCCCAAGCCGTGCAGCTGTGTGCGTCTGCAGGGAGATACTTCTGCTGGGCTGGCCATGTCACCCTCTTAGGTGAATCCTCCTTCATTCCCTTGGGGTGTCTTGGTTCCAGTGAGTTGAGTTTGAATAGCTTTCTGAGCATTTATTTACACTTCTACAAAGACAAGGAATTGATCTCAAAAAGCGTGCTGCTTATTATAATAGGAGTATATTCTAGTGTAGCAGATGCATCTGATGGATGTTTGCCCGTGCATGTACAAATGTATTCTTTCTCTCTGCCAAATCTGATAGATGGATAGGTGGATGAAAGAATGAAATCAGCTGGTATATTTTCCTGGCAATTCTGACAGACTTTGTTCCTCTCTGCTTTTGTGCTTTTAAAGAATGCAGATAAATCATGTAAATAGGCTTCCATTTTGTAGCCGTCATTCTATGACTTTTTTCCAACTATTCTTCCTCTTGTTCTCTCCTCCATGTGGCAATTCATTGCAGGCACATCCCTGCAGGGTAGATAGCAGTACAATAAAAGCAGATCTGTTTGGAAAATTATCTCCTAGAAATTGAAACGAACATATTTGTTAACGTTGCAAATCAATCATGCAGAAACTCAGAATGAGAGAATTAGGGCTCCTGAAACTGCAGCAGTTTTCCTTTTTGGGGCATGACAGGATTGTATCCACTTGTCTATATATATTTGTCTGTCATTTGTTTCTGAAGAATACAAACATCTCATGCTGAAGGTGTTTTGGACACAGCAGAGTTTGTCACACAAACATAAAAGCTGAAAAATACTTAGTGCTTAATTCCAACTTCTTTTTAAAGTGTGTTTTAGGCTGACAGCAACCCCAAGTGGAATAAAGAGAAGAAATATAAATCAAGGGAAAGCTGCAGGGAACATGGAACTGTAACAACAGAGATTGTATTAGGTAATTAGGAATTACGGGAACAGTGCATTCAGTAATGCATCCTTCTCTTCCGTCAGGACCAGACTAATTTGGACGGCCATTCATCACATCAAATTGACACTCAGTGAAACCAGTCAGGAAATGCTATCTGTAATTCAGTATTAGTCATATATGAATTCAAGAGACTGGCTTACCTTCTTTGTATTTTTTATGGCCATTACAAATGCCTAAATGAATACTTCATATGATAGAAGTATAAATAGTTGTGGATGTCTGTAAAGGAAAGAAAAATTGCCATCTAATTTTTCAGTTTTTATCCATTTTGTGTAATTGCTAAGGAATGTTTGGCTTGGATTCAGTGAGACTCACCTATTTGTATAACACAGGTACATTCTAACTGAAAAAAATTCAAGTTCTTGAGATTAAAACGTGGTACTCATAATGTGGATGAGGCTATGCTAGGTCTGAAAAGAATGAGTAAACACCTTGCACTGAAGTCTTTTACTAAAAATCTTCTGCCTGTTTTGTAAACCTTTGTGGCATCATACTCTGATACTGGTCTGCTGTAGGATGTAATTTTAGATGGACTCTGTTTAAATTCACCTAGTAATCTGTACAAAAGCTGAAGAGGTTCAGGGGTCAGGAATCAGTCTTTCTGGGGTAGTCATTTGCTGCATAGATGCTTGCATTTTTGAAGCTGTGATTTCATATTTTCACCTCTAATTGCTTAGTCTGTGTAAGCAAAGACAATATATTCGTTTAATGAGCTGCCAAGAATCTGGATAATGTGTTCTATTCAGTTTATTATTGGTAACTATAATGTATTCTATTCAACTGGTTATTCAGTACCCCATAATTAGTCTTGCTTTTAATTATTTCTCAGTTTACTAGCCAGCCACCACAACAGCTATCTCTTGGAAGGCAGAGTTAAGATATATTAGTGTGCAAGAGCAGTGGAGTGTTTTAGATTAGTGCTTAAAGTGCTCTTGCCAGTCATATTTCATGTGAAACTGTGTCTGGAAAAGTCCAAATTTTAACCATTCTTCAAGGTTCTTCCAACAGCAACTACCACAAAACAAAAAAGAGCACAGCTAATTTATTTGTTGACAAATAAACAACTTGTGAGTTGCACTATACATTTTTCAAATTATGTCATATTACACTTTAATAAACTAAAAAGAATGGAAAGGAAGGGGACAAAACCCTGCTATAATTTTGTTTCTTCCTGTTTCTCTAGTGGATACAGGCAATATTGTGATCAAGAGCGCAGGATCTAGTTGAAGGCCTATTGCTAGTGGCATTCCGCAGGATTCAGTATTGTTCAGTATGTTCATCAATGATGTGGATGAAAGGACAGAGTGTGCTCTCAGCAGGTTTGCTGATGATACAAAATTGGGAGGATTGGCTGACACACCAGAAGGCTGTGCGGCCATTCTTCAGCGAGACCTTCATATGCTGGAGAGTTGGGCAGAGGTGAACTTCACAATGTTCAACAAAGAAAGTGTAGAATCCTGCACTTGAGAAAGAATAAACCTCTGCACCAGTACAGGTTAGGGGTGCACTCCCAGGACATGGGAGTGCTGGTGGACAAGTTCATCATAAGCCAGTGATGTGCCCTCATGGCCAAGAAGAGCAACAATATCTTGGGGTGCATTAAGAACAGTGTGGCCAGCAGGTCAAGGGAGGTTCTACTCTCTCTCTATTCTGCCCTGGTGAAGCCCCACCTAGAGTATCATGTCCAGTTCTGGGCTCCCCAGTTCAAGAGTAACAGGGAACTACTGGAGAGAGTCCAACAGAAAGCCACAAAGATGACTAGGGGACTGGAGAATCTCTCTAATGAGAGGCTGAGAGATCTGGGGTTCTTTAGCCTGGAGAAAAGGCTGAGAAAGGGTTCTTATCACTGCTTGTAAATATCTAGAAGGCATGTTTTGAAAGGATAGGGATGAACTCTTTTCATTGGTTCCCACTTACAGGAAAAGGGGCAATGGGCATAGACTAAAATGCAGGAATTTTCACTTGAACTTCTTTGAGGATGATGGAACAAGGAACAGGCTGCCTAGAGAGGTTATAGAATATCCTCCTCTGGAGATTTTTTGCCTATGAATGATTTTTTGGGTACCCATTTCTCTGGCAATTGCAAAAACAAAAAGAGGTTACTTCACAAGTTTGCTGGTAGATTTTCTAGGGACAGTTTTGTGGACTATGGGATTTAGGTAGTGGGCTTTTTGGCCAAGAACATTTGGCATATTTTCTCTGGTTATGTTGGCTCTTTCTTGATTTTCCAGTAGGAATTAGTTATATACTTCATGTTGTTCTTTCAGTGGTCTTCTGTGTTGACATGTTGAATCTTTAACATTAAGCACATCTTGGATAAAGGAATTAAGTTCTCTGATCAGTCAGTTGTCTGGCTTGAAGAAAAGGGCTTAGGAGTTGTGAAAGGGATTTTCAATGAAGTTGTGGAGTGGTAGACACCGATGCTTTGACTTTGAAATTTGTTGATTTTACTGATGAAATCTACAGTGGTTAAAATCTCTATTATTCCATCCCAAAGTTCTTCAGGACCATGGACAATTCCATTCTGGAATGTGCAGTCCAGAATGTAAAGCTGAATTTTTAATTAGAACAATATTTTCCCTTAAAAAAAAAAGTCACTTAATGTGATTAAGTGATATATATAGAAGAGGGAGGAGGAACTATAAGCTTTACTGAAACGTTGCTTTTCTGGACAGGACATTCTTAAGATGGAAAAACATGAACTAACTTTTTAGCAGAAATATTCACAATCCTTAAATTCTTTCCTAGCACTTTTTATTTTATCTTATGAAATTCCCCCCAAAATATAATATTTTTTTAATAGAGATGCATCATGATCCCACTACATATAAACAAGAATTGATCATTGTATGAGGCATTCCCTTTATATCTCATGCTGTCAAAATGCCTTTTGTTTAAATACCCTTAAAATCCTCCTGGAAGCAAAATCAATATTTTATTTATTATTATAACAAGCATGCAAATAGGTAAGAAGATGAAGGGCATGTTTATACCTTCTAATGGAACACTGCACATATTGGCAGGCTAGCATGGACTGTATGCCAGTATGGCATATGAAATGCAGAACAATGTCGGATGACTAGCTCGGCCTAGAACTTCTTTCTGGCTTAGGAATTCTGATAAGCTAATAAATATATGCAGCTTCCAAATGCAATCAGCTTCATGTGAGCTAGTTAACTGTTTTGCCAGAGCATTTCAATTCCAGGATTGTCTTTCCAAAAGCTGGACCTCTTCTAAATGGCTTGTCCAAATGCCAAAATGACAGAAGCAGAATTGAAAATGCCTCCTCCTGGCTGTGAATGCAGCCATTGCATAGTGCATTTTTCCTTCCTTTATCGTGCTATGAAAAATAGAATCACATTATTTTCTGGAATTGCAAAAAAGGGGAGAGAAACACTGTCTAAGACCCAGTTAGAGATTCTTAAAGTGTTTGGTTCTACTCTTAGTTCTAGAGCAGTGTATAGGTAAGGATTTTCAAAATCTTTGTTCCCGAATAGAATAAACCAGGTTGGAAGAGACCTTCAAGATCATCGCGTACAACCTATCATCCAACGCCACCTAATCAACTAACCCATGGCACCAAGTGCCCCATCAAGTCTCCTAAACACCTCCAGTGATGGCGACTCCACCACCTCCCGGGCAGTCCATTCCAATGGGCAATCACTCTCTCTGTGTAAAACTTCCTCCTGACCTCCAGTCTGAACCTCCCCTGGCACAGCCTGAGACTGTGTCCTCTTGTTCTGGTACTGGCTGCCTGGGAGAAGAGACCAACCTCTGCCTGTTTCCAACCCCCCTTCAGGTAGTTGTAGAGAGCAATAAGGTCACCCCTGAGTCTTCTCCTCTCCAGGCTAAGCAGCCCCAGTTCCCTCAGTCTGTCCTCATAGGGCTTGTGTTCCACGCCCCTCACCAAGTTCGTTGCCCTTCTCTGGACTCGTTCCAGCAAGTCAACCTCCTTCCTAAACTGAGGGGCCCAGAACTGGACACAGGACTCGAGGTGTGGCCTAACCAGTGCAGTGTACAGGGGCAGAATGACCTCCCTTCTCCTGCTGGCCACACTGTTCTTAATGCAGGCCAGGATGCCATTGGCCCTCCTGGCCACCTGGGCACACTGCAGGCTCATGTTCATCCTACCATCAACCAGCACCCCCAGGTCCCTCTCTGTCTGGCTGCTCTCCAGCCACTCTGACCCCAGCCTGTAGCACTGCATGGGGTTGGATTTTTTTGCTTTGTTTCCCTGTACCTGATATTAACTCTATGAATTTGAAAGTGGCAAGAAAATCTTTTCCATATTGCAAGGAAGAGTCTAGATGAATTGGGAAGTACAGCTTCATTGTGAACATAATTGCACTTCTTGCAGATAACTGAAATAGTAAGTCAAGCAAGACAGCTTG
Organism: Melanerpes formicivorus; assembly: GCF_026170545.1. NCBI lineage: Eukaryota > Metazoa > Chordata > Aves > Piciformes > Picidae > Melanerpes > Melanerpes formicivorus. Next base: position 18,462,482 of record NW_027142367.1, on the reverse strand, counting down.
TAACAGTGGAGTCAGATTTTTAATTTTATGATCTAAATTATTAATAATCATTTTCCATAAGTTTTCTGCATAAAAAATTACTTCATATCCGAGCAATCAGCTGGTCTTGTCAAATATGAGTGGTAATCAGAAACTGTTTTCCCATAAATGTGTACTTATATTATGCCTTCTGACATACACACCAAATGTAGGTGGTGAATTACTTACAAGCTTTATAAAACAAAACTTAATTTTGTAGATTCTAGTTAGAATAAAACTAAAGTAAACCATGCCTGTAGGATTAAAACACATGAAGAATGGAGTGGCAAGGAGCAGTGTTTATTGTTTGCAGATTTTGTTTGTTTGCTTTTTAATTTATTTATCTTTTTAATTTAATACCTTGGGAATCTTGAAAGCCAAATTTTGTCAGTTATGGAAAGCCAAATGAAGGCTACTATTGACAGTGTGACTGAAGTCAGACACCCTGGGGGTGTTTAAGAGCGGGCTGGATGAGGCTCTGTCCAGCCTGATGTAGTGTGGGGTGTCCCTGCCCATGGCAGGGGGGTTGGAACTAGATGATCCTTGAGGTCCCTTCCAACCCTGAATGAAACTATGAAAATGCTGTGGTACCTAAAGAAGAGTAGAAAATCAGCACAAGAATGAATAATGCTATTGTATAAATCAATAGTGTTTCCACATCTGATAGCTCTCTCTTGAGACTGATATGGTGGTAATAGAAGCAGACTTAATTAGGACTATAAATATTTTTGTAAGAGGAGACTGAATGCTTGAATTTATTTATGCTGAAGGTAAATTGGAAACTTCTATAACCTGCCTTCTAAAACAGGATTTTAGAGGGCAACCATTACCATCAAACAGAAAAATTCAAAACAGGGAAACATTTGGATTTTCCCTGCAATTAAAAGGCAGAAATTTAAGGTGATGCAGAAATACATTTGACATCTTTCTCAATGTGAATTAAAATAAAAACACAACAAAAAAATTGAGGTTTTAGAAAATATCATTTTAGAAAGAAGTGTGAGGCAAACATATACTTTTCCTATAATGGTTTATTGCATATTCTTGTGATGTATCTTGGCTGGCCAACATTCAAATATTGAGTAAGAGTCAGGACATTGGGCAAAATGGACAATTATTCTTATTCAAGGTGATGGTTTATCTTCAAATTGCCATCTCAAATAATGTGTTCGAATTTCTCTCTGCTTCATTTGTCAAGAAAAAAGGAATGAATGGCAGGTTTGATTTCCCTTTCTGCCTCCCAAAAGTAGCCAAATATTTTGCAGCATTTTTCAGTCATATTTCGTGCTTATAATGTATGAACAGGTCGAAGACAATGAAAAATATCTCACAGAATCACAGAACGCTGGGTTGGTAGGGACCCCAAGTATCATGTAGTACAACCTTCCTAGTTAATAGCATAGTTTCATAATTTCATTCAGGGTTGGAAGGGACCACACAGATCATCTAGTTCCAACCCCCCTGCCATGGGCAGGGACACCCCACACTAGATCAGGCTGGACAGAGCCTCATCCAGCCTGCTCTTAAACACCCCCAGGGACGGGGCCTCGACCACCTCCCTGGACAACCCATTCCAGGGTCTCACCACTCTCATGGTGAAGAACCTCCTCCTCACATCTAGCCTGAATCTCCCCACCTCCAGCTTCATTCCATTCCCCCTAGTCCTATCACTACCTGAGATCCTGAGAAGTCCTTCCCCAGCCTTCCTGTAGGCCCCCTTCAGATACTGGAAGGCCACAATGAGGTCACCTCGGAGCCTTCTCTTCTGCGTACTGAACAACCCCAACTCCTTCAGTCTGTCCTCATAGGAGAGGTGCTCCAGCCCTCTGATCATCCTCGTGGCCCTTCTCTGGACACGTTCCAGCACCTCCACATCCCTCTTGTAATAGGGGCTCCAGAACTGGACACAGTACTCCAGGTGGGGTCTCCCCAGAGCTGAGTAGAGGGGGAGGATCACCTCCCTCGACCTGCTGGCCACACTTCTCCTGATGCAGCCCAGGATCTGATTGGCCTTGCGGGCTGCAAGTGCACATTGAGAGCTCATGTTGAGCTTTTTGTCCACCAGCACCCCGAAGTCTCTCTCCTCAGGGCTACTTTCCAGCCAGTCACTGCTCAGCCTGTATTTGTGCCTGGGATTGCCTCGACCCAGATGCAGGACCCTGCACTTGCTCTTATTGAACTTCATGAGGTTGGCTTGTGCCCACCTCTCCAGCCTGTCAAGGTCCCTCTGGATGGCCTCCCTTCCCTCCAGCCTGTCTGCTGCACCACGCAGCTTGGTGTCATCAGCAAACTTGCTGAGGGTGCACTCAATGCCACTGTCCATGTCCCCCACAAAGATGTTGAATAAGACAGGTCCCAGGACTGATCCCTGAGGGACTCCGCTTGTCCCTGGCCTCCACTGGGACATGGAGCCATTGACAGCCACTTTGGGTGTGGCCATCAAGCCAGTTCCTTATCCATCTAGTGGTCCACCCATCAAACCCATGTGTCACCAGCCTGGAGACCAGGATGTGGTGCAGGACAGTGTCGAAGGCTTTGCTCAGGTCCAGGTAAACGACATCAGTTGCTCGCCCCTCATCTATTAATTTTGTCACCTGCTCATAGAAGGCAACCAGGTTGGAATAGAAGGCAACCAGGTTGGAATAGAAGGCAACCAGGTTGGATAGAAGGCAACCAGGTTGCCATAGTTTAAATGAGATGGCCCTCATTCTTGTGTTTTATGACTTTGATAAATGAGGGATATCATTCAGTTGTTGAGTTAAATTAATAAATATTAGCATTATTTTTTTTTCCTTCAGAAGTAAAACCAAAACTAATTACTTAGAGTTCATTGGTATCTAATAGAATCAGACAATATTAAGGTTGGAACAGTAGGTCAAGAGAGTCAAGTAAGAGCCGGTTACTCAATTCCTCAGTTGTCCAGTCTGGTCCTTAGTTTTGATTGTCAACCACAGAGTGAACTTTTTCCACTGATATATTAAGTCAGAATTGTCATGTGTTCCATCTGGTACAAGTTGCTTTTTGTCCTTTCCTCGAGCGAAAATATTTGCTTCCTGTTGGCACTGTGGTACCTGGGTGCCTCCCAGAGAACTGCTCCTGATGCAGGAGGTTCTTTTTGTCAACAGTGACTGACCTTCAGGTACTTCCAATACAGATCCCCTCCAGGTGCAGCTGTGCACATATATGTGTGTTGACAAGTACTGTTAGCCAGCATTTGTCTCATAATTGCTTCTGAAGGACAGCCTGAGGAACCAGGTGCTCCTCATTTGGACCCAGTACTGGCTGCTCACAGCCCCTGTGTAGAACCTGGCAGTCTAGCCAGGGGTCCTTGTAGTTCTCTTCACTCTATTTGCTCTAAAGATACTGTGGGAGACATGTCACAGGCTTTGTTAATCAAAGTAAATGGCATCCTCTGCTTTTCCTTCAGTCACTAAACCTAACCTGTACTGGCAACCTCTTGGGTGGCACAGTTCAACTTCATCAAGTCCATATTCTGGGTATTATTCTGGCAGATTTGGTCTGTAACTTCCCCAGGAACTAAGGAAGATTAGTCTGTATTTACCAAGGTCCTCCTTTCGGCTCTTTTTGAGGGTGGATGTGATGTTTATCTTTTTCCAAAAGTCTTAGCCTTGAGAAGTCCACATGAGATATTCTGCGTCACCATGAAGCCTTATGTCACCTGACTTCCTCCTCCTGTGTAGGCCCAAACCCTAAATGCCACAATATGCCACAGTGCATCTACTTGCATTTTAATGTCAAAATATGCATAATTTTTGATATAAGAAATAATAACTGTATAATTTACAGTCCAGTTGCTGTAGAGGCCAGAATTTGAGCTCTTTTGCCCAGTGACCACTACTCTAGTCATAAGTTCAGCTTTTTTTTCTGATTATTTCCCCCCATCCCTCATGGGTTGGGTTGGAAGGGACCTCCAAGGGTCATATAGTCCAACTCCCCTGCAGGGAGCAGGGACATCTGCCATTAGATTTTTCCCACAGCTCTCTCTTCTGGGATTAAAGTTCTAGTAAACTGAAAAATCCCAACCCTGAAAACCCCTGCGCTAAGTGATGGACAATTAATTTGAAGTTACTTGAAAGCTCCCATACAAATAATTGTTAATATGTAGCATGGAAATGCTGTGTAAAGTGGTACCAATACATAGAAGAGAAAGTAGCAAGAGACAAATCACAAGGGATCATGAAATATGGTATGTTTTTGAGCTCTAGGATAGGAAGGCTATTCTGTTGTGCTTCAGTGCCTGGTAAATTTACTATCACAGACACTGCTATGCTATAAGGAAGAAAAGAGTACATTGTTTGGCAAGGCCACAAGTCAAAGAAGCTGGTAATAGCCTGCATGTATCTGGAAGGCATCAGGATTGAAAATGGAGGCAGTGTCATTGGTGTGATTCAGAAGCAACTAACAAAACCCAAAGAGTAACATTAAGAATAGCAAAAAAATAAAATGACATTAAGGGTCAGTCTGTCAAGAAAACGTCCAACTGGTGAGATGTTAAAAAGCTGTGGACATACTCCCATGGGAATTGGAGACAGCCCATGAACTACCGTGTGGTGGTTTAAGCCTTAATTGGAGTTTAATCTACCAAAAAATAATCTGGAGTTGGTTTGGAAGTAGGAGAAATAAATTTTTTAACAACATATATATATATATAGCAATAATGTGTATGTGGATTTCAGTCCTTTAGGGAGGCATGGATGTGGCAGGGAGATCAGGCCCGGCCACATGGCAGAACCAGGAGGCCAGCAGCAGCTGTGGGTCCTTTCCAACACGCAAGGCAGGAGCGAAGAGAAAAGACTCCTGAAAGAGCCTCCCCTTTATACTCTTTCTGCACAGGAAGGGGGAGTGAAACAGATCAACTTAGATCCAGGGAACCCCTCCTCCTAGGAGGGAGAAACCACGTCCACCTGGATCAGATTTCTTTTGTCCCCTGGGGGGAAGCAGGGCTCTGGTACCCTGACCCCAGGATGGGTGCAATCCAGCACATACAATTATGAAACTGCATTTACTAGCACATTAGAAAATTTTGTTTTGTTTTGTTTTGTTTTGTGTTGTTTTGCTTAGATATCTCACTTACAGGAGCCTCAAGTGTGCGTGGAGCCTATCTTGTTCTTGCACAGATTGTTGCCGTTCTGATGAAGAGATTTCACCACACTAGGCGAGACTGGAGAGGAAGTCTGTCAAATGTACTTCTGCCTGTCCTCTTTGTTGCTCTGGCGATGGCCTTGTTTAGTGTGAAGCCGCTGGCTGTTGAATATCCTTCTCTCAAGCTGACACCAAGACTTTATGACAACACAGAATCCTTCTTTAGGTAAAGGACTCATCCATCATTATCCAATATCCAGGCTTCTGGGACCTTTACCCTTGAAGACTATTTGTATTCTAGGAAGAAAAATAGGTGACTTTTTACAACAGCTGTTATTTTTCAGATGTTTAGTACATTGTTTTCGATTACTCTGAGGGAGAGATAAAATTACAAAAAACATTGTGCAAAGATTTTTTTGTAGGAAAGGGCAAAGACTTCAGAGAAGTTTGAACTTGGTAATCTGTTTCAGTGTCACCCATGGCCATTTATATGTTAATGTGCTAGTGTTTTAAAATAAGCCCTTTGCATGTTCGTTCTAACTAACTGCTTAGGTCTGAAGCCATCTTCTCAAAATAATTCTGAGGTTTGAAAGTATCCCACAGTATTAACACAGGCTGGTGCCTTTCTTAGTCTCTAGTTTTGATATGTTCAGCTATGAAGCGATCAGATTTATTCGTTTACTTACAGTGTCTATAGCTTGGCTATGAACTGCATCAAGTGCATATCATTTACAGACCACCTCCTCCACTGCTCAAATATTCAGATATCTTCATAAATACAACATAACTCTTAAACCATGCTAACTCTTAGGAATGCAGGTTTATGAACAGAAAGATAGCCATGGGGAGATGTTTAGATTTGTATAGGTGTAATTGCATTGAATTTTCTTTACATGTTCTCTTAGAATCATAGAATGGTCTGGGTTGGAAGGGACCTCTGAAGGTCATCTAGTCCAAACCCCTCTGCAGTAAGCAGGAGGGGCATCTTTAACTTGATCAGGTTGCCCAGAGCCCTGTTGAGCTTCACTCTGAATATCTTCAGGGGTGGAGCCCCAACCACCTCTCTGGATGACTTGTTCCAGGGTTCCACTGCCATCATGGTAAAAATATGTTCATAACATCTAATCTAATTCCAGTTTTCCCTAGTTTGAAGCCACTGCCCCTGGTCCTATCACTACAGGCTTTTGTAAACAGTCTCTCTCCATCCTTTCTGTAGGCCCCCTTCAGGTACTGTAAGGCTGCTATTAGGTCTCCCTGAAGCGCCCTCTTTTCTAGTCTGAACAACCCCAGCTCCCTCACCCTGTCTTCACAGCAGAGGTGCTCCAACTACCAGTTCATTTTCATGGCTCTCCTTTGGACCCACTCCATCAGCTCTGTGTCCTTCCTATATTGAGGTCTTCACACCTGGATGAAGTACTCAGATGAGGTCTTGCTAGAGCAAAGTGGCAGAATCACCTCACTCAATCTGCTGGCCACATACATATCTTTTGATGCAGCCCAGGATGTGATTTGCCTTCTGGGCTGCAAGCTCACACTCTCTGCTCATGTCCAGCTTCTTGTCCATCAGCACCCTCAGGTCATTTTCCATAAGGCTGCTTTCTATCACCTCATCCTGAAGTCTATATTGATCGTGAGGATTGTTCCAGCTCAGGTGAAGCACTCTGCACTTGCTTTTGTTGAACCTCCTGAGGTTCGCCTTGGCCCACCTCTCCAGCACGTCCAGGTCCCTCTGAATGACATCCCAATCCCTCTGGCATATTGACAACGCCACTCAGATAGGTATCATCTGCAAACTTGCTGATGGTGCACATGATCCCACTGTCTATAGCATTGATAAAAATATTAAAGAGCACATGTCCCAGTCCATACCCCTGAGGGACACCACTTGTCACTGCTCTCCATGTGGACTTTAAGCCATTGAGCCCTCTGGATGCAACTGTTCAGGTAATTCCTTATCCACTGAACAGTTCACCCATCAGATCCATATATCTCCAACTTGGCAAGTAGGATGCTGTGGGGAACTGTGTCAAAGGACTTGCAGAAGTCCAGATAGATCACATCCATAAGTCATCCCTTGTCCTCTGACATAGTCACTTTATCATAGAAAGCCACTAGGTTTTTCAGGCAGGATTTGCCCTTAGTAAAGCCATGTTGGCTGTCTTGAATCACCTTCCTGTCCTCCATGTGCCTTGGCATGGCATCTCGGAGGATCTGTTCCATGATCTTCCCAGGTACAGAGCTAAGGCTCACAGGTCAGTAGTTCCCAGGGTCCTCCTTTCTACCCTTTTTAAAAATGGCTGTAATGTGTCACTTCTTCCAGTCACCAAGGACTTCACCTGACTGCCAGGACTTCTCAAATATCATGGAGAGTGGCTTGGCAGCTACATCATCTAATTCCCTCAGGACTATGGGATGCATTTCATTAGGTGCCACAGACTTGTATATCTTCAGGTTTCTCAGATGATCATGCACCTTATCTTCTACAGTCTCCCTGGTCTCCATCTTGTGTGCCATCAACATGAGAGCCATGAGGAGAGGGGTTGGCAGTGAAGACTGAGGCAAAAAGGTTGTTGAGAATCTCAGCCTTCTCCTCATCCATTGATATCTCGATGTCGTCTCAAGGTGGAGTAAAAAGGCTTCATCAATAGGCGCCGCTTGATCAGGTGGCCTGTAGTGGCCTCTTACCATGAAGCTCTCTTTGTTGTCTTGAGCCCTAATTCCTAGCCATAGGCTTTTGACCTGCTCATGACTACTCTTTAGCAACAACTCTTTGCAATGTAGATCTAGGAACAAGATAGTTTATTTTTTTTTTTCTGTTTTGGTGTATTTCTTATGCATGGGTTCTATAGTTCTTTGATTTCTGGTAAGCTGATACGATCTTGAGCCTGAAAGTTAATAGAACTAGAAATATTAACATGTCTCTCTTTCTTTTTCTTTTTTTTTCCTTCTCGTGGCCCATTTGGAACAGCATTGAAGATGATTACCTAGGAAATCTTTCTCAGATTCTGCTGAGATATTTCTCTGATTGGGACCATACATGCATGCATTCTAAGCAAGGGTAACTATGAATAACATAACTACATCCTTTACTATAGATTGTAAATATTGTATTTTTTTTCTCTGTAATGTGGACTGTCTTCAGCTTTTTTTGGTAACTTGAGGTTAATAACAAATCTGTTCTGATAACAGAGATGGCATCCAGGTAAAATATGCAAGGAGAAGAGGAGGCTCAGGGGTGACCTCATTGCCCTCTACAACTACCTGAAAGGTGGTTGTAGCCAGGAAGGGGTTGGCCTCTTCTCCCAGGCAACCAGCACCAGAACAAGGGGACACAGTCTCAAGCTGCACCAGGGGAGGTTTAGACTCGAGGTGAGGAGCAAGTTCCTCACCGAGTGAGTCATTCGTCATTGGAACGGGTTGCCCAGGGAGGTGGTTGAGTCATCGTCCCTGGAGGCGTTCAAGAGGAGATTGGACATGGCACTTGGTGCCATGGTCTAGTCATGGGGTCTGTGTTGATAGGTTGGACTTGATGATCCTCGAGGTCCTTTCCAACCTAAGTTATACTGTGATACTGTGACTTCATAGTGAAGAGTGTGATCCAAACCCCTTAGGAGTCAGTCAAGAGGATTTTGATCAAGCCTGGTGTCCACATGAATGAAGGTTAGAGAGTTATTACAATATTTGCTAGGATGCATTCCAGATTTCCAAATTTGGAAAGGCAGAGTGATGACCATGCTTTACTTACCTTATTGCTGCAAACATATGGCATGTGACTCCTTTGCTGCTTTACTTCTACAAATATTTTTAGTTGATGCAAATGAATAAAATTGACATAACTTTAGACACAGCTGTCACTGCTAAAATGCTAAAAGGTGGTTGTTACTCAATGTTATTAGATGTTCTCTAATATTCCTTTCATTTAATGGTTGTTCCTATTGTAATGTTTATTCTTATTAGGAAAAACAATTCGTGTTGGGAGATGGAATCTGTGTCACTCAATGATTCATGTGGATGTGTAGCTGAACAAGAGGTGTGTCATTTTGTATTTACTTATGTATGCAAGAATGTTATGTGTACATATTACATCTAGTAACTTGACTCTTCTTTTTGAAGGGCTAAAGAAATAGGTAAGGAAATAAACCCTCAGAACACTGGCTTTGTTATGATTGAAGAGTTCCTTCTGATTCATCTAATGTTTGAGCTACAAAGTCTTGATAGAAAGAGCTAGCACATTTTCTATATATATTTGTGTATGTGTGTATGAACTAGAAATGGCTATACATTGATCTGAAATAACAGGAACCAGAGATGGCTGAACTATTTATCTCTGCAGTTCCAACTTTGCCTTAAGTATGTCATAGGACCATAGAATAGTTTGGGTTGGAAGGAACCTTAAACATCATTTAGTTCCAACCCTCCTGTCATGGCCAGGGACACTAGATCAGGTTGCTCAAAGCCCCATTCAACTTGGCCTTTAACACTTTCAGTGAGGGTATATTCAACCAAGTCTCCAGGCAAACTGTTACAGTGCCTCACTGTGCTCATAGTGAATAATTTCTTCCTTATGTCTAATCTAAACCTACCTTAAATTTAAACCATTATCACTTTTCCTATCGCTACATGCCCTTGTAAACTCAGGCTTTTGCTGAGTGGTGGCAGCATCAAGTGAGCAGGTCTCATGTCACTCACTGTATATATTATTTCATTACTATCAACGTTATTTCAATAGTTTCTTCATTCCTTGTATTGTTGTATTAAACTGCTTAATTCAGCCTTAAGGTTTTTGCATTTTGTTCCAAATTTCCCTTCTCATCCCACTGGGGCAGCAGGGGAGAAAGGAGGCAGTGTGCAAGTCATGCCAGTTGTATCTAGACCACAACAGTGTATGAATGAGATTTAATTGTTAGAGTTTGATTTTGATTTGGTTTATTTATTTGAATCTAAAACAGCCTTTGAGGAAAGAATTTTCCTGCTAACTTTGGCTCTGAAGTTTTGGCATAATAAAGAACGTGAAACAGTGTCTGTGGTGACAAATACACTTCCCTGGGTGGGACGATTCTGTCAAATAATTTAACTCATTCATAAAGATATAAATTTAGAGTAAGTGTTACCACTGAAATACAGAAGTACAGTTTTGGGAAAAGTGGGAGGAGGAGACAAACAGCTTACTTTGCTGGGCAAAGTGAGATGTATAATTAAAATAGGAGAAGCTTACACCAATAAGTAGAGAATGGGAACTCACAACAGGAGAGGTTCATTAACCATGAAAGCTCAAAGGGGGGAAGTCACTTGACAGTGGAGACAGGACCTGCATCTGTGAGCTATGAGAAATCAGAATCTCTGAGAGTGAATTTCAATTTCTGTAAGGTAGGGATGTCAAATAAGCATCAAATTTTTTTCAGCTGATATACATAATCTACTTTATGAGGCTTCTGAGATATCTGATTGTAATATCTGCCTCTTTTCTTTGGTGGTGAGAATACCCCACTGAATCATTAGAAAACATCTGTAATTCTTATTTGCTGTCCATCAATGAAATCTTTAATTCTAATTAAAGCAATATCCTTCTAAAGTACCTCACATTTATATGGTGCCTTCTTTGTGTTTCTTCTCAGGCACAAGTGAATAGTGTGAAGCAGTGTGGATTTTTTTAATTACTGTAAACCTTTCTAATCATATATGCAAGGTTTGAGGTTTTCAAAAACACCTGACTGACAGGTTTGCAAGATAAATCAAAGGTGGTTCTAGTATGTGGTGACACAGTTATCTGACGTGCCTTATAAGCATAAAACCATATATAATTTATTGAAAAGTTATCAAAGCTGAGAAAGGTAAATCCAGTTGAAAAGCAGTGTTGTAAAATCCACATAAAAGTAAAAAAAAATATCCTAAATGTAGTGCCACTGATTTTTAAGAGAGCTTTACTTACCTCATGCATCCTGTTTTTCAGATGTGTCCAAGTTTCAATGCATCTGCTCCCTATGTGAAGAATAAGAAAGGACATATTTTGTACAATCTTTCAGGGTTCCTTGTAGAAGAATATTTAGTGAGGGCTTCCAGCAAAGCAAGGTAACCTTAAAATATGTAGATGTCTAAATGTCTATCTGAAATATTTTGTTTATCTTGTGATAAAAAATACAGTACCTCCTGATCCAATGCCTAGACATATGTCACTGAGAATATAAGGTGTAATTGCCTTTATCTGTTGGTTGTTATCAAGGTGTAGAGTCATGCTAAGGTAATAAGGAACCCTGTTCATGGTCATTTCTCAGAGCTTCCTCCAGAAGTAGCATAATTCCTTCTAGGCATACCCTGGCTCTTCTTGCCACGTAGCGAGTTATTTCAGCACCAAAGTGAAAGAGATGCATATGCAAGTCAGATGAGCAATACAGTTTCCATTCATCAGAGACTCAAATCAAATAGAGGTGGATATTCTCCAACTAATCATTTATTTGAAATAAAACGCTGATATCCTCTTGTAAGACTTCATGTTCTGTGATATGAGCCATGGAGATTGTAATTACTGTGTTTTGAGGTTTATTTGTGTGCCTTTACAGCTCAACCACTACCTTTGATGTAAGTGCAAATACTAGACCATGGGTAATTTTATGAAGGAAAACAAAGCATTAGCCATTTATGCTTTCAAAAAGGGTGTGTAGAATTTGATAAGAATAGTGATAAATATCTTAGGATGAAACATCTGAACTAGGGTATGAATGGAGGAGAGAGAAGTCAAGCAGTTTAGGACATTTCTGAAGGTCACTTGCTCACAAACCCTTCTGTAGCTAAGGGGTTTTAACATTTGCAAATTCCAAATTCCTATATGCATGAAACCCTTTACCAAAAAATAGCAATAATATTCACCTGATTCAAGAGAATATCAGCCTCCTTTTTGGCAGAGAGGGCTTTTTGGGGTGATGTTCTACTTTCAGTTGAAAAATAATGAATCAATGTGGATATCACTTTATTTTCTGTTACCAGATATGGTGGTTGGTCTTTTAGAGGGAGTCAAATATTTGAACATCGAGATGAAAACCTGAATAACACCAAACCTAAGCCTCTGGCTAAGGTAAGCATTGGATGTACGTGTGTGCATTTAGCAAATAATAAATTGCTGCAAAAAATCCTCCTCACCCTACCCAAAATAAAGATTCAACTTCTAAATGTAGCCTTTTCTGCATAACAAATATACTACGCTGTGTTTATTATAGCCTTCTCAAATATGGATTGCTTTACGTGTTAAACCTCGTGCCTTGGTGAAATTAGTCTGGTTGTGAAATCTGAATCTCTTCTTCTCCTTCTTGGGAAGAATATAAAACTGTTGTTAAAGGATGTAGTGAGGCAACTAGGAAGGCTAAGGCCTCCTTGGAATGCAACCTTGCAGGGGAGGTCAAGGACCAGAAAAGGTTTCTTCAAACACATTGCAAGAAAAACTAAAACTAGAGGCAATGTAGATTCACTGCTGAATGAAGTGGGTGCCTTGGTGACAGAGGATACAAAGAAGGCAAAGTTACTAAATGCCTTCTTTGTCTCTGTCTATACTGCTGGAGACTGTCCTCAGGTGCCCCAGAGGCCCCAGAGGAAGACATAACAAAGGAGGAGTTTTCCTTAGTTGATGAGGACTGGGTTAATGATGACTGGGTTAGGGAACAGTTAAGTAATCTGTTAACAGTTAAATAAATCCATGAGTCCTGATGGCATGCACCCGCGTGTACTGAGGGAGCTGGCAGATGTCATTGCCAGACCACTCTCCACTGTCTTTAGTAAGTTATGGTAGGCAGGAGAGGTGCCTGGGAAATGGAGGAAGGCAAACATCACTCCAATCTTCAAAAATGGTAAGAAGGACCCAGGTAACTATAGACCAGTCAGTCTCATCTCCATCCCCAGAAAGGTGATTGAACACCTTATCCTCAGCACTGTGCTTAGGCATATCAAGGACAACACGGTCATTAGGAGCAGTCAGCATGGTTTTACCAAGGGCAAGTCATGTTTGACCACCTTGAGAGTCTTTTATGGGGACATAAGCAAGTGGATAGAGCAGTGAATGTGGTTTATCTTGATTTCAGTAAAGCATTTAACACTGTCTCTCACAGAATCCTTGCAGCTAAACTGAGGAAGTGTGGTCTGGACGATCAAGTAGTGAGGTGGATTGGGAACTGGTTGAAGGAAAGAAGTCAGAAAGTTGTGGTCAATGGGACGGAGTCTAGATGGAGGCCTGTATCTAGTCCCTTGTTTTGTGTTTAATTGTTTTATGGAGGTATAGAAACTAGATTTTAATTGCTTTTATTAAAGAAGAGCATAAAGAACAATGTAAATCAGCTCTATCCCCAAATTCATTTTAGAGCAAGTGGGAAAACATCCATGTGCTAAACAACATGTAGACATTCTCCCATCTGCTATGGTTACATGTTTACTTTTGCAAAACCAGTGACTATTTGGAATGTCTTTTCCCAAGTAGTCTTGTTAAAAATCTCTCTACTTTATATATACACCTTACATTAGATATCTATTTTTTAATTTTGGGCATTTGTGATCTCCCTTACCTCCAGATTTCTTATAGCTTTGAACTCCAGTTCCATCAATCCTTCATTAGGAACTCAAAGTCCTACAGAACCGCAGTGAGATGTACTTTCCTGACTGCTGATTTTGTCCTATATATCTTTAATCATTTTAGACTCTTGCTTTGACATGTCTGCACAGTGGTTTTTATCAGGGTCCTTTTTTTTGCTCTGCTTGCCATCAGCACAGCAATAAATTATATTTATACCATTAGTGAGTAAGGTTCATATTTCAGATCCAAAGAATAGAGTGGAGTAGGTTTATAAAGGGCACTGTGTTATCCAAAATACCTCCTGGAAGTGGTTTCAACTGATGCAATGTCAAATTATTGCATTAACCTTTCAGTAATTAATGACCAGACTTTTACTTTGACCTTTCAGGCTTGTTCATGAGACAGTGAATGTACAATTTACATAGCTTTGTATGAAAGAAAATGAAAAATTTGCATTTGAAGAGACTTATTGTGTGTGATTAATTTAATTTTAGAAAATTTCTGAATATTTACATGTTTTTCTCCTAAAGCAAACATTTTTTTTCCAGTTCAAATTAAAAGTACCCACTTAATACCAATTTTACTTGGCCTAATCCTACTATGCTACATAAACTGCATAGTTTCATAGTTTCATTTAGGGTTGGAAGGGACCACAAGGATCATCTAGTTCCAACCCCCCTGCCATGGGCAGGGACACCCCACACTAGATCAGCCTGGACAGAGCCTCATCCAGCCTGCTCTTAAACACCCCCAGGGACGGGGCCTCGACCACCTCCCTGGACAACCCATTCCAGGGTTTCACCACTCTCATGGGGAAGAACCTCCTCCTCACATCTAGCCTGAATCTCCCCACCTCCAGCTTCATTCCATTCCCCCTAGTCCTATCACTAACTGATATCCTGAGAAGTCCTTCCCCAGCCTTCCTGTAGGCCCCTTTCAGATACTGGAAGGCCACAATTAGGAATGGACCTGGAGAATGTGTATATGTGCATGCATGAGACAGAATTTAGCTGCCATGTGACAAATGTGGCTGACTAACACCATTGATTATTGACATTCACTGACAATCACTGCTATATGGCAAAAGCACAACTCCTCAAATTCTTTGTAATTTCATGACTGGATATTCTTTCATTTCCTTTGATAACGTGGGCAAAAAAAAGCGTTCCATAATAATTTCTCTGTTGCTTTTGTTCGTAACACAACTAAACATTGGAGAAACACAGTAATTTCCCACAGTCCTGAAAGGCAATTTGCACTGTTTATGTGGTATTCTGAAGTGTGTAATTCCCTAATATTAAAGGTAGAGATTAGAGGCTTTACTGTTCAGTATTAGTAAAAGTGTTCAGAGTAAATGACATCTCTCGAGCCTAATACCCCTTTTCTCTGCCTCCTCCCCAAGAATTTGACCCAGCAATGCCTAAACATTCCTCTGCACTGCCTCATCCTTTTTTCTTGACAGGCCATGGGTTAGTCAAAATGTCAGTCCAGCATTGTTCTGAAATATTAATGACAGGTATGGAATAATAGAAATTATGTCTATAGAGAACTGATATCTAACACGTGATGCTTTCCTTGGGGACAAATTTTATTGATCATGGATAGAAGATAAAATAATGGAAATAACAATTAATCTATTAATTGTTATTAATTAATCTATACATTTTTCCATTGTTCATATCTTTTCTGCACTGTGTAAATAATTACATGTGTGGAGCACAAGAAATATGAAAGATATTTCTGGAAACTATTATTTTTCCTGTTAAATGTTTTACATTTGCAATCAATTTAATGTAAGACACAAGACTTTAGAAAAAAGAGCTTAGCATGTGCAGTTAGAATATATTTACGGTGGGAATGTACAGTATTTAGGCAACTACAACAATTTAAACAATTTTATGCAAACTGGGAAGAACTAACAGAAAGAGAATATCCCAGGATCGAAATGGCGCTTGTCCACAGTGGGGGAAGACTCAACAAGAACTGTTATGCCAAAGAGGCAGTTAATTAGTTATTTATAGCTGGTTGTACCCAAGTAGGGAGTGCTGCTGCTGTGTATTAGAGGCTTTGGGGTGCTCTCACGTGCCAGGCACGGCAGGTTGCCAGCAGGAAGGCCATGTGGTCATTGATGGCTGGTCTGGCTTTAGCAGACGGCAAGCTGTTAACAACGCTGTCGCGACGGGCTCTTGCATTGTCCTGGGTGAATTGAGGCATGGCAAAATCCTGGTCACAAGGGGAAGCAGGCTTGGTTCTGACTCCTTATCAAGCTCTTAGCAATGATTCTAACACATTTAAGTGTGAATGTTGAATATATTTATCAAGGTGTGGTGATTCTCCTGATCTGTGGGCAAAGTAACTGCTGCAGAAGAATTGCTTCCCTGTAGTCTTTTGAGAGATTGGCTTGGCTTGCCTGTCTTAAAGTTCATCTGTGTAAATTTCCTTGATGCTTGAAGGGAGGTTGTAGACAGGTGGATGATGGTCTCTTCTCCCAGGTAGCCAGTACCAGAACAAGAGAACACAGTCTCAGGCTGCACCAGGGGAGGTTTAGGTTGGATATTAGGGAGAAGTTCTATGCAGAAAGAGTGATTGCCCATTGGAATGGGCTGCCTGGGGAGGTGGTGGAGTTGCTGTCATTGGTGGTTTTCAGGAGGAGACTTGATGGGGTGCTTGGTGCCATGGGTTAGTTGTTTAGGTGGGTTGGATTGGTTGATGGGTTGGACACGATGATCTTGAAGGTCTCTTCCAACCTGGTATATTCTATATTCTATAAAAACTGATTGGCAAAGGAAGAGCCAGAGCTTTGGAATAGTTTCACATCTGGTAACCAGTTCCTCCTTGATTCTTTCTTTCCCCACTTTCCAGGATATTCTGTTCCTAGATATTCTGTTTCTGTGTGTCACTTGCAGATATTAGAGAAGTCTCTTTGGATGTGCAGTACCATTCTCCACTTGTAACACTAGTTTTACACATTTTTAAATATTTTTAATTGAAATGACAGATGTTACTTTTGCATTTTATTTCCTTTGGTTAACCAAATGTGTGTTAGGGAAGGAGGCACAGTGCTTCATTAAATTGGAGAATCTCAGTTTAATATTCAGCATAAGTGTAGAGCTCCAACAGTAAAAAACAAACTGCTGCATACTGTTAAAAGATCTGAACAAATTAGCTGATTCTGTTCTACCTATTTCACCACCTTCTGTAAATAAGTGTCATAACAAGAGACTTAGATATCTTCCTGCAATTCTTCAATGTGTGGGAACTTTCCTATAAGCATTCAGATTCAAATAATTTTTATTCACAGTTTCCATTTTCTTTTCCAGGTGTGGTACAACCAGAAAGGTTTCCATTCACTGCCATCTTACTTAAATGAACTCAATAACTTCATTCTTTGGTTTAATTTGCCTCCTAACGTGGACTGGAGACAGTATGGTAATACTCCTTCTTTAAGTCTTTTTTCTTACCTTTTGATAATATATTTTAAAATAAAGTAAAATTATTTAAAGTATGAACATTTTTTCATATTATAAAATAGAATTGCAGTCACATATTTCTTGGAAATATTTGTAAGTTGAACCTTTATTTAAACAGAAGGTTTGTTTATGGGAAGAGAATAGTGAACAGTAAGGTAAAAAGTGAGTTTACATCTCACTATGCCATTATCAGTGTTTTACAAGGGACATTCCTGTGGAATAAGTGTCAATTGGTTCTCTACACCTTGGATTATAGAATCACTAAAGTAGCAAAAACCCTCTAAGATCATGAAGTCCAACCTTGTACCCAATGCCTCCATGACACCTAGATTCTGTTCCAAAATGCCACACCTGCTCATTTTTTTAGCAACTCCAGGGTTGGTGACTCCACCACTTCCCTAGGCAGCCTGTTTCAATGCCTCACCACCCTTGCAACGAAGAAATTCTTCCATCTCTTCTTCAGGTTAAATAATCACATCTCCCTCAGCCTCTCCAAACAACTCACCAGCTTTGTTGCCCTTCTTTGTACCTGCTACAGCACTTCAATGTGTTTCTTGTACTGCCGTATCCAATGCTGGATGCAGCACTTGAGGTGCAGTCTCACCAGCGCACAAAGTACAGGGGCACAATCACTTCCTTACTCCTGCTGGCCATGGCATTTCTGATACAGGCCAGGATGCTTTTGGCCTTTTTGACCACCTGGGTAGGCTGCTGGCTCGTGTTCAGCTAGCTGTCAACCAATGCCCTTTTTCTGCTAGGCAGCATTCCAGCCACTAATATCTGTCCCTGTGAAACTACTGTTATTACTGTGAAACTACTGTTACAGCTTGCTGAACTGGGATATTTAATGCACAATACAGTATTATTTAATGATGTCTTTCTCACTTTAGTCTATCTACTTATGTAAATATCCAGGGCAAACCTAGAATATCCTGAAAATTGATACTGCAACATGACTTTCAGTAACATCCTGTTACTCAAGGAACAGGAGAGTCTGGTATATCTTATTATTGTATATAGTGAAAGATTCCCTGTATTCTCTGATTGTGGATTATCTGATTCAGATAACCCTGAACTATATAAGAACTAGTTTAAAAAAATAATTTACCAACTGACTTAAAAAAAACCCAACCCTGCAGCTAAAGAATCATCTGTTAACACAGGTGAACTTCAAGGAAGTTACAAACTGGTTTGAAATCTGGGCTTGATAGTTCAGGCTAACACCTGTTTATGCCTCTTCCCCTCATTCTTAAAGTTCAGTTAAAGTGTGAATTACTTTGGTTTAAAGAAATTAAGTAGTAGATTATGGTAAATAAAAAAGATTTTTTGTAATGGTAAAATGATTTTCAGTGTGTTTACAATGAATGTGGAAGAAAGAAGATGAAAAACAGTGAAAAGAGAGAAGGAATCCCGAGTAAATGAAAATGGAAATCGATTAGGAAAAGTTTCCATAGTAGCAATGAAAAAAAATAATCATTACTTGCTTTCAAGATGGCTAGGATTTTATTTTTCTAAATGAATTATGGAAACAAATAAAAAGTAATATATTTCTGCAGAAAGTTTTGATGAAACAAAGTCAGTTATTTTAATGAGAATTTTTAATGGCAATAAATTTTTAATCCACTTTCCCTGCAGCTCATGAACAGCACTGATGCTAGCTTGTTTTCTGTAGCATTAGGTGTTCCCATTCTGGAACTGAAATGTTTGTGTACCCCCAGACTACAGTTGGAGCCCAAGGATTTTGGAAAAGTTATATTTTATGTTGTTGCATGACATAGGAACAAAGTAAGCAAAGCAGTGCTTAACAAATATTTGAAGTCTTGGATTGTCATCTATACAAATATGTGCTCATTATGTAATCTTCTGGCAGTATGTGTTGGCTAAGCCTCTTCACAAGTAGCATTCATGAACAAGAAAGCAGTATATTTTTGTGTATAAGGAAGGCATGATTGTGCTCTTGACACATAATGCAGAGGGACCTGTTAGAGAAATGCTAAAAAGAGAAGTCATTTACCTATCTATGTGTACATATATGTATACATGTGTGCATAGCCACAAATCTGTATATGTGTATGTATGTGTAGAGACAAAATATATATCTATATATATTTCTTAAAAAGCTCAACAGTTTTCCAATGCTATACAGGTCACTTTCACACCTTGTTGTATACAGGTGAGTCATAATGTGTTTATCCTGCTGGAATACAGGGGAAGGACTATTATCTTCCTCTTAGATAGCTGTAAAGTACATTGATTGTAAAAAAGCTCTTACATCATTACTCAAAGAACAGAAAGTTATCACTATAGAAAGGCCTTGTGGGATGCACTTGCTCCATCTGAAAGACTCCTATCGAAGTCATTGATTTTTAAAAACCTTTCATGTTAGGGCTCATTGTAAGCTTTCATATAGCATCCTCATTTTTTTTTCAGATTTAGTTCTTCAAAAGAGCTAAAGGGATCAAGAGGCCCATTTTCTGCTGAGTTTTGCTGGAAAGTGACTGAATAGTTTCCTGATTGCTTTGCGAATTATAACTTCAAACCCCTTTTCAAAGGAAACTGTGAAATGGCATTTAGTAGAAACCTCCTTACCCATATCTGGTTAGTGAGGGAATAGTAAAATAAAATTACTTAATGTGGCTACTGCATGTGAATTTGACATAAAACCTAAGTTGTCATTTTCAGTAAATAGTGATTGTCTCATTTTGGACAATTAGATACACTGTCATAAATTTCAAATGACTACAAAGAAAAGCTTGTAAAAAGTCTGTGTATTTTATTATACATAATGTTTAATGTTATTCTACTCTGAAACAAATTATCTTCGATGAACAAACCAAGATTGGTCTTCTCTTCAAGTCTTTTAACAGTTATGATATTTAGAATTAGTAGCACAGATCCAAACTAATCTATGTACTCAAAACTCAACGTGCTATGTGACAGAAAGAAGAGGTTGTTTACAAAGGAGTGCCAAGAGACAGGCTCAGACCTACTTAAAATACAGTGCAGAACCGCAAAATAAACCAAGAACAGTTCTGATGAGCCTGTGGTGGGATGTAATCTTGAAGAAACTGAGATTTTTTCTTACTATTAAGAAGGATCATGGAGCAATTAGTGGCATGTCCAATGTAATTACTCACCCCTGTCCCAGCTGAAATTCATAGTTAAAACTGTGAAGCTCTTACTTTCCTCCTTCCAGGACTGGTAAAAACGCCCTTGTATGTCAGCTTTGTAAAGTCTTTCTATGAAGAATACAAGAGATAGCAACCAAATCGTCACTCTTAAGGAACATACCACAAAAAAATAGTAGTTAATTGTAGGCAAAACAACTGAGGAAAGAAAGGGAACAAAGTTTCTTACCTTGAAGCCAGCTTAAAAATATATTGCCAGATAACTTTTTGCTTGGGCTTTGTTGGGATTGACATCTTGCTTCATTCCTTTTCAGAACTATACAGGCATAAATAGATCAATTAATAAATACACAATCATGTTTCTTTCTTGAAGATGCTCTTTTCTTCACTCTAATCAGGGAAACGGTGCCTTCTCATTTCTCAGACTCATAATTCTTACACTACAGATTAATTAGTCTAAGAACATCTTGGCAAATGACATGAAAGACTTCTTCAAATAACACATCTACTAATGGTGAATCAACACCTTATTAACGTGAACCTTCTTTTGATTTGCCAACTGCTGCTGGGCTTCAGTGTACAGCTTTTGATTGCATTTGAAAAAAATCTTTACCTTGTACTAGTTTTCATGCAAGTTAATCATCACCCTCTGTTGTTCAGCTTTTTACTGCCCAGTGACTTCGTGGTTTGGATTACTTTGATTTGAAGGTGAAGAATGAATCATGAAAGGGGCAAAAATAAATGTATAGATATATTTAGACAAATTGCACCTATTACTGGAACAAAGACAATTTTTACCATTTTATGGATGGACTCTAACAAGACATCACAAGGCACGTTCAATTAAGTGACATCCTGCAGAGTTCATCTAAGGCTGCCAACAATTCATTTTTTTTTGGCAGGGATACTGAGAAGGTTGCAGCTGCTGGGAGGATGGATTTCATTTTTGTTTTTATTGTGAATAGCGTATTTTTGTTAAATTCTCTAATCATATAGTGGTGGTTTGATCTTACTGTAAGAATGCCCAGTTGATATTGCATTACAGCTGGCACCCCTGTCAGGTACACGCGCAGAAATAGGTCATGAATAGCATCAAGACTTGTTAGACAGGAACTTTTGCACTGAAAATTTCTTTCCTCCTTGCCTTTTTTCCATCTTTTCCTTGAAAAGGGAAAAAAAGCAAAAAGCTACAGTTTTTATACATAAACTACCTTCCATTTATGAAGTTCAGTTTGCTAGATTGCTACAGGATGGTTGTGCCAAGAATCAAAATAAGCCTAACAGTGCATTGCTACTCAGAATTTTTCTTGTCTCCCAACTGGCTAGCTTTTTAATTTAAAGCTCCACACTTTCAGTCTGAGGTGTGCCCTATTCTGTACATTTAGTGAAACAGTTTTTCTCTGCAAAGGATCAGCAATCTAAAAATGGTTTACAATTATAAAATACAAGTACATAAATGTTGGTAACAACCTACCTTACTCCAGAGCATTAGTGATATTAGTGAGGGAGCTGGGATTGTTTAGCCTGGAGAAGAGAAGGCTCAGGGGTGACCTCATTGCCCTCTACAACTACCTGAAAGGTGGCTGTAGCCGGGAAGGGGTTGGTCTCTTCTCCCAGGCAACCAGCACCAGAACGAGGGGACACAGTCTCAAGCTGCGCCAGGGGAGGTTTAGACTCGAGGTGGGGAGGACGTTCTTCACCGAGCGAGTCGTTCATCATTGGAATGTGCTGCCCAGGGAGGTGGTGGAGTCACTGTCCCTGGAGGCTTTCAAGAGGAGATTGGACGTGGCACTTGGTGCCATGGTCTAGTCATGGGGTCTGTGTTGATAGGTTTGACTCGATGATCCTCGAGGTCATTTCCAACCTTAGTTATACTGTCATACTGTGATAAACAAATTATACCTTAGGTTTTGCACTTGGTCTCTTCTGAATAACTCACTTGGTTGCTGCAGGGCAAGAGGTGGACATTCATGACCTGGACTTCCTTAAGGCTTTTGGCACCACCTTCCACAGTCTTTTCCTAGAAAAAATGACACCTTGCAGTCTACACGAGTGGTCTGTGTGGTGGATGGGGATCTGGCTAACAGGCTGTCAGCCAGTCAGAAGTGGGGTTCCTTGGGGACTGATATTGGGCCCAACACTGTTTAATATCTTCTTAAGTGAACTAAATGTTGGTATCAAGAGCACCCTGATGAATTTTGCGGATGACATCAAATTAGGGGAGAGGCTGATACTCTAGAAGGGAGAGCCACCTCCAGGAAGACCTGTACAGGCTGAAGGAGCGGGCAAGCAAGAACCTTACGAAATTCAATGGGGATAGATGTAGGGTGTTGCACCTAAGAATACATAACCCAGGAGTGCAGCTGGGATCCACTTGCCTGGAGAGCAGCCCTGTGGAAAGGGGTCTGAGGGGCTTGGTTATTAATAAACTCAACATGAATGAATAATGTACTGCAGTGGCAAAGAAAGACAACTAAATGTTGGATTGTATTGACAAAGGCATTGCCAGCAGAGATAAAGAAGTCATTATCCTACTTCAGTCAGTGCTTGCCAGACCACACCTGGAGTACTGTATGCAGCTTTGGTCCCCACTGTACAAAAAAGATGCAGACAGGCTGGAAAGTGTCCATAGAAGTGCCACAAGAATGATCAAAGGACTGAAAGACCTGTCATGAAGAAAGGCTGGGAGAACTGGGCTTGTTCAGCCTTGAGAAGGCTTAGGGGAGACCTTATTATTTTGTACCAGTACATAAAGGGTGGCTGCCGGGATGATGGAGACTCCCTCCTTACGAAGAATCACCTGGAAAAGACAAGGGGTGATGTATACAAGGTACTCCTGCAGAGATTCTGATTGGACTGCAGAAAAAAAATATTCACCATGAGAACATGATCTCCCAAGGGAAGTAGTAGATTTCCCTACATTGGACAGTTTTAAGACTCAGCTTGACAGGGTGCTGGACCATCTCATTTAAACTATAATATTACCTAGAAAGGTTTGAGCAGATGATCCTTGGAGTCCCTTCCAACCTGGAATTCTATGATTCTATGATATCTTAGTCCACAACATTAACTATATGAACAAATTCTACCTTAGGTTTTGCATTTGGTCTCTTCTGTGATGTAGATCCTGAAGCAATACACAGCACTGTTGGACCAATTTCTACACTCCCAAATGTGGAAAAGCAGATATTATTTATGTTTACCCATTAAATGTTGGTGAACCCAGATTCTGGAAATCACTAAACAGAAGACATTATTTGATCTGGCAGCTTGGTGGTTGACCTCTTTCTGTTTCTTATTAAACATTTAGCTCTTTCATTCATTTTGTGTAATAAGGTGTCGACAATGTACTTTACAACTTGAAATCCTGATGTAGCTGTCAGTGTATGATAATTCATTTTTGTTTTCACAGGGATCACACTCTATAGCCAACCATATGGAGGAGCTTTGCTAGATGAAGATAAAATGTGAGCAAACTCTTAAAACATGTAACAGCTGATAATTGAAACTACTAATTAAATAAGCATGTACATTGCAAGCAACAGATGTTATGACTTGATAGATGCAATTCAGTTACACCAAATGAAGCATTTTCAGTAGTCTGGTGTTTATATGTCAAGACTACTGTTTATATCAGATATAGTTGCATTATTTTATAGAGAGTAATCCCAAATTCACACTGACTGCCCTTTACATAGCATTTGTGAACAGGTCATCACATTTGCAAGGAGGTAATTGCTTCAAATGATTGTCAAGGTTTTAAAATCTAGTTTTCTGTAGATGAGGAAATATTTGCAAAAGCTTAACATTACTCTTCAGACTTTAAACCTATAGTTTTGTTATTTGCATCATCTTGCTCCTGTTCTATAATTAGATGTTTACACTGTACAAACATGTTTGTGAACAGGATTAAGGTCATGATGTTTAGTGTTGTTTTGGTAAGAAGGTGGCCTTAAAAATGTTTGGTGTTTGTGAGGTTTTATTCACATTGTGTTTTCAATATGCCTTTTTGCTTTGTACCCTAGAATGGAGAATGTTCGTCAGTGTGGGGTAGCCCTGTGTATCATGCTGGGCTTCTCTATCCTTACCGCATCTATTGGAAGTACCATTGTGAAAGACAGAGTATCTGGCACAAAACGCCTGCAGCACATCACAGGCCTGGGCTACAAAACTTACTGGCTTGCTAACTTCTGCTATGATATGGTATGTATTATGTGGGACAGCATGTATTCAGGTGTACGTTTTTAACTAGTGTGATTTGCAGTGTGTAGAGCAGCAGCTCTTGCCTGTCATGTTAGCAAGCACTGGGATACCATTCCTACTTCAATATTGTCCGATGAACTGAGACAGGGAACTGGAGAGAGTCCAGGAGAGAGTACAGAGATGACTGGGGGACTGAGAGGGGATAATGGAGTGGAGTGGAGTGGAGTGGAATGGAATGGAATGGAATGGAATGGAATGGAATGGAATGGAATGGAATGGAATGGAATGGAATGGAATAGACCAGACCATACCAGACCAGACCAGGTTGGAAGAGACCTTCAAGATCATCATGTCCAACCTATCATCCAACACCACCCAACCAACTAAACCATGCAACCAAGCATCCTATCAAGTCTCCTCCTGAACACCTCCAGTGATGGTGACTCCACCACCTCCTCTGGCAGCCCATTCCAATGGGCCATCACTCTCTCTGTGTAAAACTTCCTTCAAACCTCCAGCTTAGCAATGCTTATCAATATGTAAAGGATGGGTGGGCCCAGGGTTTTTTCAGTGGTGACCAACAACATTACAAAGGGCAATGTACACCACTAAAACATGGGAAATTCCACCTAAACATAAGGAAAAAAAGATCTTTGATGATGACATAGCACTGGAACAAGCTGCCCAGGGAGATTGTGGAGTCTCCCTTCTGGAGTTTTTCAAAATATGCCTGAAAACATTCTTGATCAACCTCATCCAGGTGAGCTTACTTTAGCAGGGCGGTTGGTCTAGATGATCTCCATAGGTCCCTTCCTACCCCTAATTCTGCAATTTCCTGAAAATTCTTTAAGGTGGTGTTTTCAGTCTTCATTTTCTAAAGCTGAATAAAGCATATGCTAGCTTTAGGTCCTTACAGTGTTATACAAATAAAAGGAAGCTGGTTAATCAAACCTAAACAGAGACAATCTTCCACACAGCTGTCTCTAGCAGGACTTTCTGTGCTTTGAATTACCACTGGCAAAATCTTTCAGGCAGCTACAAAATCCTGTAGATATTTGTCAGATACTTTAAAGACTGCTGTGGTTTAACCCCAGCCAGCAACTAAGCACCATGCAGCTACTTGTCCATTCCTGCCCTCTCCCAGTGGGACGGGGAGGAGAATTGGAAAGAGAAAAGTAAATCTTTCATGTTGAGATAGGAACAGCTTAGTAAAAAAAATAAAATATCATAATACCAATTAATAAAAACAAACCCCCCCACAAAAAACAGCAACAACAATAATGATGATGATAATGATGGAAACAAATATAACAAAACTAGAGGGAAATAAAACCCAAGAGAGGACAAGTGATGCACAAACCAACTGCTCACCACCTCCTGCTCAATGCTCACGCAGGGGTCAGCCCCTGCTGGCCACCTCTCTCCAGTTTACATACTAAGTATGATGTTTTATGTTATGGAATATCCTTTTGGCAGGCTTGTGTCAGCTGTCCTGGCCATGCTCCTTCCCAGCTTCTTGTGCTGCTTCTTCCTGGCAGAGTATGGGAAATACTTAGGATGAGAGCTGCTTAACCACAACTAAAACATCACTGTGTTATCAACATTATTCTTGCACTAAATCTAAAACACAGCACTGTACCAGCCATTATATGTTTATATATCTGCATGCATGTGAATATGGAGGTTTATACATATATAAGGCATATGTATATGTTTATTACATATACATATGAAAGGCTTTTTCATAATTCACTTATTTTGAGTGTTTGGTAAAAATTTGAGATTGGTCATCTACTTCTGGAAAAGGGGTGGAACTGCTGTTTGCAAAGAACTAGGTTGCTGATAGTTCACCTCTCAAGGAAGGTGTTTTGGCTTAGGAGATTGGTTTTGGAGGCAATAGTGAGCAATTGGAGTCACCGAGTTATTCAAAAGTAAAACAATTCCTGGCCCCAGAGAAGGGGCATAACACTTCTGCACCTTGCTTAACACACTGAGTCATGGAAGGAGTTGCTTCAGTCCAGCACAGGCAACACAAAGTAGCCTGGTCAGAAACAGGTGTTTTTGGAACACTCTGTTCTCATTCAGACTATTCAAAGTCTGAAACATTAGAGCTTCGCCCATCCGTGCTTGAAATCAGGATTTTTACACTCGAGCAAGCTTTAAGTAAGAGCACACAGTTGTCCAATTATTTACTTGGTCAGTCAATCTTTGTATTCCTTTTTCTGTCATGTCAGGTAAGAGAGCTTGGTTAAAAACTCAGTCCTTCATCATTCAGTTTCTCCTTGTGCAGCAAAGTCAACTCCTCATTATTTTCTGCCAATCTCTTCCCTTCAAAATGTTCTCACAAATTCAACTCAGTACTGCATGATCAATCATTATCTGGGAAAGAACAGGCACTGCTTTAAGTGCTGATTTTGCTGCAGATCACCTAGGGACACTGAACACATGAATGTATGGACTGTCAAATTTGAAATCCTTTTACATATTTTGAGTATTACAGAATGTGTACTGTGTTGTTGGTAACACAACCTTTACTAGACCTGCAGGAGTGTTTGATTTATTAAATTGCTGTAATGAAAATCAGGCTGGTTTTACTGTAGTTAGACATATGAACATTCAGCAAA
The DNA here is from genome assembly GCF_026170545.1 of Melanerpes formicivorus. Lineage (NCBI taxonomy): Eukaryota > Metazoa > Chordata > Aves > Piciformes > Picidae > Melanerpes > Melanerpes formicivorus. Next base: position 18,435,385 of record NW_027142367.1, on the reverse strand, counting down.
TGGAGAAATGTGTAAGTACTAAGAAAATTTCATGAGAAACAGATGTGTTTTGTTCAGATTATGCTTCGTGAGTTTTCCACCATGTTTTTAAAAGCATCTCCAGAATAACTGAAACCTAGTTCTGTTGATTGGCATGGTATATTTGTACATGGCACTGAGTAAAGTAGACTGAGAACAAGATGAGAACATAATGTCTGTCTATGGTTCACTCCATTGCCCTTCTCTTACAAAAAGATCTGTCTTCCCATTGGCAAATAAGTGATGCCCTCTCGTTTAATTTTAGACAGGTTTGCATTGTACTTCAGTATGAAAGTCCAATTTTAAGAGTAACAGTGTTCTGAATATCTAGCAAGACCTTGAATAAGGTTAAATGGAGGCACAGAGCACTCAGCTGCAGTCAGAAACTGAGCGCAGGTTTTCACATATTGACACTGCTAGTTGTAAGCAGAACCCATCTCTCTTGAATAGTTGGATATGAATCCCCTACACCAATCACAACCTCCTTACCATTGTGCCAAGAGTATAGTGTTTATACTCTGCTTTCCCTGTTGTCTGATGGCTGAAACTTTTCTAAATATTATTCAGTCTGGCCAGCAGAAGTGAGGAAGCATTTGTGCCCATATACATAGTACTGTTGAGGCCACACCTTGAGTACTGTGTTCAGTTTTGGGCCCCCCACTTCAAAAAGGACATTGAGGTGCTGGAGTATGTCCAGAGAAGGCCAACTAAGCTGGTGAAGGCTCTCAAATACATGTCTTATGAGGAATGGCTGAGGGAACTGAGGTTATTTAAGTCTTCAGAAAGGGAGACTGAAGGGAGGTGTCATCATTCTCTACAACAATGATTTTAACATGGAGCAGGATAGCTTTAGGTTGGACTTAAGGAAGATATTCTTCACAATGAATGGTAAAATACCACAGCAGGCTGCCCAGGAATGTGGTTGAAGCCCCATCCTTGGAGACATTGAAGGTCAGACTCAATGTGGACTTGGGCAGCCTGATCTAGTTGGAGATGGTCCTGCTCACTGCAGGGGAGGTTGGGGGGGGGGGGGGGGGGGCGTTGGACAAGTGACCTTTGAGGGTCCCTTCTAAGCTAATGCAATCTGTGAATCTATGAACACCTCAAAAGAAGTTGAAGCAAGTTGAGGTGGGAGTTAGTCTCCTCGCACAGGCAACAAGTGAAAGGACAAGAGGAAATGGTCTCAAGGTTTTCCAGGGGACATTCAGGTTGGATATTAGGAAGAATTTCTTCACAGACAGGGTTATCAGTCATTGGAACTGGCTGCCCAGGGAAGTGGTGGACTCACCATCCCTGGAGTTATTTACAAGTCACATGGATGAGACATTTAGGAACATCCATCCATGGAGATATTCAAGGTAGGCTCAACAGGGCTCTGAGCAACCTGGTCTAGTTGAGGATGCACCTGCTTACTGGAGAGGGGGTTGGACTACATGACTTTTGGAGGTCCCTTCCAACCCAGACCATTCTGTGATTCTATGGCATGACTTACTGATGATAGATTAGCAGTAGTGGTGGCATTGTGATCTCAAGGCAAGCAGTTGGATTTGAGGATCTCTTCCAATCTCAACAGTTCTATGATTCTATGATCTTACCTGTTTCTATTGTAAGTTGTCATTTGCTTCATCAGCACACATGGGCCTTCATGGTCTTAAAGGTTTTCTCCAACCTAAATGATTCTGTGATTCTGCTCTCCTATGACTGAAGCACCCATCAGTGAAACTGGTGTTTCTGAATCCAAGACTGTTGTATTCACAGCATCATTTGTTTTGGAGCAATAGTCCCGTAAGAACTCACTATCTGGAACAATTAGCTTGTTAAATGGATGTTTTGGAAAGCTGAATAGAAATAGAATTAAGGACAATGTCCTGCAGTTGGATTTTTATTTTGTCTCGCTGTTTCACATGTGTGTGTGCTAGAGGGGCAGTTTCACAGTAAGTGTTGACTGTGAAGTCTCAGAGCTCTTCTGTCATTCTTATTCATGGTGTAATCATATCATGAATATGAAAAAAAAAATTTGTAGAGCCTTGCTATGCTAATTAAGTAAGGCTTAGAGATGCTGGCTGGCTAAGTGACTTTTTTCTTCTGTTTCTAGCTGTTTTATATGGTTCCAGTCACCCTGTGTGTTGGTGTTATTAGCGCCTTCCAGCTATCAGCCTTCACTTTCCGAAAGAACTTGGCAGCCACTGTTCTCCTGCTGATACTCTTTGGGTATGTGATTGCAAATGCTACTATGGAATTATAGCTTGTAAGGAACAAACAAAAATCTTTAGATTTGTTTTGCACCTGCTGCTGGGTGTATGATTTTCTTTCTTTAGGACTGATTATGGATCAGGATAGAAAACAGGCTGAAATGTAACTTGGAAAGTTCCATGCAGAAAGTGGAGAGAGATTTGCTCACACATATAAAGACATAAAAAGGGGGGGGGTGGGGGGAAGAAAGAAAAAAGAAAGTACTGGAAATGTCTCAGATGATACAATATAAAAATAATGTATTGTTTGAAATTTATTGTATGTTATCATCTAGAAAATGAGGGAATAATAATCAGGTCAGAATTTCAGTGCTTAGCTGTGCAGAATATCACCAAGGAGACAAGATATGGCTGTCTTTTAGTATGGTTCTACCAATTTTCTGTGATTTTACATAGCTCCCAGAATGTACATTTCCAATGAGATGTCCATTCAATGTGGAGTACCAGGCTAGTCAGAGATGTGTCTCCAAATAGTAGAGAGAGAGCAAAGTCCTCCCATATCACCCTCTTGCTTAATTTCACTTGGATAAAAAAATTGTTATAAATATTAAAATAACTGGTTAAAGAGAGGATTGATTTTTCTGTAGAAGTAGGACTGCTGAGCTGTGGGCTCTACCAAACTAACAGTCTGTCTATTCTGTTCCTTTAACTCTTCCTATGTTCAGCACTAGGTGATATGAGAGATGCTGAAGATGGATAGGTGCAGGATATGTATTTTGAGATGTTTCTTCCTTATCTCAAGAAACTAGTTGCTCTCTATGTAGGGGGGAATGCATCTCTAACAAGACAAATATTTAGATAGGTAACTATAACCATGAGAGAATCACAGGGAAGGAAATTAGGATGGGCATTCTGCAAGATCAGGCCATGTTCCATTCCAGGAAGAATCTCAGATAAATGCTTTGAAAAACCTCACCTTTCTGTATTTCATCTTTTAACTCCACCCCACCCCACCTTTTTTTTTTTTTTAGCTGTTTCAGTATCTTCACAACTGAATATATTATTCAAAATCCCAAATTCAGTTTATTTGTAGGCATATTTCATAATTCATCAAATGTCTTTTGCAATCTCCTGTTGTGAAAACAATGCCTTATTCTTTAGATTATTCTATCTATAATTTTTCTTTTTAAGTCTGGTTTGAGCTTATATTTCCTGAGCTTGAGTGGGCAGGTGGGTATATAATAGTCTAAAGGTCATGATGGCAGGATCTCATAAGTTAGATGATATATCCAAAGTTCATGGTTTTCTCCTTTCCTATAACTCTTATCTTCCTCTTTCATTCTGCAGTAATACCAATTAATTCCTTCAAATTAGATTCAGTACTCCTAAGGTTGGAAGGGACCTCAAAGATCATCGAGTCCAACCTGTCACCAGACCTCATGACTAGAAAGGGAGGCCACCGCTGCTCACTGCAGGCTTGAACTCAAGACCTTCCCATTAAGGGTGTTATGTGCTACCAACTGAGCCACTTGAGGTTCTAAACAAATTACAGAGGCCCTTGTGAAGATGCCGGGAATTGAACCCGGGACCTCATACATGCAAAGCATGCGCTCTACCGCTGAGCTACATCCCCCACCTCTGAGCTACATCCCCCACCTCAAGTCATAGTGTGAAAATTGTATACTAGTAAATGTCATCCCTGGTTGATCTTTTTCATTTCTTCTTTTACCTTTACAACTGTTGAATCCATCTTGTCATGCAGTTCCTGCAGCCCTAGCATAGAGTAAGAATAGGTGTGTATAGAGATCTTAGTCAAGCAGCAAATGGACTACACAGTGCGTACATGTCATGTTCTTTCGGTTGTGCTATAGACTTTGGTCCTGTCCAAAGTGTACTACTAAGTTCCAGGTGCTAAGAGGTAAGCTGACATTATTTTAACAGAATCATGGAAAACATCCATTTGGAAGAGATCTCCAGTCCAACTTTTGACCCAGTTTAAGGCTGCTCCATTTTGGCTGGATGACATGTGACTTGCCAGAAGGAAAGATGTTTTCTCTTCTCTTTTCAAAATTTGCATTGAAAATGCTGCAGTGAAATCTGACCAATATTGTTCTATGAAGTATCTTTGCACTCATTTTGATCACTACTACTTTGCTAACTACAAATTTGTTTTAGATGCTAACGATGACATGATTGCTGGCAAATTTCAGTTCTCAAGTGTCACTGGCACAAATATTTTTTTTTCAGTTCAAGGATTAATGATTTTTTAAATTCATTTTATTTATTTCCCTCTTTTCTCCTCTGTACTCTCACTGTCCTTCATTTTTTGTTCTTTTTTTCTTTCTCTGAAATACTCTAACATACACTGGTTGTTCAGCATCCAAGATGTAAGCTTCAAATATTTGGTTTCAATTCTTTTTCTAAGAAGCTTGTTAAGATGCATGGCTTTGCAATCATTCAGAAACCAGGATTGTGAGGTTTGTAGAAGAGTAAAAGTAAATATATGCAGTTGATATATGCAAAAATGGATCATGGATCACAAGCCCTATGAGGAGAGGCTGAGGGAGCTGGGATTGTTTAGCCTGGAGAAGAGGAGACTCAGGGGTGACCTCATTGCCCTCTACAACTACCTGAAAGGTGGTTGTAGCCAGGAAGGGGTTGGCCTCTTCTCCCAGGCAACCAGCACCAGAACAAGAGGACACAGTCTCAAGCTGCGCCAGGGGAGGTTTAGACTTGAGGTGAGGAGCAAGTTCCTCACCAAGCGAGTCATTCATCATTGGAACGGGCTGCCCAGGGAGGTGGTGGAGTCACCGTCCCTGGAGGCGTTCAAGAGGGGATTGGACGTGGCACTTGGTGCCATGGTCTAGTCATGGGGTCTATGTTGGTAGGTTGGACTCGATGATCCTTGAGGTCCTTTCCAACCTTAGTTATACTGTGATACTGTGATTCTGTGATATCTGCCAATCACATGGCAGTAGCTGTGCATATGTCTACAGAATCATAAGGTAGTTTAATGAAGAGAACATACCCCTAACTTGTACTTTTTTATTCTCAGCTGGTCAAAGAGCTGGTTGCAATTATTGTTTTTCAGCTCCTTGGTTGGTTGGTTGCTATTTTGTTGTTGCTTGGGTTTGGTGTTTGTTGGGTGGGTGTTCTTTTTTGTTTTGTTTGGTAGGTTGGTTTTTGTGTGTGTTGTGTGTGTGTGAAATGAAAGCATAAGTTATTTGTGACAATTTGTTTCTCTAAACTTCCAGATATGCAACTTTACCATGGATGTACCTTGTATCCAGATTCTTCTCAAGTTCAGATGTAGCTTTTATTTCTTACATCTCCTTAAATTTTTTGTTTGGTTTATGTACCATGCTGGTGACTCTCTTACCTCGTTTGTTAGCTATAATTTCCAAAGTACAGGTCAGTACAAAACCTTTGCTTTATGTTACTCATGCTTTATGGTACTCATACATCATGAGATGCATGCACAAATGTGCATGTGTGTTTATGTTTATGTATATATGCATGTTTATAAATACACACAAGCAAGATCTTTAACCAGCTGAAAACCCCTTATTTTAAACACTAATGATTTTTCTATCCTAGTATGTACTGTATTGCTTATTACTGAATTTTAACTTGTAGATAAAAAAAAACCTAAATACAAAATTACAATGTAATAAAGGAAGCAGCATATTAATTGAAACCTTGACATTTTCCAGACCATTAAGTTGCAATTGGCACATAACAGGAGGTGTTCTGGTCTATTAAATAGATTACATGCATTGTAAAATGTGTTTGGATAATATTGTCTTAAGAAAGAAGCCACATATTCCTAGGATCTGTAATGAACTGTATGAATAGTAATATGAATTCTCATTTCATGTAATTTTCTTAATAGTAATTAAGCCACTTGATGGAGGGGAGATCCAGCATGTGTAGGAATGCATGTGTAGGAATGCATGTACTGGGTCCAAAACTCCATGTTTGAAGACAAACCTGTTACTCAGGTTTGGAGACAGATTGGATATTGACTTAGGTTAAGATGGTAATTTGGAATTAATATCATTCAGACATTAAAATGTAAAGAAAATAGAATTATCATGGCCACATAAGGTTTTGTTACTGTTTCTGAACCTCAGAATTAGAATCCCAGGCCCTAGGTAGCCTGAAATACAATAAAAAGTAAAGTCTGGCCACAAAACAAGTAAATTACCATATAACATTTTGAAATCAGTTCATCTGGAGTGAGATTTGAAGACTACATGCAGTTTTGTATGTGTGCTTAATATTCTGTTGGAGAAAACTAATATTTTTTTCTTTATTTCTCTCTTCCCCTCCCCACCCCCAACCCCTCGCTGAATCTTAATACAGAGTTTTCAGAACATCTACAATATCCTCAAATGGGTGTTCACTGTATTCCCACAATTCTGCTTAGGCCAAGGTTTAATAGAACTTTCATACAATCAGATCAAGTTTGACCTGACCAGCAACTTTGGAATAGATTCATATGTAAGTCCCTTTGAGATGGACTTTCTGGGCTGGATTTTTGTGGAAATGGCCTTGCAGGGGACACTACTTCTTCTTTTACGACTGTTTCTTCATTGGGATCTCCTCCAGAAAACAAGGTATGTCACCATTTGAGTTCTGCCATAGTGGAAACTGAACTCGTTGTTGAAGAAAGAAAATGGTGGATTCCTTCAAACACCTAAAGATAAATACTTCTGATAGCATGATGTGCCTGAATTATTAGAAACTGCAGAAAAAATACAAGTGCTTGCTGTTTCCCTAGGTTCTGCTGAGATCTGATCAGCAAGCTGTAAGGGATTGTAACCAGGGAAGTATTATACAGATGCAGAAATGCCTGATTTTCCATGTATCATTTGTTATCATCTTCTGTTTTAGGGGTCAGTGCTCAGTTAACAGCATGATCATTCCTTCTGAAGATGCTGATGTAGAAAAGGAGCGACAGCGACTCTTTGGTGGAAGAACTGGTAACGATGTCCTTCTTCTGTACAACCTCAGGAAGTGTTATGGAGGTTTCAGTAAGAAGAACACAGCTGTGGAAAGCATAAGCTTGGGAATACCGAAGGGAGAGGTAAAGAAGTCTTTTACTTTCAGAAAATGACATGATTCTGAGCAATTGATCAGACATACTCAGGAGGTCTACAATCAAAGATCTGTAGATACCAGCAGAACAATTTTAGTCTTAGTGATTTCTGAATACCAGTTACTGGATAAAAGCAGAAACTCTGATGGTGTTTAAGAAGGAACTATTAACCTATTTGGGTTATAAATTAATCAGTTTTATCTTTTTTTCTTTTTAGTTATCCTTCCCAAGTTACTGTTTTATAGACTAGCATTAAAAAACAAACAAACAGCAGTTCAATGTATGAAGAGAAAGCAAAGAATGTCTAACTCAGTTGTAAACTGTGGACTGAATCCTGAAGTTGTCACCAAGACATAGTTTCCATGTGTGCAGGCTTAACACAGACTGCTCACACCCCCTTCTCCATTGCTCACTGACAGAGGAAAATGGCCCTGGAGCAGAACTGAGATAAGGACAATTTACTACTCTATTGCAGGGATAGATTACACAAAATAAAACAGGAAAGAAAAATACCTTCTGACAGAATCCTGGCTGCAAACCAGGTGAGCCCCACAAAATTGAAACCAGAATCAAAAGGACAAACCCCAGTCAAGAAATTGGGGAAGAAACACAGAAAACCTGGGACAAGAAGCTTTACAAACTATGGAATATATTACAAATCCCACAAATCCTGTCATTCAGTGGGCATGCTGGTCAGCATGGTGTAGACACGATGGAGCATGTTCTGTTGCTCTGAGCCACTGAGGAGGGGGCAGCCCTGTCCCTCCATCTGTCATTCCCACTAGTGGGGCCAGTCAGTTTAAACCAACATACCATGCTGAGAACATCACAGTATGATTTGTTTTAATATAGTGTAGAATATACTAATATGCTACATTGATGAACTGAAATTTAATGCTGAATATGGTAATCTTAGAGATTTCAGAAGGGTTTTTTTCTTATAATTTTATTGCTTTGGGAACTGTAGATGTTAAGACTTCTCTTGGTTCCTAATAGGAAATTGGAAGATTAAGGAAGTGTGGGCCTAGTAATGTCCTGCCAGTTATAGATCACAGATTCACAGATTGCATAAGGTTGGAAAGGACCCTTAAAGTTAATGTCCAACCTTCCCTGCAGCAAGCAGGGACACATCCAAGTAGATCAGACTGACCAGGGCCACATCAAGTCTGTTCTTGAATGTCTTCAGGGATGGTTAAACTACATTACCAGGAGGATGTTGTTGCTGAGTAAAACCTATTTATCAATAAGGAAGTTAATGAAACATGTATTTTAAAAGTTATGAATTGCTGTATGCAAACTTAATATAAATCCTATCTTAGCCTAAGCATGTATTCATTGCAGCTAGGGGCCTGAAAAAAAACTGTTCAGTCACGGTGCGTCTTGGCTGCTTAGTGTTTGTTTGTTTACTTATACAGAGTGAAGCTGCTCATGAGAAACTGAGAGTATTTAAATGGAAGTCTAGAATCCTAAACAAATCACTTCTAGGAATTAGGGGGTAATCAAAATATTATATAGTATTAAATATAGTATTAAATAGTATTTTTCTTTTTCTTTCTTTTAAAATTTTACTTTATTTTTAATCTCTGGTAGTGTTTTGGACTCCTGGGAACAAATGGAGCTGGGAAAAGCACAACATTTAAGATGTTGACTGGAGATATCATCCCATCTGCAGGACGTGCTGTTATCAGGACTCCAACAGGGTAAATAACAGAGAGTTTGATTAGAATAGTGCTAATTGATAATGTCAATGATCAAAGACTCAGCACGTCTTCAGTCATTTATACTGTACTCTGAGGACTTATTTTCTTCTCTTTTAAATGTATATTGCTTTATTGATGTTAAGTCTTTGCAGGAAAGCATTTTATCTTTGTTTACTTCCATCTGACAGCTCTATCAATTGAAAATAAAAGAACAGGCTCTGGGATGACTCAAGATATAGCCTTTTAAAATAGTGACAAAAACCATGACATACAATAGGTCCGTATGCATGGACTGGTGCTGCACTGAAAGGTTTCCAAGACTAGTCTGATGAGCAGTGCTTCAAGTGCATAATTTTAAAATGTTATCTGACCTTTATGTCCTTCAGAATCATAAATTAATTACTTGATCAATATAGCATGTAATTATGATACTAGGTAGAATTGGTGATATTTCGGCTAACTGTGTTGGAGTGATAGTGAATAATGTACTTTTTGTTCTAGACGTAACCAATGTTTACCATTTTTCTCAGGAAATGGAGGAGAAGTGATTTCTAAGTCAGGTCAAAGAAAAACTTTCATAGAATAGAATAGAATAAACCAGGTTGGAAGAGACCTTCAAGATCATCGTGTCCAACCTATCATCCAACACCACCTAATCAACTAACCCATGCAACCAAGCACCCTGTCAAGTCACCTCCTGAACACCTCCAGTGACGGCGATTCCACCACCTCCCTGGGCAGCCCATTCCAGTGGGCAATCTCTCTCTCTGTGTAAAACTTCCTCCTGACCTCCAGCCTGAACTTCCCCTGGTGCAGCCTGAGACTGTGTCCTCTTGTTCTGGTGCTGGCTGCCTGGGAGAAGAGACCAACCTCTGCCTGTTTACAACCCCCCTTCAGGTAGTTGTAGAGAGCAATAAGGTCACCCCTGAGTCTCCTCTTCTCCAGGCTGAGCAACCCCAGCTCCCTCAGTCTCTCCTCATAGGGCTTGTGTTCCAAGCCCCTCACTAACGTTGTTGCTCTTCTCTGGACTCATTCCAGCAAGTCAACCTCCTTCCTAAAGTGAGGGGCCCAGAACTGGACACAGGACTCGAGGTGTGGCCTAACCAGTGCAGTGTACAGGGGCAGAATGACCTCCCTGCTCCTGCTGGCCACACTGTTCCTGATGAAGGCCAGGATGCCATTGGCCCTCCTGGCCGCCTGGGCACACTGCAGGCTCATGTTCATCCTACCATCAACCAGCACCCTCAGGTCCCTCTCTGCCTGGCTGCTCTCCAGCCACTCTGACCCCAGCCTGTAGCACTGCATGGGGTTGTTGTGGCCAATGTGCAGAACCCGGCACTTGGATGTGTTCAATCTCATGCTGTTGGACTCTGCCCATCTGTCCAGCCTGTCGAGGTCCCTCTGCAGAGCCTCTCAACCCTCCAGCAGATCAACTCCTGTCCCCAGCTTGGTGTCATCAGCAAATTTACTGATGATGGACTCAATGCCCTCATCCAGATCATCAATAAAGATGTTAAAGAGCACAGGGCCCAGCACTGATCCCTGGGGGACTCCGCTACTGACTGGCCGCCAGCTGGATGTGGCACCATTCACCACCACTCTCTGGGCTCGGCCCTCCAGCCAGTTCCTAACCCATCGCAGTGTGCTGCTGTTCAAGCCATGGGCTGACAGCTTGGCCAGCAGTTTGCTATGGGGGACGGTGTCAAAGGCCTTGCTGAAGTCCAGGTAAACTACATCCACAGGCCTCCCCACATCCCCACATCATGTGTATATATTAACATATTCTGAGCTATCCAACAATTTAAAAACTTTTCTTTTCCTAAAGGATGTCTATTTCAAACTATGTGGTCACCATCACTGGAGGTGTTTAGGAGGAGACTGGGTGAGGCACTCGGTGCCATGGTTTAGTTGACAAGTTGGGTGATAAGTTGGACTTGATGATCTTTGAGGTCTGTTCCAATCTGGTTACTTCTATTCCATTCCATTCCATTCTATGTATTTAATTAGGCAAATTATTTGACATGATGTAACAGTTCCAAAATTTTGAAAGCAGATATAAAGGTGTAAGAATATGTTTTATTTTCATGTGTATTTGACTGCATGACTTTTGGTCAGAGCCTCTAAAGATATCTTTTTAAAAAATCAGTGTGGGAACCCAGATTTGGCAGGTAACATTTACTGATTTTCAGACTTCTATGGGAATGGATGGGAAAGTGTAGTAATAATGGAAAACTATCTCTGGAATGGGTGAGAAACAAGTGTAGAAAACAGTGTGTGAAGGTCCAAGATAAGAGTGATTAGTAAACAGGTCGGTAGGCTGTGCGAAGTAAAGCTTGTAAGCATCTCCCAATCAGTAGGGGCTTGTCTACAGAAAAGGCTCTTTTGGCCCTTCTGCAACAAGTGACCACTTCTCTATGAATTTGTGTCAGTGTGTTTGTACTTAAGCACACCATCCTGGGATCCAGCTGGCCAGACCCAAGATATTGGAGCTTGCAGGTTGAAACCCACAAATCAGAAATAAATTTAACAATGCTTATTAGTAGACATATCATGTACCTATGGTTTTAGATGACTGGTCAAACAAGGAGGGACAGATGATGATGGGGACAGCTACCTCCTTTCCTGCAGTGGTAGCTGGGACTGGTGCTGCAGAGCAAACCAGGTGGGGCAGAGTGTTAATGAGTTATTCAATACCATGCTGACATCATGCTCATTGCAAAAGGAAAGGGCTGGCTGGGGGCAACAAGGGTTTATGGGGCTTGGAGTTCATTTTATTGAGACCATGAGAAGTGAGTCTTGTTCATAGCAGACCTTGTTAAACTGGGACAGTATATTTTTAGCACCCATTGTGGGGCCCAAAACAGCTGAAATAATGAGAGAATTTAATTTTGCTAAAGTAATTTTGTTTACCTAATATCTGTTTTAGTATGTTTACTATGATAAGGTGTTTGAGGTGTTTGCTTTTCTGGTTACATTACATAAAACCTTGCACATTTATACCCCATGTGCCCTCTGTGCTGCAGTTTGTCACCTTGGGGGAATGAATGACTTAAAGCTGTTGCTGTGCTAGCTACTGGCATGTTATGATGTATTTATTCCACTGATCAGTCATTAAGCTGGTATTCATATATGCAGTGTCATAATTTATCAGTAATCTCAGCCAACTGATGGATGGAACAGCAGAGAACACTTTTTCATCTTTTAAGGGTGTTACTTATGTGACCATAGGGAGGACATGTGAAGGTGGAATGGAAAACCCCCTTCAGTCCTAGCTGCTCAAGTCTTTGTTTTGCAAGGAAAACCCTTCCCAGAAGAATGCTGTCCCAGTTTTCAGTGGAAAATCTCCCCAAAAGAGCAGACAAAGTGATACTGCTTCTGATCCTCTTGAAGGGACCTGCAAAATATTCTTACAATACGCAAGTGATTCCAATCAGCAGTTGGATTGCCAAAGGACTGCTTTGCAAAGAGGGGAAAGTAGAATATTTCTTCATAGCTAGAACTTGGACTCTTCTGATGGCTATGATATTCAGCTTGATAAATAATTTAAAATGTAATTTAAATAGCTTTACTTGAAAGGCAGAATAAATTTCCATCAAAATAATGGCTGAGATAGCTGTTGTTAGACTGTATATCAGTATAATTAGTTTAATTATAACTGAGCTATAGTTACATTAATCATATTTTAACTTTGAATTTTTGTAATGTTAATTGAGCATTAGTATGCACTTAATTAAATGTGTAGTTAAGAGTACAACTACTTTTTCAATTTGTAAATTTATATTTCATTTTGACTAATTAATATAATTTATATCTCTACAAAAGCCATTTTAAATGCTGTGTATATCACTGCCTTTATTTTTGGCTGCAGAAAAAACTGCAGAAAAGAGCATGCAAAAGTAAAGCAAAATACACAGTGGAGTCAATAGTGAAACATGTTTTCCAAAGCACTCATAAGGCTGATATTGAGGGTACTAAGTTAGAATAGAATAGAATAAACCAGGTTGGAAGAGACCTTCAAGATCATCGCGTCCACAGAGAGAGTGATTGCCCACTGGAATGGGCTGCCCAAGGAGGTGGTGGCCACACTCTTCCTGATGCAGGCCAGGATGCCATTGGCCCTCCTGGCTGCCTGGGCACACTGCAGGCTCATGTTAAGCCTACCATTCACCAGCACCCCCAGGTCCCTCTCTGCCTGGCTGCTCTCCAGCCACTCTGACCCCAGCCTGTAGCACTGCATGGGGTTGTTGTGGCTGATGTGCAGAACCTGGCACTTGGATGTGTTCAATCTCATGCTGTTGGACTCTGCCCATCTGTCCAGCCTGTTGAGGTCTCTCTGCAGAGCCTCTCTACCCTCCAGCAGATCAACTCCTGTCCCCAGCTTGGTGTCATCAGCAAATTTACTGATGATCGAGTTGAGTTGATTCTGGAAATCTGAAACAGAGATGTCTCATTAAATGTCAGCTCACATCTACCTATAAACTGTGTTGCTGGTAACCACCATAACAGATAAGAACCAAACCTAGTCTCTGCAACAATAAGCCTAGGTCCCCTTCAGGTGGGAGAATGCAACAGGTTTTGTCCAAGATTATTCTTCCTCATTCTGGTATTTTGGTTTCTTTTGAGTTCTAACAAATACTTTCTGACTGGCATGTCCAGTGCCACCCCCAATGCAGCCTTCAGACCTAGAATCAGATTTCAGGGATTTCTTTCAATGTACAAAAGTGAAAAGGTTTTCAGCTATCATGCCACCACTGCTTTAGACTCCTGAAAATCAAATCTGAGAGATTAACTGAATTTCAAGAGAAATTAATTTCCAGAGGTGAGGGCAGTTTTCTGTTGGAATATATGTACTGTAAGTAAAACTGTACTGTGTTCTTCTTTCATCTATTCTTGCAGTTTTCAGAAAAAGCTTAGAAGCTTGCAAAGAAAAAAAAAAGCCACCCCAAAATGAAGGATGATCTCTGGCCTTTTGATTTAGAAATATACTCAGTCATATTGCTGAGAGAAGAATAGATTCTGTATTATACACACCAAAGAAGTCCAATGAAAGACCAGAATCCTCATATGGTTGGTTTTGGTTTGGGTGTTCTTTTTTTTTTTTTTTCCCTCTGGTCAGATTATTTGGTACTTTGACAGATATGGAGATGTAAAAAAAATAGGCCCCTGAGTTCTCTAGAGACTACATTGCTTTATTAATGGGAAATCCTTAGCTGTTCAAGATCAGCACTAAAGGGTAAAGGCATAAGATAAGGACCAAACATTGCTCTCTACAACTACCTGGAAGGTGGTTGTAGCCAGGAAGGGGTTGGTCTCCTCCATAGACCCTGAGCAGATTCATTTGGTCTCTTTCAAGACCTCTGGTAGTTCTGGGACTATCGATGTATTATCTCTGTCATCTCATTTTTTTGTTAACTTATTGAGACCTTAGCCCAAGCTAATACTGTGTTAGGCTACTGATTAATAATACGGTGTTTTAGCCTGGAGAAGAGGAGGCTCAGGGGTGACCTCATTGCCCTCTACAACTACCTGAAAGGTGGTTGTAGCTGGGAATGGGTTGGTCTCTTCTCCCAGGCAACCAGCACCAGAACAAGGGGACACAGTCTCAAGCTGCGCCAGGGGAGGTTTAGACTCGAGGTGAGGAGGAAGTTCTTCACCGAGCGAGTCATTCGTCATTGGAACGGGCTGCCCAGGGAGGTGGTGGAGTCACCGTCCCTGGAGGTGTTCAAGAGGGGATTGGACGTGGCACTTGGTGCCATGGTCTAGTCATGAGGTCTGTGTTTACAGGTTGGACTCGATGATCTTTGAGGTCTCTTCCAACCTTAGTGATACTGTGAGTAAGACTATTAAACTGTCTATGCTCACTGTACTCTTCCTTTATGAAGGCTAAACAGCAGCAGGTGGGATATTGTTCATATAAGGGTGTGTACTTTATGGGAGGCACAGTACTAAAATCATATCTGTACAGCTAGCACTAGGGACACCATTGTGTGTTTGGTTTATTTTATCTGATGCAAAGTGAGTAACTACTGTTTAATACAGTTCTAGCTAAAGAATTTTAGGTGTCTTTTAGATTTTTCAGCCTTGTGTACTAATTTTTTCTTCTTCATGGTATGGACCCCTTATGGACTAGCTGTTTCTATCCAGCTACAGTATTCATGCTGAGTAAATGTCCCTGAAATTACCCCTGAGTGTGATTTGTTCTCTTGTGACTGAACTTGGCATATTATCAAGAGCCCAGTCTCTCTCTCTGGTTTTTGTTTTTTTTTCTAAGTGCAGCAGCTGCACCAAAATGAGATCTTGTTAAAGTGCCTGAATCCTCCTAGTAAAACAAACCCCAGACACATCTCTCCGTGTTCAGCCGCATCTAGATAGCATTTCACTGTGGGTAGTGTTTTCCCTTATCATCCATTTTCATTTTTGCTAAGCCTTTGTCACAGAAATGTCTACTGGTAGTTACCTTCCTTGACACCATCCAAACCTACAAAGATATTAAAATTTTATACCTTTGTCATAAAGATCAAAAGACCATTCTAATTAATACTCAGCTAGACTCATCATAAGCATAGTAATTTATCTTTTGATGCTGTGGTTCATTCTTCAATATGCAGAATTTGTGTTCTCTTTTTCTCCCCCAAATCCTGAACCTTGTTGACAGGAGACACGTATTTATATTTTTCACTAGTGCTGGTACTTGCTGGCCCAGGCAGCCAAGAGGGCCAATGGCATCCTGGCCTGCATCAGGAACAGTGTGGCCAGCAGGAGCAGGGAGGTCATTCTGCCCCTGTACACTGCACTGGTTAGGCCACACCTCGAGTCCTGTGTCCAGTTCTGGGCCCCTCAGTTTAGGAAGGATGTTGACTTGCTGGAACAAGTCCAGAGAAGAGCAACAAAGTTGGTGAGGGGTTTGGAACACAAGCCCTATGAGGAGAGGCTGAGGGAGCTGGGGTTGCTCAGCCTGGAGAAGAGGAGACTCAGGGGCGACCTTATCACTCTCTACAACTACCTGAAGGGAGGTTGTAGACAGGCGGATGATGGTCTCTTCTCCCAGGCACCCAGTACCAGAACAAGAGGACACAGTCTCAGGTTGCGCCAGGGGAGGTTCAGGTTGGCTGTTAGGAAGAAGTTCTATACAGAAAGAGTGATTGCGCTATGGAATGGGTTGCCCGGGGAGGTGGTGGAGTCGCCGTCATTGAAGGTGTTCAGAAGGAGACTTGCTGGGGTGCTTGGTGCCGTGGGTTAGCTGTTTGGGTGGGTTGGATTGGTTGATGGGTTGGACACGATGATCTTGAAGGTCTCTTCCAACCTGGTTTGGTTTATTCTAATAAAGGTTTATTCTAATACTTGTACATCTTGCATTTAACACATGTATTTTGTAATGTGCGTAATAATTAGCTATATGATTAATCACCTATTTAGTTCTCTTAACCAGAAACATAGAAATCCATTAAGGAGAAATCCATTCTGCTCCTCAGAACCTTTTGAAAACTTTTTTTTGTTTCAAAACTCAGATTATTTTTTCTTATTATGTATCTTATTTTTGACAAGTCTTTTATGAACATGTAAATCAGAATCATTGAATGTTGAATGAGATGTTGGAATAAATAGGATACATTTAGTGTCATTATGGGTAATGAGACACCCCTGCTTCTTAGCAATTAATGTAATTGCAGCTGATGTTGTACAGCTACAAAGTGATGGCCAAGGTCTCTTAAATCAGGATCATTTAGCATTTCCCTCCCCTGTATTGTGTTTTAACCCACTAGGCATTCTGCATTTTGTTTTGCTTTTGCTGTTCAGAGAATGCATGCCTGCATATGTGTGTGCATAGATACACAAAGGACACAAACCAACATTTTCCTCTCTCAACTACTGTCCCTTTGCTATTGAATATGATGCACACAGTATGGTTTTGAAACATGTTTCCTTAGAATAGGGGCTACCAAAGAGATAAGGGAGGTAAATCTGGTAGGAATTAATTGTCATAGATGTGTTCTTCTGTGTAATCTGCTCATCTTGACTCATGGGTGGAAGTGCTAATCTGAAAGGGAGAAAAATGGCAAGTGATTGTAGCAAAAAAAATATCAAACTCCTTTATCTATAGAATTTTGGGTAAGTGTTCTTGCCTTGAAGATTCTATATCCCAAGGATGAAACCCAGGGCTCTGGTTTTTTGGTTTGTTGTTGTGTTTGTTGTTGTTGTTGTTGTTTTAATTTTAAACACCATTCAAGTCTTTTGCTTTTTCCTTAAACAGGTCTGAAATGGATATACTGTCTGCTAGCTCTGAAGGCATTCTTATTGGCTATTGTCCACAGCAAGATGCCCTGGATGAACTTTTAACGGGTTGGGAGCATCTTTACTATTACTGCACATTGCGTGGAATTCCAAACCAGGATATCCATAAGGTAACTATGCAGAACAGATTTGCATGGGGAACTGAAGCCGTGCAACAGTTGGGCTGTAGCATTTATGAAACAATTACACTTTTTTTGTCATAAGAGAATGCCTAATGCTTCATCTTAACAGCCCTACTAATAATTTGTTTCGTTGCTACTACTTTATTTAAATATGTACTTTTTGTCTATCTCTTGATTCAAGTTCAAAACACAATAGCATAATTGAGGCTAGAAAAATATCCCTAATGAAAATGAAATATTAGACACAGAAACTCTAAAGGAAACTAAATTTATGAATGGTTTGACAACATCATTATGACACTTCGTGAACTGTGAGGGAATGTCACATATTCTGAGTCATACATGTCTGAAAAACTCAATATGGGACTGAACGCTGAAGGAATTAAAAATTGTTTAAAGATTATATCAAACACCTGAGTGAAATGGAAGCTACCACCCCTCTGATAGTAAGTATCTTCACCTTTGTGAGATGATTGCTGCATTTAACCTCCTGTTGGGAGCAGTCCCTACAATTTTCCAGGTTCCATACCAGCTCTGGGGTTGTGTAAGAAGAGGCCAAAGCCATGTCAAAAAATGGAGAGCCTAATAGCATAGACAAAGATGGTATCTGGGAATGTTACTGAGAGGTCGTAAATTTACCAAGGAAAGATGTGACTGTTCTGACCAGCAAACAGTGCTCTTTTTTTGCAAATGAGGCAATTGTTCAACCCATATCAGAAATTAAGGACCAAAAGGATACAGAGTAAAACATGCGTGTTTTCTGTCTCTGAAGATGGAAATTTCTGATCTGAACTGGACTTGAGCAGCTCAGTCTCTTGTGCTTAGTTCTATCACTGTTAAAATGGGAAAACTGGAGTGTCAGTTCTGTATATTTCTGCTATATAGATTGGTTCCATGTAGTTGCACCAGGACAGGCAAATTTTGAATTTTTCCTGTCGTAAGCTCATCATTTAGGTTTTTCTTGATGAGTGACTGAGGCAGGGACTGGAGAAAAAAAAATTACAAGTCTTTGCCCCTTCTCTTGGGCAGTATCCTGCCTGTGTGGACTTCCAACAGACGGTTTTGAAAGTATGTTGTTGCAGGCTGATTAGAAATCATCATACAGGCTTTTATTTAGTTTGTTCTTCATTACTTTTCAGGGGTAGGTTTTGTTTCTGAGTACTAGCAGAATACTGGAAACTTGAATATGCTTCCCTTGATCTATAGGAAATGTATTGTTATAGCTCTAAACTCCTCAACTATAATTACCTGTTTTCTCCATGAAATGATAACTCCTTTCCAACAGCTGGGTTAAAAGCTTACCATAATCAGCATCTATTATGGTAACACTTTAATAGACAAAAAGGTGACAACAGAGTCTGATGTCTCTAAAGCTTTGTAGTCATCTAAAGGGCTGACATTAAATATCTACACACCTCACATATGTTATTGACTGCTTTTGGTCCTAAGTGTAATTTGAAACAGGACTCAAAGTTTGTTTGTTTAAGTGTGCACCACTGGCTCTTAGAATGCTCTAAACACATCTTTTAAACTGTTCTGTCCTATAATTTTCTTAAGCAAAACCAATGTATTCTTTTACTGCCTATGTTCAAATGGTCCACCACATACTACAAGTGAAGCAGTTTTTCAGACACCCTAAGAAGACTGCAGATGGAATTTGTTGCCGTATGCTTGCGATCAAGGCATCAAAGGGCTCCTGCAAGCAATATTTAGCTAATCTGGTTTACCTTCATCAAAAACTGAAATGCACCTATCTCAGAGGAAAACAAATGTTTTTGTCAGCAGACCTTTCAGACTGTGTCACCCTGCTGTCAATTGTTGAACAGCTACTGTGTTTCAACTCAGTATGGCTGGTGCCTGGAGAAACTGTGCATTCTAGCTGTCTGTGATGAAAATAAGGCCTGGCAATGCTTTGGAATAGCAGTTATATGTTAGCACTGTTGAAGCACTAACTTCAAGGATCAGATCCTTTGCTTGACATATTTATCAGCAGCAGCAGTTAAGTGTCTGACATAAAGTTGAGTGCACTTAATGTTCCAAAACAGCAATTAACTGAATGAGAAAGGAGGAGGAAAAGGGATCATTTGCTATCAATGTTAAGCTTCATGCAATCTAAAGTTTTATTTTGCATCCCAAATCTGCTCTGAAAATTTATTTTTTTGCTGTGAAAGTGGAGGAGTAAGACTTTTGGGTTATTTAGACAGATACTTGTTTGACATAGTATTTCTAATCCTTATTTTATTTCCTTAATGTATCAAATTTGAATACCTCAATTAATTCCAGGAGTCATTATACAGCATGTTAAAAAAGAATAAATGAATTGACAGAACATCAAGTGACATTTGTCATTTACATTAAAACTTTTGTTGTGAATCTCAAAAAACAAGCTTCATCAGACTTTTGGAAGCACCTTTATGGAGTGTCATTATGAGTTTTCTTTATGCTGACTCTCCAGACTGACTCTGAGTCTCACTTCCTTAAATATTGTATCCAATAGTGGCTGGAAATGGAAATTTGTACATTCATTCATTTTTTTGTATGCTTGCTATTTTTGGACCCCAAGCAGAATACAGAATGACAGAATCACAGAATGTTAGGAGTTGGAAGGGACCTCAGAAGGTCATCTAGTCCAACTGCCCTGCCACAGCAGGATCACCTAGAGAAGGTCACACAGAAATGCATCCAGGCAGGTTTTGAATGTCTCCAGAGACAGAGACTCCACAACCTGTTCCAGCCTGTTCCAGTGTTTTGTTACCCTCACTGAGCTTCAGTTTTTCTAACCAGATCTCTTCCTGCTCAGACAACTTCCTCATTTTCCTCAGACAACTTCCTCATGCTCCCCATTCTATCTGTCCTTTTATCCACTCCTTGTAGAGGTTCTTTTTGTGTGACAGCAGGTCCAGGATCTCCTTGCTCATCCAGACAGGTCTCCTAGCATTCTTTCCTGCTTCCCTCTTCATGGGTATTCTTTGCTCCTGGAGAGATGTTGATGCTTGATCACTGACCAGCTGTCCTGAGCCTTGCTTCCTTCTAGGGCTTTGTCCCACAATACTTTGGCCAGCAGATCCCCAAAGTGATCAAAGTCTACATGCCTAAAGTCCAGGGTCATAAGCTTGGAATACATTCTGCTATATTCCCTGAGGATCTTAATTCCTATTGCTTCATGGTCACTACAGCCAAGGCTGTCCCTGGGTCTCACATTGGTCATGAGCCCTTCCATGTTAGTGAGAACCAGGTCCAGCATAGCACCTTTTCTTGTTGGTTCTTCCACCACCTGGAGGAAGAAGTTGTCATCTATGCACTCCAGGAACATCCTGGATAGATGGTACCTTCTTGTGTTTTCCCTTCAGCAGATGTCAGGGTGATATGTATAGTATGATATGAACTACATGCTACCACTGGTTATACAGATGTTATAATAGGGATGTTCAGGCTTCTCCACATTATACCTAATACTTAAAATTTCATTCAAATAACTTATTTGATGTTGTTTAAATTATAATGATGGATCTGAGACTATTATTACAGGAAATACTATGATATGCTGTTAAAAATAAAAGAAAGAAAAAATATTTAGGATCATCTCTTGAAAGAAGAATTAACTCTGTACTCTTGTATTTGCTGAAGTATGATCTGCAGTGCTCTTTTGAGACGTAAGGGTTGAGGAAGACAACAGGAATAGGAGATTGTTCAAGTGCAGCTAAGAAATTATTAGGAAAGCTGGCTAATTCTCCTGCCTTTATATTGCTGATGTGATTCAGCTCCAAATCTATTGTAATTTGAATAGAATAGAGTAGAATAGACCAGACCAGATTGGAAGAGACCTTCGAGATCGTGTCCAACCTATCACCCAACACTACCTAATCAACTAAACCATGGCACCAAGTGCCCCATCAAGTCTCCCTCTAAACACCTCCAGTGATGGTGAATCCACCACCTCCCCAGGCAGACCATTCCAATGGCCAACCACTCTCTCTATGAAGAATTTCTTCCTAACATCCAGCCTAAACCTCCCCTGGTGCAGCTTGAGACTGTGTCCTCTTGTTCTGCTGCTGGTTGCCTGGGAGAAGAGACCAACCCCCACCCGGCTACAGCCTCCCGTCAGGTAGTTGTAGAGAGCAATAAGGTCTCCCCTGAGCCTCCTCTTCTCCAGGCTAATATATATTCTCTGGGCTTGATTTATTTTGCACCAAATAAGCATATCTAGATATCAGGACAGATTGTGGACTACAATGATCTGCAAGATTTATCTTGGAAGTTCTGCACATTTAATGCAAGCAACAGAGTAGATACTATAAAATTATTTATACCCTTCCCTTTTTACTATAAGTAAACCTTGTCTTGAAAAATTCCCGTAGTAGATGACTTGCTAGACTTTCTCCCTTGTACCAAACAGGAGGTGATGTTATTCATGAGTGTCTGTGCACTGAATGCTTGAGTATGGGCCAGAAAGTTCTATATGTAGAATGACAAAGTTGGTTCTTTTTAATGCTGCTTCCTACAAAGAGTATTCTGATACATGACTGAGCATCCTTGGCAACTACAGACTACAGTAAAACTGAGATGATTTGATTTTTTTTCCCCCTTCCTTCTCTGAGAAAATTCCTTGGCTTTCTAAATTCTTCCCTGTGCAGTATTCATTGTCTCTTTCAAAGAATAGCATTTTGCTGACTTAGACGAAGATTCTTGGTAACACTTCAAAGCAGTCTCAGAAATAGTGGTTCTGATCATAGCTAGAGGATAGTTTTTACTGCTTTTCAGCTGTGAGACATAATCCTATTTTCCTTTTTGTTTCATAAGTTCTGAAGCTTGTTGTAGTTTGCAGTGTATGCTAATTTTGTTGCAAACAGGAGATCACGCATTTTTTCATGTTCTGGTCATAATTTTTGTGAGCTTCTTTGTTAAATTCTCTATTGTTCCTGGATTTATAGGAGCATAATCCTGTTGTCACTGACATGCATGTGTTCCCTGTGGTAGTAAAGTTGTGTAAATCTAGTAGAGTAGATAAGCAGTCTATCACGTACTTTAGAGATGATTCTTTGCAAGCTGTTTAGATGTTTGAATAAAACACGAAACACAAAGCCAACCAGACAAAATAAAAGCCCAATGAACAAACCCAACCAACCAAACAAACAAAAAGAGCAGCTACTATGTCTTAGACTATACCTTAGATGTTTGATCAATTCTAATGCTATTCAAGGTTTGAATTTGCAGCACTTCTACTGCTATGCAACAATAGTGTCTAAATAAATGTAAACCACTGTGAATTAAATCTGAAATAGCAGAAGAATTGAACATTTCAGATGTGAGTGGTTTAATGGCTGTTGATTAAGCATTAAAAAAACAGCCAATAAACCAAACCAACATAAACTAACAACCAAGCCTCCCTGCATTTAATGTAGTAAGAGTAATATTTATGACATGTAGGTTTTATCTCAGGACATGAATTGCTGTCAGGTTGTACATTAAAGCACATCAGATTCAAGCAACTATTAACAGCCATGCAATGAACCACACTAGAATACTGGAGATCCTCACTATTGCAGCATTGTTCCTGCTTATAGAGACCTTGGTCTCAGAACTGTCTCTTACTTTTATACATAACAGTGAAAAATCTTGCTAAAAGGATCATTAATAATTTAACAACTTTTTAAGGAATTTACAAAAAACTCTCTTCTAAAGAATATGATTATGCTCCTGACAGTTTGTTTGAAATGGATAGTGAATATTAATTCACAGTATTGTTTGCTGATACATTTTTTTCCTGTTGGATTTTCTGAATTGATTTGAGACTGTCCAACTGATCTGATTATTCCTTCCAGTCCTTTCTTACTTTTTGCTGAAGGTAGCTCAAAGGGAAGAAAAAGAATGCATCATGATATTGGGGATGCTTTGGCATTTTCTCTCAAGTAATAGGGCACCAGGCTTCTACTTCTTTTTTTTTCCCCACAAGAATTTCCCAGACATAGTACATACAGGCTGAAGCCATACTGGTCCCAATTACCTCAGAGGCAGCCCAGACGCCCTCATAGGCAGCTAGGATTTCCTTCTCTGTCGCGGTGTAGTTGGCCTCAGAGCCTTTGTACCCCTTACTCCAGAAACCTAGGGGCCTGCCCCTGGTTTCACCAGGAGCCTTCTGCCACAAGCTCCACGTAGGACCATTCTCACCAGCCGCAGTGTACAGCACATTCTTGATATCTGGCCCAGTTCGAACAGGTCCCAGAGCCATAGCATGGACCACCTCTCATTTGATCTGGTCAAACGCCACCTGCTGCTCAGGTCCCCACACAAAATCATTTTTCTTCCTTGTTACATGGAAGAGAGGCTTCACAATTTGACTGTACCCGGGAATGTGCATTTTCCAGAAGCCCACAAGTCCCAAAACTGACTGTGTCTCTTTCTTGTTTGTGGGCTGCACCATAGTGGCTACCCTGTTCACCACCTCCTGAGGGATGTGGCGACGGCCATCCTGCCATTGAACACCCAGGAACTGGATCTCCCTGGCAGGCCCTTGATACAGACACCCAGCGACATGACGCTAAATACCTGCTGATTTGCAGGGTGCGTCTTGCAGGGATGACTAGAAGAAATGCTCTTGTGTCTGCTGCGTTTTTGCTTGAGGTCTGTCTGGATGGTTCGGCTGTGATAGTTGAAACAGATGGAGAAAGGCTTTTGCTACATTTAAAATTCTACAGCACCAGTATTTGAGGGATCCTTGGACACTAGGACAGCGTAAACATTTTCTCCAGCTGCGCTCATGTGCCTGCCCAGCTTACTTGGATCACAACCAAAAAGGCTGGGCCAGCTTACCCCTCTCAGTTACTAGAAAAGTATAGTAATTTAACCCTAAATTACCTTTTGTCTTTAAGAAACTCTAAATCCTCAACCTGTGACTTGCTTTACTGCCATTTGCAGCTTTTTGTGGCTGATGCAGAATTTTGTCTTCTGAATTTTCAGTCTCTAAGATGTTCGATTGAACAAGTACTGGAGAACAAGGTGAAATGAGGAACATTGTAGATCATTGACCCATCCACACAAAATGAGTGCAAATGTCTGTTACAAGCAATGACAAACCCAAGTTTTTTTGTAGAAGGAAATCCTGATCCTTTGTGGAGAACTAAGGCGTCCTGGAGCAGAATTTAAAAGTAATAACATGAAGCAACTGGGATAAATAAGGAAATAGCATATACAATAACTATGTTCTTTCAATCTGGGCAAGAATGCTACCTCATTTGGCTCATCTTTGCTGGCCTTCAAATTTCTAAACCACAGGTCTCGGAGGATCTCGTTAATCGGTTACACCTCAGTGCCCACGCTGACAAACTGGTGAGAACATACAGTGCTGGCACAAAGAGGAAGCTCTCTACTGCTGTAGCTTTAGTTGGTAAACCCCAAATACTTTTACTGGTGAGTAAAGATAATACTGTGTGTATGATAAATGCGTTAAACTGAGTTTCATTGTCCTGTATTTGACTCTAGAGAAAAATCATGTAGTTCACAGAGCAGTCAGGGAGTAATTGGTGCATAGATGTACAACTGTCCTCTTTGTTCTAGTATATGAACACTTATTTTATTCTCCAAGATCCACAAAATTACAAAGTAAAGTTGTTCATTCTTTTTTTTCCTGTCCTTTATTTTCCTCCTTTTTTTTCTTTTATTTTCCCCATTGGGGTAGTTTAGTGAGCAGGGAGGAAAAAAAAAATAAAAAGGATCCTCAAAACACATAAATGCAATTGTAGCATCCCATGGCCAAATGGGGAAATCCATAGGAACAAGTCTACTAGCTTCTTTAAGAAGTAAGATTCTTATTTTCATTTATACTTTGAAGATAGAATAGAATAGAATAGAATAGAATAGATCAGGTTGGAAGAGACCTTCAAGATCGTCGCGTCCAACCTATCATCCAACACCACCTAATCAACTAACCCATGGCACCAAGCACCCTGTCAAGTCTCCTCCTGAACACCTCCAGTGACGGCGACTCCACCACCTTCCCGGGCAGCCCATTCCAGTGGGCAATCACTCTCTGTGTAAAACTTTCTCCTGACCTCCAGCCTGAACCTCCCCTGGTGCAGCCTGAGACTGTGTCCTCTTGTTCTGGTGCTGGCTGCCTGGGAGAAGAGACCAACCTCTGCTTCTCTACAACCCCCCTTCAGGTAGTTGTAGAGAGCAATAAGGTCACCCCTGAGTCTCCTCCTCTACAGGCTAAGCAGCCCCAGCTCCCTCAGTCTCTCCTCATAGGGCTTGTGTTCCAAACCCCTCACCAACTTCATTGCCCTTCTCTGGACTCGTTCCAGCAAGTCGACCTCCTTCCTAAACTGAGGGCCCCAGAACTGGACACAGGACTCGAGGTGTGGCCTAACCAGTGCAGTGTACAGGGGCAGAATGACCTCCCTGCTCCTGCTGGCCACACTGTTCCTGATGCAGGCCAGGATGCCATTGGCCCTCCTGGCTGCCTGGGCACACTGCAGGCTCATGTTCAGCCTAGCATCAACCAGCACCCCCAGGTCCCTCTCTGCCTGGCTGCTCTCCAGCCACTCTGACCCCAGCCTGTAGCACTGCATGGGGTTGTTGTGGCCAATGTGCAGAACCCGGCACTTGGATGTGTTCAATCTCATGCCCTTGGCCTCTGCCCTGTCCAGCCTGTCGAGGTCTCTCTGCAAAGCCTCTCTACCCTCTAGCAGATCAACTCCTGCCTCCAGCTTGGTGTCATCAGCAAATTTACTGATAGACTCAATGCCCTCATCCAGATCATCAATAAAGATGTTAAAGAGGATGGGGCCCAACACTGATCCCTGGGGGACTCCACTACTGACTGGCCACCAGCTGGATGTGACACCATTCACCACCACTCTCTGGGCTCAGCCTCCAGCCAGTTCCCTACCCAGCTCAGAGTGCTGCTGTCCAAGCCATGGGCTGACAGCTTGGCCAAAAGTTTGCTATGGGGGACGGTGTCAAAGGCCTTGCTGAAGTCCAGGTAAACTACATCCACAGGCCTCCCCACATCCACCAGGCAGGTCACCTGCTTGTAGAAAGAGATCAGGCTGGTCAGGCAGGACCTGCCCTTCCTAAATCCATGTTGGCTGAGCCTGATCCCTTGGCCATCCTCTAAGTGTTGTGTTATTGCACTCAGGATGACCTGTTCCATGATCTTGCCTGGCACTGAGGTCAGGCTGACAGGCTTATAATTCCCTGGCTCATCCAAGATAGTCCTGTTGCTGCCCATCTTTTTCAGGCTATTCATATCCCTTGCTATAAAATGCACCATAAGGCTGGCTGGTTCTGTTTTTTAAATTATTTATTTATTCACAAATCACACAAAGGATTACTCCTGCATTATATTATTCTGAATTATATCATACATACTGTTTTGGCACTTGCATCCTCAGCTCATTTAGGCTTGAAACTTTCCAGTCTAAAAAATGCCTTTTGCCTTTTTTTTTTTCACTAGAGAAGATACCTTTCTTAGGCATTGGCTAGGAAATATTAATCTACTTTAGTAGTAGAATAAACCTGTGAGGGAATCTGCTTCCCAGGTTTGGGCAGGGGTGGGGGGGAACCAGTGCTTCCAGTAATAGAGCACAGGCTAACCACAACCACAGTCGCCGTCATTGAAGGTGTTCAGGAGGAGACTTGCTGGGGTGCTTGGTGCCATGGGTTAGCTGTTTGGGTGGGTTGGATTGGTTGATGGGTTGGACACGATGATCTTGAAGGTCTCTTCCAACCTGGTTTGGTTTATTCTAATAAAGGTTTATTCTAATATTTCAGAAGCTCAAACATGTTTTGCTGCTTCTAACTCCCTATCACTTCTGAGTTGGTTTATTTATCTGGATTTTATGCTTAGACTGTCTCTGGATTTGGTTAGTAAAAGGAGGAAATAATTTTAAATCAGTGCTTTTCCTGATCTTAAAATGTTCTAACTGTTTTTTAACACCTTTATGAAAGTGTCCTATTGCAAGTATTCATTTCAACCTACTTGCTGCAGGGCACAGATTATTGCATATGTAATGACAGGAGAAAAGAAAAATGTCTTCTCATGTCAAATGCTTAAAAACTTTTGACTGTCTTTAGAAAGCTAGCAGATATTTTGTTTGCCCTGTTTCTTGAGAACTTTGCTTACAGGTTTCAGCTGGAATTCTTTGATGCAAATATATTGGCCAAGGCCATACCACCCTAACAGGTGCTGACAACCCTCTGAAATAGAAAGGACAACTGGAAGAGTTTCCTTCTTCCTGGTTTTATAGTAACAAAGACTGTACTTTGACAAACACCTATCTCTCCTTCTCTTTCCAAGGGTAGATGAAGTCAAAATTTGATACAGTGAGGACAGCAGGATTAGGTAGGAAGGGAAAATGTACTTTTTGTAGCTGTACTTCTTTCTCCATGAAAGCCATGTGAATGGGAAATGGATTTGCAAAGTGGTTTGCATTGGGCAGCACTGACTAGGTGGTTATTTAATTCTGTGGATTCTCCCCTCTGCGTGAGAGTTCCTCTTGAAGAGACTCTGGGAGTAACTCCTAGAGGATGTCAAATCCAAAATTACTATACACACCTACAGAATGGGTAGTACAGGCAGCCAGGAGTTACAGGACTTTTCCAGTCATTTGTCCTCATGGCAGATGTCCTTGTGTGGAAGAAAGAGGAACCAAACCTTCCCAGAAAGTGAGGAAAAACACCTGAAATTCTCTCCTATTAAAAAGTTCATATGTACATGCATGTTGTCAAATAAATATTTATAAATATATTATTATTATTATCTAATATAAAAGCATGTTGTAATAAATGTGTTTAATAGAAAGTGCCTTCTATAAATTTAGAATTATATGTGTTACAGCAAAAAAATGGTCACGGTGTCTCTTAAGTCACTTCCTGGCTTTTTTGTTGTTGTTATTTGTTTTGTTTTGTTTTGTTTTAGAAAAAAAATATATTATTTCATAGTGACTTTTAAATTCTTCTGGCTGGGCTGGAACTCTAATATGTTTTTCCCATGCTGCTGTATTGTGATTTTCATTTTTCCTATAGGATGAGCCAAGCTCTGGGATGGATCCCTGCTCTAAACGTTACCTTTGGAAAACCATCCTGAAGGAAGTTCAGGATGGTTGTGCAGCTGTGCTGACATCCCACAGGTGAGACCCTTATCCAAACAGCTAGCATATTTCCTTTCTCTCTCCTGACCTGCTCTCAAATAAAAGCAAAAAGGCATATTCTGAAGGTATGCTCACCCTCATGGGAAATGTGCCTTGTTATTTTATGGCAATTCCTTCCTAATTGTGCAAACTGAAATTGTGTAGATCCTAAATATGCCATGGCATCCTAAAGACAGATGCCTCAGCTATTCTCTGTCTCTGTGTGCACTACTGGAAACACTAGGAGTGACCTTGTTCTCTTAGAAGGGTCTATCTACATTAAATACCATGTCAGTTTTCTGGTATGGTCACTGGCATATTAATTTGATGGAGGAAACATCAATACTGTTTTGTAACATCTATGGTAAAATGGAATAAATTGAATGTTTCCTTAGGGAATATAGTATGGTACATATAATCATATATAAAATAGCTTTAAATGGGGGAGAGAATATGAAAACATGACCAGAGAGGACAGAACTTATTAACCAAAAGAGTAATGTAACATTTCAGCCAAAGGATAGATGAAGCATAGACAAAGCAAAACTTCCTTCAATGTTTTGTAGATATTGTTAATATTTTTCTTCAGATGTTCTCAAAATGTATTTATTGTCTCTGTACATGTATATGTTATGTTATTGAAGGGAAAATGCTCTCAAAGGTTTTATAGTATTCTATTTACAGAACCTGAATCTTGAATACCATGTACCTGCATTTGATCCCCAAGTACTTACCAGCTCAGTCATTTAGGGAAGATATGTTATGTGTTGCGAATTGAGATGAGCAATTTTCGTGAAACAATATGTTTTGACTTTTCTGTACAGGTTAACAACCTGTGGTTGTCAAACACCAGCTAAACAAAAGAGAACTGAGGTCTCATTATTAATATACTGTAAACAAACAAACAAAATCCATCAAACTGTTACTAACTACTCATTCAGTTCTACAGATGAATGACCTGAAGCAGATATAAGTACGTTGATAGTGCACGTATTTTATTTCTATTTGATAAGACATTGTGTACCAAGGTGGGGAAAGGATAAATTATTTTATCTGTTTGCTGAAGGCCATTGGAGATTTATTTGAGATTCTTTCAAAGACTGCTTGAATAGGTAAAGGAATTTTTCTTAGGAAGTGAATCTTCATGCTCTCAGAAAATACGTGCAAAAGTTACAGAGATGGTTTCTTATGTAAAAATTAGTTTTTGAGGTCTACTTCATTTTCAGGGACAATGCTTAACTTTTATTTTGAAGAAAGGAAGAGTGAGGTTGTAGTAAGTGTCCACAAAGACCTAAATTTTTGTTATATTCCCACAGCTGGGCAGTGCTATGCCCACACGAGAACGAGGAGTTACTGCATCCCAAAGAGACTCAGATAACTTCCTGATTTGTGGGAAGGTGTATTAGCAAGCCTTCTCCCCATCTGTTCCAAATATAATGGTATAGTGGTGTGGCAATTGTCATGATATCCCTATCCTATTTTAAGGAAATTATTTCTAGGAGGGTACCTAATTGCCATCCTTGTTCAGTAAAAGCACTTTAATTTGGACTGGCACATGCTAAGTGTTGTGCTTAACCCCAACTAGCAACTGAGCACCACACACCTGCTAACTCACTGCCTCCCTCCCAGTGGGATGGAAAAGAGAATCGAAACAACAGGAGTAACACTCATGAGCTGAGATAAGAATGGTTTAATAGCTAAAATAAAAGATAATATAACAACAACAACAATAATATTGTAGTAATTAATAATTGTAATGAAAAGGAATATAATAATAATAAAGATAAAAGAGAGAGAAATTAAAACCAAGAGACGACAAGTGATGTTAAAACCAATTACTCATCACCCACTGATTGATGCCCAAGCAGATATCTGCCCCTCCTGTCTATCTCTCCTCTTGTTTATATACTCAGCATGACATTTTGTTATAGAATCTCCCTTTGGCTAGTTCAGGCCAGCTGTCCTGGCCATGCTCCCTCCCAGCTTCTTATGTTCCTGCTTGCTGGCAGAGCATGGGAAACTGAGAAATGCTTAACTTAGGATAAGCACTACTTAGCCACAACTAAAACATCAGTGTGTTATCAACATCATTCTTGCACTAAATCCAGAACACAACACTGTACCAGTTGTTAGGAGAAAATTTGCTCTACCCCAGCTGAAATCAGAACACTGAGGCACACAAGACAATTCTTTTGTGCGCACAGTTGCAGGAACATGAGACAACTTTGTTTCCTGTTTGAGATGATAAATATGTCCTGATTTATGTCCTATGCCTGAAGCAATGTTTTGGAAGAACTACTCACCCAACTCTGTAAACTATGTCGAATGGCACACCATATGTCCTAAGCTTTACAAGTCAAAGTTATTATTTTTCAACTGAAGTAGCTGCATCTAACTGGAGCCTACTTTTCTATTCAACTTTATTTCCATGTCCTAAATTCTCTTTGGATTGTAGTATTTTGTATCTTCTTCTGTCTGTCAATAAGAATAAGGGTAACTACTTTTTAAAGTTATCCATTATGCAAGAGGTGTACCTTTTCAAAGGCATGCACTCAGCAGACTTCATTCTTCTCCCTGTATCCTTCAGATCAGAATGACCACAAACATATTGCAGAGAATAACAGAGTTCCTATCTGTCACACTCAGTGGCATTTCTGAGATTGCTTATCAGATATTTGCTTGTGGTAATAAAATGTTTGTATTGTGGCCAGAATTCTCCGCTTAGTTTTGGAGTAAACCCATAAATTCTGATTTATGGCTGTCTTCTAGCTGTGGTAGTAATGTTTGGTATGTACTGACTGAAGTTATAATTTAGACTGTTGCCTTTAAAGTCAAAGGTTTCATGTTAGCATTTTTGCAGCTGTCCAGATCCCTTCAGTTAAAGTTGGGTATAAACAATATTATCATTTTTTCCCACTATTATTAAAAGAATAATAATTTGTTAGGATAATAACAGGGGTTTTTTTTTGTTTGTGTTCACTTTGTTTTGTTTAGTATGGAAGAATGTGAAGCCCTCTGCACACGGCTTGCTATCATGGTCAATGGAAGTTTCAAGTGTCTTGGTTCTCCCCAGCACATTAAAAACAGGTATTTTATGTCACTGTCAAACCTCTGCAGCTGTATTCAATCTCAGAACTGACTTTAGTAGTAGATACTTTAGTAGTGCTGAGGCATAAACGCTCATGACTGCTAAGCACATCTTTCTTTTCCTGCCAACAGTGAAGTTAAAAAAGAGCCAGTTAGGATACATTGGCATGCTGAATTGACACATGGCAATGTT
The DNA here is from genome assembly GCF_026170545.1 of Melanerpes formicivorus. Taxonomy (NCBI): domain Eukaryota; kingdom Metazoa; phylum Chordata; class Aves; order Piciformes; family Picidae; genus Melanerpes; species Melanerpes formicivorus. Next base: position 18,403,554 of record NW_027142367.1, on the reverse strand, counting down.
AAAATACTTTGTAGTCTGCACTGGTAACTGAAAGACACAGATTTGTATCTAAAATTAAGCACTTCTGCACTCAACCTGAGAAATACTTTGTGAAAATTAAATGTGTTGACATAAAATACAATTTGGATCAGACCCTTGTAAGAGGAAGAAACACTTTTAACAGGTAAGCAGCTACTAAGAGTAGCCACTATTTTGAACCATCTCTGCTTCCTACCAAGTTCACTGGCAGCTGCAGGTATTTGTATTTTCTGCATCCTTTTCCTGATGTGCATGGGTCTTTCTTCTGCTTGAATTCTGCTCATTAGTTAATTTAATGTCTCTTAATGAGAATGTTTAATTTGAGTACCCACTCAAAGCACAATACATGAAACAGGATTAGAAGCTTAAAGGAGAGTTGCAACTTGTGGCTAGAATGACTGTGAGAGGGAAAAGGATCATGGGTCATGAACTGGCAGGGCTCATTGAGAGGGCTTCAAACTAGATATAAAGGGGGAAGGGGACAAAACCACTCTGACTAAAGATGACCTCAGGAATGGCATAACAACCCTGGTGGCAAAACCAGTAGCCCAGCTGAAGAGCATCTGCACTTCATCAGGGGCTCCAAGCACTTCATCAGAGGCCCAGCTCAAATGCCTTCATGCAAATTCAGGCAGCATGGACAATAAACAGGAGGAGCTGGAGATGCTGGCATGCTTGCAGTGCTATGATCTAATCAGGATCACAAAAACACAGTGGAATGAATCCTATGATCAGGAGCCTGCTCAAGGACCAGGAAGGTGAGAGAGCTCAAGACTCTCCTTTTCCAGGGCCATGACAGCCATAAATGCCATAGTCATAAATTCCTGATTCTGATAGTGGGGAATATTACATGGTTCAAACCGCTACACTCTCTCACTACATTTTCAACCCTTGGCAGATGGGAAAGACCATAATCTTGGACTGAATACAACTTTGTCAGGTGGCAGTACAAAATTCTGCTATGAAGGGTATGGGTGCACTCCAGGAAGATGCTAATGTGAAACACAAAAGCTTCCTTGGGATATAGGAAGTGATGCTGCTCCTAATGTGTGAGACTTGATTCATTTTCTGGCTCTTGTGTAAAGCTATAACAAAATGATCATCTGAAAATATCTTCTTGCTACAGATGTGTTTGGGTTCCTGCTCCCAACTGTTGAGCCTAGAACATATTTTTCTATGTTTGAACAGATTTAAAGCACTCTCATATGTTCCTCAGTAGAACAGTAAATATTGGACCTCTTTAGTAAGCCCATCTTTTTGCAGGTGGAAAATATCTTTCCTTCCAAGAAAGTAGTTAGCTGGTGTGCTGGTTTAAGACAGCCTGCTCTTACAAGTGAGCACGGACCCCACCTAACCCCCCTTCCTCCCCTTCCCTGCCCCCCTGCCAAAAGGGAGAGAAACAGCCCTGAGGTTGAGATAAGTAGTTTAATGGAAACAATACAATGTGACCTTAGCCTGTCTTGCAAGCACAGCAAAAGCAGAAGCAGAAGCCAGTAATAAAAAATGACCCCCCCAAGCCTGCAGCCAGCCTAAAAGACCAACTCCCCCAAACCAGAAACCAGAAGCAGCAACTGGAAACAGAATGTCTCTCATGTTACAATCTGAACTATGAGCCCCATGAAGCTGGCATGATATCAGCAACGTATTGAATATTCATCCTTGGATTCAATTGGCCAAACCCAGGGCAGCTGGAAAGATGTAACTGAAGAGCAATTTCCAAAAAGTTAGCATCTTAGTTCTAGGTGTAGTTTGAGATGGCTGGATTAGCAGTTGTGCCCGTTAAAACGTCATTTGAGACAACTCCAGCCAATTGACGTAATTATTCTAAACTGTGAATGGATTACATTTAAATGCTCTCTCCAGTATTCTTCATCATACTTAATGTTTTTTAGTTTTAAATTCACAGAAACATTTCCATGTTAGATACAGCTGGCCAGCCAGCCCTCTGGGAATAACATTTTGAATACAATTGCTCAGTTCTAGGGCCATCTGTACAGGCTTCTCATAGCAAAAAAACCACGTATCAATTTTTCAAGTGCTGGACACACATCAAGGATTTGCCCAAGTTTTATCATCAAGGCATCTGACTAAATTACTCAGTGATTAATCCATTTGTTATAGAGGAGTTAGAATGGAAATGTGTTGGCAAGCTATTTATACCTTACCCTTTTTTAAAAAGGTTAATTGAGAATATTTTATTGCTTTTCTCAAACTCACACGTGTAGATGTCTTAAACGGTAAAGAGAATGAAATTGAATTATCTCTTCAGTTTTTCAGCCTTTAGTGGAAACAGTGTTACCACACTAACAAACACTCTAGCAGGATTTTAGTTTTGTTTTTTTTTAGAAGCCATAAAACATGGTAGCAAACATAATTTTCATTCTTACTGCCCTGTTGTAAAACTTTGTGCAACGTTAATTTGACTCTATTGGGCCTGTGCGTTTCAGTGTCGGTTGTTTAGTTTGTTGGGTTTGTCGTTGTTGTTGTTGTTTGTGTTTTATTTTGCTTAGTTTGTTTGGGGTTTTTGTTTGGGTTTTGTGTTTGGTTTTTGGTTTGGTTTGGGTTTTTTTGCCATTTTGTACTCTATTTTCCCCGGGACACTGTATTATATCTGTGCACCTGTTCAATGTTCAATAAGAATTCATATGCTTCTCTTTCTCTAGTATGCTGTTCGTGTACTGGTTTTATTAGATATATTTTCAGACTTGTCTCTCAATACAGGGTTATCAACATCTGTTGGAGCAGAGTGTCATAGATATCAGCATCAATGTTTTTCACAATACTTCTGGGAAACTGAATCTGAAATAATGATTCCCATCTTATAGAGGTGTAACTGAAGCACAATGCTAAAGTGTTTGGGTAGTCAATTTGAGCAGTTCATGGCTAAATAATTTCTGTTTGTTTAACATTGCATTCGAAGTATAACACCTGTTAGCTTCAGCTGTAGCTGTGGCTGTTTCTGAAAGTACTGGGAATTCCTTCTGCAAACTGGTGGCTTAGGTGTCAAAGTGGGCCCTTAACAAGATAAGAAAGCAGCAGCAAAAAATGTGATCTGAGTTACTGCAGATCTGGTCTGGATGATCTGAGGTGAATTGTGAACCAGTTGAAGGAAAGAAGTCAGAGAGTTGTGGTCAATGGGACAGAGTCTAGTTAGAGACATGTATTTAGTGGAATCCCTCAGGGGTCAGTACTGGGACCTATACTACTCAGTATATTCATCAATAACCTGGATGAGCGGACAGTCACTCTCAGAAAGTTTGATGATGACATGAAAGTGGAAGGAATGGCTGACACACCTGAAGGCTGTGCTGCCATTCAGTGAGATGTAGACAGGCTGGAGAGTTGGGCAGGGAGAAATTTAATGAAATTCAATGAGGGCAAGTGGAGAATCTTGCATCTGGGAAAGAACAACCTCATGTATCAGCATAGGCTGGGGATTGACCTGTTAGAGAGCAGTGAAGGGGAAAGGGAGCCATCAATGTGCCCTTGTGGCTAAGAAGGCCAATGGAATCCTGGGGTGTATTAGAAGAGGTATTGTTAGTAGGTTGAGGGAGGGTCTCCTCCCATTCTACTCTGCCCTGGTGAGGCCACTTCTGGAGTAGTGTGTTCAGTTCTGGGCCTCTCAGTTCAAGAAGGACAGGGAACTGCTTGAACGAGTCCAGTGCAGAGCCACAAAGATGCTGAAGGAAGTGGAACATCTTCCTTATGAGGAAAGGCTGAGGGAGCAGGGTCTATTTAGCTTGGAGGAAACTGAGAGGTGTCCTCATTAAGGTTTACAAATATGTCAAGGGTGAGTGTCAGGAAGACAGAGCTTGATGATGTCCAATGGTAGGACAAGAGGCAGTGGGTGCAAGCTGGAGCATGGGAGGTTCCATGTAAACATAAGGTAAAACTTTTTCACTGTGAAGGTGATTGTGGCCGGTTGACGTTGCCCCCTTAAGAAAGGGAATATGGTGGACGGAAGTTGGTAAACGGAAGGAATAGTCTAAACTAATTTCATTGGACGAGTGGGAGGAAGCACTTCTGAGCTGGGACTATACTGGACATTTCCAGCACTTCTCAGTCAGTCTTGCTTCCGCCTCTTCTTCAGGCAACAGCTTTCTGTCCTGGGCTTTCTGCCAACGCCTCGGCCTTGAAAACCAGATAACAGGCCTGTATACTAACTCCCTTCCAATTAACACAAACTGCTTCTAACTTTTTTTTCCTCTCTTCTCTTTCTCTTTCTATCCCATTCTGGGGAAAGGGGGGGAAGAGAGGGGAGAGCGGAGGTGGGGGACCCCTCTCTGCCGAGGGGGGCACTCTCATTTCTGTGTTACTCTGTTGTATATCTTTGTATATATTGTAGATATTGTAAATTTGTAAATAATCCCCTGCATTCTCTACATTGCTTTGTAAATATAGCTCCACTGCTTTGCTAATTCAGCTTGCGAGTTTTTTTTTCCTTTCCCTTCAATTTTTTTTCCCTTTTACTTTACAAAGGGGGAAGGGAGGAGGCTTCTCGGCCTTACCTTCCATCCCACCACATTTTTTTTTATTGGCGTACCCAACGTGCGGCAGATAATTAGTTTAATTTATTATTTGATTGATTTAGTGTTTTCTAGCTGAATTAGCAAACATGAAGGTATTGTGGTTTGTGGAGCGATTATTCTTTTCAATTTTTGGGGCTCTGATTTACAGGTATTGTTTGGGTTTGATTCTGGATTACCTGGGTAAATATTTGGTGCGGACAATTTATATGTGGGTTATGTATAGAGTTAAATTATGGTATGGAAAATGTATTAATTTATTATGGCCAGTGAGATACAGGAATGTTACCTCCACCACTCTCCCAATTGAGATAAAGAGTTTTAAGATTCCGCCTGAGGAGACAGTAACTTTAGGTGATGCCTGGGATCCAAAGGTGATTTATCTCATGTCTATAAATCTGTTGCTGGTGATGGTAATTGCATATTTACTGTTCTCTCTGCGGCGAGAGAGAAAGATATCCAGAGCTTGTTTTGTTATTAAAACTAGATCAAAAAGAAAACGCCGTGGCTCTCGATCAGTCCCAGAGTCATCTAGTGACGAGGACTGTGGAGAACCCGTGTCAGTTAAAAAGAAGGCTAAAAAGTTAATTGGTAAGGCAGCTCTAAATGACTTTGCTGATTCTGGCAAGCAGCCAAGGGCATCGGCTGGTATCAACATGGCACCTACTCCTTCTCCCACTCCTTCTCCTTCTTCTTCTTCTCTGTCGGCCAGTAATGGAGCAACGTCACTTCCACCCACTCCCTCGGTGGGACCGGAAGTCACTGCCCCAGCAGCTGATTTATCTCAGGACCTGTCAGATTCCATTAAGGTGGCTGTAAATTCAAACACAGCTCCAGTTAAGGTGGCTCCTTTAAAGACTAGAGCTGGAAAGGGCAAAGATGGAGAAGAAGAGGAGGAGACTGATCCTGGTGAGGGGCCCTCTGCTCTAAAAGATCCTGCTCAGGAGGAAGAGAAGGTTTGTTTTAAAGATCTAGCTAACCTAGTGAGATCAAAGCAGGATAGAGATGAAGCTAGGAAGGCAGCTGGCAAAGGTGGTTCTCAGCTTAAAGAGATCCTTAGGAGAATGACAGCAGGATTTTATGGGCAAAGAATTCAGGGAGATGAAGATGAAGATGATATTACAGACTGTTCGTCACCACGGGAAGAATTGAGAAATGTCCGTAAAGATTTCACCAGGGCAGATAAGGAGCCAGTTCTAGCTTGGCTTAGTAGGTGTTATGATACAGGTGCTTCAGCTCTAACAGTTGGAGACAAGTCAGCAGCTCAGTTAGGAACTCTCTCAAGGGACAATGGAATAGATAGACATCTAGGCGAAGCTCTCGGTAAGGTTAATCTGTGGATACGCCTCTTAATAGCGGTTGCCCTGAGATACCCTTCCCGAGATGATCTTCCCTGGAATCCTAAACCCTGGACTACCATAGATGAGGGAATTAAGCGCTTGAGAGAATTTGCTGTTAGAGAGCTACTCTATGGTGAACATGAAACTCTGAATCCTGATGACATTCCTGTGGGTATTGGTCTTGCTAAAAAGATCATCAAACTTGCTCCTTCTAATTATGCAAACATTCTGGCAAGCAGAATTGTGTCAAGAAGTTATGGTGGAGCTTCTCCCACGGTTGGCCAATTCAGTGATCAAATGAGACAACTGGAGGATAGCATGACACGTGGTTCTTTGGTTTCGGCCATTAAAACTATGTCTGGTGATATACAAAATTGCATAAGAGAGTTAAAAGATTCCATATACCAATTGGCACAAAGGGATAATTTCAATTCTTCCTCCAGGTGGGTACAAGTCTCATCTGTGAGGAATACACGTCCTCCAAGGAGGTCATTCCAAAACAGGACATTCCAAAACAGGTCATTCCAAAACAGACCACCAAGGCAATCACGTAGAACTATTTGGATAACTCTGCGTGATCAGTTTGGTGAGAACATGAACCGCTGGGATGGCCAACCAACTTCTAATCTTTTCAGGAGACTGAGGGAATTGCAAAGTGGCAGAACCCGAGGTAGCAATACCACAAGGGTAGCTGTTACTTCCACAGTTCCCCAGAACGACTCTTATGGTTCCAACAGTGGCTCCAGTTATAACATGCAAAGTTATAACCCTGCACAATATGTGCAATGCACATGTGCGCATGTTCCCCATAACTAGGGGTGCCCTGCCTCCCGCCAGGGGGAGGAGAGGGATAACAGAGATAATAGAATCTATTGGGATGTGTACATCCAGTGGCCTGGCACTTCGCAATTTCGGAAGTACAGGGCCTTGGTTGACACAGGAGCTCAGTGCACCATAATACCATCAAATTATCAGGGATCAGAGTCTATAACTATTCTGGGAGTCACTGGTGGATCTCAAGAGTTAAGTAAGGTAGAGGTTAATATAAGTCTAACTGGTAAACAATGGAGGAAGCATACAGTTGTGACCGGACCTGACGCACCTTGTATTTTGGGAATTGATTTTCTGAGAGAAGGGCGTTTCAAAGACCCTAGAGGTTACAAATGGGCTTTTGGAGTAGCTTCAATAGAAATTGATGGACAAAAATTGAAGCTATCTGCCAGACCTGAACTTTCTGATGAATCTGCAGTTGTGGGACAACATAAGATACAGGACATTAAATTGCCGGTTGCTTCTCAGACTGTGCATCACAGACAATACAGAACCAACCATGACTCTTTGTTGCCCATTCAGAATCTGATTCGTCAGTTGGAAAGTCAGAAAGTCGTCAGCAAAACTCATTCACCTTTCAACAGTCCAGTGTGGCCTGTGCGGAAGCAGAATGGAGACTGGCGTCTGACGGTAGACTACCGAGCCCTAAATGAAGTGACACCACCTATGAGTGCAGCAGTACCAGACATGATGGAACTACAGTATGAGCTGGAATCCAAAGAGGCCAAATGGTATGCTACCATAGACATTGCTAATGCATTTTTCTCTATTCCCATAGCAGAGGAATGCAGGCCTCAGTTTGCTTTCACCTGGAGAGGAATCCAGTACACTTTCAACAGGCTGCCAATGGGCTGGATCCACAGCTCAAGCATCTGTCATGCAGTGATCCACGATGCTCTGGAGAAAGGCGGTGCTCCAGAACACATCCAGTTCATCGATGATATCATCGTCTGGGGTAAAACTGCTGAGGAAGTCTTCAAGAAAGGTAACAAAATCATTGACATTCTTCTGAATGCAGGTTTTGCCATCAAGCGAGACAAGGTGAAAGGACCTACCACAGAGATTCAGTTTCTGGGAGTGCGGTGGCAGGATGGACGCCGACACATTCCAGTGGATGTGGTAAATAGAGTCTCTACCATGGCAAGTCCCACAAACAAGCAAGAGACCCTACGTTTCTTGGGGATAGTGGGATTTTGGAGACTGCACATTCCTGGATACAGTCAGATTGTGAAACCTCTGTATGATGTGACTCGAAAGAGAAACCATTTCCACTGGGGACCTGAACAACAAGCAGCCTTTGACCAGATAAAGCAAGAGGTAATTCAAGCAATGGGTCTGGGACCTGTCCGAGATGGTCCAGACATTAAGAACATTTTGTACACGGCTGCAAGTGACAATGGTCCAACCTGGTGCTTGTGGCAAAAAGCTCCAGGTGAGACACGTGGACGACCTCTTGGTTTCTGGAGTCGAGGTTACAGAGGTTCAGAGGCTAATTATACTCCAACAGAGAAAGAAATTTTAGCTGCCTATGAAGGAGTAAAAGCATCTTCTGAAGTGATTGGAACTGAATCACAACTTCTCTTAGCTCCCAGATTACCAGTTTTGAATTGGATGTTCAAAGGCAAACGATCCACACCACATCATGCCACAGACTCAACCTGGTCCAAGTGGATGGCTCTGATAACACAGAGAGCTCGAATGGGAAATCTTGAAAGACCTGGTCTAGTGGAGGTGATCTCAAGTTGGCCTGAAGGCATCAACTGTGCTAAACCTCCAGAAGAGAAAGTAACTCGTGCTGAGGAAGCTCCTCCTTACAATGACCTTTCTGATGATGAAAAGAAATATGCTCTGTTCACAGACGGTTCCTGTCGTCTTGTTGGAAACAAGCGAAGGTGGAAGTCTGCAGTGTGGAGTCCAACACGCCGAGTTGCAGAGGCGAAAGATGGAGAAGGAGAATCCAGTCAGTTTGCAGAGGTAAAAGCTGTCCAGCTAGCTCTCGACGTGGCTGAACGTGAGAGATGGCCAAAGCTTTATCTCTACACCGACTCATGGATGGTAGCCAATGCTCTATGGGGTTGGCTAAAGAACTGGAAGAAGAGTGGTTGGCAGAGGAAAGGAAAACCCATTTGGGCAGCCAACCTATGGCAGGACATTGCTGATCGAATCGAGAGAATTCCAGTGAAAGTGAGACACATCGATGCTCACATTCCTAAGAGCAAAGCTACTGAGGAACAGCAACACAACCATCAGGCAGATCTAGCTGCAAGAGTTTCTCAAGTAGACATGGACTCTAATCTTGATCTCGACTGGAAACACCGAGGTGAGATATTCTTAGCTCGGTGGGCTCACGATTCGTCAGGACATCAAGGCAGAGATGCAACATACCAATGGGCTCGTGACAGATCCATAGACATTTCCATGGATGCTATCACACAAGTCATCCATGACTGTGACATTTGTGCTGCTATTAAGCAGGCAAAACGACTTAAGCCCTTGTGGTATGGTGACAGATGGTCCAAGTACAAGTATGGTGAAGCTTGGCAGATTGACTACATCACTCTACCACGTTCTCGTTCTGGTAAGCAATACGTGCTTACTATGGTAGAGGCAAACACTGGATGGTTGGAAACTTATCCAGTTCCACATGCAACTGCACACAACACCATTCTTGGTCTGGAGAGACAAATCCTGTGGAGACACGGAACTCCAGAGAGGATTGAGTCAGAAAACGGAACTCATTTCAAGAACAACCTTGTAAAGAGCTGGGCAAAAGAGCACGGTATTGAGTGGATATTCCACATTCCCTACTATGCACCAGCTTCAGGGAAGATTGAACGCTACAATGGTTTGTTGAAGACCACTCTCAAAGCCATGGGAGGTGGATCTTTGAAAAACTGGGAAAAACATTTAGCACAAGCAACCTGGCTGGTAAATAGTAGAGGTTCAGTGAACCGAGCTGGACCTGCACATTCAGATTTGCTACGGAAAGTAGAGGGTGATAGAGTTCCTGTTGTTAGAGAAAAGAACCTGTTAGGTAAAACTGTTTGGGTATTTTCACCCTCAGGGGAGGCTAAACCTGTCCGAGGGGTGGTTTCAGCTGAAGGTCCGGGTCACACTTATTGGGTAATGCAAGAGAATGGTGAAATTCAGTGTATTCCACAAAGAAATTTAACTTTAGCTGAAAGAGGTTAATTTCAAACTGTGGTACAGCTACATCGCGTCCAGAGGAAGAACCAACGAGGAATCTACGGTGCATGAACCCTGAGATCCCTGAGAGCCCTGAGTCAACTAAGAGACCCTGAGATTCCCTGTTTCCCTTTTCTTCGCTTCGTCGGTGAAGAAATGAACTGTTTTCCATTTTTCTCATTTTCTGATTTTCTTGGACTTTTGAATCATCTACATCTGAGCATAGCCGGAATGGACTATGAACTTTACTCATGAACTGTAAATATTGTTTTAGATTAGATGGACAGTATGAACAACCAATGAAATTGTTTAGAAGGGGTGGACTGTGGCTGGTTGACGTTGCCCCCTTAAGAAAGGGAATATGGTGGACGGAAGTTGGTAAACGGAAGGAATAGTCTAAACTAATTTCATTGGACGAGTGGGAGGAAGCACTTCTGAGCTGGGACTATACTGGACATTTCCAGCACTTCTCAGTCAGTCTTGCTTCCGCCTCTTCTTCAGGCAACAGCTTTCTGTCCTGGGCTTTCTGCCAACGCCTCGGCCTTGAAAACCAGATAACAGGCCTGTATACTAACTCCCTTCCAATTAACACAAACTGCTTCTAACTTTTTTTTCCTCTCTTCTCTTTCTCTTTCTATCCCATTCTGGGGAAAGGGGGGGAAGAGAGGGGAGAGCGGAGGTGGGGGACCCCTCTCTGCCGAGGGGGGCACTCTCATTTCTGTGTTACTCTGTTGTATATCTTTGTATATATTGTAGATATTGTAAATTTGTAAATAATCCCCTGCATTCTCTACATTGCTTTGTAAATATAGCTCCACTGCTTTGCTAATTCAGCTTGCGAGTTTTTTTTTCCTTTCCCTTCAATTTTTTTTCCCTTTTACTTTACAAAGGGGGAAGGGAGGAGGCTTCTCGGCCTTACCTTCCATCCCACCACAGTGATGAAACTCTGGAATGGGCTGCCCATATAGGTTGTGGAGTCTCCTTCTCTAAAGACATTCAAAACCCACCTGGCCTGGATGTGTTCCTGTGTGACCTACTCAAGGTGATCATGGTCTGGCAGGGGGGTCGGGCTAGATCTCTTGAGTTCCTTTCCAACCCCTAACATTCTGTGATACTATAGGATGTTTCACTACTCAATGTGATAAACACCTAAGAAGATTTTTGAGGGTTTTAGCACATATTTGGAAATCATGCCTGAATACTGAAATGCCTACATTCAGAGAGCAAGGCAAAGTTGTGTGTTTCTCATAACTTGAGGTTGTTAATGTTATGGTAATGATACTATTGAATACAAAAATGAACTTTAGATGGCTTGATACGAAAGCCTGGAGTATGTGTGAGCAAACAGTGCATGTACACTGAACACTTGAACAAGTGTTACTCATTGTTTTAATAACCGTTTTCATGTTTCTGTTGTTACCCTGGAAAAATCATAATCAATTACAAAAAAATGATGAAAAAAAATCTATGAATAATATATAGAAGACAGATTTTGTAATTTATTTGTTACATTTGTTTGCATCTAAGCAAGTTTCTCTCTTCTACCATGATGAGTTTGTTCTGGATAATGACAAGAAGGTTTTACATTTTACAACTGATAATATATTTGCATTTCATTTTAACATTTTTTTAGTAAACAAATGAATATTTCAAATTCAATAACTTTTTTCCTTCCTAGATATTGTCTTTGCTTGCTACTCAATAGAGAAAAGACATAAATTCATTGTGTGATCTAAAATTATCTTAAACTGAGATGATTTCATTTTAATAATTCTATTTCAAATTTTCTTTTATCAATGTTTTAAAAAGTCACTTCTTTTCAATGTTGCTCAAGTTTTATTCCCTTTGTAAATTATGTTTTGTAAGGGGAATGACCTGAATCTGTATCCCATGCTTCAGCAATCACAGTGGAGTAGCTGTTGGCTTGTCTAGATCAAGCATATCTACTTATGGAAAGTAGAACCATTTCTGTCCGCAAATGAATGTAAAGCAAAGCAAGGGGGAGAACAGTAAAAAATTATTCCCCCTCTGATAGATGGCAGATATATAAAATCAGATGCTGTTCCTTGCAGACATTAAGTGCCAAGGATTTCCTTTTTATATATATTTTATTTTGTTATCCAATAACATAATTTCTAAGTAATGTTTTGATCAGACTAGTGCATACGTAAAGTATGCACATTATATTTCCACCATGAAACCCTCCAGGAGATGTAAGTTTTTTGATGTATATATATAGCACAGCATTCTCCATTAATCTTTAATTAGTAGAAAAATGGTTGTTTGGTTGGATTTTTTTTTGAAAGCAAACAGAATTTTGCTGACCGTAGAATCAGAGTGGGTTGGGCTGGAAGAGATCTCAAAGATAATGTAGTTCCAAACACCCTGCCATGGGCAGGGCACCTCCTACTAGAAGAGGTTGCTCAAAGCCACATCCAATCTGGTGCTGAACCCCTCCAGGGAGGGGGTATCCATGACCTCCCTGGGCAACCTTTTCCAGTGTCTCACCACCCTCACTGTGAGTAATTCCTTTCTAATACCTAGTCTAAATCTATCCTCCTCAAGCTTATAGCCATTCATTCTCATCCTATCACTACAAGCCCTATTAGAAAGTCCAGTCTTGTCCTTCTTTTAGGCCCCTTTCAGGTACTGTAAGACTGCTGTAAAGTTTCCCCTGAGCTTTCTTTTGTCCAGGTTGAACAACCCCAACTCTTGTAGCTTGTCCCCATAGGTGTGGTGTTCCGGCCATCTGATCAGCTTCATGGCCCTTCTCTAGGCCAGCCTCCAGCAGTTCAATGTCCCTCTTGTGCTGAGGGCAACAGAACTAGATGCAGTACTTGTGGTGGGATCTTAGGAGAGCAGACTAGAGGGGGAGAATCACCTCCCTCATCCCTGATAATGAACTTTCTTTTTTGCCCTTCACAGAAAACAGGATTTAATGTGCCTTGGGTGCAATCACAGTGCACCTGCAGGATGGCCAAGGGATCAGGCCCAGCCAACATGGATTTAGGAAGGGCAGGTCCTGCCTGACCAACCTGATCTCCTTCTATGATCAGGTGACCACCTAGTGGATGTGGGGAAGGCTGTGGATATAGTCTACCTGGACTTCAGCAAGACCTTTGACACTGTCCCCCACAGCAAGCTGTCAGCTTGTGGCTTGGACAGCATCACTCTGCACTGGGTTAGGAACTGGCTGGAGGGCTGAGCCCAGAGAGTGGTGGTGAATGGTGCCACATCCAGCTGGCAGCCACGCACGAGTGAGTGGTGTCCCTCAGGGACCAGTGCTGGGCCCAATCCTATTCAGTATCTTTACTGATGATATGCATGAGGGGATTGAGTCCATCATCAGTAAGTTTGCAGATGACACCAAGTTTGGGGCAGGTGTTGATCTGTTAGAGGGTAGAAGGGCTCTGCAGAGGGACCTTGCCAGGCTGGACAGATGGGCAGAGTCCAACAGGATGTCATTTAACAAGTACAAGTGCCGGGTGCTACACTTTGGCCATGGCAACCCCATGCAGAACTACAAGCTGGAGTCAGAGTAGCTGGAGAGCAGCCAGGCAGAAAGGAACCTGGGGTTGCTGGTTGAGAGTAGGCTGAACATGAGCCAGCATAGTGCCCAGGTGGCCAAGAAGGCAAATGGCATCCTGGCCTGCATCAAGAATAGTGTGCCCAGCAGTAGCAGGGAAGTCATTCTGCCCCTGTACTCAGCATTGGTTAAGCCACACCTTGAGTACTGTGTCTGGTTCTGGGCCCCTCAGTTTAAGAAGGACATTGAGACTCTTGAATGTGTACAGAGAAGGTCAACGAGGCTGGTGAGAGGTCTCAAACACAAGCCCTATGAGGAGAGGCTGAGGGAGCTGGGATTGTTTAGCCTGGAGAAGCAGAGGCTCAGGGGAGACCTTATTGCTCTCTACAACTGCCTGAAAGGAGGTTGTAGCCAGGAGGGGGTTGGTGCCTTCTCCAAGGCAACCAGCACCAGAAGAAGACACAATCTCAAGCTGCGCCAGGGGAAGTTTAGGCTTGAGGCAAGGAGAAAGTCCTTTACAGAAAGAGTTGTTGGCCATTAGAATGTGCTGCCCAGGGAGGTTGTGGAGTCACTGTCCCTGGAGGTGTTCAAAAGGGGATTGCATATGGCACTTGAAGCCATGGTTTAGTTAGTCATGAGGTGCTGGGTGATAGGTTGGACCGGATGATCTCTGAGGTCTTTTCCAACCTTATTGATTCTATGATTCTATGAAAATAAACCACATTGCATTTCAGCAACTTCTTGTTCCTATTCAAATCTCTGAACTAAGACCTCTGAGGAATGGGCAGAAGGGATCACTGGGAAGCTGGTATTACTTGATCTACTGCAAACAGCAACTCCTCTACTTGGTATTTATGAGAATTTTAAGCCTTTGGGCAACTAAATCCACTATTTCAAAATCTGAAAATACATCAGGAAATCAGTCAGGGGACTTCATCGTTAATATAGATCTGAGTAAAACTAATGAGAAATATTATGATGGTTAGATTGTCTCTACTTATCTTTTTCTCAGCATACACGTAGTAAGAGAAGTTCAGACCCTACATTTGGTATATCTGTAAAACACAGTCATACAAACACTGCTGAAGTATGAATATGAATGCACAGCTTTGTTAAAAACTTTGAAAAATAGTGTTATATACCATTTTTTTATCAGAAAAATAAAGGAATTTTTTCTTCTGTGTTTCTGATCATGAATCTTCATAGATTTTTGATAATAATTCAAAGCAAAACAGCAATTAAAACAGTTCAGTTAAGTTGAGATACATTGAGTAGTGAAATATCCTGTAGTATCACAGAATTTTAGGGTTGGAAGGGGCCTCAAAAGATCACCCCTGCCAGAGCAAGATGACTTAGACCAGATCACACAAAACCACATCCAGGCAGGTTTTGAACATCTCCAGAGAGGGAGACTCAAACCCCCCCCTTGGCAGCCTGTTCCAGTTTTCCCCCACCCTCACAGCAGTGGGCCTACATTGCCTCTAGTGATAGTTTTTCCTGCAATATATTTGAAGAAGCTCTTTCTGTTGTCCTTGACCTCTCTTGCAAGGTTCAATTCCAAGGAGGCCTTAGCCTTTCTAGTTGCCTCCCTACATTCTCTGACAACAGTCTTATCCTCCACCTAAGTGGCCAGCCCCTCCTTCCATGATCTGCAGATTTTCTTCCACTTGAGTAATTTTATACATAAGCACAGCATGCTTCTGTTTATTATCATTAATGAAATTCCATTCTTCAGTAGTATAATACTAAAATCACAGTGGCAATGTAGTAGGTGTACTTGATGTTATTTGATGTAATTACAGGAAAATCAATTGGAGCAAATGTTCTTCCTGTCTTCTTCTTGTCAATGAATAGATTTATGTTTCTGTGTATCATTTTCAGGTTCGGAGATGGCTATTCTATCAAGGTTTGGCTTAGTAGAGAAAGAAGCTCTCAAAGAATGATTTTGGACTGCTTACAAATGCATTTTCCTGGAACACAATTTAAGGTACAGATAGGACTTCTTGTCACTGTCATAGCATTTTTTCTATGGCAGGATTAAGTATGGGATGGTAAGAGCCATGTGTACGTGCTTGGATATATTACCTCTTTGAGAAAAGTATGACCATTCTTTTTATTTTCCTATTAAGCAGTTCTTAAAAATTTGACTTGTGATACTGATTAAATCAGCCCCCAAAAGACATTTAGGCAGTGTGAATAAATAGGCTTTCTCTAAGTGAAAATTTCATTTTGCTTTTATTATTGGTGAAGTTAAACTTGCCTTTGCATTCATCTGAAGTCAGAATGCAAGGTAGTCACTGAGACTACTTGTTTGATTTCTTTCTGATAAGATCCAGAAACGATAAGTCTTGCTCTTCACCGAGATTCTTTTATTTGATACAAACCCTTACAGAAGCCCTGTAGTAATTACTTTCCAAGAAAGCTCTAAGGGTCTTTAATTATTTGTTTATGGGTTTTTCTTATTTTGTTTGGTTTTATTTTATCTGTTTTAGGGAAAGAATCATAATAAAATTATGGCTGCTTTAGATATGAACCTGTTTCTGTATATGTTTATCTGTGTGAATTCACTTAGTCTTTTCCTAGACTACCTTGCAAAAGCACTAATCTGTTGAATTAAAAACCTACAGCATAATATTGTTCTAAATATGTCTTTTATGAAATAAAACAGAACATGCACAAAATGTGTGCGCTGAGTACAAACATTTCTTTGTACTGCCAATGTACACGAACGGTATTAATCTGCAATGAGAGCCTACTGAAGCTAGAATTGCTTATCAGCAAATGTAATGTCATGATCAAGTGCATTTACTTTTATTGGTTTTTAACATTTTTGTTTGTTTTAAGGGGCAACATCTTAACCTGCTTGAGTACCACGTACCACAAAGTCAGGGATGCTTAGCAGAGCTCTTCAGAGTCCTAGAGAATCACAAAGCTTTTCTCCAAATCAAACATTACTCCATTAGCCAAACCACATTAGAGCAGGTATTATTTTATTTTACTTGTTTGGGTTGATTACTTTTTCCTTTTTCCCCCCTAAACATGCTGTGTAAATATTGATAGAATACTGCCATGTCATTCATTGGATTACTCAAATGTATGAGACATAAGAGCAGTTGCAGGCCATCTCAAGTATGCACAGTAATTGCATGAACCATACTGCTTTTGCTCTGGAGGTGAGCAGAGTAAGAGCATCACAGTATGCTACATATTTGTGCTGTGCACAAGCATAGTCTGTGCTTAGATGCACCTAGATGTGTGCAGAATGAAAGCCATGAAAGTGAACTGCCACCTCTGCAGTCCAAAAGTTGCTATCTTACTAATGTACTTGAAAAGACTGAACTAGTCTCTGTAAATTAGACTTTGAGAGTTTTCTCTTGCAGTGAAAATCATGCTGCACATTAGTGAACAGTGGAAATGCACAAGTAGGCAGAATATCTCCCACTACTAAAGGCTGTAAAACCCCATGTGTGCAAAAGGAAGGTGATGATGGCAATTATGGGATTTCTGGGTGGCTGTGATGTGGTACAGCATCTTCATATGCAATTTCTTTATATGTATTCTACAATCTGAGAGTCATATCTAGTCAAAATGGTAATTTTCCATGATGATGTGAACTTATTCCTTTTCCTCATATGCAAATCATTGATGAAGTATTCTGATCTGTACTGATCTGTTAACTGCTTGTAAATTATCTATTCACCGAAATGCTAAATATAGAGTAATTTTAGCCTGTTGGTTGTTTGGGCATTGTTCACTCAAGCTTACTTCCTCTCCATTATTCATAATGATTCATCACCTCAGTCACCTACCATTATTTCCTTTCCGTGATGAGTGCCAGTTTTAAACAGGAAAATAGTCCTGAATAACAAACACTCTTATAACGTATACTAAGTTTGCATATGAATATGATAATTTGAATCCAAAATAGCCATCCTTCCTTCTACATGTCTTGCTGTCAAAGAGTTGTGTGATTAAAAAGTAAGTGAGCCCCTCTGTAGTAAGATCTGTTAAGAAAAATAAATCAAGGAGGCACATTAATTGCTGAATCCTCACTCTGCAATGTTCAGAGACATACTTTCACCTTGAAAGAGCTAAACTGTCATCTGTTTGATAAGAAATCGCTGGCTCAAGTTCTTCTGGCATGTTATTTCAAAGGAAATGAAAACAATTGTTTCCCACTAACCTGTGCAGAAGTGAAATAGAGTTTTCACACATGTTAATAACTCATTTTACCATTCTAACTCATTAAGTACTGTGTGTAGCTGGTGAGGTGAAGAGGGATTGTTACCAGAGATTAAAAAACATGTCTCTAGAAGATTTCCCTCTACATGTATTATTGATTTTTTTTGTGTGTCACACAAACTTTAGAGACCAACTGAAAAATGTCATCTGCTATGTCTCCAAAGTTTCAATTCAAGCATTGTTATTTTGAAATCCAACTTTTTTTCTCATGTCTTACAGGTGTTCATTAATTTTGCTACACAACAGCACGGAATCTCTCATTCTTCAAAAGAATCTCCAGTTGTTCGTAATGGCCACCTGCCAGTCTAGGCTCAGAATAGAATACAGCTTCAGCAGATAATATGTGTGTTTATGTTTGTGTTTGCACATGGATTCTACCAGCAATAACTTTTCAGCGGTAAACTGGTTTCATGTAGACCAAAAAAAGTCTGCCAAAAAGTAATGCTTTGTAATTAGTTAGAATGTTTTATAATGTAAATGACCCAATTAGAATAAGGTTGAGGGTATTTTGGTGGCTCTACATTTGATTACAGTAATTTTTCTGCATGAAAACTTAATACCTAGTTTTTTCATGGCAAAGCAAGAAAAGACCATGGAAGTTAGCAATAGTTAGGATATCACCGAATATTTGTCTTTCATTGCACAAATTTGGAGTCTTTTGACTTTAAATTCATTCAGTGCTGTGTTGTTGCAAGTTAGATTAGCCTTTTTATTGTGTATAGGATGTGCTATATTCTATATGATTTCATGGTAAAGAGATTATTAGTGTACTAGTCTACCTCCCAGTAATCTTGAATCAATTTAACAAGGTTTTATAAATCATACTTCACAATGAGTTTTTCCTTATGCTGAAGGAATTCTCACTTCCCCTTTCCTCATCTTTTTGTTTCCTTTTTTATGTGTTTGTTTGGGGTTTTTGTTTTTGTGGGTTGTTTTGTTTTGTTTTCTAGAAAGAATGTCAAACACCTGTTTAATGGGCACGCTAAAGGAAAATAAGTACTGTGACAGCGATCAATAACATGTTCAATAAATGTATGTTATGACGCTGGATGCTGCAGAGAAGGGCGTGCCATGTCCTTCAGTCTGTACATGACTAAAAGATGTGAACATTTAATGAATAAAAATTTGTTGTGTATTGTCATGGGAGGAAAAAAATAAAAAATGCTTTGGAGGAAAATGATGCCTTTTCCAAATCAAGACTTTGGGGCTCCTGTGAAAAGTAGCTGAGGCCACTTTTGTTGGATTGTGTTGTCTAGTAGTTGAGACTGTCAAACTGGTTATTTAGAAGTGAATTGCTACAATATTATTCTGGGGTGGGCAGGGGATGGGGAATTGTACTTCAAGATGGAATAACTTGATTTTAAATAGACAATTTTGCAGCACTGCTGCTCTGTTTCCTTCTGTATGATGGCAGAATCTTAAAAATATGTGTTTGTGGTTCAGGCTTTACAAGTGAGCTCAGAAAGCTATTTATTGAGGCTTGGTTTATTGGTGTGGTTTTTGCCCACTATGCCTTTTCAAACTCAGAATTCAGGTTACCTATTTGTATAAAGGTGGAATTAGATCCTGAGAATTTTTTCTAAAAGTGAAGATTTACAGACTTGGTCTGCATATATATTTAGAATAAACCTTTATTTAGAATAAACCAAACCAGGTTGGAAGAGACCTTCAAGATCATCGTGTCCAACCCATCAACCAATCCAACCCACCCAAACAGCTAACCCATGGCACCAAGCACCCCATCAAGTCTCCTCCTGAACACCTCCAATGACGGCGACTCCACCACCTCCCTGGGCAGCCCATTCCAATGGGCAATCACTCTCTCTGTGTAGAACTTCTTCCTAATATCCAACCTGAACCTCCCCTGGTGCAGCCTGAGACTGTGTCCTCTTGTTCTGGTACTGGGTGGATATATATATGGATATATATATGGATCAGTGAGTGAGTGAGCTTATGAGACTGTTTTATCATTAGAATAGCTTGGTATATACAATCTGCCACATAATACCAGAACTCTGCCATGCTCCTCCAGATCCAAAACACTGATCAGCCTTTAAACCCCAACAGTCACCATCCTAGTAGACATTTCATAGCACAAAGGCATGGCCAGGTTTGAGATAAAACCAGTTATCTTTAATTTCTGCACGAGACTGGGAGTGGAGAGTTTCTGAGGTCTCCAATCAAAGCAAAAGAGATCAACATGAAAAAGCGGAATGTGAAAAAAGTAGGAGAGGGGGGAAAAAAAAGAAGGTAGGTGTAGGAAATCTGGGCAGAAACAGGGGTATACTGTCACAAAAATATTTTGCTTAATTTCAGGACACTAGGGTGGAAGAAATTGAATGCACAAGGCACAGACAAGCACCTTTGAATCATAGCCTGAAACTTAAGCAGAATATTTCTGGAGCTCTTGCTCAGGTGATAAAAAAAATAGAAAAGAATATATGGCAAAATCATGTTTATAGGGCTAAGGGGCTTTTATTCTCTTTATATGTTTAGGTCTTTAAATTTCAGACACAATTATAGTTTGCTTTTTTCTTTGATTGCTTGGGTTTATGTTTGTTTTTATAAACTAACACCTCTCTTTGAATGGTTACAAGTCCTTAAAACATGAAATGTTCACAAGGCAATTTAGCAGGGGAATTTGGAAAAGGAGATGGTGCCAGTTCTTGGGGCATAAGGCAGTTGAGCCAAAAGGTGCCAGTTGTATAAAATTGTGATGTGTTCCTATTCCTTTTTAGAGCATATGCCAGGGAACTGAATTAATAAAACAGTCCTGTGGCTTGCTTAGACCAAGAGAAGTGTAAAAGCATGCAAGACTCACTGTGGTGAGACAGGAAATTGGTAGCCTAGCTGAATGCTCAGACAGGAGAGGTTTTGCAGGCCTTGGCTATGTAACACTAATTAAATGTTTTTGGTTTTTTTTTTTCCTGATTAAAATGTGAAAGATTACATTAGAAGAATAGTTGAATAGAGTAAATAAGGTTTACTTCAGAAAGATGGTTGAGTAATTTCAGTTAGCATTTTTTTTCTTTTTAAGAATTGCTTCACATGCATCTCAAGAGATCCAATTTAATTCAGGCAAGTGTCAAACAATGTCTGTCTTCCAGTCCTTTATGGCTGAAGAAGGTCAAAATCTAAAGGAATTCCAGTGTACTGGATTCTCTTTCAAAGGATGTTTTCTCTCTCCTTGACTTGCTTCATTTCTGAAGTATGCAAGTTTCAGGAAAATACTTGAAGACTTTTTTCAGGCCCTAATTGAATTCTCACACCATTGTAGAATGAGGTGGTCAGAAATAAACTGTAGGTTTAAATGTCAAATCCAAATGGATTTGGATGTGGAGAGGTGATGGTATTAGTGCACAGGTGGACAAAACTAATGAATTGTTTTTCTGAATCTGTATGTATGGGTTTTTTTCCCTGAAAAGAAAGGGCTCTCTTCCCCCCCCCCTCTGGTTCACCTCCCCCCCTCTGGTTTTCAGCACGGAAATTGGGTGCCTTTTGAGATTGTTTGTCCTTGTGAAATTTGAATCACTAGAGCCTGAAATCTCGCATACTACTTTCCTAGCCTTTTCCTAGGAAGTAGCAAAGCTGACACTTTCTTTGATTTAATTTAGTAGGATTCAATTATTTTATGTCAACACTTTCAATCTTTCTTTCTAATGAATAAGACATGAAGCTAGTAGTGCAAAGATCTTTCTCGAAGTGATTGAGAGCTGACTAGGTCAGACAGGTTTCCTGAGACCTATAACAACTAAAACCAAAATGCTTCCCGAGTTGAGTGTTAGATAATTTGCAAATAAAACCCATGCTGCAAATGCAAGGACGGTGGGCAACAAGTAAAGAGTAAAAGCCCCAGCTATGTTATTCTTGACAGATAGGAGGACTGCTATCAGCAGGTGAGGCACTGCTGAATGTTTTAATGGATGAATTCACTATGATATGAATTACTGAAAGAAATCAAAACATTTTTCCTCTTTATGAAATTTGTGTTTCTCAGTAAATATTGTTCAAACAGAGCTCTTGTGCCTATTACCATATGAAAATACATGTTGGGATAAGCCTAGCTCCTTCCATGATGGCTCTGTAAAAGCCATCATCTGAATCATCTGCGCCGCAGAAGTGTATAGATATCTTTAGCTTAGGCTGAGAAATCACCCAGATTCATACTCAAACCATAACACCCATAAAATACAAATGTTTAAGTCAATAGGTAAGATTTCCATGTGCACTTAATTTATTCCAGCTATAGGACAGCAAACATACAGAATTTTTCTTCCTGTTAGACTCCTGGTTCCTGCCATGGACAATGTAAAGTGCCTTAAAAATAGGCTCCTCTAACTTGCTACATTAAAAGGTGAGCTCAATCAGGAATCATTCCATCTTCATGCTTAGACAATAAATGCTACTTTATAATTAAGTGTAATGCATGTAATTAAAGAGGAGTCTGTGTATTCAGTAATTTGTGGGGAAATAGAGAAATTGCAAGCTATTGCACATAGCATTTTGACACCACTCTGAATTCCTGATCTACATTCCTTACTCTGTTCAAAAAAACAGATGCTTCAAAAACCTCACTACAACCCTTGTGAACTTGATTCAACTTCTATAAATCATGAACATTTGTGAGGCTTTTTGTCTTTAATTATATGCAGAGCTGGTTCTTAAGATTTTAATAATTATAGCTGAGAACTTTAGTGAAGGAGGCTGTGACATTTATTTTGAATGAAATGAAATATGCATGTAATGATCTAGCTGAGGAGTAATAGTCATCTAGTGCTTTGTGCCTAATGATAATTGGCTAATAAAAAGAACCTGAATTATTTTCATAGTTTCATAGTTTCATTCAGGGTTGGAAGGGACCACAAGGATCATCTAGTTCCAACCCCCCTGCCATGGGCAGGGACACCCCACACTAGATCAGGCTGGACAGAGCCTCATCCAGCCTGCTCTTAAACACCCCCAGGGACGGGGCCTCAACTACCTCCCTGGACAACACATTCCAGGGTTTCACCACTCCCATGGTGAAGAACCTCCTCCTCACATCTAGCCTGAATCTCCCCCCCTCCAGCTTCATTCCATTCCCCCTAGTCCTATCACTACCTGAGATCCTGAGAATCTGTTGTTATGAATGATTCTATGAGCAATATGTGAATCTAAACCAGGTTGAATCTAGATAAGAGGGTATTCTCAGCATATGAATGGTAAGAATCAGGGTCATGCACAACATTTTAAAGTGACTTTTGTTTGGTTGGTTTTGTGTTTGGTTTTTTTTTTTTTCCCCCCTTTCAAAGTTAACTAAGTGACTAGAAGTGGCACTTGTCAGTGGCAAACTGTTCACTGAAAATGCTCATTGATGACCCAGAGCTGAGGCTGTTTACATGATGGTCACCAAAACAGCCCCACGTTCCCATTTTCTTGTCTTTATTTTTGCTAACTGCATGTTTTTTATGAATTTGTAGTAAAAGTTAGTGCACAGAATTCTGTCATGTTTTCAAATCTTTGCAAGCTATTCAGTTAAAAATAGAATTTCTAGATGTTCAACAACTGGCTAACTCGGATCAACTTAAGTATTTGTATATATATTTTTAAAGTAGATTTTAACAAATAGTATTCACATGAGTGTGTTGCAAAGTTGTGAGTTTGTGTGCATACACAGTACACAAACATCTAAGTGTGGATAAATACATCCATAATTATATATTTCTAACTGTGAAAAGAATAGATATGCATGTAAGCCATCTGGACACTCTTGATCCCACAGTCCTGACTAACATCCAAGCTATTTCTGTTATTCATGCTAACTGTAAGAAAAACATAACTTTTCCCATCCTTACATTTCAAGATTTCTGAGAGGTAAATTTCAGGTACAATGTAATTTTGTACATGAATTTGAAGTGACCTCATTGCCCTCTACAACTACCTGAAGGGTGGTTGTAGCCAGGAAGGGGTTGGCCTCTTCTCCCAGGCAACCAGCACCAGAACAAGGGGACACAGTCTCAAGCTGTGCCAGGGGAGGTTTAGACTGGAGGTGAGGAGGAAGTTCTTCACCGAGCGAGTCATTCGTCATTGGAACGGGTTGCCCAGGGAGGTGGTGGAGTCATCGACCCTGGAGGCGTTCAAGGGGAGATTGGACGTGGCACTTGGTGCCATGGTCTAGTCATGGGCTCTGTGTTGATAGGTTGGACTCGATGATCCTCGAGGTCCTTTCCAACCTAAGTGATACTGTGATACTGTGATACTGTGAAGTGGGGCTTGCACCAATTCCAGGTTAAATAACAATCAAAATCATACAATAGCTCTGTGATTGCTGAAGGTGTGGAAGGAATGGAGAGATGCTGTTCAATGGGTATGTAGACTTGAACTCCATAGTCACCATGTAATATGAGAAATACAAAACAACTTATACCAAGTGGCTACTATTCAAGAAGTTTAGTTAGAAATACTCATGATTGCAAGACTTACTATCACTTAGGTGGAAAAAGTTGATTTATCTTTTCATCCTTCTTTTATTTTGCTTTTAGAGGGAATCAGCAAACTATCCCAGAGAAATCTCATTGCTTTTCCCCTTTACAAACTCTACATTGGAAGTAAAGATTTTACTTCTGGCCTCACAGTTACACAAATAAAAATATTTCAAATTCAGTGTCTGATCCAGTGCAACCCTGTACTAGCAGTGCCTTACAGATCTAGCTTTTCAAATTCCTTCATATCTACTCTGTTGTTGGGCCAAAGAAGTAGATGTTACCTTGATCATACGGAGAGGTGATTGGAGACATTTTCTACAACAGTACAATCTTATTTCAAGCAAATTGTGGTAGATAAGAACGGACTATGAAAACTGCAGTCCAGTTGTCTGATGTGCCCTGAAGGCATGACATTCCATGATTCAAAAACTTAGAGTATAAGTGGTGAAAACACTTTACAAAACCAGAAAGTAAACACGGGATGACAAATCGCTTGTCTGTGATTGCAAAGGAGGATAGTGGCAAAATTGGGAGAAGAACTCTTTTCTCCCCATCATTATTATTACAATACATATGCAGGCTTGTTATTGAGTTTAGAGACAGGCAGTTTTACCTGAGTCTCTGGATTTTTTCAGTCCTTTGGTCATGTAAGACAAGTTTCACTGTATTTATGACTAAATACAAAAAAGACTGTGTAGCTCAGTGGATTTGAAAATGAGATACAGAGTCTTATCCATCTGTCAGTTCTTCAAATCTAGCTGGTGTAAAAAGCCAGACCAGAAAAGAGACAGTATGAGAAGAAAGAGGAATGAAATAAAGGAAAGAGGGAACAGAGTGAAACAGATTTTCTGAGACAGAGTTTGTATTGCTATAAGATTGAAGTACAGGAACTTTGCAGGTATCCTGTCAGCAGTGTGGTCTTTCTTAGAGCCAGAGAAATTTCAGAAAGATCATATAAAATATTCTGTGGAGAGAAAGATAGGGCTTCTGCAAGGCAAGAAAGAAAATTGTTCATGTTGGAGAAGAAACCTCACATAATTCAACATTCCTCTTCTTTTTTAATGTCTATGAACACTATGAACCCTTTCTAGGCCAGCTTTATTTTCCATTTGGAGGGTTGCTTACTATATTTGAACTTGGCTGACATTGTGTTGATCACCTAGAAACCTGCTTATTTCTAAGGCTTTTTGATTGATTTTTAACATCCTCTTGCCCAATTGAATGTTTGGGTTGAAACATTGACACATCAAGATGGTAGAATTATGCAATCCCAGGTAAGTATGAATCAACAGAGCACCAGGACCTAGCCTTCAATGGAAACTGGGCTACTTCACTACTGTGGGTTGACCCTGTCTGGACACAAGGTGCCCAACACAGTGATCCTATCAGTCCACTCCTCAGCTGAACAGGAAAGAAAAAGCTTATGGGTCAGGATAAAGACAGGGAGATCATTCAGCAATTGTTGTCATGGGCAAAACAAATGAGAAAATTAATTTATTTCTGATTGTGGTGTGTTGCAGTTTCCCCCAGCATTAACTTTAGCTAGACTAACTCAGTTACTAAATCAGAGTAGGACAATGTGAAATCCAAATCTTAAAACACCTTGCCTCTCTCTTCCTTCTTCCTGGATTTAACTTCACTATGAAGTTCTCTACCTCCTCTCTCACAGTAGCACAGAAAAGTAGGGCCTGCAGTAAGTTCATCATACATTGTCTCTTCTACTCCTTCCTCACAGTCTTCCTCTCCTTCAGTGTGAGGTCCCTCCTACAGAAGACTGCTCCACAAACTTTACTTTCCAGGGGTGTAGTCCTTCGGGAACAAACTACTGCAATGTGGGTTTACCATGGATCACAAGTCCTTCCAGCAAACCTACTGCAGCCCGGGCTCCTCTCTCCATGGGTCTTCAGGTCCTCCCAGGAGCTGCTTCAGCATGGGCTTCCCATGGGGTCAGAGCCTCCTTTGGACATCCACCTACTCCGGGGTGGCATCCTCCATGGGTTACATATTGATATTTGCACCACCATTATCTTCTATGGGCTGCAGAGGGACAACCTGCCTCACTGTAACCTTCACCATGTGCAGGAGAATCTACTTTGGTTCATGAGCAGTCTTCTCCCGCTCCATGTTCACTGATCTTAATGTCTGCAGAGTTGCTCCTCACATATTCTCACTCCTCTCTCTGGCTGCAATTGCTGTAGCATAGCAAATTTTTCACCTTCTTGAATATGTTATCACAGAGATGGCGCTAACATCACCAATGGGCTTGTCCTAGGTGAGCAGCAGGTCTGTCTTGGAGACAACTGGCATAGGATCTATCAAATACAGGGGAAGCTTCTATCAGGTTCTCACAGAAGCCACCTTTACAGCCCTCTCACTACCAAAACTTTGCCATATAAACCCAATACATTCAGAATCTCACAGAGTTTCAGCCTATATTTTCGTTGCTATTTCTTGTGCTGATCTTTCTTGCCGTACACATCCCTCAAAGAATGAGCAAAATTCTGTTTTCTCAAAAAATTAATTAACTATTTTCATATGGCTCATTTAGAGCTTGTCAAAACTTTAGCAAAATAGCTTACTTTCCCTGCTCCACCATACAGGGAGTCGGTCTAAGTCTTCAAGCAGACATAAGGAGCAAAGAAAAAAACCTGTGTATTTTGATGACACCAGGGAGGGTCTATAGGAAAGACGGGAAAGGATGCTTTATCAGGGAGTGTAGTGACAGGACAAAGGGTAACAGTTTCAAACTGAAAGAGTGTGGATTTAGATTAGATGTGAAGAAGAAATTCTTTACTGTGAGGCTAATGAGTCACTTGAACAGTTTGCCCAAAGAAGATGTGGATGCCTCCTTCCTGGAGGTATTCAAGGGCAGACTGGATGGGGCTCTGAGCAACCTGAGGTGTCCCTGCCCATGGCAGGGAATTTGGAATTAGATGTTTTTTAAGGTTCCTTCCAATCCAATCCACTCTATGATTCTGTTCATATAACATCAGGTCATTTTCTACTAGCTTCCCTCCCCCCCACTCTGTTACTTAGTTCCTGCTCATGTGATCATGAATTTATTCCCATATGTATGTCCTGTTTATAATTAGATTATATCTAATAGGTAAAAAAAAATATGGGTTACACAACATTTAATCTCAATTTTGAATTTATCCTCTAAAGAAGCTTTGGTAAGAAGGCAGAGAAGACCTCGACCGATGCAGAGGGACCTCGACCGACTGGACAGATGGGCAGAGTCCAATGGGATGGCATTCAACAAGTCCAAGTGCCGAGTGCTGCACTTTGGCTACGGCAATCCCATGCAGAGCTACAGGCTGGGGTCGGAGTGGCTGGAGAGCTGCCAAACAGAGAGGGACCTGGGGGTGCTGATCGACAGCCACCTGAATATGAGCCAGCAGTGTGCCCAGGTGGCCAAGAGGGCCAATAGCATCCTGGCCTGCATTAGGAATAGTGTGGCCAGCAGGAGCAGGGAGGTCATAGTGCCCCTGTACTCTGCTTTGGTTAGGCCACAGCTTGAGTCCTGTGTCCAGTTCTGGGCCCCTCAGTTTAAGAAGGACATCGAAACACTTGAGCGTGTCCAGAGAAGGGCAACAAGGCTGGGGAGAGGCCTTGAACACAAGCCCTATGAGGAGAGGCTGAGGGAGCTGGGATTGTTTAGCCTGGAGAAGAGGAGGCTCAGGGGTGACCTCATTGCCCTCTACAACTACCTGAAGGGTGGTTGTAGCCAGGAAGGGGTTGGCCTCTTCTCCCAGGCAACCAGCACCAGAACAAGGGGACACAGTCTCAAGCTGCACCAGGGGAGGTTTAGACTCGAGGTGAGGAGGAAGTTCTTCACGGAGGGAGTCATTCGTCATTGGAACGGGCTGCCCAGGGAGGTGGTGGAGTCACCGTCCCTGGAGGTGTTCAAGAGGAGATTGGACGTGGCACTTGGTGCCATGGTCTAGTCATGGGGTCTGTGTTGATAGGTTGGACTCGATGATCCTTGAGGTCCTTTCCAACCTAAGTGATACTGTGATACTGTGATACTGTGAAGATTTTTGACTTTAAAGAGTATGAAGTGTTTGAGAAAGAACTGTCTGTGCGCATATTATGAAAAGCTGACTAAAGGCTACAATTTGATTATACAAAAAGGTGTTGTGGAAAGAAATAAAGGGCAAAAGAGCGGTGATACTCAATTTCTACAAAAACTAACAAGCCTTAAATTATTCATTTGCAATTACCATTCACTGAGTTAGCTACATGAAAACAATCAAACAAATTCTCTCAGGCAGGTTCTCAACAAGGGTGTTAGAAAAGAAAGATTAGAGAGGGCAAAGAATGAGTACCATTGTTTTGAACTTGTTCAATATGTTGATACATTGATTTTTCATGTCCTCTGTGCCCTTTTGCCTTTCTTTGTCTTCCGTGCCTTGTACCTTAAGAAGAGAGCAGCAGGAGTGCCAAGCATCTCTTATGTGTCTGAATTCAAGACAAAGACTGACAGCAAATACATGATGTTACTCTGTGCCAGATCTTGGATGTGAAAAACCTCCCCTAAACTGTTGTTGTAGGGAATACTGAGGAGCTGGGACATTTTGTTTCTGTCACTCATTATCCTGATTAATTTCTGCTAGATCATTAGTATATTTTTGCTAAATAAATGTGCCGCTCTTGGAGAACACTGGCAATGTCTTTCATCTGTTCTACTCAGTACCAGATCTCAAGCTTACTCTTAATGTCTTCCATCAGAGGGTTCACTAGTAGATGTTAGATCAAAAATACTTTGCTCAGGAAGACTCAAAAGAAAACATTGGTGCTTCCACACTATTTCAGAAAAAATGTGTGTAGAGGTCAATTTACTAGATAATGTCTCCTAGTAGCTGTGTTCACAACAGTTTGAGGAAAAAAAAATCATAGAAAGCAAATTTTGTGTCTGTTTGAGCCAACACTTAAGGTTCAAGGGTGGCAGTCAGAGCTGGCTTTGCTCTATCACTCTTATGTGCATTGCCCACTTGCCTGAGCAGATCTAAGTGCTAGAGTTTCAACATTACCGCGATTGAGAGATGCAGACAAAGCTTGATGCAAGCAAAGTGTCTACTTTATTGTACAAAGTATGTTCTTTATATAGGCTAACATAATCAAAAGCAACTAGTGATTGGCAATTAAATGTGTCCATCCGATAGTTACAGATTCGTGACTGGCTGCCGAGAAAAGACCAGGGAACACACATCGCCAGGCAAGGCCCAGGCAGGTGTTAGACAAAAGGCAAACGATCAAGCATCTCTTATCTAAGTTCAGAGAGAAAACAAAAGACTCTCTTGCAATGTTTACCAGCTCTAATTCTCAGGTAGTTGTGGGGCTTCCTGAGTCACAATGGCCGTTGGTAATTAGCTAAAGGCTTTTTTCTCTCTACATAGTTGCAGTTTTTCCCAAGGTCTGTGGCCTACAAGGGCTAAAACATTTCCTTCTATCAGCTAAGCATTGCTCCCTAAATTGAGTGCATCACAACATGATTCTTCAGTAGTTGCAGAAAGTTATGGAGGGCTTCTGCCAACTAATTTTCATTGATAACTTTACAAATTGGAGTTTTAATTGGGTTGATTGGATGGGAAAAAAATGTCAGTTGGACTACTAGACTTTCTTCATGTGACTGCGGAAGTGGTGGAAAATGTGCATATTTCACAGAAAGGTCATTACTAACACAACTCAGACCCCAAACAGTAAAAGTGTCTCAAAAGTTTTTGACTGTTTTTAGGGCTTTTATTCAGTGGGTGTGAGCAGAGATGGAAATCTGCTATAAAATTAATTTCTTCTGTTCAAGGTTTGAACTTTTAGAGGCCAGAATAAGTGGGACTGTGGTTACCCATCTGACTTGTGTCCTCAGCTCAGCCCTTTGCTTCTGAACTCAAGGGGAAATATAGAAATGCATGAAATGGTGCAGATGACTCCAGTTGTGGCAGTTCCTGCCTCTCTTGCTAAGCAGCATATAAAGTAGTTATGACACTGATTTAAATCACAGTAATAGGGAGTGACATAAAAGCAAACAGTATTTTGCATGTAGTCTTTTGGCTTTAATGAATCCCAGAAGTAGTGTAGCAGTCCAAGTCTTAATTATATTATGAAGTAAAACCCTGATGGCAAGAGCCATCTCTAAAGGACATGCTTGCCTAGAAAAGCCAGTATGCTAGGTGTAAAATGAATAGAGAAATGTCTGAAAACAATGGTGGTACATCAGTGAGCACAAAGATACCAAAGACATGTTCTTTCATGAGCTTTATTCCAGAAGAAAGCATTTATGTTAACTAGCAGCACTGCAGAAGCAGGACTGTGATTGTTTGGGATAGAATAGTGTTTTTTTCTCTTTTATTTCATTAAGGAAAAGGAACAAACCTCACATAGACTTGTCATCTATTGCAATATTGTAATTTCAGGGTCATCTAGTCTTCAATTATGGAATTTATCTACTGAAAAACGTTGTCATTTTTCTTTTACAAAGAGAAACAGATATTCTTTGATGAGAGACCACTTAAATACAGGCTATTTTTATAGGATCATAGAATGGTTTGGAAGGGACTCCCAAGGCCATTTAGTCCAACCCCCCTGTAGTGAGCAGCGACATCCTCCACTAGATCAGGTTGCTTTGAGCCTTAGAAAGCCTGACCTCGAATATCTTCAAGAATGGAGCCTCAACTACCTCCCTTGGCAACCTGTTCCAGTGTTCCACCACCCTCATGCTAAAGAACTCGTTCCTAGCATACGATCTAAATTTACGCCAATTTAAAATCATTGTCCCTCGTTCTATCACTACAGGTGTTTGTAAACAGTCCCTTTCCAGCCTTCTTGTAGGCCCTCTTCAGGTACTGGAAGGATGCTATTAGGTCTCCCACAGAGCCTTTTCTTCTCCAGGCTGTACAACCCCAGCTCCCTCAGCCTGTCCTCGCAGGAGAGGTTCTTCTGTGTTTTTATTTGTTATTCACACTTCCATTCTTTATTCCTTACATTTTCTTTATTCCTCACATTTGGGGGAGAGGAGTTGTGTGTTTTAGGTAGGTTTTCTGATTTCAAAGTTGGTAGCAGAAGTAGATGAATAATGTTAAACATTGGTTTTGGTTTGGTTTTGTCTACCAAATATAAATTTCTCTGAAAATTATTCCTTTTTGTTCCTTTCCTTTGCAAATTCTATGCTCTCATACTGTAAAGTTTTGACCAAATAAATATAAATGCTTATTTTGATAACAGATATATTCATTAAAGTTGCATTTAACTTATGTGTTTCTACCTTTTAAGTGCAGAAAAAATATTTACTATGTTTAGAACTTCATTTTATTTAAACACATTGTATTCCCTTTTCTTACCAAAACACAATACAATAAAATACATAAAATGTTATTCATTAGCTAAAAGGAAATGTATTTTAGTCAGATATGAATAACAGATTAGAAGAATCTTTAATTCACTTTTATCTTGCTTTGATCTGAAATGAAACTATGAGCAGCCAGAAACATTAAGACTGGGAGGAAATGAGGATGACTAATTTTCTTGATTCACAATTAACTGATTTTCTAAAGAAGGGAAGATGAACCTGTTTGTTAAACCAACATTCTGTGGACCCTTTAAAACATTTTGAGTTACAATCATAAAATCAAACAATTGTCAAGGACCAGCTAGTTCCAACGCCCTGCCATGGGCAAGGACACCTCACTAGATCAGGTTGCGTAGAGCCCCATCCCAGCTGGCCTTAAAAACCTCCAGGGATGAGGCTTCCACCACCTCCCCATGCAACCTGTCCCAGTGTCTCACCATCCTCATGGTGAAGAATTTCTTCCTAACATCCAGTCTGAATCTACCCATTTCTAGTTTTGTTCTATTACCCCTAGTCCTATCACTACCTGACATTCTAAAAAGTCACTCCCAGCTTTCCTGTAGGCCCCCTTAAGATACTGGAAGGCCACAACAAGGTCTCCTCACAGCCTTCTTTTCTCCAGGCTGAATAGTCCCAACTCTTTCAGTCTATCTCCATAGGGGAGGTGCCTCAGCCCTCTGATCATCCTTGTAGCTCTTCTTTGGACACGTTCCAGCATGCCCATATCTTTCTTGTAATAGGGGCTCCAGAACTGGACACTGCACTCCATATGGGGTCTCACCTGAATCGAGTACAGGGGGAGAATCACCTCCTTTGACCTGCTGGCTATGCTTCTCTTGATGAAGCCCAGGATGTGATTTCCTGTCTGAGGAAAGCATAAGAGGAAGATGAATGACTTCACCAAATGGATGAAACAATTACAGGATGAAAAATATCACTTGAAGACCTTGCTGTGATGGTTTGAATCAGGACAAAATGGGTCAAAATGAACCAGCAGGTTAGCCCCTCTATCTTCCCAAAACAGAAATGTGGGAAAAGTAACAAAAAAAAAAAACCCAACAATAAAATATTATCAAGATTGAGGGGGAAAAAAAAAAAAGAGAGAGAGAGAAGAGTTTACTAATCAAAATC
This sequence comes from Melanerpes formicivorus, assembly GCF_026170545.1. Lineage (NCBI taxonomy): Eukaryota > Metazoa > Chordata > Aves > Piciformes > Picidae > Melanerpes > Melanerpes formicivorus. The sequence continues at coordinate 18,370,945 of NW_027142367.1, read as the reverse complement.
AGATAAACATAGTACAAAATGCATAATTACCGTAGCTTATTTGCAGGAAAAGCACAGGACAAAGCAGCAACAAGCAGAAGCAAGCCAAAAAGCCCCAGCCAGAAAACTACTCCCCCATGCCTCCTTGTCTCCCTTCCATCCCAGCAGAAAAGACAAAACCAAAGACCCCAGAAGCAGAAACTGGAACAGGAAGCCTCCCATATCACAATCTGAACTTCAAGCCCCACACTTTGCTCCAGTTAGTGTTTTCATTTTTGCAGCTGGCATGACTGCAGCATGGCATGAATAATACCAGCAGGTTCAACTCAATCTGTGACACTTGCATCTGTTCTTTTAGCTTTTTCTAGAATACTTTTCATCAGGGTGTGATCTTAAAAGGGTTTTCAGGAGCTTGTCATATGTCAGAAGTGTAAAGAGAGGGTCTGAGATCGATTTGTCATCCTTGATATGTGCATCACCCTGATTTAAGGCTATCCTCAGATTTGGCAAGATTTGCATGAGTCCATCTGCACTTGGGCATCCACAAATCGAGTTTCAGAATCAGGTGTTTCTCATGATCTCCCTTGAATTCTGAAACCAAAAATCTTAAGTAGGTTGTTAGGGTGTTTGGACTAGATGACCTTTAAATGTCCCTTCCAACTCAAAACATTTTGCAACTATTATTCTATCTTCAGTGGCATTGAGATGTTTACTGGATCGCACCAACATGAATTATTCCATTAGTTGTTGACTTATGTGCATAGTTTCCTCCTCTCAGAAACTGTGACACTGGCCTTGCTAACCTGAACGACTTCTAATAACACTTAAGAACAAACAGAGCCACTGGGGCAAAGCTTCATCAGCTTCAACACAGACAAGGGAAGAATATGTACATTCTCACTCCATCTCTTTGAAAATCAGTGTCCAAAACACATCCTTGTCACTGTAACATTAGAAATAACTACACAAGAGAATGAAGACAAATTAAAATCATTTTGCTTGGAATTAATACTGATAAGTTCTTTGAGACTTTCTACAATGCCATGGTTCTGCCAAGGAGGAGTCATGTTTGACCAACATGATAGCTTTTTATAAGGACATAACCAGGTGGACAGATGATGGTAGAGCAGTGGATGTGGTTTATCTTGATTTCAGTAAAGCATTTGACACTCTCTCCCACAGCATCCTTGCAGCTAAACTGAGGAAGTGTGGTCTGGATGATCAGGTAGTGAGGTGGATTGGCAACTGGTTGAAGGAAAGATGTCAGAGAGTTGTGGTGAATGGCGTCTACTTAGAGGCCCGTATCTAGTGGTCCCTTCCAGCCCAGACCATTCTATGTTTCTATGATTATGAAGAATTATGTTGCAGGAAAGAAAGACACAAGGAGTGCTAAGCATGGACCTTAACTTCCCATGGACCTGATTAATCTATGGAGGAGAATGCTTAACCAGACCTTCAAAGGGAATTGCAGACATGGCCTTGCACTGCTCTTGCAGCCTAATGGATCACAAGGAGAGCTGCTACTTGTGCCCTGCAGCAGAGTATTTATTCATGTTGTAATCATGCAGCAAGGTGAGCATCCCTGCTTCTCTAGGCTCCCCAAGGGAGAAAATTCACTCCTAGAGAACTTTTGGTTTTTTTTGTTAAAACTTATAATTTTGATCTGAAAAGCACAGATTTTCCTGCCAAGCAAAATGATAATTGTGGAAAGATTCCATTGTGATAGCCAGCATTGTGCTGTCTTTTATGGAGTATGGATGGGTTTGTTCTGTTGGCACGGAGGCAAAGCAAACCATGAACTGCAGTTGTGCATTAGGAAAGATTTATGGAAAATAAAGTTATTTCAAAATCCCCTCCATTCATCACCACCTCCCCTTTCCCACCATATCTGCCCCTTTATCACCCCACCCACCCCATTCTCCCCCTTTTCCCCCTCAGGTTCCAGAGCACCTGGGCTCTGTTGGACTCTCCTCCCACCCCAGGTGCAGCCACTTGGCCCTCCCCACCCACTCCCCTATTTAATCCCCCCCAGGAAAGGCAGAAGCCCCAAGCTGAGCCCATCTGGGCTGAGGATCCTCCTCTCATCACTGGTGAGTGCCCATGCTGCACACTGGGTGATGGTGGTGGTGACTACAAAGGCCGGGGGGCCTGGTGGCCCCCCGGCTGTTAGGAATAGGGTTGATGACTGCTCCAATACGATCCATGGCTGCTGGCTGTGCCTCCTTACTGGGGCTGAACTCTTCTGTGTGGTATCTTGGCTGGTTGAGGGTCTTGCCTCTGGTTCTGGGATGGGTACAAAAATGGTGGTGGTGGAGCAGGAGCTGTTGAGGCAGGGTGGAGGATGGTGTGGGGGGAGCAAGGGCTGCTTTGGGAAGATGAAGGCTGCTGGTGGGGGAGATGGGGGGTGGGTGAGTGGGGGCTGGGGCGTAAATTAGATGACCTTTAGAGGCTACTTCTAAGTCTGGTGATTCTATGACTCTGATTTAGTTCAAACACCCTTGCTATGGGCAGGGACACCTTCCACTAGACCAAGTCAGCAGCCTTAAGGGCATGTGTTTTTTTTACTGTAGGTAGGTACCATATTAGGTTTTGATTTCTATGATGAACTGATGGTTTTGGATTTGAAGCTGCCTTATTTTGAGAATAAGGTCTTCTGTACATTGACATAAGAAATTAAATGATTACATGAAATTCAAGAGTGAAAAAAAAACTGTTGGCATAAGAACCATTTTAAATCCCCCAGAATTTGTGGAAAGGGTTTAGCTATTTCAATACTGTTGCTCAGCAAAAGTTATTTTATGTGAAGTGCAGGCAGTGGAAACACTGAAGTGAAGTCATAACTCAAAGACAATCTGTCTTTTTCTTACCAAAATATCATGTCATTCCAGAAGGAAAATCCCATAATCCATGCCTAATGTTGCTGCCTGACTCAAATTTTGATTTAGAAAAAGGGTTGGAATGATACTCCAGGAGAGTTGGGCTAGATGACCTTCAGAGGTCCTTTCCAATCCCTTCCAGTCCCTGATTCTGTGACAGGTATTTGCTAATAGCTAGCTTGCTTCCAAACACACTGGAATATATGGAAATAAATACTCTTATGTCTACTGATGTAGTGTTTTCCAGAAATATGATAATTTAAAGGTGATTATTTCAGCAGATAACCTCAAATATTTTGGAGTCTTATGTTTAAACAGATTTCCTTTACAAGCCTTCATAGTACCTCAAAAATCAAGTTTGGCTTCTGAGCTGGAAAAATAACTGCTTTAGTAAATGAACATCTTGTTGGAATTCTGCTGTGCCACTGTAAGAAACAAAGGTGAGTATGTAAAAAAGGACAATTATTTAACTTGCTTCCTTTTTAGCAGCTCTTCTCAGTGAGGTCAAAATGAAACATGCATTGTGATATAATAAATATTTTATCACTACAAATTTGTGTTTCAAGCCTTTCTACAGCTGCAGTCGAGAGCTTGTACATATGTGGAAGTGACAGCTGAGGTTTTCAGTCACAAGCCTCCTTGTAGAGCCCAAGCTGCTCTCTTTTTATTTCAAACATTTTATCAATGCTTCCTGCACAGCTTGGAGATGGATAATTTGGGACAGAACAGTTGGAGTTATGGATATGAAGTACAGGACAGGAACTTCCACCACAACATGAGGAGGAACTCCTTTACTGTAATGATGATGGAGCACTGCAACAGGCTCCCCGGAGTCTCCTTCTCTGGATGCATTCCTGTGCAGACTACCCTGAGTGGCTCAGCTTTGGCAGGAGGGTTGGAGCTGATCTCTTTAGGTCCCTTCCAACCTCTAATGTACTGTGATACTGTGCTGTGGTGGTTTTAGGCTATGCCTTTAAAATTAGTTACAGATTTTGAGCAGAAAAGTAGAAAAAGATAACTAAATCACTATTGGGTGTAAAAAGGAAAACAAAAGATTTCTCTAAACAAATTCATTAAACAAACATCTGGAATAAGAGGAGCTCTAGCATAATTATTCTTCCCTCTTCTGATCTGGTTTTGCTTCGCTCAGAGATAATCTGTGTGCTCTGGCTGGCCTTGGCTAAGTCTAAATCACTGCTTCTCTCTCTGCTCCTTTTCTCTCTTGGGACAGGGAGGTAGGGGGGGAGCAGTAGAACAGTTTCCCTGGTCTCTTGACCAGGGGAGTTCTTGTGTTGTTTGCTAATTGAAACTCTCTGTATAATATTGTAAATCCTGTCTACTTTGTACATATTCATTGCATTGCCCCATAGAGTGTAGATTTTGATTGTAGATACAGCTCCATTTGCTTCTAACTGAGTTGGTCTGGCAAAAGTTAATGCTGGGGGGAAACTTCAACCCAGCACATGTGCCCTGTGATAGGACAAGGTGCAATGAATGTAAAATGCAGCACAGGAAGCTCCACCTCAACATGACGAAAAACTTCAAGGGTCACAGAGCACTGGAACAGGCTCCCCAGGGGGGTTATGGAGTCTCTTTCTCTGGAGACTTTCAAGATGCATCTGGATGCAATCCTGTGCAACCTGCAATAGATTCTATGGTTCTGCTCTGGCAGAGGGGGTTGGATCCAAAGGTCTCCAGAGGTTCCTTCCAACCCCTGACATCCTGTGATCATGTGATTTGGTCTCTTTAAGTCTTATTACCATGGTTAGTTTTCTAGTTTGGTTAGTTCTGTATTCTCTGCTTATCTTTTGATCACAGAACAATGTTTCCACAGTAGATCCTGCAGATACTTACACTGTAAATACTTTTACTCATCAGTACAATACAATGTCTTGCTGCCTTGACATTTGAAACTTGTTTGACCGACATGCCTGGAAGCAAGATTATTTTGGGTATATTAGGTTATAGGAAGCTGTTGTGCCATGTTATGTTCATGGTTTAGATCTGAGTCTTGCAACTTTTCTTTTTAAACAGGAAGACAAACCTTTAAAATGTGGTAGCAGTGAAGTTTGGGGAATAATATACATTTGCTTGCTATCTTGTTCAAGTGTAGCAGTACAGTTTCTCATATACATCAAGTAGTTCAGGCATTCATTATTCATAATACTGCCATATATAGAAGGCTATATGTGTAATGATGACAGCCACTGAAGGTTTGCTTTTCCTTTAACCTTTGAAACTTGTTTTCTTGCAGCTGACACTTGCTAGTTTCGTGCATATGCACCATGCCACAGACAAGTAACTAAGAACAACTTGCAGACAGCTTTACTTTGGTTATAGGAACATTTAATTGAGACACAACTTGTGTCTATGACACCAATGTCCAATTAAAATGTATACTTCAAAGCAGCTGTTGTAATGGACATATTTATGCTGTGTTTCTCTGCCTTCAAAAGGTAAGACATGCTCATTTGAGCAATGTGAAAGACCTTACAACAATTTAGATTACTTAGTAGAATGCCAGGCCAAGGTTTACATTTCAAATTATTGCCATAATAACTTCAGTCTTGGTCTTTTCCTATCAAGTCGCTTTAGTTGGTTGTGATGTGACAGGAAATGAATACTATTCTGATCGGGGCTAGGTAAAACTGTACATGACTTTTTGTAACGCTAGAGGGAGCAAGAAGGTAAAGTTCCTGAAAGAGCAGTTACTTCCTTCAAGCAACTGCTTGTGGGAAGTAATCTTTAGCTGCCTGGTATGGCCAGCTTATGCTAATTAAAGCAGAGACTATTACAACATTAAGTAAATAAAAAACCAAAAACAACAAGCAAAACCAAATCCAAATTTTCTCTTGTCTGTTTCTTGGGATTGTTTTGGGGGTTTAGGTTATTCCCTACCCTGCCCCCCACCCCACTTCTCCCAGTATGAGCAACGTTCCTCTTCCCCTTTATTTTTGTTTTGAGGGGATAATCTTGCTTTCACATCTCTTAATGGGTTACTGTTGTTGGGAGTTTTGAACAAGATTGCCAGTACAAGCAATTGCAAATGCAAGTCTACAGTACTGAAAAAGCATCATGAGACTTCATGTAAGTGATCTTTGCTGTTTTTGTATATATTTCCAAAAATCTTAAAGCATTGCTTTGGAGAAACAAAGAGCAGGATAAGTTTGAAGAAGCAGCTTGTCTAGTAAATCTGCCTGCTAGTGTACATTCTGAGACAATTGTGAAGTTACACCCACTCTGACCGCCTGTGGAGGAGCTGGGAATAGGCTGCAGTGTTTGCTAGAAGAGTACTATTAAATGCAGAGTATGTGCAGCAAGTGGTACCTAGTATAGACACCTGGGCTTCTGCCTTTCCCAGCTTGCTGAGAAATACTTTATTTGGACTCTGCAGCACTGTCAGTATGAGGCAAGATGAATTCCCATATACAGTTGCTTCTTCTAAGGGTGAAGAAGGAAGAAACTCTGTTTGCTGTATTCCCTCTTCTGGTTCATTTACACAGAAGTAGCCACTTTAAGGTGTCCTTGTTGACTCTGTTGGTCTTGCTCTTGCAATACTTCTGGTGAACAGCAAAAATATGACAGTCAGCACTGCCAGTTCTCAACCACAGGACTAATGGTAGTGTGAAAACTAATTTGTAGTAAGATGCAGAGCTCTCTTATTAGTTGTCTGTTGCTTGCAGACAGTACATTTTACTTCAATGTTTGTGAACTTTTCTCTCTTCTGTAATAGCTTCTGACTTGCAGTTAAATTCTCCTTTGAAAAGTGAAAGCCAACCCTTTTATAAGATTATTTCATTATTATATTTGTCTCTCTGTTATACCTCAGCTTTCTTTGCCAGCATTGCTACAGTGTCCTGGTACGAGGCCAGGCAGATCCCCTCTAGCCCCAGAGAGGGGCAAAAGAATGACACACACAAATGGATTGCCAAAGTGATAGAAAGTTTAAATGGAAAAGCAGTAAGTGTTTTGCAGAAGCTACAAGCATAGTGACAACAGTCCCAAAGCATATGGAGTCCCTTATAGCACACCCAAAGCCACCCAACACTTCCCTTTTCCCTACCTGGGGGTATACCCAAGATCCCCCAGGGCTCTTTCTTCCCCCTTCCCTGCTGCTAGGCTAGTCTCAGGCTGGCCAGGTCTGAGACTGCCCCTCCCTCTTCTCCTCTTGGCATGAGGCCTTGAGATATTCCCTTACCATTACTTAATAGGGAGCATCTCCCATGAGAGCAGAGAGAGGAAAGAGGAAGAGGATGACTTTGTAGATGGATTTAGAGGGTGCAGGATATTATGGGCATGAAATACTCTATTTCCTATGTCCACTTACTGGGCTGGACTCACTGGACTCTGGAGGTGTAACTTGTGCAGCAGGAACAGGAGGCACCCAGCCTAAACTGCCACATACAGTAAGTAAAAGTAAGTCAGTTTGCAACAACTGATGGTTGGCACTGGTGGTGTAAATTTTTGGTCACATCTCTGAGTAGCTGTTGGTAAAGAGGTTTTGGTGACTTCAGGAAGTGAAATCCAGGCATTTCTTTAATTCCCATTGATACAAGAATAAGGACTGGCCCATAGCTTTTGCTTGAAATCACTTAGGTTTGTCTTCTGGTACTGATTTTATGAAACCTTTGGCTTGATAAGCTAAAGGACAACTTAAGGTCATCTTTGGACAGTTGCCTAACTGGATTCAGGACTCTCATGACATTTACTTGTGTGCCCCCTTGTGAAGTCAAAATCCTCTCAGTTACAACAAGCCACTGTTGTCAGAAGTTCACAGGCTATTTTAAGACTGTTCTGATCACCACATGCAGGTTGGATTTCACCTTTTGCACCAAGCCCATTTGTACATGTTGAGGCAGGGCAGATCATAGGAGAAAGATGCTACCTGAGTGTCCAGAGTTTAGGGCTGGAAGATCAGCCATGCTATTGGGTAACGTCTCTTAACAGTTGATTACCTTGTGTATTCATGTCTGTCTTTTCTGCTGTTTTGCTCCTCTTAGCACCTTTGATAAAACTTTCTCTTCCTTGCATCTTCTGTTCTTTTCATCATCTTGATACAAATAAATTAAGAACTTCAATTTTAATTTTTGTTTGTTTTCTGAGGGTTTCTGGGATTCCAACTGTTCTTGGAGAGCAACCCCTGTAAGTACTTGTACACTGTATACCCTTTCCATGAACCAGACCTCATTCTTGCAGTATTCCAGGTGAAATGATTGAAATTATTGGACAAGAAGCCTTGGGTGAAATAGGTCACAATACTTGTGAATTATCTAGGATAATAATGATAGGCACCCTACTTGAATGTACATCAATTATATTTCAAAGCCCACTTCATTAAAATTTTAAATTATTTTTTTCAGAAGTGCAGGGGTTTTCTTTATCTCTCATAGAGGAAACAAAACCCACATTTATTTATCAGATGTTGTGAGAGACTAAAAGTTTGTACTGTGTCTCCGGACCGAGACAGATGTTCCACTTAAAACTAGAAGAGTTCAAATATCCTGGTATGAACTCATAGCAGTTGCTAACTCTGGAATAATTCTACTTTTATATGATTGCAAAGTTCTGAAAATTACAGTTGTGAGAGTTCATTAAGCCATGGAAATTGGGAAAGCTGGTATGCACACAGGCCCTCAATTTATCGCTTCCCTGCTTGTGCTAAGGAGCCATATAAGCAGTAAGTGAGGCTAGATTTGTTTGTGAATTACTTCTGGTTTTGTGTAACTTTTATGTACTTACACTTAAAGAACAATGATTAAGCGAACAAGGCTTTGTAAAAATAAGTAGTGTGGCTCATCATATTGATATTCCAGATATGCTGCTGTTTTGCTAATCATACATCTATTGTCAAAGGCTTTCAGAAAGAGGAATTTAGCCTATTCGTTTCCTGGAAAAATTCAGCCTTCACAGTCACAACTTCTATAAAGCTGCAGGCACTTAGCACTTATTAAAATCAGGCAATTCATGTACAATTGCCAAAACTACTTGCTCCATCTTTTAACTTCCCCACAGTATCGAATAAAGTTTTGCTGCAAACTTCAAAGATCCAGCTCAGTGCCCCTTTTCCTGAGTTTTTGTAACAGAAAAGAAAAGGTCTTTATTTTTTTTTAATGTGTTTATAAGTTGATACATAGATGATTAGCTTAGTTCTGCTTGAGTACTTAGTGTCAGAAGTGCTTGCTTCCTTCTAACAGTTGTCTATGACAAGCTAGAGAATGGGTAGTTTTTACTTCACCTATTAAGGAGGGAGTCTTCCTTAAGTATTGTGTGCTCTGTTGTGAGATGTTTGAGACAAAAATTGAGTCTGTCTATTAAAAGATCGATTGCCACAAGGGGTGGAAACATGTCACTTGAACATATGGAGAGAGGTTCTGTTGAGAAATTGAGGTATTCTCCAGACGACCAGGATGTCCATTGGAACCATGAAGAACTCACTGTGTGGAAGAATGAACTCTCTGCTACTGGGAGGTTCTATCAGATAAGGGAAAAGAACTGGAAGGAACTGTTACCTGAGCCTCAATGAGACACTATTTTGAAGGATGCCTGGATGAAGACTTGGACTTTGCTATATGTATCATCTAAAGATTGTTTCTAACTTGATGTGTTTTGGGTACAGAAATTATGGTATGAAATAAGGGGTGGCATGTGGCAGTAGCAGGAGGTACCCAGCCTAAACTGCCGCAAGTTACACCTCCAGTGTCCTGAGTGCCCAACCTAGTAGGTGGACAGAGGAAACAGAGTATTTCCTGTGCACTCTAAATCCAGCTGCAAAGTAATTCTCTTCCTCTTCCCCCTCTGCTCCTGTGGGAGATACTCCTTATGATGGGGGAATATCTCAAGGCCTCTTAGGCCTGACTAGGCCTAATGCCAGGAGGAGGGAGCAGTCTCAGACATGGCCAGCCTGAGACCAGCCACGGGGGGTGGGGGGAGAAGGAAGAGCCTTGGAGCCTTGTGGGTGTTTGGTATACGTTTAGGTGGGGAGAATGGAAGTCTTGGGGGGGCCTAGGGGCCTTTGGGTGTGGTGTAAGGGACTCTGTACACTGTGGGATTCTATGTCACTATGCTTTGTATTTTCTGTAAAACACTAATTGCTTTTCCATTTAAACTTTCCATCACTTCTGCACTCCATTTGTGTGTCATTCTTTTGCCCCTTTCAGGGGAAATAGAGGATCTGTCTGGCCTCAAATCAGGTGATTGTGCAGTGTATCATCTTACTTTCTGAATAAAGCTTTTTATCCCAACTTCTTACCTCAAACTGGAGTTTTTTGTGTTACTTTTCCCTCACTTCTGTGTTGGAGGTAAAGAGGTGGCTTAACCTGTTAAAATTTGTTGTCCCACTTTGATATAGGAAGGGAGTGAAAAGCTAACATTGGAGACAATGCTGCTTTTCATTTGAATATAAAGACCCCTTTCTAGTCAGCTCATGGGAATTCAACATGTTTTTTGTGTGTAGCAGTAACAGGATAATGTCTGCTGCAGTGTTTAAACTGTTCACAAAGTGTTCAGAGTACACTGTTTTTTCCTGCTCAGTATTGAACATTCAAAGCATAGAGCTACCTTGGCTTACAGGTGCTGTCATCCAGCACTGCAGAATTGCACTGTTTCTCAGAAGTAATCAAGCTTTGGTTTAATTTGCTACATACTTGATGTGTTAGACTGTTTCAGTCTCCAAGCATGCTCAAGTTGAATGGGGACATGAAGCCCCATCTGAGATGCCCTAAGTGCAGATGCACATACCCCAATGAAAATTAGATGCTGTTGGTATAGCTTCTGCAAAGTGGGAGTGAGGTGTTTAATTTGAACAAATAGCTTCACCATCAAAAATGGAACTCTGGGCAAGTCAGGTTACAGCGCTGTTTTTCATATAACTGTGAAGTCTTGTAAGTGTTGGCAGGGATTTTGATACATTACACACTTTTGGTTTTGCATAACAGCCTATTATTTACCTAATGACAAAAAATAAAATAAAATTGCTATTAATGGGTACTATACTTCACATTTTCTCTCTCTTATGATGGTACTCTATATAATGGAGGCAGTGATGAATAGTCTGTAAACAATATGTACCAATAACCTTGACAAGGAAAGGCAGCTAGCAATTTTTCCTGAACTCTGCTTTTGGCAGTAAAGGAGAGACAGTCTGAAGAATTGTTTTTACTAAAGGGAAATTCTCTGTTCTAGAAGAATCATTATTTTTTTTTCCCCACTTCTGCTAATGGTGGGTGTCAATATATTTGATTTGTTAATCTTCAGTCCAAAATTCATTAGTTCAATCAGCATAGTATGACATAAATTTATACCCACAATGAAAATCTTTAACACTTGAGTCTTTAATGATTGTAAATGAAAATGGCAACTCAGAATGTTAAGGACTGTTAAGTATTGGTGGTTTTAGTACTTTCATGTATAAAAATGTTCATGTTCAAAAACCAGTCCTGAAAAAGATGCTTGGAACTATAAGTTTATAGCTGTTTGAAGGCAGACTTTTTTTCATGAAAAAGAATAGCTCTCATAAAATTTCAGAAGGAAACACAATATGCTGCTTGCAGGTAGCTTAAAGCCACATCAGTGCTCTTATCTTTGCGCCTGTTTTCACTATAGCTTGTGGTGGATGATCCTCCAATAGCAACTCAAACCACTACTACATTTATTTCAGTATTTTAGTGAATAAAACTGAAGTTCCTAATGGTCTCCCTTGTTCTCTCCCCAGCTATACTGGCAAAAGCTGGGCTAGTTACACTAGAGGCATGTATGTAACTTAAAGGGGAAATGCTATCAGACCCAGCATCCTGTGCACCAGACCATAGAATCATTGAATGGTCCTGATCAGAAAGGACCTCCAAAGGTCATCTAGTCCGGCCTCCCTGCAGTTAGCAGAGACTTCCCCAACTGGCCCAGGTTGCCCAGGGTCTTGTCAAGTATTACCTTGAATATCTCCAGGGAAGGGGCTTCGACCACCTCCTTGGGCAACCTGTTCCATTGTTCCACCACTCTCATAGAGAAGAACTTCTTCCTGATATCCAATCTAAATCTGCCATTCTTTAGTTTGAAGCCATTGCCCCTTGTCCTGTCACCATAGGTCCTTGTAAATAGTCCCTCCTGTTCCTTCTTGTAGGCTCCTTCAGATACTAGAAGGCAGCTATTAGGTCTCCCCAGAACCTCCTCTCTTCCAGGCTGAACAACCCCAGCTCCCTCAGCCTGTCCTTGTAGCAGAGGTGCTCCAACCCCCTGATCTTTTTTGTGGCCCTCCTCTGGACCCTCTCCTTCAGGTCCATGTCCTTCCTTAAACCCTTATCTTCCCTGTCTGACTAATGGCAAGGTATATGCATGTGCACAGTGCAATATAGGACTTGTTGAGCACCTTGAATTTTAATTAAGTACATGCTCATGAACCAACTTACTGCCTGTACAACATGTCCAGAAAAGACTTTCCTGATAGGCTGGAGAGCTGAATGTAAGGCTCCCTTCATCGTGATGTTGACAAGAGTCACATTCTGAAGATGTTAAATATACCTCAGCATTTCAGTCAGCCTTCAGAAGGGTGGAGGGTCAGGGAGTGTCAAGGTTTGAAAACCAGCTGACAAGCTCTCCTGTAAACTTTCTCTGGCTTACTACTTTTAAAGATTTTGCACAGCTACTGTTTTTCTTGCATTTAGGCACCAACACACAAGTGGTATGAAGAATTTAGCCCTACACAGGAGAAAGGAAAATGAATTTGCTCTCACTTAATTTGGCTGCCTATGCTTACAGTCTTGGAAATAAAATGATTTTTTTTTTTTAAAGTTACTTTTAAAGGAGCTTCACCATCAGGTTTGTAAAGAGACATTGACCCCTTAGTTAATTCATTTGCAATAACTATGGATGAGATTCTACTTTGTGGCTCCATGTGTGAATTAGTTGGACAAAGGACATGACCTGTTAATTCACTTCTATTACGCTCATTTCTTAGAATGATCATCCTCACACCTTCCAAGGCTTGGAAGAAGAAGCTATATATCATACAGATTTATGCTGACTGACCCTACTAGGAGGGACAAGGGATAGGGTTTGGGGGACTGGGGCTATCCTTCTCCCCTCTTCCCACAAAGAGCAGCATAGAGCAACAGAGGAAAATGGATTATGTATTTATGTATTTCACACCATGCTAGTGTCATGCCCACTTCATGACAGGAAAGATCTTGGCTGGGGTTTATGTGACTTGTAATCTATTCTATGGTTTGTGAAGTTTCCTGTTACATGTATTGCTGTGGGTTTTTTTAGGAGTTGCATGGCTGGGGTTCATCCATTCTGTTCTGCTTTTAATTTGTGTGCAGCAGTTTTAGCTGTGTACAGTGGTACCTGTTCTTGTTTTCTGTTGTGTAATCTTATATCCCTGCAACAGAGTAGTAAATTATCCTTATCTAAACTAGTATCAAGGCCTCCATCTCCTTTCCTCCTTGCCCACGCAGAGGGGAGGGAGGTGTGGGGGTGGGGAAAGAGAAACATTTCTGTTGAAACTGGACTGCCAGGGCTCAGCTAGTTAAAACCAGAGCACCTGGTATTAACAATGGTTTTAAACACTTCTGTGATGTTGTGGGAATATTCAGATGAATTTCTTTGCCTTCAACTAAAATATTCTGAGTCTCTACATACTCCATCTAGGCATGTACCATTTTTCCTCTGCATATACAGATCTTAGATTATGAACTGTGCCGAAGTTTTTTGCTCAGTGTATGATGAAGATATCCACTGTTATTCAGCTTTGAAACAAGTGCTTGGCCTTGTGAAACTTTGGCATCTCTTTAGCACTGGCAGTGTACATATATATATCTTGGGAGATTTTTGTTGCATCTATAAACCCTTTGTCGATAATGTGATACTGAAATAGTCAAACAACGAAGTTAGCAGTACTGCAGGACATAATACTGAGAACACAGTGAACTCAGTTCAAAATTCAAGTCTACTTTTTGTGAGAGAGCTTCACTGTAATTTCAATATAGAATATTTGATCTTATAAACAAAATATTGTGTCTTTTTGTTGGCATTTGTATATGGAAATGTCTGGAGAACAAAAAGTAAGCTTTTGGAATATTAAAAATGAAATCATCTCAGAACATCAAAGGGAAAACACAGGTAAATACCAGAAAAGATCCAATAATAAAATACAGTACTTGTGAGATGCTGTGTCTGTCCAAGTGTTTTTCATGTATCTTGCTTCCATCAAGGGTGATGCTCACTAAGAAGAGAATAATTTCCTACTCTGAAAAGTACCATTTCCAATAGGCATGGAGGCACTCGATCATGTCATTTTGTGTGTGAACAAAGCATTTTATGAGAGACAGCAGTCAGGGCAATTTTATGAAGCCTGATACTGTGTGAGTCCTTTTAAGATTAATTATGACAGTATTGGCTGTGTCTTTCAATGTGTTGGATGTGAGCACAGAACACGGCCCTTGCTCCTGACCTTATTGTCTCCAGCACTGTCCAGCTCTGCATGGATCCACATTCAAAATGTTCTCATGCATAAGAAGCCAGGCACTGAGGATTTAAAGGAGGGTTCCTTTGTGACAGCAGTTTAAGGCTTGCATGAGTGAATCAAGCTGAGATCAAACCCCAACAACTTGACTTTTTGGAAGCACTGTTCAGGTCTAATGCCTTAGGGCTCTTTTATCTTACAGTAACTTTCTGTTTAATTGCTTTGTGTTTAATAACTGCCTGTCCTAGCAGGGATCTCATAGGATAGTTAATAAGGGGTTGTGTCATGAAGTATTTGGAAAGATAGCTCTTATTATAATGAGAGACTTAACTAGTGACAAAACCACTGGTTTGTGCTTACTAGTATGAGGACTCTGTCAATTAGCATCTCAGCTGCTAAATTCTGTGTAATCCTCTGACTGTCAAGAGTGCATCCCTGATGAAGAAGGGCTAGAAGAAGGGAGATTTGGGTTACTGAAGCTTTTCATGTATGCAAGAAAAAAAAATCTTTGAAACATAGCTTATGAACATGTAACTTGTATACTTGACTTACAAAGAATGTCTGTCAAATGTCTTCCTGGTCACATTTTCACTGATAGAGGTTCGCTTTATTTTGGCATACAGTTTTCCCTATCCTGCTTTTTCTATTCCTGTGGGGCTTTTTTCTATTTGTATATCTGGATTTAATTTAGGTTGTAAAAGACATTAGGATATCTCTAGCTCAATCTCCTGATCAGAGCAGAGCCAGCTATGCCAGGCCAGGTTACTTAAGGAATTCTTTTGGTAAGGACTTGAGAACCTGCAGGGATGGAGACTGAACAGCCTCTCTGGGCAACCTGTTTTAAGGTCTGAGTGCCCTCATGATGAAAAAGCTTGTCTTTATAGTTCAGTCTGAACCTCTCTTATTTAAATCTGATATGACTTTTGTAGTATACATTACCATCAAGTGCCTGGCTTTGTTTTCTGAATGATCTCCCTGTAGATTCTGAGGACTGCTATCAGTCTTTACTCACTAAAACTATCTCTTCCCCACAAAGGACAAGCTCCGGTCCTTCAGACTCTCCTGAAAGGGCAAGTGTTCCAGCTTCCAAACATCTTGGTGGCTCTCACTTGAAATCATCCCAGTTTATCTATACCTTTCTTTTATGGAGGGTCCCAAAACTAGACCACGTATCTCAATAAGGACTAATGAGCTTCCTGTGATCTCCTGGCTATGCTGCTGTTCATACAGACCAGGATACTGTTTACTGTATCTATTACCAGGGTGTGCTACTGGCTAACTTCTAGCTTACTGATTGCAAAAATACCCATGATCTTTTCCTCACAGCTGCTACCCAGCAATCTCATCCAAAGGCTGTATAATTGCAGGGGCTATTTTTCCTCCGGTGTAGGGGCTGGGTATTTCACTTTCTTGAACTGCATGATGCTCCTGCTGGTGAATTCCTCCAGCCTCTCTGGGTCTCTCTTAATAGCAGTTCTGTCCTCGAGCATATTAGCTGGCCCTTCCAATTTGGTGTCATTTGGGAACCTGATGAGAGATGCATTGTGTTGCTGCTTCCAGGTCATTAAGAAAGATGTGAAATAGAACAGGTCCCAGGATAAACTCCTGTGATACTCTGCTTGTTACTGGCCTTCAGGAAGCATATGATTGGTTAACCATGGCCCTTTAAGCCAGGTCATCCAGACAATATTTTACACATCTACTTGCTCACCCATCCACATGATAAGATACTAATATTATAAAGAAAAAGAAAAAAGAGGCTAAAAAAAAGTCTAGTCTGGATGAAAGAATAGCATGGGAGAGCGCTCTGTGTGGTATGTTTTGCTAAAATCAGGTTAAATAAAATCCATTATTCTTTCTTCCTCTACAATTCCAGAAGGCAACCAGGCTGGTCAGGCATCATTTACATTTCATAAATCCATGTTGGTTCTTCTGAGTCACTTTCTGATTTATGGGCTCAAAAATGTGTCCTTCTGAGAAACGGGAAACTGGTCCTTTTGAAGCTAATGCTGGCCTTTCACAGATTCATCGAAGCTGGATGGCACTTGTGCTTCTATGAAGAGCAAGATATTGCATGTTTCAAGTGGGTGTTTTTAGCATTTTTTTTCAGTGGAAACAATTTAGGCTCATGAGCTAGAATTGAATTTATTTTAAGACTGAGGACAAGATTTTATTTTAGATAGAACTTATCAGCTAAACAGTAATAAAGAATGATGCCTTGCCCTGGGAGCTGCTTCACCACACTACTCTTTGAATTGAAGTTTATATAAAGTGGAATGCATTAGGAACTAACCATAAAGTACACCATCATTGCCACACCTAACTTAAGTGACCAATAGTTAAGGTTGTAGCTGTGTCTTCAAACTCTGTCTAGGGGATTCCAAATGCAGCTGAACTCAATAGTTAGGCTTGAGGGTTAAATCCAAACTGCCCTTTGATCTCCCCTTAGCAGTAGTATTGAAAGTATTACATACTTTATGTTTTCTATTTTTTATTTTATTGAAACTTGTAGTCCCTAGATAACTAATTTGAGACTACATATCCTAATGTAAAAGAAAAAGGCAGTGAGACACACCATCAAGGAAGATAACTGCTTTGTCTTACTGACTGATAATATAATCTTTCTCTTTTGTGATGCATTTTCTTTTTGTCCCTGGTGCTTATATTTGATTCTCACATTACCTGAAGTTAAATCTAAACTGTATGCTAACACAGTTGTTTAAAAGGGTTGTTTTATTAGCTACATAATCAAGGGATTTTGTGCCATCTTTAGTGCTCAGAAAATAATAGCTGTATCCTATAAATGCTGTCATGTTCTACAGCTGGGGCAAATTTAAATCATTTGACCAAAAGGATGTTCCTCGCCAGGTCTAGAGAGAGATGAGCACAGTTCAGGAATGGTTTAACTCATGTCTTTCTATCTCTCTGTTGCCCATACAGGGAGGTTTGGATAGTTAGGCTCCTATATACATGCCTTACTAAAGTAAACATGTTTGTCCATGTTTTCATCAATTTTTGGGAAAACTTTATTGCAACCAAGGAATGAGAAATTTTTTCAACCACTTTCAGACCTTTAAAAGACTTAGATTTTTTTTTCTTCCACTTTTTTTATGTTCTTGGAAGAACAAGTGGGGAGGGGAAGAACATAACAGATAGTTTGCACAAAAAGTTCATTGAGTGGAATCTAATTTTCCGTTGTTTTTAATGATTTTATGTCCATGGTGACAGAGGAACCAGTGACAGTTGGGAAGGAGTTGGGTTGGACACGATGATCTTGAAGGTCTCTTCCAACCTGGTTTGGTTTATTCTAAATAAAGGTTATTTATTTTATTCTAAATAAAGCTGTTTCCTGTAATAAACTGTCTGAGTACAGCTGGAAGTAAAACCTTCAAGCGACCCTGCACAAGAAAGAATGGGAAAAAGACTATATTTGTGTGGGAAATTTGTTCAGTATATTTGATTTAACTGGTAAAGCTATACATGAAAAGGCTTTAGATGAGAGACAAATCTCTCTTGGACTGACAAACTGGTCTTTGGTAGGTACTCTTTTCTTTTCGCTTGTATTTTCAGAACATTGCAGAAGTGCAAAGCTGATGTGGGTGTTACTTGGTGTTTTCATAGTAATTATAGCCACTGCAGGTCTACTCAGATGTAGGAATAAGGGAAGCAGGAGATCTGATACAAAAGAGCATTTAGCACTGCTATTTGTGGGATACAGAGGCACTGTTGTTATCAAGGTACTGATGATAAGTATGTTAAAGAGGTATTAAAACTGTTTGTGGTAAATTGCACAGTAAATCTGCAGAAAAGCACAAAAAGAATTTGTGAGGTCAGCCCTGAGCCTTCACTCTAAAGTGCTGCATGTTTTTACTCACCTTTTTAACAGTGAATTCTTCACAGCCTAACACAAGATGTGTTTTCACTTATTTGATTCCATTCGTTTTTCCAGTCCAGCCTTCCTTGTGCCTTGATCCACTGAGATTCCAAGCTCAAAAAGAAATGGATAACAATTCAATAAAGCAAGAGGCTGTGGTATGCTATGTACAGTATACTTCTGTGGAACTGTTATACCAAATGCAGAAAATAGCCTAACCCTTTCTGCAGTAATATCTTTTAACAGCATTTTTGTGCATTCCACTATTGCAAAAAAAACCACTAGAGATGCTTCAAACAGCTTTCCCTACTGCACGTCTGATATTTCACAGAGATATTTGCAGTCATAACACACTAGCAGTTACCACTGGGCTTTATTAGTCCTTTATATCTGAACTCAAAAACAAACCTGAAAAATCTAAACTGTAGCAAATTCTGTGGCACTACTTGCAAACATAATGTTCCCCATAAAGTGCACCAGTGGTCTGAGGCTGCATACCCACAACATGATAAAGAGAGTCTCTTGGTTTAAACTGAAACAGTTCAGCTTATCTTAAGCTGTGGCTATTTTTTCACTTAGTTAACCATCCTTCCTCTGGGCTACTTTTCGAACATTACTCTTTATTTGCTCTCTACAGTTGTACTTAGAAAAGGAAGAGACTCTAACACACAGATGTATTTTTCTCATTTCTTCATTTAAATGAAATGAAAAAAAAAGCCTCTCAATATTAAGGAGCAAAAATGCTCAGGGAGAGCTATCATTAAAACTTTGCTGGCTGCAAAACCTGTTCCTCTGGCACTGAAGATTTCCTGTATGGCGTTTGGTTCTTAGTTGCTCTACTAGACTGCATAATTTCTTCCTGTTGAAGTGATTCAGTGTGGCGATGCAATCTTATTTTGTTTTATCACTTCTGTCAGTGTATTTAAAAACTTTGAAAATACTAAGGCAAGGAAAAAGATGATACAGAGATAAGGTTTTACTTGCAAGATCATCCTATGCTCGCTTTCTATACTTTGGCATACCAAAAGCATTTATACTACTTTAATGCATCTGACTTGGAGGGATGTACTACCAATGGAAATGCCCGATTCCTTTTTGCCTGAGCATCTGGCTGTGAAAGTGCCATCTGAAAATCACAGTATCACAGAATTGTTAGGGTGGAAGGGACCACAAGGATCATCGAGTTCCAACTCCCCTACCGTGGGCACGGATACTTTCCACTAAATCTGGTTGCCCAGAGCCACATCCAGCCTGGCCTTAAAAACATCAAGGGATGGGGCTTCCATCACCTCCCCGGGCAACCTGTTCCAGTGTTTCACCACCTTTATGGTGAACAACTTCTTGCTGAAATCTAATCTAAATCTATACTCATCTACACTCATCCATTCCCTCTAGTCCTATCACTATCTGACACCTTAAAAAGTCCACCAGCTTTCTTGTACACCCCCTTTTGATACTGGAAGGCCACAGAGAAGGGCCGTGGCGATAATCAGAGGGCTGGAGCTCCTCTCCTGAGAGGACAGGCTGAGAGAGTTGGGGTCGTTCAGTTTGGAAAAGAGAAGGCTTGGAGCCCTCATAGGAGAGGAGCTCCAGCCCCCTGATCATCCTCATGGTCCTTCTCTGGACCAGCAAGGAAAAGAGGAGGAGCCATTTTGAGAATCCAGTGACACTAGGTTGAGACATGAATATGTACAATAAAGCATAGATGAACATCCTGTTTCTCCTGCTAGCTGTTTTGAAAAATGCATAATCTGGCAAGCTTTCAGACAAGTGAGGCATTTTCATGTGTTCTCAAGAAACCTTATAGATAGCAAGAAGACTATGACTAATGATAGTTCAGTCTAATGACAACTCCTTCTCCAAAAATTGAGAGCCTTCCTCTTCCCTTAAGCTGTTTCTTTAGTATATTGTCATATTGCATACAATCTTCCAGCTGGCATAATTGTCTGCATTATTTTTTGGCAAGATATATGATATTTACTCTCCAGATGTTCTGTTTGTCAGTGTAAAATATCTTGTTTAATTTGGTTTAGTAGGTTAAATTCTTTGTATATATGAAAACCACTGGTAAATAATTCTGGATATTTAAGCAGGTCTGGGGACCTGCCCTGGTGAGACCCCACCTGGAACACTGTGTCCAGTTGTGGGCCCCACAGTTCAAGAGAGACAGGAACCTTCTGGAGAGAATCCAATAGAATCCAATGGAGAGCCACAAGGATGATTAGGGGACTTGAGCATCTTGCCAATGAAGAGAGACTGAGAGCATTGGGGCTGTGAGTCTTGAGAAGAGAAGACTGAGAAGGGATCTGATCAATGTGTATCAATATCTGAGGGGTGTGTGTGGGGGGGTGTCAAGTGGAGGGGGCCAAGCTGTTTTCAGTGGTGTGCACTAATAAGACCAGAAAGAATGAGTACAAGCTTGAACATAGAAGATTCTCCTCAACATGAGGAGAAACTTCATCAGAGTGAGGGTGACAGAGCACTGGCACAGGCAGCCCAGAGAAGTTGGGAAGTCTCCTTCTCTGGACACATTCAAAACCTGTCTGGTTGCATTCCCATGCAGACTACCCTAGGTGATCCTGCTTTTGCAGGGGGGTTGGACTCGATGATCTCTGGAGGTCCCTTCCAACCTCTAATGTACTGCGATACTACATCCTAGTATCCCAAGCCAACCCTGGGCAGCAGAGGAGATCATGCTAAGATCAAAAATTCCCTTAGAATAAACTAAAGCCAACCAAAGGGCTGATGAGTTAGGTTTATCAGAGCAAATGGAAACTCTTAGTAATGGACTGGAACAGAGGGAAAATGGGAAGAAAAAGGAGAGGGAGAAAAGAGAGGGGGGAATAAAGAGAGTTAAGAAGTAAGAGAAAAAGATGACTCCTTGGATTCAGAGAAGATTTTCACAGGAATACTCCAAGGTCTTGGTGGTGGGTGTACAATCCAGCAGAGTCTTCTATGATAAATGTAACATGTGGACTCCTGAAGTTGTGGTCCTTTTATACCCTTTTTGCAGAGGGGGTGGTCTCTCCAAATTAGAGAGAGAGGTGTACATGAGTTAGGTGTGCGCAGAAGGATGCCATTGGTGTTTCAGTGGCACTGTTGAAGTAGTTTTAAAGAGAGAATTCCTGCCTCTGCAGCAATTATCCCTTTTCATAGTTCAGCCACCTGCCCAGCCATAAACTCTTCTCCAGAGCTATCAAAACCACCCCCCTGTCTATTCAGACCATGTAATGTCACAGTTTTTTGAGACAGTTATGGGATATCAGCCCTACCCTGCCACATGCATTGTTTTGAAACAATAGAGGATTGGGCTATTGCAGTATGGAACATTCTGAATTCTGTGGTTCACAATAATTGTCCATTTTTAATTGGATTCTACTCATAAAGTACCTGTGTTGTGATACCTGAAGTCCCAAGGGAAACTGCTACTGTAACCTCAACTTTTCTCTATGCAGTCAGGTGCTTTCTAGTTCATGGTTTGGTGGTTGGGTTTTGGTTTTTTTTTGTAGTCAGCAACAGAACAGAAATTCTATGGTTTGCTGACTGCAAATTTTCATATTGTGCTGCAATATGAACACTGGAGAAAAGGGAAAGTGTAAAGCTTTCACCTTGTATGCAGAGACAATATTTTGTATTCTGTTGTCTCACTTGTCATAGAAACTGAGAAGTGAAGACTCAGGAAGCCAGAAGTGATAAAAGGGAGGAGAAGACCCAAGGAAAGCTTGTGAACGCACAGCAATTTGACTTTTGCAAGCACCTTTTGAGGGATTTATGTTGGTATCATTAATTTGGTAAAGCCTAAAACAAAATAAAGACAGAATACAAACTGTTTCCATTAATCTAGAAAATGGAAGCTCTAAGAACACTGTTTATTGTGGCTGCTCACGTTTGATGCATTTCACAAGCTGGGTAGGCTACCACTCTTCTCTTGCTCTAGGTGGAACTCTCATCATGGGGTACGGAGACCTTAGTGTAAGCAGTGTTGTAGGTTGAGGGGTTTTCTTTGTGGGAGTGAGAAGATTTCTGTATGTAGCTTATATGTTATGTATGTAAAGAGAGGGAGGATTATATACATGTATGTATCACAGTATCACAGTAAAACTAAGGTTGGAAGAGACCTCGAGGATCATCGAGTCCAACCTATCAACACAGACCCCATGACTAGACCATGGCACCAAGTGCCACGTCCGATCTCCTCTTGAACGCCTCCAGGGACGGTGACTCCACCACCTCCCTGGGCAGCCCGTTCCAATGACGAATGACTCGCTCGGTGAAGAACTTCCTCCTCACCTTGAGTCTAAACCTCCCCTGGTGCAGGGAGTATATATATATATATATATACATATATATAAACTTAATTTTTATATTATGGTGATATTTACTAAAATATGTCCACAATACTTTAAAATCAAACAATGAGGAAAACAATGTAGCTTATGCCCATCTAAGTGTCGCAACATCAGAAAAGTTTCATGTTAATAAATAGTAAACCTAAGATTTATTTCAAATACCAAGTCTATTGATGTTTTCAGAGTTAGACCAAAAGGCTGCTTGTGTGACTATCCCCACATCCATGCCCCAGACATGTATGTGTGTATGCTGCTAGAGTTCCTCATTATTTCAGTGTTCCCCCACAAATGTCTGGTAAAATATGCTGATGACAAATAAGGTTTGGTTTTTTTTCAGCTGTGCATAGCTGTATAAATGCTTTGCTGGTATGTCTGAAGAGTATTTGACATACTGACTTCTTGAATTAAAGCTGAGATGGAAGAGTAGCTGACTAGGGCCCCAGGGGAACAAGCACTCTTAATACTTTTAGTTTTATTATTCTTTTCAAAGCAGGGAGGTTTGTTGTGTACACAAAATTATAGCTAGTTGCACATGCAGGTGTCAGTGTTTTATTCTTGCAGATTCAGTTATTAGCACTTCAAGAGTGCTAACAATTGTGTCTGGAATTATTTATATTCCCTGTTACTCTTTAGAATAATAAACCTTTATTAGAATAAACCAAACCAGGTTGGAAGAGACCTTCAAGATCATCGTGTCCAACCCATCAACCAATCCAACCCACCCAAACAGCTAACCCATGGCACCAAGCACCCCATCAAGTCTCCTCCTGAACACCTTCAATGACGGCGACTCCACCACCTCCCCAGGCAGCCCATTCCAATGGGCAATCACTCTTTCTGTATAGAACTTCTTCCTAATATCCAACCTGAACCTTCCCTGGTGCAGCCTGAGATTGTGTCCTCTTGTTCTGGTACTGGCTGCCTGGGAGAAGAGACCGTCATCCGCCTGTCTACAACCTCCCTTCAGGTAGTTGTAGAGAGTCATAAGGTCACCCCTGAGTCTCCTCTTCTCCAGGCTGAGCAACCCCAGCTCCCTCTGTCTTTCCTCATAGGGCTCAAATTCATACCTTCTCAAGTTCTTTGAGTAGAATAGTTCACAGTATACATGTTTTTACAAAATCAAGTTGAGATCTAATAAATACCCATAGTAACTTGTAAAAAATTATCTGGCATTTTAAGAACTGTGCTTCCTGCTGTTGGAAAGTGAGTTACTACTACCGTGTACAGTTCTTGGGTGACTATTTCTGTTGGTTAAACACCACCACGACTGTCTTTGGCACATAAAATTGCAATGTGTCCTGTGAAAGTACAATACCACAGTTACATCAGGGGTCAAGAAGGACAAGTAGATTAGGGACTATGAAAAACAACTGGAGAAAATTCTGAAGGCACTTGCCCGAGTGTATATTAATATCCAAGAGTTTCCCTGAAAAAAAGTATCCTTTTCTAGGAATCCTAAATCTTGCTTAAGTTTCAGTTTGTATCCTGGGTTCTTGCATGTCACAGAGGTTTAAATACTGTTGAAGCACCTGTCTCTGCTCCTTCAGTATTTTCTGAATGAGGTCTGTTAGTTTATTTCTCAAAAAATAAAGGCATTGTTTTTGGCCGAAATCACAGAGTCCCTTACTCTTTCTGGTTGCCATATGTTCTAATTTTTCCTTTGATTGTAAATTTCATTAACCAAACATCTTACTAGTGGAAATCAATGAAGTCTTATTCACTTAAATGTATAATAATGATTGGTTATAGCATCTGGTGGGTTTGGTGTTATGTCTTAAATAAATATGCAAATGAAAATCAGGATGCTGCTATTTCCTACATGAAATCCCAAGAATGCTCTCAAAGTTGTTTATTTTTCCTGTGTGTGTTGCTGCACGGAGTTTTTTGTTGTTGTTTCAGCCAGAATAATCTATCGATGTCTCTCCTTTATTTGCCTTCTTTTCAGAATATGTAATTTGGGACTAGCATTCATTTTATTTATGTTTTCTCTGTAGTAAACTATCTTTCTAGATCCTTGCTTCCCATCATAAAACAGATGCGATTAATTATCTTCTGAGAAGGTGTAAAATGTCTCCATCTCTAATGGAAGCATAAATTATTAATTTAGACTGTCTAGGAAAAGTTAAATTCTGCCTGTAGTGACTATCTACTGACTTTGTCAAATGATTCCTTTTTGGGCATATATTGATATTTTTGAACTCTGACAAAGTAACTTGATGGTTATGCATTTCAAAGATAAGCAAAAAAGAATACATGCATTCTGGAATTGTATGTACCATTGGTTTCACCATCACTGGAGGTGTTTAGGAAGAGACTGGGTGAGGGGCTTGGTGCCATGGTTTAGTTGATTAGATAGTGTTAGATGGTAGGTTAGACACAATGATCTTGAAGGTCTTTTCCAACCTGGTCTGGTCTGGTCTATTCTATTCTATTCTATTCTATTCTATTCTATTCTATTCTATTCTATTCTATTCTATTCTATTCTATTCTATTCTATTCTATTTACAAAAAATATGACTTAACCTGCACTACTTGTTTCTGTTCCTTTGGCTAATCTCTGTTTATAGATGCTTCAAAACATTTTGCTATGTCAGAGGTGTACCGGACACAACTTGGCTAAATCTCGTATCTTGCCCACAATATTTAATTTGGTTAAACAATTGTCTTGTTATTATTTTTTTTTTAATAGGATATTCAAGACAATTATTTCAATTGTGGCTTCATATCTAAATCTTCAAATTTGGCAGTTCTGTATTTTCCTTTACTGTCTGACTGTGTGTTCCAGGGCTGTTCCATTCTGGGTTTGCCATTAATAGCTAATCTAAACAGTATGATCCTTTGTAGTAACATGCAGGGAAGTCTCAAAATAGAGGAATCTGAAAAGTTCAGCAGCAAAATTCCCATATAAGAGATATTTTCAAATTAGAAACAAATGTCATTAAGTGGCAGTCCTGCAAATGGGATCATAATGAAAAGTGCAGATGGAAAAAAAAATAAAGGAATGTAGGTCAAGGCTGATTCTACTGATGTAGCCAAAAAATAACTGATGCATGTACAAGAGGGTCTGTCATTTCCATGAAGATCTGGATCTTACAAAGCCAGCAAAAAATAGTGGAAAGTGCAAGTACCATAGAGCATTTTGAAGTTTGTTTGCATTTCAGAGAGACAAACAAGGGTAACCTGAGGTCAAGAGTTTGAAACTTCAACAAGAAGAAATATAGCATAATTTGTTGGATTCTAATTTTTCCTTTTTAAATCAAATAGTTGACCTGGTGCTGTGTAAAATGGATGTTTTTAGAGTGATGCCATTAGTCTGGTATGATAACACTGCTGAAGATAGGTATTTTTCAATCCTTCTCTTATCTCAGTCTCCCCTTCTTAGCCTCATTACATTTTCTTAATTTTCAAGTATAGCTAAATTAAGGAAACTGTCTTGCCTTTTCCAGGTGCTAATATGCTCTTCTCCATGGTGATTCTGGTTGAAACAATGGCTACACAATAAAGAAATGATAGTGCAGAAGTGAAGATGTTGTTCCAACTCTTCTTATGCCTTTTTCACGTCTTGACTTCCTTTCAGCTGCATCCTGTGAGCTCACCTGATCTTGGGGAAGACATTTGGAGTTGTAAGGCAAAGTGCCTTGCTTTGTCTATGAGAGCACAGACATTTCTCATCAAAGAGCAAAGCATAGTGCAAATTCTAAGCTTGAAATGGAGATCAAACAATAATCCTCCACACAGTCCTTTCAAATATTTTGCTGGTCTTGGTGGCTGGGGGCAGCTTGAAAATTAGATTTGCTGGCAATAAAACAACATAGCCCAATCTCTTTGGTTTTAAAATCCACTTTGTGCTCTGCTCAACACAAGATGAAGACAGCTTTTAGGCTCAAAGGCTTTGTTTGTATTGGCATCATCAAGCGTGACTTCCTAAACCAGCAGTTCAAAGCAACGATAAGAAAAAAGTGCATTTTATTTTAAAGAACAATTGTGTCCTCATTGTGTATCATCTTGAAAATGACAGGTCTTACTCTTTGAAAACAAAGGATATGAAACTAAATTACCTGTCTCAAATTCACTCAAAACAAGCAAAAATGCACTATGTCAACTGGTGTGGCATTAGTGTTATCTTTTAAAACAGAAAGGAGATGAGTGATAAAATAGTGATATGAATGCTGGTGAGTTTCTTCTGAGTTTTGGACAGGGAGGAGGTTAGGAATTGGTTCCTAAATTAACTGCAAACTAGGACAGATAATTTCAATTTGTAGTTTTAAAGTTATCTGATGTGTAAGTTCCTCTGACATTAATCAGTGAACATGGAAGTTCATGAGGTTTTTGCACGCCACACTACCCATTCAGAAAATGGAAGCATCAATGTTTTCTCCTTCCCAGATTTTCTCTCTAAGCAGACATCTGATTTGGAGTGTGTTTCTGCAGTATTCAAGTATAAATGTGCCTCCTTCTTAGCTGGAATTTCTAGATAATACTGCTGTATTCAGAATTATATCAATAGGTAGAATACCAACCTTGTATTTGCAGGAGGTGTTATAGCAAAACCAGATGATGGTTTATTATTTTCCTCTAACTGAATGGATATTTCAGTGTTACAGATTACCCCTTGTAAAAGGTTAAAATAAGGGCTAACCTGCCTGCTCCCCCAGCACAAAAGTGAGGGGAAAAGTAGCACAAAAAATGCGGGGTTGAGATAAAGAGATAAGAGTTTAATATAACATAATATATAATAATCACAATGCATATTATCTTATCTAATAATCTACTTAATCTAATAATATAATGCCTAATTACCTTATCTTAGCCTATTTGCAGAAGCGGTGCATTGAAATACCAGAAAAAACCTGTCATGAAAGAGAAAACCAAAACCAGTGAGCTACCCAACTCCCACCCATCTTGCCACCATGCCTGCAGAAAGGAGCCAAGAACCAGAACCCAGAAGCAGCAACTGGAAGAGAAAGCCTCTCATGTTGCAATCTGAACTTGAAGCCTCATAATACTTTGCACCAGTTAGCGCATTTTTTAAAGCTGGCATGATTGTAGCCATGTCAGATCCATATCTGTAGGATTCTCTTGTGTCTTTTCTGGTGGAATAGTGATTTGTAGTTTTGCAGATTTCTAAATTTGTATGGAGTTTTGGTTATGTTCTCTGTCATCTACATAGAGGTCTGACTGTAGCTGGGTACAGCTTGCAAAGAGCATTTGAGAAGATTCTTTGATACTTCTCTGGTTGCTCATGGAACTGAGTTGTACTGAGGTTGTACTGAGGTGGTACTGAGGTTGTACTGAGTTGAGCTGAGGTTGTACTGAGTTGAACTGAGGTTGTAATGGCTGCATGATTGTTCAACATAATTGGACAACTTTATGGGTTACTGATTGATTTAAGTAAGAAGGTTTCTAAGGTCTGTTATATAGTACACATAGATAAGCTAATACTGGATTTCCAATGCTTACTGCAAATGAAAAGCAGCACATTTTCATCTCAAGTTACTGTCCTGCTATGCAGAACTTGGTTCCTGTCCTGTTGAGTGATCATGCAGTCTTGCAGTACCTCATTGCAGGTATCATGCCATACATCAGTGGGCTGGAAACAAACACTGAGCGTTGAATTGCTAGTGGCAACTATGAGTGAATGGTTCTTCAATATGCAATTAGGAATGAAATAGAAATCTTAAAATGGCCACTGTGCCTTGTGATTTGTATAAAACAGGTTATGAAAAATGTTGCATAGAAAGGTGTGTGGTGTCATGCAAGTTTTCCTATGCAGAGAAGTTAGGAAAAAAGTATCTACGGCTTTTATTGTTAATGTAAAGAAACAATTCAACCATAGTTTCATAGTTTCATAGTTTCATTCAGGGTTGGAAGGGACCACAAGGATCATCTAGTTCCAACCCCCCTGCCATGGGCAGGGACACCCCACACTAGATCAGGCTGGACAGAGCCTCATCCAGCCTGCTCTTAAACACCCCCAGGGACGGGGCCTTGACCACCTCCCTGGACAACCCATTCCAGGGTCTCACCACTCTCATGGTGAAGAACCTCCTCCTCACATCCAGAAAACCAGTAGTTGAAAAACGTTATTCTAGTGCTTTTTATCTATATAAGGTAAGTAACTGTTGCAGTGTGTTGTCTTTTATATGATTTTAATAGAAAATGGTTCAATGAAATGAACTTTTCCACTGAGACAATGTTAATTGAAAGAAGTACATTCCCCAGCAGGTGACGTCCATGAGTACTCTGGCTAACTCTACAGTGCACTGTTTCCAGTAGTTGTTGATTGGACTATACTATACTATACTAGTGAACTGGAAAGCTTAAGTTAAAAAAATGGAGTAATTCTAGATTTATATTCTTGAGGACACTTATTGATCAGGCTTTCAGGGTACATGTCATGGCTTGTCGCATTGTCATGGCTTGTGTTGAATCAGAGGCTAATATTCAATACCATGCTGCAGTCATGCCACCTTCAAAATCGAAGTGCTGGCTGAAGCAAAGTATTATAGGACTTGAAGTTCAGAGTGCAACATGAGAAGTTTCCTGTTACAGTTGCTGCTTTTGGTTTCCAGGTAAAGAGTTTTGGTCTTTTCTGCTGGGCTGGCTGCAGGCCAGGGTGGTGGGGGGTAGGTCACTGGTTTCTGCCGCTGATGCTTCATTTTGCTGTGCTATTCTGCAAACAGGCTAAGGTAATTGTGCATTGTATTATCTTGTTTCCAGTGAAACTTTATACCTCAATCCTTTATCTCAGCCCAGTTTTACTTTTTGTGTTACTTTCCCTCACTTCTGTGTTGGTGGAGGGAGTGTGAGAGCCGGTTTTGTTAGCCCAGCAAGAGATGGTTGTGTTTTTTTAGAAAGCTTTTATAACAGGAACTGTTGTCTTTCTCATATTTAGAATAAACCTTTATTTAGAATAAACCAAACCAGGTTGGAAGAGACCTTCAAGATCATCGCGTCCAACCCATCAACCAATCCAACCCACCCAAACAGCTAACCCATGGCACCAAGCACCCCAGCAAGTCTCCTCCTGAACACCTCCAATGACGGTGATTCCACCACCTCCCTGGGCAGCCCATTCCAATGGGCAATCACTCTCTCTGTATAGAACTTCTTCCTAATATCCAACCTGAACCTCCCCTGGCGCAGCCTGAGACTGTGTCCTCTTGCTCTGGTACTGGCTGCCTGGGAGAGGAGACCATCATCAGCCTGTCTACAACCTCCCTTCAGGTAGTTGTAGAGAGTGATAAGGTCACCCCTGAGTCTCCTCTTCTCCAGGCTGAGCAACCCCAGCTCCCTCAGTCTTTCCTCATAGAGCTTGTTTTCCAAACCCCTCACCAATTTTGTTGCCCTTCTCTGGACACGCTCCAGCAAGTCAACCTCCTTCCTAAACTGAGGGGCCCAGAACTGGACACAGTACTCGAGGTGTGGCCTAACCAGTCTATAAGAAAAATTGCATAACATTTTTATCTCACAAAAACTATATCAGACTATACTCTTTTGTTCAGCAGAAATATATTTTGTGGTATCTCTAATAACAAAAATTGCAAAGATTTTTTTTCTTGAGATTTGACAATGATGTTTGACAAGAAATCTCGATTAAATGAGGAAGTGCCAGTAATATCATTCAGTTAAGAAAAGGGATTGCAGAGGGACAGGTGGATGCAAAAGGTAAGATATTTTTAATGTCATAATTCTGCTGTAAGTAGCAGGAATGAACACACACCTCCAGAATTAATCACTTCAAAATCAGGTTTGAGAAAGTCTGGAAAGCTAGATAATTGAACATAGGACATATATATACACATACTGGTAACAAATACAGTGCCTGAGGACCTTTGTTGTCATACATTTTTCCAGTTTAACATAAGGTACCAAATGAGAAGAGATGGAGATGATGACTCCATCTGTCCTTTTAATGGAAGACTTCCTCCTTTAATAGTAATTTTTAGAGAGTGGGGGATTTGAAGGCCATAACATGGGCAGGTGCCCACTTCCATTGCCAGCCCTTTGAGGCCTGGCCCAGTGACTGACACAAGGTCCAGTGTCAGCTGCAGGGTTGGTGACAGGAGGATACCTGGCTGGGAAATCACATTGTTGGTTTGGGATCAGGAAGGGAGGTGACTGTGACATGCCAAACTTAAAGTGCCTCAAGGCACAGCTCCCACGAGGCAAATCTTGTGGAGCGACGCTGCCTCAGCAGTGCAAGATAACCGTACTGCTTGTGTGCTGGAGTTCAGAGGGGCTGGTCTTACGAGTAAAGACTGAAGGGGTTGGTCTCTTCTCCCAGGCAACCAGCACCAGAACAAGGGGACACAGTCTCAAGCTGCGCCAGGGGAGGTTTAGACTCGAGGTGAGGAGAAAGTTCTTCACCGAGCGAGTCATTCGTCATTGGAATGTGCTGCCCAGGGAGGTGGTGGAGTCACCGTCCCTGGAGGTGTTCAAGAGGGTATTGGACGTGGCACTTGGTGCCATGGTCTAGTCATGAGGTCTGTGTTGATAGGTTGGACTCGATGATCCTCGAGGTCTCTTCCAACCTCAGTTATACTGTGATACTGTGATACTAAAGCAAAGAAGGTAGTTAGCAAATCTGCCTTCTCGGCATCCTCAGTTATCGGGGCTGCCAGCTCATTCAGCAGTAGGCCCACACTATCCCGAGTCTTCCTTACATATTTGTAGAAGCCCTTCTATACATATAACTTATAGTGGTACCTGGTTATTAGCCTCTCTGGCCTTTTGGTGGTATCCGGGAAGCTATGTACACATCCTGTAATTCTTTTGCATGATAGTATGGGAGCATACTGAGTGTCTGCCAGGAGAACTTGTAAGGTAAGTGCTGTTAGTGCTGATATCACATTTTGTCAGTAGTACAGTATCACAGTGGTGAGGGGTTTGGACTATATTATCATTATAGACATGAGAAAGACAGTATCACCGTGCAGTTGATTAAGGGAGTTCTTAAGGGTAAAGGTCAACACTTTGTAGCAGATGAGTTGGAATATTGTGGTTTAGACCAGACTATGTGTATATGTTGTTAGTTTATCCTGAAATGACAGAGAAAATCCTCCATTCTAGAAGGCAAAATTAGCCCTGAAAATTCACACAATGCATTATTTCCCTTATGCTTGTGTTACCCTGACACCACCTTACTGTTTTGAATAGTCAGTGGTATTTCCTTGCTTCTTACTCACCCTTAAAGGATACCCTTAAATGTGAGGTAGGTTCTTATTTATGAATACGCAGGAGCACAAATATTCTAAGCTGGTGCCTGGATCTAGTATCTGGCATCACTCCCAGTCTGAGTCTCATTGCAAATATAATAAAATTACATCTAGCCCTATAACTCAAAATAGACTGGGACATTGATTACCTACTGCATATTGAATACAGCTATCATCTGTGGCAGAAACTGTCTATCAGCTCAAAACATAAATATTTAATTGCATTATGTCCTCCCTACTGAGAAGGGTATTGGGGTCAGCCAGGAACTTCTGTGGTGTTTTCTTTTTTTTAAAGAAAAACTCTGCTTGTCCTAATCATAAATTATTTCTCCCAAATAGTGGAAAGTGAAATGGTGAAGCAAACATCCCAAGACCTGTGGTGCCAGTATGCTGTGGTTTAAAGCTACCCAGCCAGCAACAAAGCAATCACAAAGCCATTCCCTCATTCCTACTGCACTCAGGTGGGACGGGGAGAGAAGCTACTCTTCTTCTATGATCAGGTGACTCACTTGGTGGATGTGGGGAAGGCTGTGGATGTAGTCTACCTGGTCCTCATCAAGGCCTTTGATACTGTCTCCCACAGCAAACTCCTGGCCAAGCTGTCAGCTTGTGGCTTGAACAGCACCACTCTGCTCTGGGTTAGGAACTGGCAGAAGCTTATGGAAGCTTCCAGTGAAGAGAAGTGAGCTTGAGTGAAATATGAAAGACTAAGAAATAAATAATTTATATAAATATATATTCAACAGAAAATCAAAAATCAATCCTGACTTAACACAGTGCAAACTTACTAGACTAATTTAGACAAGAACAGCCAACAGCTATGAGAAAAGTGTAAGTAACACCAGAAGAGGACATAAATCAGTGCTGGGCCCCATCCTCTTTAATATCTTCATTGGTGATCTGGATGAGGGGATTGAGTCAGTCATCAGCAAATTTTCAGACGACACCAAGTTAGGAGCAGATGTTGGTCAGTTAGAGGGTTGAAAGGCTCTGCAGAATCACCTCGACCGACTGGGTAGATGGGCGGAGTCCAACGGGATGGCATTCAACAAGTCCAAGTGCCGAGTGCTGCACTTTGGCCATGGCAGCCCCATGCAGAGCTACAGGCTGGGGTGAGAGTGGCTGGAGAGCTGCCAAACAGAGAGGGACCTGGGGGTGCTGATTGACAGCCGCCTAAACATGAGCCAGTAGTGTGCCCAGGTGGCCAAGAAGGCCAATGGCATCCGAGCCTGCATTAGGAATAGTGTGGCCAGCAGGAGCAGGGAGGTCATAGTGCCCCTGGACTCTGCATTGGTTAGGCCACACCTTGAGTCCTGTGTCCAGTTCTGGGCCCCTCAGTTTAAGAAGGACATCGAGACACTTGAAGGCGTCCAGAGAAGGGCAACAAGGCTGGGGAGAGGCCTTGAACACAAGCCCTATGAGGAGAGGCTGAGGGAGCTGGGATTGTTTAGCCTGGAGAAGAGGAGGCTCAGGGGAGACCTCATGACCTCATTGCTCCCTACAACTACCTGAAAGGTGGTTGTAGCCGGGAAGGGGTTGGTCTCTTCTCTCTAGCAACCAGCACCAGAACAAGGGGGCACAGTCTCAAGCTGAGCCAGGGGAAGTTTAGGCTCAAGGTGAGGAGAAAGTTCTTCACAGATAGAGTCATTCGTCATTGGAACGGGCTGCCCAGGGAGGTGGTGGAGTCACCGTCCCTGGAGGTGTTCAAGAGGGGATTGGACGTGGCACTTGGTGCCATGGTCTAGTCATGAGGTCTGTGTTGATAGGTTGGACTCCATGATCTTTGAGGTCTCTTTCAACCTTGGTGATACTATGATTCTGTGAAATAATGGGAAGAATTTAAGCAAAAGTACTGAATAATATTCAAATGAAAATGCATTATCAATTGTCAGAAGAACTAAAGTTAGACCTATAAAAACACATATACACGACATTATGAGGTTACAAAACAGAATTCACAGAAGAAAAAAAATTAAAGTGTGAGAATATATCATGAGCAATATGACATTTGACACTAGTAGTGTATGCAGAATTATATGACGTTGTTACTGCTGGGACAGAAGCATTTAGTAATTTAGAACAAATGAGAACTATCACGTCTCCACAACTAGATGGTATTTCTTCTAAGGTTTTATTAAGGAGACTGCAGGAGAAATATTCAGGGCAGTAAAAAGCAGCATAGAACAATTGTCAGGCTACAATAGGTTAAGAGAAAAAAAGATCGCAACAAAAGCAATCATTGTGAAGTTCATTTGTTGTTCTTAACATTAAGGTAGATCTCTAATCAAACACCATAGTGGAGTTTTGTTTGAGTTAGGATGTCGAGTGGATTTGATCAGGGTCTGAACCCATGATTTGCATTCCAAAGGAATACTCTAATCTGGTGGCTGTAATGAAGCCTGAAGGTGACTTCTCTGAGGTTGTTCTCCATTGATACAAATAAATACATTTCCAGAGAAAAAGCAAGAGGGAGAAATTGGTTCAGCAAATTGGTTTAGCAAACACCTTGGCTTCATGCTGGCAAAATGAAAAATCTATTTTCCATAAAGCTTGATAAGTCTAAAAGATTGATCAAAGCACAAGTGAGGAGGACAGAAAGGCTTGTTTTTCTGATAAAGATCATAGAAAAAGTAAATAAAAGGAAACAAGATTCATCAACTTGTTTAAGTGAGTTGAGCCGTCTGGCCAAACTCACGCATTGATCTTGGAAAATGTTTTCTTTTGCTCTCTGTGTACAAAGCACCTTATGAGGGAAGGTCTGCTTGTGCCCTAGGCTGTCCGTTGGGTTAATGGAAAACTGCCACTGTGTTTCACCACACTAGATTTTAAATACTAAATATGCAAAGCACTACCTCTAATTTACATCAACCACACATTTGTCTCCTCTGACAAATGATACAAAGGAGAAGATGATCTGGCTTGTATTTTATTTTCTCTGCAGTATTTTATTTCTAGTAACTAATAAACAGCTACACATTTTGCTCGTGTTACTTGATGTTTCTAGCTGTCTCTTCCGGCAGCTTTCATGATTGTGTTACATATATACTTTCTACTTGAAATTTCAGGATCAAAAAGTGCAGATGTATCATTTTCTCTCATAGTTGTGACCACCCAACGTATTTATTTGCACATATATATTTTAATGCCAGTTTGGAGCTGATGCCGTGTGGTTCATTGCTACACACCCTCTATGGTTTAAAAAATGAGCTGTTTTGTGGAGGTGTTTGTTCACCATTGTTCAAAATAAATGTGCCTGTGTATACTTTTGTTAGTTTATTTTTGTTTTTACACCTGAATAGTGTAATTTAGAAAATATGATGCTGTCCTGTACAGGTAATTGAGATTAGACAGTCATAAATTCATTCTTCTTTCTCACTTTCATATGGTTTCTTGTCAGTTCAGCTTGTCAGTGTCATTGAGACCACATGGTGGAAACTTTCAGCTCATGTGATTTATTTGTTTTTTAATTTGTTATTTATTTATTCTGGAAGTCAAAGAAAATTGCAAGGAAGTGGGATTTTGCATACATTCATACAATACCTTTCATTTGGGAACTGTGACATTTCATTATGGGCTGTCAAGAACAGCAGTCAGTGACATGGACAGTGACATTGAGTGCACCCTCAGCAAGTTGGGTGATGACACCAAGCTGTGTGGTACGGATGACTTGCTGGAAGGAAGGGATTCTTCCAGAGGGACCTTGACAGGATGGAGAGGTGGTCCCATGCCACCCTCATTAGGTTCAAGAAGACCAAGTGCAGCGTCCTGCATCTGGGTTGAGGTAATCCCGAGCACTGATATAGGCTGGACAGTGACTGGCTTGAGAGCAGACCTGAAGAAAAGGACTTCAGGGTACTGGTGGATAAGAAGCTCAATATGAGCCACCAGTGTGCACTTGCAGCCCAGAAAGCCAAGCAGATCCTGGGCTGCATAAAGAGAAGTGTGGCCAGCAGGTCAAGGGAGATGATTTTTTCCCCTCTAATCTGCTCTGGTGAGACCCCACCTGGAGTACTGCATCTAGTTCTGGAGCCCCTATTACAAGAAGGACATGAACCTGCTGGGGCATGTCCAGAGAAGGGTCACAAGGATGATCAGCGGGCTAGAGCACCTCTCCTATGGAGACAAATTGAGAGAGTTTGGGCTATTGAATCTGGAGAAGAGGAGGCTCTGAGGAGTTCTTATTGTGTCCTTCCAGTATCGGAAAGGGGCCTACAAGACCTCAGCAAGGCCTTTGACACCGTCCCCCATAGCAAACTGCTGGCCAAGCTGTCAGCCCATGGCTTGGACGGGAGCACACTGCGATGGGTTAGGAACTGGCTGGAGGGCCGAGCCCAGAGAGTGGTGGTGAATGGTGCCACATCCAGCTGGCAGCCAGTCACTAGTGGTGTGCCCCAAGGATCAGTGCTGGGCCCTGTGCTCTTTAACATCTTTATTGATGATCTGGATGAGGGCATTGAGTCCATCATCAGTAAATTTGCTGACGACACCAAGCTGGGGGCAAGAGTTGATCTGCTGGAGGGTAGAGAGGCTCTGCAGAGAGACCTCGACAGGCTGGACAGATGGGCAGAATCCAACGGCATGAGATTTAACACATCCAAATGCCGGGTTCTGCACATTGGCCACAACAACCCCATGCAGTGCTACAGGCTGGGGTCAGAGTGGCTAGAGAGCAGTCAGGCAGAGAGGGACCTGGGGGTGCTGGTTGATGGTAGGCTTAACATGAGCCTGCAGTGTGCCCAGGCAGCCAAGGGGGCCAATGGCATCCTGGCCTGCATCAAGAACAGTGTGGCCAGCAGGAGCAGGGAGGTCATTCTGCCCCTGTACACTGCACTGGTTAGGCCACACCTCGAGTACTGTGTCCAGTTCTGGGCCCCTCAGTTTAGGAAGGATGTTGACTTGCTGGAACGAGTCCAGAGAAGAGCAACAAAGTTGGTGAGGGGTTTGGAACACAAGCCCTATGAGGAGAGGCTGAGGGAGCTGGGGCTGCTTAGCCTGGAGAAGAGGAGACTTAGGGGTGACCTTATCACTCTCTACAACTACCTGAAGGGAGGTTGTAGACAGGCTGATGATGGTCTCTTCTCCCAGGCACCCAGTACCAGAACAAGAGGACACAGTCTCAAGCTGCGCCAGGGGAGGTTCAGGTTGGATGTTAGGAAGAAGTTCTATACAGAAAGAGTGATTGCGCTATGGAATGGGTTGCCCGGGGAGGTGGTGGAGTCGCCGTCATTGAAGGTGTTCAGAAGGAGACTTGACGGGGTGCTTGGTGCCATGGGTTAGCTGTTTGGGTGGGTTGGATTGGTTGATGGGTTGGACACGATGATCTTGAAGGTCTCTTCCAACCTGGTTTGGTTTATTCTAATAAAGGTTTATTCTAATAAAGAAATGTGGTGAGACACTTTCTAGGGTGTCAGGTAATGATAGGACTAGGGGGGAACGGAACAAAACTAGAAATTCAGATTGGATGTTAGGAAGAAATTCTTCACCACGAGGGTGGTGAGACACTGGGACAGATTACATGGGGAGGTGGTGGAAGCCTCATCCCTGGAGGCTTTTAAGGCCAGGCTGGACAGCTTGATCTATTGGAAAGTGTCCCTGCCCATGGCAGGGGTGTGGGACTAGATGATCCTTGAGGTCCCTTCCAACCCTGACAATTCTATGATATGTATTGCAGCTGAGATAGGGTTTCCATAAGTTCATATAGAGGTAATAAATACTTTTCAGGCACAATATCTGAGATTGTCAGAATTTAACAAATGTTTCCTTGTGCAAAAGGCCAAGTGGGACGTTGAACCGTGCCAAGAATCTGACTTCACATACAACTCCAAACCTCTAGACACAATGGTCATACATTTTCTCCTGAGGGAAAGTTGCATTATTATACAGAAAGATGTTTTATTTAAATAAAACTTTTATTTATGCATTTTAATATTAAGGAAAACAGTGCTTTCAAGTGAATTGATCTGGAAATAAGTAAGTATGTTGTCATTTAACCATATGCTTAACAGTATGCTACTTATAAATGTAATGATTGTTTGCCAAGCACAATTTCAAATAAAGAAAGAAATGCACAGATGTTTTTCTTATTTAAGTTCATTAAAATGCATATAGAATGTTTAGAAATGCAAATCCTTTACATCAACTACTTGACAATGTCAGGCTTTGTTCCAAGTAGCTGTAATAAAGTCTCCTGCCCATAAATAAAAGATTGTGTTACACAAAGAGAGTGTAAGTCATCTGCAGAGCAGCAGTCAAAACCTGGAGCCTGAGAAAGGCAAAAACACAGGGCTTTTATAGTACTGAGAAGTTAGAAAGGCTGGAGAAGTAAGTCGTTTGCAGTTATTTCTTTGGCTGATTACACAGTAGGAGATTATGCTGATGCATTTGCTCCAATTTAGGAGAAATTTAACTTCCTTTAATACCTCAGCACCTGAAGCCAGTATTGCATTATTTTTATTTGTAATATTATTAGCACAGTTTATACTTCAGTGCCCCTTCTTAATCCATTTATGATGTTATATCAGTTTCTCTTGGATTTCAGTAGTTTCTTCAAAAGGACAGTAATTTTCCAAAGAAATAGATGTTAAACTGATGCTAACTGTGATATATGATGATCAAAAGAAACACAAATAGACAATTCTGCGCCCTCTGATGACTGTCATGGATATATTCACAGGTACCTATAAAGAACTATCACAGCCAGACACCTGAAATTTCAGTTTTGATCCGATGAAAATTTAAAGTGGGTAAGTGAAATAAGCCCAGAATACTAGGAAATGGAGCAAAATATTTAGGTAATTGAAGGTCTCTTCCAACCTGGTCTGGTCTGGTCTATTCTATTCTATTCTGTTCTGTTCTATTCTGTTGTAATTGAAAAAATATTTGCAAAAGAAAACAATACTTTTTTATTTGCTCTGATGAGCATACTCATACTCTGTTGATATGGTTTTCTAAAGGGCAAATGTCAGAGGGGAGCCAAGGTTGAACTACTTTTATATATAATATTGCTTCCTGGGGTACTAATCCTACCTGTTAGAAAGCAAACATAGGGGAAAAAGTTATATGGAAAAAAGGAAATTACGGGGCCTCATATTTTAACTTATTACTTCTTTTAAGTCATCAAGGTGTTTGTCATTATTGTTACTGATGGTAACATGGAATGCAAGTGTATTGAAGGGGTAAACAGTCAGCTTTCCTGAGAAGCATACAGGCCTACTCTCCCCAGATTTTCTTCCCTTGCAATTATTTGCATGTCATCAAAGCTATTTATCTTGGGTTTGATTTGGATACAGTCAATTCTCACAAGAGACCAGGAGGTGAAACAGCTGGTGTAGCTGACCTGAACCAACCAAGTAGATATTTGATACTATATAACACCATAGTCTGTGTATAAACTGGAGAAGCTGACTAGGATATGAGAGGAGTGATTGTGGCTTGGAAATTGCTGAGTATGAGGTTCTGGGTGAAGAGCAATTTCATTGTGTCACTTTGTATGTTCTTTGTTAGTCTTATTGATATTATTTCATTCTCTCATGTTGCCTTATTAAACCATCCTTGTCTCAAGCCATAATTTTTCACTTTTTCCTTCCAATTGTCTTCTCCATCCCAATTGAAGTTGGGAAGGAGTGAGCAAGCAACACGTGGTGATTAGCTGCCAGCTGGGCCTGAGCCATGACATTACTGATTTACAGTTTTACTTCCAAGCATTTGCCTTTATCTTGATAGCAATAACTAATAATAATGGCCAAGAGATATAGGAAGCTATTTTGCACACTTAAAAAGTAATTATTTTTCCTGCCTTTGTGTAATGTCATGGGGTGAAAAGGTACTCTGTTATGACTTGGTCTGTGAACAAGACAGTGGCAATGGTAAGTGCTGTGGCTGCATGCCAGTTTGAGGCAGTGAAATCCCAAAGCCAGGGTAGACAAGATGGAGCAGAAAGAAGAGACAGAAATCAGCATCTCTTGCATGAGAGGCTGACATGGCTGGAGGCTTTGCTGAGATGACCATGGGACATTTAAATACACTGACTTCCCAAGTGCAGTGGACAGCACTCAGCAACACAGCAATCAGGGTACATGGGAGAGCACTCAGGGTGGAGCAGCAATTCTACCCTCTTGAGTCCTACTTGTGGTTGACCTGGTGCTGGGCCATCTCATTTAAAATATTCTATCGCCTAGAAAGGTTGGACCACGTGATCCATGGGGTCCCTTCCAACCTGGCATTCTGTGATTCATGATGTGAGTGTCTGATTTTTGTGTGTCATGGGTTGAGTTGAAGATGCTGCTGTTATTCATACCATGCTGCAGTCATGCCAGCTTCAAAAATGAAAGTACTGGCTGGAGCAAAGTACTATGGGGCTTGAACTTCAGACTGTAACGTTCCTGTTTCTGTTGCTGCTTCTGGGTTTCAGCTCTTGGGGTGTTGTCTTTCCCCTGGGATGGCAGCAGGACAAGGAGGGATAAGGGAATAGCTTTCTAGCTTGGGTTTTTGGCTCACCTGCCATTGCTTGCTGCTGCTTTGTGCAGTGCTTTATCTGCAAATAAGGTAATTTATGCATTTTGTACTATGTTTATCTTATTTTGATCAGTAAACTCTATTGTCTCTCTCCCTTGATTATTTTTTTCCCCTCAATCCCAAGTTTTTGTGTGTTACTTTTCCCTCACTTCTGTGTTGGGAAAATAGATAGGTTGATCAGCTGGTTCAATTTGACCCAGTATTGTTCTGATTTAAACCATTACATTGTATTAAATCCTTAGCATGTTATTGTTCTGGCAATGCTGTCTGTCTCAAATGCCTGGAGAATATTCATTAAAGGTATATTTCAGTGTAATCATGTTTTCCAGTGTACTATTTATTTCAATAAACAATTCTTCATCTAGACATTGGAAGTCCTGTCATATTGATGAAAGGAGCACCAGTGCCAGATGATAGGAATGCCACTCAGCAATTATTTGCATCTTTCCTCTCTCATTAAATAAATAAATAAAGACTCAGAAAGATTTGAGTATAGCTGCCACTGCCACATGAGATATCTATCAAAATATGATAAATTTTAAGTCTTGCCCTAGTCTGAATAACTAGAGAAAGGTCTTGTTTTCTTATGAATTACCATCACATTTATGATGCAAAATACATTAACTGTAACCTCTTTATTGAGATTTAAGAGCAGTATCAGAAGCTACTCCTAAGCATTTTAGTTTAGAAAGTTACTGGGTTTTTTGCTAACCTCAGATTTACATTGCAGGGGACTAGCTAAGAGTGTAAGTAGTCACTTACTGCATCTGGGTGCCTGAAGGTTGTAGGTTCAATGTTCATTCACTTGCCTTTCCCCTATATATTTTACCTTGTGACTGAGATTAATTTCCACTCTAGGAACTAGTGTGAGTATTCAGTGGCAAGTGGGTGAATCTTAGGCATATGTGGCTTTGTTGTTCTCTGCCATGTGCTCTGTCCTACAAAGCTTTGCTGGCTCTGAATTCTACTGATTTCTCAGGTCTTGTAGAGAATTTATTAATAAGGAAAATGTATCCCCTACAGCTTGCAATTTCCCCCACCAACGTTAACACTTTGAATTGTTATCTGAACTATAGAAAACTCTGTAGTTGATTAATTATTAAATATTTTCAGGTGGAATCTTTGTTCACCAATGAGGTATTCAGTCCTGAGAAATGTATGAATTGCCTATTACACAAATATTCATTGAAAGTGTTCAGGAGAAGAAATGAAGATAAATATCACAGACATTTGAAACTGCATGGGGAATTCCAGGCAGGGGAAAATGAAGCTTACATATCACACATTTAATTGGGATGCTAGAGGCTCTTTTTAAGTCATTATTCCGTACCATTCTTCAATTTTGTGTAATTTATGGTTTAGCTCTTGAGTCTGTGCAGATAAATTTATTAAGATACCCTATCTATTCTGAAATAGCTACACATTTATCTGCAGTAAAGGTGCATTTGCCATGTACTAACCTAGGTGCTTAACATAGATGACATAGTACTTCAGGTTTGAGTGTGCACAACCCAAGCAATTTACAAAATTGCTATGACAATTGCAAGCTTGGAGGTGTTTGTTTGGTTTTTGTTTTGTGTTGTTGTGGGGTTTTAATTATTTTTTTTTTAACAATTTAAAAGAATTGTTCTTAAAATTAATCCATGCAGACCTTTCTGCAACAAAAGGAGAGGAGCCAATCATTTCAGATGTTGCCTGTAATTGTTTAGTAGTATAAATTTTAGAACAGATTCATTACTAACAAACATAGAGCCTCATGTTAATTCTTTGAATATCCTGCACTAAAATGATAATCTATAGCTTGTTTCACTCTCAAGGCATCTAAAAATGCAAACAGTAAGTTCTCTCTGGCCAGTCTTGGCTTTAAAGGGACAGAGAGCTCATTCAAACATGTACAGGATTGAGAATGAAATGAAAGGGATATCCTGTCCTAACTCAGTCTATAGTAAAAATACCTTGGAATATAAAGTGAGTGATCAATAGTGGAACAGATAATGATGTTGTCATTTTACTTTGTCATAAGGGCCACTTAATAAGATATATGTGAAATACTTTAGGGAACCTAGTATGTCAATGGGTTGCATATTCATTGCCAGCTAAAGCAGAGCATGCTATTCATGGACATCAGGCCCTTTCTCTAAATATACTGGAATTCTGAACTGGAAAAGGAAGGTATGCATTTGCAACCAACATTTGCTTTTATTTGCAAGAACAGTCAAGAATCACACTACTTGAGATTCTCTGTGAAAAGCTTCTAAAAATACGTCTCTCTCCTATTAACTTTCATCATTTGCTGTTTCAGTGATATTCTTTTACTATACCCATAGTGAACACAGTCCCTTCTGGAAAGTGCTTATCTGTTTATTAACAGCATGTTATCTTTATTTTCTGTTAATGTCTTTGTGTTTTTTTAAAGTACCTCAGAGATGAAAAGTAAAATATTATATCAAATTTCTGAAACACCTTTACCTACCTTTTCCTGGTCTCAAGTGAACTCTTGGCATTGAACTGAAAATAGTGGTCAAATCCAGGACGCATATGTCTGGGTTCTTATGTGATTATCCTGTACCTTCATTTTCTTCTTCAATATAGTTGAGACTAAAACTATACTCTTGTTTCTAATATCTGAAAAGTTGTTATTTAAGCTGATGCTAATTTTACAACAGCAGAAATCTGACCAACAATATAATGGAAGCTTGGAGGATCCTACCTTTATAAAGTAAAACCACATCCAGCACTGGTAAAATGATTCCTGGTAAACATTATAAGCTGCTTCCCCAGGCACCTGTTGGGTCCAAAACAGTCTTAGATATTCATGGCCCCACACTACATATTTGAAACACATTTTGAGAGGTCATGTGGTCCTAGAGTAGAATCAGCTATGCTTCTGTTATTTTATAAATCATATTTGCTCACCTATCAAAAGTTTATGTTCTAATATTTTACTAATTTTACTGTAACAATATGTAATTGGAAGGAGAGGATGCTTCAATGCAAGTTCTTCTTGACCTACATATCTTGAGAACTTCAGAAATGCCTCACTGCATCAGCAAAATTAATGTTTAGGGAGAACACATCAGCATATCTGCTTTTGGTGCTCTTGTACTTCACTAGAACCCAGAACTGTTAAAGTTTAGATGCCTAATTCTGAAATCTCTGAAAGAGTTCAGTCCTTTTGTTGTTTGCTTATGGATCCATACAATTCTCTCAT
This sequence comes from Melanerpes formicivorus, assembly GCF_026170545.1. Taxonomy (NCBI): domain Eukaryota; kingdom Metazoa; phylum Chordata; class Aves; order Piciformes; family Picidae; genus Melanerpes; species Melanerpes formicivorus. The sequence continues at coordinate 18,327,469 of NW_027142367.1, read as the reverse complement.
CCTCTTTTTGAAGCAGCCTCCTCAGGCTTCTATTACAGCAGATTCCAGAAAGTCACTGCCCATTGTGTAAAATACTCATTTCATTTAAATATTTCTACTACTTTGATCATATTTCCCCCGTTTCTGCAGACTTCTATGGTAAAATATTTTGCATTTGCCTTATGATAAGCATTATTACCTTTCACTTTGTTCTTATATATGAGGTGATGTCATATGGCATGGAATACCCCTTTGGCCAGTTTGGGTCAACTGGCTCAGCTGTGTCCCCTCACAAAATCTTGCCCACCCCTTAGTGTACTCTTGGGGCAGGGAAATGTTGGAAGAACACAGCCTGTATATCTGTTCAGCAGTAGCCAAAACACTGCTGTGTTATCAACTACACAGCACTAGAAAGATGCTTTGAGGAGAATTAAGTCCAGCTCAGCCAAACCACACACAGCCCATCAACTTCAATATTATTATTCTTGCAACTCTTTATGATATTGTTTGTGCCAAGAGTCCAGCGCAGACCATCTGTGTGGCCACAGAAGTTTTTCACTCATGGTGATTTTCAATTGGTATAAGTTTCATTACAGTGTGATTTTTAATTCTCTGAAGCCCAGATGTAATTCTTTGGGAATAAATTGTTCTTTCTCTCAGGTATTCAGTTTTTAGTTTAGCTGTCATACTTTTGTGTTGCCTAATTGAATATCTGGCTGGCATTTTAGGTGGTGGCACCTTTCTCCATGGAACCATAGAATACCTTAGGTTGGAAGGGACTTGAGAATCTTGCTAACCCAACTTGTTCAAAGCAAAGTCTTCTCTGAGATCAGACCAGTTTGCTCAGTGTTTTGATCTCCCTTACCTTGTTGACATAATTATTTTAGTAGATTTCAGTACTACTTTGTTATTTGTATCAATCTTAACATAAGGCTTTGCTTCCAAATTTGAGTATGCAGTATAATCATCCATAATGCTCCTATTGTTCAAAAAGGTGTTACAGAGAAGATTAATTACTAATGGAGCAGTAGCTTATGTTGCACTGTTCACTGCTTCTTTGATCATGTAATGTACTTTTAGGTGTCAGTAACCCCATCACTTGGATTGCTTTGCCTGTTCATAACAGGGAAATTGCAAGATACTTCAGTAAAGTGGCTGATATTTGAAATGCATGTGACTGTTCAAAAGCACAAAATGAGACCCGTGAATCAACATTAGACACATGAGTAGGCACAAAAATCTCCTGATGCATCCTATCTTATGTTACTGCACTGAATAAACTTACAGGTCTTTTTCACTTAAAAAGTTATGCATATTTAAAAAATGCTAATTACAAACATGTTAAACTGGTCACTGTGCCCCTCTCTAAGTAATAGCTGAAAGAGATACTGTTTCTATCAGGGAGGATAAAGGGGAAGAAACCTAACTCTCTTAGCCAGTCATTATGTTACTTGCCAGTCACACTTTTATAGGAGTGATATTTTAGCCTATAATAAATACAGGACTACAGCACAAGTTTCAGATAAAATCACTGGCAGTATGCTTCCCTGCTGTTCAAAAGGCTTTGATTTCATGACAGTAGAGGAAACAAAGAAACATTTTGAAGTCTTTCAGAGAAAACTACCATCCACCGAATTCTATGCCAAGTAGCTCTGAAAGATTGAAGAAAAAAATATACATTTTTTCTTCTTTAGCTGTTGCATTAGTTTTTGTTTCCTTTTCTTTTCAGTCTTCAGACTGACTCTTTTTAATTCCAAGCTGTTACAAACCCCTTGAAATGGGTCTTGGTGATGAAAGTGCTGAGCAATGTTTGCAGCTTGCCAAAGTGGCACATCTGTCCCTATGAAAGCTGAACTGTGGTGTGGTGTAAGAAAGTCATTACATAACATGCTTTTTAAAGATGAAACTAAGGCAAAGCAAGGGAGGGGAATTTGTAAAATAAACCTGGTCTGACCTGATTCTATTTGTGCAGTGTTTAATTTTCAGATGTCTAATGTATATAACAACCCAGTTAGGAATATGCATCTTATGTTTCTTTATAGCTCTCTTCTAGCACAAATTACAGTCACTGAATGAGGCATTAGCTCCTGCTCCTTTTAAAATATGTTTTTAGCTATTTATACAGGGCCCTCCCTGGATCACTGACATTATAACTATCCTTTAGTGGTATCACAGGAAGTAATCCTGTTAGAACTGAAACATGCTCGTTCAATCTCTCTCCTCAAGTAATGTCTCTTGATAACTCATTTAAAAATGAGAACTGACACCTCATCTCTGTCTCCCCTTATCATATCCTTCTCTTCTTACATAGGCTGCTGCTCAGAGGAAATTTAATTTAACCATGGTTTTGATGCCTTGTGAAGCCCTGTTACAGGTAAAGGGGTAGCTGGAGGTGTGGAGGCTCAGTTTTGCCCTCATAAAACAGTAAGCTCAATTTTGTTTGTATCAAATTGAACTCCATAAAAGTTGCATGAGGGCAAACGGAACTGAAGTTCAGCTGCTTTCAATTTTGGTTGCTTAAATGTTTAGGTGTTGATAAGAATAGTAATAGGTTGTGTAAAAGACAAACGCTAGAAATAATTAGTCTAGGATATTCTTTCATTCAGGGAAATAGGCCTTTTACTTTAAAAATCTAGATAGGCACTCTGCATCAACCCATCAGAGCTGAAGTGCCTTACTTAGGTGTATAGTCATTGTAGGTTCTCTCTCTAGCCAATGGGAAGAGAGGGGCTCCTGATGGATAACTGAGTTTAGCTCTCTTCATATCTGAATGACCTTTGTGGAACTGCATCCACCTACCAACGAGTGATAGAGTCCAATTTCAGTAATATCCCCAAAAATGAGGCATACAATACAGTGAATTTGTGCCATGTTGTAGAACGTAGTGCAGAACTGCAATTGCAGAGTGAAAGGTAAGAGAGAAACTTTGTTTACAGAACCATATGTTAACATAAAAAATTAACCCCCAAACTGGACTAAACATTTTCACAAGTGTTGTTTTCATCTGTGTGGTCAATTTGATTGTGACAGTGTTTCAAAGACCTTAGTGAGGATCTTAGTAGACATTAGTTTGTTTCCTTCTTGAGAAGGCTTGTAAATCTCTGTGAAAAAGCAGAAAAAGGAGGTCTGTGAGGACCTATTCAATGCAGTTGTGAAAATTAGGGTTTGGGGTTTTTTTAACTTTATTATTATTATTTTTTAAGAAAGTTGTTTCCTTCCTTTTTCTTATTTCAGGGGAAAATAATCAGGCTCTCAAGCACTTGCAGTTGTCTCTTTTTATTACCTTAACTTGTACATTTTTAATTACATTATTTATTCTTTACAAAGCTGACTCTCATGAGACACCCCACCCCCCCCCCAAAAAAAAAAAAACAAAACCAAAACCTCACACAATTTCTTCAGTGGCTGTGTAAAACCACAAAGCCCAGTGTTTTGGTTTTGGTTTGGTTTGGTTTTCTATTTAATACAGTGTCAGGTGATGTTGAACGTATGCTTGATGCAAAGATTTGAGTCCTCAAATCAGATGTCTGGCTGATTTAGCATCCTTAGAAAAGGGACTTCAGTAAGAAGAACCATTGTGTGTATTCCCTGATTTTTCCCCACTGGCAATAAACCTTTCATTGAGCTGAACTGGAGACTGTGCAGCAAAGTAAAGGTTACAGTTCTCTGTGCTACTGAGAAAAAACAGAAAACAAACAACAACCCCATTAATGTCCTCTTTAAATTGGTTGAATCAAGAGGGTGAGTTCTACACATTTGTCGAGGGTTGGAAGGGAAAGGCCTCTCCCCTCGCCCCGGGAAAGTGAAGAAAAAAACCTCACAGCTGAATTAGCAAAGCAGTGGGTGCTGTATATTTACAAAGCAATATAGGATATGCAGGGGAATTTACAGAATTTACAATATTTACAATATATACAAAAATATACAATAAAGTAGCACAGCAATAAGAGTTTCCCCCCCCCTCTGCTGAGGGGGTTCCCCACCTCTGCTCCCCCTTCTCTGCCCCTTTCCCCAGAGAGGGTTAGAAAGAGAGAAAAGAGAAAAAAGTTAGAAGCAGTTATGTGTTAATTGGAAAGCAGTTAATACAGGCTTTGCAGCTTATCAGTTTCAAGGTCAGGCTTGGCCCAAAGCCCAGGAGCTGTGAGCTGCAAGCCACCAGAGGAGGGGAAGACAGACTGACCAGAAAAGTGCAGGAATGCCCAGGATACTTTGCTGCACTCCCAGTTCAGAAGGTGCTTCCTCCCAATCTACCAATGAAATTAGTTTAGATCCGTCTTTTCGTTTACAAATATCCAACCACCATATTCCTTTTCTTAAGGGGACAGCCTCAAATGGTCACAACATTGCAAAACTAAATCTCACAAATCCATAGGCTGATATATGAACATTAAGGAAAGAAAAAGTGTTAGATTCCACTGAGAGCGAAAAAGAATCCTTCAAACTTGAAAGATGGATGCCAGTTACAGCAGTATAATTAATATGCATAGTTAATTTTAATAGACTTGTGTTTCCTTTCAAGGCTGGATGTTTTTCATCTTCAATACAACCCACACATATTTGTGTGATTTTTGATCTGCAGGGGTGATCCTTACTACCAGCAGAGAAGTAGAAGTAGTTCATCAGTTCTCTACAGAAAGGGACGGTTTGCTACAGACTTTGTGAACTCTAGTCTCTATATGAGACTTTTATTTTCTTTCTTTTTTTCCTTTTTGTTTTCCTTTTAGACAGTTTCACTGATCAGTTTCCAGATTGGGTCCTTTTAAAGACATTGCTTCCAAATAGGAATAAAGTATCCTATGCCTACATATTCCCTCCGGCTCACTAAGAGAAGCTCATCACTGGTTTGGGTCAAATTATGTGGAACATAGTAGGATGTGAATAGCATGCTATGCTGCTTTTTCAACACAGTAGAACCACTATTAAGGAATATTTTTTTTCCCCCTATTATAATTTACTGCACTCTTTTAAAGTGAAAGGCAAGCATTTTTTTTTTTCAGAAGAAAAAGTATGACTAATGTGAAAAATAGGTGGAGCTTAGGTACTGCCAAAGTGACATCACATTAATAGCCATAGACACAAGGCAAGACGTCATTATATCTTTTATAATTTTCCTTAATGTTTTCTACAGATTTTTATCTTGTTACATTTCCCTAATAAAACATAGAATTCAGATTTGATTATTCATTTCACCTTTAAATAAGAAAAATCAATCAATTTAATTTTCACTACAAAATTCTTTACAAAATCCTATCGACTTCAAAGAGGGAATATATTCAGAACAATGACCTGTGCAGTTGGATAAAAGTGTGAATAACACTGATAAAACAGATCCTGGGCTGCATCAGGAGAAGTGTGGCTAGCAGGTCGAGGGAGGTGATCCTCCCCCTCTACTCAGCTCTGCTGAGACCCCACCTGGAGTACTGTGTCCAGTTCTGGAGCCCCTATTACAAGAGGGATGTGGAGGTGCTGGATCGTGTCCAGTGAGGGGCCACAAGGATGATCAGAGGGCTGGAGCACCTCTCCTATGAGGACAGACTGAAGGAGTTGGGGCTGTTCAGTCTGCAGAAGGGAAGGCTCCAAGGTGACCTAATTGTGGCCTTCCAGTATCTGAAGGGGGCCTACAGGAAGGCTGGGAAAGGACTTCTCAGGATCTCAGGTAGTGATAGGACTAGGGGGAATGGAATGAAGCTGGAGGTGGGGAGATTCAGACTGGATGTGAGGAGGAGGTTCTTCCCCATGAGAGTGGTGAAACCCTGGAATGTGTTGTCCAGGGAGGTGGTCGAGGCCCCATCCCTGGAGGTGTTTAAGAGCAGGCTGGATGAGGCTCTGGCCAGCCTGATGTAGTGTGGGGTGTCCCTGCCCATGGCAGGGGGGTTGGAACTAGATGATCCTTGTGGTCCCTTCCAACCCTGAATGAAACTATGAAACTATGAATCTATAAGTATGGGGAAAGGCCAACACACTAATGAGGCAGGCATGATATATATGTCTGGAACAATTTCCTTAAAAGACACAAGTTCTGTAATTTTTTTTTACACCTATTTCTGTAAAATGAGGATCACCTGAATTCAGAATAGAGCTGTTGGGGCTTCATCTGATCTAATTCTTCAACGATCAACTGCTATTTCATATTACTTTTTATGGAGGTACCTTGTGAACCTTTGCTCACCTGCATAGAAAGTGTCTCCTTTCTATAGTTTATGCTTTATAGTTTACTGCTGCAAATTAAATAATTAATTGCATATTGTCTTCTTTTATTTCTTTGCTTAATTTGTTGATGTGCAATTTCCTATTTTGCAGTGTAGTGTGTTTGCATCTGATTTCCACATTCAAAACGGGGCTCACCCATAGAGTACAAGGAACATCAAGGATCCATCCATTCTTATGCAAATAAGACACAGCTTACTTACACTTACTTTTAGCATTTATCAATATTTTTCCTGATGCTGTAATGCAGAATTATTAGTACTAAGTCTGTGCTAAACTGTGTGGCACCAAAGAGACATGGTAAATAAATGTTTTTACTTTGATTTTTGGTTAAATGCAGTATGCTGCCTGTATTTTGTTTGGGGTTTTATTTCTTTTTGGTTGTTGGTTGTTGTTTTTTTCCAAATTATTGCAAGAAAATGAGTAATACTTGATACAGTGTCTGGATACTTCATGTCAAGAGGTAATACCAATTTTGTGTAGACACAGCTCATATGACATTTAAACATCTGTAAGGAGTTACGTTTGTTTTCCTCATATTTGCCTCAACATCGGTTTTTCTGAAGTGTTTTCACACCATTCTCCCAAGAAAATAGTTGCTTATCTACAAGACCATAATGGCTGTGATTATAGAAGCTGATAACCAAGCAAGGCCCCAGGTTTCACTTTCAAGAGTGTTGGGGTGCAAGCTAGTGGTCACTGTGACAGTTCTATGAGTCTTTTGATGGAGAGGACCCTCAGAGATGACTGATGCAGCAGTTTAGAGCTAAAAGAGGATGCAGCTTACTGTGGGAGTGGGGCTGACACCACACAAATGTGCTATAACCATGGAAACTGTGACCATGTATGAGATAGGAAAAGGTATTAAGCTTTGAAAGCAACAAGGAAGTTTGGAGCTCCTCCACTGGTTGGAGTTCCCCTGATAATCAAGGCCTTTAGGACCAGTGAAACATCTAACTTTCCCCCCTGCACATGTAAGCAAAATAAAATTCAAGTGCTCTTCTCAACCAATTACTTGTTTCCTTCCTTTCAATAGGGGGATCCACAAAAGGACCATCTCTTCCACAAAAGAAGGTGGAAATAACATCAAAAGCTTTTGAGCTGATGGCAAGAGACTATTGTCAACTGAGGTACTATATGCAAAGAATGAAACAGCATCTAATGTTTTGGTGCTTTCTAGGGTCATAAAGGTATTTGATTCATAAAAGTAACTAATAGGGTTAGGCTGAGATAGTTTTTCAATAATACATGATTAAAGTGTTCTTTGATAAGTCTGTATCTAGCTTCTGTAATACCATTTAAATACGGTATTTGAATTCTGTTTAGTTTTCCATTTATTTTTTCATAAGAAAATAAGTGATGCACAACAATGTAGGTCACAAGACTCTGTTTTGTATGCTGCATTTATAAGTGCTCTTAGAGAAGACAGAGCAGGAATGTGAAGGAGTTTCCCAGCTGAAATGCACAGACTATTGAAATTGTGGCTTTTCTTTTTTCATTTCCCTTGCTAGTCATAGTGTCTCTGTGGAATGGATAGGAATGCATAGGAAACTCAAACATAAAGCTACTGCTGAGAAACTGACAGTACAGCAAGACAAGTAAATGATTCTGAGCACTCTCAGTTGCATTTAATAAAGTTTATGCCCGAATATGCCTGCAGTTCAACATTAAGGAAGGAAACATATAATTATTAGATCAATAACAAAAAGAAGGAATATACAGCTTCAAAATTAAAAGTTATTGCAAAGATAATTTCCAAGTAATCTAAGATTCTTATAATGTGAAAAACAAAGGCTGATGAAAGATCTTGTATATATTCTGGTTTTAATTTTCCCACTAAATTAAACTTTAACACATATTAGAAACTTCTTAGGCTCAGTGTTTTAATCTGGCTTTTTAGAACTACCCAGTTGAAATTGAAAGTAAAGCTAGTGACAATTTTAGAAGGAACTGCTGGGGGAATTGAAAACATTGAAGAAGGTCAAAAAGGCTCAGACCATATCTTACTGGTTCAGCACAATGCTGAAATGATCATTGTGTGCATTCTTTTCTAATCAAATCTAACACAATAATCAGTATTTATTTTGGGACATCTTGCACTCGCTGTTTTAGTACATGCAGGTAAGGTTGAGATCTCTCCAAACTGACTCAACTTTAATTTATTTATTGGCAATGCCTGGTGTTTCTTTAAGATTGTCTTCAGTGTGCAGGGATTATTTTTTTCAGTTTAATAAAAACACTCCTAGCTTTGGAACATTTCAGTATAGAAAAACTGTAATAGCAATATGCATGCCTCTGGGTTTTTTGGCTGTAAATGCAGCAAAGCTTTTCAAGTTTCCAGAAACTGCCAGAAGCAGCGGGAGTAAAAGTCATATTTAGTTTTGATAACCCTCATCATCATTCTTGTATGGCTATGAGGATGTGTTTATTTATATGAGCTGTACATTTTGCCTGCTCTGTGCCAATTTTTACTCCTCCAAACAGACATTTGATTTTCAAAGGGAGATCTCAGAAAATCAAACTATTTTTTTTATAGGTGACCTACAGTGCTTATAAATCAAGATCACCCAAGTGATGAAGAAGAGAGAAATGTATACATGAAAAAGGGGAAGAAAAAATACTATGAACTGTGAAGTTTAAGGAAATTCCCTTCTTCATTTTCATCCAGTAGGCCAGTCTCAATAGAACTTGTCCAGTTCTGATTTTTTCAGCCATCTCTTGTTTGAGATAGAGTTGCTTTTTAAGACAGTAGTGTCCACTGGATAAATTGTGTTTCTGGGAAATATTCAAGTTCAGGGAGATGTGTTTTGTTTCCTGGTTCTGCTGCTGAATGACATACCCTGTTCTGGAACATTAGGCCCTATAGATTACCTTTGTGCTTCTTCATCCTGTGACTTTCTGTTTTCCCTCTTTACTAGGCAATAGCATCCAGCATTACAGAAACGTGGCACACAAGTGTATCTAGTGCTTGGAATTCGTCAATAAATATGTTCTAATTTGAAGGAATTAATCCTATTCCTATAAGCCTATCACCCTTAAGGCTATGTTGCTACCACCACAGCGAAAGGTTCAGTGCCAAATTGCTAGAAGTCTAGTCCCTCCTTAGTGTAAAACACTCTTTTCTGACACTGCTGTGGTGGAACTGTGCTGTGGTTGTCAGTACTGTGGAAGAGGAGTGAGAGTTGCTAATTCTCTTTCTGCAGCTGCCTGAAAGTGACAGTTCTTTCCTTAACTGACCCACCTATGTGCAACTGGTGAGGAGTGCCAAGATTGTCTGAGACCTGCCAAGTTATTCAATCTTTTGGTGTCATTTCTGAATGCAGAAACATAAAATGTCCTTAGTGTCCCTTCTCATTTAGTCTTCCACCACTAAAAGAATAGCAGCAGAAGCAAGCTCAAAATGCTTTGCATGGATTTGGGAAGACCTTTTGTGGAGTTGACTGACTTGCTGCAGGCTGTCTGCTCTTTCTTTAGTACCATCAACACTCTGATGCCCTTTATATTACTCCCTGACCCCAGAGTTAGTAGGAAATCTAGTTTTAAGAGTGCATTATGCCTGTAATAGACATAGGATGGGAGATCTTTGAGGTCTTTTCCAACCTTATTGATTCTATGATTCTACATTTTTTATAGCTGGCAACACAAAAAGAACCAAAATTCAAGACTCTCATTTAAGCAGGACCTCTAGAAATTAACTTTGGCAGTGAATCATTCTATAAGAGTAAGGAGTGTAAGACTGGATGCCAATAATAATGATGTTGGCTACATCAATTTAAAAAGAAGTAGTAATGATTTTTTTTCAGGAAGATTTAATGCCCAATAATTGAGGATGAGAAATTTGGTGAATTGTTTTATAGGTGTCTGGGGAAGGTCTCAGAATCACTAGCCTTTGTTCTTGTGGTGGACTTACTGGATATCTGCTTGAGCTGCAGCAAAGCAGACAGGAAGCAGTGCTGCAGGTTCTTGGAGTGCATGGAAGATAACTTCCTAACACAGCTGGTGAATGAGCCAGTGAGAGATAGCTCTCTATTAGACCTGCTGTTTGTAAACAGAGAAGGACTAGTAGGAGATGTAAAGATGGGTGGCCATCTTAGACAAAGTGACCATGAAATGGTGGAGTTTGCAATCCTTAGTTAAGAGTGCAGTCAATAGAACTACATCCTTGGACTTCCAGAGGGCAGACTTTAAATTGTTCAGGAGACTGCATTTTGGCACCCCCTGGGAGTTAGTCCTGAAGGACAAAGGCGTCCAGGAAGGCTGGACATTCCCCAAGAAGGAAATCTTCAAGGCACAGGAACAAATTGTACCTTTGCATGGGAAAATGAGCCAACAGGGCAGAAGAGGACAGATGGGATCCACCCAAGGGTACTCAAGGGACTGGCAGATATTACAGAATCACAGACTCACCACAGAGTTGTTCTCAAAATCATAGGATTTCAGGTAGGGGTTAACCAGATAATTTTTTTCCAGGATAATTGCTACTGTAAGGAAAGCAATTTGAAAAGCAAGCTTATCAACACTGAGGACTTGCAAAATCGTTTGTGGAGGTACAAAATTATTAAGATAGCGTGATTAATCTCTTCACCAGCTTGAGAAAATGAGTCAAAGCAGCTTTCAGAACATAATTTCAATTTCCCTGAAGTCTGGAATTGCCCAATTTCACCATTCATTAGGAAAAAAAATATCAGGACATTATTTATGAAAGCTCTGGCAGCAAAATGAAGAGTTCTTTACATTGGCCAGCTGAGTAAAACAGTAATTGACAATTTAAGTCAAGACCAAGTAATATTGCAAGCAATAAGTGAATGGCAGAAATTAACTCCATTTATTTAGATATGGTCATCTCTTTATTAAATTTGCAGGACATTTTGCTGTAGTTAGTTGAATTTATGAGATATATACTTACATTTCCAATCATGTTAACACTGATACTTGCCTTGAACATCAAGGATGTCATAGGACTGCATGTCAGTAGATTTTGAAATATCATTCAATATGATTAGAATCAGTGGAGCTCCACTTGGGGAAGGATGATGAGCTGGTTGAGAGTGTATGGGTTAAAATTAAAGGCAATACAAGGGAAGGAGATATTACTGTGGGGGTCTCCTACAGGCCACTTGACCAGCAGAACCAAGCAGATGAGACCCACAGGCAAAGAGAAGCAGCTTCCAGGTCACAAGCCCTGGTCCTCATGGGTGATTTCAACCACCCAGACATCTGCTGCAGGGACGACACAGCAAGGCACCAGCAATCCAGGAAGTTCCTGGATTGCATAGAAGACAATTTCCTCCTCCAAACGGTAGAGGAACCAACAAGAAATGGTGTTATGCTGGACCTTGTTCTCACCAACAGGGAAGGGCTGGTAAGCAATGTGAGGCTCAGAGACGGCCTTGGCTGCAGTGACCATGAAGCAGTTGAATTTAGTATCCTCAGGGCAATCAGGAGGATGTATTTTAAGCTTATGACCCCAGACTTTAGGCGTGCAGACTTTGATCACTTCAGGGATCTGCTAGCCAAAGTGTCATGGGACCAAGCCCTAGAGGGAAGAGGGACCCAGGACAGCTGGTCAGTATTCAAGGACAACCTTCTCTGTGTCCAGGAGCTCTGTATACCAACAAAGAGAAAAGCAGGTAAGAATGCTAGGAGGCCTGCCTGGATGAGCAAGGAGCTACTGGACACACTATTACTTAAAAAGAAACTCTACAGGAAGTGGAGAGAAGGACAGCTAGAACAGGGGGTATGTAAGGAAGCTGCCTGAGCAGCAAGAGACCTAGTTAGGAAAGCCAAAGCAGAGTTTGAATTGAATCTAACCAGGGAGGTTAAAGGGAACACTAAGAATTTCTACAGGTATATTACAGTATCACAGTATCACCAAGGTTGGAAGAGACCTCAAAGATCATGGAGTCCAACCTGTCACCACAGACCTCATGACTAGACCATAGCACCAAGTGCCACATCCAATCCCCTCTAGAACCCCTCCAGGGATGGTGACTCCACCACCTCCCTGGGCAGCACATTCCAATGGTGAACGACTCTCTCCGTGAAGAACTTTCTCCTCACCTCGAGCCTATGAGGACAGACTGAAGGAGTTGGGGCTGTTCAGTCTGGAGAAAAGAAGGCTCCGAGGTGACCTTATTGTGGCCTTCCAGCATCTGAAGGGGGCCTACAAGAAGGCTGGGGAGGGACTTCTTAGGATATCAGGTAGTGATAAGACTAGGGGGAATGGAATGAAGCTGGAGGTGGGGGGATTCAGACTGGATGTGAGGAGGGAGTTCTTCACCATGAGAGTGGTGAAGCTCTGGAATGAGTTGTCCAGGGAGGTGGTTGAGGCCCCATCCCTGGAGGTGTTTAAGACCAGCAGGATGCGGCTTCGGCCAGCCTGTTCTAGTGTGGGGTGTCCCTGCCCATGGCAGGGGAGTTGGAACTAGATGATCCTTGTGGTCCTTTCCAACCCTGACTGATTCTGTGATTCTATGATTAAGTCTCTTTCTCATACACTATGATGTGATAAACTTGCAGCAGTTTGGGAAAGCAATAGCAGCTAACAAACCAGAGAAACAGTATTGATGTAGATCAATATGTTACTTGCCAGTACTTGTAAGCCAGATTTCAGAAGGCTAACTGATGTTTATGGATTTATCTTCATACAGTGTTGTTGTTGCTTAGTCATAAAAAAAAAATTGCAGAACGTGCATGAAAAAGATGTTTGATTTGTACTCAGCTTTGGGGAAGGAAGTATTCAAAAATAAAAGAGCAAGTCCTCTGCAAATGCAGTTCTATAGATGGGACTGTGATTTCAAAAGTTGTCCACAAGAGTAATCAAACCCTTCAGATGAAGGTTAAATTTAATAATAGACCATAGATTAAATCATTCTTAATGTAATCATTTCCTAAATGGGAAGATGATCTTTTTTTTTTGGAACCACTTGTGGATTATTTTTGGAACCATTTTTTCTGACTTGGTAATTGTTTTTTTCAACAGCTATGTAACAGGGTTGGTAGGGTGAATATATCATCTCAAATTCATAGTTTCATAGTTTCATTCAGGGTTGGAAGGGACCACAAGGATTATCTAGTTCCAACCCCCCTGCCATGGGCAGGGACACCCCACACTAGATCAGCCTGGCCAGAGCCTCATACAGCCTGGGCTTAAACACCTCCAGGGACAGGGCCTCGACCACCTCCCTGGACAACACATTCCAGGGCTTCACCACTCTCATGGTGAAGAACCTCCTCCTCACATCTAGCCTGAATCTCCCCACCTCCAGCTTCATTCCAGTCCCCCTAGTCCTATCACTACCTGAGATCCTGAGAAGTCCTTCCCCAGCCTTCCTGTAGCCCCCTTCAGATACTGGAAGGCCACAATGAGGTCACCTCAGAGCCTTCTCTTCTGCAGACTGAACAGCCCCAACTCCTTCAGTCTGTCCTCACAGGAGAGGTGCTCCAGCCCTCTGATCATCCTTGTGGCCCCTCTCTGGACACGTTCCAGCACCTCCACATCCCTCTTGTAATAGGGGCTCCAGAACTGGACACAGTACTCCAGGTGGGGTCTCACCAGGGCTGAGTAGAGGGGGAGGATCACCTCCCTCGACCTGCTGGCCACACTTCTCCTGATGCAGCCCAGGATCTGATTGGCTTTGCGGGCTGCAAGAGCACACTGAGAGCTCCTGTTGAGCTTTTTGTCCACCAGCACCCCCAAGTCTCTCTCCTCAGGGCTGCTTTCCAGCCAGTCCCTGCCCAGCCTGTATTTGTGCCTGGGATTGCCTCGACCCAGATGCAGGACCCTGCAATTGCTCTTATTGAACTTCATGAGGTTGGCTTGTGCCCACCTCTCCAGCCTGTCAAGGTCCTTCTGGATGGCCTCCCTTCCCTCCAGCGTGTCTGCTGCACCACACAGCTTGGTGTCATCAGCAAACTTGCTGAGGGTGCACTCAATGCCACTGTCCATGTCACTGACAAAGATGTTGAATAAGACAGGTCCCAGGACTGATCCCTGAGGGACTCCGCTTGTCACTGGCCTCCGCTGGGACATGGAGCCATTGACAGCCATTCTTTGGGTCCATGTCCCAGTGGAGGCCAGTCAGCTAAACCCCACAGTTTGGTGGGGTTTATAGGAAAGGGAACAGATGGGATATGTAACCTGTCTAGCCTATTGCTTTGCTTCTGAGGTCACTTGAGGAAAAAAAAAAAGCTTAATTTTCCTTAAGTTATTTCATTAAAAAAAAAAAGCCTGAGGACTGTAGGCAGTTATGAGGAGAAAACAAAATGTATAATAATCTACAAACATTATTTTAGAAACCTTTGTTGTCAGTTAAAAAAGTGAATATTCTATTTGTTGTAATACCATTATATCTTTGCAGTTGCAGCAAAAGACACGAATCAGAGAAAAATCATAGTTAAATGGACATAGGTTCACTGAGCAGCACCCCTTGAAATATCCATGAGTGACCATAAATGTCCACATAAACTGAAGGATCACCTGGACTTGTTTTGTGCAGGTGTATGTATGGTTAAATACTTTATAGGCTAGATGCTGAACAGGACCATATTCATCTATATTCATCCTTCTAATATTAGTTAAGGACGACAAAATTAAAGAGAGAAGAAAGCTAAACCATTTAACATAAGCCATGTATTTCTTCTTTTCTCTAAGGTCTGATTTAGGTAACAGCATGTTTGTTTTTTTCCTCCAGACAGTAACTAACTATAAATCAAAGGTCAAAGGATAGAATTAGAACTGGTGAGTTAGGCCTCATAGTGAAACACCAGCAGCTCAATTCCTTCCCTCCAGTGATTACCTGGTGTGAGTTGACATAGTTCTACTGCATTATTCTGTTTAAATTATATGATGCATTATTTGCAACTAATATTTTCCATAAGTTTAAGCCTTGCCTGTGAACAGTATGAGGTTACCATAGCACCTGATGAACCTGTCCTTGGAAAGGATTAATTCAAATGACGTCAAACCCCATGATAAATTTTATAGCCTGGGGAAATATACTTAAAAAATAGTTTTCTCCTTGGTGATTATGGCCAAGACACCAGCTTAAGGCCACAAGCTTCTTAATCTAAGCTTGGGATTCAAAGCTTGAATCCCAAAAAAGAATTTACTAACTAACAGGATGTAATTCAGAAAAAGACCTTCTCAATATCTGAGCCATGGACCCAAACTTGATTTTAGAGTGCATAATAAACAAACTGCTAAAATGAACTTGTATTAGATACATGTCAACTTCCCTGCTTTTAACTAAAAGTGAAGCCCTAATATTGTCATTGCAGTCAGGAGAATTTCACTGTCATTAAAAGATACTAAAATTTTATAACTTCCATCAGTACAAGAACTATTTTAGAGTAACATGCAAAAGTTAACACAGAACTTTCTCATAAATTAATTGCTTTCATTTTGCTACTAGCATTTCAGTAACAGTAAAGTAAGAAAGATTACTTGTATCAATTAATCATAAACCGGTCAGCTATCACATAAATCAAATATCAAACACAAACTTCTAGCTTAGGATTCTTTTTAAGTAGCAAATACAATTGACATTGACATCTGTTCCTCTGTGTATTCTTTCAGTTCCATTAATTTTAACTATGTTTATCATGCTCTGTGAGCAGTTAAAATAAATGCTGAGGAACGAATATAACAGATTATTAATGTCACTGTCATAATTCATAGACAGCTGGAAATGCACATACATTTGTTCTTTTAATTGTCATGCTCTATTGTCAAAATGAAGATTATGCAAAATGTTCTTTGGGGAATTATTAATTAGGCCAAATTCCATCAGTCATAATGAAGTTAAAAGTCTCTAACTGTATTGGTACTTTGAGATGATTACATTATACTAAAAATGCAGTGGATTATAGAGAGTGAAAGGCAGCCTGTTAGGGTACACAGGGGAAAATCCTACCTGACCAACCTAGTGGCTTTCTATGATAAAGTGACACCATAGGGACAGGATGTCATCCAGAGGCACCTGGACAAGCTGGAGAGGTGGGCCCAGGTGAACCTCATGAGGTTCAACAAGAGCAAGTGTAGGGTTCTGCACCTGGGCTGGAACAATGCTTGCAATCAATGCAGGCTGGGGAATGAGGTGATAGAAATCAGCCTTGTGGAAAAGGATTTAGGGGTGCTAATGAACGAGAAGCTGGACATGAGCAGACAGTGTACCCTTGAAGCCCAAAAGCCAATCACATAGTATCATAGTATCATTCAGGGTTGGAAGGGACCACAAGGATCATCTAGTTCCAACCTGGTCTGCATCAAAAGAAGCTTGGTCAGCAGATCCAGAGAGGTGATTGCTTTGGTGAGGCCTCATGTGGAGTACTAAATTCAAGTCTGGAGCCTTCAATGCAGGGCTCCCTCTTGTGAGACCTAACCTTGAATACTCTGTCCAGTTCTGGTGTCCCCATCATATGAACGACACAGAACTGTTGGATCAAGTCCGGAGGAGGACTGCAAAGATGATCCAAGGGCTGGAACACCTCCGCTATGAGGATAGGCTGAGGGAGCTGGGGTTGTTCAGCCTAGAGAAGAGAAGTCTAAGGAGCACCTTATAACTGCCTTCCAACAGCTGAAGGTATTCCTACAGCAAGGCTGGAGAGGGACTTTTCAAAGGAAAAAGTTCAAACATATAAGGCTGGTGGGATTGTGGAAGGGGCTGGCCAGGAAGGTTGTGGGTGCCTCTTCCCTGGGGGTGTTCAAAGCCAGGGTGGAAGAGGCCTTGGTCAACCAAGTCTAGTTGAAGACATCCCTGTCGATGGAGGGGAGTTTGGGGTAGATGATGTCTAAGTTCTTTTCCAACCTAAGCCATTCTACAATTCTATGATTCTGTATTTTGACCAGATATAAAATATATATATTGAGATATAGCTTGTTGTATGTATGCTTGGCCCACTTTTGATTTAAATAGTACTTAGACAAAGCAGAGTTCTTCAGGGAATCAAAAGAGTAGAAAGAGGTTTTCTTCACAAAGTATATTTGTCCTGAATAGGAGAGGATGGGGTTAAAAGAAGCAGTCTTCATTTCACTGTACAGATCAGTTTAATGCTAAAATTCTGCTAGGCACCTCCTATCTGTGTAATGCCAGATTTACCTCCGGATATTGAGATATTTTCCTCTCTTCATTCTGTCTTCAACTGGTTTGTTTACCCTTTGTTGTTATGCTACCCACTGGATTTCAAGATGAAATTGTGAGATTGCTTTTTTAATCCGCAGAGATGGTCTCTACAGATTAATCCAAGCACAAGGACATTTTGTAAAGCTTCTGAACAATGGAAACCTCAGAGTTTCAGAGGTGGAGTTTGGATGAACACATAACTTCACCACCATTGTTTGTGCAACTCTTAGCATTGCACATTTCCCATTAGGATTTCAGATAGTAAAGGCCACAAGCTTTGTTTTCAATTGACACTGAAAAATCTATCTATTGAGACATGCAGTACAATATGCATTTACTAGATATTAACGAGTTGTGCCACGTTTTGAATTTGAATGGAGATTGTGCTCTTTGTAAACAAAGAGAAACAAACCCACTTTTCCTAATGAACTGTAAGAGGTATAGAAATCACTGTCTGTATTGTTCTTGAAAAAAAAGCCAAGATGAAAGCAAGAATGAAAGAGGAGATAAAAAAAAACCCAAACAAAACTACCAATGAGAAAGGTGTTTCAGTAAACATTCTTGCTCAGTATTACAGTTGTGCTTTGTGTTTTATGAAGAATGTTGATATTTCAGCCTTTTTCCCCCAACTTTAAAACATTACTTTTAAGTAAAATTGATATTTTTAAATTGTAATTTAATTGTAATTGTAATTTAATTGTAAAAGCCAAGATGAAAGCAAGAATGAAAGAGGAGATTAAAAAAACCAAACAAAACTACCAATGAGAAAGGCGTTTCAGTAAACATTCTTGCTCAGTATTACAGCTGTGCTTTGTGTTTTATGAAGAATGTTGATATTTCAGCCTTTTCCCCCCAACTTTAAAACATTACTTTTAAGTAATACTGATTTTTTTTTTCAATTGTAATTTTTGTTTTCCTCCTGGAAAAAATGAATATGGGAAGTTAACCATGTACTGAGTACACCTTTCCAGACAGCTTTAATCACTGCAAACCTATTCACAGTCCTAACTGGCAAGCTGAGCTACCTAAATCATTCTAGTTACTTGCAACAGGGAAGAGAAGGATTGGTCCACTGATGTTAGAGGGGAATTGTGCAGGAATCAGGATATAAAAAGTTCAAAATAACTTTAATAAACCTTATTTTTAAAATATAAAGATGATCTTAGCTGTAATCTTCCATAAACTTAATATGCCCAGAGAAGCAGTTTTAAATGCTGCTACTTTATTTCACACCTTTTGCTTAGTCAAATCCAAGCATTTTTCCACTCTTGGGTATGCTGCAGACCAAACCCATGCCCAAAGGACAAAGATTGCATATTGCTGTTGGGGGATAGCTTGCTACCCTGTGAATCTTTCTTTGGGTTTCCAAGCATTTAGTGATATGATATATGCCTCAGTTAGTGTGGTAAGAGAGACTTTGCACATACACATCTGTTTGGTCTGTATGTGGCTTTTCAAACTATGAAACAAAGGATGGAGTGATTTTTGTCATTGAGACCTTGTTTTTAGAAGTCTTCTATTCATAGGAGTTTCTCAAGGAGTAAATAATTTGAAAATTATGTGCTAAGGGCTAATGACAATATATGGTCATCCATATTATGTTTGATCAAAAACAAAAATAAATGCAGAGAGGGTTGCATAAAAAATACTACAAAGCCCCCACAAAAAAAACCACTTGAGAATAAATTGTTTGACAGTTTTGTTCACTAAATGTTTTATGGGGAATAGTAGCTTCAGCTCTTCAGTGAATTCCAGATAGAATTCACTGTTTATTGGATAGTTTCCTGAAAAGCCAAAGAAATTGAGGAATTATGATAGGTTTTTAAATGTTATTGAAAATTGCTTGAAAATGTCTAAGGAGATGGAAGAATTATATATTCATGAAATGATAGAATACTTCAGGGTGGAAGGGACCTTGAAAGATTATCTGATCTAACTTTTAGTGGGAAAGAGCATCTAGATGAAATTTTCTAGCACTCTGTGCAATTGCATGTTGAAAATCTCCAGTGATTGGACTCACCACACCCCTGGGAACATTGTTCCAGTGGATGATTGTTCTTATGGCAAAATATTTCTTTCTTAGAATAGAATAGAATAGACCAGGTTGGAAGTGACCTTCAAGATCATCGCATCCAACCTATCACCCAACACCACCTAATCAACTAACCCATGGCACCAAGCACCCTGTCAAGTCTCCTCCTGAACACCTCCAGTGACGGCGACTCCACCACCTCCCCGGGCAGTCCATTCCAATGGGCAATCACTCTCTGTGTGTAAAACTTCCTCCTGACCTCCAGCCTGAACTTCCCCTGGCGCAGCCTGAGACTGTGTCCTCTTGTTCTGGTGCTGGCTGCCTGGGAGAAGAGACCAACCTCTGCCTGTTTACAACCCCCCTTCAGGTAGCTGTAGAGAGCAATAAGGTCACCCCTGAGTCTCCTCCTCTCCAGGCTATGCAGCCCCAGCTCCCTCAGTCTCCCCTCATAGGGCTTGTGTTCCAAGCCCCTCACTAACTTCGTTGCCCTTCTCTGGACTCATTCCAGCAAGTCAACCTCCTTCCTAAACTGAGGGGCCCAGAACTGGACACAGTACTCGAGGTGTGGCCCAACCAGTGCAGTGTACAGGGGCAGAATGACCTCCCTGCTCCTGCTGGCCACACTGTTCTTAGTGCAGGCCAGGATGCCATTGGCCCTCCTGGCCACTTGGGCACACTGCAGGCTCTGTTCATCCTACCAGCAACCAACAACCTTCCCAAGAGCAACTTGCACCCATTGCCTCTTGTCTTCTCCTTGTGAAGGAAGACAGAGTTTCTACAATCTTTATGGCTGCCCTTTAAGTACTGGAATAATAAGCTATGTTTTCTGTGGTTTTGTTTGCCTATTTGTGTCTTGAGGTGCTTTTATTTTTCAATAAAAAATCCTAGATATAAAGCCAAATTTATATGAGTTTTTATTAATCCCAATCATTATCTCTAACATTACTTCTGTAGAAAAAAAAAGGAGTAGTTTGCTATCAGCAGTGAAATGCAGCAACCTAGGCTTACAGCTGCTAAATCCAGGTGCTTGAAGTGTGATAGCGCCTTTCCACCACTTCTTGGGTAAGTATTGTCTCTAGTTTTGTTTTGTTTTTCAAACAATGTCTCATTTCAGGTGAATCATGCTTTGCACAGCTACCAGTATGACACTTGGATGCTTTCATGTCACTTCATTATTGGGATTAAGCTCATCTGATAGTCTTTTGGTAAACTGCTTTCAGCTCCAGGTTTCTTAATAAAACCTCAGAGGATCTGATTTTTGCCTGATACTTTTGTAATATGAAGTTTGTGCAGGATGTTTTGAGCCATTTAAATCTACGGCTATCTATTTCTTGAGATATGTATGAGATGCATGAGGGCATTAGAGAAACAACTGCAGAAGTAAGGTCTGTACAATAGATCAGTCTGGAAGCTGGATGTTAGAGATGCTAGATGTGAAAGCCTTCCTCCATATTATCCAGATAATCTAGATTACAGGGGACATCAATTGCATTTTAAGGAAAACCTGACCAGAACACAATTCAGCTGGAGACTTGTCATGTCTCAGTAAAATACATTGAAAATATTTTTTACTTGATTACTTCACCGTATCACAGTATCACAGTATAACTAAGGTTGGAAGAGACCTCGAGGATCATCGAGTCCAACCTATCAACACAGACCCCATGACTAGACCATGGCACCAAGTGCCACGTCCAATCTCCTCTTGAACACCTCCAGGGATGGTGACTCCACTACCTCCCTGGGCAGCCCGTTCCAATGACGAATGACTCGCTCGGTGAAGAACTTCCTCCTCACCTCGAGTCTAAACCTCCCCTGGCACAGCTTGAGACTGTGTCCCCTTGTTCTGGTGCTGGTTGCCTGGGAGAAGAGACCAACCCCTTCCCAGCTACAACCACCTTTCAGGTAGTTGTAGAGGGCAATGAGGTCCCCCCTGAGTCTCCTCTTCTCCAGGCTAAACAATCCCAGCTCCCTCAGCCTCTCCTCATAGGGCTGTGTTCAAGGCCTCTCCCCAGCCTTGTTGCCCTTCTCTGGACACGTTCAAACATCTCAATGTCCTTCTTAAACTGAGGGGCCCAGAACTGGACACAGGACTCAAGGTGCAGCCTAACCAAAGCAGAGTACAGGGGCACAATGACTTCCCTTAATTTGGATTAATTAATTAATTAATTTGGATTGACTTCTACTATAGGCATCTTTAGTCAGAGCTAGGCTTCAATATACTGCTACATGATTAATTTTTTTTAGAATATTCATATGCATGCAATTTAGTTGAAATAATCTACCTCTACATACTTAAGAGTAAGTCTTATTTTAGGTAATCCAAGTTCATTCAGATTAAGTTGTTAAAACCTTTCTCTATGCAGGGGCTTCAATTTACTTCCACAGTGATAACTTATTACATTAATTTTGAATGCTTCTTGCTGTCCATCTGTTTATCTGCTTATCTAATCAACTTCCTTAAATTTTAGTAACTTCTCTGAATATTTAGTACTGAAAAATCCTTGTCTGTGGATGAGGCAGTTTTCAAGGGCATAATGCTTCTTCTGTCAGGAATTCACCATTAAGATTAGATCAGGTCTTTCTTAGTACACACAAGATTACTTCTTAATATGCAATTAATTTACTGCTGTAGTGCACGTAGGAAGTTTCCCAGTAAGGTCAGGACCTTATAAAAGAGACATAGCATTCACAACCAATTGAGTACATACTTGGACAACTGCATTTTTAGGAATCATTCTTGAACATAGTTGTTCAGGTTAATTTAATTATGTTTATGTTAGTGTAGATACAGAGAAACCAAAAGACAAATTAAAACAGGTAGATCATTATGATTTTGCTCTTATCAATTAACCTCTTCCTTCTCACCTCTCCCAACCTCATATCCTTTCTCAGAAAGGCCAGACACAGGAAAGAAGGTCCCCAGTACCTGAATGTCCTTACTGAGAGCAGTCAGGATGGATGAACTTTTCCAAGGATGACACAATACAGAAAGGGTTATTCATCAGCAAGGGTGGAATAGATTGTACAAAGTTTGAAAGTTTGGCCATCACATACTTGTCAGAATTCTTTCTTTCCTCATCTCTGACCTTATCCTCTCTGTTCCCAAGGGTTGCATCAAAAACCAGTTCCTCTCTTTCAGTAGGATTTAGACTGAGTGAGAGGCCATGGTACAAATTGGGCTTCCATGCTGTATCGCAACAATTTCATCTGAAGAGCTCAATGTGACTAACAGCTTCTCAGTCGCCTCATTGTAACACAACCTCAAAATAGTCTCTCTAAAGTACATTAAGTGGGTATAAAGGACAGAAGAGTCATCTGTAATCTCTTCCTACCAGCTAATAATGAGTATTTTTTATGCATAGGATAATGTCAGATTAAAGTTTGTTTTGAGAGGAGTTCTTGGGGAGGAAAGGAAGGGTTGCCATATGCCTAATTCTAAGCTATATAATTAGTATGAAAAATGTAGTCTTATTTCCTTTCAGAAAGTTTGTCACTGTCTTAAAAAGAGTTTGTACAGAGCTAGTACGCTTATTAAAATTCATAAGGTCTTAATTTACCTGGCTCTGTCACCAGCTGACAAGATGTTTTTTATCTGTTTCCATTTCTACAGTCATTCTCACATGCAAATGGGTTATTTTTGAATGTGGTAAATAGAAAAATGATGTAAATTTCATTTCTCTGTCATTTGTTTATCTCATTCATCAGTCACATTATCCATTATGCATCTGAAGCCTTTGATTCTCTTCTTTTGTTCCACTTATTGTTTTTATTGTATATATACACACCTCCCACACACCTCCACAAATACACACGAAGTCTTGACACATAGCACTGACAAGCCCCTTCAATTACCACATAATACAGATAAACAAATGACAATATGTCATAGCTCCTCTATTCAAATAATCCTTTAGCTTCAATGCCAAAATAAAATAAATGTTGCCCTTTTATTTTCCCCAGCCTCATTATACATGCAGGTGACTTGCAGTATGAAATCTTTTCATTTATTAGTCATAGAAACTCCTTTTCCCCCCATAGTGACATGTTTTATGATTGTTTTAAAGCTGCTTTTCTGAACTCATTTGAAAAGTACGAAGTTAGGAAACATTCAGAAGCTGAAAGAAGTATTAACTTAATCCCTCCTGATACTGCAAAAGAGTATCACAAGAAAGAAATTATTCTCAGCAATGGTCTATGTAAACATTGGTAAAGCCAACCTTCTTAAATGTAAGGTTTTACCAGAGCTAAGTGCTTTTGTATTTGCTCTTAAATTACTGATATATTCACCTTACTAAAGCCAGTGGAATATTTAGGGTTGCCTTTAATGAGAACACAGTTAAAAATTTTTATCTAGGTTATACTATTTCTGCACACTCCTCCCTAAGAATTAGAGGTTGTGTCTAATGTTGAGGCGTATCCTGAAAGAAATGATGAATGATTAGAACAAACACAGGAAGGATGTCCTTTGAAATTAGCCTTTACATTACTATAGAGTGAGCTGCACAGAAATGTCATGAACAAGTTTTACAACTTTTTAACTCTGGATAAAATTAACTGGGGTTTGTTTCTAAAATGTTTGCTGAATTCTGGAATATTATGGTTTATTCTCTTCCTACTATAGATGAAGCTTTGCTTCTTTCTCTGACATTGTCACTAGACTCACTCCCTGCTGGCCAGATTTCTGTATCATTTACCATTGTTGTAGATGTTTTGTTGCCTAGGCAACATATTCCATTAATTTCCAGTTTTGTTCTAAACAACAACAACAACAACAAAAATCCCTTTTTTAATATATATATGTCTCCCTGCAGGGGGACCGAACTTGTGTTTTTGATGAAACCAACCTCTGGTCTTTTTAAACTGAGATAGCAAACCCACAAAAGTGCTGCCAGTTTTTAAAGGTTGATTTATTAGGACATCAACATATTATAGAAACCTAATAATTCTTGAAACAGAGAGGCTAAATGAAGCTGTGAAAATAAACCTTGCCTAAGCCCACAGTGCCCAGGCTGGATACCTTCATTCTCCAGCCTTCTCTGTAGCCCATCACTTTTCCTTTTCCTGAGTTGAGCCAGTCCCTGCTGTCCCAAATAGGGTTCACTGCAGAAAATTCTCTGCATATACTTACTTCAAAAAGTGTGCACAGGTAAACATTATGTATATTTATGGTCATCATCTGTTTTTGTTTATGCTATGCAGCAAAACTCATTTGCTCTGCAATGTATGTAGCAGCATTTTCTCAGTGGTGTTGGCAATAGGTTATGAAATGCTGACAAAATGCTAGAAAAATTCTGATCTAAGCACAGATACTCTTCTTGCACTTCATTGTCTTAGGATTTAGTAAGAAAATAACGGGGAGAAATGTCTCTTGTTTGCAGGTTTATTTCCACTTTCCTGCGTACCCTGAAATAAAAGGCAGGACAAATTTTTTTTTGTTGTTTTCCTCTCCTGGATGAATGTTTGAGATATAAAAGTAAAATGTTTCTCAAAAAAGAGGGAAACAAAAACAAAAGAAACTAAGAAAATGAAATTCAAATAAAAGCTGAAAGAAAGAATAAATAATTACATGAATATAAAACTAAAGATTATTCAGGACATTATCATTTTTCTTATAGGTCTTTAACAAAGCGAAAGAAAAAAAATCAAAGAAAAATCTTCACATCAATTTTATTAATATTCCAAACAGACAATTTGACAATTGCAACCCCTCTTTTTTTTCCCCAAAAAACTTTCAAAATGTGAAATGTTATGTAACTTCTTTTTCTGTTTGTTTCTTCTTAATGTAGCCCTTTTTCTATTTGTGATGTTACAAATATTTGCTTCCAGAGCCTATGTGACACTACGATAGAGGGAACATCCAAGGAATAACTTATATATTTGCTCCAAACTATATCTAAGAGGACACAGTCTCAGGGTGCACCAGGGGAGGTTCAGGCTGGAGGTCAGGAGGAAGTTTTACACAGAGAGAGTGATTGCCCATTGGAATGGGCTGCCCGGGGAGGTGGTGGAATCGCCGTCACTGGAGGTGTTCAGGAGAAGACTTGACAGGGTGCTTGGTTGCAAAGGTTAGTTGATTAGGTGGTGTTGGATGATACGTTGGACGCGATGATCTTGAAGGTCTCTTTCAACCTGGTCTGGTCTGGTCTACTTCTCTTCTCTTCTCTTCTCTTCTCTTCTCTTCTCTTCTCTTCTCTTCTCTTCTCTTCTCTTCTCTTCTCTTCTCTTCTCTTCTCTTCTCTTCTCTTCTCTTCTCTTCTCTTCTCTTCTCTTCTCTTCTCTTCTCTTCTCTTCTCTTCTCTTCTCTTCTCTTCTCTTCTCTTCTCTTCTCTTCTCTTCTCTTCTCTTCTCTTCTCTTCTCTTCTCTTCTCTTTTCTTCTCTTCTCTTCTCTTCTCTTTTCCCTTCCCTTCCCTTCCCTTCCCTTCCCTTCCCTTCCCTTCCCTTCCCTTCCCTTCCCTTCCCTTCCCTTCCCTTCCCTTCCCTTCCCTTCCCTTCCCTTCCCTTCCCTTCCCTTCCCTTCCCTTCCCTTCCCTTCCCTTCCCTTCCCTTCCCTTCCCTTCCCTTCCCTTCCCTTCCCTTCCCTTCCCTTCCCTTCCCTTCCCTTCCCTTCCCTTCCCTTCCCTTCCCTTCCCTTCCCTTCCCTTCCCTTCCCTTCCCTTCCCTTCCCTTCCCTTCCCTTCCCTTCCCTTCCCTTCCCTTCCCTTCCCTTCCCTTCCCTTCCCTTCCCGCTTTTGACCTCAGCTACATAAAACACGGATACTTTTGAGATTAAAAAAAAATTAAAATTGCTAGAAATACTCTTAAGGGTGCTTGTAGTACAGGTGGGAACTCTTTTTTCTTTCCCTCTTTTTAATTTTTATTTTTTATGTCATGCACTCAAAGATGAGATCTTCTATAATTTGTCTTATAATGTGGATGGATGCTTCATTAGAAATTTTGCTACAGTGATATCAAGAAAAGTTGGATGTTTTTTACTTAGAAAATACTACTTTGCATTCTTAGACTATATCCAGGTCTTAGTATCATAGTATCAGTCAGGGTTGTAAGGGACCACAAGGATCATCTAGTTCCAACCCCCCTGCCATGGGCAGGGACACCCCACACTAGATCAGACTGGACAGAGCCTCATCCAGCCTGGGCTTAAACACCCCCAGGGACGGTGCCCCGACCACCTCCCTGGACAACCCATTCCATGGTTTCACCACTCTCATGGTGAAGAACCTCCCCCTCACATCTAGCCTGAATCTCCCCACCTCCAGTTTCATTCCATTCCCCCTAGTCCTATCACTACCTGACATCCTGAGAAGTCCCTCCCCAGCCTTCCTTTAGGCCCCCTTCAGATACTGGAAGGCCACAGTTAGGTCACCTCAGAGCCTTCTCTTCTGCAGACTGAACAGCCCCAACTCCTTCAGTCTGCCCTCATAGGAGAGGTGCTCCAGCCCTCTGATCATCTTTGTGGCCCTTCTCTGGACCCGTTCCAGCACCTCCACATCCCTCTTGTAATAGGGGCTCCAGAACTAGCATAGCATTTGAATAATTATTTGTGTATATAGGACACTAAAACAAAATGTTCCAATATAACATTATTGAAAGCAAATAGGTAGTGCCTCAAAAATCGTTGGTCACCACCAGCTGTAATAATGAATTAATGTGCCTGCACACATGAGAACAAAGTAACTGCAGTTGCTGTCTAAAGATTTATTTTAAATATTTAAAACCAGCTAAAGTAATGGTTTTAGAAGAATGAAAAAATATTGTAACATATTTTCTGTGTTTAGATTTAGATTTGTAGATTTAGGATTGAATCCTCTATTCTAACTTGAATCCATAATATTTGCATAAAGACACAGAAACGATGGTCTCAATTTCTAGACTGGGAACTACCTGGTGGTGGTGTTTTCAACAAATGCAGGGCTGTGCCAGGCATATCTGATCATATTTGTAGGGCCTACATTAGCATAACAGGTGTTTTAAATGTTGAAAACAAGGGCAATACAAGCTCTGGGCTACTGCATTTGGAGTTTTTTTGGCATTAAAAATAGCGATTAGCGATTCATACATAAGATTTTATGAAAAGTGGCAATATTTTTGTAGGTAATAAGTTAGTAATCCCTATAATATTTAGGGATATATTTTTATCATAATTAACCTACTTGCTATTGATGAAGTAATACTATGTGATATAAAAATCCTATTAGTTTTGCTAGTAAAAGGCCATCCAATTTTTATGCTGCTGCATCAGGAAATGTACATTATAGTACTACAAGAGCAACAGACAGTGGGAATACTATATCAGCAGGCCATAAGAAGGAAAACAGCTCTCTTTTTCCAAACTTCGAGCCTCAGTTGATATCAAGGTCCAGCATCTCCAGTGGACTTTTGTAAATTTATACTAGACACGTCATTAGAATAGAATAAACCAGGTTGGAAGAGACCTTCAAGATCATCGCGTCCAACCTATCACCCAACACCACCTAATCAACTAACCCATGGCACCAAGCACCCTGTCAAGTCTCCTCCTGAACACCTCCAATGATGGCGACTCCACCACCTCCCCGGGCAGTCCATTCCAATGGGCAATCACTCTCTCTGTGTAAAACTTCCTCCTGACCTCCAGCCTGAACTTCCCCTGGCGCAGCCTGAGACTGTGTCCTCTTGTTCTGGTACTGGCTGCCTGGGAGAAGAGACCAACCTCTGCCTGTTTACAACCCCCCTTCAGGTAGTTGTAGAGAGCAATAAGGTCACCCCTGAGTCTCCTCCTCTCCAGGCTAAGCAGCCCCAGCTCCCTCAGCCTCTCCTCATAGGGCTTGTGTTCCAAGCCCCTCACCAACTTCGTTGCCCTTCTCTGGACTCGTTCCAGCAAGTCAACCTCCTTCCTAAACTGAGGGGCCCAGAAGTGGACACAGTACTCGAGGTGTGGCCTAACCAGTGCAGTATACAGGGGCACAATGACCTCCCTGCTCCTGCTGGCCACACTGTTCTTAATGCAGGCCAGGATGCCATTGGCCCTCCTGGCCACCTGGGCACACTGCAGGCTCATGTTCATCCTACCATCAACCAGCACCCCCAGGTCCCTCTCTGCCTGGCTGCTCTCCAGCCACTCTGACCCCAATTCACAGTAGCAAAATTCTAAAAGCATGATGTTTCTTGTCTTTATTTTTCTAACTCTGCCCTTTTTAACCTCCATCTTACTTCTCAGCGGATCTTCAACCTGTGAAACCATTAACTCTTTTTCTTAATGATAATATCTCATGTTACACTACCAAGCATGTATTACCTAGTAGAACCTGGGACTATAGTAAAGCAATTATTTGTTTATTCTTTTTTGTTTTGTTTTCTACTTGGTTCTTTTTGTTGTTGTTTGTTTCTTTCTTTGGTTTGGGTTTCTTTAGTTGTTTTAGTTTGGGTTGGGTTTTTATGTGGTTTGTTTCTTTCTTGGTTGTTGGTTCATTTGCTTGTTGTTTTCAGTAGAAATCCCTTGTACTGTTGGTGGGGATTTTTATCTCAAAAATTGATTGCTTGACCTGCACCTTGATTCAGCTTTCAAGCTTTACACCTGACAGTTACTGCATTGTAGAGAAGAGGGCATTGATATTTTTTTGTTTTTTAATTTTTTTTCAGTAAGTAATCCCTGCCTTGATACATACATAAGAATGAAGAATACTTCTATTGTAACTCATTTCCAAAAAAGAATTTACAAGTCTGCCTGGCTGCATAAGAATGTCAATGTTAGGAGTAAGAGAGCAATGAATTATACATTTATCACCTAGCATGGTGAGGAAACATTGGTAATGCTGTTTTGAAGGACCAAGGCCTGAAGCCTTTTCACCCTGATGCACAGGCTTCATAATCTCTTTGAAAATAATAACCTCTCTGTTTAACAGGTATCCTCTTCATTCTTGTCCTGCAGGGAAATTTTCAATCACCATTGATTGAATTTTCAATTTGCGACTTTTAAACCAACAAAAAAGCACTGTGACATGAAACTTTCCTGAAATGCTTCAGAAAGCTTAACATTTAGAATAGAACAGAATAGAATAGAATAGAATAGAATAGAATAGAATAGAATAGAATAGAATAAATAGAATAGAATAGAATAGAATAGAATTAACCAGGTTGGAAGAGACCTTCAAGATCATCGCGTCCAACCTATTATCCAACACCACCTAATCAACTAAACCATGCAAACAAGCACCTTGTCAAATCTCCTTCTAAACACCTCCAATGATGGCGACTCCACCACCTCCCCAGGCAGCCCATTCCAATGGACAATCACTCTGTGTAGAATTTCTTCCTAACCTCCAGCTTAATCCTCCCCTGGCACAGTTGAGACTGTGTCCTCTTGTTCTTTCACAGGCTGCCTGGGAGAAGAGACCAACCTCCGCCTGCCCACAACCTCCCTTCAGGTAGTTGTAGAGTGCAGTAAGGTCTCCCCTGAGCCTCCTCTTCTCCAGGCTAAGCAACCCCAGCTCCCTCAGCCTCACCTCATAAGGCTTGTGTTCCCAGCCCCTCACCAACTTTGTTGCCCTTCTCTGGACTCGTTCCAGCAAGTCAACCTCCTTCCTAAAGTGAGGGGCCCAGAACTGGACACAGTACTCAAGGTGTGGCCTAACCACCTTCCACCACTGTTTTTTCCCAAGACTAGCCATTTTTTTCAAAGGCTGGAGCAGAAGTAGTCATCAAACTTTTGATAAGCAATGACATCTCAATTATTTTTCATTTGAATTTACCAAAAGTTAACCATTGTGTTTTGGAATTTAAAATTATTCAGGCCTCAGTTCAGGCAAGCACTGTTCAAGATCAGTGCAGCTGCATAAATGCTTTACTTCTTGCTTAGTTTAATCAAAAATGAGGAGAGGAATTTAATTTATTTATTTATTTTATAAAACTGCTCAGTCTTGACAGGCAGTGTTACAGGAAATTTATTTGTATCTGTTATAAAATATGCCAGTAATAACTTATCAATATTAATTTTTCCATTTCTACTGCTAAATGAAAAACATATTTAAGACTCTCAGTTTAGTTTCTCATTAGTCTAACACAGGTTTCTTACATCTATTTCAGTTACCAAAATTGCAAATCTTTATTTAAATTATATATGCAATCTTGTATATAGTTGCTAAATGCTAAAGCAGTTTGGATGTTTTTAAAGCAAATTTAGGCATACAGATACAACAACTGTGTTATTTATCTGCATTTTATATTAATAGCTTGTATACAAAGAGAAATTTATGTTCCAGGTCTATGACTAGCTTTACAAATTGAGAGCTGAAAGATCTTAAGACAAAAGGGTGACAGGAATGACTGCCCCGGGAGGTGGTAAAGTCACCATCATTGGAGGTGTTTAGGAGAAGACTTGATAGGGTGCTTGGTTGCATGGGTTAGTTGATTAGGTGGTGTTGGATGATAGGTTGGACACAATGATCTTGAAATTCTCTTCCAACCTGGTCTGGTCTGGTCTGATCTGGTCTATTCTATTCTATTCTATTCTATTACTTTTTTTCAAGAGCATGTGAATATCTATTAAATGCACTAGACTTTTTAAAATAAATCTTTTGACAGTGCATTTGCTTTTAAAGAAAACCAAAGCAAAACATGGCAGCTTATTTGAAGTTCTGTCATCAGTGATAAGTATTTTCTGTCTTATGCTGAAGGTCGAACACACTGATTTTCTGTTTATAGCCTGTGAGCTTATTATAGCATGTTATGGGTTAGAAGGGAATTCTAGAAGTCATCTAGTCCAACATCTCTGCCAAAGCAGGATTTCCTAGGCTAGGCTGCACAGGAGCACATCCAGGTGAGTTTTGAAAGTCTCCAGAGAGGGAGATATGGATTTGATGGGTGGGCTATGCAGTGGGTAAGGAATTGGTTAGATGGGATGATTGTACACAAAGGGTTGTGGCCAATGGCTTGATGCCCAGAAGCAGATGGGTTACAAGTGGTGTCCCTCAGGAGTCTTTATTGGGACCAGTTCTGTTCAATATCTTCATTAATGATATAGACAGAGATTGAGTGTGCCCACAGCAAATTTGCAGATGATAACAACCTGAGTATTCATGGTTGATAAGACCGAAGGACAGGATGCCATCTAGAAGGAGCTGAACAGGCTGGAGAGGTGGGGCAAGGAGAATCTCGTGAGATTCCATAAGGCAGATCTCAAGGTCCTGCACCTAGGTTGGGACAACTCTTGATATCAGTAGAGGGTGGGAGATCATGAAATTTAGAGCAGCCCTGCAGAAAACGACTTGGGGGTACTGGTGGATGAGAAACTGGACATGAGCCAATGGTGTGTATTTGTAGCTCAGAAGGCCAATTACATCCTGGGCTGCATCAAAATAAGCATAGCCAGCAGATCCAGAGAGGTGATTCTGCCCTTCTACACTTCTCTGGTCAGACCTTACCACTTACAGATATTTTATAAGAAGCTATACTTTTTCAGTCTAATAATTTTCTCTAACTTATGTGATAATTTAATTGTTATGTTTTTTAACTTATGACCATGCTACTATGACCTATGTTCATCACAGTTGTGAAATCACAATCACTTTATGCAAGTCCAAATTCATTATCTACACACAGATCTATTTTGTTCATAGATGGAAATTTCAACCCAAATAGATTCAAAATATATTTAATTCACAGTGGAGAAGCCTAATTTCACAAAACAGTTTGTCACTTTGTACACAGTCACTGGAATCTTAAACAGTGAATTATGGAATCCTTTTTATTAATTTATGTGACTTCTTAATCACTTGTTCTTTCTAGTCTCTTCATTTAGAACAACTAACACTGTAGTCATCTGTGTTACAGTATCACAGGATAACTTAGGGTAGAAAGGACCTCGAGGATCATCGAGTCCAACCTATCAACACAGACCCCATGACTAGACCATGGCACCAAGTGCCACGTCCAATCTCCTCTTCAACGCCTCCAGGGACGGTGACTCCACCACCTCCCTGGGCAGCCCGTTCCAATGACGAATGACTCGCTCGGTGAAGAACTTCCTCCTCACCTCGAGTCTAAACCTCCCCTGGCGCAGCTTGAGACTGTGTCCCCTTGTTCTGGTGCTGGTTGCCTGGGAGAAGAGACCAACCCCTTCCTGGCTACAACCACCTTTCAGGTAGTTGTAGAGGGCAATGAGGTCATCCCTGAGCCTCCTCTTCTCCAGGCTAAGGTGTTGTTTCACCCTGCAATCCTCCATATCTACAGGCCAGTCTTTCAGGGTGTTACAGCCATGAAGTTTTGGGTCAGGCAGGCACAGCTGGAGTGCAGGCAGATTTGAGGTACAAGATAGGGAAGTAGCAGTTTTAAAGAGGCATGTGCACTGCACACCAAAGACTATGAGTTCATGAACACCACAAAATACTTAATGAAAGCTATGAATTTGTGACTCAAGAGATATGCCAAACATTCCAAGCTTCCATGATCTTTTATACTTTCTGAAAGCATGCCCACCAACAGCTTGTGCTGACATTAGGTGTTATGTTATTTGGAGATTGTTGACCTCCCTGTAATATTGGGAATGTACACAGTGTTTAGACACCAGTGTTGGCCCCAAGAACTATTTTTTTCTGTTTAGAGTTAGTGAGGAAGTACAAATATATTGACTATTAACATACAAATTTGCTGTTAGAAAAGGAAGAAACTGATATTCAGAAACAAAACTTATATCTGCTCCCCTATTTTAAGCATGGTATGATCTATGGTAGGTACAAAAAGCCTGTTCAGTAAGCAAAACAGCTATAGTTGTTTTGTTTTGTTTTTCAAGCTGCAAATTGTTTCAGCTGTGAGCTTTATCCATGTATAGTCCAAAGGGAAATGGACTTTGGTAACAGGCAGATGTTGTTTTCCTTTCAAACTCAAACTAACAAAGCAATCAAATATGAATGGTATCAGATTATCTTTGGCACATTGTAAGTCCAAATACAAATTCTTTGGATACAGAAAGAGAAGGGTTTTCATCTGATCAAATCTCCACATTTTTCTGCAAGTAATGACAATAAAATACCATGACTTAGAGCTAGCCTCTAGAGGAGAGTCTGTATTACAAAGTAGACCAAAATGGTTGTCACTTGTGCATCAAAAAAGTAACATCAGAATATATAATAGAATTGTCAACAGTAAATGTTATATTTTGTGGCCACTAGACTCTATTATCAATGTACTAAATTGATATGTTGCACATTCTTATAGAACCATATTCTGATAAATCATATTAGACATTTTAGTCTCAGGTTAGTTAATGACTGCTTTACAAATACTTTGAAACTTTCTTTGATCTGTTATAGGTTAAATTAACTCTAAACTGGCAGACACTGGGCAGGAGAGCAAAGTGAGTTCACTTTGGAGGGGACAAAACATGAGGAATGGAAGGGGGAATTCGTTGGGAGATGTAATGCCTTTACAGCTTGGTGTTTGGTCTCTGCATTAGCTGATAGCTAATCAGTTGCTGTCCTACTATGTTTTTGAAGCATCAAAGGAAACTTTTTTGACAGGTACAGCATAGATCTAACAGATCGTTGGAGCTTACCATCACTTCCTTTAGGCCTTATTTTTACCAGTGTTTATCAGGGGCATGCTGCTATACTTTCCTGAGGGAGAGCAACCAGTGTTCCATTAGGTGGAGAGAACAGATTCACAGATTGCATCAGGTTGGAAAAGAACCCTTCAAAGGTCATCTTTCCAAAGCCCATTCTGTGAGCAGTGACACCTATAACTAGATCAGGCTGCCCAGGGCCATTTCAAGTCTGATCTTGAATGTCTCCAGCCTGCAACCAGCTGCCCATGCACTGGTTGCCCCATAGAGGGAGGAACCAAAAGAAGGACTCAGAACCTCTGCAGAAATTTTTGCCTCTCCCCTCTGTCTTGACTCAAAATGCAACTAAAATTACACCATTTTATCACCATAGATGTATCTATCACAATTTTCTCTTGTAACAATTATAAGTCCCAGTTCCCCATAAATTGATTTGTTTCCTGACATGCAACCTGTGCTGTCCCCAGCACTGACCCAGAAGGAGCTCAGGCTGTTTTACTGTCACATGCTCTCCTCATGAGAACACCACCAACACTACCCCAAAATCATAACCCCATATATAAATTTGTTCTAGCCTAGGATACCAGTCATGTCAATCCCTTGCTTCTTTCCTGCTTCCTCAGATGTCTAGAAAACAAGCCTCTGAAAAAAAAAACAACTAAGCCCTTCATCAATAGAGACTGTCAGCTGTGAGCTCTGTTTTCCTGCTCCTTACCAGCAAATCTTAATATCTCAAAGAAAATGACTGCACAACCAACAGCATGTATTTTCATTCATCCATAAATGCACAGCTGGCATCCTTATGGGGTCCTCTATTATGCATATTCAGCCTATTTGATTTGAATGGAAAGGCTTTTCATTTTTATTCAGTCTTATTTTACATAGGGTCCCTGAATCTATGTGGGTTCTGGTAAAATTAAAAAGTCTCTGAGTCACTTTAGGAAGCCTCTCTTCAGCTAGGGGTTGTTGAAAACACAGGTTCCAGCCACCAACATAATGCTATGTCCTAATTGCCATTATCTCAACAAGGAAATATGCTTGTGGAATGCTAGATTTAATGGTCCTCAGAGAGCAACCGGAAGGACGCATCCCAAAAAGTGGGAGTTGATTCATCAGTTTATTCCAGTTTTACTCACTCAACTCATTTAGATAGCACTGTCAAAAGAGTGGCTTTCTGGAGATGGTTATATATTTAATCTTTATGATTAACTTTTGCTCTTTTGCCTTCCTGAACTCTCAAATAGTTATGTTTGCAGAATAATTTCTCATTTCTGGTGATCTCTTCATAACTGAAGGAGCTCAGAAATGTTCATGAAAACAATTCGATATGAAATGTTTCTTTTTCCTCTGGGCAGATAATTCAGATTACATTGAGGGCCTGTCCAGAAATTTCATTAGTGACTACCAAGAGAAAGAGGGATTGTCAAAATCTTGCCAACTTTGTGTGAGATGGTATTTGCTGGAAGCATTATGAGTTATACTTGAGCAGTTCCTAACGTTTATGAATCATCATTTTCTAACTACTTTGGCGACTGGTTTTCCATATAATGGGTTCTATAGTAACTGAGTGCTTTTAAAGAGCTATCCCATTTCCCTCTCATGGCAAGCCTTACAAGCCTGTGTATCTAAATAACAGCAATTTATTGCAGTTCTTAGATTGTAAACTCTGGAGGCTCACAGAGATTTGTCTAAATTCTGTGAGGATTTTATGAGATGTAGAAAATTAGAGGGTAACTCTGTTGCCTTTACACCTGCTGATTTCATTAGAAATGGCTTGGAATCTTAGCTTCTGAAAGAAAGGAGCACCCTATCGCCTTAGGGTTTGGCTTGAAGGGGACTGCAGAATATAAAAGTTAGATAAATCAAACACCACTCTTTCAGGATGTTGTTTAGTGGTCGTGGTGGTTGGGTTACAGTTGGATTCAATGATCTTGAAGGTCTTTTCAACCTTAATGATTCTATGATTCTGAGATTACTAACAGTTACTAAAGCATAAGTTTAGTGGGTGGCTTTTAACATCTCTTTTCATGTAACTAGGTATTGCCATTCTCCATTAACATGTGCTTAACCAAAGCAATTTGACAACATATTGATGCATGTCATAAAAATGTTTGCTTATTGTGATTTATACTTTCATGAATCTACATCAACCCTTATAAGAGTGCTAAATGACAACAAAGTGAATAATATAGCCTGTGTGCTACATTACTTAAAGTAACATTAGTTAGTAAATACATTCAGAGTACTTTGGAAAATATGTGGGAAGGTAATTCTGTAGCCCTGTTTGGGAATAGATTTTCCAAAGTCAAGGGACTGCATTAACTCTCCTCTTAGCTCCAGGAAACTTCACTGAAGTTCATTTCCTGTTATGTGTTGGTTTTATATATTTATTGTTCTAGTTAAAACAACATTTTCATTACATGTCTTTATAAATGCTTCTTGTTCTGCCTGTCTTTCTTCCAGGAAAGTAATGAAGCATTTGGCAGCTAGGTCAGCAAAGAGCTGCAAGGAAAAAAAGTAGGCAGATACAGTGTTTGACAACAGAGTGAAGAAAAAGCTGGAAAGTTCAAACATGGAAACACTGATAGCATGAGGGGACAGTTTGTATTCAAGGTGGAAGGATAGCTTATAAGTATTATCTGGAAACTGGATGAATATTAATGTGAGGTGAGAAAATGAGCAGATAAAGAGATAAACAAGAATCTCCTCAGTGTTATGAGTCTTGTCCCAATTGACAGAAGTCATCTCTCTAATTAGAGACAATTACAGAGAAAATTGCTAGATAGAAAACTACTTCAGCTGAACAACTGATTTTGTATAACAGTGACAATCCCTAACCTATGAAAGCCTTTTCAGTTTACACTCTTATAACATTCTATCTCTACATTACTGACATTTAATCATTTTGAATAAGAGAGTGTAATACTGATAATTTAACAGTGACTTGTAGAAACTTATTCAGCCATATAACAAATTCTGAGCTATTGTAGGACTAATTCTGTATTTATTTCCTGTAAAGCAAATTCCTAATGAAGCCAGGGTGACTGCATTGCTTTTGGATGAGTGTTGTCACTGCCTGAAAATTTAGAGGGGAGGTAATTGTCATAAAGAAGTCTTTATCATTGTCTTATATTACATTAGCCTACAATATTATCTTTAAAAGAGAAATAAAAATACTAGAGACTCTAGAAATTTATATTTCCACAAAAGGGCATGGGAGTATCTGCCCTGAGGTACTGAGGTACTTCCCAAAGTATTAAGATACAATACTGCTTGGAGAACTGTTTGATAAAATAACAGGTTTTGACCATAAGTGTGAGTGATATTTTGGTAACCAGTCAGAGCCCAACACAGCTTCAATAATCATAATTCAGTACAATGATCAGTACATTTTTGTCCCAGCACCTGAACGTGATGAATTCTGTCTCAATGAATAAGGAACAATGGCATCAAGTTCCTGCCCAACACAGCAGGCATGGCAGGCATGTGCTCTGGGTAAGTGCTCCACCCCTTCAGGTGACCCTCCAAAACAGGTATAGCATTCTACAAGAAGATCCTAATAAAAACTAAGACATCATCTCACTTACCTTGGGGGTGCCACTGAGACCAAGACAGACAACACTGTGCATGAAAATGTCATCAGTAAAGACAGACAGGTTTTTGTCATGGGGGGTTGCTTCTGAAAGGAGCAGGAGGTCCTACATGCAGAGTAGACTCACTCCTCAGGGAGGTCTGCTGCCTCTCTGGGGCCAGAGTTAGGGATGTAAAGGGAAAACTTCCTACCCTAGTTTGGCCTTCAGACTACTATCCTTTAATGATTTTTCAGGTGGGCAGCAATGAAATCTCAACAAGCATTCTGGAGGCTATGAAGAGAGACTTCAATGCCTTGAGACAGCTGGTTAAGGGAGCAGGAGTGCAAGCAGTGCTTGCCTCCATCTCACCAGTTGCGGGGAACGGCAAGGGGACAAACAGGAAACAAATGGGAGATCAGTGGCTGTTTTTGAAAGTGGTGTCACCAGCAGGACTTCAGTTTCTTTGACCATGGGTTATTTTACTAGACTCTGGGCCTGCTGGTAACAGATAGGGAAGTTCTGTCCCAAAGGAGGAAAAGGATCCTGGCGTAAAGGCTAGTTAAAGGCCTCCAAAATAGAGTTGAAGGAGGATGGGGATGAAACTGCATGTCATGGGTTTAGCCAGCTCAATCTGCTTGTGAATGCTCAACACCATGTTGATATCATGCCAACTTTAAAATGAAAGTGGTGGCTGGAGAAAAGTATCATGGGCTTGAAGTTCAGATTGTAATATGAGAAACTTCCTTTTTCTGATTACTGTCTCTGCTTCCCAGTTTTGGGGTGTCGGTCTTTGTTGCTGGGCTGGCACTCACAAGCTGTGAGCTTGAGGGGTGGATGGGATCATTTTATCACTGGCTTCTGCTGATGCTTCTGTTTTCATTGTTCTTTCTCTGCAAAACAGGCTAAGGTAATTGTACATTGTCTTATTCTCATTAAACTCCTTAACCACATATCTTTTTGCATTACTTTCCCTCCTGATCTGGTTTTGGGGGCTTGCTTGCCCTGTATTCAACCAGTACAGCCTATGCTGGTGCCCAACAAGGAGCTCAAAAAAGGTTGAGATAACAAGTCAGATAATGAGAAGATTCAACTAAGGCTAGTTAAAAGAGTTTTGCATACTGTTTTTTTTCTGTATTATGTTCACCATGATGATGTATTTGCTTTCCAGGGCAGCTGGGTCCCAGCTCTGGTTTCTTAGAGTTGTGTTTCTACACATTTTCTTTCAACTAATCTATATAATTTACCCTCAGTTAGCACCTATATAGGTGCTCTATTTCCTCCATAAAATGCAGTGACAATGCACTTTCCACAGTAAAACATTTTTTTAAAGATGAAAAGGAAGACATTTTTCCCCCTGGACATTCCAATCTGTTACTTCTGTGTTTTGCTTTCTTATGTTTATAAATAGTCCTCCTACGCACCTTAAATTGTATTCTGTTAGTCAGCAGTACGTGCTAGATTCAGCCCATAGGAACAGATTTCATTTGCAAGACAGACATTCAAGTGGTAGATTTAGAATACCTTTTGGCCTGCTTTTCTAAGGAAATGTGCCATATGGAATTTCACGGTCCATCTGCCAGCTTTTCAGTCTTCCACTTCTCCTGCAGTGCCATTTATGCCTGCTGGCCAAGTTCAAACAGGATCAAAAACACTGGATTCCTTAAAATGACTGAAAATTCGTGGTGGATAAAGGACAGAGACTAGCATCACTGCAGTCCCCCGACATGGTGGCAGCATGGTGAAACCAACACACCTAGTGTGTTTGGCCTGGTTACTAGCACCAGGCAGCCAGTACCAGAACAAGAGGACACAGTCTCAGGCTGCGCCAGGGGAGGTTCAGGTTGGATATTAGGAAGAAGTTCTATACAGAAAGAGTGATTGCCCATTGGAATGGGCCGCCCAAGGAGGTGGTGGAGTCGCCGTCATTGGAGGTGTTCAGGAGGAGACTTGATGGGGTGCTTGGTGCCATGGGTTAGCTGTTTGGGTGGGTTGGATTGGTTGATGGGTTGGACACAATGATCTTGAAGGTCTCTTCCAACCTGGTTTGGTTTATTCTAAATAAAGGTTTATTCTAAACATATACAGTGGCTGTTCAAGTAATGCATATATATCTGCAAGCTGATCACAGCACATGTCACCTCTTCCCTAGCTGGTTGCTACATGACTCAAATGCATGCCACCTCAGGAAAGTGATAATGAAGGTGTTCAGACAGTTAGAATTGTCCCATTGATGCAGAGAGATGAGGTAAGAAACTTAAAACTAG
This sequence comes from Melanerpes formicivorus, assembly GCF_026170545.1. NCBI lineage: Eukaryota > Metazoa > Chordata > Aves > Piciformes > Picidae > Melanerpes > Melanerpes formicivorus. The sequence continues at coordinate 18,287,755 of NW_027142367.1, read as the reverse complement.
TAGGTAACCAAATTTCAATTGTTTTGCTGCTCATTATTTTCCATTGGTCTAATACACTTTGCAGAATTTCTTGGAAGGATATGGACTACATATGTCCTTCCCATATGTGATTTAGAAGGAAGTGTGTTTCTGCCCATCTTCCAGAAGGTAGGAATCACAGCAGTTAGCTCAAAGTGTTTATGTCTCATCCATTTTATTATTTATCCTTTTGTGTCTCTTGATGATGGTTTGTGAAAGTTGAAATTCTCTTAAGTGGTATGAAAAATAACAGATCATTTACATTATAGGGAGAGCTTCAGCATGGAAGAATGCTTAGCCATGTTAGTAACTGGAACTAATTAGAAGAGTATTTGCTCACTGAATGGCGAGGAATATCTGCATCTCTTTACAAGAAGTGGAACAGCAGATTACAATTTCAAAATAAAACAGAATGGCTTCTACCTCTTCTTCTCAAAGTAAAGACTTTGCAGCCATGATTTTCAGCTCCTATCAAGCCCACCTTGGCAATGATTTGCCAGTCTGTTTCCACAGTAATTTTTAATACAGAAATTGCTCTTTTCCATTCTTAGTTAGTACTTAGAGAATTCTACCAACACTTTAATGCAATTCAAATGTAAGATTCCTGTTCCTTGTGGTTTCTTTACTCTGATCTTGTCTAGCTGCCAGCTTTGACCTTGTCACAATTCCTTATATCCGTCCAAGGTCCCTGCACTGGTTCTTGTCTTTGGTCTTATTTTTAATCTGAAAATATATGCTACTGCTTAGTTCCTCTGACTCCCCAACCTTTAGCCTGACACAGACTAATCTTCAAATAATACCTTCAGTAGTTCCTGTAGACTCTGTTTTCCTGCTGCTCAGGTCTGATTGTATCCCTAACAAGCCACTGCACCTGGAATAGTCAGTATTCTGGTTATGTGACCTAGCCTGTTGTGAATTCATCTATCTGGCCTAAGTCTGAGCTTTGGGTGGTTATCACTACTGAGAAGGTACAGAAATCTCATTCCCTTTTTGGGGCCATAGACTTTATGGGAAAGATTCAAGTGGTGCTATAGCTGGACACAAAAGCTGTAACAATGAACATCACATGAAAGAAAAGAAAAAGAAAAGAAAAAAACAGATAGAATGGAATCAGGATTAGGACATGGGAATCCCATAATATCTTCATTATTTCTTATACAAATGGAAAGAGGGAGGGAGAGAGTTGGTTTTCATACTTGATCCACATTTTCACATTGAACTGGCAGCTACTTTTACGTGATGTGTTCCTAATTTTTTTTCTGTAGAGCATTCGTGGAAAAAAAGGGCAAAAATCTTCTGTAAGTAGCTATCGGCACACCCTGGCATACTTTCTTCAGATTGTGACCCACAGATTGTGGAGGTGAAGAAGGGAAATAAGCCCACTTGCTGAAGTAATGAGCAACTACAAGAGGCATGGAAAAACATCAGCCTGTAACCCTGCTCTATCCCCTGAAAAGAACTCTAGTAGAGAAGTTACATTTGTATTTCAAATTGCACTGATTTCTGGAGCTGAGTGAACATTTCTTCCTAAGTCTACCTGTGATAATCTCTAAAAACTGCACTGTCACCTTCAACATCTCGAAAGACAGGCTATATTTGCCAACAGCAGCAAACAACTTTTCTCATCCAAACACCATCTCCATTCATGAAGAAAAAAACCAGCACACATAATACAAACTCACAGATGAAAATTGGTTTCTCTTCCAACCCCTAGCATTCTGTGATTCTATGTTTTTCCCCCTTGGCTGAAAAGAAATCTAGCAGTGGCAGAAGTGCCAGGTGCTGTCACGTTGTCTGTGCTTCCTCTCATTCTGTCCATTCAGGCTGTCCTCATAGATGGGAAGCTGGCAGCCCAATAAATTGTTTTAATTTTATTTTCAGTTGTGTTTCTATTTTGTGGCTGAACACCAACGTTTAATCTAAGGAAAGTATAGTAATAATTTTGTTTTCACATAGAGGTTATCATATTGGAAATATTCTTCATAACTAGGCTCTGATTTATGCCACTGGCAATGAGATCTCTTCCAGCACTGAGTTATTAGCAAATGGCAGAAACAACTGAACTACTAAATGAATTCGAGGAAAATGCCCAAGTAGGCCTGCTCAGCTTCTGAAAGGATGACAAGGCAAGAAGGAAAAGATGTCTTATTCCCAGATTAAGTGGAAAAAAGAGAAGGAAACATGGTGCAAGTTGTAAAAAACTGTTAGGAATGAAGGGAGCTGTGTCCTCAAGGGAAGAGGTGTGTACACACTGCATGAGAAGACAGAGTTTATAGACACGAAGTAGTTACATAATATGATGAAATACAGAGAGGCAGAGCTCTAGGGAACAATCATTCCCTACTAGCAAAATGCTCATTCATGCAAAAAACATTTCCAAATAACAAATTAACCCAAGAGGAAGAGAAATTGTGTCCATGAAGTAAAAAATGCCATACTCAGCACTGAGGTTATTCTTACTGATAACTGTATGTGTGAGTAGTGTTTCTCTTCAGCTCCATGCTTCTTGTCCATTCAACAGAGTCAGCAATGCAACTGTAAACCAGATGCAATTAGACACAATTTTTTTTCTGTCTAACATATTATGTGCCCTTTTGCATTTTTAAACTCATTTCCTAAAGTATTAATATTTTACCAAGGTAGTGCTGGCAGAATGTCCATTCATTGATTTGTTTCACCTCTTTCATGACCTTTCCTTCTCTTTCCAAAACCTTTGGGATGCATTTGCTACTTATTATCAAACTTGAAGGAAGGATAGAAGTCTTACAATTCTGAGCAGATGTTTGGGCCAAGCTGAAGAAATGTACCCTTCCAATGGAGAGAAGATAGGTAGAACTTACTGGTTATAAACATGGTTTACATAAGCCAGCTTAGTCCAGACATTTTGTGATTTTGATACATCAAATTAAATATATTCATAACCTCTGTGCACACTGTTGATGTAGACAAAACTGCTGAATGTCCAGGATGGTGGATATGATTTTGATAGGACAAAAACTAAGAGAATTCTTCTGCAGAACAGTAATTTTATTGAAGTGTCTAGTGCTGTATGGGTCTTTTTGAAGCACTAATTTGCATTTATTAGTGTTTCCAAGGCCAAAAGGAAGTCTGTGGCAGATGTATGAACCAACAGGCAGAAATATATGAGATGGAGTGGAGAGGGCAATGTCAAATTTCATTTTCTTGAACATATTTCCAGTAACAGATAAGTACTAGTCCCTACTAGTCTAGAAGCAGCACCTTTTAGACACCAATGCAAGTCCTTTCAGAAACTGTTTTTTCTTCTCTATTTACTATCCTTCTTGTTTTCATATCTCACACAGTGTCTATTCTTAACTTTATGTGACTGCCTTGATTTTTCATGGGGGTTTTTCCACACAGATTTATTTAGCATGCTTATGGATTCCATGTGTACTTTGGGGGATGCTTTGTATGCTTAATTTATATTTTCATGTGCATTCAATTAATTTTTTATGTAGTCTGCTCTCACTTCCTATTTCATCTGTCCAATGAACCATGCCATTACACAATAATAATTTTTTATTAATACATAATTGATTAAATAATATTAAATTAGTTTTAACAATTTGTGGGTAATACACAGCTATAAAACATAAAAGAAACCTATTTGACGTTTTACTTACAAAAATTTTGGTGTAGGAAAATATTGGACATCTGATGAGAATAAGAAAAGCTAAACTTTTATGTTTAAAAGATAAATTTGATACATTTTCTTTGCCAGATAGCAACATCTAATGGGCTAATTTCTGTTTCTTATTTCACCATCGACATATTATACCTTTATCAAATCACACCACCATTGTAAAGGTGAAAATCCTGATCAATTAAACCTGAAGTGTTTTCTGAATGAGTCTAATTAAAAAGTTACAGCCTCACAGGAAGTCCTGGAAGTCCCTAGAAAAAAAGTACTAGATGAGATATAAGGCAACCTGCTGTATCCATTGTGTATGTCAATTAAAAACAAAACAAACAAACACCCCATAATAAACCACCCTCACCCCCCCCCCCCCCCCCCCCCCCATCCCAGAATACATTAAAAATAAAAACAAATGAGTAAACCATTATAGTCACTGAGTTGTCATGATCTGCTCTTGATGAAACCATGGCGTTTACCACCAACCACCTCCTCTTCATTTTCCTTTAGCAAACTCTTCAGGAGGGTTTGCTCCACAATCTTGCCAGGCACACAGGTGAGACTGAGTGGCTTGTATTTTCTGGTTGTTTTTTTTTCCCCTTTTTGAAGATGAAGGCTATGTTTCCCCTTTTCCAATCAGCAGGGACTTCAGATTGCCATGACCTTTCAAATATGAGGGACAGTGCTCTGATAACTTCGTCTACCAGTTCCCTCAGGACCTGTGGGCAGATCTTGTTGCACCCCATGGGCTTGTGCACCTTCAGATTCTTTAGATGATATCAAAGCTGAGCTTTGCTTATAATGGGAGGATGTTCCTTTTCTCAGTTCCTACCTTTGCCTTCTGGAGCTTGGACCCTGCAGCTAGAGTCATTGTTAGTGAAGACAATGGAGATGGATTGCAAACTGGCTTGACAACAGAGTTCAGAGGGTTGTGATTGGTGGAATAGAGTCAACTTGGAGGCCTGTGGCCAGTGGTGTTCCCCAGGGAGCACTACTGGGTCCACTTTTGTTCAGTATTTTATCAGTGACCTGGATGAGGGGATTGAGATTACCCTCAGCAAGTTTGCAGATGATACAAAACTGGGGGGCTTGGCTAATGCCCCATCAGGCTGTGCAGCCATCCAACATGACCTGGACAGGCTGGAGAGTTGGGTGAAGACAAACCTCATGAAGTTCAATAAGGACAGGGGTCCTGTATCTGGGGAGGAATAACCACAGGCACCAGTACGGACTAGGGGCTGCCCTGCTGGAAAGCAACTCCATGAAGAAAGACCTTGGAGTACTGGGGCATGGCAAGTTCTCCATGGAACAACAATGTGCCCTTGTGGCCGAGACAGCTAATAGTATCCTGGGCTGCATCAATAAAAATGTCTGCAGCAGGTCTAGGGAAGTTCTTCTCCCCCTCTATCCTGCCCCGGTGAGACCACACGTGGAATAGTGTCCAAGTTTGGGCTCCCTAATTCAAGAGAGACAGGGATGTGCTGGAGACAATCCATTGGAGAGCCACAAGGATGACTAGGGGACTTGAGCATCTCCCCTATGAAGAGAAACTGAGACACCTGGGGTTGTTTAGTTTTGAGAAGACTGAGAGAGGATCTGATCAATGTCTACACATATCTGAGGGGTGGGTGTCAAGTGAAAGGGGCCAAGCTCTTTTCAGTGGTGTACAGTAGTAAGACAAAGAACAATGGATTCAAACTTGAATATAGAAGGTTTCACCTCAACATGAGGAGTAACTTCATTACAGTGAGGGTGATGGAACACTGGAACAGGATGCCCAGAGAAGTTATGGGGTATCCTTCTCTGGGCACATCCAAAACCCACCTGGCTGCATTCCTGTGTGGACTACCCTAGATGATCCTGCTTTTGGCAGGGGGGTTGGAGTTGGTGATCTCTGGAGGATCCTTCCAACCTCTAACATTCTGTGGCTCTGTGATGATATGTTATGATTAATTTTAGATGCCAGTATAAGTCCACTTTGATAGTATTAGGATATAATCTGTTTTCTTGGGCAAGGGTTTGCAATTAACTTTAACTGAGGGCAAAAAGTGATTTCATGGAGATCTGGTAATTTTGCTAAAGTCTGATCAGCAGGAGGCAAAATCCCACCCTTAACATTGCCAGGTTTAGTTCTATATGCTCTCTTTTCATCCATGAAATACAGAACTGTGCCCTGCAACTACAGTCTGACAGTTCACAAGAAAAAACAGAAACAGAGGAAATTCTTCAGCAATGCAAGAGTCATTGTGCTGCTGGAGCCTTGTCAGACCGAATACAGTTTGCCTACAGATAGGCCTGCCTTAAGAAAAACCCAACCTTAAAACAACAGAAAATGTTCCTACTGCAGACCTAAAATGCCCCTTACAATTTTCTTTTTGCAGTGCAGGGCACACTCTTACTAACTTCATTGGGATCAGCTTTTCTTGATGAGTACTCTCATGACAAGCTTTCATTTCAGCACATTAGATTAATGTACCAGTTATGCCTTGAGAGTTTTGAATTTTTTCTTGAGGCAGGAGAAAGCTAGGAAACCATTTCATCATAAATATACACAAACAGAGGCAACAGAGACTATTAACTCTTGTTTGAGACTATCCACTCTGCTGAAGAAGCTTATATATCTCTGGAGAGAGTCAAGTAAGTGAGAAAGAGAAATATATTCAGCCTGAAATTTATTCAGGCTAGATGTGAGGAGGAGGTTCTTCACCATGAGAGTGATGAGACCCTGGAATGGGTTGTCCAGGGAGGTGGTCGAGGCCCCGTCCCTGGGGGTGTTTAAGACCAGGCTGGATGAGGCTCTGGCCAGGCTGATCTAGTGTGGGGTGTCCCTGCCCATGGCAGGGGGGTTGGAACTAGATGATCCTTGTGGTCCCTTCCAACCCTGAATGAAACTATGAAACTATGAAACTATGCATTTAGGTATAGATGAGCTCTTCACAATCAAATATAGTCACGACTGCTGCATGGACGCATGGTAGAGTGAAATTTGTGCAACTAACTTTGTAGTTAGCAGAGCTATTTAGACAACCTGATTTTAAATATGAGGTTTTACATTTGCCTCAGAGGATGTCACAGATGTGATCAAAATACATGGTATTTCTTATTTCCAGATTTGAAGTTTCATAAATCTTCAAAGAAGAGGGGTTTGTTCACCGAGGCAGTTTCTCTGTTCATTGATGGCTGTAGCCATCTGGTAATCCAACAAGCATGAATACTCTACAAAACATTATTTCAAAGTTCATCTGCTTCTAGTTTTTTATATAGTTTATTGATATCCACAAGTTATTAATTTTGGTTTTAAAAAAAGCAGAGATTAATGTGAGCTTTAATGCAGAACTCTAATGTTCCACTTATTTTTTTTTATTATCTGTGATGGTTTAACCCACCCACATCAACAAAAACTCAGCTGAAATAAAACTTTATTATTAGAATAGAATAAACTTTATTATTAGAATAAACCAAACCAGGTGGGAAGAGACCTTCAAGATCATCGTGTCCAACCCATCAACCAATCCAACCCATCCAAACAGCTAACCCATGGCACCAAGCACCCCATCAAGTCTCCTCCTGAACACCTCCAATGATGGCGACTCCACCACCTCCTTGGGCAGCCCATTCCAATGGGCAATCTCTCTTTCTGTGTAGAACTTCTTCCTAATATCCAACCTGAACCTCCCCTGGTGCAGCCTGAGACTGTGTCCTCTTGTTCTGGTACTGGCTGCCTGGGAGAAGAGACCAACCTCTGCCTGTCTACAACCTCCCTTCAGGTAGTTGTAGAGAGTGATAAGGTCACCCCTGAGTCTCCTCTTCTCCAGGCTGAGCAACTCCAGCTCCCTCAGCCTCTCCTCATAGGGCTTGTGTTCCAAACCCCTCACCAACTTTGTTGCTCTTCTCTGGACTCGTTCCAGCAAGTCAACCTTCTTCCTAAACTGAGGGGCCCAGAACTGGACACAGGACTCGAGGTGTGGCCTAACCAGTGCAGTGTACAGGGGCAGAATGACCTCCCTGCTCCTGCTGGCCACACTGTTCCTGATGCAGGCCAGGATGCCATTGGCCCTCTTGGCTGCCTGGGCACACTGCAGGCTCATGTTCAGCCTACCATCAACCAGTACCAGTTGGGGATCAGTTGGGGAAGCAAATGAAAAGCTGTATTTTACAAGCAGAATGGAATGCAATCAATATGTACAGAATATACAGTACTTACAATATCATACAGGTTTTTGCAAAAAGCAAAGAGCACAGAAACCCTCCTTGGACAGAAAGATTGTGCCTTGTACCCCCTAACCTCTTCCTCCCCTTTTTCCTCTGGTTAATTAGAAGAAAAGAGAAAAGGAGAAATATTAGGGAAATTTCAGTTGGTTCAAAAGCATCCTTAAAACACAGTCAGTGGTCTTATCTCAAGGGTGTTAGATGATAAGAGGTCTCTGTTCACGAGCAGACATGCAATGCCAGCAGAATGAGATAGAATGAGAAAAGAATGTAAGATTGTAAAACTACATCCCACACATCTACCAATGAAATTAGTTTAGAATAATCTCTCTTGTTTTCCTTTTTACACCCAACTGTGCAGCTACAGAACTTGCAGCTATCTTTCTTAAAGGCACAGCCTGAAACTATCACATTATCATTTATATCTGTACTGTGGAATCAGCTTTTTAACCTTGTTTAATACTTAATGCCATGCTACTTCATTATCCTTGTGCCCCACAGGAATGGAGTTTCAGTTGATGCATATCACTTCATCATAATATTGTACCTAATTCAAACTAGAAACAAGTTTATGAACTTAACCTATTGCATTTTTTTCCCTGCAGAGAATTAACATTCATATTTCATCCAGCTAGGTACTCAGCCTGTTGAGTTGACGTTACACCTTAGAAGATTACTCAGTCATCACTCAGTCCAGCCATATAATCTTTTTATTGTTTACATCACTGCATGTGTTGGATGACAGTATTGGCTTTCGGGACAAGGTAGTTTAAAACAGTTTGAAGAAAGTCTGTAAGTTGGGCTGAGGTGCATGATTTGCAGCCAAGCAGGTGACCCATCCAGTCAAAACTGGCATCCTCTCTCAGAAGATGTACTGGTGGGAATATCATGAATGAGCTAGCTAAATAGTTTTTAGGAGACCAATATTGATATTGTTCCTAAAGTGTCACAGTTTTTTGACTTATGTAATGCTGCAGGGTATTTAAAATGTGTCATTTACTCTTGATTTCAGAGACAGTGAAATTAGTGACTGCGAATAACTCATGAGAAGAACTCTGGCAGTTTACACACAAAATTTTAGTGCTGTGAAGACTGGTAGTTGACACAGATGCAAAGCCAAAGAATGTGTTTCAAATTATTTGCTTGTTTTCTCCAGCCAATAAACTCAATGTGTACATAGACAGGTAATTAGTCTGCCTGACTCATTAGTAGCACTCTTTTACAAAATTGTATTGAAGTCATTCCATGGTACAAGGGGATCAGTATCTTCTCACTTGACTGTTGATTTGTTTTACAGGAATTTACATTTTGAGTTGTTTTCCAAAGCTAGCAGTAGACTGACTCTCTAGGTGTGTTGTTGAGTGCATTTCTGTAGAAGTAGACCTTGTTTTGGTAGATGTGGTAAAAGTCCAGGTTTCTCGGCATACTAGAACCTGGCTTTTCAGAGTAATCTTTTATAATGTGGATTTTAAGATTATAAAAGGCTGCAGAAGAATTATACATTTCCATGCAAGCTTTCTTCATGATAGTTAGTCCAGCACAGGAAAAAATTGGAATTCATAAAAGGGATATAACCATATTATTAGGAAAACAATAATACTGGAGTCTGGCAGGTCAGAAAGAGTATTAGCAGCATTACACTCCTGTCATAAGTTTAGCCATCTGAATCTCCTGATGAGTATTTAATACCATGCTGACATCATGACAGCTTTAAAATAAAAGTGTTGGCCAGAGCAAAGTTTCATGGAACTTGCAGTTTGCTTTATATCACAAGAAGCTTCCTGTTTTACAGTATCACAGTATCACAGTATCACTTAGATTGGAAAGGACCTCGAGGATCATCGAGTCCAACCTATCAACACAACCCCATGAATAGACCATGGCACCAAGTGCCATGTCCAATCTCCTCTTGAACGCCTCCAGGGACGGTGACTCCACCACCTCCCTGGGCAGCCCGTTCCAATGACGAATGACTCGCTCGGTGAAGAACTTCCTCCTCACCTCGAGTCTAAACCTCCCCTGGCACAGCCTGAGACTGTGTCCCCTTGTTCTGGTGCTGGTTGCCTGGGAGAAGAGACCAACCCCTTCCCGGCCACAACCACCCCTCAGGTAGTTGTAGAGGGCAATGAGGTCACCCCTGAGCCTCCTCTTCTCCAGGCTTTTTTTGGGAGTCGGTCTTTTCCACTGGGCTGGCTGCGGACATAGGGGTGCCAAGAGTTGTTTTATCTGTCTTTTCTGCTGCTGCTTCTGCTGTGATTGTCTGTGAAACAGGCTAAGGTAATTGCATATCACATCATCTCATTAAACTCCTTATCTCATGCCAGGTGGTTTTTGTCTGTGTGTGTTACTTTCACTCCTGATTGAGGGTGGGAGTGGATATTGGTGCTTGTGAGAGCAGGCTATCATAAACCAGGACAACTTCTAACACGAAAACTTGACTGGAAGCCTTTACAAAAATTATCCTATTCTGTAAACATATTTGATCCAAATGTATATAAAGTTTCTAATGCTATTTATCTTTTTTTTTTTTCCTTTCATTTAAAATATTCAGTGTTGCATCAGCTATCTAACTGCACTTATCCAGTCAAGAACAAGGAGAAATATTACACAAATTAATGTATCTACCTGAGTAATTGTGATGGACAGATGCCACATAAAACCATCAATCTGCAAATTAAAAGTAAGAAATATGTTATGTGTGTCCCAACAAACAAATTTTAAAGACTTTTAAAAATTTTATTAGGATGTTAGTCTTGATGTGATCATGTCCTGTGGATATAGACTTACAAATCTATGCCTTGTCAGTGGACACTTCTGACTGAGGAAAGCTTCACGGGTAATTTCTTTCTAATGCCCTTATCTAGGCCAAAACGTGGCCACAGCTGTGTTAAAGGCTTTCTAATTATCAAGTATCAGTGACAATTGTAAGGCTGCTAATGAAACTGAGATTATTGAGAAAGAAAAAAAGATGTCTTGGAACTTTGATTTTTAGAAATCTAAGTGTAACTGACAGGGTGCAGTTTGAGGCTCTGCAATCTATTGCATCTTCAAAGGGCTCCACACAAAATGATAAAGGATACTGAATACAAAATTGAGAAAACAGGGGGGAAAAATTAGCAATGAAACCAGACTGCTAGTCCCCTTTAGCAGCAGAAACACCACACTCACTCTGTTCTGTACAGTCATTATGCTAACATGGCATATTTCCTTTCCTCTGCAACACCTTCATACTTTCCTGACTACCAGTGTGCATACCAGTGGCTAAATTGATGCACTGGAATAACCTCACTGAACAAAACCAGAAGTCTACATTGCAGCAGATCGTAGGGCAAGGGAGTGATGATAGGCTGTATGCTCTGTCCTTCAAACCTCTGCACACACATCCATGGGTTAGCTGTTTGGGTGGGTTGGATTGGTTGATGGGTTGGATGCGATGATCTTGAAGGTCTCTTCCAACCTGGTTTGGTTTATTCTAAATAAAGGTTTATTCTAAATCCACACCACTGCCATTGCCATTGACCAGCATCTCTCTCTTTTCTTTTTTTTTTAATGCCTTTATGCCTGCCCCTGGGTGCACGACCAGCGCAGAGGGAAGAGTGGCTGTGGTCAGGACAAACATTTTCTTGCCTGTTATGTATGGTTGTAAGAGATGAAAACTAAGAGTTTCAGTTTGTGTGCCCCAAGGATCAGTGCTGGGCCCCATGCTCTTTAACATCTTTATTGATGATCTGGATGAGGGCACTGAGTCCATCATCAGTAAATTTGCTGATGATAACAAGCTGGGGGCAGGAGTTGATATGCTGGAGGGTTGAGAGGCTCTGCAGAGGGACCTCGACAGGCTGGACAGATGGGCAGAGTCCAACGGCATGAGATTGAACACATCCAAGTGCCGGGTTCTGCACATTGGCCACAACAACCCCATGCAGTGCTACAGGCTGGGGTCAGAGTGGCTGGAGAGCAGCCAGGCAGAGAGGGACCTGGGGGTGCTGGTTGATGACAGGCTGAACATGAGCCTGCAGTGTGCCCAGGCAGCCAAGAGGGCCAAGGGCATCCTGGCCTGCATCAAGAACAGTGTGGCCAGCAGGAGCAGGGAGGTCATTCTGCCCCTGTACACTGCACTGGTTAGGCCACACCTTGAGTCCTGTGTCCAGTTCTGGGCCCCTCAGTTTAGGAAGGAGGTTGACTTGCTGGAAGGAGTCCAGAGAAGAGCAACAAAGTTGGTGAGGGGTTTGGAACACAAGCCCTATGAGGAAAGACTGAGGGAGCTGGGGTTGCTCAGCCTGGAGAAGAGGAGACTCAGGGGTGACCTTATCACTCTCTACAACTACCTGAAGGGAGGCTGTAGACAGGTGGATGATGGTCTCTTCTCCCAGGCACCCAGTACCAGAACAAGAGGACACAGTCTCAGGCTGCGCCAGGGGAGGTTCAGGTTGGATGTTAGGAAGAAGTTCTATACAGAAAGAGTGATTGCCCATTGGAATGGGCTGCCCGGGGAGGTGGTGGAGTTGCCGTCGTTGGAGGTGTTCAGGAGGAGACTTGCTGGGGTGCTTGGTGCCATGGTTTAGCTGTTTGGGTGGGTTGGATTAGTTGGTGGGTTGGACGCGATGATCTTGAAGGTCTCTTCCAACCTGGTTTGGTTTATTCTAAATAAAGGTTTATTCTAAGGAGAGGTACTTACAAGGGAGTGAAACAGACAGGTCTTTGTATTGACAATTCCAGGATTCTATAATTATGGAGACAGAAATACAGGTAGGCCATAACAGACTCCCCTTATATTGCTCTGGATTCCAAGAGGAGAGATGGTCTAGCCTAGTGTCACAATATTAAGCAAATACCACTTTATAACACCCAGTGCAGTCATGGAAATAATTTTGTCCTGCTGAAGGCAAGATTGCCTACGATTATTCTATTGTAGATTCCTTTGAAATTCTTGTCATCTGTGATTTTGGGTTTTTTTCATTCAATCTTTTCAATAGTTTACATTTTCCGAGGTGAAATACCTGGCTATATCCATTCTTGTTTCCTTTTTGTTTTGCGGGCCCCATGGCTCTCCCACTAATACCAATTTCCTAGTTGTTTCTGCTTCCCCAGATAAATCACTGTCTCAAGAAACTTAAGAAACAGGCTGTTTCAAATCTGATAAGATTTCAGGTTGGTTGCCTTTTTTTGTAGACACATAAATCTATTCCTGTAAATATTAGTTTAGATGTAGATATAACCACTCTTCCCTCTTTTCAGCTACTTCTGTTTTAAAATATTAGGTCCATGTAGAAAACTACTCTCATTTGTTTTGCACTGAAGCTGCACACTACTTTTATTGGGTTTATGTAAATCTTTTCTCTTAGGCTGAACATTTCAAAGTGTTTTCAGTGCTTTGATTACAGTGAAAATTATTCAAATCAGTTTCTTTGGGTTTTTCCTCACCTAGCTTAAAAAAAACCAACAAAAAACTATGGAGTGAAGTTGGAAATTCATGCCCATGCTAAGAGAAGCATAAAAAGCTTTTTTGAGCTTTCTAAGCAAAGTTGCAGTGAGGCATTATATTTTGTTCTGCCCTCAGCAAGACTGGATTTCATTCTAAGCCCCAGAGACCCCAGAGCACTTTGAAGGTTTGCCACAGTTTGTCATTAATCCTTGCATTTCTGCCTCATAGTTTTTATATCCTTCACAACTTTATTATCTGTATTTCTCCTTCTGTATGACAAGGTCAACAAATTTCATTGGAAGTACACTATTTGACCAGTCAGAAATTTCACATTGGCTAGAATCGTTCCATGAGACTTGGAAATGCTCATTGAGACCTCTGTTCCTGTGCTCACATTGCAGCCATGTCTGCTGAGTGTGAAATGCCAGCAGCTCTCACCTGGCAGTATGCTGGGCTGTCACTAAAATAGCTGCATGGCTTTTGGGAACATTGAATAACAGGATCTTACTGTATGGCAAGTAGGATTTTATGGAAGTGGGAGAGGAGTGCCTTTACTAGAGGTCATATTGACACTATCTTTACTTCAGTGTAGTGATGTATGTTGAGTGTGGCAAGCAGCATTTGGCTCAATGTCTAACTACTGGCTCTGTTTGATGTTCAGTTATAAAGTTACAGTTAAATTCTAAACAAGAACAAATCAGCACAACTAATTAGAGACAATTTTTTCTACTCCAGATATTGGTCTGGATGATTCTCTCTGCTCTTTGCATACATTTGAAAACTATTTATTTTGCTCCATTACGATCAACCTCTGAATTCAGAGGCTGAGTTAGAAGTCAGCTGATAAAGAGCATTCACTTTCTGCTTGTCCTAGTGAAATAGAATTGTTACACTCTTGGTGCCCATTCTCTTTCCCCGTGGAAAGTACCATAAATTCAACATCGTTACTTAACCATAGCATCACAGAGAAGGAGAAGATGAGTGTTTGAGTATATGAAAAAAAATCATCAAGTGTTTAAAAATACAGCTTCTTTTAATAGAAAATATGTTTGGAAAAAAAAATATTAAAACATGTAAATCCTCACTTGTAATAATAAACCATAATAAAACTCCCTGAAGTGAGTGAAGGCGTTTTATCACTGAATTGCCCTTCAATATAGGCTCCTATAAAAGAGACTTAGTCTTTTACACTGACTTGAGTGGGGTATATGTTATATTCAATAACCCCTGTCACATAAAGATACAAAGCTAGTTAAGCAATAAATCCATAAGGAGGAAGTTCTTCACTGAGCGAGTAATTTGTCATTGGAACGGGTTGCCCAGGGAGGTGGTTGAGTCATCGACCCTGGAGGCGTTCAAGGGGAGATTGGACGTGGCACTTGGTGCCATGGTCTAGTCATGGGGTCTGTGTTGATAGGTTGGACTCAATGATCCTCGAGGTCCTTTCCAACCTAAGTGATACTGTGATAAAAGATTTCTATAGACAGTTAATGGGTGCTGGCCTTTTTAGAACAGTAATAGCATTAACACCCTCTACCCCCCCCCCCCCAAACATTAGCTATTGTACTATAGCTGGAAAAATGTTCCGATAAGTTAGTCATTCCGGCATCTCATGAGTAATTTTAATCATTTGCAGCTGCAGAGATCTGCTCTGTTTAGAATTTGTGCTACTATTCTTAAATGTGATGAGAAAAGTTAATCTATGAATCTGTCTGTATTTGTAAGATATTGATTGTAATATAATATTTAATTTCTCCTGCCAAATCTATTGTGCTCAACACCACCAGCACCTCTGACTGACAAAGATCTAGATTGGTAACAGCAAGTTGATATTGAAGTCACCACCTTAGAGTTATGAATTTTTATATCAGCTTTTCTTGAATGAGTCAGAGAAGTCCATTTGTGTGATATCTTAATTTCAGGAATATGACTTTAGTGATGTAACTAAACTGGGAGTATGTCTAAAACTTAGTCCAAAATTTTCATTAAGTCAAAGGCAGAGAATTTGTCAGGATTCTCACTCTGTACTCCCATCTCTAACATAGTGACTAGATGGGATAGTTTGCTGCTCCTTTTCATTTCTTTTTTTAGGAAAAAGTAACTTTTTAACAGTTATGGGCCTTTGCTTGCTGCAGGCTAATCACATTGAATGGTGCACACCTCCTCTTTATTTCCCTGGAAAACAGTGAATTGCACAGACTGCAGATAGTGGACTCCTTGTGTCTAGTACTAGATAATCTAATGATTTTAGACAGAGTATTATCAGGGGTCCAAAGGGTGAATAGTCAGTTTGGGGCTAATGACTTCCTCTGGGTCATGAACAGAATTAGGTAAATGAAAGATGGAGGAAGATGGTTGCAGACAAGGAGAGAGGCACAGGCATCCCTGAATACTGCCTAGTCTCCCATCAGAGCAGGACTTCACTGTTAAATGGCAATAGCACTCTTACAGTTTAGATCTGCAGTGTCTGTGATGAAGCCTGTGTATTGTTCTGGGTTGATGCAGTGCTCTCTTTCTTAAAATAGTACTTCAGAGGCTGCTCATATGCCTTTAAGCCACTGCTTCGTGGACACCAAGCAATAAATTCAAAAGCTGTAAAAATGAATCTGTCACATATCCTGTGGTGTATCTATTCCTGCAATACTTTTAACAGTGAGGAAAAGCCAGGTGGTGTTTTTATTTCTACCAGATAAGCGTTACATGCAGCTGGTTTATTCTGTGATCTTAAATGGGTACATGACTTGTGGCTGTTGTAACATGCTTAGTAGCAATACTTTTATACCTCTGCAGTACATTCCTAGCAGAGATATAAATCCCCTTACAGTTGTTAATGAATTAAAGTCTAATCTGCTATTACCTGACAACGACTGTATTCCTCTTGTAAAAGATTCTATGGTATCAGTTATCTTAAAATAAATAGTACAAAGCATTTCTATTCATTGTTCTCATCAACTGAAAAAAGGCCAGATTTGTTAGAGCAAGTTTAGTCTTGAGAAGAAGGCTGAGAGGGGATCTGATGTGTATAAGTACCTGAGGGGTGGGTGTCAATTGGTGGGGGCCAAAGTCTTTTTGACGGTGCACAGCAATAAGACAAGGATCAATGGGTTCAAACTTGAATGCAGAAGATTTCACCTCCATATGAGAAGAAACTTCTTTACAGTGAGAGTGACAGAGCACTGGACCTGGCTGCCCAGAGAGGTTGTAGAGTCTCCTCTGGATACTTTCAAAACCCACCTGGATGCATTCCTGTGCAGACTACCCTAAGACATCCTGTTTTGGCAGAGTGGTTGGACTCAATGACCTCTTGAGGTGCCTTCCAACCTCTAATGTACTGTGATACTGTGATATTGTAAGTGAAAATCAAAGTTCTCCAGAAAGCTCAGGAAGATTTCAGGATTTGTTAGCATCTCAAAGAAAATTTTGTGAAGGCATTAACAAATTTTTAGAATTTCTCATGTAAAGAAGGAAGAACTACAGAAATTGAGAACAGGTCTTTAACTCTTGAGGAACACTAGCTGAAACATTGGATATTACAACTGTATTTCTATATAAATTTCCCCATAGAGTATTTTTTTTAGTTGCTCATATTTCTCTGTTGCTTGACTAGATTGTCTCCGTTTCCCCCCCCAAATTTAAGTGTGGTAAGAATGTTTAGGAAACTAAGGTTGTGAATCTGTGTTACCTTATAGTCTTCTACATGTTAATTGTACATTGCTCTTGCTGGGGAGCAGGGGAGCTAATAAAAACAAAGAGCTGGAAACTGGGTGCTGAGGTCCTCCTTGGATTGGTGTGTCCACAATTAGTATCATTTGCATTGCAATGGATTATCAGAACATACTTTCCAGATGACTTTTGAGTTATGCCCATGCATATCTGTATATGTCAAATGTATTTGTTATATACAACATAGTACTATCTTAAACATGTTACAGTAAAGTTTAATTAGCATTTACCTGCAATGTGCAATTACCTTTGTTAAAGCAGTTTCCACAAGGGCAAATATCATTGGCCTTTATTTCTGGCTCAAGAAATTCCTAAGCAGACTTTTCAGAGTGCAATTTCAGTGTTTGGGCATGGCTTGGTTTTGGTTTTGGTTTTGTATTGTTTTTTCCTTATTACTCCTATTCCACAATTTCACAAGGTATGTAAAAACACTTGTCCACTGTTGGACAGTCCATGGACTTAATATTTTATGCATTTCAGTTTTACAATGTCTAGCCCATATCACCCACTTAAGATCTATATTAGAGTGCTATCACACACATTCTCATATTTGAAAAGTTTTCTTATCAGAAAAAAATGATGTAAAGAAATATTATTCATATATATATAGACTGAAGAAACAATAATTTATTAAGACTCTTCTTAAAATTGTTATGTATCCTTCCTTTGTGTGATCTAAATCTTAAAATCAACATATTCTTATTTTCTTTCAGTTAACACACTTTAAAAGTTTCATGTACTTATTTTTTGTCGAGGTCTTATGCCTAGTAGAAGCACAGCATATATTCATGAAGACTGTGGCATATTCTTGTATGTTTTTTAAATGTATCCATCCCAAACCATTTCTGACTCATTTGATGGTCAAATACAACAAAGATACAAATAGCAAAACACAATGCAAATTTAAGTAAGCTGCAGACAAAAGGGGATTTACAACTTCATTTGAGATTACTAAACTTGTTTAGGAAAAAATAAATATGAGTTTTTATGATGTTTAGAGCAGTATAACGCATGCTGCCTCAGAACAGGAGGGAGTGAAGCAGGAAATGGGGCAGAAGCAGGACTCCATGTCCTGGTAGTGAAAATATTACATTAGCTGGTACTCATGCAGAGACAGTATTAGGCTAGACTGCACAAATAAAGCTTTGTATATTTAGTTTATGATAATGAAAGAAACCTACAAAAAACTCTGCTTGGAAAAAATATTAGTAAGCCAGCAATATTTTTGTCAAAATATCTATGGCATGTATCGCCATGAAATCCATTGTCTTCCAATTATAAAAATTAATTACCACTACTGACATAGGTCTACATGCTCCCCTATGGACACATCTATAAGGTTTGCAAAGGGCTCACAGGAGTCTGGGGTCCTAGAAATTAAGGGATGTATATATACTGAGAGAGTAAGCAGGAGCAGGGAGGTCATTCTGCCTCTGTACACTGCACTGGTTAGGTCACACCTCGAGTCCTGTGTCCAGTTCTGGGCCCCTCACTTTAGGAAGGATGTTGACTTGCTGGAACGAGTCCAGAGAAGAGCAACAAATTTGGTGAGGGGTTTGGAACACAAGCCCTATGAGGAAAGACTGAGGGAGCTGGGGTTGCTCAGCCTGGAGAAGAGGAGACTCAGGGGTGACCTTATCACTCTCTACAACTACCTGAAGGGAGGTTGTAGACAGGTGGATGGTGGTCTCTTCTCCCAGGCAGCCAGTACCAGAACAAGAGGACACAGTCTCAGGCTGCGCCAGGGGAGGTTCAGGTTGGATATTAGGAAGAAGTTCTATACAGAAAGAGTGATTGCCCATTGGAATGGGTTGCCCGGGGAGGTGGTGGAGTCGCCGTCATTGAAGGTGTTCAGAAGGAGACTTGACAGGTTGCTTGGTGCCATGGTTTAGCTGTTTGGGTGGGTTGGATTGGTTGATGGGTTGGACACGATGATCTTGAAGGTCTCTTCCAACCTGGTTTGGTTTATTCTAATAAAGGTTTATTCTAAGTAAGTTGGCATGAGTGGAAGCTAAAACACATCCTCAGAAGAAGCAACTAAGATCATCATCTAATGTATTCCAGTTCATTTCTTCGTCTTCCAATCTGCATTATTTTAACTTGCAGACTCTTACAGGTCTGTACCAATTTTCTTAGTGGAACAGAAGCAAAATCACACAGTTGTGCTATGTAACACTGGGCCTTGTTAAGTCAGCTGAACTCCTGGACAGCACAGTCCCATAAAGCAAGCTAAGGGTTCAAGTGTGGTAAAGGACAGGCTAGAGCTGCAGCTCACTTCTGATCTTGTTTACTTTACAGATATGTATATGGCCAGCTGTCTGCCGAAGCTGTAACTTTTCCATGAAGTTCTATTTAGCTGTAGGATAATGAATCAGACAGAAAATCAGTGTGACATTTCAAATATGGCCTCATTAGTGCCCTTGTTTTGTGTCAGAGGAAATAAAAAATCCAGTAAGTTGATCAGCATTTATCTCCTCACTTCCTGGAATTACATTTTTCCTTGCATTATTGCCTTTACACATTATGTTCAATTTGATTCAATACACTAACCCTATAATCCTTAGCTCACTGTGTTTTATGGTTATGATCTTTGACTGGCTATTTCTTGTATGTCCCCCAGATTTATTAATTGGCTTCTGCCCCTTTGAGTTGGATGAACTGCCCTTTCATCGCACGCACACTCTTTCTTTGCTGAACTCACGTCACATACTATGCAGGAGAACCATAAGGCAACAGTGCTGTTAGCTCATGATTTTTTTTTTACCTCCCCATGTAACTTACTTAAGTCTCATGATTCCTGTCTTACACAAAAAAAAACCTTAGTGGAATCTAAGTGCAAAAAAACTTAGTGGAAACTGTGACTTGAATAGCAATACCTGCATTTTTCAGTTCTGAGTTTCGACTCATAAGGCTTTGTAAACTTCAGTTTTGCCTTTCTTCTTCTCTTTGTTTCTTTACTCTCCCAGCTTCTGACTTTTTTTTTCAGTCTTTAGTCTGTTCTATATTTTATAACATATCATTTCCAATTTTCAGTAGAAGATGAAAAGTGAGGTCATTGTTTTTAAATTATCTTGATCTGACTCAAAAGCTGCTTTCTTAGTCATCTTCCTTTATTCTAATTTTTCCATGTCAAGCTCCTGTTCATAAGGCACAATGCCCTTGGAAAATGTGTGTTCCATACAGTCCATGGCTTCAGAATAAAATGGAATATGGAAAGTGACACTAGTTAGGGTTTCTTGGATTCTGTGACCTCACAGATTTTATTCTTAGAACGAGAAACAGGAAAGCCTATTAGACCTACTGGAAAAGTAAAGCAGGACAGTACATCACCCAGAATGATGCTGAATTTACCTTTTAACTTATTTATTTATTAATTCTTTAATTTTAAAAAAATTATGTTTTATGGATGTCAGAAACCTTTCCAGCTATAACTAGTGCCCATCTCCTCATAACTTGAACTTAACAAGATTCTTTGTTTAACAAATATGCAGTTTGTATTTGGGAATTTTAAAGTCATATGTTAGGGTATCTCTCAGCTATTCTGCATTTAGGCACCTATGAGTCTCTCTTCAGATTGCTATAATCATGGCATTGTTTTCAAGTTAACTCATCCTTCTCAATCTAAAATTTCTAAAGCATGCAGGAAATAATGAATAGATGTACAAACTCTAAGTTTTGAAAGCACCTTACCTGAAAATTCATAACATGGTTGGAAATTTGGTAGGAATAATTTCTGTCTGGAAATACACACAAATGAAACTATGTCTTCAGATGTCATGAAACAGTGAAGTTCCACGTAGCTCCTAAGTACAATCAAATTGTAGCAAGTGTTATCTGGGGATTAGTCCCACTTTATGATGGCATATAGTGTTCTTCTGACTCTATCTCATTATCTTTTATATTTTTACAGTCCAGTAAGTGCATGTGTAATGATCCAAATTGTTTCATTTCTCAAACCAATACAGATTTCAAGTGGTCTTCCTTATAATCTGAGCTATTTGTGTATCCAGATGCTTGAAGTGAAATCTTGGCTGCAGTGAAGTTCATCAGAAATTCATCTGGAAACTGCAATGTTAGTTCTCTTGCTTTTTGTATCTAACTTACAGTATGAGCGTCTTAAAAATGTTAAGCTCTCTCTAGGTTTTTATTCTAATATTTAAAAGTAATCATCAGGATCGTAAAAGGAAGTTGAATTTTAGTGAAAGTAAATACAGTGTGCATACTTTTTTAAACTACTAATCCCACCGTCTTAAAATATCAGCAAATCGGTTGAAATAGTTAATTTGAAGAGTTTTAGTTAATGTATGTAACTGCATCTTGTATAAAAATTTTACTGTATTGGTGCAACTTTTAAAATTCATTATATTTTAATTTCTCCTATCAGATAGTGTTGTTTACTGTGAAAGCACAACTTGGAAAAACACAGAAGATCACCCATAATTCTGCATGTTAAGGTATTGCATTTGTAACAAAGGTACAGCTAAAATATCTATTAAGTTAGTATGTGGAGAAGAAAAAACATAAAAGGTAGAGTGTATAATTCAAAATATCAACCTGGGAGAAATACCAACTACTTATATTTTACTTTCTTTGACACATAATTTCCACTAGGTAAAAGAAATTGTATGTAAATTTCAGTGTCTACATGACAGATGTTTATCCATGAGAAGTATATAAAGTTTCTCACTTTACCTTCATGGACAAAGAAGTCTAAAAAGTTAGGTTAGTCAACCTACCTGGGAAAGCAATTACTTTTACACTGGTTTACACCAGAGCAAATCTGTTAACTTCATTCAGATTTGTTCTAGGCTTGCAGTAAATTGAGATGAGCAGCAAGCTCAAACTAGATGCTATTAATATGGGGAAGACTATGATTACAACTAAGTGAATGTTATACTGAAAGGAAAGTGAGTAGTTTCACTAATTCAACAAAAGCAGAATACCCAAGCAAAGCACTTTTTTCTTCTGGCTCCTCTCAGGACCATACTGTTCAAATAGCATACTCAGAGATGCTATGAAAGTGGAGTAGCTTATTTTAATGCAAATAGAGACCTGCACAGCTTAATTCCCAGAACAGCACTTCCATTCTCTCTTATGAGATGCATGGCATGAGAGGGCAACATTGGCTGAGCCAAACTGAAGTCATAACACAAGAGAAGTAAAAGAAGGTAAATAGTAATTGGAGAAGAAAAAGATAAGTAGGTTCAATTTTCCATCTCTACCTGTGGTAGATTCTCCAGTACTTTATTATCGAGGTTCATGTTCACAATTAGGTACTTTTGTTTTGGTTTGGTTTTATCATGCATGACAGTACTGAGGAATAAACACAAAAGAGGAAAATTTATTATTCTCCGTATGTGTCATGGTTTGAGGTAGGTGCCTTTTAAAAATACTATAAAGTTATGTCCTCCAAGAGGACAAGAAAAGTCCAGGGGATGGACCAGAAGATCGTAACTTTGCTATTCAATTCCATTATTCTGCTATCTCCTTATAAACTGGCATCAAGGCCAACTCACTCTCTTTCCTCCCACCCTTCAGCTCTCTGGAGGGAGTCCTTACCTCCTAAACTATGGAGGACCAGGCCTGTTTATAGCCTTCAGAGGCTAATCTTCTCCTGTGCAATTATGGCCTGCTTAGGCCAGGGAGACAATGAGGCAGGGAGAAAAGGAGCAGCTGGGGTCTGTGGGTTAGCCTGGTTAGAGGAAGTTTTTGTGGGGGTTTTCATGTTAAAGATTTGTGTATTCTGTATTTTCCTGTATATTTCTGAATACAATTTCGGTATTTCTCTCCAATTCAATGACAGTGTCTTTATTTTACTTCTTTTGGGAGTAAAATTATTTCTGTTTGCTCTTTAAACTAATACAATATGTGAAATAAGATGTCAAAATACCAGTAAATTTTGATGTTATTACTCTTGGGCCTTTATATATTTGTATTAATTATTCATTTAATCTTAAAAAAATAAACTACATTTCCTTATGTAACCTTTAACATGTACATTTTTATTGCTTTTATCTCAATATTCTGATTTAAGTGACAAAATTAATAGATGAGGGGCGAGCAACTGATGTCATTTACCTGGACCTGAGCAAAGCCTTCGACACTGTCCCGCACCACAGCCTGGTCTCCAAACTGGTGACACATGGGTTTGATGGGTGGACCACTAGATGGATAAGGAACTGGCTTGATGGCCGCACCCAAAGAGTGGCTGTCAATGGCAGCATTTTCCAGAACTGTTGCTCAAGTGTCTGAATTTAGGAGGTCAACTAAGACACAGTAAAACAACCAAGTATTAGTGGAAGCCTTAGCATTTCCTTTATTTCTTTGCACTATTAATTCATCTAGAATGCTTTTCCCCTGTAATTTAGTGAGTGAAGACATGTTGAGAAACCTTACAGCAATAAAAATCATTGCTTCAACCACTGCAGTCCAAGTATTGCGTACTTTGCAGGATTACATCTATCAGATGGTTACTCTCATCAACCTGGTTTTGCATTGTTTGTGGTCTTGGGTAAAGCAATGTGTATTTATAAACAATCACACTGAATAAACAATCACATCAATAGACCTGATTAAAAGAGTCCTTAATTTACTTTTAATGGGAACCAAAGTGGGTCTCTAAAACAATCTAGAAGGAAATTTGATCTGAGTACCACTGTAAGGATAGTACCTTACAAATGAATGCTTTATGTTTTGCAGTGAGTACCTTAAGCACTAACCCATGGGAACTTGGAAATGGACCCTCCCATTAATGATGAAGTACTCCATAAAATGATTTGCCTAGATAGGTGGGGAGATATATCATAATTAGAAATATCACTCTCAGCTGATAGGTATGAAAATAGGTGTCACCTTTTCTCATTGTTATCTATAAATTGTCATGTACAACAAAGTTGCAGTTGCTATTTATTAAAATTGGCCTTCAGCACAGAGCTTTTCCTCGTACAGATCCTAACAATCTCCAGGGGAGATTTCAACAGCAGCTGCTACTTCTAATACTGTAAGCAAGGAAGGAAGATGCTTTTGGCAGTGAATGTGAATGATTAGCTCAGGATGTAATTTGTATCTCAGAATTGTTTTGATAGCTCAGCACTTTTGGGGTATTTATCTTTCCCCAAATGAAATAACAGTCTTTTCAACTTTAAATAAGTCCTGTCTATCTTGGAGTTACAGAAATTACATCATGCAAAATTCAGCATTGCCACTGCTCATATATATCAAAACTTACTAATCAGCAAAATATTTACAACATAAATTCCAACTCACAAACTTCTCCTTAAATCATCTCTTAAATATTCACAGATACATAAGTCTAAGAAAGTTACACAAGAGCCAAAGTCACTTTTGCACACATTGTGATCTGTTATGATAACAAGGGGAAAGATAAAAATTCTATTTAAGTCTCCTCACTAGTAATTCTCATGGCTGATTTTAAAGCACCTATTTTGGTCCATATTGAATCCTCCACAATGTTCTTTCAGGCCTGTTGAGACAAGTGATTCTCTTTACTCTTTATACACTTGGTCAGTATTTAGGCCAGCTGATTATTGGATCTTGTGACAAGATGTAAGCTGGTTGAATAAGCTGGTCTCCTGGTATTGCTATCTACAGTTTTGATATTCCCTTTCTTTTTTTCCTTCCCATTACGTTTTGCATCAGCAATCAGTAACAGGATGTTCTTTCATTAAGTGATTTTCACCTGCTGCTCTTGACCTCATAGGAGTAGAATAACCTTATCTGCTAAAATAATTTCAGCTGAAAGGTGATGACTGACATTTGTAATTTTTAAGGGATGATTATTACAAACTGCCTTTCAATAATAAGAGGCATGTGAGAGGAAGGTTTTCCTTCTTGACATGTGTAAGTACCGCTGTTGTAGAATCAAGCAAATGATAGCAGTGGCTGTAAGATGTAGTTCAATTCCTATTAAACCTAATAAGATACCATATAAGGTAAATAGGACTCCATGCAAACACATATTTCTGTACTAATCCTTTCCTTAATTGTTGTGATGGTTGATCACAGAAATATGCAAGAGCAATAGCTGAAAAAGCTCTAGCTTTCCTAAGACTAGTTGGTGGAATTTTAGTGGTCTGCATTATTGCTGTGTAAGTGATATGCTTTCTTGGGGACTATAGTTGGAGAGTATATAAAAAAGAGGGTCTGCACAAATGTATTTTGTGCATGCTATAAACCAAATAGGATAGTTTCTTAATTATTTCCTACTGGGAAACAGGGAAATAAGTTTAGGAAATTGATTCAAATTCCTCTGTCACGTTTTGAAATAAAAGGCAGTTGCATACTTAAATAAGGACCAATCTCAGTATTTTACTGAGTAAGGAGTAGTGGGTGAGGAGCAGTGGAACGGCTTTCCTGGTCTCTTTCACCAGGAGAGTTTTTGTGTTGTTTGCTAATTGTACATATGAGAGCAAGAGCTCTCTTACAGAGGGATTTAATGTACAGTGTAATGTTGAGCACTGAGCAATAGCCATAGATAGATTTGTTCCTTGTTCCTAAGTATTGTCTCAAAGCTGCCTTTATCATACAGAGTAGTATTGAATGCTATAGAAATCCACATATAAGATGTTTTGTTGGGGTACAACCCAGTCTGTAACACATAGTGTAATTTTTTGAGCAGCATTGAAAAGCTTGCCTGCAGGGGAAGGTTTTATCTGAGGCCAGAGCTACATACAGCACAACAGAAAGAGAAATAAAAAGATGCAGAGTATTCTCATCGTATAAGGCACTCAGTGAGACAGGAATGATATTAAAGAGATATCAAGGATTGGCTCCTGTGTCCCATTTCATGGACCATCTTATTTGTAATGACAATAGTTCACTTGTTACAAATTTTCATGATTTCCTTACATTAATGCTATATGAGAATGACTTGCTGTTGAGACAAAGACACACACATCACAGAATGGTAGACATTGGAAGAGACCTTAGGAGATCATCTAGTTCAACCCCCATGATAACATAGGTACACCTAGATGTGGTTGCACAAGAATGTAACCACATAGGTTTCAAAAATGTCCAGAGAAGGAGACTCCACAACCTCTCTAGGCAATCATTTCCCTTGATGTGGGATGAATTGAGAAACCCTTCCTCCAGCAACCCTATAGCAGACTATCCAAGCAGCAGAGTCATATGAGACAGAGACTCACAGAATTGGGGGTCATCAAATCCTTATCTTCTAACCACAGGCAGAATCTGCTAGGCATAGCTCATGCCATGATTGACAGGACCTTGTCTGGCTATCCTTAGAGATCTTCAGTGATGATGATCCTAGAGTCTAGAAGGGTCCTAATTTAGCACCTTGTTTATCAAGATGCTGTCTCATGAACCACAGATACTGGCTTTCTAGGATGCCACAGGTGTTGAGGAACTGTGGAGATAAAGAATTATCTGTCAGTCATCTGTTGTGCTGCAATATTGGCATACTATTCTTAGCTTCCATATAAACCAGCAAAATGTACCCATACACTAGTTTGAAACATCCAAAAGGACCACAGCTCAGAGAGAAAGATTTCAAAGCCCAAACCTGCAGCACTTTAAACTCTTTTAAAGAGGTATGTTTTTGCCTCAGTTCAAAGGTGAGGTCTCCAGGTTTTTTGGTAGATTCTGAGTTAATAAAAGGGCTGCCATAGGCCTATTCTTCCTCTAGGTAAAGAAAAGAAAGCATAAAATGACTGCCGAAACTCAACAGCTTCATGACAAAATGTCATCAGTTCAAAACCCATGCAAAATTACTTCATTCCTTGAAGGCAGGGGAGGTAGTATGTTTCGGAGTCACAGTCCCTAACTGAGCCAACCTATCAAGATTTTCTGGACTTCAGGATGTAGATTACTGCTGGGTAATTGATAATGATTCTGATCTATATGTGAGTACTTGGTACTAAACTGATGCTATGTAATAACACCTAGTTTGAAAAATTTGTTCTCTGAGATTCCTTCAAAATATACCAACTGATAGATGAGAATTCAAGTTAAAGTGGAAACAAAATGGTCATCATCATCCTTACGATCTTGTATTGCATATATTCACTGTACCATTGTTTCTGGGAAATGTGGTCAGTTTAAAAATTTTGCAATCACTTCATGTTTTCTAGAGTGCTAATTAGGTCACGTGTTCTTTATTAGAATACCTTTATTAGAATAAACCAAACCAGGTTGGAAGAGACCTTCAAGATCATCGTGTCCAACCCATCAACCAATCCAACCCACCCAAACAGCTAACCCATGGCACCAAGCACCCCATCAAGTCTCCTTCTGAACACCTTCAATGACGGCGACTCCACCACCTCCCCGGGCAGCCCATTCCAATGGGCAATCACTCTTTCTGTATAGAACTTCTTCCTAACATCCAACCTGAACCTCCCCTGGCGCAGCCTGAGACTGTATGTGTTCATAGCTTAAAATTTCTGCAGCTTGCATGTATCAAAATATGTCTTAAGTTTCAAAAGGGTTAATTTCCAGTTCAAGTAATTTGTAACATTTAATTTGCTTTTTATGAATTGATGTTTTTAGTGGAGGCTTCTGTGGTGTTGCTTGCTTAGAAGGACTAAGTATAAAAATTTCTCATATTTTTATACAAAAAAAATAATTTTAATTAGCAAAGGCACCTGACAAACAAAAGTCAGACTGCGATTCCAAAATACCTGCTAGAAACGAGCTTTTAACATGATGGTATTCCACTGGAAACAAAGGTGAACAGATCAAGTTTTATTGTGTTCTTTCATTTTTTGTTACTAAAATCTAGTCTCATTCTGGGGGAAAAAAAAAAAAAAAGTTACAAAAGAAGTCTACACTGATATGTCAGTTCTCCATACCTAGGGAATGTACCTGAATGTGTTGCATTAGAAGATCCCAAATGCAGCTGTGTCTGATGCCTAAGTTGTGCCTGGAAACAGCAGATTTGTGACCGTTTGAGGCTGTCCCCTTAAGAAAGGGAATATGGTGGTCGGAAGTTGGTAAACGAAAAGAAGGATCTAAACTAATTTCATTGGTAGATTGGGAGGAAGCACCTTCTGAACTGGGAGTGCAGGAGGGTATCCTGGGCATTCTGACACTTTTATCTTCAGTCTTTCTTCCGCTCCTCCGCCGAGCAGCAGCTCTCTCTGTTCTGGGCTTTCGGCCAAGGCTTGACCTTGAAAAACTGATAAGCTGCAAGGCCTGTATTAACTGCTTTCCAATTAACACATAACTGCTTCTAACTTTTTTCTCTTTCTCTTTCTTTCTAACCTGCTCTGGGGAAAGGGGGAGAGAGGGGGGAAGTGGAGGTGGGGAACCCCCCTCAGCAGAGGGGGTAACTCTCTATTCTGTGCTACTTTGTTGTATATTTTTGTATATATTGTAAATATTGTAAATTTGTATATATTTCCCTGCGTTTCCCTGCTTTGCAAATATACAGCACCCATTGCTTTGCTAATTCAGCTGTGAGGTTTTTTTTCCTTTTTCCTTCAAATTTTCCTTCCCTTTACTTTACAGGGGGGAGGGAGAAGGCTTTTTGGCCTTACCCTTCCAACTCTACGACAAGATTTTAGATGGAAAGGAGAATAAAACTCGTATTTGTAAAGCACTTGAATCCCTCTTCCTCTGAATCTTGGGGCTTTTTTAATTTAATTTTAATTTTTTACTATATTGTTGGATGTATAAGACCTCATTTTTGGTTTTAATGCTGTGGCTCTTTACACATTATTCTTACGCTTTTTTTTTTTTTTTTTTTCTTTAAATTGCTGACTCTGGTAAGGAAGTACCAGACATGAGAAAAAAAAAATGTTTCCAATGACCTTTCCTGTCCTGAGGAAAACAAACAAACAAACAATGACAACAACAACCCCTCAACCTGTCCATGATTTCTCATCTTGTTTACAAGTTAGCTTTACTTTTAAAAGGGAGTACAATTCACTTCTTTAATGATTTTATGAACTGTGTTTAAAGTCAGTTTTTGTTTCTGCTACTTGGTGCAGCTGCGCAGGAAGTACGTTGGAGAATTTGATACACTATTGACGTTATTTTATGAAAGCAGTGTCAGGTTTTATTTGTGCAGATGATAGCCAGGAGACCCAAATGACTGGCAGTTATTACTGGGAGCATCAAAGAAAATAAGCAGATGGGAACGAAATACACCCAAATATGGGACAAAAATGTTATGACAATTTGTCATATGTTGTGTCAAGACATAAAGCATTTAACGGCATTACAGCATTCCAGACCAGGTGCAGAGGAAAAAAAAACAAACACCAAAAAAACAACCACAACAACAACAAAACCCACCAATTCTCCTAAGAAATTCAGCACCTCTGCAACAGTTTACCCTAAAACTCCATGAGAATACAAAGCAGCCTACTGAACACCCACTGATAACTTTACAAAAGGTGCAAAATGAGTACTTGAAACATGAATGTGGTTATTATATGAATGGCATACAAACTGGTAGGTATCGGTGTTTTGGGATGATCACTTAGTCAAACCCATTTTATATCATGCATCTTCCAGGGGTGGCATCATGTTTAACACTTCAGAGATCTCAGTGTGAGATACTATTGTTCTTGTGTCTCAAACAGGATGTGACATTGCCTGGCCTGACAGTGTGGGTTCAAAGAGGTGGTTTCTATGGAGGCAGAAGCTCCCCTTTTGTTTTCAGTCCCCAGTCAATCATAGAATCATAGAATCAACAAGGTTGGAAAAGACCTCAGAGGTCATCAAGTCCAACCTGTCACCCAGCACCTCATGACTAGCTAAACCATGGCTTCAGGATAAATGGTGTTTGTCCTTGCAACAGATAACTATGTGGAATAACATGCCATTTGCAAGTCCATTTGAAAGCAACAGTTTGAAAACTACTGAAAACAGCTTGTAAAGACAGTGGTTTTGAAGATAGAGAGCTTGACAGGTGCTCAAAAATTTCCACAGCCTAGGAAACTTTTCTCCTCCTGCATATGTAAATGCAAGGCAGCATTTACACATGCAGAGCTGCTGGTAGCTCCATTCATTAACTGAGGTTAATGGCTTTAGGTTATTTCTACCATGCTATGCAGTTTCAGCAACGCTAAAGAGCTACTTGATCATTTTTTTTTTTTTTTTTTTTTGTGTTACATGGGGGCTAGGTCCTCTGTTATTAAAGACTTATTGACATCCATCAAAGGCATTAAGAAGGATCTCAGCTGGAACATATTTAAAGCCAGAAAGATTATCCATGTTTGTGCAGATTGAGATAAACTACCTTCGGTGGTTTTAAAAGAGATAAAAATTCCTAGGTATTTCTACTCCTAGAAACATGACTGCCTGTAGTCAGGAAGGTGTCTGATAAATGGGAGATATATTCAGACTGCTTTTTAAGTCTTGCCTTAAATGACCAAGAAAGAACCAGATCAAATAATCAGAAATTTCCTGGATAATCATCACATATTTAACAGATGGACAGTTGCATGATGCAGTTACTGGTTAGACCCTGTTCTGAGGTGATTTTTTCCTAGGGTACAAGTCAACCTCTTAGCTCCTGAAGAAAACCCACAGTGTAGCTCCAATTTCTTGCTTCCTTATATCACAAATAAGCAATAGTAGCTAGTATTTATGACGTTTCATATTCTATTGAATAACATCTTTTCCTGCTCTACCTGAATTCTCTCTTTGAGACACTTGATGAAATATTTTTGACTAAAAAAAAATGGGTTGAGGAGAAGCTGGTGGTTCTGAATGCAGAGTCTGAATGATAATAGATGCCTGTAACCAACAAATTTCTCACTGACTGACAAGAGCAAAGAGATAGAGGCAGAGATCTTCCAAGAGACAAGGCAATGAACTTGTGCAGAGCAGTAAGTCAGTACAGATCCTATTTCTAACCAGTATTAACCAAATACTCCATGTAATCTACTCCAGGGTTTGTAGCCAAGGGCTGTTGGCTTCGGATCCACTGAAGTCATGAATGTCTTCTCATGGCCTTGAGAGTTGTCTTTGTAAAAGCTAATCAGAATACACCTGTTAAATAATCCCTGTGCAATTACATACCCATACTTAAAAATGTATGCATGCATAACCTTAGCTCTTCACTGAAGATCCACACTGCTTTCCACAAACTGCAGGTGAGTCTAACAGTGCATCAGAATTTCAAGGCTTGCTCATACATTGGAACCAGCAACTGAGCAAAATCATCTGACATGGTCTGTTTTGATACCTCAGTCTTCCCCTTGCCCAAATTATTCCTGTCATTTCTAGTACACCTTCAAGAAAAGAATCACTGTGCTTCACCTTCATAACCATCATATAGCACCTTGGAATAATTTAATTTTTTTTGTGGGGTTGTGGTTTTTGTGGTTGGTTGGGTTTTGGTTTGGTTAGGCTTGGGGTTTTTTTCCTGACTTGGTGTAGTTTGTGTTATTATTTGTTTGTTGGTTGGTTGGTTTGGGTTTTTTTGTTTTTAATCTGCTTGCTGGATAAATTTTTCAAGTATAGGTCATCCACAGGAAAACAGGATGCTGTAAATGGGGCTTGTGTCACCAAGTTGCATATATATATCAGCAATGCTATGTGTGGGTTGATTTAATGTACGAGAGCAGGGCAGGGGGTTTTCCTGCCAAGACTGAAAAAGCACTCTTACAAGAGAAATGCTTATTTGAGTATATAATTTGTTTCTTCTTATTATTTTTTCTTTTTCTTTTAATCTGGACAATTTTTAGAGACATGTGCCTGGCTGCCAGATTGCCAGAGGTAAAACAATACATCAAATCCCGTGTGACAGAACTGCACTGGTTAGGCCACACCTCGAGTACTGTGTTCAGTTCTGGGCCCCTCACTTTAGGAAGGATGTTGACTTGCTGGAGTGTGTCCAGAGAAGGGCAACAAAGTTGGTGAGGGGCTTGGAACACAAGCCCTATGAGGAGAGGCTGAGGGAGCTGGGGCTGCTTAGCCTGGAGAAGAGGAGACTCAGGGGTGACCTTATTGCTGTCTACAACTACCTGAAGGGTACCTGAGGACAGAGTTTCAGGCTGCGCCAGGGGCGGTTCAGGCTGGAAGTTAGGAGGAAGTTTTACACAGAGAGAGTGATTGCCCACTGGAATGGGCTGCCCGGGGAGGTGGTGGAATCACCATCACTGGAGGTGTTCGGGAGGAGACTTGATAGGGTGCTTGGTTGCATGGGTTAGTTGATTAGGTGGTGTTGGATGATAGGTTGGACGCAATGATCTTGAAGGTCTCTTCCAACCTGGTTTATTCTATTCTATTCTATTCTATTCTATTCTATTCTATTCTATTCTATTGCAGTTAAATTAAAGTAATTCATGACATTATTTCAATCATATGGAAATATGTAAATTTCTCAGGGTCACAAAATAACCCAATTTATGTGCAAGTTACCAAGTTACAAGTCACAATGAGTTAAACATCCCTCTACTGTACCATCCTTTTGAGTATATTGCACTCATAACTCCTTGTTTCCATTTAAAGCAGCACTAGACATGGCATGATGTAATTCCATCTAGAAAAAAAAAAAAAAAAAGACATAATTTTCTGATTTTTTTTTTCCATGAGATTATCCATCACTGCAGTCTTTCATCATTGCTTAGTTTGGCTCTCTCAGTGTGCCCAAAAGTCAGGATAATAGTATTTTGGGGTTTTTTTTTGTTGTTGTTGAAAAGAATACTTTTCTAAGGGTAATATTTTGTCTTTGATGTGTAGAATTCATAAAAATGCCTGCCCATAACAATGCAATAAATAAACCAGGCACTGAACAATAGCTTTTCCTTTTCAGTGTAGGAAGATTAAAGACGAAAATAGCTATGCATTTCTATGGGACACACATATGTGCCGGTAGCTGTCTATGGTATTTGGTGCTGAATGAAACTCGTTGTTTTCCCTGAAACACAGACTAGCTCTATTCTTTTAGGAGTTTTGTACCTTTTCATACTCCATGCCTGGGATCCAGCAGAGCCTCTTCTCCCAGGCAACCAGCACCAGAACAAGGGGACACAGTCTCAAGCTGCGCCAGGGGAGGTTCAGACTCGAGGTGAGGAGGAAGTTCTTCACCGAGCGAGTCATTCGGCATTGGAATGGGTTGCCCAGGGAGGTGGTTGAGTCATCGACCCTGGAGGCGTTCAAGGGGAGATTGGACGTGGCACTTGGTGCCATGGTCTAGTCATGGGGTCTGCGGTGTCAGGTTGGACTCGATGATCCTCGAGGTCCTTTCCAACCTAAGTGATACTGTGATACTGTGATACTGTAATTTAACTCCTGCCTATAAACTTTACTACAGAAGAAGAATGAATGTGTGGATTACTAGGATGTATCACTTCATTACTTTGAGTTGCCTCAGGTATTTTTACAATGAGGTTTTCTTTATGATGTATCAAAGCTTGCAACAGAATCTTGGAGCTCCAAATGAACTATGAATGAGCATGAAAGGGAAAGATTTTGTGAGTGTGTCACAAAAGTAGAAAATGAATATAGGAAGAAAGTGGCAAGACAGATGTTTTCTGTAGGCTTTGTCCAAAAGTGTCTACCTTTAGGAGGAAAAGCTGTAAAGTAATATTATTGATTACAAGATCAGCCATCACACAGGTCACACATGACTGTGAAACTTATGCTGCAATCAAGAAGGCCACCAGAGCCAAGTCTCCCTGGAACAGAGGGCGGTGGCTAGGTTTTTGTTATGGTGAGGCCTGGCAGATTGACTATATTGGACCACTTCCATGAACACGCCAAGGCAAGCGCTACATCCTCACCATGGTAGAAGCAACTACAGGCTGGTTAGAAGCATATCCTGTAAAGCATACCACTGCCTGGAACACCATCTTAGGCCTTGACAGGCAAATCCTGTGGCAATGTGGTACCCCTGAAATGGATTGAGTCTGACAACGGGACTCACTTCAGGAACAATGCCATCAGCTCCTGGGCCAAGAAACATGGCATCGAATGGGTGTATCACATTCCTTATCACCCACAAGACTCTGGGAAGGTTGAAAGATACAACGGGCTGTTAAAGACTATGCTGAAAGCATTGGGTAATGGGTCATGGAGGCACTGGGATGCAAATCTAGCAGAAGCCACTTGGCTGGTTAATTCTCAAGGATCTGCTAACCATCCTGGTTCTGCCCAAACAGAACCACTGCACACTGTGGGGGGAGATAAAGTCCCTGTAGTACACATGGGAAAGTGGCTAGGAAAGGCAGTGTGGGTTGCTCCTCCCATGGGGAAAGCCAAACCTGTTTGTGGGATTGTCTTTGCTCAGGGTCTTGGATGTACTTGGTGGGTAATGCAAAAAAATGAGGAGACTCAGTGTGTGCCTCAAAGGGATCTAACACTGGGGGAAAGGTAATTTGGAATGGTGGGTTGCATGTTGCAGAAAACAATGAAGTAAGAAGAATCCAGACTGATGTAGGTTTGCAAGGATCAAGAGCGACGCAGTGGTTGAGACCAGCTGGAGCTGGTGTCCAAGAACAGAATATCTTGCTTCTCCTGTCTTGAGCACTCCCAGGTAATATCTGGAGGAACAGAAGAACTTGTTTTTTCAATAAAGGACTGAGACTTTGATAGAAGTCTCTACATGTTGGATATTGAGATAGTTTAAGTATGTAGATCAGGTTGTGAGTGTAAACAAGGAAGATTTTTGTTGTTTTAGTGTAAGAATCAAATGCGGTGGTTAAATGTATTGAAATGTGTAGAACCTGAGTGTGATGGAAATGGTATGGAATAAGGTTTGGAGATTGTATTGGGTTGGGCTGAGATGGAGTTAATTCTCTGCACAGCATCTTTCTAGTGCTGTGGGTTTTTTGCAGAAGTACTTGATAACATAGCAGTGTTTTGACTACTGTTGAATCCAGTATCCAGGCAGTGTCCTTTCAACATTTCCCTGCCCCAAGAGTACATGGAGGGCTGGGCAAAATCTTGGGAGGGGACATGACTGAGCCAGCTGACTCAGCCTGGCCAAAGAGATATTCCATACCATATGACATCAGCTCAGGTATAAGAAGGAAGTTCAGGGATTCGTCCATGGCATTTATCCTCCCAAGTAACCACCAAGCTTAGAGAGCCCTGCTTCCTGAGACAGACCATGGTCCTGCTTATGGGAAGTAGAGACTAATATCTCTCTCTCACTGCTTTTGCTTCTGCATGGTCTATTGCTGTTTGCTTATTAGTGTTATTAAAATTGTTCCTATCCTATTCCTGGCTTCTGTTATTTATTTTTTTCCCTTCTCCCCCTGCTCACTTAAGAAGGGGAGTGATAGAGTGGCTTTGGTGGGCATCTGGCCTCCAAGCCAAGGCCAAACCACCACAATTCTTTTGTGCAAGTAAACACATTTTGATATTCTAAATATACCAGAAGCTAAATACTTCAGTGTGGGAAAACAGAAACAAAAAAAACATAAATCCACATACAGAATGGACTGTAACTTGATGGAACAGTGATGAATAAGGAGTCTGATGCTCAGTGTGCAAGGATGCACAGTTATAAACCAAATACTGGCAGGACACATTGCGCTTTATGATTGAACCCATGACAGAAGACTTTCAAGCATACGAATGGTAGCTATCCTTCATGCATCTGCTGCTCAAGTCTTTAGAAATATCTCACCAGTGCAGGAAAGGGAAAGACAAGTAGGATTTTTCTGCCCAAATATATGTCTTGATATGAAGTTATTAAAGAAATCTACCCAGTGAGGTAAGAAGGTGTGGTAGAGCTCAGAGAGTCACAGGAACCAGTCACTGGAGGTTCAGGAATCCATACTGGCCTACTTAGCCACTAAAATGCCATGAGTCTTCATTGATTCCAGCCAATTCTTTAAACTTTCTAATAGGTTTGGTTTACATCTAAGCCTTCAGCCTTAATACTTGGATTTGTGATATAGCCAGAAATACTTTGCCTGCTTCTCCTGCAAGAGATGCTAGCTCAGGGAATGGGGAGGGGATGCTCTGCTCTCCATATGCCACTCAGATTTCATTCTCCAGGAGCCACCACACTGTATGGCACCAGTCCTCTGACCTGCCATGGAGACAGAGCAGCTCCAGATGCTGAGATTGCAGGCACAGAACTAGAGCTAATGTCATCACAGAGGTGGTTGTAGGGTATTAGAAGAGACTTTTGAAAGAAATGTGGAGTTAGTCTAGACAAAATACAAATGAGGCATGAAAAGTAGTAGTGGTGGGGAAGAAACCCTGAAAAAGCAACAGCCCCATGATGGAGGAGTCTCCCTGGGCATCATGTCTGGCCACAGACTGACAGCATGGAGCAGCACACAGGACTTCCCTGTGCTGAAGTACCTGGGGCCAAAGGGACTTTCTCTGTAGCCCCTGCATTTGTTGGCAGAGTGCAGGGGCATGCAGAGGTATATGCAAGGCTGCAGAACCCATCTCAGCCATGAGAGATAAAGGAGAAATGGGGCAACTCACTTTACTCAAACAGGGGATGAGGGCCTGTGACCCACAGCTGGAGTTTGTGCAGGTTTGTGAAAATGGGGTATATACCCACAACAGTGTGATCTCATGTGCTTTCTTGGGATTAGAGCTTTTTGTAATGGATCTTAGAAGGGTGTTGCAAAAGTCATAGGTGTTAGCATTTCATAAGTTGTAGCTCACTAATCACCAGATACTTATATGCAGCTAATCAACCAATAAACCACCTCAATCCTGATTTGTTTAAGCTATGTGAATTGAGCAGATTTTTCTGTTTAACAAGATCTTGCTGAAGAATATAAGCAATCTCTTGAACAGATTCAGATCAATAAAACTTTGGGTAGTGAACTTAACCACCTGAGGCCTTCTTGTTCAGTAATTTGGAAAAAAAACCCAAACAAATCAACCCATGTGCATATGTTTTACTCATGCTCCTCGTGGTTAGCAGAGCAGCACAGGGTAGAAGGGCTGTTCACAATCAAGTGACAAATTGGTAAAGGTAGCTGTGAAAATCACAATTCTAGTCCTTGGAAGAAGAACCAGATAGGACTGGTATGGTACAATGTGGGGGGGAATTTATTCTGAATTAGCTAAAATAAGGGACAGAATCAGAAAACTTGCTGTTTGTCTCAGTGTAGCAATTTGTGTGCAATTAGTGACTGCACTCTCAGATGGGAGTGAGGCAATTATAAAAAGGGAGGGTGAAATTTGGCAGCTGAAGGAATGTGTGGCTAGTTACAAAGACAGGCAGATGTGTTTACAGGCAGCTGCTGAAACTGGGAAAGCATGGCAGGCTGACGTCAGTGCAGAAGAAAGTCAGAAAGAGGCACACAGAAACATGTTCAGGAAGCCTGAGTGGCAGTTTCTATACATCCCTATGAGTAAGAAACTGGGCAAAGGAGGAAAGAGACCTGCATGGATGAGCAAGATGCTTCTAGAAAAACTCAAATGGAGGAAGAAAGTTTACACTATGGGGAAAAAGGGACTAGCCACTCAACAAGAATATAGGAATGTTGCTAAAGTATCTAAGGATGGAAATGAGAAAAGCTAAGGCAAAAGACAACAAGAAGATCTTCAATCACACCTGTAGGAAAAGAAAGACCAGGGAAAATGTGGGCCTGGTGCTGAATGAGGTGGGTGCCCTGGTAATGAAGGATACTGAGAAGACAGTGAAAATCTGGAGACAGGAAGACCCAAACACCAACCCCCTTTTCCTCCCTCTCCCTGTGGAGCTGGGGGTTTTAGCATGAAAAGAGACAAAAGCCAGGCACCTGCTTCTTTCTGCTACCCAGGACTTGTCCAGGTATACCCTTGTTTTTGGCAACCAAGAACTGTGCATCTCACCTGTGGCTTGCTGTGTACTGTGCTTGTGAGACTTCCATGTTTGGGCAAATTTTATGCTATAGGCTCAATTATCTTGTTTTCCTGTTTTGCCATTGGGCCCTGCAGCCCATGAGCCAGAAGCCACTCACTCTGTGAGCTAGGAAAAGAGCTGTGAGCCAAAAGCTTCTGTGCCATGAGCCAAGAGCAGCTGCTGCCACACCGAGAGAAGCCACCTTGGGGCAAACTGCTTTTTACCTCCTCCCACACTCAGCAAAGCTCTTTCTCCAGTTGCAACAGGCTCCAGAAATCCAAGCTGCACAATTCTTCAGAAAGTGTCCTCTAGCAAAGTGCCATGAAACTTTTCCTCTGGCAAAACCTCCATGTGGTGAACACCATTTTTGCTTTGCTTAACTTGAGCAACCGTACCGTATGTCAGATTATAATATCGCAGCCTTGGAAAGACTCTGAAAAGCTCATGTCATGAGTGACTGTCCATTTTCAATAGAGTCTCTCTAAAGGTTCTGCACCAGCCCTTTTATCAACCACAACTGAATAGCTGTACCTGTATATAAAAATTGCAAATAAGTTTTGGTGGGATTTACTATTATTCTATTAATAAATAATTTATATCTTTTTAGACTATTTCCACCTGATTAAATATGAATAATTCATAACACACAGTCTCTCATAACATTATCATAGATAAGCTTAGGAAGTGAGCTAGATGAGCAAACAGTAATGTGGATTGTGAACTGGCTGAATGACAGAGCTCAGCACATTTTTTAACCTTAGAATCAAAGGGATCTAGTGTCCTTCTCCCACCAGGATGTGGATAGGGTCCCAAAAGAAATTAGGGAGTGGAAGCAAGTCTCCCATTAATGAAGGCAAGTGAAACCATTCTTTGTCCACTGTGCCTCCCCTGGTGCCGCTATGTGGTAGGTATGAGGCTCTAGATGTGGAGGATCAGTCAACAGGCTGTATGAGTACCAATTCAACCACCCCGGAGGTTCACCACCACCTCCACAAAGAAGAAAAAGAGAGTCATATGTGACTCACTTCTGGAGGGAACAGAGTGTCTGATACACAGGACAGACCCTTCTCTTAGGGAGGTCTGTTGCATTCCAGGAGCCCAGATTAGAGATATCACCAGGAGACTCTCAAGCCTGGTGAGATCTCAGACTACTACCATTATTGCTATTCCATGTAGGTGGTGAAGAAGTTGTAACATGTAGTCCAAGGGTGATTAAAAGAAACTTTATGGCACTAGGACAGTTAGTGAAGGGGTCTGGGGTTCAGGTTATCTTTTTCTCCTTCCTTCCAGTGTTGGGCAGAGACAGTGGAAGTGATAGGCAAATTCCTTCCATTAATACATGTCTCTATGACTGATATCAGTGTCAACATTTTGAGTTCTTTCCCAGTGGGTTAATTTATGTGGCACCAGGCATCACACAGAATCCACCTTTCTCAAAGGGGAAAAAAGATCTTTGCCCAGGAACTAGTGGGACTCATTGTCAGGGCTTTAAACTATGTGACTGGGGACAGTGTAGAAATCAAGCTTGCCTGTGATAAGCAGAAGATTGACCCACTGGGGGCTCCTGAGGCAGTAGAAGCCAGCAAAGATTCTCCCATGAAATATATCAAGATGAAGGGAAAGACTTCTAAGAAAGTCATGCAGCCAACTGCCCAGCTGAAGTGCCTCTACATGAACACATGCAGTATGGGTAACAAATCGGAGGAGTTGGAAGCTACCTTGCTCGTGGAAGGCTATAACATAGTGGCCATTACTGAAACTTGGTGGGACAAATCTTATGACTGGAGTGTGTCTTTCCATGGATACAAGTTGTTTAGCAGGGACAGGAGGGGTTGCCCTCTATGTTAAGAAAATGGATTGAATGTGAAGAGTTGTCCCTGAAGAATAGCCACAAGTCGAAAGCTTATAGGTAGGAAATAGAGATCAAGGAAACAAGAGGAACCTTGTGGTTGGTCCTAGTCAAGAGGAGCCTGTTAATGAAACATTCCTACTCCAGCTACAGGAGGCATCATGCTCACAGGCTTTTGTCCTGATGGGGGTCTTCAACCATACCAACATTTGCTGGAAAAATAACACATCAAGGTTTAGGGAATCCAGAAGGCTCCTGAAGTGCCTTGATAGTAACTTCTTGAAACGAGAAATAGACACCCCTACCTGAGGGGATGCAATACGGGATCTGCTGGGCACCAGTGCAGGCAAACTCTTCAGAGATGTGAAGATTAGATGCAGCCGGGGCTGCAGTGTTCATGCACTTGTGGAATTTGCAGTACTAAGAGTCACAAAGCAGTTAAGGACCACAGGCAAGACCCTGAATTTCAGAAAACCAAAATTCCAACTCTTCTGGGAGTTAGTCAATAGGACACCCTGGGAAATGATCCTCAGGGACAAAGGAGCAGGACAGAACTGGAATATATTTAAAGACATGGTCCATAGAAGAGATTTCGATTAACAGGTGCACCACCACAGTAAAGAATGACATATTATGTCAAAATCACTAAAACAGATCACTTTTAGGTAATTTTATGAAGAGCAAGAGAGCTGTCATGTATTCTCAGTGTTTCAAAAGTCCTCAGTGTAGAAGCTCAGATGGGAAATCTTCAGGCTCAGCTACAAGACTTAAAGCTTTACACGAAAAGGTAGAGTTACCATTCTCAGAGATATACAAGCCATAAAGCTAGAATTTGGGTCAAAACAAAAATTGCTTGATGCCATCACTACAACAGTTTTTTATTTGAAGGAGCAATACATGATTCGTTGGAGAATTTATCACACTGTATAATATAGAAACAACTCAGTATGGAAATGCAGGTATTTCTGCCTCAGGCACAGACAGGGTAGGGAAAAAAAGGTGCTGGACCAAATACCAGGGCCACCCACCTTATCTAAAGTTATGAAACAAGGCAGATGTCAGCTGCAGGATGGGTCTAGAAAATAAGATATACAGGAAAAAGGCGATTAAATCTGCAACAGTGTTGGTTAAAACCATTTTTACCACAACACAATGAAATTATTTGGCCTGCAGTGTCCTTAAGACCTCGATTGTGTGCTTTCTGTCATATTCATATAAGCAGTGTAACAAAGTGTTTGTGTATGGGAATAAGGAATGTCAGCATAGACAAACAATGTAACAAATTACGTAATTAAACTTTGTGATCAAGGCAATTTCCCCCCCCCCCCCCACTGACATTCACAGTGTTGAGGCCTGGTTTGAGGTTTTTCTTGGAGATTCACATTTTGTGAATTTTTGTGCCAATCAGTATTGTGATGAATATGAGAAAAAATATTTTTTTTTAAAAAGAAAGAAAAAAGGAAGCAACACAGCATT
The DNA here is from genome assembly GCF_026170545.1 of Melanerpes formicivorus. Lineage (NCBI taxonomy): Eukaryota > Metazoa > Chordata > Aves > Piciformes > Picidae > Melanerpes > Melanerpes formicivorus. The sequence continues at coordinate 18,246,657 of NW_027142367.1, read as the reverse complement.
GTCTCATGTTGTGGGTCTGGCATTAAGCACAACGACATTTCTTCTCTTCAGAAGACACCAAGCTGTGTGGTGCAGCAGACACGCTGGAGGGAAGGGAGGCCATCCAGAGGGACCTTGACAGGCTGGAGAGGTGGGCACAAGCCAACCTCATGAAGTTCAATAAGAGCAAGTGCAGGGTCCTGCATCTGGGTCGAGGCAATCCCAGGCACAAATCCAGGCTGGGCAGTGACTGGCTGGAAAGTAGCCCTGAGGAGAGAGACTTGGGGGTGCTGGTGGACAAAAAGCTCAACATGAGCTCTCAGTGTGCACTTGCAGCCCGCAAAGCCAATCAGATCTTGGGCTGCATCAGGAGAAGTGTGGCCAGCAGGTCGAGGGAGGTGATCCTCCCCCTCTACTCAGCCCTGGTGAGACCCCACCTGGAGTACTGTGTCCAGTTCTGGAGCCCCTATTACAAGAGGGATGTGGAGCTGCTGGAAGGTGTCCAGAGAAGGGCCACAAGGATGATCAGAGGGCTGGAGCACCTCTCCTATGAGGACAGACTGAAGGAGTTGGGGCTGTTCAGTCTGCAGAAGAGAAGGCTCCAAGGTGACCTAATTGTGGCCTTCCAGTATCTGAAGGGGGCCTACAGGAAGGCTGGGGAAGGACTTCTCAGGATCTCAGGTAGTGACAGGACTAGGGGGAATGGAATGAAGCTGGAGGTGGGGAGATTCAGGCTAGAGGTGAGGAGGAGGTTCTTCACCATGAGAGTGGTGAAGCCCTGGAATGGGTTGTCCAGGGCGGTGGTTGAGACTCCGTCCCTGGAGGTGTTTAAGAGCAGGCTGGATGAGGCTCTGTCCAGCCTGATCTAGTGAGGGGTGTCCCTGCCCATGGCAGGGGGGTTGGAACTAGATGATCCTTGTGGTCCCTTCCAACCCTGAATGAAACTATGAAACTGGTCTACTTTCTGATACAATCAAGAAAATTAGGTTGCCTCTGAGTATACAGTCCTGATCTGTTGTGTGATCACACTCATGTACAGACACACACACATGCATGTGTACTCACACACTCAATCTGAGAAGCAAAACATTTGGAAATGATGGGTTACACTTCCAAGAGCCCAGATACAGAGGAAATGGCTGCATGGCTTTTCCGCCAGGTTATGAGACAACAATTTCTTTTCCCAGGAATGATCTCAGCAATGTATCTGCACATCTATCATTTTGCCCCATGATAGTAACAAGAGCACAGAGAAGTAAAAATGAATTTTATTCTATGATTTTACTTTTCTTTCCAGGCTGCATGACTAACCAGCCTGAACTTGAACTATTGCATAAACATAGGGTGTAAAGTTCTTACTCTGTACATCCAACCTTATTCCATCTGTGAGGAGATGAAAATAAATTTTTGACTTATGCATTTTATTTATATTGTATTGACTTTTAGCTGTAGCAAAGTCCTATATTTCCAGCACAAGCTGTCAATCATGCATTTTCAGTGTGTTGTTTTCAAAGTTTTATCATAAAATTCACCAGCTACAAAGCATCATGGGAAAAAAAAACTATCATAGTTAAATAATCAATCAAAATACCAAAAAATACATATCGGTGTATCAAGGTCAGCTGAAATAACAACTGAGAATTTAGGTTTAAAAGTAGATTTTCAGTTCAAGCACTTTCTCCACTAGTTCCTTAAAAGAGTTTTCTCATGCAAAAGCAAAGGTTTGCCTCAGGCTCAGGCCCCACATTGGGTGCCAAATATGGTCTGTCCCAGGTTAACACAGCCACCTCTTACAAGCTGCAGCCCCCTCCCCCCCCCCCCCCCAACCTGTGGGCAGGACAACCCCAGAGGCAGAAATGTTACTTGAGATAAGGACAATTTACTATTCTATTGAAGAGATATAGGATTACACAAAAGAAAACGGGGTTGGAAAGCAAAGCCTTTCTGATACCTTAAATCCAAGCAGTTGTAGCTGTCTTTACAGTTGGATTAATAGAGAAGGTTTTTCACCCCAAAGGATTTTATTTTACAGTTGCCAAAACAACTTTCAACGTACGTGTGAAAGCATCTGTCGCTCCTCTATTCGCTGTCAGAACAACTTACAGTCTGGCGTGGCAAAATCATCTCCCAGAACAGTGAAAATAAAACCCCCTCCCCTCCCCTTGACCCCAATATGGAATTATTGCTATAACAGTCTACAACTTTTCAATAATTACTCCAAACATGAAGCTAAAATTAACTTGCCTGGGAATGTGTGGCAAAACCTAACTATGTCTATCTTTCATTCAATAAGGCTTTGAAATATTTACCCAGAAGACAAAGATTCAGAGATGAACAACTGCTCATTCCACTGGAAAAAAACCCAACAAAACAAAACAAAAAAAGCCCAACATCTGCTTCGTTCTGACACTGGTATTTGCAATGGAAATTACAGATAAGTGTAAAGTGTGTTAATTTCTGGCATAAGAGCTAGTTCTAAAGATGCTGCAATTCAATATACATTCTTTTTCTTGATTTTAATTGTGCTTATAAATTATATCCCCATTTTCTATGAAATTGTGAAACTTTTTACAGTGTCTAAGTGGTAGTATGTCTCATGACAAGATGTCATAAGGGCATATCTTTTTGATTTTTCCAAGACATTTTTCCTGAACAATTACTCATTTTAGCTTTTTGTCTGTCAATTTCCTAGTTGTTTGACCATGTACTGAGGAGGGAGCATGAAATAGATTATATGTCAAGAATGGGACTTCTGCCTTAATGGCAGGAAATCATCTCCTTTCCTGCAATCTTATTCAACAGGCTGTGTGTCAAGTAGCTATTCTCTTTATTGGCATAAGAAAGCAATGGGAAATTAATGCAAGTGGAAGACTATTTTCTCTGAAATATTTGGAGAACTTAATCATTTAAATGGTGGGTGCATTAAATACATCCTATGAAAATATGTTCCTTCTTCTTTGTTTCAGATCTCATGACTGGTCATTTCCTTGATCACTGCCTAATGCTGGCATCTGTGAGAAACAGTGAATGTTAAGAATCTAAATTTTAAACACATTTTTAAAGTTTTCTCTTACACTGCATTAGAAAAGATGCCCCTCATTGCCTTTCTAAGATATTGAAACATACAACCATCAGTATTGGAGTAATCTAAAAGATGTGTGTGACCCAGTGTCCTATAACTGGCCATAACAGATGCCTAGGAAAGAGCAGAGAACATCAGATCTATCAGATCAGATCAGGAGAAGTGTGGCTAGCAGGTCGAGGGAGGTGATCCTCCCCCTCTACTCAGCCCTGGTGAGACCCCACCTGGAGTACTGTGTCCAGTTCTGGAGCCCCTATTACAAGAGGGATGTGGAGGTGCTGGAACGTGTCCAGAGAAGGGCCACAAGGATGATCAGAGGGCTGGAGCACCTCTCCTATGAGGGCAGACTGAAGGAGTTGGGGCTGTTCAGTCTGCAGAAGAGAAGGCTCCGAGGTGACCTAATTGTGGCCTTCCAGTATCTGAAAGGGGCCTACAGGAAGGCTGGGGAAGGACTTCTCAGGATCTCAGGTAGTGATAGGACTAGTGGGAATGGAATGAAGCTGGAGGTGGGGAGATTCAGGCTAGATGTGAGGAAGAGGTTCTTCCCCATGAGAGTGGTGAAGCCCTGGAATGTGTTGTCCAGGGAGGTGGTCGAGGCCCCGTCCCTGGAGGTGTTTAAGAGCAGGCTGGATGAGGCTCTGTCCAGCCTGATCTAGTGTGGGGTGTCCCTGCCCATGGCAGGGGGGTTGGAACTAGATGATCCTTGTGGTCCCTTCCAACCCTGAATGAAACTATGAAACTATGAAACTATGAGAAGGGTGATCCAGTAGATGAATTTGTTGCTGAAAAATCCCCTGTGGCAAAATATGATGTCTTTTCCACACCCATAGACAGATGCTCATTTTGTATTTTAAGTCCTGAGGGATGCAAGAATAAATGGTCTGGTTTGTGTTTCTTAATCTTGTGAAGACAAGAAATCTTTCCATAAAGATTTCCCTCTCCGCTGCTGTTGGTGATCAGTGTGCATGACAAATTGTGATCCAGAAGTGTCTTCTAACTGCAGCAACACTTCCTAAGGGTTTAACTTGCATGTGGGATTTCTTCAGTAAGATGATGAAGGATGCAAAAGGGAAAAAAAAATATTTTGTGCTTTATCAGCTTAAACAGTTTTCAAGTAATGGTCAATTTCTAATGAGAAAGTGACATTGTATCACAGTATCACAGTATCACTTAGGTTGGAAAGGACCTCGAGGATCATCGAGTCCAACCTATCAACATAGACCCCACGACTAGACTATGGCACCAAGTGCCACGTCCAATCTCCCCTTGATCTTCAATAACTTCAATAGCGGTATTTCTGTGTTTTTTCAATGAAAGGATTTACTTTTATAGACCTAAAATAATTTACACAATGCGAATCTCAGTGACAGTGTACCTATTTGTGTGTGTTAAGAACTCCATTATATTTATCTAGGGATATTCTTTCCCATGCCATCAAATGAAACCCTACCTGTTCACACACACTGCACAGAAAAGAATAGTTGGTATGTCATCTAGTATTACTGCTGGGTAGAATTTGTCAGAGTTTTCACTCCGCCCTTTTCCTGTCCTCTTCAGTTTCCTTGCACTTTTTATCTTGCCTTCACACCATTTTCAGATGGGCTGAATTGCATCAGAGTCCAGTTGCTGTTGATAACAGTGTGGGGCAACTATGTTCCTAAAACAAATAAATCAATTATGTGAACTATACCCCTATGTGTGACAGGATTTATCATAGCTGTCAATAAAGTTCCCTGTTACAAATCACCCTGTATGTCCAACAAATTAAATTCCAAGAGGAATGTTGCTAGATGCTCCTAGACAACCGTTAAACTGGGCAATAAGGAAAACAAAACAAACAAAAAAAACACTAAGCAAACAACACCCCCCCAAACAAAACCCCTCGCAAAACAAACAATACCAACCAACCAAAGAAACAATAACAAATAACAAGCAAAACAAAACACACACCAAACCAAAAGTGGGGATTGATTAGTGTTATGATTATGATTTAGGACAAATTAATAAGGAAAATGTTATATTCAAAATATTAATAATTATTTATTTAAATGAAAATTTGCCCCAAACCTCCTAATAGGTTCAGTATGTGTCTGGAGTATATCTATACAAAGGGAATGTACAATGTTTAGGCAATATTTAACAATTCAAACAATATTAAGCAAAGCCAAAAAGTAAATGGGAAAAAGAATCCCCAGCGCAGCATGGCCCTTGAGGACTAGGGAAGACTTGACAAGAACCTTGCCAAAACAGTGAGTCAGACAGATAGAATCATAACAAAGAGGCAAGGTAAACTAATTACAATATAATTTCTCTGGAATTCTCTCCAGGGCTGCAATATAGTCCAGATTACACAGAGCAACAGGAGTTACACCCATGCGGAGGGGTGCTGCTGCTCTACGTTAACCAGCAAGGCTTTTGAGGTGTTCTTGGGCACCTTGCATGGCAAGAGACTGGTGCTGGTTGCTGGCAAGGTGGCCATGCTGTCTCAGTGACTGGGCTGGCCTCGGCACAATGGCAGGCAGCTCTTAAAGCTTCTTCCCAGGATCTCACAGGCTGTCCCAGGATTTCAGGCTCATAGACAAATAGCCTGTTTCAATGTCTTCACAACAAGGTCTGGTTTTGCAGAGCAGTTGCTTAGGCTGGGAGTGACTTGTCGCTGCAGAGCACGATGCTCAGGGTCTTGGCTCACTGTGGCTTTGTCCCTTCTACCTGGCAAGACACTTCTGTCTGCTCCTGGGCTTTTATGATATGTTACTGAGAAGGACACTTGCATTTCTCTGGGTAAAGTGAGGCACAGCATGGATTCTGAGTTGTAAGATAAGACAAGGGTCTTGCAAGATAAGGCTCATGGCTTCTCTCCCAGATCTTAGACAGGGCAAATTAGGCAAGGCAAGGGAAATACAATTTGGCCTGCATTTATCACTTGCCCACAATTCAATTTGGCCGATAGGGCAACTGAAGCAAGCAGAACAGTTAACCAAGAAAAATGGGATTCTGCCAGGGCATGACCATAAAATGTGAAGACATGGGCCTAGTCTAGGAGAAGCTTGGCTAGTGCATGTTCTCTTTTACCATAACAGGGAGAACACATCCCTTGTTTTCCAGACCCTCTGATGTCTTTTGTCTTTTTCCCACATTTCCTCAGACCCGTGCAGGAGGAGGGGGAGAGAGGACCATGCCTGGACATACCAGGACACGTTCCGGGTTTGTGCAGGGCCTATGTGGCCCCATCACCATGACTAGAAATCCTGTTTAACTGTTAATCATGAGAAAGAGGCCAGTACTCTCCAAATATAAAGGAACGCATCACAGCTTTGCAGAAATCACAGTTGTGAATGAAGTACCATTCTCCACAGCCATGTGAAAACTGCAGTGAGGGAGTTGGAAAACCTGAAGCTGGACTTATTTGCTCATATACACTTTTTTTCCAGAGGATTCTCAGCATCATCCATATGGTCATCATCAGGATAAGGTGGTGTGGAAAAACTCGGTGTATGCCTTGTGCTTTACTGAAGTTGTCCTTACAGGATCATGAACTATATCCAGAGGTAATACAGGAATCTTTGCACTTGATCACTCTTCCTTGCCAAAGCCACAGCAATGCTTTTCAGTTAGAGTCAAGCCTATTGCACACCACACTGCAGAAACTTGCTTATAGGGGCCCTTTGTGTTATCTAATGCTCCTCATTCAGCTGCAGTACTTACATATTTGATGCAATCTTCTACCTCAAACTTGAATACAAGGTATTTAGAAGGTAAGCCATCACAAACTAACAAAAAGCTATGGGAATGTAAAAAAGCACAGCAAATCAAGCTTGCTTATGAATATCGTGTTGTTCTTTATACCCCAAAGCAAAGAGAAGAGAGAATTCTCAGAACATGAATGGTGTCAAATGGAGGCAAAGAGATCTGTTTAAAGCTCTTCACTATTAGTGAATTCTGAAAGAGATTATTTGGAGCCAATTCCAATAACTTACATTTTTAGATGTAAAAATAATAACACCAAAACTAAACTGTTTCTTGTAAAATATAATGAAGAAAACTGTAGTATAATTTCTTGAGAGGAATTTAAGTGATTCTGAAAGTTTACCGTCTTTATCTTACTGATCTTTGAGATCCATTTGGATCCATTAGGAATTTTTGCAAGGCAAGGTAGAAAAAAAGTCCCTCAACAGAGGGTTTTAAAACTACTCTGAAATATATTTCAGCTTCTAAATTGACCAGTGAGGGAAGTTACACACAGTGCTGAAAAATTATTTTTGCATCACTGATCCTACCGAGGAGTGAAACTGATGTGGCTGATAGATACTTTAAAACTCTCAGCCCGTGATTCAGTTGAAAAGAAAACTAGAAGTAAGAGTGTTTTGGCAGGAAAACTAAATTATATCAACTTGTCAGGAGTCTAGCAGCTGTTTTCCTGAATTCATGGACAGCCAAGGGAAAACTAAAGCTGTGAGTGTTACAAGCTGCGCATCAATTCATCCATTCATTTACACTGGAATAATGTGAAACTCTCCAGCATCTGCTGGACTCAAAACTCATCCAGGCCAAAAAACTTTCCACAGGCAGGCTTCAATAATCTTCCTGCAAGACAGCACTTGAGACTCCCTGAAGAGGGTACTAGGATATTATATTAACAGTGAGCTGATTTGTCTCTACAAATTATACTCAACTGATGAGTACGGGAAGTATTGAGGAATATCCTGGCTTGATCAGGGGAATGGGTTGTGCTTTCTGGAACAGAGGGGAAGGAGTGGGAGAGGGGAAGTTGAAGCAAGTGTTGAGTCCTTCCAAAAGCAGAACTTCTAACTCTGATTTTGTGCCATTAATTCCACTAATCCACCAAATGCTTTTGAGATAATGACCCAGCCCATTGCTGCTATGGACCCCAAGGCCAAAATACTACTACCAGGGGTAGTAGTGCTCCAAGGAATGGCTTTATAGATTTGCCTTTATGAGCTAGGGCTTACCCTGAATCAGGTAAAGAACCATTGATTCCAACTCAGTGTGAAATACAATGAGATAACCTGTACACAACTCAAAGCTTCATAATGAGAGGCTTATCTTAGTCTCTAAAAGTGATCTTTGTATCCAGGACAATTATACCGGCCTCATAAATAAGATTTCTTCAATCAATAGCTACTGAATTCTAAGTATCTGGAACACAGTTGATGCACACATTGAAAAATGCCTTCAGCAAGTTTCAGGAAAAAAGTAGTTAGAGATAGGTATATTTATATATTTTTATACATATCTATATGTATATATACACTCATAAGGTTTTTATTACATTTATGGACTGTATATAAAGACCAGATTCATACTTGTCCCTCTGCATAGAACATACTGTATCTCAGTATGATTTATGTCTGTCAGAAGCTCTCCAATGCCTTCAGCATTTTAAAGGAGTATTTTGGCTGCATAAAACGTAAGAAGTATCTTTGTCATAAGTGATTCTCTTAAATTATGCTATACTTTCTCCCTGAATATAGATTTTGCCAAAAGCCTTCTGTCTCCTGGTAGTTATCACCTGATACACAGATCATAAAGATCTGCTTTTCTATTTTGATATTTTTGTAATGTATGCCAAGCAGCTGGATACCACGAATACATGATACACAAAACAGAAATTTAAAGCCATAGTTGCTTTCCAGATTCTGTTCCTACAATAAATCTGGGGCTTCCAAGGGCCTAATTACGTATTTTAAATGAGACATACACTTAAATGTCTTGCCAAGTCAAAACCTTTTTCTGTAAGCTCTCTTGGTGGCTATTTTTACCCATTTTCCAGCATAATGCAAAACAGATCTCCCACTTGGATGCTCTGATACACAGTGAATAATTAAAGCTGAATAGAAAACAGAAACATCTTTCAGGAAAAAAAATGTTGTGTGTGTGTCCCCCCCAATTTAATCTCAAAATATTCCAACTAGGGTTTTAAATTTAGCATTTATACATTTATAATGACAACAATGCAAAGTAATATAGAGAAATGTAAAGCAACTAACAGTAACAGTAACAGTAATTTCCTTCACCTTAAATGACCAATTGAGTCTGTGCATACTGCTATTAATTCCCACAAAACAATTCATTGTATAAAGTATATTTACTCAGCAGGGGCAGTGGTGTCAAAATCTGACCTCAGTGGCTGCCATTGTAATTCAATTTGCTGACAAACTGTACTGACAGCATTTTAAATGCAGGTTTAAATTAAATAAGACAAGAAGTGAAAGTGAACACTTCATAATACCTGCAGATTGTTGCTGATGTTAACCTTTTCCTATTTATCGCTTAAGTATTTTTTATTATGATGTGGGGGATAAAAGAGTGAATCAGTAATACTCCACTGCATAGGTAACTACTCTACTTATTATTTTAGCAACTCACAGTGAAAACATTACGTGGATATATCAGTGTAGTTAGCTGTGATATACTAATACCATAAATAAAACATAAAACTGTATACAAATACATACGATAAAACTTTGAGGGTTTTTGATCTACTGCCTTTTCTGCCTTGGTTCAAACCCATTCAACTAGTGTCAAATTATTCCATGCTCCAATGATTAAGAAGCAATAGGAGAGAAACTGTTTTATAAAACAATAATATTGTGTGTTGATAAACAACGAAGTGTATATTGCAGGCAGCATAAAATAAACCACTTCTGTTTACTAAAGATTCTGAGACTAAAAAAATGGCATTTCAAACACACCTTTCTTCTTCCACTTTGTCTCTTCCTTCTTTTTCTTTTTCTATCTCCACTTTTTGCACTTTCTCACATCCTTTCTCTTTTTCACCTTTTTTCCTCCCTTCTGGCTTTCTGTGAAACTTGATTGTCCATGAGAAGAATTCATAAAGGGCACTTAACATTCTACAGTACAATTCCAAATTGTGCTTGTACAAGGAGACCTTTCAGTATTTTTCATAGATGTTTCAAAAAATGTCATTTTATACATACATACAGTTGTGGTGCTGAGCCGAGCTCTTAGTTTCTTATTACAAAAATAATTCTCCTTCTTATGTGGATGACCTACCAGCTTTGAAAATCAGTACCTTATCATGACAATATAAAAAATGCATTTTGGCTGAAAAAATAAACAACACACTTGCTGTTATCTTCATACTATGAGCACAAGTTAAAACAGATGTCTGATAGTGAATTTATATTGAAATTATTGAAAATATCAGTGCTTAGCTGACTGAATCTCAAAGGTAGTTAGATCAAAAAGAATAAAGCTAAGAAAATCAAAAGTAGGAAAAAAGGCAAGAGACAAATGAAGAAGAAGTGAGTCTTGTTCAACATTGTGGGTGCCATGGACAGTGGCATTGAGTGCACCCTCAGCAAGTTTGCTGATGACACCAAGCTGTGTGGTGCAGCAGACACGCTGGAGAGAAGGGAGGCCATCCAGAGGGACCTTGACAGGCTGGAGAGGTGGGCACAAGCCAACCTCATGAGGTTCAATAAGAGCAAGTGCAGGGTCCTGCATCTGGGTCGAGGCAATCCTAGGCACAAATCCAGGCTGGGCAGGGACTGGCTGGAAAGCAGCCCTAAGGAGAGAGACTTGGGGGTTCTCGTGGATGAGAAGCTCAATAGGGGGTCTCAGTGTGAACTTGCAGCCCGCAAAGCCAATCAGATCCTGGGCTGCATCAGGAGAAGTGTGGCCAGCAGGTCAAGGGAGGTGATCCTCCCCCTCTACTCAGCTCTGGTGAGACCCCACCTGGAGTATTGTGTCCAGTTCTGGAGCCCCTATTCCAAGAGGGATGTGGAGGTGCTGGAAGGTGTCCAGAGAAGGGCCACAAGGATGATCAGAGGGCTGGAGCACCTCTCCTATGAGGACAGACTGAAGGAGTTGGGGCTGTTCAGTCTGGAGAAGAGAAGGCTCCAAGGTGACCTAATTGTGGCCTTCCAGTATCTGAAGGGGGCCTACAGGAGGGCTGGGGAAGGACTTCTTAGGATCTCAGGTAGTGATAGGACTAGGGGGAATGGAATGAAGCTGGAGGTGGGGAGATTCAGGCTGGATGTGAGGAGGAGGTTCTTCACCATGAGAGTGGTGAAACCCTGGAATGGGTTGTCCAGGGAGGTGGTCAAGGCCCTGTCCCTGGGGGTGCTTAAGAGCAGGCTGGATGAGGCTCTGTCCAGCCTGATCTAGTGTAGGGTGTCCCTGCCCATGGCAGGGGGGTTGGAACTAGATGATCCTTGTGGTCCCTTCCAACCCTGAATGATACTATGATACTACGATACAACAAGAGAGAAAACAGGATGATGGGCAAGACACAGGTTGAAGAGTGACGGCAACGGAAAGTCAGCATGCTTTATAAAAAAAATGTACTCTTTTAATATATAAATTTAATAAAATAATATTTCAAAGGTTGAAGATAAGTTAAAAGAAGATAAATTAAGAGTAAAAAAATCCAGAACATTTTCTCTTTCATGTTTTTGGGTTTAGGAGATGTAGGAATTCAATGTTAATATCTTCTTTCCATGAGAATGAATTAATGTTATCTAATATGCCCTTTTTACTTTTTGGCAGTATGCTACTTCCCTGGAGGCTTACATGATTTTATTTTTTTTTTTTCCATTTTACTATGGCTGGCAGCCATACTAACACTAGGAAAATAATGTGAAGCTGCTAATTACGTGAACAGTACTCAGATAAACTGATCCGATCAGTTACATTTCAATTAATTCTTTCTGAAACACTAGCTGAACATTAAAATGCTCTGTTCATTAAGTGCCATATGTGTCTCAGTTATTTCACTGGGCCTGTCATGCATTGTATGGGTAAAGCACTTGTGAATGACGGTAGTTTTTTTGCAACCATAACTGTGTGAGTTTTTAATGAGAGGTGGTTTTTTTTGTTTGTTTGTTTGGGTTTTTTTTTAATGAGATATGTTTAGAATTTGGAATAAACCTTTATTTAGAATAAACCAAACCAGGTTGGAAGAAACCTTCAAGATCATCGCGTCCAACCCATCAACCAATCCAACCCACCCAAACAGCTAACCCATGGCACCAAGTACCCCAGCAAGTCCCCTCCTGAGCACCTCCAATGACGGCGACTCCACCACCTCCCCGGGCAACCCATTCCATAGCGCAATCACTCTTTCTGTATAGAACTTCTTCCTAATATCCAACCTGAACCTCCCCTGGTGCAGCCTGAGACTGTGTCCTCTTGTTCTGGTACTGGGTGCCTGGGAGAAGAGACCATCATCCGCCTGTCTACAACCTCCCTTCAGGTAGTTGTAGAGAGTGATAAGGTCACCCCTGAGTCTCCTCTTCTCCAGGCTGAGCAACCCCAGCTCCCTCTGCCTCTCCTCATAGGGCTTGTGTTCCAAACCCCTCACCAACTTTGTTGCTCTTCTCTGGGCTCGTTCCAGCAAGTCAACATACTTCCTAAAGTGAGGGGCCCAGAACTGGACACATATAGATCTTGTCTAATCCAGTTTCCCATCATTGCATGATAAAATTCAGTACAACTTCTTGGTTTTGTGTATATTGAGATGGACAGGAAGGAATAAGAGGAAAATAAGAGGGGAATCAATAAATGTATGGTGAAACTTTAAACCTAGTTCCAATTATGAATAATTCCTGCTAAGATTGAATTCTCCAGAGAGATATGAACAAAACAAGTGCTTTGATTATCATTGAGCATATTTTGCACAGCATTATTTAAAGAAGTATGTAGGAATGACATCACATAGGAAAGAAATATCATGAAAACATTGGTGTTGATATGGAAAAAGTATTATTGATCTTGCTGTATTATTTTTCATTTATACATGATCATGCTCAGAAACAAAATGAAATAATATTTCCCCAAGAAGCTTTAGACAAAACTGTAAAAGAGAGAGCAAAACGTCAAGATGCAAATTCAAATCAATGAACTAACTTCAAAATACAATCTTCCTGGAAAATTTGATTGTCACTATTTAAAAATGCAGAAATTAATTTTTGTAATGGAATTTAAAAGGCATTAAAAAGAGTAATGATGCCACTTAATTTTTGTTATTTTCCTCAGGAAATTGAACAAAAATAATTTAAGTCATTATGAATATACAGTCCTCATCATCTGAGTACAGATGATCTAGCTTTTCTCTTTCTCTATTCCTCAGAACTAGCTGAGGTAAGGTGCAGTTGGACACTATATCTCACAGAGTATGCATATGCTGTGGAGGCACGTAAGCTTGTCCTTACATGTAGACCTCTAGTAGTAAGCCCTTGTGACCGTTCGTGGCGGTGCCTTTAACAAAGGGACACCATGGCCAAATGTTTTATAAACAAGACAGGTCTAAACTAATTTCATTGGTGGAGAAGCAGAGCACTGCCTTAACTTTTGATTCCCAGTGAGACTGGTCTCACTCAGTCTTGCACTTTTCTCCCCCTCCTTCTGCAGCTCACAGCTTCTGGGCTCTCGGCCAGACTGACCTTGGAACCAATAAGGCGTGTACTGAACTTGCTAACACATTTTGCTTTAATTATAACTGCTTTAAATTAACAATTATTCATTTTCTCTCTTTCTAACCCTCTCTGGGGAAAAGGGGGAGAGAAGGGGGTACAGGGGTGGGGAATCCTCCTCAGTAGAGGAGGGAATCTCATTCCTGTGTTACTTTGTTGTATATTTCTGTATATATATTGTAAATATTGTAAATATTGTAAATTCTGTATATAAACCTGCATTTCCTAAACCGCTTGCAAATACAGCACACAATCCTTTGCTAATCCAGCTGTGGTTTTTTTTCCCTTTCAATTTTCTTCCCTTTACTTATAGGGGGGAAAAGAAGGCTTGAGGCCTTCCCCTCAACCCTTGACAGCCCTTCTCTTCCACCACCTCTCCTCTCTTAGCAAATCCATAATTAGCAATCACAGAATTAACTGGTCACTGAAAGAATGGAACAGAAATGTCTTCTTGTTCTCTCCAAAAATTACATAGTCAGCAGACCAGTGTCTTACAGAGCAACTTTTCTGGCACAATAGCAAGTTTATTTTCCTTTAACCTCTTCTAAATATTGTTGGTTGTTTTTTCTTCCAATTGCCCCTACTTTCAAAACTCAAAGAATATTGTGTTCTGTTAGTTTAACAAAAAGAAAACTATATCTAATTAGGATTAAATCACTGGCTTCAGCTCGAGGATATTTGAATGAGGTGTAACATCTGATTGGCTTCATATGGAAGGGTTAAGATATCCCACAATCCCCATTTGATCTCAGATCATTTAATCCCGGACTATTTTATTCTTCCACCTGCCATAGTGAGAGTATTCTTTGCAATAGACTGCCTAATATATAGCAAACAAATACATCTGAAACTTTTAATCTACATATTCATTGGTTTTCATTCATTGTGAATCTCATTCCCACCAGATCATATTCCTCTGTACTAGCATGCATATACTATGTACTCAAAAAATTTAATTCTCTGCTCCTCCAGCTCTCAAAGCACCTTAAAAATAGTTCTGTGAATCGATAGCCTAGTTGTGTTTCTGCTGGGTGGGACCCCAGGTTAGAACTGATGGGATGATGGTACTGGCTGTTTCCATTATGACTATTGTAGAGCTGCGACTTCATCATGTAAGAAATAATATCAAATAGATATGTTTTATGACACAATTGAGCCCTTAATGTTGCAGTGTTGCCTCCTGCTTAAATAATTGTAAAGTACTGAAGTATTGCTTATAAAAACATCACCAATAGGAGATAATTTAATCATGTAAGAGACTAAATTTGCTGGCCAAGAACAAAATGTAGTCATTACATTTGTGCTAAGAATGGAAATCAATAGTAAATTTCTGGAAGAAAACTAGTCTCCTTAAGGTAGTTATTCCCAAGATCAACATTAAAGAAGTGTCACTACTGTCTGTAAGGTGTCTCATTCTCAAATGAGAAGTCCATATAACCCTATATTCTTCTTATAGGTAAGTCTATATGCTTTTTGAATTACATGGAGATGCAACTTCCAGAGAGTGCCCAGTGAAATCTTTTCAGAATACCCCCTCATCAGAGTGAGCTCACTGAATGACTTAAAATGGATACATTTTAACATGGTAAATTAATGAAGAAAGGGAAGAAATCAAGCTTCTTATTCAGCTAATTTTCTCTTCAACCATATTTAAAATGATAGTATCCTCAGAACTTCAAAATTTAAGAGCTAAAATATAGCTACTATGCCACAATTACGACAACACTAATAGTTAACTAAGGAGTTTATAGCTTCCATTACTGAAGCATTTTAAAATCAAACTAGTCAGAAATCTTTCTGGAGAGGTTCAGGCATAGTTGAGTATTTTGTTCTTCACTGTTTATATGAAGAGCATAGTGATACTAACTAAAAAGCCTGTTAGATGCAAAGACACAATGCTATGATATCCCCATTGTTGCATCACTTAGCTTCTTTTTTTATTGTTTTTCACTTTTTCTTTTATCTGAACTCACTTTTTTAAGAAAAGGTTTGGTTTAGAAAATAAGTATCACTTGCCTATTTAAACTCTCACAAAAAGACATCTAATCAGCTGGCTTGACTGAAATTGCACTCTAGGAAATTAGATGAGATTAAACACTTAATGCCATGTCAGAAAACAGTGAAAACATGTGAAAATCAGCTCTTAAGGTTATCTGTGCTTGAGCTGTTTAAGCATCCGGAAATGTAGTATGGCTGCAAAACCCAGCAGACCAAACAGGATAGAAGAAACTATTTGTAGCTAGTTCTGCATTGGGCCCCAGAGGCCCACGTATCAAAATGCCTTGATAATGCTTCCCGGTCATCCATTGCCAAATACCTCTGGTATTTATGGCAAGTACTTGACAGAGATCTGGAAAGTCTGGACACATTGAGACACCCTGCTCCAAAGTAATTTTACTGCAGTGTAAACACCTTTAGCAAATTCCACTAAACAGACATATATCTGCAGAAAATATTACTGGAAAAGTGGAATTGTAACTATGTTTTTTTTTTGCATTTGCTTTCTAAAGTAGGTATTTTCTTGATAGGTCTTTCTACTTCTCATTATTTAAATGAAACATGACTGTCTTTTTTACTTCAGAAATAATTCAGTTATGGAAACTATTGGAGTGTGGAAAGGCAAATGGAACAGTGGCTAGAACTTTAATTTTCCCCCCTGAAGAGATTACAAAATTCATATGTGAGAAAGACATGATTCAAATTAGCTCAGCAGCAATACTTTTTAAATTACAGGCTACATTTGAAGGTGCTATTGTTCAGCTTATAAGTATAAACTTCTGCAAATGAGAAGATCACATACAGTAACTACTTAGTTTTCATTCACAATTGTCTTGAATACAAAAAAAAAAAAAGAAAAAGAGGAAGTAGAATATTGCATTCTGTCTTTTCATAGTAAATTAATTTGGTACTGTAACTATATTTTAAAGTGTGCTTTTTCTTAAACAGCACAGTCTCGATGAATTTAGTGTGATCTTGTCATTCTAGCAGGACAGAAATATTCCTAATTCCTGCATCCTGAAGACTAATGTGAAAAGGCAAATGATGCATACCAAGTCTGGTGATTGGATAACCTTTGATCTTTCAGCTACAGTCCTTCAGTTTTTAAGTGATTACATATATACTTGGTCTCTTCTCCCAGGCAACAAGCGCCAGTACAAGAGGACACAGTCTCAAGCTGCACCAGGGGAGTTTTAGGCTGGAGGTTAGGAGGAAGTTCTACACAGAGAGAGTGATTGCCCACTGGAATGGGCTGCCCAGGGAGGTGGTGGAGTCACCATCATTGGAGGTGTTTAGGAGGAGACTTGATAGGGTGCTTGATTGCATGGGTTAGTTGATTAGGTGGTGTTGTATAATAGGTTGGGCGCGATGATCTTGAAGGTTTCTTCCAACCTGGTCTGGTCTATTCTATTCTATTCTACTCCATTCCATTCCATTCCATTCCATTCCATTCCATTCCATTCCATTCCATTCCATTCCATTCCATTCTTAATTTGAATAATTAATGCAATTTTTACATGTGATTAAATGAGAGACAGAAAGAACATGTCTCTGATAGCAAAACAAAATATAAAATCTTGTTTACACAAGAACCAATGTAGTAACTATTGTGCAACAAGAACTAAAATAAGCTTTCTCTTATACATAAATGCTGAAGGGCTTACAATGATTACATTATATTGGGTGTATTGAATTAAACTTAAAATGAACATCCAGGCTTCAGGCTGGTTTGTGCATGTCACAAAACCTGGGTTCATAAAGTTGTCATTACAAAGATTTTCAATAAGTAATTTTAGATGGATTCTTTCAGCTTCACTTAAAAGCTACATGTTCAATAGAGAAGAAAAAATAATTCTTAAAGACAAAGAGTCATGTGAACCTCAGAAAAATCATTAGTCTCAACAATGATTTTATTTCATATAACAATTCATTTGCTCCAGATCTTTAATTAACCTATGTTATCACAGAGTTAGAATGTGAAAGAGATTTTATTGGGCTCTTCATGTATTGGTAAATGTAATTGGTGTGGGTGCATTCATCGGAATTCATGGGGTGGGTTTTGTTTTTTCTTTCATGATATATTCTGTATATACATTGATTTGTACTATTTCTGAGAAAAAGAGTTAATGGGAAAAAATACTAGAAGGCAAAATCAGTTTCAGAGATGATGAAGAATATTGTACAACATACAGTATCACAGTATCACAGTATCACAGTATCGCTTAGGTTGGAAAGGACCTCGAGGATCATTGAGTCCAACCTATCAACACAGACCCCATGACTAGACCATGGCACCAAGTGCCACGTCCAGTCTCCCCTTGAACGCCTCCAGGGTCGATGACTCAACCACCTCCCTGGGCAACCCGTTCCAATGACGAATGACTCGCTCGGTGAAGAACTTTCTCCTCACCTCGAGTCTAAACCTCCCCTGGCGCAGCTTGAGACTGTGTCCCCTTGTTCTGGTGCTGGTTGCCTGGGAGAAGAAGCCAACCCCTTCCTGGCTACAACCACCTTTCAGGTAGTTGTAGAGGGCAATGAGGTCACCCCTGAGCCTCCTCTTCTCCAGGCTAAACAATCCCAGCTCCCTCAGCCTCTCCTCATAGGGCTTGTGTTCAAGGCCTCTCCCCAGCCTTGTTGCCCTTCTCTGGACACGTTCAAGTGTTTCGATGTCTTTTTTAAACTGAGGGGCCCAGAACTGGACACAGGACTCCAGGTGCGGCCTAACCAAAGCAGAGTCCAGGGGCACAATGACCTCCCTGCTCCTGCTGGCCACACTATTCCTAATGCAGGCCAGGATGCCATTGGCCCTCCTGGCCACCTGGGCACACTGTTGGTTCATATTCAGGTGGCTGTCGATCAGCACCCCCAGGTCCCTCTCTGTTTGGGAGCTCTCCAGCCACTCCGACCCCAGCCTATAGCTCTGCATGGGATTGCCGTAGCCAAAGTGCAGCACTCGGCACTTGGACTTGTTGAATGCCATCCCATTGGACTCTGCCCATCTGTCCAGTCGGTCGAGGTCCCTCTGCAGAATCTTTCTACCCTCTAACTGACTAACATCTGCCCCCAACTTTGTGTCATCTGCCAACTTGCTGATGACTGACTCTACCCCTTCATCCAGATCATCGATGAATATGTTGAAGAGGACAGGGCCCAGCACTGATCCCTGGGGGATGCTGGTAATTTGCATTATTTAGGAGCAGACTGAAATTCTCCTGGAATTATTCTTTTACAGTTGGAATATTGATAACTCATATGTATGCAGAAAGTACCAAGAATCACAAAGTTAGAATTTAAGGCCTCACAAAATCTTCCAGAGACATACAAATATTAATATTTGAATTATTTCTTCAGTGAGTTAAATTTTATTTACTCAGGTTTACTAAGGTTCCAGTTCTCACTGCTTCCCATATTTTCCAAATCTGATTTTTATGCAGTCCTCTGGAATTAGAAACTTAGCCTTCATTGAGACCAATATCATTTAGAACACATTACAATTTGAGTCATGGAGGCCAGAACATCAAAGACTTTGGTACCAGGGAAGATCATGGAGCAGGTCATCTCAAGCGCCATTACATGCCATATAGAGGAGAACCAGGGGATCAGGCCCAGTCAGCATACATTTATGAAGGGCAGGTCCTGCCTGACCAACCTACTTCTGTGGCAGGATGACCCGACTGTGGCGTGAGGGAAAGGCTATGGGTATTTTCTATCTAGACTTTCCAAAAGCCTTTGACCCTGTTTCCCACAGAATTCTCATGGACAAACGGGATGCTCATGGCTTGTATGAGCACAGGCTCTGCTGGATAAAGCACTGTCTGGGTGAAGGGGCCCAAAGTGTGGTGGTCAACAGAGTTAAATCCAACTGGCAGCCATTCACAAGTGGTGTTCCTCCAGGCTCAGTGTTGGGACCACTTCTGTTTAACATCTTTATTGATGATCTTGAGGAAGACACAGAGTGTGTCATTAATAAGTTCACAGATGACACCAAGTTAGGTGTCAGTGTTGATCTGCACCAGGGTAGGGAGGCTCTACAGAAGGACGTGGATAGATTGTGTCCATGGTCAATGTTAATGGGATGAGCTTCAACAAAGCCAAATGCCAGGTCCTGCACTTGGGTCACAACAACCCCAAGCTATGCTACAGGCTTGGGGTAGTATGGCTGGAAAGCTGTCTGGCAGAAAGGGACCTGGGGGTTCTCATCAATCCATCAGTGTACCCAGGTGGCCAAGACATTGGCATCCTGGCTTGTATTAGAAATGCTGTGTCCAGAAGGAGTAGGGAGGTGATTGTCCCCTTCTACTCAACTCTGGTAAGGCCACACCTTGAATATTGTGTCCATTTGGCACACCTCAATACAAGAGAGATGTGGAGGTGCTGGAGCCAGTGCAGACGAGGGCAAGGAAGGCCTGGAAAATAAATTTGATGAAGAGTGACTGATGGAGCTGGGGATAGTTAGTTTGAAAAGAGGAGGTTGAGGGGAGGCCTCTTTGCTCTCCACAACTACCTGAAAGGACATTGTCTCTCTAGAGACTGGTGCTGGTCTCTTCTCCCAGGTGATTAGTGATAGAACAAGAGGGAACGGCTTCAAGCTGTGACTGGGTAGGTTTAGACTGGACATTAGGAAAAAGAAATTCATGGAAAGAGTGGTCAGGCACTGGAGTGAGCTGCCCAGGGAGGTGGTTGAGTCACCAACCCTGGATGTGTTTAAGGTCACTTAGATGTGGTATTTGGGGTATGGTTTAGGGGTGAACCTTGTAGAGTAGGGTTATAGGTTGGACTTTTGGACTTGGTGACCCTGAGGGTATTTTCCAAGCTGAATGTTTCTGTGATTATCTCTCTGTGATTTTCTATGTCTTTTGTCAGTTTTTATTTTGTTTTGTTTTTCTCAGAGTGATGTCCTTTTCAAATCAAATAACAAGACAACAATTTGTTAATGTTGTCCACCCTGGGAGCCAAACACACTATTTGACTCAAGCAGATCTAGTTTATGCTGCAGCATTTTACAATGCAGGAAGTACTACTTTAACTTTGAAGCAATGTGAAATGTTACAGCATTTCACTTAAAGTCTTTTTTTCTCCCCCACCAGACTTTTTCACAGTCCTTACTGTATTATCAACCTATCTGTGACAAAAAAGGAGGAACTAAGTTATCTGTATTTAGCTTTGACATTTAATATGAACAGTTAAATCCACTGCTAGTAAATACAATCATCTAGACTTAGGCCAACAACTGAATGGAAATGGAGAGCAGGTGACCATTCCTAAAATTGTTGGTTTATCTCCTGGAAGAGAAGAAATAATCTGACAGGCTAGTCATTTGCTTTTCAATAGGAACAGGAATAAACATGCAGAAATGTTTCTGTGTTTGTTTGGAGGGATTTTGGATAGTTCTTTCACTGCTGGAGCTTTTGTCTTTCTGGATTTTGTTTTTTATTAAAATTCTATTTTGAAGAATCACACAAAAACTGCACAGCTGTGCCATTTATTCATTCTGATATCTTGCTGTCTCTTCCTTGTTTGTTAAAATTCAGAGATCACTCATGCAGTGAACAGAATCCATGGAAGCTGTGCAGGTTGAGGTCCATAATGGCACCAGCAACGAAATGGCTGTTCTGTTACAGAGAATACTGCAGGTCTCAGCTGGAAACAAATGCTGTTTCACTACTAAGATCAAGAATGGGACAGTGTCCTAGCAGGAAGTGATGGTCAAATGTCATTGGAGAATTAAAGCCATAAAGCCATACTGCATTAAAACCTTTAATTCTTCTTTCCAAAGTCAAAAGCTGTAATTTTCCAAGATGATATGAAAGTAAACTGAATATTATAACAGGTTTCAAGCATGAAGAAAATGGATCATATATCATATGAAAATATATCAGCTGCAAATCTGTAGGAGACAACTGGTCCATACAGCTATAACCAGTTCAAAACATTTCAGAGGCCAGTGTCAGAGAACAAATGGCATAAAGCATATGTGTAGGACACTGCTGATACTTCCTACCTTGACTCTTTGCTCCAATTTATTTCCAAGATGAAAGTACAAGCTTTTATGTCCACCACTGTCTCGCATCTCAAAGCTCAGAGGCTTCAGTAATAACACCTCCTGTCACGCAGAGAGAAGAGTGACCCAGAACTGTTCCTGTCTGAGGTTACATAAAGAAAAAGAACACTCCCAGAGTTTGTTCAGGAAAAAGTGAGCGGGCTGGTGTGCACCCATCTTGCAGGTGAACTACACTTTCTGGAAAAGATTAGTGAAGATTTTGAATAGATTCATAGATTGGTTTGAGTTAGAAAGGACCTTAAAGATCATCTAGTTCCAACCCCCCTGCCACCTTCCAGTAGACCAGGTTGTTCAAGACCACATCCAGCCTGGTCTTGAACACTTCCAGGGAGGGGCCATCCATGACTTTCCTGGGCAATCTGCTCCGGTGTCTCACCACCATTACTGTAAAGAATTACTTCTTAATATCTAGTTGTCTATTAAATTACAAAGTAATGTGACCGGGGAAGTGGTGGAGGTGTTCAGGAGGAGACTTGATGGAGTGCTTGATGCCATGGTTTAGTTGTTTAGGTGGGTTGGATTGGTTGATGGGTTGGACGTGATGATCTTGAAGGTCTCTTCCAACCTGATTTATTATTATTATTATTATTATTATTATTATTATTATTATTATTATTATTATTATTATTATTATTATTTATTTATTTATTTATTTATTATTATTTAGTAATAAGAACAAGAAACAGAAATGAAACAAACATCCTGAAAACAAATTCTCCAACATCTCTCTTTTCTGTCAGCAGTGAGTCAATCTTCTTCCTGTAGGGAACCACACTCTACTCATCTACTTTGAAATAACCATATCTGAGAGTCAAGAATCAAGTAATCTGCTAGGCTGCTGGATTGTTAAACTGTAGTTCAACTTGTGAGGTAATAATGACTGAGCCATGGGAGGAGCAAGAAAAAGGTGTGGAATATACATTCAGCTTGTCGGTTCCACTTTATGTGGTAGTTGAGCTGGCAAGACACGATGGATTTTTGTTCAATGAAGTGATAGAGATGCATCTGGTTTGATACCACTAATGTACACAGGGAATTAGTGTGAAACTTCCTAGAGGAGAAGTGACTTCAACAGGGCCTCCCAAGACAGTACTAAATGTGGGCTATAATTCCTACACGGTGAGAAATGGGAATGCTCACAAGTGAGACCTTCCACCACTTCCACTGGAGCTAGTCTGGGCAAAAATGCTTACTCTGCCTATCCAAGACAACAAAAACTGATTAGAAACATGAAAATAGAGGAGCAATTGAGAAGAAGGAATATAAATAGCTGAGAACTAAATTTAAAACAGTTCTAAACTGTGAATTAATAATATAACCGAATAAATAGATGGCTCTTCTTCCCTAGTTATTAATGTCTTTCCTAAAGAAAAATATTCAGAAATATGCTTCAGGAACCTGGCATATGACAAATATTGCTTTGCAAGTTTATCATAGGGGATTTCAGTTTTGTGGATTTCTGTACAGGATCTCAATTTCTATTTGGTTTTGGTGGTTTTTTTTTCATATTTTCAGAATAAAATCTTAGCTAACATTTGCAGTTGACAGTATTAAGATGGATAGCAAAGCAAATAATGTAAGCTGTTGAGAATTTCCTATAGGAATTATTTACTAACAGTTAAAATTTCAGAGGGGTGAGGAATGTAAATTTAGAAAAAAAAAACCAACACAATAATTTATCAAGAAAATTGAAATAACATTTCTTCTTTGTTCAGAAAACTGTTATATGATACCTTCTCAATGCCTAGGGAAAATAACAGTTCAGGCTTTCCCTCCTTTTCAGTCAGGTCAGGCCTATACTATTCATGATGCAGTGCAGGTTTCCTATTGAGTGCCATCCGAAAAGACTCCTGAATGTCAATGGATCAGGTACCAGACAAGCTCTACCTGAATTCCAGTGAAGCTATGCAGGTCACGATAAAACACTGTTAAGATCAAATTATCATGTAACAGAGTTCATCTCAGTACATTCAAATGAAAATTTTCAATGCAGAAATTCTGGAAGTTTCTATTTGGCAAACAAATAAAACAGTATCACAGTATCACAGTATCACAGTATAACTAAGGTTGGAAGAGACCTCAAGGATCATTGAGTCCAACCTATCAACACAGACCCCATGACTAGACCATGGCACCAAGTGCCACGTCCAATCCCCTCTTGAACACCTCCAGGGACGGTGACTCAACCACCTCCCCGGGCAGCCTGTTCCCATGACGAATGACTCGCTCAGTGAAGAACTTTCTCCTCACCTCGAGGCTAAACCTCCCCTGGTGCAGCTTGAGACTGTCCCCCCTTGTTCTGGTGCTGGTTGCCTGGGGGAAGAGACCAACCCCTTCCTGGGTACAACCACCTTTCAGGTAATTGTAGAGGGCAATGAGGTCTCCCCTGAGCCTTCTCTTCTCCAGGCTAAACAATCCCAGCTCCCTCAGCCTCTCCTCATAGGGCTTGTGTTCAATGCCTCTCACCAGCCTTGTTGCCCTTCTCTGGACACGTTCAGGTGTTTCTTCTTAAACTGAGGGGCCCAGAACTGGACACAGTACTCAAGGTGCTGCCTAACCAATGCAGAGTACAGGGGCACAATGACTTCCCTGCTTCTGCTGGCCACACCATTCCTAATGCAGGCCAGGATGCCATTGGCCCTCTTGGCCCCCTGGGCACACTGCTGGCTCATATTCAGGCGGCTGTCGATCAGCACCCCCAGGTCCCTCTCTGTTTGAGAGCTCTCCAGCCACTCCTACCCCAGCCTATAGCTCTGCATGGGATTGCCGTAGCCAAATGACCGCAAGCCTTTGTGATAAAATATGTAACCTTTACTACACTAAAATTGTTAGTAATTGAGAACTCTTTGTTAGGCCTGTCAATGGATATTTTGGAGGATGGAAAGAGAAGCTGCAATTTCTAACACAAACTATAGATTTTTGATAATTTCCAATAAGGTGCTATGGCAAAATTCTTCAGAATACTCCAGCTAGGCATATTTCCAGCCTTTGGGGGAAACATAAACACTGGGATATTATGAAAGTACTCAGCCAGTTGATAGGGTGTATTCTAACAATTGGCAAAAGCAGATTATTGAGAAGTGGCAAAACTTAAGTGGAATGATAATAAAGCTTTTATAGTCACTTGCCATATAATATAAGTGATTTTGGAAAGCAATGATTCATTCAAAATTATTTGGGTTATGAAAGACGTGAAGATATGAAAGAATGTGAAGAGTTATTTAATGTAATTAGCTTCAGATCTTAAGGCTTTTAAATCATTACAATGTGTTAATTGTTTTTACCATGAGACTGTCAGAGAGGACAACTTGTCAAGGTCATTTACTTTGTTACAATTGAATATGTCCACATCCCTAATGATGAATAGCAGCATTCTAAAAACAGTAGGAGCAGCTGTGAATTAACTGCATTATTTTTGAACAGAAGGAACTGTTAAAAGTCCATGTATTTGCAAAGCAAATTCTAATTTTAAGGGCTATTTTTTTCGCCCCTTAGTTATAGCATAACTTTAGCTTCACTCTTCCAGACTAATTTCAAAAATAATATCCCTTATCTCACAGCTATGAAGATGGGGCCACAGAAAAACTGTGGCACTTTTTGAAACAGTTCTGAAAGTTGCATTTCTTGTGATTTTTTAAAAATTCTTTTTGCATTTCATTCTATTACCATAATATAGAATGGATCAAGTTGGAAGGGAGTTAAAATATCATCTAGTTCCACCTCCCCTGCCATGAGCAGGAACACCTCCCTCTAGACCAGCTTGATCAAGGCTTTATCCAGTCTTGCTCACTTCTCTGGACAACCCATTCCAGTGTCTCACCACCCTCATAGCAGAGAATTTCTTTTCAATGTCTAATCTAAATCTACTCTGCTCTAGTTTAAAATTGAATTACCACAGTATCACAGTATAACCAACCTATCAACACAGACCCCATGACTAGACCATGGCACCAAGTGCCATGTCCAGTCCCCTGTTGAATGCCTCCAGGGACGGTGACTCAACCACCTCCCTGGGCAGCACATTCCAATGCCGAATGACTCGCTCGGTGAAGAACTTCCTCCTCACGTCGAGTCTGAACCTCCCCTGGCGCAGCTTGAGACTGTGTCCCCTTGTTCTGGTGCTGGTTGCCTGGGAGAAGAGGCCAACTCCCTCCTGGCTACAACCACCCTTCAGGTAGTTGTAGAGGGCAATAAGGTCACCCCTGAGCCTCCTCTTCTCCAGGCTAAACAATCCCAGCTCCCTCAGCCTCTCCTCATAGGGCTTGTGTTCAAGGCCTCTCACCAGCCTTGTTGCCCTTCTCTGGACACGCTCAAGTGTCTCAATGTCCTTCTTAAACTGAGGAGCCCAGAACTGGACACAGTACTCAAGGTGCGGCCTAACCAGAGCAGAGTACAGGGGCACTATGACCTCCCTGCTCCTGCTGGCCACACTATTCCTAATGCAGGCCAGGATGCTAGTGGCCCTCCTGGCCACCTGAGCACACTGCTGGCTCATATTCAGGTGGCTGTCGATCAGCACACCCAGGTCCCTCTCTGTCTGGGAGCTCTCCAGCCACTCCGACCCCAGCCTATAGCTCTGCATGGGATTGCCATAGCCAAAGTGCAGCACTCGGCACTTGGACTTGTTGAATGCCATCCCATTGGACTCTGCCCATCTTTCCAGTCGGTCGAGGTCCCTCTGCAGAGCCTTTCTACCCTCTAACTGACTAACATCTGCCCCTAACTTTGTGTCATCTGCAAACTTGCTGATGACTGACTCTACCCCTTCATCCAGATCATCAACGAATATGTTGAAGAGGACAGGGCCCAGCACTGATCCCTGGGGGACACCACTGGTGACTGGCCTCCAGCTGGATGCGGCACCGTTCACGACCACTCTCTGGGCCTGGCCCTCCAGCCAGTTCCTAACCCAGCACAGAGTGTAATGGTCCAATCCACAGGCTGACAGCTTAGTCAGCAGTTTGCTGTGGGGGACGGTGTCAAAGGCCTTGCTGAAGTCTAGGTAGACCACATCCACAGGCCTCCCCACATCCACCAGGCGGGTCACCTGATCATAGAAAGAGATCAGGTTGGAGAGGCAGGATCTGCCCTTCCTGAATCCATGTTGGCTGGACCTGAGCCCTTGGCCATCCTTCAGGTAGTTGTAGAGGGCAATGAGGTCACCCCTGAGCCTCCTCTTCTCCAGGCTAAACAATCCCAGCTCCCTCATTGTCTCTATCTCCTCCCAATTGTCTCTTGTCCTATCACCACCTGCCCTTATAAATAGTTCCTTCGCTGCTTTCCTGTAGGTTCCCTTAAAGTATAGGAAAGCTACTATAAGGTCTCCTAAGAGCCTTCTTTTCTCCAGGCTGAACAGACCTAATTCCCTCAGCCTGACCTCATAGGAGAGTTGTTCCAGACCTCTGGTCATCTTTGTGGCTTTTCTCTGGAGCCTCTCCAACAGATCTGTCACCTTCTTGTATTGGGAGTTCCAGAGCTAGATGCAGCACTTCAGGTGAAGTCTCACCAGAGCAAAGTAGAAGAGCAGAACTACCTAACTTCACCCTTTTCCCATTTCTACTGATGCTGTGACCCCATCATAAAAAGTGACCAAATTTGTCAGGCAGGATTTGCCCTTGGTGAAGCCATATTGGCTGCCACCAAACACCTCCTTTTACCCATGTGTCCTAGTGGAATCTTCAGGAGGATCTGCTCCATTATCTTGAAAGGCACTGAGGTGAGACTGACTTGCATATAGCTTTCTTTTTGCAACTAATATCATCCATGTGATGGTTTTGAGGCTAGGTGCCTTTAAGAACAACAAAGTTACAGACCTCCAGGAGGTCCAGGGTGTCCTGGAGGTCCAGAGTGTCCAGGTGGTGAACTGGAAAAGTGTGTTTCATCCCCGTAAGTCCTGCATCCCTATAAAACTGGCTGCAGAGTCAGTTTTCTTCCCTTTTTATTATCCCTCTGTCTTCCCAGGAGGGTGCACAGGTTGTTGTCTCTTGCGGAAGAAGCCTGGTGTCTGCCTTGGCAATGCTGCCAATTAGACCTGGAGGAGCCTAATTGGGGCCTGAGGCTGCCAAGACAAATTTTTGCTGCATCACAATGGTGTGGTATGAGGGGTAGAGAGGCACAGTAGGGGGTGGGGGGCATGAAGGTATGGGTTTGTTGGCCTGGTTTAAAGGGAGTTGTTTGTGAAGCTTTGGCTAAATGGGGTTCTGTGTTAAGCCCAGACTCTGGATTTTGGGTATTTTTATATGCTTTGTATTGTTTAACGTAGTTATTAATAGCATTTCTGTTTAAACTTTCCAATTCTATCCAATTCTTTGTGTGAGTGTTTTCCTTTTACCCCTTTTGGAAGAGGTAAAAGACCATCTGTCTCACTCTAAACTAAAATAGTCCAGGAGCTCCTTGTTCATCCATGCAGGCCTCTGGAAATTCTTGGCCACCTTCCTCTTTGCTGGCATGCGTTGCTCCTGGGCTCAAAGGAGGTGATCCTTGAATACCAACCATCTTTCTTGGGCCCTTCTCCTCTCTAGGGCTTTATCCCACAGTACCCTACTAAGCAGGTCCTTGAGGAGCTCAGAATCTGCTGTCCTGAAGTCCAGGCTAGTAAGCTCACTACGTGCAATAAGTTTCAGCAAATAGGAAATCTGGTTTAGCCATGAGGGCTGTTGGTCATGTATACCACAGAGGAGGAGTATTTGAGACGTAGTAACCCAAATAATTTTCCATATAAAAATTAGCTGCTGCCTAAGCAAAAATCATCTAGTCACTGATGGAAAAAAGTCCCAAGCAGAAATGAAGGAACAATTAACTGGTTCCTGTGGACTCTGGAGCCTATGGATAGCAAAACAGTGTTCTCTGAATGGAGGAAATTTTATGAATACTGGACATTGGTAAGCCCACAAGAGCATATTGTAGGAGTCAGCAGACAACTTATGACTAGGAAAATATGACTGTGCAGAGGTGATTCAATCACTTCACTGCAGGAAGAAGAAACTGCAATGCTTCGTTGAAAATCTGAAGAATGCTCAAATTTAACAAATATTCAGATGAGGAGAACAGCACAATTTTTCCAATAGCATATTTGACCTTGATGTATAAAATCATGTAGTTCTTGCTGATGGTCAATGCAATCTGTACTTGTTTTCCATTTTAAAAATCTGTCTATGTCCTGTGCTTTTTTCCATGACTAAACTGGGGCACACAAGCTGTTCCACAGTGTGGGTACCCTTATTTTTTCCCCAACATATATTGCTTATGTATTTGATTGTAAAATGTTGTCTTGGGTTGACCTTGGAAAACTGCCAGATGCTTCTCTTTCATTCCCCGTCCTCAACAGAACAAAAGGAGAAAATGAGAAAGCTCATGGGTCAAGATAGAGGAGGGTTCACTTACCAATTACCATCACAGGAAAATCGAACTTGGGAAAAAAAAACATATTTAAATGCCAGTTAAAATATGTTGCTATGGTCAAAAACAAAGGAAAACCAGCACCTTCTCCCTCATACCTTTTCCCAGGCTCAGCTTCACACCTTCATTCTCAACTCCTCTCTCCCTCCAAGTGGTGCAGAGAGGACGGGGAAAGGAGAGTCAGAGTCAGTCTGTAACCCTGCCTTTCAACAGCTCCTTCCTCTTTATGTTTTCTTTTTGAAGTTGTCATCAGGCAGGATGGTTTTGAATAACAGTTTCAGATTTAAAACTTAACCCATGACAACCATCCTCCAGCACGGGCCCTCCAAAGTCTGCAGCTGCATTCAGGTCTTATCCACCTTCTCTGCCATGGAGTTCTCTATAGGCTGCAGTGTAGATATTTGTTCTGGCTTGATCCTCTTCACTGGTTATATAGAACTATTTGTTCTCCTGCAGTCCCTCTAGGGTCCCTGAAGCCATCTTTCCCCTTCTTTCCTAGCGTTCATAGGGCTGTTTCTCACACTTTTTCCCTCACTCCTCACTACTTAACAGAATTTTGACCTTTCTATACAGGCTTTGTCCAAGGTGCCCATTCTTGCTGAGAGGCTATCATGGGTTGAGTTGAACCTGCCGATGTGTGTTCAGTACCTTGCTGACATCATGCCAGCTTCCAAATGAAAGCACTGGCTGGAGCAAAGCACCATAGGGGCTTGAAGTTCAGATTGTAACATAAGAGGCTTCCTGTTCCAGTTTCTACTTTAGGTTTCTGGTTTTGGGGTGTTGGTCTTTTCTGCTGTGCTGGCTGCTGCATGCTTGGGTAGGGGAACCATTCTAGCACTGGCTTTTATTGCTGCTTCTGCTTTTGCTAACATGCATTCTATCATCTCATTAAACCCCTTACCTCAATCCAGAGTTTTTTATATGTTACTTTCCCTCCCATCTGTGTAGGGGGAGAGGAGCTTGTGAGAGCAAGATGTGTGAACCCAGAAGAGGGGCTCAGCTGTGCCCCGTGGTAGAGCTGGTAAGGCCATTGGAGCTGGCTGATATAGGCTGGCTGGCAGAGGGCAGCCCTGGTCTCTCTTCACAAGGACTGCCCCTGCAGCCTTCTCCCCACTGCCAATACCTTGACAATACAAGTCGTCATCAAATGACAACTCTGAAGCAGTGCTACTGGGGAAAGGAATGAGAAGACTTATCAGTGGTGGATAAATAGGAGGATATTGCAGATGAGCCTCAAGACTCCATTGGAATTAGGATGTGTTCAGACGATGGGACTGAGTGGCACTGTTAAGAAATCTCAGAAATCTGGAAAGGTCAGAATCACTGACTGCCCACATTAAAAGGCTGGTAAAGAAAGGGAAACTGCAACAGCAGAAACAGAAAGAAAAAGTTCTGATGTTTGTTTTTTGTTGTTTGGTTGGGTGTTTTTTTTTTAACATTCTTAAATTCCTGTCACCTTCAAAGGCTTATTGACTTATTTTTAGCATTTCCAGGAAAACTTATAAATACAACATACTTCAAATACTAAAATTCAGGATTCAGACAATGAAAACACAGCAGCTTTATTTTGAACTCTCTTAATCCCAAAGCACAATAGTAATCAGGGATTCTCTTGTATTATTTTTAATCCCCTGCACACTTGTGGTGTAATAAACTGCTTTGCTGGCTTGTTTGTAAAACATCTTGTGTTACATTCTGCAGCCTGAGCAATTACTGAACTAATTTAAATTCTAAGATAAGCTACTTTTCTCCCTTTAAAGCTTAGCGTGTGCAGAAGACACTGTAAACGCTAGGGATTCTGGAGGCTTGTGAAATCAGTGAGTTTTCTGAGTTTACTAAACCTTTCTTCCATAATTTAAACTTCCTTCTCCAAAAAAAGAGTTCTGTTTAAGCACAACCTTTTTCCCCGCAGAAGTGCTTAATCCAAAGCTCACTGAAGTTAATGGAAAGACTTCTGAGTGGCACAACAGACTTGAAATGGAAGTCTATGCCCTCTATTAGGGAGGAAAGCTCTACACACAGAGCTTCCTAATGACAGCTATTTAATGTGCTTCTCTTTAAAAAAAAGAGAGAGAGAGAAAAAGTCACTCTGTATCTTGCACTCCCTGCTTTTCCCCGTGCTCTCTGAATTTGTTTTCCCCTTTGTCCCTTCTTTTCTCTTCCTCATTCTGCTTTCGTCAGTTTGTTCTGTTGACTTGCTTTTCTGTTATCAAACCTCTATGTAGGAGGCAAACAACACATTGCCCAAAAATAATTTTCACTTCCCAGGGCTTCAGCTCATTCAGAAACAGGCAATATGAACTTGTTTAATACCTCCATCTTAAGGACTTATCATTTGACAGTGATAATGAAATTATTTACAGTGCTTTAAATAAGAATCCAAGATTTTAAAACTTGAATATTCGAGTATCCATAGGGTCCAAGCCCCACATTTAATTATCTAAACAATCACTGATTTGCAAAAATCCTAAGCATCCAACACTTTTCAAATGTGGTCTTACTCTAAAGAGCCCAGGTAAAGTGAGAAGCCAATGTTAATTTCCTGGGTTGAATATTGATAGTAATTCTACCAAACTCTGGTTTTAAAGGAATATATCTATTTATCTTTTTTGAACTCCATACAGGAATTATTTGTATGCATGAAGAGAACTTGGAAATTTCAATATCCTGAAGTCTGGCTCTGTAACTTTCTCACTTTTTTAATACAGTTTTCTATGTGACACAAAGCAAAGTGAATCACCACACCATGTTGTGCATTCATAACCATGCAGAGGATGTTCTCAGGTACAATGTATCACCAGCAGATGAAAATGTATGCACTACTTGTGCTTCTGACAACAGTATTTGAGTTCCATTATTAATTTTCTAATAGTTATTTTCCTTTAGTATTTTAACAGTGTGATATGAATGGCTATATTTGTTAGCAAAAACTACTAAGTACATAGCACAGAGCATGATGTAATACTTGCATGATGTAATACTTCTGTAGTCCATAGTTGTCTAAGCAAGTTGTGTATGGATGGATTTCTCAGTATATGAATACAGATGTATCTGGGGCATTGTGGACCCTACCAAGCAGTCAAGCACCACAGAAACTCACAGGTAAAATTCTGAAAGAAAGAGTTTGGTAGAGTTTGCTTTTCTTGATCACTTTCACCTTTTTCAGACTAGACAGATGGAGACTACAGTTTACAATCACTGTCTCCTCAGACAGGATTTATTGTGCTTTTACAGGCAACACAAGACCAGCACATTCCTGCTGTAAATGCCACAGCCTACCAACCCTGACTAAAAGGCACCCCGCAATGATAACAGTGGTATGAAGGCACTGTAGATTTTTATTAGGGAGGTGCACTCCCAAGAAAGGATGCTTGCATGTATGTATCATGTAAAGAGTAACATGGGCTGGAAGCATATAAGAGCCCTCCCAGTGTGCCTGCAGGGATTCTGCAGCCTGCCCCAAACACTCCAGGTGGCATCAGTATGGATGTGGGTGACCAACCCGACCTTCTGGGGGCTGCCACAGAATCTGAGGTATATGACCAGGGTTGATCTGGATGGGAACAGGCTACAAGACACCCCTTGGGACCTCCCCCTCACTTTGGGATGCCCTAAGATCATGGCCACACTGTGTCTGACTGTCTTCCTCCCCAGGCCCACATTTCCTCAACTATTCATTTGGCTTCCTATTTCAAAGATAAGTGCAGCTAGTAACAGCTGTTATCAGGCTCGTAGTCCAAACTATTGGTGGCTGACTGACAAACATGTTGAAGACTGTTTGAAGCACCACCAAACAACAAGCTAAGATTTCTCTATCCTTCATGTGTTTTCTTAAGGTCATTTTTTATTCCCACGTTTAGCCATCAAATTTTATTCAAATTTCCTGGGTTTTTTCCTGCTCTTTAAATTGTACATTTATGCTGTAAATTTCTTAAAAGCACATTTGTAAGTACTGGAAAAGTTATAAGTATAGAAGCAATCTGTTGTTGAACATTATTGTTTTACTAATTTCAGAATTAGTAATGAAAGAATAATATTGAAGAAAAAATAATTTATTACTATAAGGAAAATGTCTATAGCTTTCCAATTTAAACACTTACAGTATTGGTCATAAAAAAATAATTAATTAAGAAAAAAAAACAATTATCAGGTTTTGATGCTCAAAATTATATTCTTGTGAACAAGATATTTTCTTCTGGAGTTTAGCTGAAGTCCTCTCCATTTTCAGAAATAATACATCTGCCTGAAAATTGTGTAGAGGAGGAGACCATTGTGATTCTCTTGACTGACTTTTTTTGAACATCAGGCTAGAAAACTAAATTAAGACTGCAATAACTACTTACATGAAATTAATGATTTCCTCTGGTGTTTTGGATTGTTATGTCCATGACCTATGTATCATTCAGCAGTACCAATGAAATACTGAGTTCTGTTGTCCTTTCATGCAACCCTTTCTTGTGCTTTACCACATCACAGTATCACAGTATCACAGTATAACTAAGGTTGGAAGAGACCTCGAGGATCATCGAGTCCAACCTATAAACACAGACCCCATGATTAGACCATGACACTGAGTGCCACGTTCAATCCCCTCTTGAACGCCTCCAGGGGTGGTGACTTCACCACCTCCCTGGGCAGCATATTGCAATGATGAACGACTCGCTTGGTGAAGAACTTTCTTCTCACCTCGAGCCTAAACCTCCCCTGGCACAGCTTGAGACTGTGTCCCCTTGTTCTGGTGCTGGTTGCCTAGGAGAAGAGACCAACCCCTTCCTGGCTACAACCACCTTTCAGGTAGTTGTAGAGGGCAATGAGGTCTCCCCTGAGCCTTCTCTTCTCCAGGCTAAAGCATGAGCATTACATAAGCAGCAGAGACAAGCATAAAGATTCTGTGTATTATTTCATCATGAAAAAGCCCAAATTATAATGTAGC
This sequence comes from Melanerpes formicivorus, assembly GCF_026170545.1. Lineage (NCBI taxonomy): Eukaryota > Metazoa > Chordata > Aves > Piciformes > Picidae > Melanerpes > Melanerpes formicivorus. Next base: position 18,212,749 of record NW_027142367.1, on the reverse strand, counting down.
CACATAGGGACGAGACAATAATAGACAATACATTTCAACAGCAATGAATAATGTCAGTATTTACACTAAACAAGCCCTGTAAAGAAACCTCACTCTGAAAAGGGAAGCAAAGTGAAGAATAATTTCTCCTTTATGTATTTTTTTAATCACAATTGCCTGATTCTATTCATTAAATAACACATATTTCTGAGAGCTGATGGATGTTTTATTTACACACGCATAAATCGCTTCTAGCTTTATAATGTTCATAATAATTAAAGGTAATGTTTTAATTATATAAATCATACTTTTTTCTCTTGTTTTTTCCCAATCTGTTCATGTGCTGTGACTTATGGGACCAAAAAAAAACTATATTCTGAAAGGAAACCACCTGGCAGGAGGGGCAGGAGTTAGATCTTATATTCAGTATAGAAGGAGGTAAGGAGTAGTCAGAAAGAAAATGGCCAAGTTGTGATTCGTAAATGAAAAAGCAGTTTCTATGAGAATATTCCAGGACAGACTCCTGTATAAAAGACAAAACAAAGGTGTTTAAACATGGAAGGGTGTGACCGTTTGAAGCTGTGCCTTTAAGAAAGGGAATATGGTGGACGGATGTTGGTAAATGAAAAGAACGGATCTAAACTAATTTCATTGGAAGCGTGGGAGGAAGCACCTTCTGAACTGGGAGTGAACTGGGCATCCGGTACTTTTATCTTCAGTCTTGCTTCTGCCTCTTCTTTGGGCAGCAGCTTTCTGTGCTGGGCTTTCTGCCAAGACTTCGGCCTTGAAACCGATAAGATATAAGGCCTGTATTAACTGCTTTCCAATTAACACAAAACTGCTTTTAACTTCTTTCTTTCTCTTTCTCTCTCTTTTCTGACCTGCTCTGGGGAAAAGGGGGAGAGAGGGGGAGAGCGGAGGTGGGGAACCCCTCAGCAGAGGGGGGAACTCTCATTTCTGTGTTACTTTATTGTATATCTTTGTATATATTGTAAATATTGTAAATTTGTATATATTCCCCTGCATATCCTACATTGCTTTGTAAATATACAGCTCCACTGCTTTGCTAATTCAGCTGTGAGGATTTTTTTTCATTTCCCTTCAATTTTCTTTCCCTTTACTTTACAGGGGGGAGGGAAGAGGCTTCTTGGCCTTACCTTTCCAACCCTCGACAAAGGGAGAGTAAAGCATCTGTCATATGGATATTGTTTTACAGTACACACATGAATCACTAATCCATCTTATTGTACTGACGGTGATAACCTTTCTGAAAAACTGCTGACTTCTGAAAACCCTGGGAAGTTCAGAGGTCAGTATATCTGAAAAGGCTCTGATAAAAATAATCATGAAGACTGAAATTTTTATCTTAATTTCTCTGCCCCTCAAAGTCTATCATGTAGAAGATGTGTAATCATTTTAATTTTTACCCAGTAGATTACATAGATGCATACTTTAAAATGTGCATACTACCACAAAATAAGATAGAACAAGGAAAGTGTAAAAAAACCCCACTAATAACAAATAATATCTGGATTCTCTTTATGTGAATGAGAAAACACTGTGCACCACCAGACAAGTACAGAGTAGCACATTAATCAGGAATAAGTCTAATTTAACTAAGCCTGAACAATGCAGAATTTCTGTGAACACAGCCCAGGAGTGTTAGTGCTTGATAAAAACAAGTAAATACTCATTATATCTAAAAAGTGCTCCACTCATTTCAGCCTTCAGTCTTGCTGTAGCAGTCTTCTCTCTATTGTGGACAGCTACTAACACGACTCCTCCCAGCACAACTTGGGGTTAGAGCTGGCATGACCAGATACTAATGCCTACTTTTAATCGGCATAGCAGGATAGAGCTGTGCTGATTAGCAAATCTTAATGTCAAAGTTGCCAGCTGAAGTTCACCCTTGTGTAGGAGCTGTAACACAGAGTGAGAATGCAGTTAATATATCTAAAATCCAGTGACAAACAGCTCTCATTAACCACGAACAGCAGTCTGGTTAAAAACATAAGCCTGGATTCCTTTTCTAACACATAAGAAATCATGAGCCCTTGAATTCTTCTTAATTATGCTGAGATTTATGAAAGCAAGCTATTATATTAGATTTTTCAAAACAATTATTATTTTTTGCATCCTGCTTTTTCTTCCATTTCCTAGTGAGAAGAAAAAAATTGAAGCTTGCTGGAGCAAGAATGTCATTTGTTTCTAGTAGGAACATTGTTGCCCTGTAACAAGATAGACCTCAAAAGCATTATATTTTATGAATTTGGGGTGTTATTTTATGAGACTGAGTGTGTCATCATGGGAATCTTATTATCATTCTGTTCCCATTAACATTTTGTTTTGCACTAGAGAATTCAAGAATATTCATGTAAATGTATCTCTTTCTTGTTGTTGCTGTTCAGTTTCTACCTTTTTGCTTTCAGTGACAAGCCACATTTTAGTATTTCCATACAGTCAGATATTCAGTAATGACCCAAGAGAAACGTCAATCCTTTCTGGCTGTGACAAGCAGAAGGACTGTAAATGCAGCATATAATGCACCTTTTAGGCATGCTTCATCTTATCAGTCACAATAATATGAAGGGTATTTATTATTTGTCTTCAAGAAACTTACGTTTCTTTGAAGTAAAGCTCTTTTTGTAAGTGATGTTTGCATGGAACTGTTTGCTTGTAAACAAGCTGTAGGAACTCTCAAAGAAATAAGTTTAAAAGCCTCAAAGAAATTTCCCCACCTTTCTTTTTGCAAAAGCAGTCTTTAAACAAAGCTCATAGCTATGTTGAAAATTCTTGAAGGCCAGTGTTTTGAGGACTCTTTAATGCAGTTAATATGTTAGACTCTTGCTGTCACTAGCATTCTTTCTGAAGCATTTCCTAATTGGCTTCCTGAAAGTTCAGCTTCTTGCCCTTGAGAGAGCAGCAGTGTGGCTGCTGCCAAAGGAGGAGCCACTTATGTTAGGTATAATCTTAATAAAAATTCTGTGTTTCAGAAGCGTTATTTCCCATAATTGTTTTTTTTTCCTTCCTACTTTCTTTCCTAAGTTTAAAAAAAAAAAAAAAAAAGAGACATAAGAGCATGAAGTCCACAGAAACTATCCAAGCAATTACTGTTTAAAATAAGCAATAAGTTTCTGCTCTCATGTACACTGGTGTGATGACTATGGAACTGCAATCCCTTCAGTTCTTCACTGGGAACAGTGCAAAAACCTATCACAAGAAGAGAAGCAGGGAGGAGCTGTGAGTGACTTTACTCCTCAGGTCATGGCTTCCAGCATAGCTTAAAGCAGCCTCAGAACCATCCTGGTTTCACCAGATGTTAGAATTTTTAAGTATCAGAACAGACTGTTATGATTTCCCATGTGTCTTCTGTTATATGGCTGCCACAGTACAACTTCAATCTATTCTGAGTATTCTGGTTTGATTTTAGATGACAGTATGAGGCAAAATTTTCTTTATCCTCAAAGTATTTACAAATGCTGATTGTTTCTCAAAACCAAACCAACAAACAAAAGTCTAAGAAAAATAGTTTCTTAAAAAACCCCTTCCACATGAGATTCATAAAATTACTAGTTATGTGAGTAGCTGCAAAACACTTACCTAAAATCCACGTGTAATGGTTTAAAGCAAAACCAACAGGTTGGACCAAACCAATGGGTTAACCTGCTTTTTTTCCCCCAAAAAACAGAAGTGAGGGAAATATAACACAGAAAAAAACTCCATGTTGTGACAAAGAGACTGAGATAAGAGTATAATAAGCAAACTCGGTAATTGTAGTGCACTATTACCTTAGCCTGATTAAGGGAGTGGAACATCACCCTGATGAGGAAAGACTGAGGGAGCTGAGTCTCTTTAGCTTGGAGAAGATGAGACTGAGAGGTGACCTCATTAATGTTTATAAATTTTGTAAAGATCAAGGGTCAGGAGGATGGAGCTGGGCTTTTCTCAGTGATGTCCAGTGATAGAGCAAGGGACAATGGGTGCAAGCTGGAGAACTGGAGGTTCCACATGAACATAAGGAAAAGCTTTTTTCCCTGTGAGGTTGACAAAACACTACAATAGGCTGCCCAGGGAGGTTGCGGAGTCTCTTTCTCTGGAGACCTTCAAAACCCATCTGGACACATTCCTGTGTGTCTTACTCTGTGTGATTCTGCTTTGGCAGGAGGGTTGGACTAGGTGATCTTCTGAGGTACATTCCTATTTTTTTGCATTTTCTCTTTTTCTAATGCTGAAGACCTGGATTCTCTACACATGCTGTAAGACATACTATGAAATATCTGTCAAATCAGCAACAGAGAATGAGTATCTTCTCCTGTCAAATTTTCTTACACCAAATTAACTCCAGAAAGATCCTTTTTTAAAGATTAAGAACTATGAAAAGGACACATTTGTATTGCTTGTGTAATGGCAAATCCTGACCGAGACAAAATTACTCTCTGATTTCTTCCTCGGCTTTTATTACTTGTGGTCTTATTTTGCACCTGTTCAGCACTTGTCCTTACTGATGCACTTAGCTATCATTTAGGCACTTGCAGGAGCAAAATGAGAGCAGATGCATCATAAGTACAAAATATGTGCTAAAAGGACATGTGTAATGGGAAATCAGAGCTAAATGGGAGAAAAAACAAAACACGGCAGGATATAGAGGATGTAGACCTAAAATTAGCATAGGATAGCTACATTGAAATGACAAAATTCAGCAGATAAGGGCTCCTGGTTTATTGTCTAAAATATGCCTATCTGCATTCCTAGGGAACAGCATAAATCTGTCTTGATTTCTGAATAAATTGAGCTCTCAAGCAAAATCCCTATAAAAGAAGGCAGCTCTATTTTTATCACTGTGACCTTTTTAGAAGGACTTAAGGGAAGAAGGGAACAAGCTTATCTAAATTCCTACTACCCAAAGTCCAATTCTGCTTTTTTGTGTGCAAAATGTGGTTAGCCAGTGTTTCATAGATCTCCAGAACCGAGAGTCTTTGAAAATTCACATATCACAAACAGGTTTGCCTACGAGTTTGATCTTGTCTCTTCTCCAATAGTTCTTTAGCTGGTGTTTAAAATGTTGTGCAAGAATCTGGATCCCAAATTCACTGGTATTTCCTGGTGGTTTTGGTTAGCTTCGGATCCAGGTCTGAATTTAAAGATCTAATTTTATGAATGTGCAGGAAATTGCACAAAATCCATAGAAGTAATTTCTTACTAGCTATATTAAATGTATTAACTTCCACAGTTAGTTTTTTTGCCTTCTTGTACTTTTCCTAGGATGAGAAAGCCCTGATTTAATTAAGAGCTTTACTGGGATTGATAATACCTGGCTTTAAATGAAGAGTGAATATGTATTCAGGACATATATTCTAGATGAGGGAGTAGGTGCTATGGATAAAGGATTTTTGTGCAGAGAGTGTTACATAGGGCAGGTTTTGGCATTTGTGCAAGCACAGTAGGGTAGTTAAATAACTGTTTGAAGCAATTGCAGAATCTCTAGATCCTGTCTTTAAGGATGTGATACCCAGAAACTTGGAAAAAGCAAAATACAGTGTTTATTTTTAAGAAGAAATTAAGACATGATGAATTATGGAGAAACCAGCTTAGCTTCATTTTCCAGGTGAAACAGGCTGAAGAATCTGAAACAATCAATGTATTTACTGATATGAATTCAGAAAATAGTAGAGAAATGGCACAGCGTTCAGGATATAGCTCTTCATGCCAAATCACGTCAAATCAGTCTTTTATCTGTGAAATATTAACAGGGATGTTGTGTAGGGTAGGAAGAAATTATGAACATATGACAGCAATGTGCTCAGGTGGCCAAGAAGGCCAACGGCATGCTGGCTTGTATAAGGAATCTTGTGGGAAACAGGTCTAGGGAAGTGACTGTGGCTCTGTACTTGGAACTGGTGAGGCTGCACCTTGAATATAATGTTCACTTTTGGGCCCCTCACTAAAGGTGAGACCTTGAGTTGCTTGAATGTGTCCGGAGAAGGGCGACAAAGCTGTTGAAGGGTCTAGAGACCCAATTATGTGAAGCAGTTGAAGGAAATAGGATTTTTTAGTCTGGAGAAGAGGAGGTTGAGGGGAGACCTTGTTGGTCTCTACAACTACCTAAAAGGAGGTTATAGTGAGGTGGAGATCAGTCTGTTCTCCCTAGTTTCAGGTGATAGAATGAGAGAAAATGGACTGAAATTGTGCCAGGAGAGGTTTAGCCTGTGTATTGGGAAAGATTTCTTTATTGGAAGAGTGGTCAGGCATTGGAATAGGCTGCCCAGGAAAGCGGTGGAGTCACCGTCCCTGGAGTTGTTCAAGAAACATGTGGACATGGCACATAGTTTAATGGCCATGGTGGTTGTAGGTTGAAGGTTTAACTCAGTGATCTTAAAGGTCACTTCCAACCAAAACAATTCTGTGGTTCTATGATTCTATGATAAATCACACACATGTTGATTGTATTGAGGTTTTTGATAATGTGCCAAGTAATACATTCTAAAATATAAATACCAAGCATGGCTTTCATGAAACAGAGATTGGTGATATACCAGATTGTATTAAGTAGGGCTTCATGGGGATGAGTATAAAGCTATTTGTATTTGTATTAGGAATTATAGAGTAGTGCTAAAGTGTATATATATATATTTACAGTTCAACAACAGCACAACATCCCCTTGTGCAGTAATTCAGCTCGCTCCCTACCCCACCCCCAGACACAGAGGGTCCAGAGGGCTGTTTATAGCTAGCCAGTTATCTCAATACTGTTGTACCTTACAAAACCAAACAGAAGATCAGGCAGGCAGCATGCAAGGTCACAGGCAGAACAGAGAAGCAAGAAGCAAGCAAGAGGCAGCCCGGAGAGAGAGAAAAAGAAACCTGTGTTGCAAAATACAGGCAATTCTGTAGTCCAATGGGATGAGATAAACTTACCTAATATTATTCTGGCTTGCCCCTTGACTTGAATCTTCTGGAAAACTCTTATTCTTGTTTACAATTAGGACACTAGGTTAGGGTACTAGCCCTAAACTAACACAGTTCAATGCTTAGCTCATCTCAGAAGAAGGTGGATTATAGTGCTCTATGCCATAACTTCTCTGACTGCTGTAGTAAACTTTGGAGAGAGACAGAACAGAGTAATGCCAAGGAAACATGGAAATTTCATGGGGGATAATTCAGAGAGAGTGATTGCCCATTGGAATGGGCTGCCTGGGGAGGTGGTGGAGTCACCATCGTTGGAGGTGTTCAGGAGGAGTCTTGATGGGGTGCTTGATGCCATGGTTTAGTTGTTTAGGTAGGTTGGATTGGTTGATGGGTTGGACATGATGATCTTGAAGGCCTCTTCCAACCTGGATGATGATGATGATGATGATGATGATGATTATGGCTCTCCACTTACTTGACATGAGCTGCACAAAAGCCTGATTGCTGTTTATTAGAAGTCTTTTCCGTGTACGCAGTGCAGTAGTGATCAGTAACCAGACACTAGGTTGTATCCAACATAATTTAGTGAATTCCATTGCAATCTTTGGAGGCTGAACAGGTTTATTATTTGGAAAATTGTGTCAGTAATAATAAAACAACCATCTATCAAAAGGCCTTGCTAGGGGAAAATATCTGCAAGCACCTCAAGGTATTGTGAGTAAACTAGCATGTTGCTGGTTCAGTATAGAACCCTGCCAGAGAAAGACCTATTAAAAAAAAACTAAGTTTCTGACATAAATTACAAGTATTGCCTAATCTTATTTTTAAAAAATGGTAATTAGGTTTCACTCCTACAAGCAGTAGAATAATTGGGTCCCAAAGGTCTGGAATAAGGTTAAATGGTTAGACAGTATTTGCAAATTAATATGCCCTGATTGGCACTTTAAAGAATAAAAGGCTTATTTGAAGTCATTGAGATTTTGACTCATGATTTCATGTAGTCTAGGTGTATAGGGATTAATGCTAACTTGGAAATATCTCTTCAGATACATCTGCATACAGATACAGATACAGATGGAATTTGAGCAAAAGTGGTCATTTAACTGTAGCAAGGAGTGCACTCAGCAATCCAACTGATGACTTCTTTCAGTGACTGAATATTGGGATTTATTATTAGTTGGTAAATCATTGATTGTTGGGTCAATATATCTTGAAATTCAGCTGAACAAAACAAAATGTTTATTTATCACATCAATTTTAGAGACAAGTAAACTGAAACCAAGGTAGATTTATGAATCCACCAATAGTCACACAAGTGAGTTAGCAGCAAAACAAAAACTAGCCACAGAAAAATAATGAATCCTGATAGGACAGGAAATTGATGACAAGTGATATAAGAAATGTCATTATAGAAGTAATTTTACTTATCTTTTGTGTGATCAGACCCAGACAACGTGGGTTTAGGAAAGGAAGGTCCAGCCTAACCAATCTGATCTCATTCTATGACTGGGTCACCCGCCTGGCAGACTAGGGGAGGGCTGTGGACATGGTCTACCCAGACTTCAGCAAAGCCTCCTTCACTGAGTTAAAAACTCTCTGGAAGACCAGGTGCAGAGTGTGGTTTTGAATGGTGCAACGTCCGCTTGGTGTCGAGTGACCAGCGGTGTCCCCCAGGGATGAATATTGGGCCCAGTTCTATTCCACATCTGTATTGATGACTTGGATGAAGGGATTGAATCTACTGTTGGTAAATTCGTGGATGACACCATGCTGGGGGGGAGCGTTGATCTCCTGGAGGGTAGGAAGACACTTCAGAGAGACCAGGACAGGCTGGGTCAATGTGCTGAGGCCAGCGTTCTGAGGTTTAACAAGGCCAAGTGCAGGGTCCTACACTTTGGCCACAATAACCCCATGCAGCGCTGCAGACTGGGGGATGAGCGGCTGGAGAGGGACCTGGGAGTGCTGGTTGACAACAATCTGAACATGAGCCAGCAGAGTGCCCAGGGGGCATGGAAGGACAATTTCATCTTGCCCTGTGTCAGGAATAGTGTGGCCAGCAGGACTAGGGATATAATTCTGCCCCTGTACTCAGCACTGGTGAGGCCTCACCTTGAGTACTCTGTGCAGGTCTGGGCCACTCACTTCAAGAAAGATATTGAGGTGCTGGAAAAGGTCCAGAGGAGAGCAATGAGACTGGTGAGGGGGCTGGAGGGGAAGTCTTACGAGAAGAAGCTGAGGTAATTTGTGACAAGACCAGAGGGCATGACCTTAACCTGCACCAGGGGAGGTTTAAGTGGGATGTTACAAAGCACTTCCTCACAGAAAGAGACATTTGACACTGGAATGGACTGCCCAAGGAGGTGGTGGAGTCATACCTGGAGGTGTTTAAGGAAAGATTGGATGTGGCACTTACTGACATGGTCTGGTCAGTGTGGTGGTGTTAGGTCATAGGCTTGACTTGATGAACTCAGAGGTCAATTCCAGCTTCAATAATTCTGTGATTCTCTAATTAGTTCTGTGAAGCCCAGGTTCAATGCAATAGAGAATGATTTCTGCCTGAGGTACGCAGAAGAGCAGTACCAGCCAGTAATCTATGCTATTATGTACATGTGGTGGGTTGGAAGGGTAAGGCCAAGAAGCCTCCTCCCTTCCCCCTTGTAAGGTAAAAGGGAAAAAAAATTGAAGGGAAAGGGAAAAAAAAAACTCACAAGCTGAATTAGCAAGGCAGTGGAGCTATATTTACAAAGCAGTGTAGGATTTGCAGGGGAATATTTACAAATTTACAATATCTACAATATATACAAAGATATACAATAAAGTAACACAGAAATGAGAGTTCCCCCCTCGGCTGAGGGGAGTTTCACACCTCCGCTCTCCCCTCTTTCCCCCTTTCCCCAGAGTGGGATAGAAAGAGAGAGAAAAGAGAGAAAAAAAAAATGTTAGAAGCAGTTCGTGTTAATTGGAAGGGAGTTAATACCGGCCTTTATCTGGTCTTCAAGGCCGAGGCCTTGGCAGAAAGCCCAGCACAGAAAGAGCTGCAGCACGAAGAAGAGGCGGAAGCAAGACTGACAGAGATGTGCTGGAAATGCCCAGTTCACTCCCAGTTCAGAAGGTGCTTCCTCCCACTTCACCAATGAAATTAGTTTAGATTATTCTTTCCATTTACCAACATCCGTCCACCATATTCCCTTTCTTAAAGGTACAGCCTCAAACGGTCACAGTACACTAGGCTACAAAGTGGTGAGACTTGTGGGAAAAAAATTAAATCACAAATTCAGTCATATCACAACTGCTGATCCTTTCAAAACTTATTCAGCTATATGTGGAGATTTATCTCCAATATGGCATAGACATTAATTTTAATGGCATTCTTTCCTCATTGCATTATCTTGATTTAAAATGCCAACTAAAATATTTCTTCTAGCAGGTAGTTTGAGTTAATCTGTTGAATTATACTCTCAGTAGTTGTAAAATACAGAATACTAAGCAAGACATGGCAGTAGGTAAACCAAAACATTTGTATAAAAATCTGCTACAGTTGTGCATTACAAAAATAATGGTGAATTATTCACAGATAATTATTTCATTTTGTTTGTAATTGTTGAGTTCCATATTTCCTTGTATCTTGCTCACAAATAAATATAGATTTTGGTAGGTTGTTGTTTGGTTGTTGGTTTTTTTTTTCTAAAAAGGACACACGAAGCAAGAACTTCAAAAATTCAGGTCTTTCCCAAACATCACAGTATCACAGTATCGCTAAGGTTGGAAAGGACCTTGAGGATCATTGGGTCCAACCTGTCACTACAGACCCCATGACTAGACCATGGCACCAAGTGCCACGTCCAATCTCCTCTTGAACACCTCCAGGGACGGTGACTCCACCACCTCCCCGGGCAGCACATTCCAATGATGAATGACTCTCTCGGTGAAGAACTTTCTCCTCACCTTGAGCCTAAACTTCCCCTGGTGCAGCTTGAGACTGTGTCCTTGTTCCGGTGCTGGTGGCCTGGGAGAAGAGACCAAACCTCTTCCTGGCTACAACCACCTTTCAGGTAGTTGTAGAGGGCAATGAGGTCACCCCTGAGCCTCCTCTTCTCCAGGCTAAACAATCCCAGCTCCCTCAGCCTGTCCTCGTAGGGCTTGTGTTCAAGGCCTCTCCCCAGCCTTGTTGCCCTTCTCTGGACACATTCAAGTGTTTTGATGTCCTTCTTAAACTGAGGGGCCCAGAACTGGACACAGGACTCAAGGTGCAGCCTAACTAATGCAGAGTCCAGGGGCACAATGACTTCCCTGCTCCTGCTGGCCACACTATTCCTAATGCAGGCCAGGATGCCATTGGGCCTCTTGGCCACCTGGGCACACTGCTGGCTCATATTCAGGTGGCTATTGATCAGCACCCCCAGGTCCCTCTCTGTTTGGGAGCTCTCCAGCCACTCCAACCCCAGCCTGTAGCTCTGTATGGGATTGCCATAGCCAAAGTGCAGCACCAGGCACTTAGATTTGTTAAATGCCATCCCATTGGACTCCTCTCATCTGACCAGTCGAGGTCACTCTGCAGAGCCCTTCTACCATGTTATTAAACATGTTAATAATGGATCTACCTGCCATCAGTGTTATCCCTAGAACCTGGCAAAAGCAAGATACGGAAGGTGGTGGTGGACCTACAGCTAGCTAACTTGTTTAACTGAACTTTCAGCTCAATTTGTCTGTTGGAGGACAACATATTCATTTAAATACAATTCCTAAAGCAACTTGATGAAATAGATTTGTGTGTTTTGTGGTGTTATTTTTTGTTGTTGTTGTTTGTTTGCTTTGGTTATTTTTTGTTGTTTGGTGTGTTTTTTTAAACACAGTAAGGACTTCAAGGTCAAATTTAAAAGAAATTGTAGAAGTATGTACTAGGTGGTCAGAACATATTTGGCATCAGTTTTGTCTGTGCTTTCTTAACTTGGCCTTTCATTTTGATGGAAAAAAAAAATCTTAAAAGATTATTTCAGTAGCAAAAAAATTTACTTTCATCTCAGATAGGACATTTGTAGAGGATACAAAAATATGTAGATATCTCAGGAAAAATATTGTGGAGAACTATACAGGAAAAGGATGAACCGGTATTGACACGATGGACCAATATCTGACAGACATTCTTGAAACAAAAGAGCACAATTACTCAAGATGCACTTTATGCAAGGTGTCACTCTAAGAATGAGATGCTCCTTTTTCAAAATGTTAGAGATTTCCTCAAAGAAAATTGTAAGCCATAATCTACTTGCCTATTGAAAGGCTCACATCACTCATATAACTCCTTTATGAATGATAGAGGGATACATGGGATATATTTGTCCACAAATTTCAGAAGGGCAGCTCTGTTCATCTGGATGAGACTTTAACCTTGTATGAAGCCAGGAAAAGTCAGTAGCAATGGAGTAACTATTCTTTTCCTTTACAAGAGATTTTTTTTTTCCTCTCTAATAAATTGTAAGTCCATCTAAACTGCATAGCACTATGAGTTACAAACTTATATTGGAAATTTAAAGTACTAGAACTTGGAATTGCCAGATAATCAAAAGCAGCTCTTTGTGGTTTAAACAAAATCAATGAAAAATACTTTAATCAGCAGTCAGCAGTTTTAGTTTCAGTAACTTGCCAGCTGTTACTGCATACTGCATATTAGCTCCAGTAGGCAGCCTGGCTCATTCAGATACTCAAATGAGCATTTGCCACAGGCAGCATGGAGAAGCCATGCACTTCAGACTACATTGCATGCCATGGTAAAATAGTATCTGAAATACCTCTTCCTCACTGCCTCTTAGAGAAGCTGTACTCTCTTCCTTGGCTGAGATGCATGACAATTTGCCCTCTCTGTTTACACATCTAGAAAACAGGGGTGTGAGAGTAATCACATTTAAACTCAAAAGGCATTGTTGTGTAAAGGTCATTCACATGCCTAAAAAGCTCTGATGGGCTCTTACAAACAAAATGTGGAAGAGACATGGAGGCTGAATCTCCTACTTCTGTGGGAAAATAGTGATGTGTGAATCCCATTCTGGGAAATATCTTCCTTCAGAGTAAAGCTGTGTTACAGTTAGAGCTAGCACCTAGCTTAGACACAGAGATTTTGAGTAAAAGATAAATTATGTTCGGGATTTGACACTGGTTCTCTGAAAATCTTATACTTTGTAGCACAGATAGTTCTTTCTTATTTTCTTCTTCATTCTGGCTGCTGGCTGGTGTTTCGGCCTTTGCTTTATTCCCCAGACCTTGGCTGAGATTCTTGTTACGGCTAAGTAACAGTGGGCTTGCTCTCTGTGCTTTCTCTTTCTTTTCCTTGTACAAAGGGGTAAGGGGGCAGGCAGGGAGGAGGTGAAGCAGTCTCTCCCTGGTCTGCGTAGGGGGCTACTTCTGATTGTAGAGCTGTAAATATGTGTAAAGATATAAGTCCTTACCTTACCTTACCTTACCTTACCTTATATAATTTCATATTTACCTTATACAGTTTCATATTTAGTCCATTTTGTAAATATGATTTCATTTTACTTCCAAATCTTTCTGACCTAGTCTGGTGAATTGTTCTGGAGGTCACTCTCAGTCCTGGGAGTGAATCTGCAATTGTTAGTGGGGACGGCAAATCCTAACTCTACAACAAACTGTGAACCCCAGGATTATATAAATTAAAAGCCTGTTCATTTTTCTTCTTCCTCATCAATTCTCCTTGCATTTCTGTCAGAGATAGTCCCACTGTAACAAACTTGTGACGAGGAACAATCCATTTCCATCTTCTCCTTTATAGCACTTGCTTCTGACCCGTTTGCAGTGCAGGGCGTTATCAGCCAGCTAGTAATGTCAATGCAAAGTTAACAGCTGGAGTGTTGTCATAATATTATAGTCACAAGAAATGACCCTCAGTCTCCTCAGAGCTGACCTGGGATGAGGAATAGTGCAGGGGCTTTTTATTTATTATGGGGTGGTGGTTTTAACATCCTGAATTGTTTTATAGTTGATTACAACTGTTACCCGCCTAACTTTCAAACTCAGCCGTGTTACTCAAGAACAAATTCAATTATTTGTTTCAAAACCCAGAATACTGAGCAAATGAAATTTAAAAAAAAAAAAAAAGAAAAGGGAAAAAAAAAAGAAAGAATTATAGACATACAGCTAATGTCTTTCTCTGAAGACATATGGTGCCTGACTTCAATGGAGCTATTAGTGAGAGAGCAGCAGGTTTTAGATATATTGCAGCTCCAGTAAAGTCAGTCACTGCATAACTCTAAGATGAGACAGGTTTCCTGTCACCTGCATGATTAAAAAACTGCCACCCTGTGAGTACTGAAGTCCAATCTAGCACAATCTGCAGCAGAGATGCTGGCAATTATGAGACATGGAGTTGTTTTGGAAAGGAATATACAGCTATTCACAATCTTGATAATCCTACTAAGGTACTAGAGCTCTGTAGAAATGAGTAAGGCCTTCAAATAAATGCCAAAGAAGTTCTCTTGATGCACATACAATATTGATAACATAAAGATTTAGTCTGTTGCCCACTAATTGGTGCTCTTTATTGTTTTATAATAAGGATTTTGTAAAATTCTGTGGGTTTTTTTTTTTAGTTATAAAAAAATAAATGGAAGGGAATAGAATAACAAGTGCTGATGTAAGTTTGAGTAAAATGTTTGAGATAGTAAATAAAAACTATGAGATGTCTATTAGTTGATGTGGTCATGACATGTTTATGAAGTAAACGAGATGGAAAATAAGGTATGAAGAGATATTGAAAGCAGAAATTCTTTGGCCCATTTGTCAGTATTCTTTCCAGGATGTGGATTCATTATATTTCTCTCTCAGTATGCTTAGGTTAAAAGGCAAAATATTTTGATTTTCCAAGATAAAACAAAGCTAACTCTGCCTGTGATTGTTTGAGGCTGTCCCCTTAAGAAAGGGAATATGGTGGTCGGATGTTTGTAAACGAAAAGACGTATCTAAACTAATTTCATTGGTAGAGTGGGAGGAAACACCTTCTGAACTGGGAGTGCAGCAGAGTATCCTGGGCATTCCTACACTTTTCTGGTCAGTCTGTCTTCCCCCTCCTTTGGTGGCTTGCAGCTCAGTGTTTCTGGGCTTTCGGCCCAGAAGAGATAAGAACTCTCTAACACGTAACAGCCTAACTGCTTCTAGTTAATCACTGCTCTTTTTTCTCTTTTCTCTCTTTCTAACCCTCTCTGGGGAAAGGGGGAGAGAAGGGAGAGCAGAGGTGGGGAACCCCCTCAGCAGAGGGGGGGAACTCTCATTTCTGTGCTACTTTATTGTATATTTTTGTATATATTGTAAATATTGTAAATCCTGTATATTCCCCTGCATATCCTATATTGCTTTGTAAATATACAGCACCCACTGCTTTGCTAATTCAGCTGTGAGGTTTCTTTTCCTTCACTTTTCCAGGGGGGAGGAGGCCTTTCCTTTCCAACCCTCAACACTGCCTCCCTCTCAGTTTCTACTTAACTAAACTTTTGACTTTATATAACAATGGTAAAGTGCTGGTCAAAATTAAGCTAAGTAGATACAGCTATCATTTAGCTCAATTAAATAGGTAAGTGCGGCAATCATGAAAATTTATTGATGTAACTTTATTAAAGCTATAATGTGCCTCAGACCACAAGGAAGCACAAACAAAATGGTGAAATCTTGGTCAATCCCTGCATATTCCTTTAATTAAAGGCTGGGGAAAAATGTATTTCTTCCCTTTCACATAAACATTGCAAAGATATTATATTTCTTTAAACAAAGTGTGATTAAAATTGACTAAGAAGCCAATTAGATTCCTTCTCACAGTATTCTCTTTGACATAATTGCTTCCCTCCTTCCTGGATGTATTATTTTTAAAACATGAATAACAAGATAATGATTCAAACTAAAAAATACTGGGTGGAAGAAGAAATAAAAAACTGTACATCATGTCTGATATGTGCTGTATATACAGCTCGTTCTGAGAGCTCCCTGATAGCATCCTGTGCATGCACAGCACCAAAGCAGAGAGCAACCTTATCTGAGGCAAGGTACTTTACATGACACTGCTACGACTAAGCCTTAGCATACATATATGCAGGCATATGGCTTGACATCTGATTAAACTAATAGTTTAGAAGCAACCTGGAAATCCTGCTGAGATTGTGGCCTTTAAACAAAAACTCCCCAACAGTAGATCAAAACCCCTTCCACTTTTCCCCAGACTGATACCTATATCTGCTTCTAGAACATCACTGAGCCATAGCGAATGACAGCTCTTTGTAAATAAATAATGGTAATACTCCAAAGGCTTGCCTAAAGCCAGCTGTCACTGTGAAAATAATCTAGCTCTGCTAGGGGGATTGTGAGACCCAGAAAATGCAATGACATACAGAGAGCTCAACCCAGTAAAGACAAAGTTAAGAGGTGATTCGGTCACAGTTTATAGATATATGCAAGGAGAGATGACCTCCCATGCCAGACAGCACTTTCATTTAAGAGGTAAGCTGGAAGCTAGGTAAAATGAGAATGAGACAAACTTAAAACGAAAATGTGTGCACATTTTTCATGCTAGTCTAGTATTGGAACAGAGTTTGAAGTATATGACAGTTTACCCTGCTCTTGAATTCTTTGTATCTAAGTAGCCTGTATTCCTACGAGATATGATGTCATTCAAGTGCATTGTCATTATGCAGGATGCAGGATTCATTCAAAGGAATTTTATGCCATGTCTTTACGAGCATCAAAGTAAACATAAATGTTTCTCTCTGGCACTAACATCTGTAAATGCTATCCTGATGAAGTCAACAACAATATTCACCCTGCTTTCTGTGGGAGCTGGATTTTATTACACAAACACGTATATGTTTGCAATTGTGCCCTTGGCTCAAATGACTTAATATCATCCACCTGTAATTAATGGTTGTTTATTTAGAAAATTAAGAACTATCACTATTGATGTCTTTTAGGTACTGCAGAAGCTGATTGCCTGTATGAATTGCCCAAGACAACTCATTCCTTTTGCTTGACTTTCACAATTTTCCTCTCCCCCGGCTAAGACATATGTAAAGATGTTGGTGAAGAAAGGAGTGGACTTTGTATAAATACCTTCTAATGGAATAATTTTTGCTTCATAACATTTGAAATTATATTACTATTCCAAATGAAGCATCTTCATTATGTTTACTGGCTTTCTGATATCTTTAGTTGAGATCCAGGTAAATCTCTGTGATTAAAACTTCCTGCTAGTTCATTTGCTCTTGACTTTTATGTCATAGTTCATGTAATTTGCTGTTCTGTGAAGTTTTGAAGTGGCTTTTATAAGCAAAATACCTCTTCAAGGCAAAAGTGAATGCTTGAAATAACAGAGAAAATATGTATTTCTGTAGGTGCTGGCTATGAGTAATGTGAAGGAACATCATTAGAAAATGTATTATATTTGTGAACAGAATCCTTTCTACCAGAAAGGCTATTATTACCAGCAATTAGATTAATAAAGCTACTGACTGATTACATAAAAGTTCTGCTTTTTTTTGTTTCTTCTTTGGATTACCAGGTACATGTTGAATGAGGCAGTCATGCACAAAGCACAATACAGCATTAATCTTTGGACTTAATGGTGTTATTAGTACTGTGTCGGTACATCACACTCGCACATCCATCT
Organism: Melanerpes formicivorus; assembly: GCF_026170545.1. Taxonomy (NCBI): domain Eukaryota; kingdom Metazoa; phylum Chordata; class Aves; order Piciformes; family Picidae; genus Melanerpes; species Melanerpes formicivorus. Next base: position 18,195,204 of record NW_027142367.1, on the reverse strand, counting down.
GCCTGTCAGCACAGATTGCACACTCTATAGCACTCAAGGGACAGAAACTGATAACTGATAGGCAATCAGGATATCTTTAAAGTCAGGCATAATTCTCTTACTGCTGTTTAAGTAATGTCAGCCTGTAGATTTATTTCTTAGGGAACTTGAGAGTAGAGGGAAAAAAGAAAAACTCCATAGAACCATGAAGTAGTCTATTCCACCTAGGAAAAGAAAATAATTTTTATTATTTTGAGGGAAAATAATTATCCAAGGAAGGTCTTGCAGAATTGTAATGACATCCATCACAATATAAGCAGTATGAATGTAATGCCTTGAAATAATTGCATGGTAAGCGAAAAAATAGGAAGAAGCTTGTATACTTCCTTACTCTTTTGTTTTATCACATGTAAATCATAGAGGTGATTATTACACTTAACAGGAAGTCTTAACACATATTTTAATTTGTTTTTTTATGACTATTCTTGTTTGCCATGCCATGTAAAAATGTGTTAACTGCTTTAGGCTTCAAAATGCCATTGAGATGTTATACTTGGAAACACACACGATCAATGAAGTTTTTGTATGCACTTTAGGAGAGATGGGGTATGAAGTTAAGGTGCAAGACAACACAACAATGCTTGAGCTGCAGTCTGTTATGACAGTATTAAAATAATGCTCCCTGGGCTGAGTGCCATAACTCATAATCATTTTGTTTCCAGTTCAGCAAGCTGGGTATAAACTGAACTACTAAGTGATAACATATTTTTGTCTATGGCACTGCAACATGCCATGTGCTTTAAATGGAACTGCTAGATGTTGGAAGGGTAAAAGGGAAATCTGCTAGGGTAGTCACAGTAACACTACAGTGTTCAATCTGATGAAGAGAAGATGAAAAAGATGATCAGAAAAGTAAGTGGAAAGCTAAGTTTATAAACAGCTCATTTTTCCTATTCTTCTATTTTGAGATAAAATATTAGTATGAGATTTTTTATTTTTAAACTTGATTTTTGTTATACTTAAAAATGTTCTTTATTTTTGACTAACATAGAATCATAGAAACATAGAATCAACAAGGTTGGAAAAGACCTCAAATATCAGCAAGTCCAACCTGTCACCCGACACCTCATGACTTCTAGACCATGGCTCCAAGTACCACGTCCAGTCCCCTCTTGAACACCTCCAGGGACGGTGACTTCACCACCTCCCTGGGCAGCACATTCCAGTGGTGACCAGCTCTCTCAGTGAAGAACTTTCTCTTCACCTCAACCCTAAAGTTCCCCTGGCGCAGCTTGAGACTGTGTCCTCTTGTTCTGGTGCTGGTTGCCTGGGAGAAGAGACCAGCCCCCTCCTGTCTACAACCTCCCTTCAGGTAGTTATAGACAGCAATAAGGTCTCCCCTGAGCCTCCCCTTCTCCAGGCTAAGCAATCCCGTAAGTGTCTCAATGCCCTAACATATTTATGTTATTTAGCTAATTAAATTATCTTCTCTGTTGATTCTCATGTTGTGTCAGAGATTGCAGGTAGACAAACTCTGTGCATACTTTTTTGGGTGACAATTTACTTCAGAAGACAACATTGTACCTTCTTAACCTCTTAGGTAGTCTGATGTTGAAGTTACATGGAACTTATTTCTTATTGGTATATTTTAACAGCGTATAACAATTTCAAGTATTTTAATTATTACAACAAATGAATAATCATAGAATCATAGAATCAACAAGGTTGGAAAAGACCTCAAAGATCATCAAGTCCAACCTGAATCTCTTATGCCTGGTTATTCTGATATTCTAGATCAGATATCCAGCATAAAATTGATGAAGATGGGTGACCTTTAACTTACATACAAGCATCCTAAATGCTGTGAGTTAGTCTAATTGAGATTTTATTAATATTAGAAATTACCACATACAACCTGGTTTATTCATATTTACACACATTTTTCACTTTAGAAGGGTTACTGAAAACAAGTGAAGGATAGAGATCCAGACTTAAACACTGACATTCTTCCCATGTGTAATTTTGGGGATGATTGTTACTCTGTACTTGAATTTTAGAACTGCTTCTCTGGTTATTCAGTGCAATGAAAGGGGAATGAAAAAAAAATATATAGAATTTGTGCATTCCCTTCACAGTTCTTTCTTATTACTTGTGAGCGATCTACTGAATGTTTTATGCTTGCTGGTACATTTACACGTATATCTCAGTAAAGATATATGAGAACGGCATACTCTAATATTTACTAACAGAAAAGTTCTCTCTTGTACTCATGATAACAGTTGTTTTCACATGTGATTAATACTATGGGTATTAAATATTATAATTTTTTTAATCTCAAAAAGCTGCTCTAAAAAAAAAATTGTTGAGAAATACTCCATCTTCATCTTCTTCACTTTGAGCTGTCAAGCCACAAGGATGATCAGAGGGCTGGAGCTCCTCTCCTATGAGGACAGACTGAAGGAGTTGGGGCTGTTCAGTCTGCAGAAGAGAAGGCTCCGAGGTGACCTAATTGTCGCCTTCCAGTATCTGAAGGGGGCTACAAGAAGGCTGGGGAAGGACTTCTCAGGATCTCAGGTAGTGATAGGACTAGAGGGAATGGAATGAAGCTGGAGGTGGGGAGATTCAGGCTGGATGTGAGGAGGAGGTTCTTCCCCATGAGAGTGGTGAAGCCCTGGAATGGGTTGTCCAGGGAGGTGGTCGAGGCCCCGTCCCTGGAGGTGTTTAAGAGCAGGCTGGATGAGGCTCTGTCCAGCCTGATGTAGTGTGGGGTGTCCCTGCCCATGGCAGGGGGGTTGGAACTAGATGATCCTTGTGGTCCCTTCCAACCCTGACTGATACTATAAGCCAACAATCTTTGCAAACTTTATCACCTGTCACTTGCTAATCCCAATGTGAGATATTGACTAAATATGAGTAATTTAATTCTTATTTTGTGAAAAATTAAGCAAAATTAAAATTGAGTAAAATCCTTAGTCTCACAAGATGAGTGGGGAGGATAAAAAAAATCCTTCATGACCCAGTGGCAGCATTCATACTGACTTCCACAGTGTTTTGGATCTCTGTTGTGAAATCTATTCACAAACAGTGTACTGGATCTGCCATTCCATGATTTAGGTTTCTTTAAATGGCAATTTAAAGAAATGTATTCTGGGGGGGGAAGCAACAACAACAACAACAACAAAACAAGCAAACAAACAAAAAACCCAAACACAAAACAAAACAAAAAAATACCACAACCAACCAACCAAAACCCAACCAACCAAAACAAAACAAAACATCTTCTTTCAATGAACTTCACTCTACTAAGTTGGGAAACTATCACTTCTTTTCCCAAGCAGCCAAAAAGCCTTTACCTCTACACAACAAAATAATACTTTCCTTGCTGCTGATTCAAAGCCCTGTGCAAACATTGAAGTCCAAGCAGCTTTGAGTGAGAGAGATAAGTACTAGACCATGATCAACTCCATTGCCTATAAAGCTTTACTGTTCAGCACTAAGTAGAATTTCTACAAATCAACAGCTAAAAATTAAAGTTGATCTAATTTTTTCATTCTATGAGTTTCTGTATACAGCATGTATTAACCTTCTCACACTTGACTTCCTTTTACTTGTGATTGTGCTGTTACTTTAAATTATCACTTGTGTTACACAGCAGCTGTTCCCCAGGCCAACAGAGAGTACATTTTCTGGCAACTGAGGGATCCTGAACTTCCTATGGTCATCCCTAGACTTACCTATATGTATTAAGCTCTCCTAACATCAGTCACAACAACCCTTTTTCTGCTTTCTTTCTGGCCTGATGAAGAACTCAGGTCAGATGTGATTTTACACCTTGCACCAATCTCACTGCACCTAACAGCTTTCTCTTTTTTGTGTGTTTGGCTTTTATACTATAAAATTGCTGGTGAAATACATTGAGTGTTGAAAACTTCAAGTACAGATTGATCAAAATCACACATAAATAATCTATATTTGAGGAAGTACAAAAAAAAATACCAAAACCCTCACAAATTTAATGCTGCATTTTGACATTTTGAAGGTGGATTGTTAAAAATACTTTTAGTTTCGAGAATTCAATTATGTTTAAAAAACATTAATATTCAAAGTCAAATTAAACACAAGCCTAAAAAATATCTGATCTTTTAAACTCTGCCAAGAGTATCATAAAGATGATCCCTTCAGATCAAAGTGAAGTGAGCCAAGGGGTAAAAAAAGTCATTACTGTACAACTGTAATATCATATAGCATGTCAAAGCACAGAATAATAATCTCTGTCTACTTGGATAACCTTTGCTTGCTTTGTTCTTTTTCACTGGATGCACTACTATAGCATTTCTGATCTTTAGCAGTGGAATCCATTTCTCTGGACTTTTAGTCTACTTAGTATTAGGACCAGTGAATCATGAAAATGTTTCCTATTATGCGTAATTTTTTCTATCTTATCTGATCATCGTTATTTCCCAACCTAAAATTTTAAAAGCACAGAACACTAACTTTCTACTTCCTCATCCATTTTAAAGTCACTGGGCTCATCACATTCCTTTCATATTTGCTTGTGGCACGTACAGAGAAATTCCCATTTTCCTGCTGTGAATTCTGATCAGGTAATGAAAAGACTTTTCTTTCATTTTTATCTTTCTTGACCCTGGCAAGTTGCTTTATATGCATATATTTCTTGTTTTGAGTCTTGTATGTTCTAGATATTTCCTGTCTTTTTCATTCTGGAGAATAGCAAATCTATCTTATATTCTGATATGTGTATGGAGATTTTGCTGTTTGCATTTTTCTATTGCTAAGTCACTGAAGTAATTTCTGTAGGTTGCAGAAAGAGAAGAAAGTACATGCAGAATTAAATTATGTTTCTATTTAACACAATGAAAATTATCTGACCTGAAAGCACTGCACTCTACCTGCCTTCAAAAGCTGCCTGAATTCTCCTTATTAAAGGCTAATGGAAATAAATGTACGTGATAAATTTCCAGAAGAGTATCTTTGGACCATGCCATGTCCAAGAATGGTTACCTACCTGAATCTCTTTTATCCTCCTCTCCATATGGATACCTGAACTTACGGAGGACATTTCAATGGCTATGAGGCAAAGGATTGTGTGGCTGAGGGTCATGTTGCTGATGAGGGGTGGGGATTAAGCCCAGTTCTGTAGTCTGCATCTTCTTCCAAAATCATTGATTTCCATTAAAAGCATTGAGTCAACACCCACTGAAATCAGTGGAAAGGTTTCCATCACCATTAATGGGCTCTGGTTACATTCTGTATCATATACCAACATAGCTTGAAACTGTTGGGTTAGATGGGAGGTTTTAGGTGCTCTGCCTTTTCTAAAACTACGGGGTTCTAAATATATTTTCCTTTGTTGAAACAGCCTGCAATCTCACCTCCACAAAGCCTCCTGCACTTTTGAGTCTGCACACTATTAAGCACGTATTCATTTTAGTTTCATAAAACATTAAACAATGTCCCAGACAAAACTGATTTTGTTTCCTGCATGTACAGAGCTGTTTGGTTGTCATAACAATGAAAGCCAGAATAAAATGTGTGAAGCGTAATGAAATCGTCCCGCTTATTTGTAGTGCTAATATCGTTATTTGGTTCAAAGGATTTCATTAAATCATTGAAAATTCAGGAACAAATGCTGAATGATCTAGAAAGACCTGTTAAGTAGCAGATGTGACTGAAAGACTGACAGACGTGATGCCAATTAAAATGAAATAACACTGCTCACTGGAGAATGATGAGATAATGATGCAGCTCAAACCTAGATTTGTTCAATGCTACTTTCAACAAAACCGCTTGTGAAGCCAGTGGGAGTTCTGTGCTAGAAATATAAGATTCATCCCAGAATTATTTGCATGGTCCTGAAATGACAAAAGCATGTGGGAAATCAGAATTCTCAGTAATGCTTTATTCATTGTTACCACCTAACGTCTTCCATTTCTTAGTATTTTGTCCCTCTAAGGACAGTGAGATTTTTGTCGTTTAGTTTAACTGGAGCAGGCCAAAGCTTTGTTCCTTCAGCCCAGCCACTGAGTGGCCTATTCCCAAGTTATCAAAGTGCATTAAGTTTTGGAATAGAACTGCTGAGTTTACTGATATTGTTCATCTGCCAAAACTTAAGTGGAACAATTCCTTCTTGGCACAAACTTTGCCCACATATGAATGCACTTCTTGGTTCTCAGAGAGCACGCAGCTTACTTTCCAATGCACTCTGGTACACTGAAGAAAGCCATGAGTAACCATTCACAGCTTGCTTAAACTCAGAATCACGGAATCACAGAATGTTAGGGACTAGAAGGGGCCTCAAGAGATCATCTAGTCCAACCCCCCTACCAGCTGACCCAAAGCCCTGAAGTGTCTCTTGACAGCCCTCAATTTTCTTTTTTCAATGTTGTCATTACCCATCTGGAAGGTTAAAAATGGGTAATAATCTGTGGGCTGTAGCTTTCTTACCACATCCTCAACCCAGGCCCTGCAGAGAATCACAGAATCATAGAATTTCAGGGGCTAGAAAGGACCTCGAAAGATCATCTAGTCTAAACCCCCCTGGCCAGAGCAGGAACACCTACACCAGATTACACATGAATGCATCCAGGTGAGTTGTGAATATCTCCAGAGAGGGAGACTCCAATGAAGACAGAAGACTTCCCTTTGAAGTGGGTCAGATCTGCATACTGTACCTTCTGTACCCTTCAGAAAAGAGTTACATCTCCTTTTTTTGATAGAAGATGTTTGTATGCTAGGCTTGGGCTTCCTTCGTTTTGGCAATACTTCCAAGCCAGATGATTCATCTTCCTCATTGTCTGGCTGCACTTGCATAGTGTCATACCTGTTCTGCAAGGGCACTTGGGGGGTTAGGGGAATAACTGAGGCAACATGCCTGCCATGCTGGGCAGGAACTTGTTGCCACTGGCTCCTGTCCGGGGGGGTAGGGGGAGATGGGCAAGGCAGGAGTTTGCTCTCTGGAACATGGACTTGCCTGCACTCCCTCTTTTCCTTTAGTTTACTGCCTTCAGTCCAGCAGGGGAAGGCTACAGGGGGTACTTGACCCTCAGTATTTTTTAATGGATGTTCCTGACTCATCTTCAGGGCAGTCAGACCCTGACTTCACCAGTGTGATCGTTTGAGGCTGTGGCTTTAAGAAAAGGACAGTACTGGGGCACTGTGGCTGAATGTTTTGTAAACAAAAGACAGGTCTAAACGAATTTCATTGGTAGATTGGTAGAATGCAACTTTAAGTTTTGAGTGCACCTGGGACTTTCCTCAGTTCACTCTTCCCTCCTCCTTTCCAGCTCGTCTGCTTCTAGGCTCTCTGCCAGACTGACCTTGGACAGATAAGCATGTGGCCTACTAACACTTTAATTTATAACTGCTTTTATTAACAATTGCTCTTTTTCTCTCTTTCTAAGCCTCTTTGGGGAAAAAGTGGAGAGAAAGGGGTACAGGGGGGGAACCCTCCTCCAGAAGGGGGGGGTGGGAATTTTGTTCCTGTATTATTGTTCTTTTTACTTTGTTGTATATTTCTGTGTATATATATTGTAAATACTGTAAATTGTGTATATATCCTGCATTCCCTAAAAATTGCCTGTAAATATAGCATTCCCTTTTGCTCCTCCAGCTGGCTAGCTGTGGTTATTTTTTTTTCTTCTCTTTGTGGGGGGAGAAGGCTGAGACTTTCTCCCTAACCCTCCACAACCAGCCAGTCTCATCCTCAGCTTCTCTAATGATCCTAAGCCTAAGACTTCATCTTCCAAGTTTGTTTTGTAGTGTGCATAACTCCCTGCTACCAAGGAGAGACTGAGGCATTCACTGCAGCTAGCAACCTGTATGATTGCATCCTACTGTGGGAGCTTTGTCTGGGTTCCTACCTCTATTTTGGCTGACATCAGGAACATGATCTTCTTCTGCCAGGTGAAGACCATTATATCCTGACAATTAATGTTCTCACAAGCTGAGATTAAAAATGTGTCTGCTGCCAGGTAGAAATTGTATTCAGTGACACAGCAAGAGGGGACCAAACTGCAGTGGCCCTTGCTGAAAGACAGCAGAGCAGGAGTGACATATAAGAAACTCCCTCAACTAGTATACTTACTCAGGGAAGCAGCTCTGCAACAAAAAATCTTAATTCTTCTTGCCAAAGATGATTTGTGTTATTTTTACAATGGACAGTCTGTGATGGGAAAAAGAGGACCAAAGAGGGAAATTCAAAGGGAATACAGGAGCCAAAGTGGCGGCTGTTCTGTTCAAGCTATTTAAACCCAAACAAATTCCCACTGGCATTCTGAAGGTTTGATATAAATCTCACAGAAACTTATTATTTCTTTTAAAAGAAAATTTCCTATGTTCTTTGCCCACCTCTCATTCAGCTGAGAAATCACATCCATTGCAAGTTACATCAATCCAAAAGTGTAATTGCCCTGCTGTGGAAAATGGTGAGAAGAGTGTAATTGGTATCTTCGTATCTCATATTTTAGAATAGTGATTTTGTCATAACTAAAATTGTCCTTCTCTTAGCATATTGTCTTTTTCTCCCAGTTTTAACTGGGCATTACACTAGTAAAGCTCAATTATGGTAAATTAAAAAAATAAATAAAGAATCCAAAGATGAACAACTAACATTTAACCTAAGTGATGATACTGTAAGCTGTATCATCACTGTACTGTAATATTTAACCTAAGTGATTTAACTGTGAGTCTGACTAATTTGAAAACAATTTGGATCCATTCTTTGTTTCATTGTCTCTGCAGTGAAATTCCAAAAATTTGACCCAGGAGAGTATAAGTCAAAATAGAATACATGCTTAGTAGATAAACGTCTCATTCACAGGTAACTTTTTCATCAATACCCTTAGTTGCTGGAAGGAATACTTAAAAGAACAGGAACAGTATAGTTTCCCCTGTAATCCAGGAGGAAGCAATTAGAGACCTGCTCAGCCACTTGAATCCCCACAAGTCCATGGGACTGGATGGGATCCATCCTAGGGTGCTGAGAGAGCTGGCAGATGAGCTGGCCAAGCCACTCTCCATCATTTACCACCAGTCCTGGCACACTGGGTAGGTCTCAGATGACTGGAAGCTGGCCAGCGTGATGCCCATCCACAAGAAGGGCTGGATGGAGGAACCTGCAAACTACAGGCCTGTCAGCCTGACCTCAGTGCCAGGAAAAATTATGGAGCAGATCATCTTGGGTGCAATCACAGTGCACCTGAAGGATGGCCAAGGGATCAGGCCCAGCCAGCATGGATTTGGGAAGGGCAGGTCCTGCCTGACCAACCTGATCTCCTTCTATGATCAGGTGACTGCCTGGTGAAAGGCTGTGGATGCAGTCTACCTGGACTTCAGCAAGGCCTTTGACACTGTCCCCCACAGCAAACTCCTGGCCAAGCTGTCACCATGTAGCTTGGACAGCAGCACTCTGTACTGGGATAGGAACTGGCTGGAGGGCTGAGGCCAGAGAGTGGTGGTGAATGGTGCCACATCCAGCTGGCAGCCAGTCACTAGTGATGTTCCCCAGGGATCAGAGCTGGGCCCCAGCCTGTTCAATAACTTTATTGATGATCTGGATGAGGAGATTGAGTCCATCATCAGTAAGTTTGCAGAAGACACCAAGCTGGGAGCAGGAGTTCATCTGTTAGAGGGTAGGAGAGCTCTGCAGAGGAACGTTGAAGGTCTCTTCCAACCTGGTCTGGTCTATTCTATTCTATTCTATTCTACTCTGACTTGACAGGCTGGACAGATGGGCAAATGGCATGAGATTTCACACACCTAAGTGCTGGGTTCTACACATCGGCCAAAACACCCCCATGCAGTGCTACAGGCTGGGGTCAGAGTGGCTGGAGAGCAGCCAGGCAGAAAGGGACCTGGGGGTACTGGTTGATAGTAGGCTGAACATGAGCCAGCAGTGTGCCCAGGTGGCCAAGAAGGCCAATGGCATCCTGACCTGCATCAAGAATAGTGTGCCCAGCAGGAGCAGGGAAGTCATTCTGCCCCTGTACTCAGCACTGGTTAGGCCACACCTTGAGTACTGTGTCCAGTTCTGGGCCTTTCAGTTTAGGAAAGATGTTGAGTTGCTGGAACGTGTCCAGAGAAGGGCAACAAAGCTGGGGAGGGGTTTGGAGCACAAGCCCTATGAGGATAGGCTGATGGAGCTGGGGTTGTTTAGCCTGGAGAAGTGGAGACTCAGGGGTGACCTTATTGTTGTCTCCAACTACCTGAAGGGAGGTTGCAGCCAGGTGGGGGTTGGTCTCTTCTCCCAGGCACCCAGCAGCAGAACAAGAAGACACAGTCTCAAGCTGCACCAGGGGAGGTTTAGGCTGGATGTTAGGAAGAAATTCTACACAGAGAGATTGCCCATTGGAATGTGCTGCCCAGGGAGATGGTGGAGTCGCCATCACTGGAAGCATTTAAAAAGAGACTGGATGTGGCACTTGGTGCCATGGTTTAGTTGATTAGATAGAGTTGGGTGATAAGTTGGATTCGGTGATCTCAAAGATATTTTCCAGCCTGTATTCTGTATTCTGTATCACCATCTGTTAGGGAATCTGTGTGAGCAGACTCACTGGTTTGCTTCAGTCTGTCCTATTCGCTGATTATAGCAAGATAGGGGATAGCACACACACATGTATGAGCATCATACCTTGTCGGTTTTGAACACTAGTCTCTATGAGGTGACAACACAGCCATGCACTGAAGCTAGAGGTGTGTGCAGATTCTTTATAATGAACTTGTCACTTGTTAGAAACAAGGGCAGGACATTCACCCATATCCTCAAAGGAAAAAAAAAGCCCAATTTTTAAGGAGTTACAAATATTACTTTACCACAGGTTGGCATGATTTTCAGCTTTTATTCAGAGAAGGTTCTTCTTTTCTTCTTGCAGGTTCTTCTTGTCCTTCCAGCTTCTTTGGTCATTCCCCTCTAAAGAAAAATGACTAGAGATGAAAAAAGATAATGGCACAGTTCTATTGAGTTCAGACCTAGGATACTATGATACTATGATACTATGTGATTTGCTTTTATTAATTTGTGTGTTTATTCATTCTCGTGTCTCCAAAATATGCCCTAGCAGTGACCCAGCTGCTTATGTCTTACTTCTGACTTTCTCACAATTGCAATAGATTATATGTCACTCAGAGCTGCAGCTGTTCCAGGTGTCTTTTATTGAATGACCCACAGTCTCACCTGTGGTGGATTTACTGTGTATGCAAGTTCAAGCTCTCCTATCATAAGAGAATTATGTAGCAAGTCTGACTCAGATGCAGTTGCTCCAGCAGAGCAGTGTTTTTGTCCAGATATTGTTTAAGAAATTGCAGCTTACTCTTTTTCCTCAGCTCAATTCTTTTTTAAAGTGTCTAATTGTCCTCTCTAGTTATCTATGTACTACTACACTCTAGGATGCTGCTCTCTACTCTTGTCTGTCTCGTAAGACCACTACCTAAGTCTACAGTGTCACAGAACAGCTGGTAGTATTTAGTGACCTCCTGCTCTATTAGATGGGAATTGATTTTCCTCTTCTTCCAGGCAAGTGAAAAATCCATAATGTGCTCCATCAACTTCATTTGTACAGCAGCACTAGCAATTGAAGACAGTTCTTCAGAGATCCCAAATGTCTGTAGATTTTCTGACCCTTAGATTAAGTAGACTGAGGTAAAGCAGCTCTCTAGCAGTTTACAGGGAAAAAAAATAATGGTAAGGACCTGCTGGCTGAGATTTCTTTGGCAATTTTTGTTGCTGAATCCCCCCAATAACATTTTACCACTGTAAAGTCACCTATAACTAGTTATGTTATGTGGCCAAAATTAATGATTGCAAGATGTAGCTCACAAAATTGATTGGAGAAATCTGCCCCCAAAGCCCCAGAGCACAGGTTTGCTCCTATGGGTAGAAAGCAGAAGATGAGAGTTACCTACTCTGCCAGAGAATCAGTACTTATAACAAATATTTGCAATATTCAATATAAGATCAAGTAGTACCACATCTTCATGAATTTTCAAGTACTATCAGTCTGGACAGTAGTGCTTTTTGAGTACTCTTTCACCTGAAGGCTGCTGTTCATGTGTTCAGGATGTAGATTTTCATCTCTGAGTCCAAAACATTGAAATTAATTCCTGTTAGACAGAAGAATGACAAAAAAATGTTGACTTTACAGTGTTATTGTAAAACTTCTTTCCTTGATCTTACTTTTCCTTTCCATGGCTAAAAAGCAGTTAGTAGCTTAGAAGGATGTACTCCCAGATCCAATATAACATATTTTTATGTGAGGAGAGGGAATGGAGTGGGAACTTGGTGAACATAGCTCACCTTTGATGAGTGCTTAGGTGCTCAGACACTGCAGTCTTGGGTGCAGTATGTGAACCTGCATAGATGCAATCATACTGAAAAGCAGTGGAGTATATAGACACATTAATACCAAGGGGAATTTTTTTTCAACAATATGAAGAACATATTTTCTGGGAATAACATCTTCTTTGGTTTTATAGCATGCTTGATGAAATTTCCAGACATTCACATGATAACTACTAAGGACAGTCGGAAGATAACCAGACTGCAATTATAAACCAAGTAAAAGTGTTACTTAAGCATAAGCAATTCCTTTTTCATAATCCTGAGTGAAAACAATACCCACCAGGGGATAGCAAAGACTATAGGCAGCTAGTAAACTGAAGTTCTGTTAATTAAGTCAGCTCTTGTGCAATTTAGATATACAATGCAGCCTCAAGACCATTAGTGGTAGTGGGCTTGCATGTAAAATGAGTGTATGAATATCCTGCTTTATCTCACTGAAGAGTTATGAAACATCACCTAAACTGTCACTTTCAAGAAAGATAAATAACAGCATGTTATCACCAGTTCTATTGTTTTCATGTTATCTGTTAATGACCATGTTTTCTTGAAATAGAGATTGTGACATCGTGGGAGTCAGGCACTCTCTTGCAGCAGAGCACAATATGAAAGGACTGCAACCATTATCTCATTTTAGGTGTTACATCTTTGACACCTGTGTTTTCTGAGGAGGCAGAGCTTGTGGAGGAGCCCTACAGAGCTAGTAGTGCTATGAGGAAGATCCATCTCAGCCATTCTGGAGTTACACACAAGCATGACTGGGGTGTTAAAGACCAACCACACAAACACTAGAGAGGGAATTGTGGCAGGCCTGAAATTCACAGACTCTCCTGCTTTTTTTATGCCCCCCTGTATCACCTCCAAGACTACTCTTTAAAAATGTGTGTGCTCATTAATGTATTTATACATGTAGAGATGAGTATACATAAGAGATGAAGCAGGCATGGACTAATTAATCCCTGTATGTATATATGGAAGGACATGCCTATTGTTCAAAAAAAAGCTGTGTCTATTACTATCTGAATTAGCTAAAATATTAACAGAATAACAAAGGAAATATTATTATGAGTTTGAAATTAATTAAACTTTAAATTCATGTCTCAAGAAATTAATTGAATTTTAAGCCAATTTACTACAACTTTTATAGCCTCTCTGTGAAAGTCGACAAGAAAATCCTTACTAGATGATACTACAATGATTCTGCCCTGACAGTGAACACTATGAGCCTGGATAGTTTTTTTAGATCAACTCACTTGTTCTTCCTGTGATCCACAGTCATTACATTAGGCACATCAGATAGTACATGCTTTCTTCCATCATCTTGTATACCTCAGTAACCTGTCTACATCAAATTTAAGACATTCAATCTCTTCACGCACATGGGATGCTTTAACCCTTGGCTATATTTGATGCCCTTCTCTGCTTCCAAGCCTGACACATCTGTCCTGGTGTGTGGAGACCAAGACTTCATAAAATGTTCAAGGCATGGGTGACAAAGGTTTTACAGTGGCAAACCACAATCCTCTGCTTGTTCTTAAAGTGCATCCTGACAATGCTCAATATTGACACAATGATTTCAGAGAACAATCCATGATGACTTCTCAGCTTCTTTCATGAGATGTCTCAGTTTAATTTCAGCAGCAAATGTTTTAGATTATCTAACTGTAATCTATCATGGACACTTCTTTTTACATCTGAGGTCAGAACTAGTGTATGTCCTGATGTGCATCCTTTTCTCCTTCTACCTACCTGAGACTTATGCAGAGAGTTTTTCCTTCTTTCCATGTGGCTAACTAGAGGAACTAGCCTTGCTAATACCTTGCTGCTATATTTTTTTTTTCAGCCTTGCAGTTCACCAGTTCCTAGCACTTTTATAGAGGTGGAAAGGATTGAACCCGCTGTTATTGTCGCATACAGCTGCAGTTGGGAGCTAAAAATGAACTTTCCTTTCATTGGCCTTTTTCATTATTTACTCCTCTTCTTTTCAAGCACAAATCTGGAGAAAGTAGAAAAGAAAACACTTTATCTTCCAGAGTAACAGCTGTGGGGTGGAGGCTCCTTTCTCTCCCACTGCCATCGGGGCAGAATTCACGTCCGCTACGTTTTGTTTTAAACCTGCTTGACATGTACTGAACACTGCAGTTACCTGAAGTGCACACTTTCTTTCATTTACTCTTGGGAGAATAATGCTTTCCTAACAGAATGTGATGCTTTAAAGGTCCTCCCTACCCATTTACAGCTCTCTGTATTTTTGTCTTTAATAAGATCAAACACATTACTTCCATACTTCACAAAGGTAATTTGAGGCTTCTGCTTTTTAGGCTTTCCTTTGGAGTGTGCCCCAGGGCCAGTAATAACAACACAGCAATAAATTGTGTATTATAGCTCTCTCAAGGTTAAGTTGCTTTTCCAGGAAACCTGTTTTGAAATGTCATGGTGCTTTGTTGTTTCTGGCAGTATAATGCAAATCCCTTTTAAAGGGATAATGCCTTTTTAAGAACTAACCAAAGGTTTAAAAAGAAAAAAAAATGAAAAAAAAAAAAAGGGAAAAAAAAAAAGGAAAAAAAGGGAAAAAAAAAAAAAAAGGGAAAAAAAAGGGGGGGGGGGGGGGGGGGAAAGAAAAAGAAAAGAAATTTCCTGGAAGGAAGTTGCAGCAGGCAGGATCTGATAACATCTCCTCAGATTTCTTGAAATCAAATGGACATTGCCTCTCTTATTTGTGATCCTGGTCAGATAAGAATTAAAAATATATATATAAATTATTATTGTTCAAGAGAACTTATATAAATGACCACACTTATGCTAATGAACATAATGGACTTTAAAGACAAAAAGCTTCACTGAGATGTATTTGAAGCTGCAGTCAGTGTTTGTCTGGACCTGTACATATACATACATACAAAAAAGTGTTCAACTTCCTGTAGCCAGATCATTTCTTGGAATAGTTGCCCATTTAAGTCAGTTCTGCAAATAGAAACAATGAGGAGAAATCTCAAATTAAATACACTTAACTCTAATAATTTATAGCATGTGTCAATTCAACCTGTCTCCACAGGAAAGTGGTATCTACCACATTTCCTCATCTACCTTCTATCCCTTTGATTTCAATTTTCACATTCCTCTCCCTAAATTCCCCCCTCAAAAAACCAGTTTCATTTTAATATAAACTTTCTGACTTTGCAGAAAGTCATGGTTGCTACATAAAAAGAACATAGTTTTGTTGTGATATGATAGTTTGGAACACAAGCCCTATGAGGAGAGGCTGAGGGAGCTGGGGTTGCTCAGCCTGGAGAAGAGGAGACTCAGGGGTGACCTCATCACTCTCTACAACTACCTGAAGGGAGGTTGTAGACAGGCAGATGATGGTCTCTTCTTCCAGGCAGCTAGTACCAGAACAAGAGGACACAGTCTCAGGCTGCGCCAGGGGAGGTTCAGGTTGGATGTTAGGAAGAAGTTCTATACAGAAAGAGTGATTGCGCTATGGAATGGGTTGCCCGGGGAGGTGGTGGAGTCGCCGTCATTGAAGGTGTTCAGGAGGAGACTTGATGGGGTACTTGGTGCCATGGGTTAGCTGTTTGGGTGGGTTGGATTGGTTGATGGGTTGGACACGATGATCTTGAAGGTCTCTTCCAACCTGGTTTGGTTTATTCTAATATTCTAATAAAGGTTTAACAAGCAAAACTGTTCTGACAGAGTCAGAATTTACCTACAGCTTGAATGGAACAGATGCGTGGTGCAGATTGGCTTTTGGTTCATGCATTAATTAAAACAGTGTACACTCTAGAAATTATCCAGGCTTTGGCAAGAATTTACCAAACTTAAATATTGTTTTTAAAAGGTTTTTAAACTGATCAGGTTATTTAGATAAAATACCAGTGATTCTATGTCAACTGTTGTCTGAACCTTATGCCTGTTGATCTCAGGTATGCAAACGTAGCTTGATTGCAACACAATTTCAAAAGACCTGAACTTTTGTAAAGCTGCATGATTAGGGAATGTATTTGTACACAGTTTTTGGTAGTGGAAATTATGTAATTTTGTAGTGAAAATTATAAATTTTTTTTCATATGAAGTGAATTGTGTAAAACTTGTCATTATGCCCCAGCTCCAAAATACAGGTGACCAGCCTTTCAAATCACTGTAAGAATTACTATGTGTCAAAGTACTGTTGTCTCTTTGAACAGCCACAGAGTTTTGTTTCTACCCAGAGGATGTTCTGTTAGAAGACAGAGAAAAGTGCTTTGATTCATGAAAAATTTATAGTGTCTTTCAAACCATCTAAACAAAAAGCCCATTTCTGGAGATAAGGCTACATCCATGCACTGATATTTAGATGACACATTCCAAAAGAAACTCCAGGCTTGTTTTTCACTAAGTGTGATGATGATGTGTTTTAGAAGAAATACAGAAAGATAGCTGTAATGAACACATGAGACCCAGCAAGTGCATTACATTTTGAAACATATGCCACCACTTGTCCTGTAAAACAGAATAGATTTAAATAATAATGAGTATGACCCAGATCAACAGACCGAAGTCTTGTAGGTGGCAAAATTAACCTAAGCCTATAATAAGACACGTGACTTCACAGTTCCAAGGTGTTTCCAACTGCATCTGAAAGCATCTTAGGTCTGAAATTCATGATTTGAAGCCATTTCTTTAAATTATATGAGGTGATCAGAAAAATCACTTTTGTCTTCTCTCCTGCCGCACATCCTTCCCTAGAAAAATGATGGAGTGGCTCATTTAGGAGGTCATCTCTAGGCTCTTGGAAGAGAATAAGATGATCTGGAGCAGTCAGCATGGATTTACCAAGCGGAAATCATGCTTGACTAATCTGATAACATTCTGTGATGTCACAACTGCATGGGTAGATGCAGGGAGACCAGTGGATGTAGTCTACCTTGACCTTAGTAAGGCTTTTGACACTGTCTCTCCCATCCTTGTAAGTAAATTCAGGGAGTTTTGGGTAGAAGAACGGTTTGATGCATTATTAGCCTCTGTGTTGTCTATATTCATTGAATTATATTTCTTTCCATCTTTACAAATTATGTCTTTATTTATGGATGTCTGGTTTGGGGCTTTTCTCTGTGATATTCTCAACACATCCCATCAGCTACAAAATGCTTTCAATTTGTGTTGTCTTTTCACTGTCTTGAAAGCATTCGGAATCCCATGGGATACAGACCCCGGAGCAAAGTATAGAAACAGATCTGCCTCGTTGAGCTAGCTAAATCTCAGATGCCCAAAATCATACCATGGTACTTAGCTCTGATTTTCCTCAACAAATACTGTCACACAATCCACATGTACCTATTGACCTTTGCTTCACATGGCCCAACCTGTGATTCCACAGCAGATTTTGGAATGTTATTTTTAGTTAGAGGATAGAAGGTAAAACCAGCAAATAGAGACACCAAGAGGATTCACAGAGCCTTATTTCTTAGAATGAGACCTCTTGTCTGGAATAAAAAACTTCTCAATATTCACAATCTACTGCCTTATCACTCTCAGATTTAGGTTCCTCAGGAGGATGAGCAATTCTAGCAATATCCAACTTTCACAGGTGAAATGCAGCATTCTGCTGGTGGTAGGTTTTTCATTTTCTTGCTGTAAGATCTGACGAAAGGGATTTCTTTCATACCAGAGACTGCATATTACAACAGACAGGCCTTTCCCCAGACAACTTAAAGCTAGCTTTGACTGGATTCGCTCTTATACTTTGATTTCTTAAGTTCACCTTAGGCAAATAAATCTAAATAATGTATCAGAACAATATTTCTGAAGAAAAAGACTGAGCTTGATTGAATCTTAGTGTATTGACTTCCACAACTGATTATGCTGCTTAGATGCAAAGAGCCTCTCTTTTATGTTGATAAGGCAACACATGCAAGTATTTCAAGTGTTACTGTAATAAACACTTTAAAATTACTATTACAAATAGAAATAGTATAAAAATATAATAATGAATATTTATGCACACATGTTTTCAAGAGAAATAACACAGTCAGAAGAAAATGTTTTGAGATGGGATATTTTTTGCATGTGAACAGAGCCCCAGGGAAAGCACAGTCACTCTTAATTTTATCTGGCATCACTTAGTACCTCTCATTGTTTAATCTACAACATTTTTGACACCTAAAGAAGATTACAGCAATGGGGATGAACCGTTGCAAAGGGATAAAGATCAGCCTCCTTTTTTGTACATTTTAGATCAGGCAAGAAGCAATGGACTTTGACCATGTTGGGGAATAAAGATTAGGTAATGGGATGAGTGGGTTCTTACAGAGAGTGGACAGTGAAGCACAGGGAACCACTCCCCTGGAAGGTTGCAGAGCTCCTGTAATTCAAGGTCTTTAACAGCAGTTTATGCAAAAGTCTGCCAGAAATTCTGATGCCCTAGAATGGACCTGCTGACCAGCCGAGATTCCTTGAACCTAGTTTTTCTTTCTTCTCTCCTTATGCATGGCTGATTACTATTATAGACTAAAACCTCACCTCTGCCCTACAGCAGAATTAAATATGACCAATTTGGAGTGAAAATCTGAGATATCTGTTACTGGCTGGTGATCAGCAAGTCCATAATATTTATCTAATAGATCCTCTTTCTTTTCATGTTTAGGCAGTATGTTTAAATGTGTTTTCCACTCCATGAAGTCTGCCACATATGCAAATGACCTCAGAAAATACAGTGTTAACCAGAATTTAACATGACCTAGTCTGGTGAATAGAAAGGATCCCATCTCACAGCACTGAGGCCCAAGATGGGTAAGTGCAGACACTATTTCCAAGTCACTAATGTATGCCACATATTCTTGTACAGTTGCACAAAGTTCACACTGAGAGAAGGTTGGGGCAGTTGCTTTTGTTTCATCCTCCTACTGAATTTTAGCAACATGAAACATCCTACTTTCTGGAAATATGTTACAATCCTCAGCTAAATGCTTCCAAAACAAAGATTAAGGAACTGTAACCTGTGGCCGTTACGGCAGGCATTTAAAACAGATGGAATTGTTCATGTCCTCATTTCTGTTCTATGAGCAGAAAACAAAAATGGTTTTTGAAAGCTCATAAATGCTTGTCTAGGACACCCTGTAAAAATGTTTTCCTTTGTCTACTGTGATCAAAGCTGGTGGCCTAGAATAATTAAAATATGCATGTCACAACAACCCCTGTGTTAGGGGCTCTACTAGTATCCTGAGAGGCATGGTATAAAGTTCCATGTGCAATAAAATGCTGATACAAAGCTCCCATTTAAAGCAAGTAATGTTTGGTCATTAGGAAAGTAGTTAGCCTTGCACTTCTGAAGCACGAGAACTTTTATCACTTTCTGTTTTATCTCAGAAAAGAAGGTTAACCTTTCATGAAGGAGATAATGAAAACCACCCAGGATGTCATCAGACAAAGAAACATCTAGAAGTTGCATTAAAAAAATTTCCATCTCTGCTTGCCTTTTATATGTGTGAATCACATTTTTACCACCTCCTCTGGAAACATGATAGATTTAATATATGCTCAAGCTAAGCAACTGAGGTGTGGAAAAGTGTGGAGGGAGATTTCTTTTAAATAAAACTGTTCTGTAGAACAGAAAATGTTTGAACATAAATTTCAAAGGAAGGTTTGGGCAGATAATGGGTCTGAGCTTTTCAGTCACAGATTACTAGTAATATATATGGTTAACTGACACCAAAGGATGGAGGCATATGGAACTGAAAATAGACACATTTACAGTTTAGGCACTGTTTTATTTCAGGTATACTAAAATTCTCCTTTAGATCTATCCTTTCAGTTTTTAAGTTACATACATATTGTTTTAAATACTGTTAGAAGGTGAGAAGCAGAAAAGTTTGGTTCAAAAAAAATATTTAACTTTTTAGACAAAAGGTCGGACAGGACCTGCCTTTCATAAATCCATGCTGACTGGGCCCAATCACCTTCTTGTCTTGTGAGTGCCACGTGATGGCACTCAGGCTGACTGGATCCATAACCTTTCCTGGCACCAAAGTTGGACTCACAGACCTGTAGTTCCCCAGATCATCTGTCTGATCCTTCTTGTAGATGAGTATCACATTTGACAGCCCCGGTCAACCAGCATCTCCCCGGTTGCCCAGGGCTGTTGACAAATAATGGTGAATGGCTGGTGAGCACATCTGCCATCTGTGGAGGCAGTAAGATTGTGGCATAATGCTGGGCATTCTGTTTGTGGTGCGGTGAAAAAGTCATAGATTAAGAAAAAGGATGGACTTCTGTTACCTTCCCTGTGGAGGCTGTGTGTGCAGTGACAGTATGTTTGTTGATCATACTCCTATGAGTAAGAAAGGGAATGTGTCAGGTGAACTCCCATGACAAGTACAGTCAGGAGAGAAAAGGCTGTAACTCACAAAATGTGTTGGCAGGTAGACAACCGCCTCAGCACTGAGTTCCTGGGAACTGAAGGCCAAGGCAGAATTTTCTCCTGCCAAGATGCTAAAGGCAAAATACAGACCTGAGAGAAAGGATCAAAAGAGATGGTTATAAATGTACTTTATTTCCATTGTTGATGGGGCTTTTTTGTGTTTTGGGTTGGTGGGTTGGTTGGTTGGTTTTTTATGGTTTGGGTTTGGTGTTTGTTTTTTCATTTAATTTTTCATACTCTAATAAGCCTTTATGATCGAGTTTAAAAGCCTTTTCTTTGAAGGACTTATAATGAGAAGGGCTTAGGCAGACTGACCACAGAGTTGTGGCGAGCTCAGGGACTTGTCACACACGCATGATGAAACACAGAGTTTACTTACTTATTGAATAAACCTTTACTAGAATAAACCAAACCAGGTTGGAAGAGACCTTCAAGATCATCGTGTCCAACCCATCAACCAATCCAACCCACCCAAACAGCTAACCCATGGCACCAAACACCCCATCAAGTCTCCTTCTGAACACCTTCAATGACGGCGACTCCACCACCTCCCCGGGCAACCCATTCCATAGCGCAATCACTCTTTCTGTATAGAACTTCTTCCTAACATCCAACCTGAACCTCCCCTGGCGCAGCCTGAGACTGTGTCCTCTTGTTCTGGTACTGGCTGCCTGGGAGAAGAGACCATCATCCGCCTGTCTACAACCTCCCTTCAGGTAGTTGTAGAGTGATAAGGTTCATGGGCAGACAGTAATAGTTTGGTGACTTTCAAATTTCAGGGGAGGACATCTCACTTGCATACGAATTTCTGTTCCTGCTTAGCAAAACTGTGTGTCTTTTGTTAGGGTATACCAAGGTTCTTTTGGCTTGGTGGATATAATGTGAACTTGTACATCTGTGGAGATGAAGTGTAGAAATAGTAGCTATTTTCATGACATTAGAAATCTTTCCTCTTAAATCTGCCAAAGGCTTATAGGTGAAAATACACTCTTTTCTATCACAATGCCTGGAGTTATGAATGATATGCTGCCACTGCAATGGACATTGGAGTAAAGTTTATTCAACAGTCAGCTGCAAGGAAAAATGCTTAGTCCAAATATTGTACTGTGTATTCAAGGATGTATGCATTGTGCTTATTTTTATAGATTTATTTTCTTGCCCCCCTGCCTATAATCAGTGATGACACCCTGGGGTAGTTCTACTTGAGGGAAACATCACTTTCTATGCAGTATTACCTGGAATTAACTTTAAACAAATCACCTGCAGCGTGACTACTCTTGAAAGTTCTCTGTGTATTCATGCAGTTCAGAATAAAACAGTTAATCAATTCAGCCTTGTTATTAGGCCACTCCCCTTATAGTTGTACCTTCAGAATGCTTTCAAATTAGCCTTCATAATTCTGAGGAGAGATCCCACAAAGCATTGCTCAGATGGCAAACTGCATGTGTGCCAATACCAGTTCTTTTTCATGCTATACAGATAGTCTTCCATGGAAACCACTGAAATACCAGATTTTAATGATTTTTAAGCCTATTTCTTATAACTCTTCCCTCTTTACTGTAACATCCATCTTGTAACTTTGTGATGTCATTTACAGAGTGCCAACAGACAGTGTAAAGGAAATACCTGTTAGTGCTGCAGTCTTTGCCCTGCTTTCTCTAAACAAGTGTCGTAGGGTTGGAAGGGTAAGGCCAAGAAGCCTCCTCCCTTCCCCCTTGTAAAGTAAAGGGAAAGAAAATTGAAGGGAAAGGGAAAAAAAAACCCCACAGCTGAATTAGCAAAGCAGTGGAGCTGTATATTTACAAAGCAATGTAGGATATGCAGGGGAATATATACAAATTTACAATATTTACAATATATACAAAGATATACAATAAAGTAACACAGAAATGAGAGTTCCCCCCCCTGCTGAGGGGGTTCCCCACCTCCGCTCTCCCCCTCTCTCCCCCTTTTCCCCAGAGTGGGTTAGAAAGAGAGAGAAAGGGAAAAAAAAAGTTAGAAGCAGTTTGTGTTAATTGGAAAGGAGTTAATACAGGCCTTTATCAGTTTCAAGGCCAAAGCCTTGGCCGAAAGCCCAGGAGCTGCAAGCTGCTGCCCAAAGGAGAAGCGGAAGCAAGACTGAAGATAAAGTGCTGGAATGCCCAGTATACCCTCCTGCACTCCCAGTTCAGAAGGTGCTTCCTCCCACTTTACCAATGAAATTAGTTTAGATCCTTCTTTTCGTTTATCAACTTCCGTCCACCATATTCCCTTTCTTAAGGGGACAACGTCAAACGGTCACAACAAGTTTCTGAAAACATATCTCAAGCCATGGAGTGACCTGTGAAAAAGGGTATTCATGGGTACTACACTGGCTGCAGCTTAATCCAAGAAGGTATTCTTTCCTGAATATCCTGAAGTGGCACCATTTCTAAATTGCTGCTTCAGGGCTCTACCAAGAGGCACTGAACAGAGGAGGCTAAAAGTGCTGCAGGCAGGGCAGACTGAGTGCTTGACAGCGTTGCTGTGGATGTAATGCCACTTTCCTAGTCATCTCAGAACATTTGCTGGGAGACCTACTCCGAGTAGGCAAAAATGCACTGCCAGCTCTGTCTGGGAGCAATAATAACTACTAATTGAAATATTTTAGGTTGGAGGGGACCTCTGGAAATCATCCAGTGCTTAAGCTAGGTCAGATCAAACAGATTACCGGTAGCATTTGGTTTACCTACCTTTTTCGAAAACCCATCTGGGTTTCTGAATATCTCGGAGCCCCTCCGAACAACCTGTTCCAGTGTTTGATTGCCTTCACAGTAAAACTGTTTGCATATGTCGCTGGAATTTCCTGTTTGGCGTATTATTTATTAGTTTGTGGTTTGTTTGGGTTTGTTTTTTTTTTTCATTGCTTCTTGACTTCCTCACATCACTGAAGAATCTGGTTCCCTCTTCACTCTCAACCATCAGATATTTGCGCACATGACAAGATCCACCTTCCTACACACCACCAATCCTGCTCTTCTCCAGGCTTAATATTCCCAGCTCTCTCAGTCTTTCCTCATGCAGAAGATGCTCCAGTCTTGTAACCATCTTTGTGGCCCTTCACTGAACTTACTTTGATAGGTTCATGTCTCTTTTGCACTGGGGAGCCCAGAACTGGATCCTACACGCCACGTGTGGACTCACCAGTGGTAAGAATAGAGGAAGGATCACCTCCTTTGACCTGGAGTCAATAGGTTTCCTGATGCAGCAGCAGATGTTATTGGTCTTCTTTGCTATGAGACCCAGTTTGAGGCTAATAGGCCCAGTGGCATAACTGTGATGGAGGTATAAGTTTCCACTTAAGTTTAAACCAATCAAATATTGTTGCATTGTTATTTGCAAATATCACATTTGGTCTAGGCTGAGTTATGTACATGAAAGTATGTATATTTGTATTAGGCAGATTTCTAAATGGTAACTACTCTTGAAAGGAAAGATCATTTTTCTGTAGAGTTGCCATTCCTATGATGATTGTACTTTTATACATGTATAAATAGATATTTGTATGTTCTATAGGCTGGTATTGTAGATTTACAAATGCAACTAATTCTTCTTGAAGAGAAGTTATGCTGAAGAAAGGATTGCAGCTTATTCCATGAGTATTATTTTCAAAGACCACACTAAAATGCTAGATTGAATCATTTCAAATACTCAAGAAGTCTCTACCATGTGGGAGATTGCGCCTGCGGCAGTCTACCTGAAGAGAAACAAAGCGAACAAATGTGTTGACTGAACATAAATAAATCATAAGTCTTCAAAGGAAAAAATTTCATTCAGAATTTTGGAACTAAGAAAATCCTTGTATAGTTCTAATTCTGAGAGAAACTCTTACTCTAAAAATTTTTGTGCCTGGAAGCCAGTATTTCAGACCTTTCTTAAAGGAAAATTCCCATGTCCTAAAATGTATAAAATAAAAGGGAAAGTTCTGATTCTAATTAAGAGGTGCAGAGGTGCACAATTAGCTAGTATGTTGCAGTGGTTTTAATACAGCAGACATTGCTTTTTTGCAAATATCAGCCTCAACATTATTACTGCCTCTGTTGATTTTGCACTTGACAGCAGGACAGCATGTAATGAGCAAAATTGCTCCCGGCTTTTTGGATCCTATTTTGGAAAGGAGGGCCGTGACAAAAGAACTAGAACTGTTCCACATTACACATACATGGATTCAAATAATGCAAGTAGAGAAATTACAAGACATAATCTAGCCAGCTGAAAATCTGTACCTTAACTACGCAGTTCTCGCTGAGGTATTCCAGTCAACAAGCATTTAGCTAGAGACAACATTCCTCAAAACAGAACATTTTCCAAAATTAGTTTAAAAAATCAGACCCTTGGGAGGTACTTCTTTATATACATGATTTAAGTAAGGCAACTAGTAAAGGAGTTTCATTGCCCCAAGATTTGACTATGTTCATGGAATACAGATCTTCCCTATTTAAGAGATGAAAGCCTTTATCTTATTATGTTATACATAATTTAACCTGTTTATAGCGTATTTTTAATTTTCCATATAAGAATATCTGTACAATCACTGCAGAGCAATCACATTACTTGTAAAGTATCACACTATCACTTAGGTTGGAAAGGACTTCGAGGATCATCGAGTCCAACCTATCAACACAGACCCCATGACTAGACCATGGCACCAAGTGCCACGTCCAATCTCCTCTTGAACGCCTCCAAGGACGGTGACTCCACCACCTCCCTGGGCAACCTGTTCCAATGACAACATGTTATTCTTTTACCCTGTTTACTGTAGACACTAATCTTGATTTGAAGTCATTACCATGGATTTGAAATGGGGTGTCTCATAAGATTGTTTTCACTGAATCATTAACCTTTTCCTAGGAATTTTGGTTTAGGGTTATGAGATGGAGACCTCTTCATCTTTTCCTTTACACTTACCAGAGAGACCTGAGAGGCCTGAGTAAGGAGCATGGAAGACAGACATAAACAAAGATAATATTTAGAAAACAAACAAACAAAGCACAAAAATATAACCAAAACCACAGAAGTTTTAAACTTCTATGAAATGTTTGCTTTGGTAAATTTTAAATTCTCGTTAAATTATGAGAGTAGAGGGCATTCTGTACTTGTTTTCTCTCTGTAGATCATAATCAGGTTCACATGTTCTAACACATTCTGGTGAGTTCTTATCTGTTACAGCATGTGCTTATGTTAACATTTTAGCTCAGATTAGGAGCATATTTAAGACTATTTACCAGCTGCTCCTGCTTGCTGTCCTTTGCTACTGCATGTGTTGTACTCTTTTAAGAGATGACT
This sequence comes from Melanerpes formicivorus, assembly GCF_026170545.1. Lineage (NCBI taxonomy): Eukaryota > Metazoa > Chordata > Aves > Piciformes > Picidae > Melanerpes > Melanerpes formicivorus. The sequence goes on along the minus strand of NW_027142367.1, from coordinate 18,169,174 downwards.
AAACCATACGATGCACACTTCAATTCTTAAGGCAAGTCTTACTCAACACCAGACTAGTTACTCTAAAATAAAATCCTTCAATGGACATATGAAGTGGATGTCTGCACCAGCTGTTTTGTTCTACAGAACTGCTTGGTTGAACTACAATGTACAAACAGTAGTGCTAGTGTAGATACAGCCAGTTTGCCTAAATAAATCACTTCCCATGGAATATTTCTACTCACATCCACTACCTGATGATGGTGCGCAGGTTCAGTACTGTTTTCAGAGCAGGGTCAGGGATCTTCCCAGCAGGTTACACCCACCCCAGTTTTTGCAAGTGGCTTCATTTTCAGGAAAGAAGTCATTAGTTGAAATTAGTGCTGTTTCCAATGGAATGGAGGGGTAAAGATGGCAGTACATTCGTCTTGCAACCATGTGGCAGTCCTGCAACAACTCAGGACACCGAGCAAGATCAGGAAGTGTGGGATAGAAGAAGGGACAGTGAGATGGATTAGGAACTGGTTCCAAAATAATCCGGAGTGATGGTCAACAGTGCGAAGTCCAGCCAGAGAGCTGTAACTAGTGGAGACCCCCAGGGAGCAGTGCTGGGTACAGTCCTGTTCCCCACGTTCATCAATTACATTGATGAGGGGACAGAGTGTCTGCTCAGCAAGTTTGATGATGATACCAAGCTGAGAGGCTTGGCTGATACACCTGAAGGCCATGCAGCCATTCATCAAGACCTGGACAGACTGAGATCTGGGCAGAGAGGAACCTAATGAGGTTCAACAAGGATAAGTGCAGAGTCCTTCCTCTGCATAAAACAGAAAGCCAAAACCCAGCAACTCCCCAACTCCCACATGCCTTGCAGCCATCCCTGAGGAAAAAAGCCAACACCCAAGAATCCAGAACCCAGAAGCAGCAATTGGAACAGGAAGCCTTCCATGTTGCAATCTGAACTTCAAGCCCCCTAATATTTTGCTCCAGTTAGCACTTTCATTTTTGAAGCTGGCATGACTGCAGCATAGTATGAATAAAAGCAGCAGGTTCAACTCAGTCCATGACAATAGCCTATAGGCTATAGTGGCAAAATTACTCTTCTATTATAGATAATGAGTGCTTGCAAAGAAATAACACATTTAAGATAATTAAACTTCACTTATTTTGAGTCTCCCTGTTAGCAGAGGCAATAAAATAGGAAAAGGTGGCAGCATGAGTACATTAAGAAAACAACCATCCATAGCTAGAAACTTCTTTCAGCTTAGACTTTATCAATAAAGTCACTTCTCAAGCTTTGCTGATTTTATTTATAATCAGCAAAGAACATAGTTTGCCTTTAGAGAAATTAAGTATAGTTTTGATGTAAAGGTTAAACAAGTGTTTGTTTTCAGTATATGTGTTCAAGCCACTTTTGAACTTCTCTGTATGTATTCACCGCTTGCATTAGTCTGTAATTAAATGATCTTGAAGTATCATGTACAGTCTGAAATTGGAGAATGAAATGGAGGCCTGGGGTATGATGTTTTATCAGTTCTCTAAGGTACTGATCCCTCTCTTCAGGATGGCTATTACTTTTAGTTACCATTATGTATATCAAGAGATTTTTAGTTTTATAAGAAGTGCAAGCAAGAAAAACAGGACCTGAGGATTATACCTTGACTGAAATATCTAACGTTTGAACATGCTAATATAAAACAGTTACCTCCAGTGACTTTGTACTTAACATGGGAAGAGAAATTGTGGTAGCAGGTAGAAACTGTATACTATCATCTTTTCAAAATCAGGTTTTTGAGAACAATCAGTTAGGTAAAACTTTAATAAAAATGTAACTCTGGCAGATTTCACTTAAGGCAGATGAGTAGTATGTTTTATGTGAAAGATTATGGCAATCTTAATACATGCACAATCACATATTTGCTAATACAGTTAATAAAATACATGGAAAATTAATGACAATAGGAGGAAGATAATTCTCTTCAAGTTACTTTTCCTAGCCTGGTGTTCCCTCAATCTGCTCATTTTGTTCTGCTATAGCAAAGCAGTAGAGATTCTGGGAAAGCAGAACTGGTGTAATGGCTTGAGCTGCACCATGTATACACACATATGTATCCCACACTGTTCTGAGCAATGCTGGCTGCATGGCGTAACACTTGCAAGATGTTACGCAGGTAGTGTTCAGCAGGGAGTGGAGGCTGGGCTCTCACCCTTTTTGGTTTCATTCTTCATATGGTGTGGGTTCCTCTACAAATTTTGGTTGGGTATGTTCCCTTTCCCCCCTCCCCCCCGCCTCCTGTCTCTTTCAGTGTAATCTGTGATTTTGGTGTAATCTGTGTTTAAAAGAAAACTCCACACTTTCTTTTAATCCATGTTGTTACCAAATACTTAAATCTGCCAAGATCCCTGTAGATCTGCAGAAGCTCATACACCTGTTGCATCACATGATTTTGGTCTGGATTTTAGAATAACATTAATTCCCCCTAACAAAGGCATTACAAAAATGAACACAGGAAGGGCTATTCTTCTAGTGTTGTTCAACAATTTCCATTGCTACCTCCCAGGGTAATAAACTACTTTGATAGGAAACTAATTATTTTTCTTTCTGTTTTTTTTTCCCCTACCAAATGTTATCACACTTTCATATTACTGACGCTGATATGTTTGTAATTTAGGACACCAAAAGACTTGATAATCCTGTTGATGTTTTATTTCTTGGGATTTGAAAGGCTTTTAATGCTTCCTGCCAAATGTAGTATTATCTTCTTTATTTGATTTAAATTTGTGTAAGTAAAATAGTTTTTAATGATGTGATTTAGTAATGGACAAGCACTAAATGATTCGGTTCAATTTGCATAAGCCCCTAAATGCTTTCTGATGCTTGTGCAGGTTAAATTTTATCATTGTGGAATGGGAAGCTCTAACGAGAAAAGATGTTGGCACATGCTCAATGCCTTTCATCTTTAAACTAAAGTGCTTCCATCAAGAAGCAATCTCTAATGGATATTTCTGTGGCTGAAGCAAGACTTTGCAATATTCTGCCGCTTTGTTTCTTTTCTCAGAATGGGAATTGGGATTTGGGGCCTGAATTCATAGCACAAGTTTGGAAAGATAGAATTGTGAAGGGACATAATCCTGAGAAAAATTATCAAATTTTTGGAAACATTTTATTAAATGTCTGAAGTGGTAGCTAGGAATTTCCTAGTCTGGTGGGTGAACTAGCTAAAAGCTGTTAGCCTAGATTTGCACTGGTTCGGCCGCACCTCGAGTCCTGTGTCCAGTTCTGGGCCCCTCAATTTAGGAAGGAGGTTGACTTGCTGGAACGAGTCCAGAGAAGAGCAACAAAGTTGGTGAGGGGTTTGGAACACAAGCCCTATGAGGAGAGGCTGAGGGAGCTGGGGTTGCTCAGCCTGGAGAAGACGAGACTCAGGAGTGACCTTATCACTCTCTACAACTACCTGAAGGGAGGTTGTAGACAGGCAGATGATGGTCTCTTCTTCCAGGCAGCTAGTACCAGAACAAGAGGACACAGTCTCAGGCTGCGCCAGGGGAGGTTCAGGTTGGATGTTAGGAAGAAGTTCTATACAGAAAGAGTGATTGCGCTATGGAATGGGTTGCCCGGGGAGGTGGTGGAGTCGCCGTCATTGAAGGTGTTCAGGAGGAGACTTGATGGGGTACTTGGTGCCATGGGTTAGCTGTTTGGGTGGGTTGGATTGGTTGATGGGTTGGACACGATGATCTTGAAGGTCTCTTCCAACCTGGTTTGGTTTATTCTAATATTCTAATAAAGGTTTAACAAGCAAAACTGTTCTGACAGAGTCAGAATTTACCTACAGCTTGAATGGAACAGATGCGTGGTGCAGATTGGCTTTTGGTTCATGCATTAATTAAAACAGTGTACACTCTAGAAATTATCCAGGCTTTGGCAAGAATTTACCAAACTTAAATATTGTTTTTATAAGGTTGTTAAACTGATCAGGTTATTTAGATAAAATACCAGTGATTCTATGTCAACTGTTGTCTGAACCTTATGCCTGTTGATCTCAGGTATGCAAACGTAGCTTGATTGCAACACAATTTCAAAACATCTGAACTTTTGTGAAGCTGCATAATTAGGGAATGTATTTGTACACAGTTTTTGGTAGTGGAAATTATGTAATTTTGTAGTGAAAATTATAAATTTTTTTTCATATGAAGTGAATTGTGTAAAACTTGTCATTATGCCCCAGCTCCAAAATACAGGTGACCAGCCTTTCAAATCACTGTAAGAATTACTATGTGTCAAAGTACTGTTGTCTCTTTGAACAGGCACAGAGTTTTGTTTCTACCCAGAGGATGTTCTGTGAGAAGAAAGAGAAAAGTGCTTTGATTCATGAAAAATTTATAGTGTCTTTCATACCATCTAAACAAAAAGCCCGTTTCTGGAGATAAGGCTACATCCATGCACTGATATTTAGATGACACATTCCAAAAGAAACTCCAGGCTTGTTTTTCACTAAGTGTGATGATGATGTGTTTTAGAAGAAATACAGAAAGATAGCTGTAATGAACACATGAGACCCAGCAAGTGCATTACATTTTGAAACATATGCCACCACTTGTCCTGTAAAACAGCATAGATTTAAATAATAATGAGTGTGACCCAGAGCAACAGACCGAAGTCTTGTAGGTGGCAAAATTAACCTAAGCCTATAATAAGACACATGACTTCACAGTTCCAAGGTGTTTCCAACTGCATCTGAAAGCATCTTAGGTCTGAAATTCATGATTTGAAGCCATTTCTTTAAATTATATGAGGTGATCAGAAAAATCACTTTTGTCTTCTCTCCTGCCGCACATCCTTCCCTAGAAAAATGATGGAGTGGCTCATTCAGGAGGTCATCTCTAGGCTCTTGGAAGAGAATAAGATGATCTGGAGCAGTCAGCATGGATTTACCAAGCGGAAATCATGCTTGACTAATCTGATAACATTCTATGATGTCACAACTGCACGGGTAGATGCAGGGAGACCAGTGGATGTAGTCTACCTTGACCTTAGTAAGGCTTTTGACACTGTCTTTCCCATCCTTGTAAGTAAACTCAGGGAGTTTTGAGTAGAAGAACAGTTTGATGCATTATTAGCCTCCGTGCTGTCTATATTCATTGAATTATGTTTCTTTCCATCTTTACAAATTATGTCTTTATTTATGGATGTCTGGTTTGGGGCTTTTCTCTGTGATATTCTCAACACATCCCATCAGCTACAAAATGCTTTCAATTTCTGTTGTCTTTTCACTGTTTTGAAAGCATTCGGAATCCCATGGGGTACAGACCCCAGAGCAAAGTATAGAAACAGATCTGCCTCGTTGAGCTAGCTAAATCTCAGATGCCCAAATTCATACCATGGTACTTAGCTCTGATTTTCCTCAACAAATAGTGTCACACAATCCACATATACCTATTGACCTTTGCTTCATATGGCCCAACCTGTGATTCCACAGCAGATTTTGGAATGTTATTTTTAGTTAGAGGATAGAAGGTAAAACCAGCAAATAGAGACACCAAGAGGATTCACAGAACCTTATTTCTTAGAATGAGACCTCTTGTCTGGAATAAAAAACTTCTCAATATTCACAATCTACTGCCTTATCACTCTCAGATTTAGGTTCCTCAGGAGGATGAGCAATTCTAGCAATATCCAACTTTCACAAGTGAAATGCAGCATGCTGCTGGTGGTAGGTTTTTCATTTTCTTGCTGTAAGATCTGACGAAAGGGATTTCTTTCATACCAGAGACTGCATATTACAACAGACAGGCCTTTCCCCAGACAACTTAAAGCTAGCTTTGACTGAATTCGCCTTATACTTTGATTTCTTAAGTTCACCTTAGGCAAATAAATCTAAATAATGTATCAGAACAATATTTCTGAAGAAAAAGACTGAGCTTGATTGAATCTTCGTGTATTGACTTCCACAACTGATTATGCTGCTTAGATGCAAAGAGCCTCTCTTTTATGTTGATAAGGCAACACATGCAAGTATTTCAAGTGTTAATGTAATAAACACTTTTAAATTACTATTACAAATAGAAATAGTATAAAAATATAATAATGAATATTTATGCACACATGTTTTCAAGAGAAATAACACAGTCAGAAGAAAATGTTTTGAGATGGGATATTTTTTGCATGTGAACAGAGCCCCAGGGAAAGCACAGTCACTCTTAATTTTATCTGGCATCACTTAGTACCTCTCATTGTTTAATCTACAACATTTTTGACACCTAAAGAAGATTACAGCAATGGGGATGAACCGTTGCAAAGGGATAAAGATCAGCCTCCTTTTTTGTACATTTTAGATCAGGCAAGAAGCAATGGACTTTGACCATGTTGGGGAATAAAGATTAGGTAATGGGATGAGTGGGTTCTTACAGAGAGTGGACAGTGAAGCACAGGGAACCACTCCCCTGGAAGGTTGCAGAGCTCCTGTAATTCAAGGTCTTTAACAGCAGTTTATGCAAAAGTCTGCCAGAAATTCTGATGCCCTAGAATGGACCTGTTGACCAGCTGAGATTCCTTGAACCTAGTTTTTCTTTCTTCTCTCTTTATGCATGGCTGATTACTATTATAGACTAAAACCTCACCTCTGCCCTACAGCAGAATTAAATATGACCAATTTGGAGTGAAAATCTGAGATATCTGTTACTGGCTGGTGATCAGCAAGTCCACAATATTTATCTAATAGATCCTCTTTCTTTTTATGTTTAGGTAGTATGTTTAAATGTGTTTTCCATTCCATGAAGTCTGCCACATATGCAAATGACCTCAGGAAAAACAGTGTTAACCAGAATTTAACATGACCTAGTCTGGTGAATAGAACAGATCCCATCTTACAGCACCGAGGCCTAAGATGGGTAAATGCAGACACTATTTCCAAGTCACTAATGTATGCCACATATTCTTGTACAGTTGCACAAAGTTCACACTGAGAGAAGGTTGGGGCAGTTGCTTTTGTTTCATCCTCCTACTGAATTTTAACAATATGAAACATCCTACTTTCTGGAAATATGTTACAATCCTCAGCTAAATGCTTCCAAAACAAAGATTAAGGAACTGTAACCTGTGGTTGTTATGGCAGGCATTTAAAACAGATGGAATTGTTCGTGTCCTCATTTCTGTTCTATGAGCAGAAAACAAAAATTGTTTTTGAAAGCTCATAAATGCTTGTCTAGGACACCCTGTAAAAATGTTTTCCTTTCTCTACTGTGATCAAAGCTGGTGGCCTAGAATAATTAAAATATGCATGTCACAACAACCCCTGTGTTAGGGGCTCAACTAGTATCCTGAGAGGCATGGTATAAAGTTGCATGTGCAATAAAATGCTGATACAAAGCTCCCATTTAAAGCAAGTAATGTTTGGTCATTAGGAAAGTAGTTAGCCTTGCACTTCTGAAGCACGAGAACTTTTATCACTTTCTGTTTTATCTCAGAAAAGAAGGTTAACCTTTCATGAAGGAGATAATGAAAACCACCCAGGATGTCATCAGACAAAGAAACATCTAGAAGTTGCATTAAAAAAATTTCCATCTCTGCTTGCCTTTTATATGTGTGAATCACATTTTTACCACCTCCTCTGGAAACATGATAGATTTAATATATATGCTCGATCTAAGCAACTGAGGTGTGGAAAAGTGTGGAGGGAGATTTCTTTTAAATAAAACTGTTCTGTAGAACAGAAAATATTTGAACATAAATTTCAAAGGAAGGTTTGGGCAGATAATGGGTCTGAGCTTTTCAGTCACAGATTACTAGTAATATATATGGTTAACTGACACCAAAGGATGGAGGCATATGGAACTGAAAATAGACACATTTACAGTTTAGGCACTGTTTTATTTAAGGTATACTAAAATTCTCCTTTAGATCTATCCTTTCAGTTTTTAAGTTACATACATATTGTTTTAAATACTGTTAGAAGGTGAGAAGCAGAAAAGTTTGGTTCAAAAAAAATATTTAACTTTTTAGACAAAAGGTCGGACAGGACCTGCCTTTCATAAATCCATGCTGACTGGGCCCAATCACCTTCTTGTCTTGTGAGTGCCACGTGATGGCACTCAGGCTGACTGGATCCATAACCTTTCCTGGCACCAAGGTTGGACTGACAGACCTGTAGTTCCCCAGATCATCTGTCTGATCCTTCTTGTAGATGAGTATCACATTTGACAGCCCCGGTCAACCAGCATCTCCCCGGTTGCCCAGGGCTGTTGACAAATAATGGTGAATGGTTGGTGAGCACATCTGCCATCTGTGGAGGCAGTAAGATTGTGGCATAATGCTGGGCATTCTGTTTGTGGTGCGGTGAAAAAGTCATAGATTAAGAAAAAGGATGGACTTCTGTTACCTTCCCTGTGGAGGCTGTGTGTGCAGTGACAGTATGTTTGTTGATCATACTCCTATGAGTAAGAAAGGGAATGTGTCAGGTGGACTCCCATGACAAGTACAGTCAGGAGAGAAAAGGCTGTAACTCACAAAATGTGTTGGCAGGTAGACAACCGCCTCAGCACTGAGTTCCTGGGAACTGAAGGCCAAGGCAGAATTTTCTCCTGCCAAGATGCTAAAGGCAAAATACAGACCTGAGAGAAAGGATCAAAAGAGATGGTTATAAATGTACTTTATTTCCATTGTTGATGGGGCTTTTTTGTGTTTTGGGTTGGTTGGTTGGTTGGTTGGTATTTATGGTTTGGGTTTGGTGTTTGTTTTTTCATTTAATTTTTCATACTCTAATAAGACTTTATGATTGAGTTTAAAAGCCTTTTCTTTGAAGGACTTATAATGAGAAGGGCTTAGGCAGACTGACCACAGAGTTGTGGCGAGCTCAGGGACTTGTCACACACACATGATGAAATACAGAGTTGTTCATGGGCAGACAGTAATAGTTTGGTGACTTTCAAATTTCAGGGGAGGACATCTCACTTGTATATGGATTTCTGTCCTGCTTAGCAAAACAACATGTCTTTTGTTAGGGTATACCAAGGTTCTTTTGGCTTGGTGGATATAATGTGAACTTGTACATCTGTGGAGATGAAGTGTAGAAATAGTAGCTATTTTCATGACATTAGAAATCTTTCCTCTTAAATCTGCCAAAGGCTTGTAGGTGAAAATACACTCTTTTCTGTCACAGTGCCTGGAGTTATGAATGATATGCTACCACTGCAATGGACATTGGAGTAAAGTTTATTCAACAGCCAGCTGCAAGGAAAAATGCTTATTCCAAATATTCTACTGTGTATTCAAGGATGTTTGCATTGTGCTTATTTTTATAGATTTATTTTCTTGCCCCCATGCCTATAATCAGTGATGACACCCTGGGGTAGTTCTACTTGAGGGAAACATCACTTTCTATGCAGTATTACCTGGAATTAACTTTAAATCTAAACAAATCACCTGCAGCGTGACTACTCTTGAAAGTTCTCTGTGTATTCATGCAGTACAGAATAAAACTGTTAATCGATTCAGCTTTGTTATTAGGCCACTCCCCTTATAGTTGTGCCTTCAGAATGCTTTCAAATTAGGATTCATAATTCTGAGGAGAGATCCCACAAAGCATTGCTCAGATGGCAAACTGCATGTGTTCAGATACCAGTTCTTTTTCATGCTATACAGATAGTCTTCCATGGAAACCACTGAAATACCAGATTTTAATGATTTTTAAGCCTATTTCTTATAACTCTTCCCTCTTTACTGTAACATCCATCTTGTAACTTTATGATGTCATTTACAGAGTGCCAACAGACAGTGTAAAGGAAATACCTGTTAGTGCTGCAGTCTTTGCCCTGCTTTCTCTAAACAAGTGTCGTAGGGTTGGAAGGGTAAGGCCAAGAAGCCTCCTCCCTTCCCCCTTGTAAAGTAAAGGGAAAGAAAATTGAAGAGAAAGGGAAAAAAAAACCTCACAGCTGAATTAGCAAAGCAGTGGAGCTGTATATTTACAAAGCAATATAGGATATGCAGGGGAATATATACAAATTTACAATATTTACAATATATACAAAGATATACAATAAAGTAACACAGAAATGAGAGTTCCCCCCCTGCTGAGGGGGTTCCCCACCTCCGCTCTCCCCCTCTCTCCCCCTTTTCCCCAGAGTGGGTTAGAAAGAGAGAGAAAGGGAAAAAAAAGGTTAGGAGCAGTTTGTGTTAATTGGAAAGCAGTTAATACAGGCCTTTATCAGTTTCAAGGCCAAAGCCTTGGCCGAAAGCCCAGGAGCTGCAAGCTGCTGCCCGAAGGAGAAGCGGAAGCAAGACTGAAGATAAAGTGCTGGAATGCCCAGTATACCCTCCTGCACTCCCAGTTCAGAAGGTGCTTCCTCCCACTTTACCAATGAAATTAGTTTAGATTGTTCTTTTCGTTTATCAACTTCCATCCACCATATTCCCTTTCTTAAGGGGACAACGTCAAACGGTCACAACAAGTTTCTGAAAACATATCTCAAGCCATGGAGTGACCTGTGAAAAAGGGTATTCATGGGTACTACACTGGCTGCAGCTTAATCCAAGAAGGTATTCTTTCCTGAATATCCTGAAGAGGCACCATTTCTAAATTGCTGCTTCAGGGCTCTACCAAGAGGCACTGAACAGAGGAGGCTAAAAGTGCTGCAGGCAGGGCAGACTGAGTGCTTGACAGCGTTGCTGTGGATGTAATGCCACTTTCCTAGTCATCTCAGAACATTTGCTGGGAGACCTACTCCCAGTAGGCAAAAATGCACTGCCAGCTCTGTCTGGGAGCAATAATAACTACTAATTGAAATATTTTAGGTTGGAGGTGACCTCTGGAAATCATCCAGTGCTTAAGCTAGGTCAGATCAAACAGATTACCGGTAGCATTTGGTTTACCTACCTTTTTCGAAAACCCATCTGGGTTTCTGAATATCTCGGAGCCCCTCCGAACAACCTGTTCCAGTGTTTGATTGCCTTCACAGTAAAACTGTTTGCATATGTCGCTGGAATTTCCTGTTTGGCGTATTATTTATTAGTTTGTGGTTTGTTTGTGTTTGGTTTTTTTTTCATTGCTTCTTGACTTCCTCACATCACTGAAGAATCTGGTTCCCTCTTCACTCTCAACCATCAGATATTTGCGCACATGACAAGATCCACCTTCCTACACACCACCAATCCTGCTCTTCTCCAGGCTTAATATTCCCAGCTCTCTCAGTCTTTCCTCATGCAGAAGATGCTCCAGTCTTGTAACCATCTTTGTGGCCCTTCACTGAACTTACTTTGATAGGTTCATGTCTCTTTTGCACTGGGGAGCCCAGAACTGGATCCTACACGCCACGTGTGGACTCACCAGTGGTAAGAATAGAGGAAGGATCACCTCCTTTGACCTGGAGTCAATAGGTTTCCTGATGCAGCAGCAGATGTTATTGGTCTTCTTTGCTATGAGACCCAGTTTGAGGCTAATAGGCCCAGTGGCATAACTGTGATGGAGGTATAAGTTTCCACTTAAGTTTAAACCAATCAAATAATGTTGCATTGTTATTTGCAAATATCACATTTGGTCTAGGCTGAGTTATGTACATGAAAGTATGTATATCTGTATTAGGCAGATTTCTAAATGGTAACTACTCTTGAAAGGAAAGATCATTTTTCTGTAGAGTTGCCATTCCTATGATGATTGTACTTTTATACATGTATAAATAGATATTTGTATGTTCTATAGGCTGGTATTGTAGATTTACAAATGCAACTAATTCTTCTTGAAGAGAAGTTATGCTGAAGAAAGGATTGCAGCTTATTCCATGAGTATTATTTTCAAAGACCACACTAAAATGCTAGATTGAATCATTTCAAATACTCAAGAAGTCTCTACCATGTGGGAGATTGCGCCTGCGGCAGTCTACCTGAAGAGAAACAAAGCGAACAAATGTGTTGACTGAACATAAATAAATCATAAGTCTTCAAAGGAAAAAATTTCATTCAGAATTTTGGAACTAAGAAAATCCTTGTATAGTTCTAATTCTGAGAGAAACTCTTACTCTAAAAATTTTTGTGCCTGGAAGCCAGTATTTCAGACCTTTCTTAAAGGAAAATTCACTTGTCCTAAAATGTATAAAATAAAAGGGAAAGTTCTGATTCTAATTAAGAGGTGCAGAGGTGCACAATTAGCTAGTATGATGCAGTGGTTTTAAAACAGCAGACATTGCTTTTTTGCAAATATCAGCCTCAACATTATTACTGCCTCTGTTGATTTTGCACTTGACAGCAGGACAGCATGTAATGAGCAAAATTGCTCCTGGCTTTTTGGATCCTATTTTGGAAAGCAGGGCCGTGACAAAAGAACTAGAACTGTTCCACATTACACATACATGGATTCAAATAATGCAAGTAGAGAAATTACAAGACATAATCTAGCCAGCTGAAAATCTGTATCTTAACTACACAGTTCTAGCTGAGGTATTCCAGTCAACAAGCATTTAGCTAGAGACAACATGCCTCAAAACAGAACATTTTCCAAAATTAGTTTAAAAAATCAGACCCTTGGGAGGTACTTCTTTATATACATGATTTAAGTAAGGCAACTAGTAAAGGAGTTTCATTGCCCCAAGATTTGACTATGTTCATGGAATACAGATCTTCCCTATTTAAGAGATGAAAGCCTTTATCTTATTATGTTATACATAATTTAACCTGTTTACAGCGTATTTTTAATTTTCCATATAAGAATATCTGTACAATCACTGCAGAGCAATCACATTACTTGTAAAGTATCACACTATCACTTAGGTTGGAAAGGACTTCGAGGATCATCGAGTCCAACCTATCAACACAGACCCCATGACTAGACCATGGCACCAAGTGCCACATCCAATCTCCTCTTGAACGCCTCCAGGGACGGTGACTCCACCACCTCCCTGGGCAACCTGTTCCAATGACAACATGTTATTCTTTTACCCTGTTTACTGTAGACACTAATCTTGATTTAAAGTCATTACCATGGATTTGAAATGGGGTGTCTCATAAGATTGTTTTCACTGAATCATTAACCTTTTCCTAGGAATTTTGGTTTAGGGTTATGAGATGGAGACCTCTTCATCTTTTCCTTTACACTTACCAGAGAGACCTGAGAGGCCTGAGTAAGGAGCATGGAAGACAGACATAAACAAAGATAATATTTAGAAAACAAACAAACAAAGCACAAAAATATAACCAAAACCACAGAAGTTTTAAACTTCTATGAAATGTTTGCTTTGGTAAATTTTAAACTCTCGTTAAATTACGAGAGTAGAGGGCATTCTGTACTTGTTTTCTCTCTGTAGATCATAATCAGGTTCACATGTTCTAACACATTCTGGTGAGTTCTTATCTATTACAGCATGTGCTTATGTTAACATTTTAGCACAGATTAGGAGCACATTTAAGACTATTTACCAGCTGCTCCTGCTTGCTGTCCTTTGCTACTGCATGTGTTGTACTCTTTTAAGAGATGACTAAACCATACGATGCACACTTCAATTCTTAAGGCAAGTCTTACTCAACACCAGACTAGTTACTCTAAAATAAAATCCTTCAATGGACATATGAAGTGGATGTCTGCACCAGCTGTTTTGTTCTACAGAACTGCTTGGTTGAACTACAATGTACAAACAGTAGTGCTAGTGTAGATACAGCCAGTTTGCCTAAATAAATCACTTCCCATGGAATATTTCTACTCACATCCACTACCTGATGATGGTGCGCAGGTTCAGTACTGTTTTCAGAGCAGGGTCAGGGATCTTCCCAGCAGGTTACACCCACCCCAGTTTTTGCAAGTGGCTTCATTTTCAGGAAAGAAGTCATTAGTTGAAATTAGTGCTGTTTCCAATGGAATGGAGGGGTAAAGATGGCAGTACATTCGTCTTGCAACCATGTGGCAGTCCTGCAACAACTCAGGACACCGAGCAAGATCAGGAAGTGTGGGATAGAAGAAGGGACAGTGAGATGGATTAGGAACTGGTTCCAAAATAATCCGGAGTGATGGTCAACAGTGCGAAGTCCAGCCAGAGAGCTGTAACTAGTGGAGACCCCCAGGGAGCAGTGCTGGGTACAGTCCTGTTCCCCACGTTCATCAATTACATTGATGAGGGGACAGAGTGTCTGCTCAGCAAGTTTGATGATGATACCAAGCTGAGAGGCTTGGCTGATACACCTGAAGGCCATGCAGCCATTCATCAAGACCTGGACAGACTGAGATCTGGGCAGAGAGGAACCTAATGAGGTTCAACAAGGATAAGTGCAGAGTCCTTCCTCTGCATAAAACAGAAAGCCAAAACCCAGCAACTCCCCAACTCCCACATGCCTTGCAGCCATCCCTGAGGAAAAAAGCCAACACCCAAGAATCCAGAACCCAGAAGCAGCAATTGGAACAGGAAGCCTTCCATGTTGCAATCTGAACTTCAAGCCCCCTAATATTTTGCTCCAGTTAGCACTTTCATTTTTGAAGCTGGCATGACTGCAGCATAGTATGAATAAAAGCAGCAGGTTCAACTCAGTCCATGACAATAGCCTATAGGCTATAGTGGCAAAATTACTCTTCTATTATAGATAATGAGTGCTTGCAAAGAAATAACACATTTAAGATAATTAAACTTCACTTATTTTGAGTCTCCCTGTTAGCAGAGGCAATAAAATAGGAAAAGGTGGCAGCATGAGTACATTAAGAAAACAACCATCCATAGCTAGAAACTTCTTTCAGCTTAGACTTTATCAATAAAGTCACTTCTCAAGCTTTGCTGATTTTATTTATAATCAGCAAAGAACATAGTTTGCCTTTAGAGAAATTAAGTATAGTTTTGATGTAAAGGTTAAACAAGTGTTTGTTTTCAGTATATGTGTTCAAGCCACTTTTGAACTTCTCTGTATGTATTCACCGCTTGCATTAGTCTGTAATTAAATGATCTTGAAGTATCATGTACAGTCTGAAATTGGAGAATGAAATGGAGGCCTGGGGTATGATGTTTTATCAGTTCTCTAAGGTACTGATCCCTCTCTTCAGGATGGCTATTACTTTTAGTTACCATTATGTATATCAAGAGATTTTTAGTTTTATAAGAAGTGCAAGCAAGAAAAACAGGACCTGAGGATTATACCTTGACTGAAATATCTAACGTTTGAACATGCTAATATAAAACAGTTACCTCCAGTGACTTTGTACTTAACATGGGAAGAGAAATTGTGGTAGCAGGTAGAAACTGTATACTATCATCTTTTCAAAATCAGGTTTTTGAGAACAATCAGTTAGGTAAAACTTTAATAAAAATGTAACTCTGGCAGATTTCACTTAAGGCAGATGAGTAGTATGTTTTATGTGAAAGATTATGGCAATCTTAATACATGCACAATCACATATTTGCTAATACAGTTAATAAAATACATGGAAAATTAATGACAATAGGAGGAAGATAATTCTCTTCAAGTTACTTTTCCTAGCCTGGTGTTCCCTCAATCTGCTCATTTTGTTCTGCTATAGCAAAGCAGTAGAGATTCTGGGAAAGCAGAACTGGTGTAATGGCTTGAGCTGCACCATGTATACACACATATGTATCCCACACTGTTCTGAGCAATGCTGGCTGCATGGCGTAACACTTGCAAGATGTTACGCAGGTAGTGTTCAGCAGGGAGTGGAGGCTGGGCTCTCACCCTTTTTGGTTTCATTCTTCATATGGTGTGGGTTCCTCTACAAATTTTGGTTGGGTATGTTCCCTTTCCCCCCTCCCCCCCGCCTCCTGTCTCTTTCAGTGTAATCTGTGATTTTGGTGTAATCTGTGTTTAAAAGAAAACTCCACACTTTCTTTTAATCCATGTTGTTACCAAATACTTAAATCTGCCAAGATCCCTGTAGATCTGCAGAAGCTCATACACCTGTTGCATCACATGATTTTGGTCTGGATTTTAGAATAACATTAATTCCCCCTAACAAAGGCATTACAAAAATGAACACAGGAAGGGCTATTCTTCTAGTGTTGTTCAACAATTTCCATTGCTACCTCCCAGGGTAATAAACTACTTTGATAGGAAACTAATTATTTTTCTTTCTGTTTTTTTTTCCCCTACCAAATGTTATCACACTTTCATATTACTGACGCTGATATGTTTGTAATTTAGGACACCAAAAGACTTGATAATCCTGTTGATGTTTTATTTCTTGGGATTTGAAAGGCTTTTAATGCTTCCTGCCAAATGTAGTATTATCTTCTTTATTTGATTTAAATTTGTGTAAGTAAAATAGTTTTTAATGATGTGATTTAGTAATGGACAAGCACTAAATGATTCGGTTCAATTTGCATAAGCCCCTAAATGCTTTCTGATGCTTGTGCAGGTTAAATTTTATCATTGTGGAATGGGAAGCTCTAACGAGAAAAGATGTTGGCACATGCTCAATGCCTTTCATCTTTAAACTAAAGTGCTTCCATCAAGAAGCAATCTCTAATGGATATTTCTGTGGCTGAAGCAAGACTTTGCAATATTCTGCCGCTTTGTTTCTTTTCTCAGAATGGGAATTGGGATTTGGGGCCTGAATTCATAGCACAAGTTTGGAAAGATAGAATTGTGAAGGGACATAATCCTGAGAAAAATTATCAAATTTTTGGAAACATTTTATTAAATGTCTGAAGTGGTAGCTAGGAATTTCCTAGTCTGGTGGGTGAACTAGCTAAAAGCTGTTAGCCTAGATTTGCACTGGTTCGGCCGCACCTCGAGTCCTGTGTCCAGTTCTGGGCCCCTCAATTTAGGAAGGAGGTTGACTTGCTGGAACGAGTCCAGAGAAGAGCAACAAAGTTGGTGAGGGGTTTGGAACACAAGCCCTATGAGGAGAGGCTGAGGGAGCTGGGGTTGCTCAGCCTGGAGAAGACGAGACTCAGGAGTGACCTTATCACTCTCTACAACTACCTGAAGGGAGGTTGTAGACAGGCGGATGATGGTCTCTTCTCCCAGGCAGCCAGCACCAGAACAAGAGGACACAGTCTCAGGCTGCGCCAGGGGATGTTCAGGTTGGATGTTAGGAAGAAGTTCTATACCGAAAGAGTGATTGCCCATTGGAATGGGTTGCCCAGGGAGGTGGTGGAGTCGCCGTCATTGAAGGTGTTCAGAAGGAGACTTGCTGGGGTGCTTGGTGCCATGGGTTAGCTGTTTGGGTGGGTTGGATTGGTTGATGGGTTGGACACGATGATCTTGAAGGTCTCTTCCAACCTAGTTTGGTTTATTCTAATAAAGGTTCATTCTAATAAAGGTTTATTCTAGATCTTGTTTCTTTAGTCCTAGCTAAATCTGATTTTGCTATTGCTTTCTAAATGTACATATGAGATTTAAATCGTGGGTACATTTGAGCAGAAGTGTGTAATTTTTTTTAAAGGTATGACAGCAATTAAAACAATTCTTTATTTTTTTCATGCAATAAAGCTGTAAGACATTTCCTGGGTATTCAAGTTCTGTTCATCTTTGTTCTTTACTATGCCACCAGTTTCTTTGTGGGATACAGACATATGACTTTGAACAATTCTTGAAGCTTCTTCTGAATGTTTCTGCTGTTGCTTTTATATTGGTGATACAATGTATCAGTCACTATGCTCATATCTCAGTACCAGATCTTTAAGCATCAATTAGAGGTTATGTGGTTCTATTTAACAAAGACATCATCTAAAATGCTGCTTTCCACTAAAATAAAATTAGTGAGTATATTAGGTGTACTTGAAGAAGAAAAAAACACAAAGCAAGCTATAGTGAAGGACTGGGAGTTTCTTTGTCGCCCTAGCCCATACAGGAGTTAGCACTATCTCACAAGCCAAAGATGTCACAGCTTGCTTCAGCTGTTGCAGTCTGTATGGTGTATGGAGGCACTGAAAGCCCAGCTTACCAGGTTACCCAGGAATTCCCTGCACTGTTGGAGCAACAGAAGCAACATGCATTTGCTGGTGGGCCATCTATCTGCAGGATAAGGGATACTTTACTGCTTTACTGTGGAGCTAAGAGACTTTTGCAAATGTATAACATTTTCTGGTAGAAAATATACTGCAAAAGTCCCATGAAACTTTGCTTAGGGTCAAATGTTTTATAGGAGAGGAATTTAGTGAGCATCCTGAGAAAAAGCAGAGGGACTGATGTCAACCATCCCTTAACATAAACAATGTAAAGAGGTTGCTTTAATGATAAACGATAACCTAACACGAAAGCTACAAATGCCACATCAAAATATTGCAATACATAAAGACACAGAACTCACCAAATTTCCCAAAACTAGAAGGTTGGGAAGGTTTATTTTACCATAAAGACTTCACCAACTTGTGCATTTTACTTAATACCTTCTGAGTTTGAGAAGTGATATTCTCCTCACTTTTTATTTGGAAGTGACTGCATCCAGTTACTGAGTACACTGACAATTTCATGTTGGCCTAAATACCATAAGTTTAACTAATTCACACTATTTCATCTTTATTTTATTCAACTTCCTACTTACAATTGACACTTCTTGAAGTTTAGGCTTCAAAACAAGTGTTTGTATTTTCTTTTTGATGACCTCTGCTGTCCAGGTGTAGAATTACACAAATTAGAAGTGGGTAGTGAATGAGCCAGTAGAGGGATGTGTGGTACATACGTGTGTTGTTCATCCTATATCTGCTGCAGAGCAGAGTTGACATTTAGCAAACCACCTGTGGTAATACCATAGTAGTGAAGGAAAAACTGTTTAAGTTAGTCCCACCAACCTGCCTGGCTGGGTTGCATCAGATAGAAATGTAGGTGCAAAACCAAATTTTCCTGCTAGAATATTCAAAGTTTTAATTCTCCCTGTATGTCAGTTACTGTCTGACTTTCCACCAGCAACAGAAGTTAGGAAGACCCGTTCTCAGGCAGATTACCTGTTGCATAGATTTGTATGTGATGAAATTCTCATCACAGTATCACAGTATCACAGTATAACTTAGGTTGGAAAGGACCTCGAGGATCATCGAGTCCAACTATCAACACAGACCCCATAACTAGACCATGGCACCAAGTGCCACGTCCAATCTCCTCTTGAACGCCTCCAGGGACGGCGACTCAACCACCTCCCTGGGCAGCCCGTTCCAATGACGAATGACTCGCTCGGTGAAGAACTTCCTCCTCACCTCGAGTCTAAACCTCCCCTGGTGCAGCTTGAGACTGTGTCCCCTTGTTCTGGTGCTGGTTGTCTGGAAGAAGAGACCAACCCCTTCCCGGCTACAACCACCTTTCAGGTAGTTGTAGAGGGCAATGAGGTCACCCCTGAGCCTCCTCTTCTCCAGGCTAAACAATCCCAGCTCCCTCAGCCTCTCCTCATAGGGCTTGTGTTCAAGGCCTCTCCCCAGCCTTGTTGCCCTTCTCTGGACACGTTCAAGTGTCTCGATGTCCTTCTTAAACTGAGGGGCCCAGTAGTTTGTTTTATGTAATATTGATGAGGACTGAGCGCACCAAAGTTAAAAATCTTCTCATGCACTTAGCATGGCCTCCTGGACTGACATGCTTTTCTTTCTGGCTTGCTACCCATAACATCTTATTTAACTTCATTCAAAGTGTGTTGGTCTTGTCTGGCCTTTACATGTTTTCCAAGCTCTTTCCTTCAGTTTGGAAACATGAGAAAGACTAGAACTCAGATAAAATGTCTAGCATCTGGGCTTTAAGTCACGTGTAATGACTTAACATGCTCTTATTACAGGAATTAAAGAAAGATACTCTTCAGTTCTAGGTCTTTGAAACACAAAAATATAAAGTGTGTGTATTCACTGTATTCACTAACCATTTAATCACAAAATGGGAATGAAAGGAATTGCCTGCATCTTTTTAGCTCAGCTAAGAGATGTTTTATGAACAGATTCATCAGACACTACAAAGATGTTTATGGTCTAATTCCTTTGTTTGTCAGGGGAGTATTGGTCTCTACAGTATAGTTTAAAAGATTATTTAATATTAAAATATCAGCCTTGACTTCCTAATTTCTATTTATAGTTTGTGTGTGCACTGGAGCACAATATTTGCTTTAATAAATATATTTCAGTTAACATTTAACAGTCGATTTGCATGGGAACTGAACTTAGCTTTAAAAAATGGGAGGGGGAAAGGAGACACACGAAGAGCAAATCATACATTGTTATCATGCATCCTCTCTCCTTGACTGACTCTGTTGATTGACTCTATTGTTAACATGTGCACTTTTGTTCCTGATTAAATCTCTTCTTGCAGTCCTTGCTCATGCTGACACAGTTAGATGATCAGCTAAGGAAGAGCAACACTAAGGATTACATGTGCATTTGTTACTGGGAGAAGATTTCATGTGAGGAAGGAGTTACTTTTCAATCCTTCACTCGCCAAGAGTTGATTTTTTTACATTTAATAATTTTGATCAGATTAGCCATTTAGGTGTTCAGAAAAATAACTTCAAAGAAAGTGCACAGGATGGTTGCCAAAGTTATGGCAAACAGAATTGCTGCTTCCTTGTTTTGTTGTGGGTTGTAGTTTGTTTTTTTTAGGAAAAGCAAAACCACAAAACAAAAAAACAAACACAATTTTCTGGCCAGAACCATAGGAGAACACAGGAGAAAGAAATATCCTAGTAAGAGAGCTGTGTATTTTGTTTGGATATTTATCCAACATAGTCCCCTGAAATTGCAACAGATTGCAAACTAATGCTGCTAGAGATGTGTTTAATTCTGCCCTTGTTTTCCAGCTCCATGGTGTGTGGAACAGCATTGGACCATTAGGAGTGAGTCAAATCATCTGCAGAACTGTTAGGTTTGTCATGAATAACCTTCCTGCATTTCTGATTCCTAGTAAAATTATTTACAAAAATCTCTTCAAGACAGTATGGACCTGATGAGGGAATCCTCACGTGAGCATGTAAATCACCTGGGGATCGTGATGACTAAATTAAGAACTGAGAGGTGTGCAACAAGGATAAGATCATCCTGAACGACCCTCCTGAAGTGTCATCTCTGCCCACCAAGACAGCAACTGCTCAGGCCTTGTGGTGGACAGTGAACAGCAAGGAGGGGTAGAGGCCATTTGGTGCCGGCCCCTGGAAGATCCCCTGGGAAGTCCTCATATTCATTAATGTGGACTAGGTGGAGCTATGATGTGAATGAACCACAAATAGAATAAAAGCCGTGGGCTATGCCAGTTTACTGGGGGGAACATCACCTGGGACATTTCAGGCTGGAGGCAGCAGCCCAGAATTATCTCTTCCCCCCAAAAAGAAGGACCATGGGGTGGTAATTATCTCTCCTGCTCTGTCTTCTCCATTGGCTCTCTCTTTCTCTCTCCCTGTTCTTTCTTTCTCTTTGCTCCATTCTCTCTCTCTTTAATAGTCTCATCTTGATATATGACCTCGTTTGTGTCTTAATTTCACTCACTGAAATGTTCAAAAGAACTGCATCTCCTTCCCTGACTTCCAGATCAAGACACCTGCAGCTTTTGAAAGGAAGGGTTTTTGAGGGGCTTAGATATGACAAATCCTTTTTCAACATTCAGTATACTGAATACATGAATTTTGCCAGTTCCTTTTAACCCCAATTTAAAAGATAATTTCCACTTCAGGAATAATTTCTTCTCTGATAAGACACATATATTTTCAGCTTACCCAAGTTGCTTTGTGAGCTTAATAAGTGTATTGTTCATTTCATATTCATTGCAAAAGGAGCTAGCAATGATGCCTGCAAGCATGACTCCCTCCAAGGGAGATTCTTTCATGTCTGCAGTTAATTAAGAGATCTAGTGGACTTGACAAGTTTCACTCATTTGGCAGAAGCTTTTATTTTTGCATGAATTTGAAGTTGTTTCTTAAATATCTTACTATTTTTCTGTGTCCCTGAGACATTTTTTTCAACACTCCTATTTGTTTGAAATCTTTTATTCAAACTGTCATTTCTTGACAGCTCTGGATTTTTTACCGTCTTATCCATAAGCACAAACATCTGTGTCCCCAATCAGAAAGAAAGAAAAAGTAAAACACCCAACCAAAACAACCTAGACTGATCATCTGAAGTTAAAACATATTTCATCTGTGGAAGTTATGACAAAGATCTCTAGCAGCAGAGACTCTTAAATTTAGTTATTAAAAATGAGCAGTAATTTCTGCTCAGAAACTGCTGTGTAACTCTGGTGTAGCTATGATATAACTCTGCTGCAGCTATGATATAACTCTGCTGCAGAATTGTCTTTTGGCCTGAACAGACCACTAATGAAGCAAAATTGAGACATTAATTTGAGTCCCTTTTAAAATACATTTAGATAAATTCTGCATTGTGTCAATGCAGTCGGCCTGTTGGTCCTGCATGAACCATGACAAAATTTGTATTGGTAAAGCTTTTCTAGAATTGGACCAGAAACTGTTCAGTTAGACTTGCTGCATTTACCTGCTCATTTAGAATACTGTGTCACCTGTATGCTTCATGTAATTCTGACATGCCATTCTTGGAATTACTCACACATCTTTGAAAAGACTTTGGAAATAGCCATAAAGGAGTACACTAATCCATCTTCATGGTTACACTTTGGAGGATGCTCTGACAGTCACTGGAGTGATGGAAATATCAGGTATATTTCTGCAATACACTTGCAGGGCCATCTACTAACTGGATATTATACATGTCTTTTCTCACTGTCTCAAAGCACTGCAAAAGATGTAAGACCCTCAAGGCTATATCCTTCAAGAGAATCAGTATGTGTGTAGGTCCAGTGAAAAATAATGCTGATCTGTCCCGTTTGCCTAAAGGTTGCTATATTCAATAATGCTGATCCATCTTATTTGCTTAACAGCTGCTGCATTCTCACTGAAAAAAAATTCAAGTGTCTGTGGATAGCCCTGTGTTTGTGTCTACCCTGGATCAGTGCTGCAATGCCAGTTCTCCTGCAGGGAAGAGGGAGCAGAAAGAATGTACGCATAAATATACATAACACTTCTTTAAAGTCCAGTATATTTAACAAAATCAAGACTCTATAGTAATCTTGAAGACACCTTTACTTTACTTTACCAGAACAAGAGGACACAGTCTCAGGCTGCGCCAGGGGAAGTTCAGGCTGGAGGTCAGGAGGAAGTTTTACACAGAGAGAGTGATTGCCCATTGGAATGGGCTGCCCGGGGAGGTGGTGGAGTCGCCATCACTAGAGGTGTTCAGGAGGAGACTTGACAGGGTGCTTGGTTACATGGGTTAGTTGATTAGGTGGTGTTGGGTGATAGGTTGGATGCGATGATCTTGGAGGTCTCTTCCAACCTGGTCTATTCTATTCTATTCTATTCTATTCTATTCTATTCTATTCTATTCTATTCTATTCTATTCTATTCTATTCTATTCTAATTAGATCAGTCTTATGACCAGCACTTTTCTGGGAGACTGATTTCCCTTTGAAAAAACATTGCGTTTGCTTTGCACGTTCCTGTAGTTCTGTGACATTCATTCCCCAAAAGATTCCCCAAAAGTTCATATTCTGGAAATTATTAGTATGCTAAGAATGTGCCAGATTTGCTGCAGATGGAGATTATTTCTTCTGTCAATGTATTCTTAAAATTCTATATTTTTTTCTTTTTATTTTTTTTCAAATACAGTACTACAGCCAGCTGAACCAGCCAATGGGGTATTCCATACTACACAAGGGAGGGCTGGTGAAGGCAGTCATGAAGTTGTCTGGCACTCTGTGTTTTGGTGCACGTGACAGAGTGAGGCAGTCGGGTCTTATATCACTTATTTTATGAATTACTTCTTTACTATTGTGGTTATTCTTGTTGTTCATTCATTCTTTGTATTGTTTTTTAAATACTCTGTATCTCAAGCCATGGGGTTATTCATTTTGCTAGCAATTTCTCTTTCTCATTCCATCGGAGAAAAGGCTGTGGAGGGCGGCCATCATGTGAGAAGCAGTGTACGGTTCAGCTGCAGCTGTTCCTAAAACTTTATTTAGAATAACCTTTATTTAGAATAAACCAAACCAGGTTGGAAGAGACCTTCAAGATCATCGTGTCCAACCCATCAACCAATCCAATCCACCCAAACAGCTAACCCATGGCACCAAGCACCCCAGCAAGTCTCCTCCTGAACACCTCCAATGATGGTGACTCCACCACCTCCCTGGGCAGCCCATTCCAATGGACAATCACTCTTTCTGTATAGAACTTCTTCCTAATATCCAACCTGAACCTCCCCTGGTGCAGCCTGAGACTGTGTCCTCTTGTTCTGGTACTGGCTGCCTGGGAGAAGAGACCATCATCCGCCTGTCTACAACCTCCCTTCAGGTAGTTGTAGAGAGCAATAAGGTCACCCCTGAGTCTCCTCTTCTCCAGGCTGAGCAACCCCAGCTCCCTCAGTCTTTCCTCATAGGGCTTGTGTTCCAAACCCCTCACCAACTTTGTTGCCCTTCTCTGGACTCGTTCCAGCAAGTCAACCTCCTTCCTAAACTGAGGGGCCCAGAACTGGACACAGTACTCCAGGTGTGGCCTAAGCAGTGCAGTGTACAGGGGCAGAATGACCTCCCTGCTCCTGCTGGCCACACTGTTCCTGATGCAGACCAGGATGCCATTGGCCCTCTTGGCTGCCTGGGCACACTGCAGGCTCATGTTCAGCCTGCCATCTATACAACATCTATATGTAATAAACACAACCAATATACAATTCTTGAGGCTCTTTCATCTGAGAAATAATGTGTATTTATGAATGTAACATTTTTACATTTAACTCCTTCATACAGTACATCATTTCATAAAACACAAGTGATTTGATTCATAAAACATTTCTTCACAGTCCATGTGAATGCAGTTTAGTTTTGTCTACATTATGAGCTGAGGGAGACCTTGAAAACCATTATATGATTTTTCAAGGCCCATCACATGTATACTTTACATATATCTGTTCACTCACTATCTTGTCAACTAAAAAGGAAAAAAAAAAATCATTTTACTTGTTATTGAAAAATAAGGTCAAATTTGAAATAAGAAAATTAACATAGGCAAAGCTAAAATATTTTTTATTGAGCTCCAAACTTTAAACTGCAGTCAAACTTCAAACCATAAATTTAGTGGTGTCATTACCAACTTCTTAAAGCATAGACCTGGTTATTTTTAAATTAGTGTTAAACTACTAAGGTGCTTTAAATGACATGATTTGATTTGGACATGACTGGCTGGAAAGCAGCCCTGAGGAGAGAGACTTGGGGGTGCTGGTGGACAAAAAGCTCAACATGAGCTCTCAGTGTGCACTTGCAGCCCGCAAAGCCAATCAGATCTTGGGCTGCATCAGGAGAAGTGTGGCCAGCAGGTCGAGGGAGGTGATCCTCCCCCTCTACTCAGCTCTGGGGAGACCCCACCTGGAGTACTGCATCCAGTTCTGGAGCCCCTATTCCAAGAGGGATATGGAGGTGCTGGAACGTGTCCAGAGAAGGGCCACAAGGATGATCAGAGGGTTGGAGCTCCTCTCCTATGAGGACAGACTGAAGGAGTTGGGGCTGTTCAGTCTGCAGAAGAGAAGGCTCCGAGGTGACCTCATTGTGGCCTTCCACTATCTGAAGGGGTCCTACAGGAAGGCTGGGGAAGGACTTGTCAGGATCTCAGGTAGTGATAAGACTAGAGGGAATGGGCTAAAGCTGGAGGTGGGGAGATTCAGGCTGGAGGTGAGAGGGAGGTTCTTCCCCATGAGAGTGGTGAAACCCTGGAATGGGTTGTCCAGGGAGATGGTTGGGGCCCCATCCCTGGAGGTTTTTAAGAGCAGGCTGGATGAGGCTCTGGGCAGCCTGATCTAGAGTGGGGTGTCCCTGCCCATGGCAGGGGGGTTGGAACTAGATGATCCTTGTGGTCCCTTCCAAACCTGAATGATACTATGATACTATGATTTAAAAGGTTAACTACAGTTAAGACATCCATATCCATCTGTACGTTTCCATTTATGACTTATATAAACTGTGTATCTTGCAATAGCTCACATTGTCTTATAAAATATTTATCAAATTTTGCTGCTGAACCTTCTTTACCAAGAAATCAGTAACAATAAACACACCAGAGGAGCATCAATCAGTTTTATTACTGTTTCATATCGAAAACAAGAGAATTTAGATCATTCAAAACAGTATTTGAGGGAGTACTAAACATAGGAGATTATCGCACCCAAGTTAAACATAAAGGTCAGCAAAAGCAGATATGTAACTTGTCAGGTAATCTTTTAGTCTTTATGACCTAAGACATTCTTGAAAGGTTGAAAATAAGATTTCCTTTTATATGTATATTGAATAGATGGTATGGTGGGCAAGAGCAGAAAAAGGTCTTAGCAGCCCTTAAGGGATTGACAATAATAGTCAGTCCTGGGTATGGAAGTATCTTATCGTGCACATCTCTTTAGGCATCCCACACTTCAAGAGAGATCATGATTCTGCACCTCTAAAAGGAGTATTAACAGAATACAATGCACCCTTCCTCTGGAATCTTTTTTTTTTTTTAATAAAAGCAATTTCCAGGTTTGGATTGGGAATGAAAGAGGGAAGAAAATAAATTTGAGCCAAACAGATGCTTGCTGATTCCTTCTACCTGTGTTATGAAGATGGAGAAAATAAGGCAAGACTCTTATAATAATATATATATTTATGTATCACTTTGGCACCACATCCCTCATAACATGATACAAAGTTTATAAAGGTTTGGTAGTTCGGTTGTAGGTTATCTTCACCATAGTAATAGTTACAGATAGTTTGAGAACAGTATTTGGAAAAGATAAATCCAAAAGCAGCAATAATACCTCACTTACAAATGGAATAAACTTCCCAGGGACTTAGGAATATATTGGATACTCACAACACTGTTTCCTGATTGTGGGAATCCCTCTTTTTGTCCCCTTTTTATCAGAGAATTCTCCTGACCTGCTATCGCTGTTAAATCCGCATGTGTGGTGAGGGAAAAACCCGAGAGAAAGAGCTTGCTCTCTCCATGACTGCTCCACTTTCATGAAAACCAAATCTAATTTTGTCAGACATCATGAAGGAGACCTTTTCCAAAGCTCAGACAGACAATAGAAGTGGGGGCCAGGAACAGATAAACGTTGGTCCTTTGTGCAGCCTTGCCCCCACACAGGAGTCTGTGTCTTGCTGTGCCTGGCAGGGCACATGGCTTGGGGGAATGGCTCATAGGAGTCTACTGACTCACAGCCCTGGGTGGAGGGAGGTTTCTCCATTCTAGCTTCTCTGCTTCCTCCCAGCCCGACTTTATGGGGTAGGAAAAGGGCCTTTGGATGTAGTGGCATAACATCTCCTGAAAAGTTCTTTAAGGAAGCTATAATTTGGGGGTGGGGGTGGTGTTGTTATGTCAGTGAGAGTTGTCCCAGTACCTTGAATGTGAGCATGACTTGAGTCATTTCCTCACTAAATGGCAATGATGAAAATTAAATTAATACATCTCTGTAATTAAGTGAATATATCCTATTTGACAGCATCTGAATACCTAATTGATTCAAATTCTGAATTCATAATTGTAAGTTTGTGGAATATAGAGTAGGGCATATGATTTTGCTAGTCTTAAATGATGTGAAGTTAACATGACCAGCATCTTCTGAATCCTTAAGGATTGTTGTTCCTGCTCATGCTTGCTTGCAGTGCTGGAATAAAAGAGTGTCATATGTGAATTAAGATACAAGCAAATATGGGAGGACTAGAAAGCACAATCTATGGCTAATTGCAGGAAATACGTTGTTTAAGTTCATGCATGAATGTGTCTTCTTATGCTTCAGCTGGTTATTGTTCAGGTTCTGACCTCTGTTGCACTGGTACAGCTTAGTCAAAATAAGTCATCCAGAACTACTGTCAACTGTATGTTTTATGGTTTAGTGCATTGTAACACCACATGTAGCCTTGCACCCTTCTGGTTTAGAATAAACCTTTATTTTTAGAATAAACCAAACCAGGTTGGAAGAGACCTTTAAGATCATCGTGTCCAACCCATCAACCAATCCAACCCACCCAAACAGCTAACCCATGGCACCAAGTACCCCATCAAGTCTCCTCCTGAACACCTCCAATGATGGCAACTCCACCACCTCTCTGGGCAGCCCATTCCAATGGGCAATCACTCTCTCTGTATAGAACTTCTTCCTAATATCCAACCTGAACCTCCCCTGGCTTTAGTTTTAGTGTTTTAGTGTTTAGTGTTTAGTGTTTGGTTTTAGTGTGTCAAGAATAGTTCTATAGTTCAGTGACACAATTCAGGGATATACTTCTCTTAAGGATACCTTCTCCTTAGAGAGTAGTTTCTCTGTCTGTAAATATCCCTGTCTCTTTTCTTTTTTTAGTGGGTTTTTTTTCAGGCACCAAACTAAATATAAGCATACAACTACAGTTACCTCTAATATTCTTGACAAGTGACAGCTGAAGCATCAAAAATATATTTGATGAATTAACACAATTGTGTTATATGATTACTACTTTGAAATGATTTGATAATCATATATAGAACTGCATGGCTGGAATTATTTGGGGTTTTAGCACTTTTAGGTAACATTTTCTGAAGACACCTGAAACATTAGATTGAAATCCAGCTTCTTCTTAAAATCTAAGAACAGTTCTGCATTTCCTGTAGCAGCCATGAATAATTCTACTCTATCCAGTTCATATTAAAAGTATTTGCGAAATATTAATGTTGGGACCTGGGGCTGCTATCGACATTCAGCAATGAAAGGCACATAAGTAACTAAAATCTGCTTACCTAGAACTTGTGACTCTGACTTTTGTTACTAATTCATTTTGCCCCAGACCAATCAGTTTTGCTGTGTACATGAATACAGGATAAGACTAATTATTTGAGGTCAGAGTGGCTGGAGAGCAGCCAGGCAGAGAGGGGCCTGGGGGTACTGGTTGATGGCAGGCTGAACATGAGCCTGCAGTGGGCCCAGGCAGCCAAGAGGGCCAATGGCATCCTGGTCTGCATCAGGAACAGTGTGGCCAGCAGGAGCAGGGAGGTCATTCTGCCCCTGTACACTGCACTGCTTAGGCCGCACCTCGAGTCCTATGTCCAGTTTAGGAAGGAGGTTGACTTGCTGGAACGAGTCCAGAGAAGGGCAACAAAGTTGGTGAGGAGTTTGGAACACAAGCCCTATGAGGAGAGGCTGAGGGAGCTGGGGTTGCTCAGCCTGGAGAAGAGGAGACTCAGGGGTGACCTTATCACTCTCTACAACTACCTGAAGGGAGGTTGTAGACAGGCGGATGATGGTCTCTTCTCCCAGGCACCCAGTACCAGAACAAGAGGACACAGTCTCAGACTGCGCCAGGGGAGGTTCAGGTTGGATGTTAGGAAGAAGTTCTATACAGAAAGAGTGATTGCGCTATGGAATGGGTTGCCCGAGGAGGTGGTGGAGTCGCCGTCATTGAAGGTGTTCAGGAGGAGACTTGATGGGGTGCTTGGTGCCATGGGTTAGCTGTTTGGGTGGGTTGGATTGGTTGATGGGTTGGACACGATGATCTTGAAGGTCTCTTCCAACCTGGTTTGGTTTATTCTAATAGTTTATTCTAATAGTTTATTGTTGTTTCAGAAAGTAGCATTATATGTTTTTATTGATTGCGTTAATTCAGATCATACATCCGTGTTTTCCCCAACTGCTTCTGGATGGGCAGTGAAGTGAGTATTTCCTGTACCTACTTGAATAGATGTGATACACTCAGAACAGTCTGCTGAGAACGTCTCTCAATTATTCTTCTCATTTATTGCTAAATCTTTCCAGGGTGTGAAGCTATTTTGCCAAATTCTTGTGTGATTGACATTTACACTTGTTCTTAAAATTGCATGGGTTGTTACTATTTATTTATGATAGAAGACTTGAATATCTCATTATAAGATGTTTATACCACATGCAGGAAAGGGTGTTGCAGATATTGACATTTTTAAGTACACAGGGAAAAGTTTCATCTGCCGGGAAGACATAAAATAGAAAATATTGCATACCACATTCAGTTCAGCAATCTGTGATTTTAACACTGACATGTCCTAGGGACCTCAGGATCAATAACAGTCATAATCTGATTTCTCGTATACAAACGTCACCAAATTGGTTGTCATTTACAATTCAGCACTTCTGCATAATGGCAGAGAAGCTGAGGAATAATTAAACAAACTTCCTCTCTCTCTTAATTTTTGACTTTGAGAGAATCTGTAATGGTGGATCTGTATGGTGAGTTCCTGTTTAGCAGCAAAAGAACAAACTGATCTCTGATCAAAGGCTGTTAATCTCTCTGTTCAAAGACATTAGCATTCTGGATCTCAACAATATTAGTGCAGGAGCAAACCTTGTTCTGGGGAATACACAAAATCTGCAAGCTGATTAATATACTTTACAGGACTAAATGATCACTGAGCACCTTTCTCTCCCCGGAGTAGTATCATTTTAGCATCTTGAAAAGCTGCAATTTTCTTCTTCAGAGTAATGTCACTACCTGATTTCCCAAGCCAAATTTGGGCATCAGGGAGGTTGTGCTTGATTAGAAAATTCCCTTGGAGTAAATTAAAGTGAACTGACACCAAAGGGCTAATGAGTTCAGTTTATTTGATCCAAGGAGCATTGTGTGAAAGCTCTCGGGCACTTGAACCTTAAAGACATTTGGTTAGAGGAGAGATGAGAGGGAAATAGGAAGGAAAAGGAGAGAAGAGAGAGACAGAGAGTGAGATAAGAAGTAAGTAAGAAAGAAAAATATCACCACCCTTGGATTCAGTGACATCTTCATGGGATTAGTCCAAGCTCTTTGA
Organism: Melanerpes formicivorus; assembly: GCF_026170545.1. Taxonomy (NCBI): domain Eukaryota; kingdom Metazoa; phylum Chordata; class Aves; order Piciformes; family Picidae; genus Melanerpes; species Melanerpes formicivorus. The sequence continues at coordinate 18,138,485 of NW_027142367.1, read as the reverse complement.
TGGTGGGTGTGCAACCAGCAAAGATTTCTGTGGTAGATGAAGCATGCTAGGCCCAAGAGGTTGCATTCCTTTTTCATCCTTTGGATGTGCACTGGCTTCACAAGGGGAGCCCATGCTGATTTACATGAAGCCCTTTCAGCATAATGCCTATCAGTGGCCTTTCCATGGTGCAGTTTCAGTCATTTAAAGCAAGGAAAGAAAAAATTCCACTTCACAGAACTTATCTCTTCCCCTTGTTAAATCATCTGCCAGGAACAGTTCTAGGCAGGAGTTCCAGAACGAAAGTAGTTGAGAGCCATGGAGGACCATCAAAAGCCATTGCCTTGTCTGTTCAGGTCAGGTATCAGCACACATTGTTTGAGACAATAGAAAGCCTGGTTTTCATAATTAATAACTGCATTTCAGACAGGAACAAGATTGGTTGCATGGGTTAGTTGATTAGGTGGTGTTGGATGATAGGTTGGACGTGATGATCTTGAAGGTCTCTTCCAACCTGGTTTATTCTATTCTATTCTATTCTATTTGTCTAGGTTTGATTGATCTGTCTAGGTATAAGCTGTGTAGTAATACAAATTGAGAGGCATAGGGAGTTCCATGTAAATAAGAGGAAAAATTAACCTTGGACATCTGTAGACAATCCAATCTCTCCTTTGACTTGAAATTATTTTTTAGATAATAGTGTCCAAATTTCTGGAAAAAATGAGACTTTTCTAGTGAAGTAAGTAGATTCACTAATTGTTTATCATTAAGTGTTTTTTCTTTCTGTTAGACTTTCTGTCTGTTAGAAAACTTTCCCAGTAGCACAAGTGATAAAGTTTTATCACAAGAAATGGATTTTTAGATATGAGTAGCATTCAACATAGGTATTGGTAAAACCTAGAACTCAGATAAAGTAGCAGCTGCCAGATGCAGCTGCTGAATGTGGAAGGGCTGAGATAAAAATTCTCACCCACTTGAAGATTGCCTGGAAACCGACAAGAAGATTCAGCACTAATGTTGTCAGAAGACCAGAGGGTGACAGAGAAGACCCAGGAGTGAAAGGACTTTATCTCTGCAAAACAAGTTTTTAGAAATCCTCTATATAAGAGGGATGATTATCTTTGTTCAGGGTTCACAGCCTTTTTGGAATGATTCACTGTGAATCTACGCACATTCAATAAACCGATGGATGCTGCTTGATGATTACAGCGATCATTAAGTCTTTTACAATGTTACAAGTCTTTTATAGATTCTGGGTTTCTCCTTTATCAGGCATATCTTATCTAAGAAATCTGTCTAGCACTTGAGTTATAAAAAGTAATTTTGCTTTTAAATTTGGTCTAACATTCTCATGTACCAATCAAAACACTTAGAATAAATACAGCCATGAAGAGCAGAGACTGAGAGACTCCTTGGCTTGATGAAGCTGATTTTTTTTTCTCTTTTATTTGTTTATTTTAAATACTGGTATGTCAAACATTGAATTCATGCCCTGTGTGGTGGGTTTATATTGTCCCCCAACTAATTTGCAGAAACTACCCCCAAAATACATTTGCCAGACTAGCTCAGAAGATTTTGGAAGCAAATTAAGCTATATTTAAGAGCACACTAAAATCTAGAAATATGGAATGCAATGAATATGTACAAAGTGTACAATGTATGTACAATATATATGTATTTACAATTTATAAACAACACAGATACTCTTCTGACCTCCCTGCACAGAACCAGGGGAACAGTTCACCTCCTCCCCAAATCCCTCCCTCCTTCCAGTTACCTCACACAGTAGTCAAAAAAAGAGATACCCTGATAAGGCCACGGAAGAGAGAGAGGAAAGTTGCAAGCAGAAGCAACAGAAGAAGAGAGGAAAAAAGAATTGTTTATGCCTCTTCTCTATATCCCCTTAGCAAGCCAATCTATTATATAGACCTTATCATTACTTTCCTTTTGCACCCAATGGTAATTTACTGTACTTTCAGTCTTTGCAGTCAGGGATTAAGCTAAAGTTCCCCCTTCAAACTGTAAGTAACACCCTGTCAAAAGGCAACAAAGAGGAAGCACTCATTCAGTAATATCTTGAAGTATTTGAGGTATTGCTAAAGCATTCAGCAGTGTCTGGAGGCACAAAATACGCATTACTTTAACAAGCATGGTATTTACTATTGGCGAGCATCCTGCTCTCAAGAAAATGAGTCACTGTGGCATATAATTCTTACCTTAGTCTGACTTTAGGTTGCAGAAAATAGTGTTTTGTATGAGAGTGGGAAATTTCAGTGCTCAGACATCCAAAAGGAAAATACATTTTCTCTTACTAAGCTTTTAATCTGGAAAATAAAACCAAGACAGCAGAACAAGCCTGAGGCTCAGCATCCCAAAGCAATGACCTCTCTTGAAGGACAAAGACTGTTTCTCTTTAGAATGCTGCCTAAGTGGATCTTAATCATAGACCAGTGGAATTTTGAATGCTTTCACCAGTCATTTCTTTTAAGGTAGCATGTGCATTCAGTCTGCTCTACCCCTCCAAAAAAGCATCAATCAGATAGTAATCCCTGTTGCTAATGAGTCAATTTTTGTTGATTCTGAATTCTGACAACATGAGGGATAACCCAGAGTCCATTAAATTATAAAATCTAGGGTTTGGATGTACATTTTCTTGCCATTGTTTTTTATTTAGTGCTTTGATTTCACTCCACTTATGTTGAGTTTTTCAATGGGGATTTTTTTACCTTTTTTTTTTTTCTTTTACTTTTTTCCTCTGTGACAATGGTATATAACAATATTTTTCTCTAGATAACTAATATTAAGAAGTAGTCCAGCAACACTTTCACTGTCACAGAATCAACGTTTGTAGAGTGCATATTATTTCATGAGAGTAGTAAGGAAATCCTAAAAGATCTCAGAAAATTGTTTCCACTGGCTGAGCATACATGGAAAAATAGTTTCTATACAGTCTTATTTCAAAATTAGTGACTGATAACTCAGGAAAAAGTTGTCACAGGTTTTGGAAGATGCAATCAGTTGTCAACTGTTTTCATCAGCTGTTTTCTAAGGAAAAAACATTAATAAACCTGATCTTACTCTTTCTCAGTCAGTAGAATTAATAGAATCTGATTTTAGGCTTAGAGTTACCAAAAGCCACAGGAAAATTGTTTCATATCATCTTTCAGCTGAGAACAGAGCTTCAGAACTCATCTTTGGCCATTGGTCAAACAGAGCCTCAGGTTATTTGAGCATTTGGTTCACAAGTTTTTCTCAACACTATTCAAGAGCTATGTAACCCATTTATAAGCCCAGCTGGCAGAGAATGAGCCTTGAAGTGAGCTCTAGCATGTATGGTTTTCTCTTTTCAGTGGTACATAGATTTGTGAAGTGCATGCTATTTTCTACCCCAATGTCTGGTGCTTGAAAAACTTCCTAGATGGAATATTTGTGAAGAAAGATTCTTTGGGTTGCTATTGAGTATGTACCTAATGATTTCTGCTAGATTCTGAAAAATCACACAAGAGCTGTAGCACAGAAGTGCATTAAGAAACTAATATTTGACATAAACTTACATAAAGGAGTACAATCAGACAATTTTGTTAAGAACTTAGCATCAATGTACTTGACAGTGATAGCCCAAGAATCCGTGGATTAACTAGGCAGAAAGTCATTATTTTTCATCATCCCATCTGACCTCTAAAGAAGTCAGAATTGAACATTTTCAGAAGTAGGAAGTTCCTAGGAACTCCCATTGCATGTGGTGGAGACTAGTAGAAACAAGGACGAAAGTATCAGTCAGAAGTATCTGCTCTGAAGAAAGCATCAGTCAGAGCCTCAGATCTGCAGTTTACTTAGTCAAGTAGTCATGTTTTCCGGTATGCATCTTCTCCCTAGAAGTAGAGATCTCTTTGCAATAAGCTAAGGATCACAAAAAACTTTGCACAGAAAAAGAGAACTGGCTCTTACCTAGAGGTATTTCTTTGATTATGCTTCATTAATTACATAATATGTAGCAACTAGGCATAAAATAAACTACCCATTTTGTTGAAATTAGACTCCATTAGTCTCATCTCACTCTTCTGGAACGCATCCTTTGCTGAGTTAGGTCATGAATGCAAAGAAAAAACAATTCCTCTGGTCAGTACTGGCAATGTGAGTTTGTGTGAAGTTTTTAATAATCACTTTTAAAGTTGGTCCAAGTATATATAAGTCAGACACCTTCAGAGATGTTTCATAGTATGATGAAAAGAAGGATCATGTATCTGAAAGGCACAGAAGTTTAAGAACCTAGAGTCTGCCCAGCTCAGCAGCAAAAAAAGACACTAAACTTTATATCCTTACAGAAAACTTGAGACCAACAGGTGCTCTGTAGAAACAGCAGAAAATCTGGGCAGATTTAGAGTTTTAATTTCACACACATATTTTGGGGGGAAAAAAAATCCAAAAGAAACCAACAGCAAAATCAGTGGTGGTATTTGTGAACTAGGTACTTGCTCTTGCTTTACTTGTATAGATGTGCACTTTACCTTGGAGGCGAATTTACATACTATTCTGTTTTTCCCTTGTATATACTGAGTTACCTGAGACACTAGAGGTCACTTCCCAAAATAATTTTCAGTCAATTTACTCACACTTCGTATCATTCATTCATTCATTCATTCATTCATTCATTCATTCATTCATTCATTCATTCATTCATTCAGGGTTGGAAGGGACCACAAGGATCATCTAGTTCCAACCCCCCTGCCATGGGCAGGGACACCCCACACTAGATCAGGCTGGACAGAGCCTCATCCAGCCTGCTCTTAAACACCCCCAGGGATGGGGCCTCGACCACCTCCCTGGACAACCCATTCCAGGGTTTCACCACTCTCATGGGGAAGAACCTCTTCCTCACATCCAGCCTGAATCTCCCCACCTCCAGCTTCATTCTATTCCCCCTAGTCCTATCACTACCTGAGATCCTGAGAAGTCCTTCCCCAGCCTTCCTGTAGGACCCCTTCAGATTCTGGAAGGCCTCAATTAGGTCACCTGGGAGCCTTCTCTTCTCCAGACTGAACAGCCCCAACTCCTTCAGTTTGTCTCAGCAAACAAAAAAGATTATACTTAGCCACCTTCTTCCCTAGACATAGACACATTTCAGATGTATTCAATGTGCTAGTATTTCTGTAGGCCAAACCACCCATACTTGCAGCATAACAGGTTTTGGTGGAGTTGTGAGTCAGTGTCTGTATGTGGCTGGATCTCTGGGGTATCTGAACTGCGTTTTGAAAGAGGTTATTAGCTCTAGAAATATAGGATGAAAGTCATTGCACAGGGAATACCCTCTGCTCAGTACTACATTCTGAGAGCTTTCCTTTGGGGAAATTAGATAGCTATTTCATCCAGAAGTAGAAAGTCCCATTGGCAAGAATGAAAACCATTGCCTTTGCAATAAAATGAAGTACCAATGAGAAAATTAATGAGAAAAGCCTTATACCTGACCCATTAATTTTCTTCCTAGAATAATAGAGCATTTTAATCTACAACCTCATCATGACTCAAAAAATATACTTGTGTCTTCTTGGAAAAAGGAGGTACAATATATTTGCATGCCATGTCATGGGAAACAGGGGTTGTAGGAGTGGCCTCTATGAACAGCGGCCAGGGCTGTCCCATGACAGACACAGCCAGCTCCAGCAGGTCCACAGCAGGGCATAGCTGAACCCCTCAGTCATGAGTGAGTGCCTCACAGAAAATGCCACTAAAAATGCAGAAAATTCCACACAGAGGAAAGAAACAAAATGCATGAAAAACAGTGAACACCAAGGTCAGAGAAGAGAGAGAAGGAGGAGGTTCTCCATGCTGGAGCAGATATCCACAGTGCAGAATATGGACATGCCCTGAAGGAAGCTGCAGCCCATGGAAAATCTACAATGGAACAGAGGAAAAGAATGAGAAGGAAGAAGAGATAGAGAGGAAGTTTAAAGTAGATGTTGCAGATCGTTTTTACATGTTGTGCGTCTTAAATAATATTGCTTGTAAAGTAGAGCATTACTAAAATAAATTGAACACCATTACAAATGCACAGACAAGAGAATTAAGAGTAGGCATGAAACTTTAAAATCCAAATTTCAAAGTTTGAGGACTGTGAAATTACATAACATCTAAAATCATCCCTCCCAGATTTAACTTCTGGGTAAAATATTACTTTCATTCATTTTCATGCCAATTCTAGGAATCATCACATAACAATTCATATGAGTATCTTGTTAGAGTGATGTTAGTGAAACTATGAATTGAACTATTTATGAGTTAAATAATGCCTAATTTCAGCATTTTTCCCTCTCTCCTCCTGAACTGTTTTTTGTTGACACCATTCTTTCCTTCTTCAGTGTACAGCAAATAAATTAAACTTCTATTTGGGACGGTTACAGTGAGTTGGTAACAAGGAGCAGCTCTGATCATGCTTAGTGATCATGCATGTTACAGTCACCTCAAAAACACAGTAATTGTCGTGAAGAAGCTGGGCAGCTGGGAAAAAAAGGGGCTATAGTTCCCAGATAAATTGTAATTAAACCATTAGAAGTTTGGCTTATTTGGCTTTTATTTTTCCAGCTGTGCTCTTCATAACAATTTTTGGCTTCTAATCCATCGGCATCCCATTGTAAAATCCATTTCTTTAGTCCCTGTTGAATTTCTCACACATTGTATTTTCTTTTATTCCTGCATTTCCATGCACTTTATCAGTTTTTGCTTCCTAAAGGATGCTGTTGAAGGGTCTTTCATTTTCTTTGACAGTGATGCCTATTTTGAATTTTCTTCTTGCTATTGCAGGGTACCACATTGCTTTTCCTGCTTAAATCCCCACATATAATATACTTAATGTGAGGGATGCACTGGCAACTATTACAATTTATGAACAACACAGAAACTCTTCAGACCCCCCCTGGACAGATCCAGGGGCATGGTTCACTTCCTCCCCAACTCCTTTCCTCCATCCTTTTACCTCACACAGTATCACAGTATCACAGTATAACTAAGGTTGGAAGAGACCTCGAGGATCATCGAGTCCAACCTATCAACACAGACCCCATGACTAGACCATGGCACCAAGTGCCACGTCCAATCCCCTCTTGAACGCCTCCAGGGACGGTGACTCAACCACCTCCCTGGGCAGCACATTCCAATGATGAACGACTCGCTTGGTGAAGAACGTCCTCCTCACCTCGAGCCTAAACCTCCCCTGGTGAAGCTTGAGACTGTGTCCACTTGTTCTGGTTCTGGTTATCTGGGAGAAGAGACCAACCCCTTGCTGGCTACAACCACCTTTCAGGTAGTTGTAGAGGGCAATGAGGTCTCCCCTGAGCCTCCTCTTCTCCAGGCTAAACAATCCCAGCTCCCTCAGCCTCTCCTCATAGGGCTTGTGTTCAAGGCCTCTCCCCAGCCTTGTTGCCCTTCTCTGGACACGTTCAAGTGTTTTGATGTCCTTAAAATGAGGTGCCCAGAACTGGACACAGGATTCAAGGTGTGGCCTAACCAATGCAGAGTACAGGGGCACAATGACCTCCCTGCTCCTGCTGGCCACACTATTCCTAATGCAGGCCAGGATGCCATTGGTCCTCTTGGCCAGATGGGCACACTGCTGGCTCATATTCAGGTGGCTGTCAATCAGCACCCCCAGGTCCCTCTCTGTTTGGGAGCTCTCCAGCCACTCCGACCCCAGCCTGTAGCTCTGCATGGGATTGCCGTAGCCAAAGTGCAGCACTTGGCACTTGGACTTGTTGAAACAGAGATAACTGTGGCAAGGCCAAGGAAGAGAGAGAGAAGTTGCAAGTAGAAGCAACAGAAGAAGAAAAGAGAGAAAGAACTGTTTATGCCACTGCTCTGTATCCCCATAGGCAAGCCAGTGAATTATATAGACCTTATAATTATTTCTCTTCTGCATCCAATGGTAACCATTTTACTTTCAGTCTTTGCAGTCATGGACTAGGCTAAAGTTCCCCTTTCAAGTGGTAACAACTTTGCATTTAATTTTTCCAACCTCACTGGTTTCATAGTTAGTCTCCTTCTATGTTTCTTTTCGAGTTTTATTTGCTAGTTGGAGTGACTCCCTGAAGTTTGTAACCAGCTACTTCAACAGCTGAACAGAAGATGCCGAAACGAAAGCCTGTTCAGATCTGAGATTTATTTTAGCTTTCTATTTGCTTAAACAAAATTGTAAGATGCAGCAATTGGCACTTCTCCTTCATCCTAAAGTACTAAATTGTATAAGTATTTTAAAAGATAAACTGCTGTTTTTCAGGCTGCTTCAGTGGGAAAAAAAAGATTATTTGCTCCAGGACTGACAATGGGAGAACTTTATTGCTATAATTTTGATAGCTGGGTACATGCTGCAAGATGTTTTCTGTGAATCTTTAGTAGTAGTTTTAAATAAATTTACCTCAGTTCCATTTAGCCTCTTGTTGCTTTTTCTATAGCCATTTATCACAGTTATGTTAGCAAATGTTTTTGCTTCCAATTCTGTCTATTAAAACATCCCATGCCTAAGAAGAAATGCTGAAGTTTTGGAATTAAATTTTGAAGTCATTTATAAGCATTCACAGCAGGAAACATCATGGAATAATTTCTGTCTACTGAAGTGTGGGATGATTTATTGAGATTGATAAATGTAATAATTTAACTACTTCCTTAGCAGGAAAGAAAGAAGAAACCTTTTAATATTCGTATTTACACCTCTTGATGTAAAAGTGACAGTGGAGGGGGTTTGTTTTAGGTTGGGTTTTTTGTGTTGGTGTTCTTAGTTCATGTAAACATATGAAATCAGACTTCATATTCAACAAAGAGGCTGTTAATAACTACCTTGTTGTCATGCTATCTCACTTCTCTAATGAAATTACAATGCTTCATTAGAAGTCTTGTGAATGTAAGAACTGTGCATCAGTTTGCACTTGCTGAGTACAGGGGCAGAATGACTTCCCTAGTCCTGCTGGCCACACTATATCTGATACAGGCCAGGATGCCTTTGGCCTTCTTGGCCACCTGGGCACACTTCTGGCTCATGTTCAGCTTACTATCAACCAGCACCCCCAGGTCCCTTTCCATCTGTCTGCTCTCCAGCCACTCTGTCTCCAGCCTGTACCACTACATGGGGTTGTTGTGACCAAAATGCAGCACCTAGACTTGTTAAATGCCATCATGATGGACTGTGCCCATCTGTCCAGCCTGTCAATGTCCCTCTGCAGAGCCCTTCTACCCTCTAACATCAACACCTGCCCAGAACTTGGTGTCTTCTCTTAAGTTACTAACGGTGGACTCTATCTCCTTATATCTCTGCAATTCTTTCAACATTTGGTCATGTAAATACAAAGAAGGAGAATCAAGTTCAATTTGAAATATGCAAATGAACAAGCAGAAGAAAAACTTCATAGAAACCATATAATGTTCTAAAAGAGATGCCAAAATGTGCTTTGTCCTAGAATGGGATAACAATCTTGTTTTGTTGAAAAGGGTGTACCATGAACCATGACATTCAATAAAATATTAGTATTGTGTTGCGTCTAGCACATCCACAGTGACTTGAAGGACTGTGAATATTTGTGTCTCTCATGAAAATTAATATCAGCATTTAAGGGAAATACAGTGTTTGCTCTCCAGTCACTTGGAAAGTTTTGAAGATCATGCAGTCAGGAATGCAGAAGCCTAAAACCAAGGACCAGTCATAAGGCTGTCTCAAAGCAGTATACAGGAATATTGAGAATCTCTTGAAATAATGTCTAAGAAAGAAGTCCTAAGCTAAAGATTTTTGTAATAGAGCATCAACTCTCAAAAAACAAATCACAGGATCAGAGAATTAACCAGATTGGAAAAGACCTTTGAGATCATCAAGCCCAATCTATCACCCAACACCATCTAATCAACTAAACCATGGCACTAAGTTCTTCACCCAGTCTTATTTTAAACACTTCCATGTGACTCCACCACCTCCCTGGGCAGCCCATTCCAATGGCAAATTACTCTTTCTGTGAAGAATTTCTTCTTAACATCCAGCTTAAACCTCCCCTGGTGCAGCTTGAGACTGTGTCCTCTCGTTCTGTCACTGGTTGCCTGGGAGAAGTGACTGAACCCCAACTGGCTACAACCTCTCTTCAGGTCATTACAGAGAGCACTAAGATCTCCCCTGAGCCTCCTCTTCTCCAGGCTAAGCAACCCCAGCAATTGCAGTTCTGCAAAGATCACAGCTTAGTTTATCCCAGACCATTTAAGAAAACAAAAAAAAAAAGTCAAGCAGATGCAACCTCTTAAAAGTTGTATGTTGACAGAATTAAGATTGTTAGACCATTGCAAAGTTATCTCCTTTGAAACGTGCAATAAAAACTGCCTTTAATTGCATGGTAGGCTCAGCTTTCACTTCACTTTGAAGGTTCATCTACTGGACTCCTACTGCAGATTTCTCAGTCAGGCATTCAACTTGATTTCCAAGTCTAGGTATGGGTTTCCAATGTCTGTGTTCCAATACATGTTGCTTGTGCACTTTGTTTCAGAGAATTCTTCCTCATTGTCCTTGGAGTGAAAACACAGACTGATATGCCTACTGCTGGACTTGAGATCTGTGAGAAAAGTTCTGCTCTTCAGCAGAAAATCAATGAAGATTTCTTAATTTAAAATTTTTCTTTGATAAGCTTGACTAACTGTTAAGATCCCAATTGACATGTGGAAATAAACTGTTGGGGTTTTTTCCCAACATGCTACAAAAATAAATGGCATTTAGAGGCACAGACCAAAAAAACCCTTATGAGTTATTTGTTTGTGTTTGGTTTTTTTTTTCTTGAGGTCCTTTCGTTTTTCTTTTTTGAATACTTTAATACATTTGATTCAAATTATGCTTATATAACTTTATTGCTATTAGTACATACTATTTATAATAATGTTATGTGGTTTAGAACACTAAACAGAAAGGTGTTTAACATGGGGAATGGTTGTGTTAATGGCTCTAGCCTTGGCAAAATTACAATTAACGGCAATAAAGTTTTATGAGAAACAGAAAATGTAATGAGAAGACAGTCCTACTAAGTCCATTTATAAGAAGTTTTGGTTGCAATGTCTTTCAGCTACTCAGGAGTCCCTTGTTCTGAGCTGTGCTTCACTCCTGAGCTCTAGACAATCAAATGCATTCCATGTTTATTTATTGGTGGATTTTTGTGTTCTGTTTCAGATTTTCCAGCGTCACAAGGCCACTCTCCATCATTTTCCTCCAGTCCTGGCTCACAGGTGAGGTCCCAGATGATTGGAAACTGGCCAACGTGGTCCCCATCCAAAAGAAGGGTCGGATGGAGGAACCTGGAAACTCCAGGCCGGTCAGCCTGACCTCAGTGCCAGGGAAAGTGATGGAGCAGATTATCCTGGCGGCAATAACTGCGCACCTGAAGGATGGCCAAGGGCTCAGGTCCAGCCAACATGGATTCAGGAAGGGCAGGTCCTGCCTCTCCAACCTGATCTCTTTCTATGATCAGGTGACCCATCTGGTGGATGTGGGGAGGCCTGTGGATGTGGTCTACCTGGACTTCAGCAAGGCCTTTGACACCGTCCCCCACAGCAAACTGCTGGCTAAACTGTCAGCCCGTGGATTGGACCACTACACTCTGTGCTGGGTTAGGAACTGGCTGGAGGGCCGGGCCCAGAGAGTGGTAGTGAACGGTGCCACATCCAGCTGGCGGCCAGTCACTAGTGGTGTCCCCCAGGGATCAGTGCTGGGCCCTGTCCTCTTCAACATATTCATTGATGATCTGGATGAAGGGGCAGAGTCAGTCATCAGCAAGTTTGCAGATGACACCAAGTTAGGAGCAGATGTTAGTCAGTTAGAGGGTAGAAAGGCTCTGTAGAGGGACCTCAACCGACTGGACAGACGGGCAGACTCCAATGGGATGGCATTCAACAAGTCCAAGTGCCGAGTGCTGCACTTGGGCTACGGCAATCCCATGCAGAGCTATAGGCTGGGGTCGGAGTGGCTGGAGAGCTCCCAAACAGAGAGGGACCTGGGGGTGCTGATCGACAGCCACCTGAATATGAGCCAGTAGTGTGCCCAGGTGGCCAGGAGGGCCAATAGCATCCTGGCCTGCATTAGGAATAGTGTGGCCAGCAGGAGCAGGGAGGTCATTGTGCCCCTGGACTCTGCTTTGGTTAGGCCGCACCTTGAGTCCTGTGTCCAGTTCTGGGCCCCTCAGTTTAAGAAAGACATTGAAACACTTGAGCGTGTCCAGAGAAGGGCAAGAAGGCTGGGGAGAGGCCTTGAACACAAGCCCTAGGAGGAGACTCGGCTGAGGGAGCTGGGATTGTTTAGCCTGGAGAAGAGGAGGCTCAGGGGTGACCTCATTGCCCTCTACAACTACCTGAAGGGTGGTTGTGGCCAGGAAGGGGTTGGCCTCTTCTCCCAGGCAACCAGCACCAGAACAAGGGGACACAGTCTCAAGCTGCGCCAGGGGAGGTTTAGACTCGAGGTGAGGAGGAAGTTCTTCACCGAGCGAGTCATTCGTCATTGGAACGGGCTGCCCAGGGAGGTGGTTGAGTCATCGACCCTGGAGGCGTTCAAGAGGAGATTGGATGTGGCATTTGGTGCCATGGTCTAGTCATGGGGTCTGTGTTGATAGGTTGGACTCGATGATCCTCGAGGTCCTTTCCAACCTGAGCGATACTGTGATACTGTGATACTGTGATCTTTTGAACTGAACACTAAAGTAATTTTCATGCTTAAGACTGCTACTCTGCAGTGAAACCCTGTTCTGTTGAACCACATTTAGATGCTTTTTCTGCAAGCAGGATTTTTTACTGACTCCAAACAAATTTTTTATTGCGATCAGTATGCAATTTATAAGGTCAACTATGTTTGACCAGCATCTTTAAATGCTGACCTGCTTTTAAAATCTCAGCTGTGCTGGTACTGGCCTATCACTTTTTTTTCCAGTTCTAGCAACAGATGACCTGAATAAGAAATATATATACTACTCCCACACAGCAGGACCAGTCCTAAACTCTAGACCTCTACACCCTGAAACAAAGGCTTCCAAGAAGATAGACTTGAATAGGTGAATAGAATAGAATAGAATAGAATAGAATAGAATAGAATAGAATAGAATAGAATAGAATAGAATAGACCAGGTTGGAAGAGACCTTCAAGATCATCGCGTCCAACCTATCATCCAACACCACCTAATCAACTAACCCATGCAACCAAGCACCCTGTCAAGTCTCCTCCTGAACACCTCCAGTGACGGCGACTCCACCACCTCCCCGGGCAGTCCATTCCAATGGGCAATCACTCTCTCTGTGTAAAACTTCCTCCTGACCTCCAGCCTGAACCTCCCCTGGCGCAGCCTGAGACTGTGTCCTCTTGTTCTGGTGCTGGCTGCCTGGGAGAAGAGACCAACCTCTGCCTGTTTACAGCTCCCCTTCAGGTAGTTGTAGAGAGCAATAAGGTCACCCCTGAGTCTCCTCCTCTCCAGGCTAAGCAGCCCCAGCTCCCTCAGCCTCTCCTCATAGGACTTGTGTTCCAAGCCCCTCACTAACTCCGTTGCCCTTCTGTGGACTAGTTCCAGCAATCTTACTTTACTACTTACTGCTCCCATGCTGGGAGTTGCAGAAACAGATCATCATAAACATGAAGCTGTCAGAAGATAGACTAAAAGTGTGCCAAAGAAGGCCTACTGTAATAATGAAGTCAAGCAGGATGTAGTTTCTGTAAACACAAAATTCCTTATAACTAAGCATTTTCTCTTGAAGTACCTGTTTCCATGTTCATACATTGAAATGTATGGAAAAAACCCCAAACCAAACCAAGAGGAGAGTGGCTGTAGGAGTGTATCTAGCTAGAAGATTATATTCAGTTTCATAATCCTCAAAGGTGATGGTACCTGCTCATCCACAGATTAACACACAGAATAAAAATCATACAAAATAATCTGATCACTGCCTCACAATTCTTTTGCCAAATTATTAAAACAACATGTGCACACTCTTCCCATGTTTAGAACATGACATTCTGCATTCTAAGAATCGTTTCTGTGAATGTTTTGACCTGTGTTACATCATTTTGATAAGAAAAGAATTTATTTTTAACAATCTCACAAACCATGTAAATCGAATACATTTCACCTCCATAGTAGACAGAGATTTGGGTCATGGGTTTTTTTTGTTTGGGTTTTTGTTTGTTTGTTTTTTACTTTCAGAAGATTGGATTATTTTTTTTTCTTTCATAATGGATGTTATGCAGTCATCTGCCTTTTTTAATAGGCCTTTTCTAAAGGTTACATATATTTGCTCTTATTTTTCAGCAACTGTTTCTGCTGTAGTGTTATACTCAGGGGAGTTTTGGAAGTTTACTGCACACCAGATGCTCTTGAGGAAAGATAACTCATTTCAGACTTATTTAAAATGTATTGAATAAGATGATTGCTTACCAACTGGAAATATTTCACTTCTACAGAAGAATATTTCTGTAGGCCTGTCTGCCTGCCAACCTATACATTCTGATAAGCTCTATCATTTATCTTTACAAAGTATAACCACCACTATCAAAAACTCAGGCAGAACCACTTAAAGAAATGTGGGAGAAAAAGGAAAAAAACAGTTTTAAGTTAGTATTTACTGCTGCTCCAAACAAAAAACCCCAATCACCACCACAAAAAAAATAAAGGAAGAAAAATTGCTACCCTTCTTTAACTTTGTACTACCAAGTTATTATTTGCTATAAAAACAGTAGTGTTTTTACATCTTGAAATGTTGTCACTGTCAGCCTTTCAAAACATGCAGTATTTGAACTACCGTTTGTTAGCTACGCTTTCTGATTCTTCCAGTTGTCACTAACTGAAGTGGGGGAAGAAAAATGAAAGCAGAGTGGTGCTCTATCTCAAAGATTAAATTTCCTTAGTCTTTGAAAGTCTTTGAAAGCCAATGGCATCCTGGCCTGCATCAGGAACAGTGTGGCCAGCAGGAGCAGGGAGGTCATTCTCCCCCCTGTACACTGCACTGTTTAGGCCACACCTCAAGTACTGTGTCCAGTTCTGGGCCCCTCAGTTTAGGAAGGAGGTTGACTTGCTGGAACGAGTCCAGAGAAGAGCAACAAAGTTGGTGAGGCGTTTGGAACACAAGCCCTATGAGGAAAGATGAGGGAGCTGGGGTTGCTCAGCCTGGAGAAGAGGAGACTCAGGGGTGACCTTATTGCTCTCTACAACTACCTGAAGGGAGGTTGTAGACAGGCGGATGATGGTCTCTTCTCCCAGGCAGCCAGTAGCAGAACAAGAGGACACAGTCTCAGGCTGCACCAGGGGAGGTTCAGGTTGGATATTAGGAAGAAGTTCTATACAGAAAGAGTGATTGTCCATTGGAATGGGCTGCCCGGGGAGGTGGTGGAGTCGCCGTCATTGGAAGTGTTCAGGAAGAGACTTGCTGGGTTGCTTGGTGCCATGGGTTAGCTGTTTGGGTGGGTTGGATTGGTTGATGGGTTGGACGCGATGATCTTGAAGGTCTCTTTCAACCTGGTTTGGTTTATTCTAAAGGTTTATTCTAAATATTGAATAGTACTTGCCATTGGTTCTTTTTGCATTTTTTAATGTAAATTTAAAAAAGAAAAAATTCAAAGAAGCTATCCATTGTAGAAAAGTAGCATGAAAGAGAATAAAAGCTTTAATCTGTAATCTTGAGGGAAATGTTTTACATTTTATAGATAAGTTTCACCAGCAGTGCTATCCATAATATAATTACTCTAACTTTGCCTTTTTTTTTTCATTAGAGCCCTTTGTTTCATTTTCCTTCAGAATTGCTTATTCATCCCATTAGATGAACTACTTATTTAAAGAGGTACAAACATTGTTTTCCATTTACTTTTTCTAGCAAAACCACTATGCTGATCTGTCTGTCCTGTCAATATGATTTTAATCTGGCAAAAATCACATGTATCCCAAATGAGAAGACTAATTGCAATTTGTACTATAAATGAAACTTGTTTTGCTCTTTTCCAGGGATAGTAAGAAGCTGAATGTTCTGTTGAGCCGCGTTGAGCCATAGTTGTGACCTTCTCACAAGCAACCAGTAAAGAGAAAGCGAAGAGCTCTTCAGACAGCCTATTGAGTTTGACACTTCTTTGCCCTTTTGACAGAAATAAATTGTGGCCTAAACCCTGTTCCTGTCACACCAGTTTCTGGCAGTTTTTTTTCTTTTAATTCTAGTGTTGCAGAATTGTTTGCAAGCATTTGTATATTCCAACTATTAACATATTCATGTATGTGTACGCACATGTAGGTGTGCAGATATATACACACACATGTAGTACAAGGGAATAGTAGAAGCAGCACTTTGTTCTCTCCTCTTTTACTTCACTGTCTTTCATATTCCAGTGTCCCCTGTTCCCAAAATACTAGAGATTTTCCTTAGCAATCCATAACAACCACAAATACAAAAGATATTGAGACAGAGTTTGAGAACAATAGGGTTGTAGGGTTGTTCATCATATCAGAGTACACCAATATTAATTTGGAAAGGACACAGTAGTAGATAGAAAATAATGCATTACACTTGAATTCTTCTGTAGTTAGTTAAAAATAGGGGCATCTAAACTGCCACTAATATAGTTGCAGAGTTAGCCTCTTCTCGAGATGAATGGCTTCTTTCCGGATGAAAACACTGTCATCATTTATACTCGGTTCTTATTTTTATAGTTATCTATATCATCATAAGCAGTGTTAACATTTTTGTTTCAGTGAAAGCTAAGGCTTTAGGACACACTTAATATGATAATATTTTTTGCTGAAGATTAAAGGGATAGAATTCACTAGCACTTAGGTTTACAAGTCACAGTTTAAACAAGGGCAATGTAACTGTGCGTATGTCCAAAACTGTAATTTCAGTCACTTCCCTTAAGCTATGCTTTTAGTTGAAGGTGTTCAGAAGGAGACTTGATGGGGTGCTTGGTGCCATGGGTTAGCTGTTTGGGTGGGTTGGATTGGTTGATGGGTTGGACACGATGATCTTGAAGGTCTCTTCCAACCTGGTTTGGTTTATTCTATTCTAATAAAGTTTATTCTAGTGAATACTTTCAAAGTATGCAATGTCAATTCCATTTAAGGGCAGAACATAAAACAGTTTATATCACGTGGATGATGTTGTTTTAAAGAAAAGAGTTTCAAAGTCTGGTATTATTGTCTGCTTTACTAGAGGTAAGATTCTGGGTTTATGTATATACGTAGCCAGCATATTGTTAGCTGCTTGTTTTAATTTGGTTCTAGTCCTCATATGAATATTCATTAACAGATACCTAAGATATGGTCACAACTAAGAGGATTCACATGTCCTTATTGGCACTTTTCAGTTTGGATATTTCAGGCTTATTTCAACATTACTTATGGAGATATTTCTCAGCTAGGACATTTACCATTATTTTTATTGTATAATTTCTTTTCCAAGGTATCTCTTTTGTCTCATTACTTGGTTTCAAAAATTGTTATCTGCAAGGCTTGTGTTGTTCCTTTCTATTTGTCCTATTAGATTCCCAGAATCTCATTGGGAGCATGTCAAATTGCATCAATCTAAACCATGTCCTGAGCTTCTGATAACAGTGCTATTGGAAAAGCATGGTGTTAATATTGTTGGAAGACAAATAGCTGCATCATCATCCTGGAAGTACTGTTAGAGAGTCAATAATTTATTGAATATTCAGGCTATATAATTTTTTGTTGTAGTATCCTGAAATTTGCAGTTGCCTGTGTCTTACAAAAAGTGTAGAGAACACTGGGTTTCATTTTATAGGGGTATTTGTAACCCCTGCTAGGAGTAGGATTCTAGTTCTCCTAAGAAAGACAATAATGAGGTAGAGATAGCTTTTATTACCAACCCAGAAAAGAGCCAAATACTGAAACAGGAAATTAAAAGCAGCTCTCTGAAGATACGACTGCTCCAGCTATAAGGCTAGGAATGTAACAAAATTGCATCTTCTGGCACCAGGACCTCTACCGGCAAATCTTCTGGCATATGTGTAGATAAACCCCACAGAGTACTCTCCTGCTTCCACATTATGTAGTACATTCTGTAAGAAAAATGTACATTGTGACTTATGTCGCTGCTGCTATCATTAGGCACATCTAGAGAATGGACAAGTATGGGCACACAGAAAATGAACCTTTTTTTTTCTTCACTCCTGGTCTGGTGAACCACAAGGTTTTTCAGACCCAAAATGACTTAGACTGTTTCTTGAAGTGTGCAAGTGTGCTACAGCTTTCTCTGGCAAAGTACATATCATTCAGAGGAGAGTGATTAATTACCTTTTGTGGGTTTTTTTTGGTATCTTGTGGATGATTGAAAAGATCTGATAGAATACTTCATGCATTGTGATAAATTTTCTCATGAGGAAACAAGTTTTTCTAAAGGACAAGTTTATATTTTTCTTCTCTCCCCTCCCCCAACAGGGCTAGTTACCAGTGCACCAGGCTTGACTTGGAAAACTCCTTTAAATTACTCAACTCAATATCCTTCGGGGACTGAGGGGGGGGGGGGGGCGGGGGGGGGGGGGCGGGAAACAACACCAAAAAAACTATGCAGAGCTACAGGCTGGGGTCGGAGTGGCTGGAGAGCTCCAAACAGAGAGGGACCTGGGGGTGCTGATCAACAGCCACCTGAATATGAGCCAGCAGTGTGCCCAAGTGGCCAAGAGGGCCAATGGCATCCTGGCCTGCATTAGGAATAGTGTGGCCAGCAGGAGCAGGGAAGTCATTGTGCCCCTGTACTCTGCTTTGGTTAGGCCGCACCTTGAGTACTGTGTCCAGTTCTGGGCCCCTCAGCTTAAGAAGGACATTGAAACACTTGAACGTGTCCAGAGAAGGGCAACAAGGCTGGGGAGAGGCCTTGAACACAAGCCCTGTGAGGAGAGGCTGAGGGAGCTGGGATTGTTTAGCCTGGAGAAGAGGAGGTTCAGGGGTGACCTCATTGCCCTCTACAACTACCTGAAAGGTGGTTGTAGCCGGGAAGGGGTTGGCCTCTTCTCCCAGACAACCAGAACCAGAACAAGGGGACACAGTCTCAAGCTGCGCCAGGGGAGGTTCAGACTCGAGGTGAGGAGGAAGTTCTTCACTGAGTCATTCATCATTGGAACGGGCTGCCCAGGGAGGTGGTGGAGTCGTCGTCCCTGGAGGCATTCAAGAGGGGATTGGACGTGGCACTTGGTGCCATGGTCTAGTCATGGGGTCTGTGTTGATAGGTTGGACTCGATGATCCTCGAGGTCCTTTCCAACCTAAGTTGTATTGTGATACTGTGATACTAAACCAAACAAACAAAAAACCCACATCAGGCTGCAATTACCACCTCATTGGGGAATAGCCCAAGCTACTTTCCTGAAAATTCTTCCACAGTGAGGGGCAGCAATATCATCCCAGCTAGCAGTTTCTATTTGAGTGATCCACTCTGTGAGAATGACACCTTATTCAGTGTGCACAATCTTACTATTCCTTTCCCATATATCCTGCCCTTATAAGTATTTTAGTCAGTGGCACACAGTGTAATGTTATTTTCTTTTTCATATTAGTGTTTTATTGTTGCTCTGGAGTAAATGATATTTAACTGCTGTTGTGAGTTTGATGTTGGAAACATGTTTAAAAGACAGTTTATGGCATTCCCTAGCAATGGCTCCATCTGAGAGCCAGAAGATCACCTCCACTGTATTTAGTAATAACAGAAACCTAAATGTCCTATAGGTTGGTCTAAAACATACGCCAAAGGTATCTGTACTCCAACATTCTGTCAACTCCTTTGAGTAATCTTGCTGGGAATTTTTTTAGGCAATGATATTAAATTTATTACGTTCCTTACAAATGCTGATGTTTTTTAGCTCTCATTGTCAGAAGAAAAATAAGTAGATATATTCAAAATACCAAAGGCAGATAAATACCTATCATATATCGAGCTTTTAAAAAATCTTACAACTTTTATTTCAGTTCTGATTTACTGGGACAGACTAATAGATTCTGAAAAACTCAATATCAATCACATTGGATTGCCAACAAAGTGTTCTTTTGGACTCAACACATCCCTCACTTTTATCAAAGGAACTTTCTTTGACTTCTGTGTGGTTTCCTTAGTCTCAGGAAGCCGGGTGTACAAGAAAGGAAAAAACTACATTGCAAAACATGCATGAACTTGACTGATACTTTGGAAACTTTAGCTCTTTTAGAGCTCACAGCGGGCTTTCTGTCAGTCAGATGTTGGGGTTTAGAGTGAATTGAAGCTGTGGGGGACAGACTTCTGTGAAATCCCTATCTCCAAGCTTGCAATGAGATATTAAGAAACCCTTCCGCCAGAGAATAGAACTCTCTTTCTCCACTATAAATTTCCATAGTTTCCTAATAAATTACTAATTATGTTTTCCCACAGTTTTAAGACTCTTCTGCAGCGCAGTCAGATACCAGAGAATTCATTCAATATTTAGGAACTAGTATTTCTCCAACTGTATGTTGGTTCCAAAATTCCTACTTATTTTACTGAAACAGGAGAACATCTTTTTCATTCAACCTTGCTTGCTAGCAAGGAAAATCAAATTCCTCCTAAGGAAATGTGGTGGGTTAATGCCTTTTTCTGAAAACAAAAGAAGAAAGCAGGGTGGAGGGCTTGCGGGTACTTTACACTCCCTGAAGGGCATTTCGCCCCTGGGAAAGCTGAGTCTGTTCCACTCCCCCCTCCCTGCCCAGCAAGGGTATAAAAAGCAGGACATCATAGCTATTGGATCTCCTTTTTGGCTCCTGCCTCTGCTGGATGAGAGCTACTGCAGCTGCCCTCCTGCTCCTCAGCCACGTGGCCGGACCTGATCCTTCTCCCTGCTGCCTCTGTGCCTCCTCAGAGAAAGACTGGTTTTGTATTATTCTTTTCTGTCCCCCTCCCATTCATTCTTGTTCCTTGCCCTTGTGAACCTTTTTTTTTCCCTGTTATTATTATATATATATATAATTTGAAGAAAAAAATTATTTGCCTCTCTACTTCCAAGCTGACTCTGGATTGTTGCTTAGTGGATTTGCTCCTTACCCTTTTTTTTCCCTCCTCTCCCTGTTTGGAGGGAGGAGGTGGGGGGAAGAGATTCTCAGCCTTTTCCCCATTTGAGCCTTTAACTCTCAGTTAAGGCTCAAACCACTACAGGAAAAAAATGCACTAACTTTCTATTTTTATGGAAAGAGCAGTAAATAATTTTCATGTTGCAGTTCTTCAGTTTTGCCAAATTTTCATCTAAAGCATCAACAAGAATCTGAGTCCACTTTGTTCTGCCATTTTCCAAAGGTATCACAGAGGTTAAATAACAAATGCCTAATGTTTCTGCCTTGCTTGGTGTTATAAAGGAAATGGGATAAACACTGCAACATAAATTTAAAAAAAAAAAAGAAAAAAAAGATGCTAGAAAATTATCCCACCAGTTACAAAAGTGCATCATGCTAATACCTGATCTCTCTTCTTACTTGCTGAGAGTAGAAAGGAGAAAAACATTCAGAATCTCCAGTAGTCCAGCTGCTGATTGATTAGATTTAATAATGCTTTGTAATGTATCTTGTAGAATACCTTTCAAATCATATACAGGCCTTTTCTCTTTAAATGCGACTTTATCAACTCTCAGTTGCTCAACTTTCAAAACAAAGAAAGAAACTTAGGGTCTTATCCACTGGGATTTCTTTTTGTACTGAGGACCCTGGTTCAGCTCCAAATTTAGGTGCATGTACAGCCCAAAGCAGGTATGCAGTCTCATTAAAGATGTCTGCTTAATTACTTTTGTGAATGAAGACCATTTTTGATCTTTCAAAAGAACATGACATTTGGTGCATGATTGAGAAACATCCTACAGGAAAAGAAGTCACACAAAAGAAACAAGCATTGCTTGAATATGAGCCTCGGTTTCAAATCCACAACACAGTGAATTTTACATGGCTTCACATTTTACTGTTACCATGTGTGTCTCTGTCTTTTACAGTTGCTTCTGTATGCAGGCTGACTAGACAATTGTAAGCACACTGATGGGCCCTGAGTCACAAGAAAGTGCTAAAACAACTCTGTTATGAAAATTGTGCATAGCCCAAACAGTGAAGGCACTTGTGTTTGTTCCACCTTTCTCTTTGTAAACCTTTTTGGGCTTGGCAAAAGGTGAGTGGAGATATTGAGAGGTTTGGAAAACAGATGCAGTGTTGAGGATACCTGGATCTCTGAGAAGAATCTTTAATTTCTCAGTTCTGTGTAATCCTTCTGAAAAATCTGCATCCTAGGAAATAAGTCTAGGAATAGTTCACTAAATTTTTTTTTGCTATCAAGCAAGAGAAAAAAGAGCAAGAGAAAAAAGAGCAAGAGAAGATGACAAAAAGTAGGTCACAGGATAGAAAGAAGGAGCTCATTTACAAAGAGAAGAAAAACATCTAACAGGGCCTTAGCCACTCAAGCATTATTTGCACTTCTATGATGTTCCTTTTGATTTATTTCAGGGTCCTTAGGTACTGCCTCCCCCCATACTGCAGTTTATTTCAGCCCTGTGTTTACAATCCTGGGAAATTTTTCAAGCTTGGGTCTATTTGTGACTTTTCGTGGGGAATATCTTGCAGTATTCTTTAGGCAAGAGCTACACCTTGTATTTCTTCAGGCATTGATGCACTCAGGGTTTTGAAACAGATTTGGAAATACATACTGACGGTGGAGAATGTAATAACTCTGGTAGAAAGCATGGTTCAGCAAAATGTTGATACTTATAGGGGTTTACAGAAGCTGTCAATCTCATTGAAAAGAGATGAGATAATGCTTTTATTACTCACTCCTTTAGTCCATTTTTAAAAAGGATGTAGGAAATAAGGCTGAGAGGTTATGTAAAATAGCAATATAGAGCAAATCTGTATCTCAGCCAGAAAACCATGATCCAGATGCCTCTACCATTTCCTCCCCTCCAACATATTGATGAAAGAAAGCAGAGCACTACATCTCAGAATTTGGATCTGTTTTGGATTTCAACCAACTGATAAGTTGTCATTTCAAATCAACTTGTAGAAATTTCTTCTTAAAATATTCTAATGTTACATTTCATATATGGCTATTGCAATATTAAATTATATTCTTTCTTTCCATATAGTCATCTTATGAAGTTCTTATTTTTTCCATTAAGAAAACCACTTTATTCATGCAATCAAAAGTCATAAATGGAAAACAGCCTATCAGATAGAATAGAATAGAATAGAATAGAATAGAATAGAATAGAATAGAATAGAATAGAATAGAATAGAATAGAATAGAATAGAATAGAATAGAATAGAATAGAATAGAATAGAATAGAATAGAATAGAATAGACCAGACCAGACCAGGTTGGAAGAGACCTTCAAGATCATCACGTCCAACCTATCATCCAACACCACCTAATCAACTAACCCATGTAGAATAAAATAGAATAGAATAGAATAGAATAGAATAGAATAGAATAGAATAGAATAGAATAGAATAGAATAGAATAGAATAGACCAAACCAGGTTGGAAGAGACCTTCAAGATCATCATGTCCAACCTATCATCCAACACCACCTAATCAACTAAACCATGCAACCAAGCACCCTATCAAGTCTCCTTCTAAACACCTCCAATGGTGGTGACTCCACCACCTCCACAGGCAGCAGTCAGTCCATCTCCCATCAAAGGGAAAAGCTATTAAACATAAGCAAATTTTCTTACAAATTGTCCACAAGAATGATGCAGAAAATTGTAACCAAAGCAAGTCCCTGTGTAGCATACAGTAATCACTTTCCTAACTGTAAATGACATGGAATTTCAAAGATCTTTGTCTTAAAACTTTGTCCTCATTTTCTAGCTAATGTGTTCATGATTTTCCAACTTCTGATAGAAATCACCTCTCCTGATAGAATCATGGAATCATAGAATTGTTAGGGTTGGAAGAGACCTCAAAGATCATATAGTTCCAATCCCTCTGCTATGGGCAGAAACACCTCACATTAGATCATGTTGCTCAGAGCCACATCCAGCCTGGCCTTAAAAACCTCCAGGGATGGGGCTTCCACCACCTCCCTGGGCAACATGTTTCGGTGTCTCACCACCCTCATGGGGAAAAATTTCTTCCTAACATCCAATCTGAATCTTCCCATTTCTATTTTTTTTTCCATTCCCCCTAGTCCTATCATTACCCTGCCAGACTTATTTTGGAGTATTCAAAGACCACTATGAAATGGATTTGGAAGTACTTCCAGAATGTGACTTCAAACTGAATAATCTACCTTTTAGTATGTGATCAGACTGAGCTGAAATCTGCTTATGATCTAATTCTGGGTGCTTGTCATACTTGCAGAGCAGCAATGGTTGAGTTCCTCATATAAGCTATTCTCTCAATCTGCTTTTGTGGAAGGGATGGTTCTTTTATGGATGCCCTAAGTGAAAAGCACTTGAATTTTATTTTGCTTACATGTACAGGGGGAAATTTAGAAATATAGGAAAACTGGAAAAAAAAGCCAGACATGGCAAAAGCAGATAGCTGCAACCACTGACCCAGATGATGTCTCACTGATGCTGAAGGCCTCGATGAGTGTGAGAGCTCTAAACTTCCTTGTTAACCTTTGAGGTTTTAAACCTTTTCTTGTCCCATACATGGTCACAGTTCCTCTTTCAGTTTCCATGGTTATAGCACATTTGTCTGGTGTCAGCAGACATAGTCAGTTGCATGTGTCAGCCCCAGTATCACAGTCAGTTGCATGCTCATTTGGCTCTAAATTTCTGCATCGGCCATCTATGAGGGTCCTCTCCATCAAGACTCATAAAACTGTCACAGTGAGCCCCAGCTTGCTTCCCAACACTCTTGAAAGAGGAACCTATGGCTTTGTCTGGTTATTGGCTGCTATAATCACAGTTTGTGATCTTGTACGTAGGCAGAATTTCTCCTGGGACAATGGTGTGAAAACACCTTGGGACAAACAATGTTGAGGCAAACATGAGGAAAACAAACTTAACTCCTTAAAGCTATGTACATGGGAGCCACCCATCATGTCATGGTTGCAAAGTCACTGCTATCTGTTCCAGTGTCACACAAGCCATCCATGTCTGTCAGTTGCCTCTCTTGATGCAAAGCCTTCGAGATCACAGCAGTTTTAGGCAAGTCACCATGGTGCAAAATCAATTTCCCTAGAATAAGCAGTCTGTATAGTGTGGAGGAGAGGGGAAAAAAAGGAAATGGGATTGTTTAGTGTAGTTCAAGAATAAAGTGCTGGTTTTCAAAACATCACTCTGTCTCGGTCCAGAGAGGGAAAGCAGCAAAGGTTATTTTATCTTTGTTGAGTGACATCAAGAGAGACAAGATTTAGTCTCTCACACCCTCAGGGACATTATGATAATCTATATCTGGCCGCAGTAATATTAATCTGTGACATTAACCACACACCCCTGCATGCACAGAGCTCGGTTGGCATTCCTGTAGTGTAGACAGCCTGCCTTCTTTAAGGTTTGTGACTCAGATCTCCCTAGTTGGGTAACATCTGACACATCTTTGATGCTCTTAATTTTCTCTGTGCAGTTTCTTGCAGGCAGATATCTTTCTCATAACTGACATGCTGGACGTCACGTTTAACAGAGAGACAAAGGATTATGATAGCAGCACAAAGGCTGAACTTCTGCCCCTTTCTATCTGATGTATTGTGTGAATATTAATTTCCACATAAAAATCAAAACAAAATAAAGTCTTTCCAAGAAAGGCACCAAATGATCAGGGCAGTAGAGAGCCCTGTGACACCAGAGATTTTCTGTTGTTTGCACAGAATGATCTAAAGCTTAAGAGTCAGCAAGGCAGTATTCATTGAGCAGAGTAAGGAGTCGCAATTTTACTTTAACCTGAGAAGCTGTAGTGCTGAGACCCCTTTACAAATAAGTTTGGAGAAGGCAAGCTACCATGGCCTCCACAGCCATTACAGACATCATCAGTGTTCATCATCAGTGCCCAAAGGTTGGATGCCAGAGGCTAATTAATTAATAAAAGCTGTTAAGATTACAGAATCATAGAATCACAGAATATTAGTGGTTGGAAAGGACCTCTAAAGGTCATCTAGTCCAATCCCCCTGCTGGAGCAGGATCACCTAAATAGGTCACACAGGATGTGTCTAGACAGGTTTCAAATGTCGCCAGAGAAGGAGACTCCACAACCTCTCTGGGCAGCCTGTTCCAGTGTTTCGTCACCCTCACGCTGAAAAAGCTTTTCATTATGTTTATGTCATTATGTTTTCATGGAACCTCCTGTGCTCCAGATTGCATTCATTGTCCCATGTCCTATCATTGGACATCATTGAGAAGAACTTGGCTCCATCCTCTAGACACTGGCCCTTCACATATCAATAAACATTAATGAGGTCACTCATCAGTCTCCTCCAAACTAAAGAGACCCAGCTCCCTCAGCCTTTCCTCATGAGGAAAGTTCCACTCCCTCAATAATTTCTGTGCCTCTGCACTGGACTCAGGTTTCCTGAGGTCCTTGCTGAACTGAGGGGCCCAGAACCAAACACAATATTAGAGATGTGGCCTCACCAGGGCAGAGTAAAGGGGGAGAACTTCTCTCAACCTACTAGCCACACCCCTTCTAATACACCCCAGGATGACATTGGTCTTCTTGGTCACAGGGCCACATGGCTGGCTCATGGTCATCCCTTTATCCACCACAACTCCAGGTCCCTCTCCTCTGCACTGCAACCAGTTTTATAGAGATTCAGGACTTACAGGAATGAAATACACCTCCTGGACACTCTCTAGCCTCTGGAGGTTTTCAACTTTGTGATTTCTTAAAGGCACCCAGCCTCAAACTACCAGGACGCAGAAGTAGCTCAATCTGCAGGTAGTAGGAACAAGCAGACACAGCACAGACGCCTGGGTGCCCCTCTGCCTCTGTGTATCTACACATGTGCTTGAGTACACAGTGCTTTCCCGTGTAGTGTGCCAAGATACCAAGGCTTTGCATAATAGAAGAGATTGTAAAATGCTTTAAAAAAAGCTTTTTGAGGGCCTTATGTTAGTTTTAAAAAGAAGGCTCCCACTCATTAAGTCTTTGTTTCAAATTTCAATAAGATGTTAACACGAAGCACTCAGAGAAAGAAGATGAATCTTGCTGCTTGAAATTGTGCATTATTTGGGTATTGAATGATCAAAGTAGCTGCAGCTTTTAGAGCTTGTGTGTGCACCTGGCATCATTTTATGTCTTTTCAGTAAAACCATGGTGCTGTTTGGATTCTCCTGTGTATTTACCAATGATTATTTGTTGGTAAATATTTACCAATATTATTTTGGTTTTATTTTCATCATCTTTTTCTCATCTAGGTGAGCTTGTTTAGAATTGTCCAGGAATGCTGACTGACCATAGGACTTCCTGTGTTTCATACTTCCAACTTTATACCTGATGGCTCTGCTATATGTATTGATGCTAGTAAAGTAAGATGAATTTAGCTCTAATATTTAAATAGCTTAGTAATGAGCACATGAGGGTGACCTCATTGCCCTCTACAACCACCTGAAAGGTGGTTGTAGCCAGGAAGGGGTTGGTATCTTCTCCCAAGCAACCAGCACCAGAACCCTGGAATGTGTTGTCCAGGGAGGTGGTCGAGGCCCCGTCCCTGGAGGTGTTTAAGAGCAGGCTGGATGAGGCTCTGTCCAGCCTGATCTAGTGTGGGGTGTCCCTGCCCATGGCAGGGGGGTTGGAACTAGACGATCCGTGTGGTCCCTTCCAACCCTGAATGAAACTATGAAACAACTATGAAACAAGGGGACACAGTCTCAAGCTGCACCAGGGGAGGTTTAGACTCGAGGTGAGGAGGAAGTTCTTCACCAATAGAGTCGTTCCTCATTGGAATGTGCTGCCCAGGGAGGTGGTTGAGTCATCGACCCTGGAGGCGTTCAAGAAGAGATTGGATGTGGTACTTGGTGCCATGGTCTAGTCATGGGGTCTGTGTTGACAGGTTGGACTCGATGATCCTTGAGGTCCTTTCCAACCTATGTTATACTGTGATACTGTGATACATACAGTCTGTGAGGCAGGGAGAAAGTGAAACACAATCAGTATCTCTAACATTGTCAAAAGGTGGATTTATTATTAAAAAAACCCATGATGTTCCTGAAGTTGCCAGAATTGTATTTTCTCACCCCTAACTACCTTAGCTCCAGGAAAAACAGAACAATTTTTGATCAAACTTTGCTGGGGCTGAGAAATTAATTTTTTTTAAAGGAAAAAAATAAAACTAAGCAACTATACTGTGATAAATTTGCAAGCAACTAAAAGAAGGCTAATAATGGAAAGTGTTGGTTTCATAGCATATTTATTGCTACCAGACAAACAGATCAAGACACTCAAACAGCTTTGGTCCCCATGTGGGATTACTTGAAGTTCTCTGAGCTCTAAATGAGACAAAAAAGAATTGTGTTAGTTTCCAATGAGTCATTTACCTAAAGTCACAGAAACACCTTTATTCAGCAAAATGTACTTAGCTTTTGAAAAACAGTTCATTGAACCAGATGACCTGGTGCTGGCAAGTCTAGAAGAGAATTTTTGGATATGCACAGTATCTAGATCTTAAAGCACACATGTAAATTCACTTATTTCTATTGCTTAAAGAGATACAAATGTTTTCCATTCAGAGTAACATTTGAAATGTGGGACAAAAGCACAAAACTTCAACTTTTGGCATTTTTCATAATTTATGTAAAACTTTGTGTTAATTTCCTTTATTAAAAATAGAAATGCTGAAAGTATGTGCGTTACAGCATTTGTCATCAAGACATGAAATCCTGCATTGACTTAAAAAAAGACAGATCAGTTGGTATAGGTAATTTTTAAGCCCAGTGCTATTTGCCTAAAATTGATTAAAGCCTGAAAGATAATTCCATAGAAACATGAAGAAGGAAAGAATTTATAATCATACTTATGAAGCCATGCCTCAGAAGATGATCAATCTTCAAAGTGAGTTGCAAACTGGGAAAAAAACCCAACTATACAAAAGGTATATCTGATGATTATTCACTTTAGATAGAATAGAATAGAATAGAATAGAATAGAATAGAATAGAATAGAATAGAATAGAATAGAATAGAATAGAATAGAATAGAATAGAATAGAATAGAATAGAATAGAATAGACCAGGTTGGAAGAGACCTTCAAGATCATCACGTCCAACCTATCACCCAACACCACCTAATCAACTAACCCATGTAACCAAGCACCCTGTCAAGTCTCCTCCTGAACACCTCCAGTGACGGCGACTCCACCACCTCCCCAGGCAGCCCATTCCAATGGGCAATCACTCTCTCTGTGTAAAACTTCCTCCTGACCTCCAGCCTGAACCTCCCCTGGCGCAGCCTGAGACTGTGTCCTCTTGTTCTGGTGCTGGCTGCCTGGGAGAAGAGACCAACCTCTGCCTGTTTACAACCCCCCTTCAGGTAGTTGTAGAGAGCAATAAGGTCACCCCTGAGTCTCCTCTTCTCCAGGCTAAGCAGCCCCAGCTCCCTCAGTCTCTCCTCATTGTCTTACGCAAAATTGTTCCTTAAAGTCTATCTAATAATAGAAAGTCTCAGGTTTTGTGGTTTCTTTTATCAACTATGTTTGTGATAAAGGCTTGCCACAAGTGACAAGAAAAAACATTGATAGGACTTTAGTACCTAGAAATAAATTTGGCCTTGTTCTACAGTATAGTGCATATTTCATGTGAGAGACATTGTAATTTATTTTTAGTTCAGCTGTACTCTTAAAAATTGCACCTTTCTTACCACAGTAAGAACTCATTGTACGTTCATGCCTCAGTGGACTGTTAGTAAAATATTTCAAGCACAAAATCCAGTAAGAGTCAACCAACTCACTCATTGAAAATTGCAAATGTTCTATGAGAGTTGGTTAAGACCAATTCCTGCTGGAGAGCAGCCAGGCAGAGAGGGACCTGGGGGTACTGGTCGATGGTAGGCTGAACATGAGCCTGCAGTGTGCCCAGGCAGCCAAGAGGGCCAATGCCATCCTGGCCTGCATCAGGAACAGTGTGGCCAGCAGGAGCAGGAAGGTCATTCTGCCCCTGTATACTGCACTGGTTAGGCCACACCTCGAGTCCTGTGTCCAGTTCTGGGCCCCTCAGTTTAGGAAGGATGTTGACTTGCTGGAACAAGTCCAAAGAGCAACAAAGTTGGTGAGGGGTTTGGAACACAAGCCCTATGAGGAGAGACTGAGGGAGCTGGGGTTGCTCAGCCTGGAGAAGAGGAGACTCAGGGGTGACCTTATCACTCTCTACAACTACCTGAAGGGAGGTTGTAGACAGGTGGATGATGGTCCCTTCTCCCAGGCAGCCAGTACCAGAACAAGAGGACACAATCTCAGGCTGCGCCAGGGGAGGTTCAGGTTGGATGTTAGGAAGTAGTTCTATACAGAAAGAGTGATTGCCCATGGGAATGGGCTGCCCGGGGAGGTGGTGGAGTCGCCGTCATTGAAGGTGTTCAGGAGGAGACTTGATGGGGTACTTGGTGCCATGGGTTAGCTGTTTGGGTGGGTTGGATTGGTTGATGGGTTGGACATGATGATCTTGAAGGTCTCTTCCAACCTGGTTTGGTTTATTCTAATAAAGGTTATTCTAATATTTCACTCTTCCCTATCATTCTTTGGTCAAATCCCTCATGTGCAGCATAAATCCCTTTTCTGTCAGTTTTCATTTTGTCTTATGCTAAAAAATACAATCCATTCAAATTCACCTATTTAGTAAGTTAAGTTCCCAACAACATTCTGTAGATAACACAAAGCAAAAGCCATGCTTTCAAAAATCATGGTGCTTTAATCATCCTCATAGCCTTTCATTGGACCCTCTCCAGTAGTTCCCTGTCCCTCTTGAACTAGGGAGCCCAGAACTGGACACAATACTCCAGACATGGTCTCATTAGGGCAGACTAGAGGAGAAGGAGAACCTCAGCCTGCTAGACTCACTCTTCTTAATGCACCCCAGAATACCATTACATGAGCTGATTATTTTTAGTAAATTCTTTGCTGTATTTTTGGATTTGGTGATTTCCTATGGCAATAAGTTTCACAGTTTACAGATAATGAATGGAACTCTCTTCAAATTGTTTTTAATTGACAGCTTTTAAATGTCATCCCACATTTCTTTGTATTTGTATTATGAGACAAAGGAACATAATTTTCTGTTTTCTAATGCCTTTCTTATATAAATTGCTTTGATCATGCCTCTTTTTTCCATGTCTTCAGTGATCAGTCCTAATTATTTTGTTTCTTGTCAGATGGAAGCACTTCAATTATGACCAGTGGGTCATACTTTTCAGTATCCTAAGAACTAACCTAAGCTCTGCAATGTGCCTTTTGGTACAGGCAATCAGCACTGCACACTCCAAATGAGGTCACATCATTAATTAGAGCAAGTCATTATATGTCAATGTTAATTACCCTATTAGTCTTCATGCAACCTACCTTCTTGTTAGACTCACAGCTGCAGCTGCACATCAAGAAATCCATAACAATTTCCAGGTCTCCTGTAGAAGTTGCTTGCATAAATTCAGAACCCTCTGAGGTGCTGAAGTGTGAAAATTCCTTTTTAATGTGAAATGAAACATTTATTGCATTGGTGAGAAGACTACTTGAAGTAGGTCTCTCCAAAGTTTCTTTTAACCTCTCTGAACTTTCCTGAGTTAAGTGATTTAGTGATACCTGTAGACTTTAGTGAGCAGGATCAGTACTGTCCTACAGTTCTGTTGAAACTATTGATAGACATTAAAGAATAAAAGTTTGAGCTCAGTAAAGTGCTTGCTGTCTTCAGCTAGTTGGCTTGGTTTCTTTGATTGTCATTTAATTGTCATCTTTGGCCTTTCTTCATGACAATGTTGCCACTCCTCTCAAGGTTGTTGTGATTCAGTGAATCATAAAGTGTGTCTAGTTGGACAAGACCCACAAAGATCATTGAGTTCAACTTGCTGCTCCTTGGAGGACTAACTAAAACTAAACCATACGACTAAGAGCATCATCCAGATACAACTGGAGCTTGGTGCCATGACCACTTCCCTGGGGAGCCTGTTCCAGTGACTGACTGTTCTCTCAGTGAAGAACTTTTTCTTAATGTCCAGTCTGAACCTTATCTGACACTTCAAATAATTTCCTCATGTCCTGCCACTGGTCACAAAGGAGAGGAGATCAGCATCTCTCCTTCTACTGCCCCTCTTGAAGAAGCTGTAGACTGCAGTCCATCATCCTTCTCTTCTCCAAGCTGAGCAAGCTAAATTACTTTACCTGCTCTTGAGGTCTTTCACCATATATTTGCCTCCCTCTGGTCGCACTCTAAAAGTTTTAGGTGACCCAAACTGTACACAGAACTCAAGGTGGGGCTGCACCAGTGCAGAGTAGACTGGGACAATCACATACCTCAACCAGATGGCTATCCTGTGAATTATTAGGTGTATGGCAAACATCTAATTATGAGATCAAAACTAAGTAATCAGAGAAGTTGATTCATACAAGCTCCCCATTAATCATATCACAGGGAATTACAGACCAGTTTAGGCTGAAGGGATCTTTGGAAATCAGCAGTTAAGTCCCCTTCTTAATCAGGGAGAGCTAAAAAGAGTTTCCCCGGACCATGTCCAGTCAAGTTTTAAATCTACAGATGGAGACTCCACAAATTCTACATATAACCTGTTGCAATGTTTGACAACCTTAATTCTCAAAAAGAAATTAAGGACAGGGCTGGGAGGAAGGTTGGGGAGGGGATAAAGATGGAGAAAGAGAGAGGGAGACATAGATACAGCTATACAGAGACATATATATCTACACATATATTTACCTTCATCCTCCAGTCTTAGGTGATCAGGAGTGGTGCAGTTGCGCAGGTAAGATGAAAAGATAGAAATGTTTTAACCTTACCACAGATTTCTCTGTAACTGATTAATGACAGGTTTCAGAATCTTCCCCTAAAACACCAGCTACACTTTAGTACCAGAGGTTTATCTCTGGATTGGGAAAAATGCTCTATGTGCTCTGTTGCAATCATTCCTATGTAAGCACAGGTAAGCATCACCGGATTTTTCCTGCAATACATTTTGCAATCTTTAACCATTTCTCTTTGATTCTGTCTGCAAATAATAACTTTTAAAACATAACTGTAATTTTTACATAACATGAGAAATATCTCATGGCCTTTTACCAGTAACTTTTCACAGTAAATGGTATAGAGTGGATCACCAAATAATACAAGGAAAGGGTACTTTTTCCAAAACATTTAAAAAGTATATCCTATAAATCTTTTTCCCTTTTTGATTTAAATTTCTCATGTATCCAAATTGATTTGTCCCTAATTACTCTCTATTATTCTCACATTCTCTTCTCATCACACATACATAAACATTTCCCCAAAAACAAATCCTTTTTTTTTTATTTTTTGTAGTGCAAAAAAAAATAAGGAAGCATCCTAGGGTGTTTCTTGTATATTAATTATAGTTCTGGTTGGTTTCCAGGAAAAAAATGGTTTAGAAACCAGCCTATGGAAAGCGACACTGATGAGAGAATTTGTATTGAAAATACTGCTTAGACAAAATAAAATACAAACAAACAAAAATACTTCATTTCAGACAGAAGATAGGAAACTGGGTGAAGGGATTTAGACATAATAGTCATGAACAGTAGAGTAGACTAGAATAAACCAGGTTGGAAGAGACCTTCAAGATCATCGCGTCCAACCTATCATCCAACACCACCTAATCAACTAACCCATGCAACCAAGCACCCTGTCAAGTCTCCTCCTGAACACCTCCAGTGATGGTGATTCCACCACCTCCCCGGGCAGCCCATTCCAATGGGCAATCACTCTCTCTGTGTAAAACTTCCTCCTGACCTCCAGCCTGAACCTCCCCTGGCGCAGCCTGAGACTGTGTCCTCTTGTTCTGGTACTGGCTGCCTGGGAGAAGAGACCAACCTCTGCCTGTCTACAACCCCCCTTCAGGTAGTTGTAGAGAGCAATAAGGTCACCCCTGAGTCTCCTCTTCTCCAGGCTAAGCAGCCCCAGCTCCCTCAGCCTCTCCTCATAGGGCTTGTGTTCCAAGCCTCTCACCAACTTTGTTGCCCTTCTCTGGACTCGTTCCAGCAAGTCAACATCCTTCCTAAACTGAGGGGCCCAGAACTGGACACAGTACTCGAGGTGTGGCCTAACCAGTGCAGTATACAGGGGCAGAATGACCTCCCTGCTCCTGCTGGCCACACTGTTCTTGATGCAGGCCAGGACGCTATTGGCCCTCCTCACCACCTGAGCACATTGCAGGCTCATGTTCAGCCTACCATCAACCAGCACCCCCAGGTCCCTCTCTGCCTGGCCGCTCTCCAGCCACTCTGATCCTAGCCTGTAGCACTGCATGGGGTTGTTGTGGCCGATGTGCAACCCAGCACTTGGATGTCTTAAATCTCATGCCGTTGGACTCTGCCCATCTGTCCAGCCTGTCGAGGTCTAAGAAGTAAGAAGGAAATAAGCAAGCCAAACACAGGACATCCTTAGTGGCACAGCAGGAGACATGTAAGTATAAAATATATATATATATACACACACACACAACCATATACATTCATGAACACACAGACATCCTAGACATCTCTCCACTTCTTTTATTCTCTGGATTTGGTAATTATCTTGTCAAATGCCCTCTGCAAAGATAATACAACATATTGTGTGCTAACTTGTCCTCTGGTCCACAACTGTGCCATGCAGCTTAGTTACATATTCAGAAGGGCCTTTAGGTTTTACATGTCTCAGATTTTCAGTGTGTTGTTTGAGTCCCATTTCAAATGAAAATGAATGAATATTCTTATCCATAGCTGGATAACACAAAATCTGTAAAGTTAATAGAGGAGAAGTAGACCTTTAATGAACACTCAACAAATGCTGATAAGAGAAGAGCTTCTTGCTCCACTGTTTTGTTTTTCATAAAGAGAGCAGGTATAAACCACTGAGTTACTAGTTGGTACCCAGGGTTATGAATGATGTGGCATAGTTGGACATGAGAAAGATTTAGCTCCACCATTCTCAGAAATTGTTAGCAAAATGTAGACTCAACCATTCTTCCCTAATATAATCATTATAAGTAGGAAAGGTTATCCATTTAAAGTATGGGCCATTACAACAACCACTAAGATATTCACTTTCTTTGCTGCCATGTTGTTTATTAAAATAGCAATCTTCCTGGGTTTGAGGCGGTTTGTACAGTTTTCAGTTTTCAGTATAAACATTTTAGACCCATTTAAATTCTGTCTTCACACTGTGCAGTCTTGTGAAAAGAAAATGGTATGATCTTGCCAGGTCAGGGTAGACCTAAAAACATAGAGTTGCCCAGAAACTGTAGAGTGCAATGCAAAAGGATCATTGATAGTGTACATATGCTCTTTCTGTAGCTCTGAAGTTTTTTCTGCTTCATTAATGATTTTTCTGGACTTCACAATTCAAATAATCATTAGCCTTCAGCTTAGAGAAAATTACATCTCTTTCACAACTGCTGGTTTCAATATTGCTGTTTTAAAATCTTCCTTGAGCAACCCGTGAAACCTCTGGTGACTGAAGGAAAATGACCACAAGGATGGTGGATTACTGTGACCGTTTGAGGCTGTCCCCTTAAGGAAGGGGACATTGTGGTGGAATGTTTGTAAACGAAAGACGGATCTAAACTAATTTCATTGGTAGATTGGGAGAAAGCACCTTTTGAACTGGAAGTACAGCAGAGAATCCTGGGCATTCCGGCACTTTGATTCTTCTCCTTTGCAGCTCACAGCAGCTTTCTGGGCTTTCGGCCAGACTGACCGATAAGATAAGGCCACTTCTAACATTCCAACACAGAACTGCTTTTTAATTAACAGTTTCTCTTTTTCTCTCTTTCTAACCCTCTTTTGGGGAAAGGGGGAGAGAAGGGGGTGCAGGGGTGGGGAATCCCCCTCAGCAGAGGATGGAACCCTCATTTCTGTGTGACTTTGTTGTATATTTCTGTATATATTGTAAAGACTGTAAATTCTGTACATAAACCTGCATTTCCTAAACTGCTTTGTAAGTACAGCACACACTCCTTTGCTAATCCAGCCGTGCATTATTTTTTCCTTTCAATTTTCTTCCCTCTACTCACAGGGAGGGGAAAGGGCCCAGCCTTTCCCCCAACCCCACGACAATTACCATTATCAGCTCTGCTGCAGAACATGACTATATATTTCAGATTAATGCACCTAGTCTGTAGGTCCTTTTTTTTTGTAACTCACACAGATTGCAAAGGAAATATCAAGTTTCCAACAGCTCAATTTGTTTTTTTCTTAAATTGTTAATAGCAACACACTTCTAATCATCTTAAAGTTTCTGGTCTTTTGCTCTGTTTTTACTTCTATCTTATGAAAGAGAGTTCTTGTCTGCTTCTTTCGAGAAGAATGAAAATGCATTTTAGTAATCAGTATATGCAAAGTCATAAGAAGTCTTAAATTCCAGCCACCAGGAGCCAAATAACATGAAAAATTCTCTGTTGCAGAACTTCTGTAAATGTCCTCAAACAGACACAGCCTTTGATCATATGATCAAGACGGTTTTGATGGTTTTACTCATGTGGAGTAGAATATTGCACAACATAAATTGTCCTATAGAGATCCTAATGAAAGTGTGTGTGCTTTGCAGAAGTACTTGATGAAAGCACGAGTTTCTGCTACCAACTGATAATAAGGAAAGAGCATCCAGTTCAATTGTTTCATTTACTTCATTAGATTGGTGGGTTTCCTTTTTTAAGTTTTCTAACAGACTATTTTAAAATACGTTTCTCTCTAGTGAGATCACAATGCACCCTGTGCTGTTGTGGCAGAGCACATTCTCACTGCCATTCTTCAGTTCAAAAAGGATTTTTCATGTGGTTGCAGACATTGTGCTATTTCACAGCCTAGCATTTATGATGTTTGACTCTTCTTTGGTTGCTTGTGTGCCACTGAAATAACAAGACAGGCATATGGTGTGACATGCAAATAGTAAAGAATGCTTTCCTAAGCTATGGGACAGATAGTAATATGTTCAGCCCTTCCAAAGAACAAACATCACTGTTTTTAACCATGAGAAATAGAAAGAAAAAAATTAATATAATGTTACATTGACTAAGTAATGTAAAGGATGCAGCACCTCCATCCCATAGAGAGTTCTTAAAAATAGAAAGGCCTTGTGCCTTGCCAAAGGATCAAAGTATTTCAGTACACACTGTTTTTTCTAACCACTGAAAAAAAAACCCTTAGAACAGACTCATTAAAGTGCATGCAAATATTCAATCAGAAACTTCACCTAGTACAGTTTCCCTTTACAATGTAAATGATTTGCTGCTTATGAAGTTAGAAGTTTAGAAAAACAAAAGAGAACCTTTGAACATTTTAAATAAAGATCTACATTACCTGACAGTGATTGGGATGGATAGTGCTCAAAAAGAGAGACATGGATGGCTTGTGTGTTGCTAGTACTCCTGCTGTCGTAGCCCATGTACTTTCCTTCCAGCAACCATTTACATTCTTTTCATATAATCCTGATAATCAGACCTGAAAAGGAAATATCTCATTGTTTTTTAGGGCTACATTGTGAAATAATGCCTTTAATTTTATTAGGTCACCCGTGCAACTTCATGCTACCAGACAACCACTTGGCTAACACTTTTAAAAATTGCTGTACTTTCACAGCCAGAAGTTTCTTCATTAAAGGTTAATTAATATGACCCAGAATTTTAGTTTGCAATATCTGAAATACAAGGCTACTAGTAACCTACTGAAGTTCCTCATTTCCAAGTTAAATAATAGACCGATTTACTGATCCACAACTGCTGGAGAGAGTTGCTCTGTGGCCCAGTGTCAATGAGGCTGTACACACATAAATGAGAAGACAATTTGGCCTGCTCCCTGTGCTTTGCAGTCTAGATCTATGTATGTTCCATGAATACAAACCAATATTGTTGTTGGTTGGTTGCTTTTTTTTTGTTTAGCAGGCAATATAGTGTAATAGTTATTTATTTTCCATAGCAAGCAAGTAGATTCCATTGTATGAATATACAATAGCCAGGCTACATTTCAGGTATAAAACCTGAGGAAAACATGTACATGATGAATACATTTTGTGTGTGATCTGTGCATGCAAGCAAATACATTGCAGGAAAAAGGCTAAAGTTCCTTGAAAATTGTGGGATTTTATTTGTGTCCCCCATGAATACAAATTTCAAGTTCTAAACCTATCTATCTACCAGCTAGCACAGTGGGAGTCTGTTACAGACCAGCCAACCAGGATGAAGAGATAGCTAGAATATTCTATAGGTAATCACTAGCTCTTATTCTCGTGGGGGACTTCTACTCCCCTGGTGTCAGCTGGAAATACAGCATAGCAGAAAGGGAACAGTCCCAGAGGTTCCCAGAGTGTGTAGAGGAAAGCTTTCTAACACAACTGGTGACAGAGCCAACTAGGCAAGGTGTCCTGCTGAACCTACTGTTTGCAAACAGAGAATTTCTGTTTTGGAGGCCATCCTGGCCACAGTGATCACAAAACTACAGATTTCTTCATTGATGGAAAAATAAGGAGGGAGATCAGCAGAACTGTCACCTTGTGTGTCCAGATGGGCTGGACTTTGGGTTGTTCCAGAGACTGGTCAACAGAATTCCCTGGGCGGTCAGTTCTAAAGTGCCAAGATGTCCAAGAAGACTGGAAAGTCTTCAAGGAAGAAGTCCTAAAGGTGCAGGAGCATGCCATCCCCATGTACTGAAAGATGACGTGTAGGAAGAAGGCTGGTCTGGCTGAGCAGAGATTAGGTAGCACCTCATAGAAAAAAGGAGTTTGTGATCTGTAGAAGAGAGGCAGGCCACCTGGGAGGACAACAAAATTATTGTGATACTATGCAGTGAGAAAATTAGGAGGGCCAAAGCCCAGCTAGAAATTAATCTGGCTTCAGCTGTTAAAGACAACAAAAAATTATTCTACAAATGCATCAGCAACAAAAGTAGGACTAAGGAGAATCTCTGTTGTTTATTGGATGCAGGGGAAAACATAGTGATCAAGGACAGAGACAAAGCCCAGGTACTTGATACCTTATTTGCCTCAATCTTTAGTAGTAGGACTAGTTGTTCACTGGGTATCCAGCCCCCTGAGCTGGACCATTTTCAGTACAGATCTCTTTATATGGCCTTCCTACCCTCAAGCAGATCAACACTCCCACCCAATTTACTGTCATCTGCAAAATTACTGAGAGTCCACTCAATGTCCTCATCCAGAAAATTGATAGATATTAAACAGAACCAGCCCCAATACTGAGCACTGGGGAACACTGATAGTGACTGATTGCCAAATGGATTTAACTCCATTCAACCCCACTCTTTGGGCTCAGCCAGTTTTTAACCCAGCAGAGCATCCGCCCATCCTAGCCATGTGACATGCATCTGCAGGAAGGGCCGCAAGGAGGATGTGCAGAGCTACAGTCTGATTTCAGTGCTGGGCAAGGTCATGGAGCAGATCATCCTGAATGTCTTTGCACAGCGTGTTCATGACAACCAGGCCATCAAGCTCAGTCAGCTTGGGTTCAGGAGGGGCAGGTCCTTCTTGACAAAGCTGATCTCCTTCTACAATAAAGTGACCTGCTTAGTAGATGAGGGAAAGGCTCTGCGTTATGAGTTGAATCTTCTGACGAGTATTCAACACCATGCTGACATCATGTCAGTTTCAAAAGGAAAGCACTGGCTTTAGGAAAGTATCAAGGGGGTTGTAGTTTGAGTTGTAACATGAGAAACTTCCTGTTTCCCATTGCTGCTTACAGATTTCCATTTTTGGAGTGCTGGTCTTTTTGACTGGGCTGCCTGCAGGCTTGAGGGGTGGGAGGGCCATTTTATCACTGGCCTCCACTGCTGCTTCTGCTTTTTCTGTGCTTTTCTGTGAAACAGACTAAGATAATTGTACATTGTATCCTCTCACTAAGCTCCTTATTAAGTGACAGAACAACAGGAAATGACCTCAGGTTGCACCAGGGAAGTTTTAGACAGAATATTAGAAGAAACTTCTTCACTGAAAGGATTATCAAACACGGGAATAGGCTCCACAAGGAGGTTGAACCTCCATCTCTGGAGGTGGTTAAAATACACATAGATGTAGTACTAAGCAACAAAATTTAGCACCAGACTTAGTAGAGTTAGGTAATGGCTGGACTTGATGATCTTAAAGGTCTTTTCCAACCAAAATGGTTCTATGATTCTATATTATTTTGGTAATCTGATGTCAGGGGTTTGTATTGTATAAAACCAAATTCTACAAAGAATCTGATTAAAAATGTAAATGCACTGATTTATTTCAATTGCATTAGATTACTGAGAATAGTAACTCTAATTGCCTTCAAGGAAAAAAAAAATGAAGAAGAAATACCCTTGATTTCCTTTATTAAAAATGAACTTTTTCATAGCTGTGGTTGCATGCTTCCCTTAGGCACTCTAGCAATCAAGGCCAATATAGGCAATCCTTTGAAGTGGACAGTGATTGATGGCTTTTTCTTGAGATAGCACAGGTGGTGTTCAGCAACAGCATTATAGATCTTTGTATCATTTATGAAATCCATTTCAAAAACCTGAATAGACTCCAAGGTGAGTAATCTACACTCAGCTGCTTTCTGCAAAACTGCAGCTAGCCAAGCTTGAAGTTAGCCTAGATATATTTACACAAGATTCAGGTATTCAGTATCTGGATCACAAATATGTAGATATGTGCCATTCCTAAAAATCTGAAATAGATTTTTGAATCTGCTTTGGTGAAGTTGATGCTATTCAAGCTATGTCTCATATTGAGAGAGCAAACAATCATGAGCCAAATAAAATCAAACATGTTTGGTAGTATTTTACAGCTGCAGTATACCAAACTCTCTCCACAGTCAGTTATTACAGGTCCTAAAATAAAGGACTCTACTTTGATAGATTGCCACTGACTCTCTGTTTTCCACCTTTCCTTTTCATTACATTTGCTAGATCTTTAAATCTGCAAGAGCCTACTAAGCTGAAGCCCCCGGGAGCTGTTTTGTGTTTTGCAATTTAGTGGTGGAGCCTGTGATTTCTTTCTTTCTGTCCACTAAATGTTCTGGCTGTTGATGGTAGTGGTGTGTTTTCTTGATGTTATTTCCAACTGCTGGTAAGTATTTGTGCCTTAATGTAGTTGCCTGGATTTTTGGAAAAGGATGATTTTTTTTCCCTGGAGTGGTTTGAGGGCTTTGCTATTACTATGTATCTGGGATAAGTTTGACAAAGAGCTTTTTCCCATGAGTTCACTTTGCCTCTGCTATCCTAAAGCCGGTACTGGATGTAGCAGGGAATGTCCTCTAAACCTGTATGTGTTTAGCTGTTCTTAGAGGGATTGGATATTTGCTCTTTATTTTAGTATGTGTATAATGTACCCTGGGTTAAACTCCAGGTTAGCTCATGATTCTGCCTGAAGAGCAGAAGTATTTCACTATCTACAGGCCTCTGTGGGACTTTCTACAAGTTTAAAATAAGGACATAAACTGTATATGGTCTAAAGAAGTTAGTGCTTAGCAAACTCTATAGTGCTTATAGCCCAATGGCTGAACATTTATGATTGAACTCTGTTGGTACTGTAAAAAAGTAAGAGTAGGATTAAATGAGATGTGTTTGATATGATACCATCGATTGATTGCATCTCATTTGTTTTCTCTTTCAGTTCACTGTGGTTTACCAGATTGGCTTGGAACTAATTACTGAGTTTTGTCTTGATTTGACAGGTTCTCATTTATTGTCAGTGTCAATATTGATATTGTTTGGCTTTGATACTTTACAACTATCCTGTAATATATACAATATAAGTAGTCAGAAGGGTAGAAAAAACACAAGCCAGTAATATGGCCAATAACGCAATCTACATTTCCTATATTTTTCCAGTGGTAAATGTACAGAAAAAGACTGCTTTTATAAATCCTTTGGTAGCACATTCTATAACCAGGTTGTGGGGTTTTTTTTGCTGAAAATCGATTTTATCTTTGAAATTAATAGGAATCTTGATTTTCAAAACATAACAATAGGAATTTTAATTTGCCGAGTTCTGCTTCCTACCCTGTGACAGGCTGGGCTATAGTCTCTTTTTATTGAGGCTTACACATTTATTAAGCCATTACAAATAATTGGAAAGTGTTTGAGCAATTTATTTAAGTTCCACAGTCAGTTTAACGTGGCACATGTTTGTGCTGCTGCTGCAAAGATCATTTCTACTCTTGTTTTCTATGCTGGCGCTAATGTTCACATGGCCTCAGCATGAACTAATTAAAATGGTGTAAGGTGAAAACTAGGGGATTGGAATGTCATGGCAAGATTTTTCAGGATGACCAGCCATTTCCTAAAGATATCTGCTGTGTGGCTGCATGAATGCCAATCCTGGCACATGAGGACACAGAGAAAGAGCTACAGGACATGATGGCTGTGACTACTTCTTTGGCCACTAGCCTCAGACAGATTTAAACCTCAACCACCGAAACACATCCTTTAACCCTGTGTTTCCACAGCCTTTCATGCATCTGTTCCTCTGCCTCAGAAATGTGACTAAGCATCTTTGTACTGGCTCACTTAAACATGAAAACAGCACCTGGCCAAGAAGCAATTTCTCTTGCAAAAAAACAAGCAAACAAACAAAACAAAAACCCCAAACCAAACCCAACCCAGAAATTCTGTTGTAGCACACTGCACTGCCTAAACCCGCAGGCTGGTTTTCCTTGTGACCTAACAGACAGTAGTCTATGTAATGTTCATTAATTTCAGTGATTTCTGACTATGTCAGTTTTGCTTCATGGTACACTAAACACATAATTAACAGTCTCAATAAAAGAAGGGTCTGCAGAAGCACAGCTAAAGCTACCGTGAATCTTCATGAATAGCAAGGACTGTGTCCCCTAATGTTCCTGAGAGAGTCTGAGACAACATTATCTCTGCCCACTGTATCTATTCTTCTCTGAATGGGCATAACTGAATTTTAACTGTAAAGACTCTACAAATTACAGGCATCTTGACAAATATTTTGGGGTTCTGATTGGTTTAGGGGCTTATACATTTATTCTAAATGAGTATGTGCTAATTTTCTAAGGCATAATTCCATGGTTTTTTCTCCAATTTTTGGTTTGTTTTGGTCCCTTAACTTTATGAAAATATAACTTCAAGGACCCTGCAGAAAGTATGCATTGTTTCAAACTTTCAAAAGTGCTCCTTTTATTTTCTACCTTGGTGATTTGAAAGAGCAAAGAAAAACATCTGTTTGCTACACTTCAAAATTCCTGATGAGTTCATCTTTCCAGTTATAGGGCTGTTTTTTTAGTGATGTTCTACAACACATGGGGGATACATGTAGAGAGGGAGAGAGGGACCTGGGGGTACTGGTCGATGGCAGGCTGAACATGAGCCTTCAGTGTGCCCAGGCAGCCAAGAGGGCCAATGGCATCCTGGCCTGCATCAGGAACAGTGTGGCCAGCAGGAGCAGGGAGGTCATTCTGCCCCTGTACACTGCACTGGTTAGGCCACACCTCGAGTCCTGTGTCCAGTTCTGGGCCCCTCACTTTAGGAAGGAGGTTGACTTGCTGGAACGAGTCCAGAGAAGGGCAACAAAGTTGGTGAGGGGTTTGGAACACAAGCCCTATGAGGAAAGACTGAGGGAGCTGGGGTTGCTCAGCCTGGAGAAGAGGAGACTCAGGGGTGACCTTATTGCTCTCTACAATTACCTGAAGGGAGGTTGTAGACAGGTGGATGATGGTCTCTTCTCCCAGGCAGCCAGTGCCAGAACAAGAGGACACAGTCTCAGGCTGCGCCAGGGGAGGTTCAGGTTGGATATTAGGAAGAAGTTCTATACAGAAAGAGTGATTGCCCATTGGAATGGGCTGCCCAAGGAGGTGCTGGAGTCACTGTCATTGGAGGTGTTCAGAAGACTTGATGGGGTACTTGATGCCATGGGTTAGCTGTTTGGGTGGGTTGGACTGGTTGATGGGTTGGACACGATGATCTTGAAGGTCTCTTCCAACCTGGTTTGGTTTATTCTAAATAAAGGTTTATTCTAAATACATGGGTGGGAGCACACACAGAATATTTAATAGGCTTTTCCAAAATCCAATGTAAGACTCAGTATGGATTGAACATGTTGTTGAATGTCTTATGAATAATAAGAACCATTAGATTATGACAGTAACTGATGTGCCCACAACTTATTCTGACTCACAGAAGAAAATCTGTGGGGTTTTGTACCCAGTATTCCAGCCAGAGGCTTCTTTAAAGTCTTGCAGGTATAACATGCGTCTGTGCTCATAGCAGAGGTGTCAGTATGAATTTGTTTAAGTTAAATTCTGTGTATGGTGAGGAAGGGTGAAATACTCACAGTTTTTCTCTGTGCCAGTGACTCGCAGTTCATTCTGCTGGCATGACAGTACTTACTGATGGCTGTGGCATGAAAATGCAGTTCTGTTCCAGCAGGCTGTGTTTCACTTGTTAGCTGTGTGGCAGCCTATCATTACTGTTTCTGCACAATCCAGTAAGATCTTAAGTGTATTTTCATAATTTTCATTCTTTGTTTACATTACTATGAACAGTTAAATGTTTCTGATTGTCTCTACGTACATATATCCTGGTTTGACCTAAAATGGAAGTAAGAGGACAGAACTAAAGAGGTGGGCCCATGCCAACCTCGTGAAATTCAACAGGGCAAAGTGCAAGGTCCTGCACCTGGGTCAAGGCAATCTCAAGCACTGATACAGGCTGGGCAGTGAATGGCTTGAAAGTAGTCCTGAGGATAAGGATTTAGGGGTATCAGTTAACTAAAAACTCA
Source organism: Melanerpes formicivorus (assembly GCF_026170545.1). Lineage (NCBI taxonomy): Eukaryota > Metazoa > Chordata > Aves > Piciformes > Picidae > Melanerpes > Melanerpes formicivorus. The sequence continues at coordinate 18,093,700 of NW_027142367.1, read as the reverse complement.
ATGTGAACTATCAAAATGTGCTTGCAGCCCAGAAGGCCAGCTGTATCCTGGGCTGCATCAAAAGAAGTGTGACCAACCCTCTACTCTGCTCTTGTGAGACCCCACCTGGAGTATTGCATCCAGTTCTGGGGCCCCCAACACAAGAAGGACATTGAACTGCTGGAGCAGGTCCAGAGGAGGGCCACAGAGATGATCAGAGGGCTGGAGCACCTCCCCTGTGGGGATGGGATGTGAGGGACAAGCTATTCAGCCTGGAGAAGAGAAGGCTCCAGGGAGATCTTACAGTGGCCATCCAGTACCTGAAAGGGGGTCTACAAGATATCTAGGGAGAGAAGTTTTACAACAGCTTGCAGTGGTAGGATGAAGGGTAATGCCTTTAAGCTGGAGGACAGTAGATTTGGACTAGATATTAGGAAGAAATTCTTTACAGGGAGGGTGAAACAGGTTGTCCAGGGAGGCTGTGGATGCCCCCTCCCTGGAAGTGTACAACACCAAGCTGGATGAGGAGGCATTGGGCAACTTGGTTGAATGGAAAGTGTTCCTGCCCAAGGTAGGGGGATTTGAACTAGATGATTTTTAAGGTCCATTCCAACCTTTCTGATTCTGTGTTTAATTCTGCTCAGAATATATTTTTAGTGTCAAATTATTTTTAGTTTCTATTGTATTGCACGTACATTCCTCTTTTTCACACAGCCATACTGAAAAGAAGGGCGGCTAGCACAGTAAATGTTGGTAGCTGTTGGTCCTTGAAAGGTGTGAGGCTGGGTCAAAACAAACAAGCAAGTCTGATTTATCAATCAGTTTTAATAAAATGTTTATTCACACAAAAGCTTATAAAGTTTCTTAAGCAATAATAAATGACAGATGGCTGCTGGATATTAGCCTATTCTCCCAGACTACGGCAGATTAAAATATTCTGTGCTGCTGCAAGGATAAAATCAGTGAGTACTTTTCCATCCTCTAGTAGGTGGTGCCATGCAAATATCTTAGATATTATACCTTTGACATTGATCTTTTGACACTGATAATTTTGTCAGTCTGTCACTGATGTAAGCAATCTGTGCTTACAACTGTTTGTAATTATGTCTGCACACAGACACCCTGGGTCCAGCAGAAGTGATCTGCTGAGATCAATCCCAAGAAATATCTCAGAGCATGAATAAAACTGGAGAGATGGAGCGGTTTTATATTGATCATGTGAACTGAACCTTTAGAAGTGCAGCCAATATGAGAGTAATTGCTATTTCATTGATGATGTTGAGACAAGAGCTTAGAGCAGAACACACTTCCACCCACCCCTCTGCATTTGAAACACCACTGATCAGGAAATAGATTGAAGTGCCTGTAGCTGGACCTTGATTTAGTCCCATACTGATTATATATGTCATTTGATTTTTGCTTTTCAAATGCAGTGTTCAGATTGCTCTGTACAGATGAGTGGTACAAGCACAGGAAAGAATTATCCTGTGAACATGATCTGTATTACTCTAATGGAAAACTATGCTTTCATGTAAGTGTCCTCACAGCTAAGGAATTTAATAAAGCCTCTATAAGAACATCCAGAATTCTGAATTGGGTCCTTTGCTTCATGATTATGTCCAGAATATACTATTATAATTAAAATTTGCATATTTCAACAGTCAGAAAAAGAACCCCTCATCCCTCAACACACTTGCAATGGAGATTTCGTTTTCAGAAAAACAAGGCTTTTTAAATGCCTCAATAGCAGATGCTGCTGTTAACAAAGTATCACCTGGAAAACACCGAGACTAAACAAGGGAATTTCACTGCAGAGTTGTACATAGCTCATTCTATACAGAGTAACTGTTTGTTACTGCTATGTATATATAATATTATGGTTGCAAAATGGAAAGGAAATAATTTAGCCATAGATACCTGGTCAATGAGAAGAATTGTTGACACGGCTAAAGCAAATAAAATAAAGCTACATACCGGTCAAGAAACCTTCTGACAAGGCAAACCTGACAACCCTCAGTCTCAAGGCCTTGCAAACTTAATGCTTCATTGCAGGACTATCCAGTTAGTTATGTAAAGTAATCACATTAATGGGTAAAACTTAACAGTGGCTCAAGAGAATATGTAAGGGCCATTTCCTTCTTAATAAATTAAATTAATAGATGAATGTTTTGATATGTAATTTTATTTCTTGCTAATGGTAAATGTGGTCTTAAATTCATGCATGTAATTCTGAATCTGTAGTTATTACAGCAGTTGATTAACTCCTTACTGCAAGTCATGATTTTTCTTAGGTCTCTGTGGTTATGCTTGAGTGGTTTTGTGTTTTACGTTAGTACTGCTAAAATGTATGAGGTGAAACAGAAGTCAATCTCGTGTATTTCAGGGAATAAGAAAATAAATACACTGCTCTTCTCTGTACTTGAGCTTATTTATAGGCTTATATCCTGCAAAAAGAGACTGGTCTCCCATGGCCTTTACAGAACCAGAGACCCCTGAGATAACAATAAAGATACCAGCCCTAGTCAGTCAAAAGAAAACCAAAAGGGGATCTAAATGAGAATACTGATTTAAACTCATTAAACTCTGTAAACTCATGGGTTCTCCATGAGCTTGTGAGACTTTCTCTTATTCTGTAAAACTTGATGACATTTCTGTAAGTAAGCTCTAGTTCCATATTCTGCCTTCTTGTAAAAGGCAAGAGGAAAACTGAATTGACATTCGTTTGACTCACTTTGGCATGCAGTTGCAGGTTCATACCCTTCATGGCTGTCAACAAGAAACGATACTATGTAAAAGCTCTGTAATGTAAATTGTTCTTTTCCACCTTTCATTTCCCCTAAAAGTAGCTTAACTCTGTGAACCCAGACCTAGATATAATACTTAAGTACATATAATGTACCAAATCAGTTTATAGTCTTTTTGCAAGAAGACATGCATGCCAAGAGTTGAAACTCAAGTCACACAGATGACTTAACTTTTCCAGTAGTTTAAGAAGCGTTGGCTTCTCTTTAGTCCTATAAATAGGACAGGGAACACCTTGGTGAACTCATGTGCAAAATGCAAACATACAGAGAAGGAAGAAACAGGAGCAGGTTGCTCAGGAACAATATAGCAACATTGCTGAGCATGCAGGGCAGGTGGTATGCACCTGTAGGAAGCTGATAATATCATCACAAGGTTTCTAGGTTTCTGCCTGTCATCTTTCAGAAGTCATGGCAGTCAGAGAAGTTCCAACAGCTGAAATAAATCAACTGCTATGACCATTTCCAATAACAACAAGAACAACAACTACAAAACCAAAAGATCCAGCCTCACTTCAGTTCCTGGGAAAGTCATGGAACAAATCCTTCTGAAAGCCCTTTTTAGCTACATAAAGGACAGGATTACTGTGAATGGCTAGCATGGATTCAGTGAGGATATATCATGCCTGGCTAACTTCATTGCCATAATGTCAGTGAGATGAATGGATCTGTGAATAAGAGAGTATCGCATATCTTGACTTTAGCAAGGTCATGGTCTTCTATAGTATCATTAACAGCAAAAGAACGAATTTGTTTGGCTAACTGGACAATAAGGTGGACAGAAAATCAACTGAACTATCACAGTCAAAGGGTGTTCATTGACATTACAAAATTCAACTGGTGCCCTGTTACAAGTAGCTTCCCTCAGGGATAAATACTGAGACCAACAATGTTTAATGTCTCTATTAATGATCTGTGTCATTTTTGCAAGTCTATGAATGACACTAAAATGAAGAGGAGAAGAGGGAGGAGGAGGGAATCTGATGTGCTGAGAGCAGGAATGCTATTTAAAGGGTCCTCCATAAGGGCCCATTTTGCTTAGCCAAATTACTCCAAGGTCATTAGTTTGTGGTGTGTGGGGGTTGTTTTTTTTTCTAAAGCACTTTAGATTAGTCACAATTTTCCAAAGGCAGCTTTACAAGGAAGAGAAATGTGGGGAGGTTTATGGAGAGCAGCAACATGAGAAAACAGCACAGCAGTTTGCCAAAGCTGACTAAAATAAGCAGCAGAGTTGATGCAGTTGTAATCCCCAAGAAGCTGCACCAGCAGGTACTGATTTGGTCCTAGAAGACAAGAAGCCATCATCTTCCTTCTCTTCTTCTCTTGCACACATCTTTCATATTCTTCTCTCCTCTTTTTTGGTTAGTATCTGCTAAAAAGAATTTCTTAGAATGAAAAAAAAAACAAAATCAGTTGAAAAACTTGCAGAAAGACACATTTTGAGGATGAGAAGACAAGCTGTTTGGCTATATTTATAGTTTTATGTATGATGCCAGCTTTGCTTGGTTCCAGTTACATTTAATTATTTCTGTGTTCATTTATTAATAATGCAGAAGAAAAAAGTCATAACTTTTCCTTTAAAATTGAAGTTTTAAACCAGAAGAAAGCATAGGTGCTTTGACTGTGTATCCATCACTGTGCTAGAAGATGCTTATGCAGATGTGAAATGGTGCCATTTGCAGAACACTTCTATTATATGAATTATTTTAAGTCAATTAGTATTTGCTCTTGGAGTTTAATGTTCAGCTGAAGACTCTGAAGGCAGCCTCTGGAGAATTTCTGCCTCGATTTGCTTGATGGTGGCCTGTGTTTAATATAATCATCTTGCACCAACACATTGTGGCAAAAACAGCAGTAAACAATTCATGACATGTAGTTGGGCAAAATTCCAGCCATTCTTAATGTCAGCAAAGTGATGTATTTGGGAATCAGAACACAAAGTCAACCAGTGATTAAGAGGATAGTAAGCAACATCTGGGAATAAAAGTTTCTATGTATGGAAAGGATAGATCTGTGAGGGAAAGTTACAGAGATTTTCTCTGAATTGATGAAAGACTGATTTAGAGACAGAGATGATAATATAAGAAATATAATCTAAAACTCTATTGAAAGCAAGACACCAAAGGAGAGTATAGGGTGAGTGCAGCATATGCAATTAGCAGGTATTCACACACCTCTCAGGACTGTTTTGGCAGTGGGTTCAGCAGCACAATGCTCATAGCAGCTAGACTGAATTCAATAAACTTACAGTTCTGGTTATCAATAACCAATGGGTTGTCCAGGGAGGTGGTCGAGGCCCCGTCCCTGGAGGTGTTTAAGACCTGACTGGATGAGGCTCTGTCCAGCCTGATCTAGTGTGGGGTGTCCCTGCCCATGGCAGGGGGGTTGGAACTAGATGATCCTTGTGGTCCCTTCCAACCCTGACTGATACTATGATACTATGATACTATGAACCTGTATAAAATGGTACATAATAAGAAATTACTGAACTCTGGCAATAGCAAATCCAGGGCTGTGCTGCTGCTTTCACACAGTCTTCTGAGTTGTGGCTTCATGTCACAACACAGCCATCAGTTCTGTTCAGGTTAAATACTTCACATTTGTAGCAGTGTTTGTCTTGTGTTGTACTCTTTTATCTACCTGAATTTTGCTATCAAGGCATGGTAGTGATTGAGCAAACCTGAATCACTCTATCCTCACAACCTTAACAGAAATTCAGTTACTTTTTAAAGTCAGGTTCTGTGTGGTTTAGGCGCTTAAAGTCCTCTTATTGATTGTCTACCCTTCTGCATTTTATTTTCTATTCTTATTCATACTACATATTTTAACACTAAAGGATATTTTAATACCACTGTGAAACATCATTTATGGAGTTAAAATTAAGACCCTGCTTCATCACACAGAACACATGTCGTGGGTGGACTTGATGATCTCAAAGGTCTTTTCCAGCCTGGTTAGTTCTGTTCTATTCCATTCCATTCCATTCCATTCCATTCCATTCCATTCCATTCCATTCCATTCTATTCTATTCTATTCTAACCTGAACTACTTTTAATTTTAAACATTTTTTTCCATTCCAGTGGTACTTAGTGAAAATCACTAAATTCTTCCCCTTGGTTTTTAGAAGCTTCAATTCTAACAAATCTGACAGAATCTAGCAATATTCAATTATGTTAATTCAGTGAGTGAAATATTTGTTTCTGTATGTGAACATGTTTTGTGGCAGAATATGTTTGTATTTCTATGGTGACTGAGCCTGATGATTCTTTAGGTCAGTTATTTTTGCACTTGTGTCATCTCTTCAGAGTTGTTTCAATGCACCTCTCTTCTCTAACAACAAATGCTTTCAGCGTCATGAAAAGTAGTTGTTGCCAAAGCTGCTGTGACTTGGAACTTCCACATCACACCTGTATGTGTGTGAGATACTTTTGCCAGAAAAGCCTCCCCAAGACCCAGGAGTTGCTACCACATTCACAGCAACATAAAATTAACCCATGGGAAGTTACTGCTGAAAGCTGCAAATCAGAGTGATAATTGCAGTCGCAATGATTCATTCAGAAGATGATGAGATAATTCATCATTTCATAGGACGAGATTCCCTCTCCAGTGTTATCTTCAGTTTAAGAAGTAGGAAGCTGACTATGATGCTGTAAGTGCCAAGCCGTGTTTAGGAGCACTTCCTGTGTTTGTGTTCAAAAAGGAACTAGCCATTTTTAGAGCACAGTGCTCTTGGCTTGCAAAACAAACTGACGAAGAGCAAAGAACCCAGAACAGATCTGATATGAAGGAAATCATAGTAGGGAGGGGACTGCAAAGACAGGTGGAGAAGAGTGGACAATGGCTGGCCACTGGGAATTAAAAAGATGGAGAGAAATAAGGAAATGATGCCTAAAAGTTAGTTAGACAGATGGAGAGTGTAAGTCAGCAGGGAATATTCCTGAGAAATGTAAGCACCCTTACATGAGAAACAATAGAGCAAGGCTGACACAAAAAATTACTCCTAGTCATCATCCTGTTTCCACAGATCTCTACTATTCTGTTTTTCAAAGATTTAGCCAAACCTGTAAGGACATTAAGCAAACTGAGAATTGTTCTTAGGATAAATATTGAGCTTGGAGATTAGAAAAATCAGTACTGGCAAAAGCTGTGCTTCTCACACTCTCCAATATGCCATGTTATCTTTTCTCCCTCCCACCCCCCAGGCTTTAAATCTGCTTCAACACTACCATAATGGGTTGCATTATATCAGAATAAGGAATACAAGAAGATTTCAGGCTCTTGCCTTTGTGGGTTGTGGGTTTGTTTGTTTTTGTTAGGGGTTTTTTTTTTGGGGGGGGGGGGGTATTGTCATCTCTCTTTAATAAGCCTCTCCTTGTTGCTGGAAAATGTCATCCTAGACAAAGATCTTCTATGATTAAAGAGCAAAACTGTCCAACTAATTAGAAGTTTTCTCTTGCCCTGAGCATAGCTCTGGGCATAGAAACAGGGAGTTTAAGGCAAACTGCATAGCAGTAGGAGTAATTGAATTATTTAAAATGAATGTCTGCTTTCTAAACCATGTTCAGCAGGAAAAAGAAATAAACAGCGAGATCAGGAACAAGGAGAAAATGATAGCAGATTTTCCTTACGAAAGTAATCAAAGCAAAACTTACAAAAATCCTCTCTCAATTGCACTGAAACAGTGATATTTTGTGAAAGCCACTGACTGTCAGGCCCTTAGGGCTTCTGGCCTTGATTATGCAATTGCTCCACAGGCAGGACTGGCTGCCAGCGCTGGCTCTCATAAGAATTTCCTAAGACACAATTGCTACAATAAAATACACCTTTAGGTGCTTTATATTCAGAAGGTATTTTCTGTGATAGAAATCCTTGGGTTCCTTCTCACTTTCTTATGATGGAGGGAGAGAAGAGACATGTTTAATCAGCTACAAATCATCCAAGATTCCCTCCTGCAAATCTCTCACCTCTGATAATGAGGTGTTCCTGCTCCCTCTGCAGGGGCTAAGCAGGCTGCAGTCATAAACCAGCCAGCTTTTGCATGCCTGAGAACCAAGTGAAGGCACAACACTGATCATAATTGTCCTCTCATTAGTGCAGCATTGAAAAATTTGCTCAGTTGAATGTTTAAGGCAACTAGTATTTGGGGTTGCATGTAACTGCCTTTCTCAATGTTTTTGCAGTGTAATGATGTGTAACCATAGTTTATTTTATGCTTGTATTGATTATATTTCTTGTTTCACTGGGCTGGTTTTCAGTGTATGTCCTCAGGGACCAGCAGTTTACCCCTTTCCACTGGTGGAACATCATTGCTATCAATGCTGCTTGGTAGAAAGGAGACAGCTAAATGTGACAAAATGAAAGAGAAGCAATATATAAGCAAGTCTGTGCTAGCTGCAGCAAGAACCAAACTTTGCCTAGGAAATGCAGGTTTATATACAGAATTTACAATATTTACAATATATATACAGAAATATACAACAAAGTAACACAGGAATGAGATTCCCTCCTCTGCTGAGGAGGGTTCCCCCCCTGTCCCCCCTTTTTCTCCCCTTTTTCCCCAAAGAGGGTTAGAAAGAGAGAAAAAGAGCATTTAATTAAAGCAGAATGTGTTAGTATAGTCCTTATCTGTTCAAGGTCAGTCTGGCCGAAAGCCCAGAAGCTGTGAGCTGCGGGAAGGAGGGGGAGAAAGTGCAAGACTGAGACTAGTCTCTGCTGAACTCAGAGTTTAAGATTGCTTTCTACCAATCCACCAATGAAATTAGTTTAGACCTGTCCTTTGTTTCTAAAACATTCGGCCATGATGTCCCTTTGTTAAAGGCACCGCCTCAAACAGTCACAAAAACAAGAAGGAAATTTATAAAGGGGGAAAAAAAAATTCAAAGAAAGACACCTTTATTGATAAATTTATGCAAATATCTAAGAAATGTATTTTTATTTTGAGGCAAATAAACCTTCAGAAAATGGGGAGGAGAAATAAAAAAAACAAATGTAAAAGCCCAACAACAACAACAACAAAACCCCCACAGCTGGTACTTTGGCTTGAACAACTGGAGATAACATAAAAGTAAGTTTTCAGGGGAAAGCACCTAGAAGCCTCTGAAAGCTTAAAGTTTGATATCTAGATAATGAAACACTAAATGGGTATGAAAATTTCAGGCCATATTTGTATGATAGGGTGTAACTACCCATTTTTTTCTGTGTCCGACAAGTGAATTGGGGAAAAGTATTTTGGAACACAGAAGATTCTTTATTTTTCACAGCCAGCCTTTCAGAGTTCAGGGACATACCCCAAAATTCAGGATGCCTGTTCAAATAGCCATGTGAATTTCCAGTTAATCTATCTCAAAGAAATGAAGATCAGCATTAATTGTGCATTTTTGTGGTGAATCTAGGTGCTTTATGCCTGATCTATTTATTCTTCCCCTTGAGGAGTCCAAAGACATCTACACATCTTTTGGGGAAATGGCTGGCTTTATAAATCTCTGAGGGGTAACTGCAATAATTAGCTGGCTTTTGTCCATATATAGCAGAGCTCCTAGTACATTTTTTCCCCCAGGGCTTTTGTCTTTTTAGTAAATAATATCTCTATGATTGGTTTTGATTAATTTTTAATAAATACTGTATCACAATGTGCTAAGTAGACTAGTTTCAACATGTTACTAAGTTATTTGGGATTGGAATGTATGTGGGTAGCTTGCAAAAGTGTTCAGACTGACTGTAAAAGTTTGAGTTTTTCCAAACAATGAGATTCTACAGACTAAGATAGTCTTTGATTGAACAAAATACTACTCTGATGTTATTTGGCATAGTAAATCCATTTTAGGCTGTTTCATTTCTAAATTGATTCACAATGACTATTCATCATTGTCTTGATCCTGTGATGTATACATCCACCATGTGCTTCAGGAGGTTGTAGCAAGTATTTTAATCCTGCTTTATAGATTAAAAAACCTTAACAATGAGAGCTGAACAGGTTTACTGAACATCATCGTGCAGGCTAAGTGAAGCAAGAAATGTAGCTGCAGGATATTTGGATGTCCTAACCATTGGAAGTATGTGGCTTTCTAGAAAATTTGCATAAAGTATCTATATTTTACGTAATTATCTAGGCTTAGCTTTCTGGTTAACTTCTGGATGAGAAATTAATCAAATTTATTTCAGCACGCTAGGACCTGAAGTGTCTCAAATATAACTCAGATGTACATCCACCCTCCTGGCTTTTCTCCGTTGTTATTTGTGGTTATACAGCGTTACTTTGGCTTATAAAAATTCCTAGGGCATGTACAATTTCACTTCTGCAGAAGATAGTGATAAGTTTGCATGTTGAGGGCCAATGCTGGAAGTGATGCCCTTGCTGAGTGTGGCCTTGTAACACTCCACAGTATCACAGTATCACAGTATCACTTAGGTTGGAAAGGACCTCGAGGATCATCGAGTCCAACCTATCAACACAGACCCCATGACTAGACCATGTCACCAAGTGCCACGTCCAATCTCTCCTTGAACGCCTCCAGGGTCGATGACTCAACCACCTCCCTGGGCAACCCGTTCCAATGACGAATTACTCGCTCGGTGTTTGCTTCTCCAGTTAGCATGCTTCAGTGGGTCATAAGATTTCTGAGTACTCTGTTGGCCAACCTACACACTGAAATATGGTAGAGGGTAAAGACTTAAATGTCAGATGGGATGTCCTGTAACTTCCTGATGCGTCTGACAAACAAAGAAAAGGCCTGCGAAACACTGATCAGTGTATTGAATTCAGCCTACAACTTCCGTAACTGATCTGGGTGTTCTGGAGATGAGCAGGCATTGAAACAAACAGAGCCGTTGGTCACCACTATCCAAACCATTCTTTCAAAACAGAAGGTCTGTGAAATGAATCAGAATTCTGCACTCAAACCCTTGGAAGCATTTCAGGCACAGAGCATTGCTTTCCCTAACGCATTTCAAGCTACAGTAACTGCTAATAAGATAAAAAGCAGTGAGAAATCAGAGAACATCACCTCCAACAATCATGAGTGACTTACCATGGACAACACATCCTAGCTGAGTAAGGAGAGTACTCAGTATCCATTTCAGGCCACCTGCTGCAGACTTTTGTGCTTTTTATTTTTTTTCCCATTTTTCAAAATAACAGTCCTTTAGCAGTGCTGATTACAGAGATTTTGACTCCTGGCCTGCTGGGTTCCCCCTTTGCTCCATAGGGGTTTCCTAATTGAATATTTCCCCTGTGAATAGAAAAGCTTTGAATAAGAACAGGAAAAAAGTTATTAACTATCTTGAAGTCTTCCCTGAATCTTCCACCCTATTTCTGCACACAAGCTCCTTTTTTCCTCCCTCAAGTGCAGAATATTCTTTCAGTGAGCAGCATCAGCTCTTTTTCTGAAGCTAATCACATTCATTATATGCTGAACATTGCAAATGAACTACAGTAAGAGCCTAACATCAGGAGGAAGGAAAGGAAAGAGAGATTAATTCAAAATAAGTCATAAAAGATGTCTGATTTGGTTAGAGTCACTGGTGCCTTATTTCTCACATGTGTGAGTCAAAAACAAGGAATTGTTTTCCAACTGCCAACTGCCTGTGTTGAGATCTGGCATTAACCATTTCTGCCCATGTCTTTGGGGATGGTGTAGGACTTTCAATTCATTGCAGGATGAATTGTAAATTCCCTTTTGTGGCACTATTATTTCTCAGGCTACATGCTGTGGCTCACTTGAAGAAGGACCAAAAACTTTTGGTTTGGCTCTGTCCTGTGTGTGGAAGCTGGCACTTTGGATTGAGACAGAAGGAGGACTTCATCTGCCAAGTTCTTACAATTACCATGATGCCTATGACAAATGTTCACATTTCCCCCTTTCTCATAAAAAAACTGCTGCTCAGGTGCTCTCACTGATTACTTAAGTAGAGGAGGCATGAAAAGCCACAGCTTCAAAGACAGATATGCAGAGTGGAACCTGCCTGACTTTTCTGTGAAAAAATCAAATAAAAAATGGCAATGAGGCTGTTGCACACTGTGGTGGTTTGGCCCTGGTTGGGGCCAAATGTCCACCAAAGCTGCTCCATTACCACCCTTTTTAGATGGACAGGGGAAAGAGAAAATATAACAAGAGGCCCATGAGTCAAGATAGAAGCAATTTATTGGGGCAAAAGCAAAGACCATGCTCAGAAGCAAGAGCAAACAAAGATGTTGTTCTGTTCTTCCAGTTGGCAGATGATGTTGGGCCACTCTCCCAGAAGCAGGGCTTCAATACATGTAGCAGCTGATCCAGAGGACAAACACCATCAATGAATGCACCCAAATTTCCTTCTCTCATTTAGCCTATATATCTGGGCTGACATCATATAGTATGGAATATCCCTTTGGGTCAGCTGGCCCAGCTGTGTCCCCTCCCCAGACCTTGCCCATTCCTCAGCTTACTGTTGGGGGAAGAGAATATTGCAAAAGCAGAGCCTTGGTGCTCGGCTCAGCAGTGATCAAAACACTTCCCAAGCAGATGGGAAGGATGTATGAAAAAGGAGGGAATCAGAGAGGATAAATAAGCATGGGAAGGAATTACAAGGGCTTAAGGGAAATTCCCTCTCATCCCTGCTTCTTTAGTGTCTATGCCATCATGGATTTATTTTTTCTTGTTTCTTAAACAGGGTATTGTTCTAAAGATGATTGTGGAAGTAATCTTACAAAGATATTATTTGTAATTTTTCAATTGCATCAGCTGACAACACTGATAAAATCCAAGGTTTTCCCACTCACCAGTTTAGACAAGGTATATCTTATCAAGGGAGGCCAATCTGCATATTCTGTTCCTGCTTTCCTGTCTCCAGGGTTATACATCCTACAGCACCTTTTCCCAGTGTCATTTTCTCACTTTGTGAAGTGGATTGGTGAATCCCTGTATCTATTTTCCAGTTGCTTGTGTTGCAAGAATGTTGCAGCTGGGAGGTATCTCTCCTAGTCAGAGGGAGAAAAAAAGTGCACCCCTGCTCTCTTATTAAGTAACCTACTGCTGAATTTCAGCTGTGATGCAAAATGACCTTGAAAGGAATGCTCATGGGGGTTAGTTAAATGGACACTGGTACTCCCTAAAGATCATTAACAAAAGTTTAATTACATTCTAATCCCTTAAGCAAACCCATGGCGGGTTGGGGGTGTGGGGGGGGTGTGAGGGAGTGGCTATGTCTGTACATTGGACTGCAAAGCCAGCACTGGCATGACAGAAAGACCCAGAAACCTAAGACAGCTGCAAATTAAGCTTGAGGGTTTGCTTTCCCCATCAGCGTGAGGCAGGTTGTGATTGCTCTTGAGAAGCATTGGAGGGAGGTTGCCATTTTATTCCCTAGCTCTGCTCCTGTCTCTTATCTGAGCAAAGCAGCAGTGCCTTTGGCTTTGTAGGGTGCATGAGCAATGGGGAGAACAAGGTTCTGGACATGTAGTGGCTTCTGAAAGTTTGTTGGCAGTTCTTATTGTGCCTTAAGACAGCCTTGGTTGCAGACAAGACAAAGTAAACCATTCTTTTGTAAATGTAGCAGTTGGATACAGCAGACTAAAGACGGGACCAAAGCTTTGGGTTCCCACAGGTGCTTTTTTAGAGTGGCATGCCTCTTCTTATGCAGCCCTACCAGGTATGTGAAAGAGCGCAAGAAATATGATATATGTAATCAAACAAGCTGAGTAAGAGAGAAATGGTTAAACGCCATAGCAGAAGGACATGAGCTACGTTGCTGTGGTGGTTCTGGCTGTTCACAAATTGCCCAGTAAGTGCAGCATGAGGGATCGAGCTATTAATAGTTCTGCTTGTCATGGCTGCACAGTGAAACAGCATAATCCTTGCAGAAGGGAATATGTGAGCCATGAACTGTAAAGTAAAAGCTTGAGGCACAGAAGGCAGCCTCAAAACTATGCCATAATTAACAAAAGAGGAAAAGAATATATCTAACAGAGGTTGTTCATGAAGCTACAGAAACACCTCTGCATTAAATAAAATTTAAATGAAGCCTTGAACCTGAGCCAGAGATCAGTGTCACAGCCCACTATCATAAATTCTCTAGATGTTTTTGTGACCAAGTCAATTACAGGCTTCAGCATACATGTGCATAATAAAAACTCTGTACGCTGGAACACCTTCATCTCATTTTGACACACATCCATGTCTTCGTTAGGTTTCAGGTGTGCTTCTACAAGCCATATGCTTTTAGAAATTGTTGGCAGAAGAGTAGAGGCCTGAATTTCTGTCAAAAGCATGGATATAAAATGCATATACATTCAGTTTGATGGTGTCCTCAGATAATTTCCAGTGAAGTCCATGGTAAAATAGGATAGAATAGAATAGAATAAACCAGGTTGGAAGAGACCTTCAAGATCATCGCGTCCAACCTATCACCCAACACCACCTAATCAACTAACCCATGCAACCAAGCACCCTGTCAATTCTCCTCCTGAACACCTCCAGTGACGGCGACTCCACCACCTCCCCAGGCAGTCCATTCCAATGGGAAATCACTCTCTCTGTGTAAAACTTCCTCCTGACCTCCAGCCTGAACTTCCCCTGGCACAGCCTGAGACTGTGTCCTCTTGTTCTGGTGCTGGCTGCCAGGGAGAAGAGACCAACCTCTGCCTGTCTACAACCTCCCTTCAGGTAGTTGTAGAGAGCAATAAGGTCACCCCTGAGTCTCCTCCTCTCCAGGCTAAGCAGCCCCAGCTCCCTCAGTCTCTCCTCATAGGGCTTGTGTTCCAAGCCCCTCACCAACTTCGTTGCCCTACTCTGGACTCGTTCCAGCAAGTCAACCTCCTTCCTAAACTGAGGGGCCCAGAACTGGACACAGGACTCGAGTTGTGGCCTAACCAGTGCAGTGTACAGGGGCAGAATGACCTCCCTGCTCCTGCTGGCCACACTGTTCTTAATGCAGGGATGGTTTTATTATTTGTACATGCCAAACACTTACACCAACATACATCTGATTTTAGTGCACAAAGTGTATTCACAGTTTCCTGAAATCACCAATGCTATGATCATGACTCTTAGGCAAGAAGAAAATCTTATTAGTGCATTCCCACAGAGGAAAACAGTGTATTTTGAAATAACAGTAGCTACTGAAGGCCTTGAAGACAACATATGTAGGACATAATATTTGAGTAAATATCATAATCTTTGTATGTGAGTGTTATGCAACATAGTTATAAAAAACAAATCTTCTGGTTTAAATGCTTATACCTTGACTGAACCCTGTAAAGAATACTAAGTATATTTCTAAGAATATTTCTATCACCATCTTAGAACATTTGGATCATTTGTATTCAGAAGGTATGCAAATGATTGGGTGTCTCGGTCCGGAGAGGGAAAGAGACTCAAGTTCTTTTAGAACATTCCCGTGATGTGAAATTAGAGGCACAAACGAGGCCAAAATATCAACAGCTAGACTATGTATTACACAAATAAAGTGGACATAAGAAGGGGAGAGGGAGAAAATAGAGAGGGAGAGAGAGAAGAGAGAGAGAAGAGGAAAGGAAGTATATTATTACACCCCTCATCTCCCCCAAGACGGTTTGAGTCTGTGGAGGAAAGGTGCTGCAGGAGATGTTGGGTCTGTAGAGAAACGGTGCTGAGGCTTTGGCTGAAGAAGAGCTGTGGTCCTCTGGGGAGATGTTGGGTTGGTACAGGAACGGTGCTGAGGCTCTGGCTGGAGAAGAGCTGTGGTCCTCTGGGCAGCCTGGGTCTGCAGAGAAAGGGTGCTGAGGCTTTGGCTGGAGAAGAGATGTGGTCCTCTGGGCAGCCTCTTTTCTCTGGAGCAGCATTGTCCCGGCTTTCCCTTCTCAGCGGCATGGTCCGTCTCCTGTGTTTTCCTTCATCTCCATTTTCCTTCTGCGTTTTTCTTCTCCTACTAGGCAGTAGTGGCTCCAGTCTTTTATACAGTTTTTAGTATGTGTCCGAGTATTGTCCCTCAGGAATTCCAGGGGCAGGAAATAATCCTTAAGTAAATATCCAGGTATCGTTTCCCCAGAAATCTTTCTGTGCATTTCTGTGTGTTTGGGCAAGAGATCTGGATGGGGGGTGGAGGGGGGCCCTCCATCCAGACAAACCCCCCACACTCATTACACATCATTGTCTACCCTTTCCAGGGTACTTGATGGGTGGAGATTATCCTGTCCTGAAGGCGTGAATGGCTGGGTCATTGTTGTAGGCCAGCTGTGGCCCAGTGAGCAATGCTATCTTTGCACCTTCCGAGAGTCGTTCCAGTGGCTCTGTCAGCTATTGTCTGTGCAAGCAGCAAGTGATTTTGTCTTTGTTGACTCACACCAAGAGAGACAAACTTTTGGTCTCTCACATTGGGTCATTGTTTAGCTGGTATTTCTAACACATCTAACGTCATGTGGCATTTCTCTTGTAAGAGTATATTTATTTTATTATCTAGATGATTATGGCTTTATTTTTCCCCACATATTCTACCTCGATAATACACTGAATTCTCAGATTTTCCACAAGTGCTTACAGTGCAATTACTTCAAATATAATATAGTGTCTTTTATCCTCAGTTTTTACAGACCTTTGAATTGATTAAGTTTCCAACAAAACGACCAAAGGGAACAGACTGGCTATGGCCCTTCTACATAGGTGGAATCATCAGTGACATTGGGCCAAAATTTGTCATGAATGTTTAAAACATGTACAATAAAGGATGCAAATGCTTACATACCAATTTTAGAAAAGATATAACTCTAGGCTACTTATTTCAATGTTTCCATTGAATTGAGAATAAAAATACTGGTTCATAGAAAACATTATTGTTGAAGAATTTGTTTTAATTAAAGGTGTAGAAAGAAAAATGATAGCAATTTATACTTTAAAAACAGGGAGCTGTTGCAGCCACTGTTCTGAGGGCAGGTGCTGGATGCATGTAGAGTGTATGATTCCTTAGCTGACCAATTTCTTAGTACACTGCATAGAGCAAAACAATAACATTCCATGTGTGCTAAGAATGACATCTTCAAGTTGGCACCCCTTGATTGGAACATGCTGCAGAAGCCACCTCCTTGACATACTGACACCTCTTATTGGGAAAAGATTTTAGCTTATATATGTGGTTGGATTTTACTGGGTAAGTGATTGCTAACAGAGTATACAAACAGCCCCTCTGTGCAATAGTTAACCTGCAGTTAGAGATTTACGCTAAGAAGAGCTTGTGGGGTTTAGGGCTGCTAGGGACTTCTGCCTCTGTCAGGTAGCTACTTCTTCTGGCAGGGGCTTCAGTGTAGGGATGCTGCTAGGAAAATGCTCAGGACTTCTGTTAAGGGCTTCTGGGACTTCTGCTGTAAATGGGACTCTAATGGTGGGTATTCTACAACGCAGCAATAAAGGACTTCTGGGAGGACTTCTGAGAGTCTCTGCTCATTGAATTTCTGGAATCTTGTTGCTATGTGGCAACAGGGTGCGTGCCTTCATTCATCACCCAGAGGCCCCCAAATCAGGGGGAGAGAAACAGGCAGATGAATGTGAGCTCTCACCCTCTCAGATGTCTTATCAATCAAGACCTAGTGCCTAGTACTGATTTAACATGTACAGTCACTGAGAAAATGAAGTAAGAAGGTATTTGAAATCATGTGCCCCACATACTAGCTGACTGACTTTTCAGCTGCTACGCTAGTAATTCATTTCTAACAGCTCTCGTTTGTTTCACACCTCTCAGCTTTCTATTAAGGCTTTATCAAAATTGCTATTTTGGGTTTTTTTTAATTTTAATTTACTCTCTCTCCAAATGCATAGAGTTTGAAAAATAGCCTGGCTAGGAAGAAAATAATCTGTACACTGAGTACAAACTGTCTTGTAAGGTTTGCAAGAAGAGAAGGCATGGTATTATGGAAGAATAAAACTTCAGATATACCTAAAGCAGTGAAGTGGTGTTTTTCTGAGCCATGATGATGGCCTAGAAATAGTACATTTGAAATTAACTGGAAAAGAGATGTAACATAATAATTAAACTAAATTAATCTTAATCTTGTGTCAATATCTTAATAAATAATGTAATTACTACACTGTGGTTTTTCTCCTGGTTGCAAGAATTGCCATAAAATAATTAATTAACCCTTCTTTGATGAATAATAAGCAGGGTTACCCAAATCTGCCTGGACAAAAATCTTGGCATCATCTCTGGGTGATGTCCTATCAATAGAGCTGTTGAAGATGAACATGGGAGATGCTTACCTGGGTACCAAACAACCTTTACTTTAATAGAGCCCTTGAGCTTAAAACCAGGTTAGGGTGGGTTTGGTCTTTTGTCTGGCACAGGCATATACTTAAATGTTATTTTATGCTTATTTTTTCCATTTGCTACAGGTAGTATGGAAATATGGGCAAAAGCAACTACTGCAATGATATTAAAGCTATACAAAAGTTTCCAAATACATCTTGAGTTTCTATTGAGATTCTATTTCCATCTAACCATAACTGCAAAGCATAAGGCCACAACAGTAGTACTACAAGAAGGCTACATTTCTGGGAAGTTTAGTCTCTGGTTTCTGCTAGACAGAAAACATTCCCATAGGCAAGAAGAATTCTGTTGAATGTGCTGTGGAATTTTTCCATTTTAGTTACACTGTAGGCCTTTAACTTCTTGAACACCTATTGCTGTTTGATGTTGAAAGAGAGCAAGTGGACTGCAAAAAAAGGTGAGACTGCATAGGGCAGCACCTCTGTTGATGGAGGATGATGTTCATGTCACCCTTCCTGTGTGCCATGGCATTTCATCCCCAGTACTGACAGCAAAGAGAGGGGCTAGCACTGTTTGGAGAGGAGTAGAGCATCTGGCAAATCCATCATTCTCCAGAGAAGAACACAAGCACTAGGTCATACAAAGTTTTTGCAACTCCTTTATACTAATGCAGTAAACTTACTAGAATAACTCTTCTTTTCTGGGTAGCTGTGCAAGAATTACCTGTTGATGGCAATTACCTGTCAGAAGACATCACTGAGCAAGGGAAGAAAGAAATTGTATGGTGTGACAGTTTAGGCAATATTTACTTAGCGAAAGACAAATTGCAAAGGATGAAGAAAGAGTTAACTGCTGGTAAAATTGCTTCTAGTAAGGGTTGTGCTTGTCTTCATGTTCTCAGAGCATGTGTCAGCTGGTCAGTCACAGATGGTGGCAGGTCAGCCATGACAGCTGTTGCTTTAAACCTTGGCTTGCTTCCCTGGTCTGCAGCATCATCAGGATGGGTTGAATAAATCTCTTTTCTTCACTTGTTCCTTGCAGGCTAGACCCAGGTGAAGGGCTCACCCTGTGCTATGGTGCCGGCACTGTACAACGCAGCTCCTGACTTCTAGGTCAGGAGGAATAACAAGATAGAGGATGAGACAAGGTGAAGGTCAATGAGCAAGGACATACCACCATGGGATGATAGAGCAAGAGTTCATGCAGCTCAGAGCATTCGAGCTGAATATCCCAATAGTTGAGGCTTGTACACAAAGATTAGAGTTATACAGCCCTGGCAGGCAGGCAGGAAGGCAGGCAGGAAGGGAGGAAGGAAGAAAGGAAGGGAGGGAGGGAAGGAAGGAAGGAAGGAAGGAAGGAAGGAAGGAAGGAAGGAAGGAAGGAAGGAAGGAAGGAAGGAAGGAAGGAAGGAAGGAAGGGAGGAAGGAAGGAAGGAAGGAAGGAAGGAAGGAAGGAAGGAAGGAAGGAAGGAAGGAAGGAAGGAAGGAAGGAAGGGAGGAAGGAAGGAAGGAAGGAAGGAAGGAAGGAAGGAAGGAAGGAAGGAAGGAAGGAAGGGAGGAAGGGAGGGAGGGAGGGAGGGAGGGAGGGAGGGAAGGGAGGGAGGGAGGGAGGAAGAAAGGAAGGGAGGGAGGGAGGAAGGGAGGGAGGGAGGGAAGGGAGGGAGGGAGGGAGGGAGGAAGAAAGGAAGGGAGGGAGGGAGGGAAGGAAGGAAGGAAGGAAGGGAGGGAGGGAGGGAGGGAGGGAGGGAGGAAGGAAGGGAAGGAAGGAAGGAAGGAAGGAAGGAAGGAAGGAAGGAAGGAAGGAAGGAAGGAAGGAAGGAAGGAAGGAAGGAAGGAAGGAAGGAAGGAAGGAAGGAAGGAAGGAAGGAAGGAAGGAAGGAAGGAAGGAAGGAAGGAAGGAAGGAAGGGAGGAAGGGAGGGAGGGAGGGAGGGAAGAAGGGAGGGAGGGAGGGAGGGAGGGAGGGAGGGAGGGAGGGAGGGAGGGAGGGAGGGAGGAAGGAAGGAAGGAAGGAAGGAAGGGAGGGAGGGAGGGGAAGGAAAAAAAAGCAAGAAAAAGCAAGAGCAAGCAAGAATCATTGCTTCTGCACTGGGGCTGGTGTCCTTGGCGACAGTCTTCCCCTGCCTGCTTGCCCTGCCTGCATGAGCCATGCTCTGTGTACCAGCAGTCCTTGGGGGCATTTAAATATCCCACACTGACCTGGCAGCTCTCACTGATGGAACCTGCTCTTCCTCTAACCACTAAGCCACTGTGTGCACTGACCCAGCCCAATCCCAGCCTCATGCAACTCTTACTGCCACTGGCCTGGTGAAAAGGGTCAGGTCAGATCTATGCATTGGATAAGTTGTTGCAGCAAATGTTTGGTTTAGATACCCCAAACTGGGTATCTGAGCATGACTGCTACTCAGAATCAACCCTCTAAAATTCAATCACAAAAGGAAGAAATAAGAAAAGTATGACTGGTAACTGTGCTTCCCCCTGCATATCACCCTAGAGACAGTCATGTAATAAACCTCCATAAATGGCCTTTTCTGCTCTAATTTTTGAATGCTTTCAAGCCTTGATCCAGCAATTGCTACCCTGATGTCAGGCAGGACTGGCTAAATGATCAGCATTTTTAAGTCTTGACTTAGGCTGTCCTAAGCCTTTAGCCCCATGGTACATGCCTTTACAGTGCATGCTACAGTGCAGTGGGCTAAAAATATTAGCTAGCTATGCTTCCCCAATAAAAAGCCCCATGACAAGAAACTTCCTCTCTTGGATGCAGAACTGTAGCTTCTTTATTGCTTGGGGACCATGAGAACAGCTGTGAGAATCAGTGCCAGGAAAGGGGAGATAGCAACCATGGACAATTACATGAGCCCTGTGCTCAAGGTATAAGACATGATGTCTCATGCATCAAAAGCTGCTGGACAGAGTGAGGAAACATCAGTACACTCTGAGTTTGCAGCTGCCAAGACTGAAATGTTTTTCGTCATTTCTAGCAAGTCTGACAGCACATGCTGAAGAACCAGAGGTGCTTCACTCTCTCAAGAAAACAAAAAAATAAATAAATGTGTGTTTTGGTGAAATCACAACCAGGAAGTCCTGAAAGGGTTTTGCTTCAGCACACTTTACCAGGGAACAAATCTAACTATAGTGGACTTACTTTCGCTTCCTGAATCACAGTATCACAGTATCACTTAGGTTGGAAAGGACCTCGAGGATCATCGAGTCCAACCTATCAACACAGACCCCATGACTAGACCATGGCACCAAGTGCCACGTCCAATCTCTTCTTGAATGCCTCCAGGGATGGTGACTCCACCACCTCCCTGGGCAGCCCGTTTCAATGACGAATTACTCGCTCGGTGAAGAACTTCCTTCTCACCTTGAGTCTAAACCTCCCCTGGTGCAGCTTGAGACTGTGTCCCCTTGTTCTGAAGTTCAATCTGTCTCACTGTTCTGGTAATAATCATTGAGATATACATATAATCATAGTCAATGTTTTCTAGAACAGACTACAGAGATGTCCATATACATACATAAATAGTGCTTCAGTATAGCTAATATTGAACACAATGAAGATGCCAGTCTTCTGTTGGTTTAAAATCGGAATATATTCATTCATTTTTATTATTTAGAGAAAGAATGATCTTTATGGCAGAAGAAATAAAAGGTTCTTTAACAATTCATCTTCAAATGGGATACATATATAGTTTCAGAATTACAGATTCACTTGGGTTAGAAAATACTTGGAAGGTCATCAATTCCAACTGTTAATCTATCATTGTTATGTTCAATACTAAAGTCCCAAATCACATGTTTAAAAAACACCTCCAGGTATGGTTACTCAACCACTTTACTGGGCAGCTGGTACCAGTGCTTGACAAATCCTTTCCGTGAAAAAATATTTCCTAATGTCCAATTTAAACCTATTCTGACACAACTTGAGGCCATTTCCTCTTGTCCTATTGCTTGGTACTTGGGAGACTGACTCCCACCTTGCTATAACTTCCTTTGAGAGTGTCTACAGAGAGCAATAAGGTCTCCACTGAGCCTTGCCTTCTCCAGGCTAAACGATTGCAGTTTCCTCAGCTCCTCCTCATAAGACCCTTCAATAGCTTCACTGCTCTTCTTTGGACACACTCCAGCACCTCAATATCTTCTTGTAGCAAGAGGCCCAGAACTGAATACCATATTCAAAGTGCAGCCTCACCAGTACTGACTATAGGGGGAAAATCACTTCCTTAGTCTTGCTGGCCACACTGTTTCTGACACAGGAGAGGATGACCTTGGTCTTCTTGGTTACCTGGGCACACTGCTGCCTCATATTTAGCCAGCTATTGATCAACACCCCCAGGACCTTTTCCACCTAGCAGCTTTCCAGCCACTCTTCCCCAAGCCTGTAGCATGGCATGGGGTTGTTGTGACCCAAATGCAGGATCTGGCATAAATATGTGTGTGGTTGTATATAGAAGTATATGTATATAACTCTATTATATGTGCATATTTTAAATATGGAAATTCAGGAATGACACAATAGTTTCAACTCAAATATCATGAGCTTATTAAATATGAAAGCACAAACAAGAGCAAAATATAGCATTTGGTCTTCCAAACCTGAGAGAATATTCTATTTAAGACAAAATGTAGGCCAAAGTATTTCAGCACTTGGAGAATGTAAATTAGGTAGCTAATTTACCCTGGACAAATGAGCTCGTTTCTGAGTGAGCAAGACTTCTCTCTGACTGCAAAACACACGTATTAGATCAAGCTTACATTAATGGGAAACAAAAAGTACATTTGTTTATGACCCCTTTTTTTTATTATTTCCTTGCATAAATAATTTTTTTTAAAGTGTTTCTCATGGTGCTTTTTGTTTACTGAATACAGGGATTTTCCCATGTGCACAAAAATAATGTTTTCTGATTTCATTAAGCATGCTCTTTGCTGTGCTGGATGTTGAGAGCTAAGCAGGGCTTTTCTCTGCTCCTCTTGCCTCAGTGACCAAGACACAGGAGAAAATTTTTGGCATCCATCAGCTGCCAGGGCCTGTTGTATAGGCACTAATCAGACTGCTTGCTTTTGTAGCCTACCTCAGGTAGAACAAAAATATAGTGACAAACTAGGATTCCTAAAAGAGTAAATCCAATAAACTGACACTGATGGTAGCAGAAGTGGAATTTGTGCCTCTACCATGTTTCAGCCAGCCTGCAAGTGAAGGAAGGGGGAGGTGCACTCTATACCAAAACCTGCATGAAGCACACCACAGAGCAGTCCCTATGAGGGAAGTCTCAATGAGGAGCTTCTCTCTGCCCTCTTTCCAGCAGAAGAAAATAGGGGAAAACACCTTCTGCCTTGGTGACTTCAGAGCTATGCTGACACACAACATAAATCATTGGTTTAAGGTTTAACAAATCCTTGGTTAGACATCAGGAGAATGATGTTACTCACAAATCAAGGCCTCCTTTGCCCTCTTTCTATGTTTTTTTTTTGTGACAAATTTGGAGTTTTTTGGTGCAAAAGTGAATCTAGGTCAGCTTTTCTGTCAAAAACAAGATTACACAGGGCTAATTGAGTGATTGCGCTATGGAATGGGCTGCCCGGGGAGGTGGTGGAGTCGCCGTCATTGGAGGTGTTCAGGAGGAGACTTGATGGGGTGCTTGGTGCCATGGGTTAGCTGTTTGGGTGGGTTGGATTGGTTGATGGGTTGGACACGATGATCTTGAAGGTCTCTTCCAACCTGGTTTGGTTTATTCTAATAAAGGTTATTCTAATTTCTATTTCAGAGAGGAAAAAGAACTGGAAAATGATTAAAAGTGACTATATGTGTAAGAATATATTTAGAGTATCTATTCCTCTAAGGCAGTTTGTGCAGCCAGGCTGTATGTAAGTCTTTGCCTGCTGTGGCTGTGGGATTTTTTCATTTTTAAGTACTATCCATAGAAATCTTGCCAAGCAAGACTCTGGTGCCAACTCATATGTTGCATATGGCCTGAAGTGTTGGGATGTTTGGGGTTTTGTTTCAACACAGGGAGGAGCACAGCATTGTTTTGGTTCACACAGATGATACCCAAGTCCTCCTGTTTCACTGAGTTTTCAGGAAATGAACATATGGCTTTAGAAAATTCATCTCTTCGACTTTGCCTGAGTCAGCTGTAGTGTGGAGAGGAGCAGCAGAAAACACAGGCAAGTCACTCACACATATGTGTCTGGCACAGGAAGAATACATTTAAAGGAAGCTGAAGGAGTCAGGCTTTTCATTTGGAAAGACAGTACTCATATTTGGGCACTAAACACTGTCATCATCTTTTTGGAAATCATAGCTGCATGCTTTCAAAATGTGCGGCAGAAGGGGCTGGCTGTACTGATCTGTTGCACCTCGTTGGCAAGTAATTCCCCCAATCTCTTAATTCTCCACTTAAAACATGGTCCTCAGCAGAAAAACAATTGTTCACCTTTAGGATAGCTGGGCTTCAAACCACAATTTTTCTGTGATGCTGCTCATATAAAAGCCACAATTACTATTATTTTTTTAACACAAGGAAATACTTTCTCTTTCACCTCTTGCCCACCAGTGGCTAAAACTGTGGTATTGTCAGACCTGAGAATGCAACAAGTATAGGCAAAAAATGGAAACTCAAAGGATTTTCAACCTGATAGCTGGAAATTTTAGCAAGAATAAAGCATTATTTGGTAAGTCTCTGCACTGTAAAACTAAAGAGGAGCTCTGCAAGAGGTACAGAACAGGCCTTCCATTAAATATCATTAGCCCTTGTTCTTTACTGTATTCAAAGAGTGAAAGTTTGTAAATAGTAGAATAAAATAAAATTCTTGTCTGCTTAGGTTAACTTCAGCATTTATTTAATATCTGCTTTTCTTCTGAGCTCCCTGATTGAAAACTCCTATCTCAAATGTCAAGGAAATAAGCATGTCACCAGGAATTTCTAGGGCTATCAGAAATGGGAAGCATTCTATTATAAAATCCACTGTCATTAAACTAAAGCTCAATGCAAAGTTGGGGTCCCTGTATTGAATGAAACCAGCACTTTTCTAGTCTGTGTGAGTCCTTGCTGTATTTGACTTTTGTCACAAGCTCCTTTCTTGTTGAAGGCCTCTTGGCATGTTTGTCCAACTTCTAGCTTGTAGGGATGGACTGCTTTTGAGTGTGAAGGAAGTGGTCCTTGAATATCAATCAGTTTTCTTGCATTTTGTACCCTCCTGAGCTCTACCAAGAAGACACATGAAGGGTCCAAAATTTGCTCTCATGAATTCCAAGGTTATGATCTTGCTCTTTACTTTGCTCTTTTCTCTCAGGGTCTTGGATTCCACCATCTCATGGTCACTGCAGCCAAAGGCTGCCTTTGACCTTCATATGCCTTTGATCTCATCATGCTTTGGCAGGGAGTTGGACTTGATGATCTTCAGAGGTCCCTTCCAACCTTTGACCCAGCACTGAAGGGTCAACACTAAACCACACCCCTAAGCACCAGATCCACATGCTGCTTAAACATCCCAAGGGATGGTGACTCTACCACTGCCCTGGGCTGACCATTCCAATGTTTGATAACCCTTTCAGCAAAGAACAACTTCTTAGTATCTAGCCCAAACCTCCCCTGGTGCAGCTTGAAACCATTTCTTCTAGTTCTGTTGCTTGACACCAAGGAGAAGAGGTTGGTTCCCTCCTCACTCCAACATCTCTTCAGGTTTGTAGAGAGCAAAGAGGTCTCCCCTCAGCCTCCTCTTCTCCAGATTGAACAACCCCAGAAGCTCTTTGTCTGCTCCATGCCCTTCACAAGCCTCATTGTCCTTCTCTAAACATGCTCCAGAGCCTCAATGATCTTCTTCTAGTGAGGGACCCAGAACAGAACACAATACTCAAGGTGTGGCCTCACCAGAGCTGAGTACAGGCGGACAATCACCTCCCTGTTCCTGACGGCCACTGTGTATCTAACAGAAGGAAGGATGCCATTGGCTTTCTTGGCCACTTGGACACACTGCTGGCTCATATTTAACAGACTGTCAACCAGAACCCCCAGGTCCCTCTCCAAGTCGCAGCTTTCCAACCATACATCCCTAAGTCTCTAGCTTCCATGCAGTTGTTGTGACCCAGGTGGAGGGATGAATAAAGTCAAGTTCTGATCACCAACTAGGCAGTAAAAGACATCTGTCGTTCTGATGACTACAAAATAAGATCAATGACATTTCAAAAGTAGCACAAAACTGTTTACTACCAATAAAGCACAATGCCTTTGATTGGATGTAAAACTAGAGTATTAAATGCCTGCTCTTGTTACAATGTCTCTTAAACATACAAACTTTAAATACACTGCTTTTTATATGCTGCACTTTTGTTTCCTTTTATATAATGGATTATTCAGATCCCTTTCTTTGGGACAAAGCTTGTCAGTCACATGGAAGTTACCTGATTTCACAAACACACATAGCAAGAAGTGTGTCTTTTATACTAAACATTGATGCAAATACATGCACTCTACTTAATTAAAAAAGACACCATGCTATTAGAGATCCCCTGCTAATGTGAAGTTTTGCTCTGGCCCTTTTACACAAAATCAAAGTGAAGAAAAGGTATGAAGATGTTCAAAAGCCCCTTTCAGTAGTGTTAGGGGAACTTCTCTGACCATGCACAGCAGAAACCATCCATGAAATCGCTCTTTGAGTACTTCATGCAAGTTTAAGCATGGAAATGATGCTCAGGACATGACAGACAAGTATCAAAGATTCTATAGAGTATTAAGGGGAGTCCATATTATATCAGATAAACCCAGGGAGATAACAAGTTCAAACATTTCCAGAGCTGTGTAGGTTACAAGTCCTCCAGGGCAGACTGAAAAGCAGAAGTATTTATGCCCTATTTTAGTGAACTGATCACAGTTTCAGAGTCCTGTAGTTCTGCCTACCTATGGACAGCAGGATGAACTCACAATGGTTTGTTTTGTTGGTTTTTTTTCCCCATCAAGGCTTTCTAGCCAGGAAGAGGAAAAAATCAAACTCACTGCAGTGTGTTATGTAACTTCTTCTTCTTTTTTTTTTCCCTCCAGATGAAGAAGTGTTGATCCTTTCCTTTTTTTTTTCACCGGCTGACTTCCCAGCTGCTGGCTTCCTCACTTTTATTGCAAAGCTCTACCACTTTAATCTGATTCTTTCTCTGTGCTACATCAGTCTCTCACTTTAGCTTGTGAAGTTTGTTCCAAGTGGACTTCATTCATTTTAAACTAATTGACTGCTTTCAACTTTAACCAGATTGAATTTGTGATTGTGTGTTGTCTACCTATAGTACGAAGGGGAAAAACTCTTTTTGCTTGGTAGAGATCAGAGGAGATCATTTAGCCTGAACTGTCTCCACTCCCAGGACCGAGACTTCCTTAGGTAAGCTTGATGATATGCAGAACACCATCTGCAATTTTTCCTCTATCATTTTGATATTACAACCCCTACCCATCTATCTGTCAAGGTTATACACTACTATCTTGAGATGTGGTTTATTTGCTGCTGCAAACAATGAAAGAATCTGTAGCATTGTTTATTTTATCTTCATTCATTGCAGACACAAGGCAGTCTATTTTCAAACAGTTTCACTGTTCTTTAGCTAAGAGATTTCCATCAACACAACTGCTTTCTATGCAGCTACAAACATTTGAAACCTAGGGCTTATCATAGCAGCCAGAGCCACTTGTAAGAGGTGCTTCATGGCCCATTAACAGAGCTGTCATATATGGCTTACCTTTAATTAAATATTGACAGGGATTTAGTCTTGGTGCAATATTTCAGATGAATATGGAAATATCCTTTTAATCTGCATAACAGATCAACATGCCACTACACTGCTCGCCCCTGCACTGTACTTCTGGCTGGATGAAGATGACACACAAAATAAGGTTATTCAGCTTTTGGTTCCAGTTGTACCCTCACTGTCTTTACTAGCACTATAATTAAGGATGCCAGTTAATGTCAGCAATTGTTTATGTTAATGGTGTTTTATACACTATGGGGTTTTAAATCCCATGAGCTGAATCACCTGCCTGGTTCACAACAGTTTACCAATAGGATCTTTTCCTGGGTGTGAATTTACTTTGGCAAAAGTTTCATGGTTCGGTATTGGCCTTAGAGAATTAAATACACAAATATTTTTCCAACTGAATTGTTCTCATCCTAGGAAGAATTTCATTACAAGCTGACCACCTGCATGGCAGGTACCCCTAAAGATCTGGCATCTGTCTGGAACATTTGTCTGCAAGTTCATAGTATCATAGTATCATTCAGGGTTGGAAGGGACCACAAGGATCATCTAGTTCCAACCCCCCTGCCATGGGCAGGGGTACCCCACACTAGATCAGGCTGGCCAGAGTGGCCGGCTGGCCACTCAGTTGTCTCTGTGTGCAATTGCCATAGCTGCTAAAGGGGCTCACATGACTTAGATGGTCCATGCTGTATTGCACAGGAGAGAACTTGTTTTTTTAAGCTGTAGTCTGTGTATTTGGAGGTCATTTCATTTTTAGAAATGCCTTTTTAAATTAGCCATTTAATAAACACTTGCAAATAGTGAGCTCTAAACTTTTATTGCTCAAGGAAAAGAAAAAGATAATGTGCTGACTGAGAATTTGAGTGCAGTA
Source organism: Melanerpes formicivorus (assembly GCF_026170545.1). NCBI lineage: Eukaryota > Metazoa > Chordata > Aves > Piciformes > Picidae > Melanerpes > Melanerpes formicivorus. The sequence continues at coordinate 18,065,103 of NW_027142367.1, read as the reverse complement.
TTTAAGACTTCTCTTCAAGACTTTTAAGAACACGTTTCAAACTCAGGAGACATTCCACAGAATCAGCAAATTCTGACAAGTATGAATGATTCACTTACACTACATTTTCTATTGGGTGGTGCTCGTTTCTTCTGGTGCTCAATTTTATTGGCAAAATTGTCTTTGAAGACTACAAATGAACTACCACCTGGATAGATGACATGCTTCATATTGCAGCTTTGCATTAATGGATTAGTCTGCTTTTAACGTGGATTTCCTCTAAATTTAGTTTTCTTCACTACATTCAATCTCACAATATTTTTGTTCCTGAATCAATACAGAATTTAATGAAAGGAAAACATGAACAAGCTTTCTTCTATCACTTAAAGCATTTTATTCTCTTCATATCTTGTCCATAGGAATGCCACTCTTTTCTCACCCCTAAGTTTATAAACATCAACTAGAGCAATATTGTACAACATAAGGAAAATGCAGCTCTAGGAAGAGTCACTTTTAAGAACAAACAATTTCAAGCAAGTTACTTATTGGAAAAAAGTCTGTAAAATCTGGTCTTGGCATTTTTCTCAGGAACCACTTCAGACAGAGATCCTGTTTGCTGATGAATTTCCAAGTTCTGTTATTACTAGACTGTGTACTTCTACACCTGCCTTCCTCCAGTGAGGAAGTCAGTCTACTTAAAGGATTGATATCTAAGGCCACGGTTAATTAATTCTGTTTCTTCATGGACTTACAATGTGGTTTGTAATAGTACTAAATTAACAAATCCTACAGAACCAGGTCTTTCAGATCTAAGCACTGGCTGGAGGTATCCAGCTCTGATAGAGATGAAAACATGCTCAAATGTTGTCTTTTGGCAGGGCTTATTTTGACAGAAACAGCTCTTTGATTAGTGGGAACACTTCTTCCAGCATTAAAGTCTGGAGAAAACAAAACAAAACAAAACACTTGAAAAAGTCCAAGATATTCCAAGACACAAAGAAAATGGGGAAATTAATAAATGCTGGGCTGGGATGCAACTACACTTTGGATTTGTCCTGGTGTTGGTAACAGGGATGTTTCAGTTACTGCCAAGTATAGAATTGTAGAATCGTAGAATTGTTAGGGTTGGAAGAGACCTCAAGGATCATCTAGCTCCAACCCCCCTGCCATGGGCAGGGACACCTCACACTAGAGCAGGTTGCACAGAGCCACATCCAGCCTGGCCTTAAAAACCTCCGGGAATGGGGCTTCCACCACCTCCCTGGGCAACCTGTTCCAGCATCTCGCCACCCTCATGGGGAAAAATTTCTTCCTAACATCCAGTCTGAATCTACCCATTTCTACATTTTTTTCCCATTCCTCCTAGTCCTATCACTACCTGACACCCTAAAAAGTCCCTCACCAGCTTTCTTGTAGGCCCCCTTCAGATACTGGAAGGCCACAATTAGGTCTCCTCAGAACCTTCTCTTCTCCAGACTGAGGAGGCCCAACTCCCTCAGTCTGACTTCACAGGAGAGGTGCTCCAGCCCTCTGATCATCCTTCTCTGGACATGTTCCAGCACCTCCATATCTCTCTGGTAATAGGGGCTCCAGAACTGGACACAGTACTCCAGGTGGGGTCCTACCAGAGCAGAGTAGAGGGGGAGAATTGCCTCCCTCGACCTGCTGACTATGCTTTTCTTGATGCAGTCCCATATGTGATTTGCCTTCTGGGCTGCAAGTGCACACTGGTGGCTTATGTTGAGCTTCTCATCCACCAGCATCCCCAAGTCCTTTTCTTCAGGGCTGCTCTCAAGCCAGTTGCTGCCCAACCTACATTAGTGCTTGGGATTGCCCCGACCCTAATGCAGGACCTTGCACTTGGTCTTGTTGAACCTCATGAGGTTGGCTTGTGGCCACCTCCCCAGCCTGTCGAGGTCCCTCTGGATGGCCTCCCTACCCTCCAGCATGTCTGCTGCACCACACAGCTTGGTGTCATCAGCAAACTTGCTGAAGGTGCACTCAATGCCACTGTCCATGTCGCCAACAAAGATGCTAAACAAGACTGGACCCAGTGGTGATCCCTGAGGGACTCCACTTGTCACTGGCCTCCCCTTGGACAGGGACCGATTGACAGCCACACTTTGGGAGAGCAGTGTTTGCACAGTCAAGAACTTTTCTGCTCCTCATCATGCCAGTGAATGGAATGTGGGTACACAAGAAGTTGGGAGGAGACATGACTGGGAAAGCTGGCCTCAATTGACGAGAGGAATATTCCATACCATATGACATTGTGTTCAGTGTATGAAGCTGTAGGAAGAAAAAGGAAGGAGGGGACATTTGGAGTGATAAGGTTTGTCTTCCCAAATAACTCTTAAGCATGATGGAGCCTTACTTCCCTAGACATGGTTGACCACATGCCTGCTAATGTCAAGTGGTGAATTAATTCCTTGTTTTGCTTTGTTTTATATGCTTTATTTCATATGCTTCCTATGTTTGCTTTGTCCATATGCTTCATTTGGCTTTCTGTATTAAATACACTATCTGTACCTCAAACCACAAGTTTTCTCACTTTTTCTTTCCTGATTCTCTCCTTCATGCCATTAGGGAAGAATGAGTAAATGCCTGTGAGGCTTAACTATCAGGTAGGTTTAAACCAGAGCACAGAGTCGCAGAAATTTTAGGTGATCTGACCCAACGTGAGTATCATAGGATCATAGAATAAATAAGGTTGGAAAAGACCTCAAAGATCATCAAGTCCAATCTGTCATCCAAGACCTCATGACTACTAAACCATGGCACCAAGTGCCATGTCTAATCTCTTTTTGAATACCTCCAGGGACGGTGACTCCACCAGCACCCTGGGTAGCCCATTCCAATGGCTAACAACTCTCTCTGTGAAGAACTTTCTCCTCGCCTCAAGCCCGGTGCAGCTTGAGAATGTGTCCTCTTGTTCTGGTGCTGGTTGCCTGGGAGAAGAGACTAACCTTCACCTGGCTACAACCTCCCTTCAGGTAGTCGTAGAGAGTAATAAGGTGTCCCCTGAGCCTCCTCTTCTCCAGGCTAAACAATTCCAGCTCCCTCAGCCTCTATTCATAGGGCTTGTGCTCGAGGCCTCTCCCCAGCCTTGTTGCCCTTCTCTGGACATGTTCAAGTGTCTCAATATCCTTCTTAAACTGAGGGACCCAGAACTGGACACAGTACTCAAGGTGTGGCCTAACCAGTGCTGAGTACAGGGCCAGAATAACTTCCCTGTTCCTGCCGGCCACACTATTCCTGATACAGGCCAGGATGCCATTGACCTTCTTGGCCACCTGGGCACACTGCTAGCTCATGTTCAGCCAGCTGTCAACCAATAGACCCAGATCCCTTTCTGCCTGGCTGCTCTCCAGCCACTCTGACCCCAGCCTGTATTGCTGCATGGAGTTGTTGTGGCCAAAGTGCATCACCCAGTACTTGGACTTGTGGAATTCCATCATGTTCAACTCTGCCTGTCTGTCCAGCCTGTCAAGGTCCCTCTGCAGAGCCCTTCTACCCTCTAACAGTTCAACAGCCACTCCCAACTTGGTGTCGTCTGCAAATTTACTGATGACAGACTCAATCCCTTCATCCAGATCATCAATAAAGATATTGAACAGGATGGGGCCCAGCACTGATCCCTGGGGGACACCACTAGTGACTGGCTGCCAGCTGGATGTGGCACCATTCACCACCATTCTCTGGGCTCGGCCCTCCAGCCAGTTCCTAACCCAGCACAGAGTGCTGCTGTCCAAGCCTCAAGCTGACAGCTTGGACAGGAGTTTGCTGTGGGGAATGGTGTCAAAGGCCTTGCTGAAGTCCAGATAGACTACTGAAGGAGTTGGGGCTGTTCAGTCTGCAGAAGAGAAGGCTCCGAGGTGACCTAATTGTCGCCTTCCAGTATCTGAAAGGGGCCTACAGGAAGGCTGGGGAAGGACTTCTCAGGATCTCAGGTAGTGATAGGACTAGGGGGAATGGAATGAAGCTGGAGGTGGGGAGATTCAGGCTAGATGTGAGGAGGAGGTTCTTCACCATGAGAGTGGTGAAACCCTGGAATGTGTTGTCCAGGGAGGTGGTGAAAGCCCCGTCCCTGGAGGTGTTTAAGCCCAGGCTGGATGAGGCTCTGGGCAGCCTGATCTAGTGTGGGGTGTCCCTGCCCATGGCAGGGGGGTTGGAACTAGATGATCCTTGTGGTCCCTTCCAACCCTGAATGAAACTATGAAACTATGAAACTACATTCACAGCCTTTCCCACATCCACCAGTCAGGTCACCTGATCATAGAATATCTAATAATCCTGAAAGGTATAATGGTAATACTGGTCTGTTTAGCATCTATTAGCAAAAAATCTGAAAGAAACTCAGAGGAAGCAAAATAAGTGGTAGCAAACTCTTTTCAAGAGAGTTTAAGAATCCCGTCTGTTCTGTAAAAACAAATTTCATTCAGCGATGCTGAATAGTACCTGTAAAGTAAAAGACTTTCCAGTAGGGGAGGATGAATATTGCAGTTTCAAGAAGGTATTGATTACTGCAAATGTGAAATGTTACTTTTTTTTAATCCAAATAATGAGATTGTGTGCCATGCCTTTGCAAGAGGAACTTGAGCACATGTAACATTCACTAATGGGTGTTTATCATCCTCAAACATGCATGGGATAGATAAATAGCTTCCCTATTCTGTGCATGTAGAATTTAAGAGTAGGCTAAATTAAGAGACTTGCCCAAGGGCGTAAAGGAAGACTAAATCCAACCATTTCTCTTGTCAACTGGCACACCATTTATCAGGTTGCTGATTAAGTGGAGGGTCCTACATTCTATTATTGGTAATGCTGGTCTGACAAGAAGAATGCATTAGTCCTGGTAACATGGCATACAAATGAACCATGTTAATTTAAGTACCATTAGAAACACAAGATAGAAAGAAGAAAATCAATGCTTTGTTTTATAGTAAAGAAAAAATCAATAAGGAAAAAAATGGTATTTTCTAAGATCTCAGAAAATGTGTTGAACAACAGGGAATAGTTAGAGGGAATTTAAACTATCTAATATAAGTTTCTGGTGTCTTTTTAGAGTGCAATGGTCTAAAGCTTTCATTCTGTAATAAAAAGCTGAGTAAAATCCCAAAGTACAAAACTGTGAGAAGGAAATAAGACTAAACAGAGGCTAGTTGTGTTTTTGTGTTTTTTTTTAAATTAAACTGGCAGTCAGTTGCAGCAAATCTGTGAAGATTGCAGAAAAGATGACAACCAATAAAACTTTAAAATAAACATGTACAGAAAATGAGAGGCCACATGTATTATCAAAAGGAACAAAAAAACAACAACAAAAATACACAAGGCAGATTTACATAAGAAAACTGCTAGAGGTCCACTATAATGCTTAAAAATGTAGCCTGCATCACCTCTTCTTGTGAAATGTATCCAAATGCTTACCACTAGGAATGAGTTCTTCCATTATTGAGTTTTCTATACTTACAGAATATGTAGTATTTTTCAGCATTACGCAGTCTTTACCACAATCCTGGTTGGGTGGTAATTTGCAGCTTACATAACACATTCAATGTGTACTGATTGCATTTAGGTATGGAATTTAATAATAGGTGGCCCAACACTGTCAGCAAACAAACAAACCTCAAGTCATAAAACATGTAAAATGTGACAAGACAGTATCCTGTAGAAAATTGGAGGTGAAGTACTGTTTTGTGCCCAAAGTTGCATTGAAACTGAAAGTCTCCAACCACTCTGAACGTAAGATTAACTTCAAAGGCACTGTTGGGAAAAAGTTCCAAACATGCAGAATTACTCCTGAGCTAGCACTTCACAGGCCTCCTAGATGAGGTGGAGGATATATGATTCCTTGATAGTGCAGTAAAGGACACAAAATCAGTTGTGTGTTATATTAAAACTCCAAAGTTGAGAATTTTCTCTCTGCAAGGTGTGCTGGGTTACACCCATCCTGAGGTTGGGTTGCGAGAGTCCTGCTTCCCCCAGGGGACCAAAGAAACCTGATCCAGGTGGACATGGCTTCCCCCTCACAGAAGGACCCCAGGTCTAAGTTGGTCTGTTCCTCTCCCTCTTCCTGTCCAGCAAGACTGTAAAGGGGAGGCTGTGGCAGCCATCTTTTCTCTTTGCTCCTGCCTTGCCTATTTGGAAAGGACCCACAGCTGCTGCTGGCCTCCTGGTTCTGCCACATGGTGGGGCCTGATCTTCTCCCTGCCGTATCCACGCTTCTCTAAAGGACTGCAATCCATATACATCAAGGGAGATACAAGGCCATCCAAATTTGGTTTTGTATATTTTCCTATTCATCCTTATTCCTTACCCTCGTAAACCCTTCCTGTTACTGTTTTATATATATATATATATATATATATATATATATATATAGTTAAAAAATTTACTTCTCCTACTTCCAAACCTACTCCAGATGACTATTTGGTAGATTTACCTCCAGTCTCTTTGGGGGCAGGGGGAGGATTTCTCGTTTTTTTTTTTGCTGCCATCTGAGCTCTTAAACTCCAGTTAGGGCTCAAACCACTACACATGGAAACAGCACTAAATTACAAGGGGAGAGTAGAGCTAGCACACTATATAGTTTTATATCTCTAAGTGAGTGTAACAGGCTAATGTACAGTAAACAGGTTAACATGCCTGTTCTCCCCCAACACAGAAGTGAGGGAAAAGTAACACAAAAAAATCCCTCCAGGCTGAGATAAAGAAGTGAGATAAGAGTTTACTAAGCAAATCAGATAATAATCATAGGAATGCAAAATTCCTTAGCCTTTTTGCTGAAAAAGTGCAGTAGAAAGCAGCAGCAAGCAGAAGCAAGAAAGCTAAAAGCTGAATGCCCTATCCCTCCCTGTCCTGCGCTATCTCAGCAGAAGAGAGCCGACACCCCAAAACACCTGGAACCCAGAGGCAGCAACCAGAACAACAAGCCTCTCATGCTGCAATCCAAGCTTCAAGCCCCGTAATACTTTGCTCCAGCCAGCATTTTCATTTTGAAGCTGGCATGATGGCAGCAAGGTATGAATAACAGCAACAAATATTCAACTTAAGCCATGACAGTCAGTTTCCTGAATGTTCTTCTGTTTGTGAACTCTTTTGACAATCAATTTCATGGAAGGTATGATGAAAATGTGTCTTTATTTACTTTCTTCTAATTTTGGTATTATGAAAAAGGGTGAATCATCATTCTCTATCTAACTTCTTCCTGTCACTGACGACTATTATGTTTAGGCAGAACCATCTCTTTTTCATGTTGAGGAGTCTTGGTATATGCAGTCATTCCTTGTTATTTGAGTACTTTGTGCTTCTCACATTTTTATGTTCCCATCCTCAGCCAGATGGATTCATTAGGAGCTGATGGGGCTCAAAACTGCATGTATGGCAGTTGTCCATGCTTCTTAAAAATAATGTCTAACATCCTAGTTCCTTTTTGATTAGCATCAAGCAGATACTTTCTTAGAGTTACCATAACTCCAAAATCTCTTTCCTGAGTGGCAGCAGCTACTTCACAGTTCATCATTATGGACTAGCTAGAATTTTTTTGTGTTTGTTTTAATGTTTTGCTTTTCTCTACTGACGTAGAATTTCCCCTGCCATTTTAGTGCTGGTTTTGGGTTTTTGGTTGGTTGTTGGTTTTTTTTTTTTTAACTATAAGACATCCTCTGCAGTGGCTCTCAGTCAGCTTCATTTTTACCCTGCAGACCAATTTCTTCATCGCCAGTCCCTTTTCTAGATTATTTATGAATACAGTAGACTTAGTAGGCCCCAGCAAAAAAACATATATCCTTCCATGGTAAAGACTAATGCTTTATTCCCACTCTTTTGGCTTGTGCTTTAGTCCATTATTTGTTCAAAAAAATGCCTTCCCTTTTACTCATCTTAGTCAAACTCTTTTGGGAAAGACTTTTGAAAACTTTCTCCCCAACAGATTAATGTTATCAGTGGGATTACAGTCGTCTACACCCTTCAAGGTTTCCTCAAGAGAATGACAATAGAACTATGAGGCATAAATAACTTACTTGCTTCTCCTATAGTATATTATTTTCCTTACATGGCTACAATTTTAATTGTTCAGCATTGTTTTAGCCAATATATGCCAGATTTTTTTTCCCCACAGATTTTCCTATTATGTCAGGTTTTTCTGGTAAGTGTGATGTCTGCAATCCCATGAAACTCTTAAACAAGTTCACATTACATTCTCCTGATCACAAGGCTGCAGTGAGAAATTGCATGTTGCTGTGTTATGATTCAGTATTAGGCTAGAACTCGTCTGAATCTTTAAAAATGGTTGCATACTTTATATCAACTTCATTCTGAAACCTGCAGTTTGAACTACAACTTTGGTTTGCACTCCTGTAAACAAAGATTCTCCCACAGTGATACAAAAAATTCATTTACCTTCTCTGTTACAGCCTTGTTTCCTCCAAGAGCTCCTGATGCAGTTTGTTTTAGAGAGATGTCTAGGTTTCTATTTCTTTTGCAAAACTAAAACATCCCAGGGGAAAAACAATCAAGGAGTAGAATACTCGGGGCCATCTAGTTACAGTCAGTATCAAGAATATACATGTACTGACACCTACCTACACTCTTGGGTTGCACCTACTGTTTGGATACTGAGGAGAGGGGTGTATGGCATAAAAGGGACAAGATGGGAATTTTCACTCTATTCTTATTTAACATTCACACAGCAGTAAATCCATTGAAGCAGCTGAATAGAAGTGTAACTAAGGCCAGACCCTCAAAGAAAAACGATAGAGGAGAAAAGTTCTAATAGGTCTATTTTGAGCTAGCAGTCAAAGCAAGAAACAGAAGCAATTTGTTTCTACTGCAAATGAAAGGCTTACAATAGAGTTCTGCACTCTGCTGAGGGAAAACTTTTTAATGAGAAGTTATTGTCAAACAGTCCTGATTGATTGAATCAGATGGACTACAGCCATGGAAGTGTAGCTCCTTCACTGGGATTTTCATCAGGAGGTATTTGTGTGGCAGTAGAATAACTGTTACCGTTACTCTGGGGTTGGGAAAATTGCACAGGATGCAGGAAGACTTAACATTTATGTTTTACTATCCTTGCAAGCTGCTAGTGAGACAGCCTCATGGGGTGCTCTTTGATGTAAGTATTTCTTTCTCCACACTTCTGTAAATAATCCCTGATTTGGAGAGAGATGTTGAGATCTATAAATCATAGATGCAGGGCTGGAAAAATATGAAGATGTAGCACTCAGAGTACTACTGAATTAATTGTGGCTTTTGAAAATGAAAATCGGATATTCTGGGATGTCATCCAGCTCTTCACCATTAAATACAATTTAATATGAATTACTTAATTTGCTCACAATCCAAGTTTCTACTTCTTAAAAAAAAAAGGGGAAAACAATTGATCCAGAAACACTGCATATATATTCTCCCTCCTGAACACATCCTTTCATAATCTGCCTTCCATGGTATGAAGACCTCAAAAAACAAACAAGCAAACAAAAAAACCCAAAACATATGGAGACAGTAAAACAGAAGATTGGGCTAGTTTGGACCTGGTCACCGGTCTGTCCTGCACATGCTGTGTAGATGCACTCAAGGTGATCTGAGGAGAAATTTTTGCCTGGTTTAGTTTGGTTTTGTGTGTTTTTTAAATTGTTTTGTGGGGGTTTGTGGTGCTTTGTTTTAATGTTTAAAGTATGCAATTTTGGGATAATATTTTCAGGTCTATCTTCAAAATTCTTCTTAGATGGCTAGAGTTAAAATAATTTGTTGTTTCTTTATGCTAGTTCTATTGTGAGCATGGAAAAGCCAAGCTGTGATCATAGAATTATAGAATTATTTTGGTTGGAAAAAGCTTTTAAGATCATCAAGTACAACTATTCTCAAACTCCATGTTCCTTAGCACCACATCTATGCATCTTTCAAGCACCTCCAGGGATGGTGATTCAACCACCTCCTCGGGGAGCCTGTCCCAGTGTTTGAGAACCCTTTCACTGAAGCGGTTTCTTCTGGTGAAACTTGAGGCCATTTCCACTTCTCCTGTCACTTGTTACTACAGAGAAGAGACTGACACCCACCTCTCTACAACCTCCTTTCAGGTAGCTGCAGAGAGCAGCTAGGTCTTCATTGAACCTCCTTTCCTCCAGACTAAACAACCCCAGTTCTCTCTGCTCCTCCTCATAAGACCTCTTCTCCATAGCCTTCATCAGCTTTGTTGATGAAGACACACTCCAGGACCTCAATGTCTTTCTCGAAGTGAGGGCCCTGAAATTGAATACAGTACTGAAGTTGTGGCCTCACCAGTGCTGAGTACAAGGGAATAGACACCTCTCTGGTCCTGCTGGCCACACTATACCTGACAAGAGCCAGGATGGCTCTTGTCCTTCTTGGCCACCTGGGCATATTGCTGGCACAGCTCCATGTCTTTCTCTGCTGAGAAGTTTTCTATCCATTTTGCCTCAAACCTGTACTATTGGTTGTTGTGACCAAAGTGCAGGATCCAGAACTTGGTCTTGTTGAACTTCATGCAGCTGGCCTCATCCCATCAGTCCAGCCTGTCCATGCCCCTGTGCAGAGCCTTCCTCCCCTCAAGCAGATCAACACTCCCTCTCATCTTGGTGTCATCTGGAAACATATTGAGGGTGAACTCAATCCCCATGTCCAGATCATTGCTAAAGATATTAAAGTCCTGGGGAACACCACTTGTGACTGGCTGCTGACTAGAGTTAACTCTGTTCACCACCACTCTTTTGGTCTGGCCATCCAGTCAGTTTTTAACTCTGGAAAGCATCCATTTATCCAAACCACAAGCAGCCTGGAGAATTCTGTGGGACACAGTGTGAAATGCTTTAGTAAAGTCAGGTAAATAACATCCACAGCCACTCCCTCATCCACTAAGTGGGTCACCTTATCATAGAACAGATCAGGTTTGTAAAGCAGGACTTAAACTTCACAAACCCATGCTGACTGGACCTGATCACCTGTCTGTCCTGCACACGCTGTGTAGACGCACTCAAGGTGATCTGCTCCATGACCTTCTCTGACATCAAGGACACCTGAACATGAGCCAGCAGTGTGCCCAGGTGGACAAGAAGGCCAATGGCATCCTGGCCTGTATCAGGAATAATGTGGCCAGCATGAGCAGGGAAGTCATTCTGCCCCTGTACTCAGCACTGGTTAGGCCACACCTTGAGTACTGTGCCCAATTCTGGGCCACTCAGTTTAGGAAAGATGTTGAGTTGCTGGAACATGTCCAGAGAAGGGCAACAAAGCTGGGGAAGGGTCTGGAGCACAAGTCCTATGAAGAGTGTCTGAGGGAGCTGGGGTTGCTTAGCCTGGAGAAGAGGAAGCTCAGGGGAGACCTTATTGCCATCTACAACTACCTGAAGGGAGGTTGTAGCCAGGTGTGGGTTGGTCTCTTCTCCCAGGCAACCAGCATCAGAACAAGAGGACACAGTCTCAAACTGCACCAGGGGAAGTTTAGGCTGGATGTTAGGAAGAAATTCTTCACAGAAAGAGTGATTGGCCATTGGCATGGGCTGCCCAGGGTGGTGGTGGAGTCACCATCACTGGAAGTGTTTAAAATAAGACTGAGTGAGGAAATTAGTGCCATGGTTTAGCTGACTAGATGGTGTTGGGTGATAGGTTGGACTTGATGATCTTTGAGGTCTTTTCCAACCCAGTTAATTCTGTGATTCTGTGAAGGTCAGACTGACAAGTCTGTAGCTCCCCAGTGGCCCTTCTTGTAGATGAGCATCACATTTGCCAATCTCCATTCAGCTGGGACTGCCTCAGATAGCCAGGTCTGCTGGTAAGTGATGGAAAGTGCTCTAGAAAGCACTCCAGCATTACCCTGTGTTCTACTTAATCCTCTCTCTGATGCAGCAACAGTGCATCTGACAAAATATTGCATACATCTGTGCTTAGAGATTTGACCTGACAATTTTGTCATTGAGCACCTGCAGCCTTGATATAATTGGCTGGCTTTAACACTCTTTTTCAGCAACTGCATCAATTTACCCTGAGGACTGAGGTCTCCTCACACCAGCACAATGCTAAATTTCTCTCCTCTAGACAAGAACTTACTGGATCATCAAAAGTAGATTTCTTCCTGAACCACATACTGTAACCTTTGCTCAAGATGAGGAAGAACTGTGGGACCAATTTGCCAAACAACCAAATAATAAAACATTTCCAAAGTTTCCTTCAAGTAAAAGGAGCCACATATTTATCCATGAAGCTTTTTTTTTCAACCTGTGATGTGTTTGGCAATCTTGAGTTGCTAAGAATAGGGGCAAAATGGGATTTTAAAATTTGAATCCTGGCAAATTAATCTCTGTCAAAGACCACATCAAAACAGAGTCACTTTTTCTGGTGCAATCTTATCATTGCAACACAAAAGAGCACAGAAATTAAATTTCAGTTATGTTTCATGCAATACAAAGAAACCTGGAACACCAAACCTGGAAAGCAAACATATGAACATATGCTGTAAATACATTCTCATTAAATCTTGCTTGTATCAAAACCCTGAGTCAAGCTACCAAAGAAATCCCATTAGTACCATAGAAAGAGCCTAGATAACAGACCCTGTGAACTACTACTGGATTTTTTATGCCTCTGCCTCAAGGATTTCATCTGCAATTCACCACAGATTTGTTTAACAGCAGGAACTGTTTGTTTAAAACCTCAGGTGAGCTTGATATTTTCTTTTTCTGAAAGCAGTTATAACTCCTATTTTTCTAAAGAAATATGAATGCCAACTAAGTTTAAAAAAAAACAAAAAAAAGACATTGAAAAGGAAGGAGAGTTCCTTGCCCCCCGCCTCTATTTCATTCAATTTGCAGAGGGACCTCGACCGACTGGACAGATGGGCAGAGTCCAATGGGATGGCATTCAACAAGTCCAAGTGCCGAGCACTGCACTTTGGCTACGGCAATCCCATGCAGAGCTACAGGCTGGGGTCAGAGTGGCTGGAGAGCTCCCAAACAGAGAGGGACCTGGGGGTGCTGATCGACAGCTGCCTGAATATGAGCCAGCAGTGTGCCCAGGTGGCCAGGAGGGCCAATGGCATCCTGGCCTGCATTAGGAATAGTGTGGCCAGCAGAAGCAGGGAGGTCATTGTGCCCCTGTGTACTCTGCTTTGGTTAGGCCACACCTTGAGTCCTGTGTCCAGTTCTGGTCCCCTCAGTTTAAGAAGGACATCGAAACACTTGAACGTGTCCAGAGAAGGGCAACAAGGCTGGGGAGAGGCCTTGAGCACAAGCCCTATGAGGAGAGGCTGAGGGAGCTGGGATTGTTTAGCCTGGAGAAGAGGAGGCTCAGGGGTGACCTCATTGCCCTCTACATCTGAAAGGTGGTTGTGGCCAGGAAGGGGTTGGCCTCTTCTCCCAGGCAACCAGCACCAGAACAAGGGGACACAGTCTCAAGCTGCACCAGGGGAGGTTTAGACTCGAGGTGAGGAGGAAATTCTTCACTGAGCGAGTCATTCATCATTGGAACGGGCTGCCCAGGAAGGTGGTGGAGTCACCGTCCCTGGAGGTGTTCAAGAGGAGAATGGACGTGGCACTTGGTGCCATGGTCTAGTCATGGGGTCTGTGTTGATAGGCTGGACTCGATGATCCTCGAGGTCCTTTCCAACCTAAGTATACTGTGATACTGTGATACTGTGAATTCTATTTAATTGAAAAAGCAGAGAAGTTCTGAGAGCCTGTTCGTAAAAGTTTACTCCTTACTTAAGTCTTCACTAGGAAAAAAAAAAAAAGAAGTTTTAAAATTAACCCCAGGGAAAAAATGTTGACAAGGAGAGTTGGGAGTCTGTGCCATAATCAACCATCTTCTGTGAAAAGCACAGAAGGGTTTTTTCACCAGGCTTTTAGCCAAAGACAGGTAACTTGTATTAATAACATATTCGAAGTCTGGAAGAAATGCAGCCTAGGGGTCTGAGCTATAGAGGCACCGATCACCTGCAGCTCTGATCAACTTCAATGGGAAGCAGATGTCTCTGTAGATCAGAATTTACTGTAACAGAAATTCAGCCTCAAGATAAAATGAGACTTTTAAAAGAAAATGTGACTGCTGAGGGTGGTTGCAAGCTGCCATGTAGGGATCTCTCCTAAGGAAATAGTCAGCGTTTGATGAAATAGAGGTAAGGGCATGTGCTGTCATGGCTACTCCTCATATCAATTGTTAGTCCCCTCAATTAGATAAAAACTAAACCCCACAACTGAAGTAACTGATTTCAAACAGATATGGAGGAAAATGAAACTCCAACAGAGTATCAGGAATGAAAGACTGAATAGCATTGTAGCTTTAGCACTAAACAACTTAGGGGATCACCTAACACTTTGATAGAACTTCTAACACCGGTTACAAGTGTATACCTATGCAAGTAACTTAGGCTCCCATCTTTTTGAATTGTTTTTATGTAAAGGTTTCTGGTGTAAAACAAACCAGTGCATTATTGAATAGAAGTTTGATAATTCATCCCAACAGTCCACAAAAATGTGCGAATAAACACCTGTTCTGTCAGGAAAAATGCAGCTAAGTGGAGCCTTGTAATAAAAGGCAGGCAAAGGATAATATGAGGAAAAAAGAATTGTAATTGCCTAAGTTTCATAAATCAATCTGCCAATGAAACAAAGCTAATTTCAATGTCCACATTTAGATTGCATTCTTGACTGATAGCTGTTTTAGAGAAAATAGTGATGAGGGCTGAACTGTGGTTAGGAACCATGACAAAGAACGGGACAGTGTTTTTAGGGTGTGCTAAGGGGTAAATTTTCAGAAGTCCTGGACATTTCCACTGTGATATATATCATCACATTTTTCACAGCAGGTCAGTGCCCAGCAGGCTGAGGTCCTTTGACAAACTGGCTGCTTGTTACTGTAGTTACTTGCTTGCCTGGCTAGAACTGTGGAAAGGCTTCCTGAGTCTTGAAGGTACTAGATGTATTGATCTTCATTTTCTTCTTCTCTAATACTGCTGCTATTCTTAGGAAGAAGCTGAGGTATTGCTCCATATGAAATTACCAGCAGCCTGGATCTGCTTCAGGAGTCAGTAATCATGTTGAAGCTACACTAATTTTAATAATAGTAGAAGGAAAGGAGGATATATTTTGAAAACATTTGAAGGTAGGAGTTGAACACTCCAAGGATTACAAAGTTAGGGCTGGTTGGTTCTGACAAACCAATTTATGGCTTATTCAGTTTAAAATGTCTCCAAAGAGCATTATATTTCTACAGCAAGATGGAATTTTGAAATCTTTTTAGACAGAGTTTTTGGAAGTTCTCGGGTTATGACCTCTGTAAGTTGAACAGGCTTTGCAGAAGTAGGGGTTGACACCTTAGAGCACAAGGTACTGTTCACATGCAAATGTATTTGGGTCAAATTTATGGATTATTTTCCAGTGGGGTAACAGAAGTAATAGAAGAAAACTCATCTTGACTCCAGTCTGTTTCTAAGCTCCGAGCAGAGCTCTAGCCCAGTGTTAAGAGAGGTTTGCTTACATTTTCCTGATGGAGTTGTTGTGCCTTGACTGTAGTGATGACTCAGTCCTAGTCTCCTCTCCAACAAAATATTTTATATGTATGAAGCAGAACAATAAGTGGAAAATTAATTGCCAGTAGCCTGGTGGTTAGAGAAAGTAGGACTATGGGGTTAAATGTCCTCAGGCAGGGGAGGGAAGAAACTTGTAGCTCTCCATGGTGTTTGGTCCCTGATTTACCAGTGTCACCAGTGTCACAATGTTTTGGTGAGCATCTAAGCTGTTGCTTTCTTCATTGATTTTGTAAGTACCTAATCCAAAGAGTCAATTATTTATCAGGCCCTACCTGTAATAACTGTCATGCAGTACTGTGGGTAGCCAGGGACACTGTGTTTTTTCCTGGTATCTTCCAACAAACAGTGAACTCAACCAGCATGACCAACTGCATTTGTGCAGTGCCTGCATAGAGGGAACCCAGCTGCATCTGGGGCATATTTGCCTTGTGTACAAATCCAAAAAAAATAATTCTGTTTGTTTCTCAACTCAAATTCTAGTCCAAAGACTGTTTACTCTGACTTTTTTTGGTCTGTTCTGACAGCTCATAAACTAAATAATGATTCTGAGCCATACTGTCTTTTTTCACTAGAGAAACAACTGTATCACCAGCCTCTGTGATTGCAGTAAGTCCTGAATGTAATCATCTCCATTGATTAGATTTAAGACAGAACACACAATTTACAAAAGTTTCAATGTCTTACAAACCATAATTTGCTCTTTTTTTTTTTTTTTTTTTTAATTATGACCTTATCAAATATGTATCAATTAATTGAAAGGCTTCATTGGGCCTTTAATTTAAAAAGAGCAATAAAATAATCCATTGCTAACCTGGTACCATATCAGTTGCACTTGATAAGGGACACAAAGAATTCTACAGTAATATAGGGAAGGATAATGACAGGAAAGCAAAAATATTTTAACACCAGAATTAGCAGAAGTTTCTTACAGATTGATGTCTTTAAATAAGTTAACTCCAGTTTCTAAGAAGGTGTAAGCTCTACACATCTATTCTAGCCTTGGCATTTGTATAGGTACTGTCTCACATGGAGCAGCTGGTGTGTAACACGGCATGAGGCACATCTCTGGTGACAACCAGTATAAAGTTGCTCTTCTCTACCAATCCACCTCTTTTTGTGAAGCTTTAAGAATTCACTTGCTTTGTAGTTTGGTTGAAGTTAACCAGAAGGTTCAAAATGTAAGGATGGCAGCAGGGTAAGGTTTGTATGCATTATGCATGAATTGTCATTGCAAAAGCTTCAGTTCATACAAACTGGATAGTAACAATGAGAGAAAAGAAGGGCAAAGAATAGGAAAAGTTTGAAGATATGTTGTGCAAAGCATATAATTGAAGGCTTTGTATCTACAGCTTTACACTCAGGAAGTTTTGGAGAATATCTCCTAAGAGCCATGATGGTTCTCTGAGTCTGCAGACAGTTATATTGCAGGATAAAATCTTTGGAGGTAATACTTTAATTCTGTAGGCCATGGGACAATTGCAGGCTTTTGCATACACACTCAAATATTCTAAAACATTTTTATTTCATGCATGTTCAAAATCAGTTTGGATAATGATAGCATTTATTTTTCCTTCTCCTCCTCTCTTCCTGGTAGGTATATAAGAATGTTTGTCTTCATTTCCATTTAGTCATTGAGTTTAGTTCAATGTTTAATACAACAGAATTCAAGAAATTCAGTAAGAATGTAAGAGAAAACAAAGCTGTGAACACAAATGTATCTAACAAATGTATCTAAACATAGATATGTGTAATATAAATAACAATGGGAAAGTAGTATGATCCATACTTTCATCTGAATTTCAGACTTTATCTGAAGAGAGTTTTCCAGTGCAATGGCAATGTAAAATCAAAAAATATTCGTAGTACATTTTTTGACATTGTGTAGTGGTTTGAGCCTTAGCTGAGAGTTAAAAGCTCAAATGGGAAAAGGCTGAGAATCTCTTCCCCACTCCCCCCCCACCTCCTCCCTTCAAACAGGGAGAGGAGGAAAAAAAAGGGGTAAGGAGCAAATCCACTAAGCAACAATCTGGAGTCAGCTTGGAAGTAGAGAGGCAAATAATTTTTTTCTTCAAATTATATATATATATATAACAATAACAGGGAAAAACAAGGTTCACAAGGGCAAGGAACATGAATGGATGGGAGTGGGACAGAAAAAAAATAATACAAAACCAGTCTTTCTCTGAGGAGGTGCAGAGGCAGCAGGGAAAAGGATCAGGTCCGGCCACGTGGCTGAGGAGCAGGAGGGCAGCTGCAGTAGCTCTCATCCAGCAGAGGCAGGAGCCAAAAAGGAGATCCAACTGCTATGATGTCCTGCTTTTTATACCCTAGCTGGGCAGGGAGGGGGAACTGGAACAGACTCAGCTTTCCCAGGGGGGAAACGCCCTTCAGGGAGTGTAAAGTACCCGCAAGCCCTCCACCCTGCTTTCTTCTTTTGTTTTCAGAAAGAGGCGTTAACCCACCACACATTGCAAAAAGAAAGAGCATTTGTTTATATGAAAGACTGAGTATTCAAATACTTTGTATTATTTGTGCATATCAGTGTGTATGTATATGCAAAGCTATTCTGTTATCTCTTTTTGAGCAAAAAGGCACAAGTATCAAATAACATTAATAGCCAAGATCAACCTCCAGTTTCCTTAGGCTACAGAAATTGTTATGAAAATAGGTGCAGCAAAATCCATTTATAATCATTCTTGTGTCCTTTAACTACAAGCACAAAATACTGCACTTTGAATAGACTTTTTTTTTTTTTCCGTAGAATAAGCCCATAGGCACATATCCTGAACTGAATCCTCCTCATTTTCCAGAGGTTTTGCTACACTAGTTTAAAGAACCAAAATGGTTAAATAACCATTGTGGTAATAACACTTTTCTGAAGCTTACATTGGCAAAACTTCCATTAAAAAAGCAGTAGAATTGTAGGAATCCTATAGAAATGGATCCCATTACAGAAAGAGCTTTTCTAAGTTGTTTTAAACAAAACAAGTCTTCTTTCCCACATTTTGGAACAAGTCTTTCTATGAATACTTTTAATTAGAATATTTTAAATTTTACAAAATCTTCAATATTTTGTTTCCATTTTTCATGGTTTAACCTCAGCCAGGAACTACAGCCACTCACAGCTGCTCACTTATTCCCCGTCAGTGGGATGGAGGAAAGAATTTGTAAAGTAAAAGTGAGAAAACTTGTGGGTTGAGATAAAGACAGTTTAATGGGTAAAGCAAAAGCTTTGTACACAGAGCAAAACAAAGAATTAATTCTCATTTAATGGAATGGAATGGAATGGAATGGAATGGAATGGAATGGAATGGAATAGAATAGAATAGAATAGAATAGAATAGAATAGAATAGAATAGAATAGAATAGAATAGAATAGAATAGAATAGACCAGACCAGGTTGGAAGAGACCTTCAAGATCATCGCGTCCAACCTATCATCCAACACCACCTAATCAACTAAACCATGTAACCAAGCACCCTGTCAAGTCTCCTCCTGAACACCTCCCGTGACAGCGACTCCACCACCTCCCCGGGCAGTCCATTCCAATGGGCAATCACTCTCTCTGTGTAAAACTTCCTCCTGACCTCCAGCCTGAACTTCCCCTGGCGCAGCTTGAGACTGTGTCCTCTTGTTCTGGTGCTGGCTGCCTGGGAGAAGAGACCAACCTCTGCCTGTTTACAACCCCCCTTCAGGTAGTTGTAGAGAGCAATAAGGTCACCCCTGAGTCTCCTCCTCTCCAGGCTAAGCAGCCCCAGCTCCCTCAGTCTCTCCTCATAGGGCTTGTGTTCCAAGCCCCTCACCAACTTCGTTGCCCTTCTCTGGACTCGTTCCACTTGTCATCAGCAGGCAGGTGTTCAGACATCTCCAGGGAAGCTGGGCTTCATCACACTAACACTAACTTGTGAAGACAAACCTAACCACTCCAAACTTCCCCTGTTCCTTCTCCTCACTTCAGCTTTATAGGTTGAGCATGACATCATATGGTATGGAATATCCCTTTCATCAATTGAAGTCACCTGCCCCAGTTGTGCTCCCCCCCAATTTCTTATGCCTCTGCAGCCCACTTGCTGGTGGGGTGGTGTGAGGAGCAGAAAAATTCTTGATTTTGTTCAAGCACTGCTCGAAGTAACTACAAAAAATCCCTGTGCTATCAACACTGGCTCTAGCACAAATCAAAAGATAGCCATACAACCTACTGTGAAGAAAAATAACTCTACCCTAGCCAACACCATCACACCACTGTATTTACATTTTTCATAATAATGAGAGAAACTGTAAGCTAAAGGGGGAGTTCTTAAAACATCGACCAGTAGCAGCAAAACATATCCTGTAAAAGATGTTTCATAAACATATGACTTCTAAGGCTCAAATTTCACACTGCTCTACAGAGATATTTTTTTTTGGGGTGGGGGTGGGGAAGGGTATTACAAGTAATAAGCAAAATCTAAAATAAAAGAATTTTTTTCCCTGCATGCAAATTGGGATTTACAGAAGTGTAAAGAGAGTCCTTGTATTGAAAATCCTAAACTCTAAATGATAGAGGTTTTTTTACAGTTTTATTTTCACCCAAGCAAAGCAGAATAAATAACATTGCAACATATCATAATCCGTGAAAAAGTGAATACTTTAAACTGAATTAGTGAAAACAGTTGTAAACAGAGCTTGTGTAATACTTCTTCCACAACTATTTACAAGTCAACTAAAGAGACAGACCAGTGAAAAAAATGGAGAACTGGAACAGTATGCATTCAGTATCCCTTGACAAGTGGCATAAAGAAAACAGATGAAACAAAAATGAAAAGATAAAAGGTAACCTAGTTTAAAAAGTTATGGAAGATTGGGGTTGGGTTTGTTCTGTTTTGCTTTGTTTAAACAGTTGTTTAAACTGCTTATTTACAATCAAGCCTTTCAATCACAAATGATTTGTTTAGTCTGGAGAAGAGGAGGCTCAGGGGTGACCTCATTGCCCTCTACAACTACCTGAAAGGTGGTTGTAGCAGGGAAGGGGTTGGTCTCTTCTCCCAGGCAACCAGCACCAGAACAAGGGGACACAGTCTCAAGATGCACCAGGGGAGGTTTAGACTCGAGGTGAGGAGGAAGTTCTTCACCAAGCGAGTCATTCGTCATTGGAACGGGCTGCCCAGGGAGGTGGTTGAGTCACCGTCCCTGGAGGTGTTCAAGAGGAGATTGGATGTGGCACTTGGTGCCATGGTCTAGTCATGGGGTCTGTGTTGATAGGTTGGACTCAATGATCCTCGAGGTCCTTTCCAACCTATGTTATACTATGACACTGTGATACTGTGATTTGTTCCAGTAATATGTACATGGGCTTTGTCTCTCCATCTTTGGACTGCTATTTGAAGGCCTTACTTTATATGGCTGGACTAATACTGTTGCACAAATTGCTGCCTTTTGAAGGCTGTGGTGTGAACCTGCCTGAATACCTGCCACTTTAACACCACAATAAAAAATACCTTTCATATAACAACTCTTCTCCTTTCTGAATGAATAATGAAGTGAAGCAAAATAAAACGACTATATGTTTTAGAATCATAGAATTGTTAGGGTTGGAAGGGACCTCAAGGATCATCTAGCTCCAACCCCCCTGCCATGGGCAGGGACACCTCACACTAGAGCAGGTTGCACAGAGCCACATCCAGCCTGGCCTTAAAAACATCCAGGAATGGGGCTTCCACCACCTCCCTGGGCAACCTGTTCCAGCGTCTCACCACCCTCATGGGGAAAAAATTCTTCCTAACATCCAGTCTGAATCTACCCATTTCTACATTTTTTTCCCATTCCTCTTAGTCCTATCACTACTGACACCCTGAATAGTCCCTCACCACCTTTCTTGTAGGCCCCCTTCAGATACTGGAAGGCCACAGTAAGGTCTCCTCCAAGCCTTCTCTTCTCCAGACTGAGGAGCCCCAACTCCCTCAGTCTGTCCTCACAGGAGAGGTGCTCCAGCTCTCTGATCATCCTTGTGGCCCTTCTCTGAACACGTTCCAGCACCTCCATATCTCTCTGGTAATAGGGATTCCAGAACTGGACACAGTACTCCAGGTGGGGTCTCACCAGAGCAGAGTAGAGGGGGAGAATCACCTCCCTCAACCTGCTGACTATGCTTTTCTTGATGCAGCCCCATATGTGATTTGCCTTCTGGGCTGCAAGTGCACACTGGTGGCTGATGTTGAGCTTCTCATCCACCAGCACCCCCAAGTCCTTTTCTTCAGGGCTGCTCTCAAGCCAGTCACTGTCCAGCCCATATTGTTGCTTGGGATTGCTCCAACCCAGACCTTGCACTTGGTCTTGTTGAACCTCATGAAGTTGTCATGGGCCCACCTCTCCAGCCTGTCGAGGTCCCTCTGGATGGCCTCCCTTCCCTCCAGCGTTTCTGCTGCACCACACAGCTTGGTGTCATCAGCAAACTTGCTGAGGGTGCACTCAATGCCACTGTCCATGTCACCAAGGACAGAGGAACTACACCGGGGGGACTTTTCCTCCCCTGTAAACTTGCAGAGTTTCAGAGCTGTGGAGCTGGGTGCACAAGGTACACAACTGCTGCACTGTTCCCTTGGAACATGCCATGTCCTCTCCAAGGGCCCAGCAGACACCCTTGTCAACAAAGCAAATCTTGCTATTGTGTGGGGTTTCCTAAAAACTGCCCCTGCTCCCCAGTTGCACTGGGTCTCCTCTTCTGCCCTTCTACCTTGCCCATCCAGTTCTGGGGGTTCTCATGGAGCTTCCTACTCTTTTCTCTCCCTATCTTCTTACTGAAGAAAAGTAAAAGCAGGACACTAGTGGTCATTCCTTTTACTAAAATAGGAAAGAGGGGGCACACTCCTGTAATGGTTTGAATCAGAACAAAAGGGGTCAAACTGAACCAGCAGGTTAACCTATTTTACCAACACAGAAGTGAGGGAAAAGTAATACACAAAAACTCACAATTGAGAGGAAAAAAAAAAGTGAGATAAGAGTTTACTGTTCAAAATCAGAAAAACATGGAACAAAATGCATAATTACCTTAGTCTGTTTGCAGAAAAAGCAGGGTGCAAAGTAGCAGCAATCAGAAGCAAACAGAAGCACGCAAGCCAAAAGCCCCAGCCCTCCTTTGTCCTGCTGCCATCCCAGTGGAAAAAAGTAATATCCAAAGAACCCAGAACCCAGAAGCAGCAGCTGGAACAGGAAGCCTCTCATGTTGCTATCTGAATTTCAAGCCACATAATACTTTGCTCCAGTCAACACTTTCATTTTTGAACCTGGCATGACTGCACTATGCTATGAATAACAGCAGCAGGTTCAACTCAACCCATGACAGCTCCCTGCAGGATATCATGTGAAGGGACGCATGCCTACGCTGGTGTACTTGCATATCCCTGACTTCACTTTATCCATATATTAGGCTAAAAGTGTCTCTTTCTTCATTGATTAGATGTCCAGTGAAGTGTCAGCATAGCTGTGTAGATTTAATTTTTATGTTGTTATTAACTGAGCAGCCAGCCTATTTTAACTTGGAAAAAAATACATCCTATGGTTAGGGTTTTGTCATTCCTACAAAAGACACTCTTGACAAATAGTTTTTTTTTCAAAATTGCAGTCCCCCTAAAGTCATGGAGTACATTTTTGAATTGTTTTTTTTTTCTTGGAGCCTAGTCTAATGGAGATGGTCATCACACCATTTTCATGTAAGTTATTCCTTGCCAGCACCATTTTTATTTCAGCTGCTGAGTGGCCGTTTTGTTTTTACTAGTAAAATTAAACTAAACCCAGTGTAGATCACTTT
The DNA here is from genome assembly GCF_026170545.1 of Melanerpes formicivorus. Taxonomy (NCBI): domain Eukaryota; kingdom Metazoa; phylum Chordata; class Aves; order Piciformes; family Picidae; genus Melanerpes; species Melanerpes formicivorus. The sequence continues at coordinate 18,041,797 of NW_027142367.1, read as the reverse complement.
GTGCACACAACAGCTCTGATATAGCGAAAGTTCTCGTCATGCAGAGAAGACCCAGCGGAAGGGAGAGTGTCTTGATCAGCGTGCAGAATTAGACTGTCATCCCAGAGACACAGTTGTCTTTCTCACCGTTGCCTAGGGGGGGAACAGAGAGGAAAAAAATGGCCCTGTGGTTTTATGCCATGAGAATAAACAGAAAGGTTTCAATCCCCAGGGCTTTACATGTTATACCAGAAGTACAAAGTCTCACATTAAAGACATTGTTAAAAGTAGCCTTCTTCCACTTGGGAATTCACACTAAAGAAAACACCAAACATTTCTGACATGTCTGCTATTTGACCTTTTGGGGCTATAATATATTACAATTTGATGATATGATATCATCATACGTGTCCAGGGAAGGGCAACAAGGCTGGTGAGAGGCCTTGAGCACAAGCCCTATGAGGAGGGGCTGAGGGAGCTGGGATTGTTTAGCCTGGAGAAGAGGAGGCTCAGGGGTGACCTCATTGCCCTCTACAACTACCTGAAGGGTGGTTGTAGCCAGGAAGGGGTTGGCCTCTTCTCCCAGGCAATCAGCACCAGAACAAGGGGACACAGTCTCAAGCTGTGCCAGGGGAGGTTTAGACTCGAGGTGAGGAGGAAGTTCTTCAACGAGCGAGTCATTCGTCATTGGAACAGGTTGCCCAGGGAGGTGGTTGAGTCATCGACCCTGGAGGCGTTCAAGAGGAGCTTGGACATGGCACTTGGTGCCATGGTCTAGTCATGGGGTCTGTGTTGATAGGTTGGACTCAATGATCCTCGAGGTCCTTTCCAACCTAAGTGATACTGTGGTACTGCGATACTGTGATCATTGAAGCAGTAATGTGTTGGTAATGCAAGGGTGCCAATGCCAGGTATAATCCATCACTTAATATACCTATGAATATGAACAAGCTGAGGTTGAAGGCAATGAGAAATATTTTAGAAAAAGAAAACTGGGTATTTACTTCTTCTCCAAGAAGGCTAGAATGAGATGCAGTTTACTACTACAAAAGTGCTGAGTCTTTGTCTTTCTTGTTACACAACTGTAGCTTGCACTTTTAGCCCCAGCTGATGCATGCCACGTAACTAGGTCTGGGAGGGGAAGATTTCCTACAGAGTGTTGGATACTGATAATCTCAGATTTTGTAAAGTTCTACCTGGGAATGTGAAAATGTCAGAAGCATAAATTGTCTTCTGTCTCCTCTTTATCACAGACATTGCTGTCCCCCTTCTCAAAAAAAAACCCCAAAAAAACCCCAGCTGTTGCTTGCTTGACAGCAAAGCTTTCAGGCTTGTGAACACAATGGAAGGAGAGATGCTCAACTTGTTTTTTCAGATGCGCACTGGTTTCTCACCCCATGTCAGGGCTTAACCTATATAACACATAAAATACTGGGTTTAGAAAAGGCAAAGATTCAATTCTTTATTCAGAAGTAATAAAATTATAATTTAAAGGCAAATACTTCTTAATTATTAGTCAGCTAATGAGAAAGGTCTAGATTTTGTCTAGAAACCCCATTTTACTAGTGTGACCTATGGAAACGTTTGAGGTCTGTGGTGACAGGTTGGACTCGATGATCTTTGAGGTCTTTTCCAACCTTAGTGATACTGAATACTGAATACTGACTTTTTCATATCATTCAAACCCTGAGTCTTGTATGTTAAAGATTCAGAAGATGAAACCATTATTTAGCTGGTGAATATCTGATCGAAGGATTGTGTCAATAGAAATAATTTAGTAAGCTAGACAGGACTCATACATGTTTATAGCAAGAAGCCAACAGTCAAAAGAGCACCTGCAGCCTCCTGTGAAGGAGTTTGACTGTCTGGGTTTTCACAAATGACAGGCACTCATGAAAGTACTTAGCAGTGAAATGTTGGTATTCAGCAGATTTTTATTGCTCTCCTGAGTACTGATATTGCAGTGCTACCATTTTAATGGGGAAAAAAAAATCTGAAAAATTTACCTAGCCTAAAAATTTGAGTTATAGTGCCAAGTACTTCAGGAAATCCAGCCCTAGCCATGAGTAGGGTACAGCAAGCTGGAGGGTTAGTGCAGCTGGGAATGCTCTGGAATATCTGTAAAGCAAAATTCACAGAAGATTATACTGCCACGTTGTCTAAGGCAGCTTAAAAATAAATAAATACATGAATAAATAACATTTGGGGTTCAAACGCTTCCTCAGCTCCAGAACAAAAGCACCTCTACCTTTGCTTTTGCATTTCTGTCCCAACAGACCCTGTTTCAGCCATCATCTTTATAAAAGTTTATTCTGTCTCTTTCCCAAAAAGCATAAAAAGGAAGATGTAGTTACATTTAAGTACAAAAGTATCCTTTGGCCATTCAAAAATACAAGTAAACAAGTTCTTCACAGAGAGAGTTGTTAGCCATTGGAATGTGCTGCCCAGGGAGGTGGTAGAGTCACTGTCCCTGGAGGTGTTCAAAAAGGAATCGGACATGGCACTTGAAGCCATGGTTTAGTAGTCATGAGGTGTTGGGTGACAGGTTGGACTTGATGATCTATGAGGTCTTACCCAATCTTAATCATTCTATGATTCTATGATTTCAAGTGGTACACCCATTTCAAAGGTAGAAAAGGCAGGCTGGAGAGAGGTAATGCAGTCTAACCTGCTGCTGCTGCTGCTGCTGCTGCTGCATGGACACAGTCCGTGCTGCCCCAATTAAACATTGCTTAACAGGGTATAGCGTGGGTTTGCAGCTGGGCCCGGCTGTTACGTGGCACCTTACCCCGGGGACCTGCGCCCCTTTACGGAGCAGCCAGCCACGGCAGCGGTGCGGCGGGAACGCGCCTGACACAAAGAGGAGCGCGCCCATCCCCGCCGCATCGAGCCGCTGGCTTTGCGCGGGCAGAGAACGAAACTCACGCCGCAAATTGACGTCCTTATCTCGGCAAAACTTTCAGCCTCTGGTGTGTGGGGCTGGGCCCAAAGGCCCGCTTTGCCCCGGTTTTCCTCCTGACAGCCACTTGCACCTCGCTGCGCCAGGCTCCTTCAGCCCCGGCGCGGACAAGAGAGCGGCCCCCGTGGGACCCGGCGACATTCGTGGGTCTGCCCCTTTCTTCCCACCCTGTACACCCCTACCGACGGCGGGAGGGGCGGGCAGGGGCGATGCACGGCCGCCCGAGGCACCGCCGCCCGCAGGCAACCGGCGACTAGCTGCGCTCTGCGCCCGGCCCGGCGCCGGAGCTACGGGAGGTGCCCAGTCCGCCCCACCGCCGCCGTTTCCGAGGACGGAGGCGTACGGCCGCAATGTGAGAGAAACGGGGGGCCGCGGCGGAGCCCGCCCCCGGGGCGGCGGGGCCAGATCCGCTGGCCGCCGCGCCGCGCTGCAGGCTTTCCCGGTCCGCGCAGGCGGCGGCGGGCGGGCAGCAACAAGCCGACGCCGGCTGCCCGTCCGCGGCCCCACCATGGAAGCCGTGCGGGGGGCGCGGCTCAGCCTGGCTCCAGCGCAGGTAGGGAGGCGCCAGGCCGGGGTACGGGGAAGACTACCCGGCTGAGGAAGGGGCTGGTCCCGGCACACCCTTGATCCCACAGGGAGGGTGTCGGGCGGCGCTCCACGGCCCCGCCGGAAAGTTTGGGCGGGCGGCGCGGTGCCTCGGCTTTCCCGCGGCGGGCGGAGCGCACTGCCCCGCGGTGCCGCCGCCGTTGCGGGCCGGGGAGGCGGGCGGGAGGAGAGAAAGGCTTTTAAATGGCTTTGAGGAGCGGTGCCTCGGAGGTGGGCCGTGTGAGAGGCTGGAGCTCCTTCGCTTATGGTAGCCGGAGCAGTGTACGTATTTTGGTTTGCTGTTTGTTTGGTTGGTTTGTTGTTTGGTTTTTTGGGGTGTTTTTTATTTGTTTGCTTTTTTTTGGGTGGTGGTGGTCTTGTTTTGTTTTTTTTTACCGATTTGGTGTGCCGCGTCTTAAGGACGGGAGCCGGGGATGCTGAACTCCTGAAGGATGTGGGTTAAATGACCCGCTGCAGCGGAAACTCTTAACGGTTCTGCTTTGCCTTTAAAACACGGGAGAAAGGCGGTGCGTGCTTGAGGTAGTTCGGAAGAGAAGTAGTTTGCCTCTGCTCGCTTTTACGTGCCTGTTTTTAGGTGTCTTTAACAGAAATGTGCTCACCAATAGGTATTTTTCAGAGGAAAGAAAAAAAAAACAAACCCACACCTCAAAACAATAAACACACACACAAAATCCCAAACAATTAAAGAGCCCCAACGACATATTAAATGAGAGGTTATTGAAAATAAAAGGTAGATGCAAATCAACGTGCATGCAGTCAGTGAATAGGACTCAATCGGGTGATGTCTGTTTCAGACTCTGCTGTGTTTTGGGGAGCTCCATTTAATTCAGTGTGTGCCTGTCCTCTTCACACGTTGTCATTTGATAGGAAACATAACCCCCAAACCTTCTGTGTTTTTTGCATGCATCTGTCTTGCAAATCCCAACTCCCCAGAGTTCTGTGTGGTGCTGTCACAGAGCTGAAGATGCCCAGTCTGTGTCCAGAGCTCTGCTATTTATAAGACTTGGCAGAGCGGGGGAGAAGGAGGAGGGATGCAGTGCCAGGCTGTTGTTTGCCTTTTGCATAAACTACCGAGGCAGGTTGCATATTGTTTGAGATGTTGCATCAGTGGAAGCAAGGGGTGGGGGTAGGGGGGAAGAAGTGCAGAAGCTGAAGTGTTCCTAATGCTTCTTTTCCTAGGAGACTGTGGATCTGTGAATGCAGTGTCCCCTGTGGGATGCAGTAGGGGATGCCCAGCTCTACTGCAATGGCAATTGGAGCTCTCTCTAGTTATCTTCTCGTAACCTGCTGCCTCATGGTTGCCCTCTGTAGTTCCACCATACCTGTACAAAAACTGGCCAAGGCTCAAGATAAACAGGAGATAAAGGCAAGCCAGGAAAAGAGGGATCACACATCTGCAAGGGACAGCCAGACAGGCCCAGGAAAAATGAATGAGATCGGCAGAAGTGGGAGGGAAGAGGGTAGCAGGGACTGGAAGAGCAAAGGAAACAGGAACTACTCGAACAAGGAGTCTTGGACTAAGCAAAAGCAGGCTTGGAACAGTCAGGGGACGAGCAGTAAATTTGGGAGCATTCAAGTGCAAGAGCAAAGGGATGCCACTCCCGAGGAACCTCAGGTGGCTGAAGATTCTCTCCCAGAAGCTGTTGCGAGCGTCACTCCTGAGCCGCCAGAGGAGTACGCCTATCCAGACTACCGTGGGAAAGGCTGCGTGGACGAGAGTGGCTTTGTATATGCCATCGGGGAGAAGTTTGCGCCAGGCCCCTCTGCCTGCCCCTGCCTCTGCACAGAGGAGGGCCCGCTGTGCATACAACCCGAGTGCCCTAGGCTCCACCCTCGATGCATCCATGTGGACACCACGCAGTGCTGCCCACAGTGCAAGGAGAGGAAGAACTACTGTGAGTTTCGAGGGAAAACCTACCAGACCCTAGAGGAGTTCATGGTAAGGGCTGAAGCCAAAAGTAATTTTGTGGGTTCTTGTCGTGTTTCAAGTGGCACTGTATTCTTCGGGTGCTTTCTCGGTGGGCATTGTGGCCTCTCCCTCCTGTTTTCATTTCTTTGTTAATACTAATTCTGCACTGCTGTAAACTATTCCCCTTAAATATGACCTTTCTTGCTCTATGATACTGTAACATATTTAAATGAGGGGGTTGACCGTTATGAATTCCTTTGGTATTTACAGTATAACATGCTACTTGAAAAGATGCTACTCAGTGGTGATGTGGGGTTTATGAAAACGTTCAGCAATACATTTCCTTATTTAACTGTTAACTCTGAAATGTCCACCTTGCAGTGACTGAGCATGATTTTGTGGACTGAATTGTATTCCTAGTAATCAGTCTGTGATACTACCTTTTTTGTAACAGCCATTTATCTTTTGCTTTTAACTGCCAAGACTGCACTGCCAAGTCCGTGTAATGTTTGCTTTCTGAGAATTACTTTGGGCCTTCTTGTTAATAAAAGCATGGTTTGCAATCTATATTACGGTGCTCTCTAAACAGAGGACTTAAAAAGCTTTATGTTTAGGGAAGTCCTTTTAAACAAGGGCCTTTTAGCATCATTGTACAAGGCCATTGTCATTGAAAATGCAACTTATTACAGTTCACTGAAGAGTCTTGGAGTTGGGGGCAATTTCCTGCCAGCAGAAAAAAGAGGTATTAGTGAAGGCTGTACGTAAGTTTCCACTGCTGCTCTCTGTGATATTTACATGTTCTTGGAAACAGCTTTGATTCATAGTATCTTTCCATTTTCTTTAACCTAATAAAATATATAAATAACTGAGCAGAATTCCTCTGCAGGGAATAAATCACAATCTCTTTTGGCATTAATGTGCAGAGCACTGGTGGATTTCAGAGTGTGGTGGAAAGCATCATATCATCCTTGCTTTTTACATGTCACCTGCAAGGATTACATTCAGCTCTGGGGTGGCAGTTTTCTACTTTAAGAGGGAGAAGATATTTTTAACAGTGGCTCGTTGTTGTGATATTTTCAGATCTGGATTGTGAGATCCTTTCTTTTCCAGCAGTTAATTCTGAGAGAGCCAAAATAGTACTGCTTCTGCACACATTCTCTGTAGTCAGTTTTAAAAGCTCCTCACTCCTCATTCACACTCTTCTAGCAACTTGTATTTCTTTGACTTTTTATATAGTGGTGTCACAGTAATGGCTGTAAAGCAAGCCTAAAATATGTCGTTGGGTTAGGTGTGTAGTGAGAAAATAAAACTTTAGGGCTCCCTATTACATTGGAACATCGTTGGCAGCATTGGTAGAAAGGGAATGCTGAACAGTGACATTTACAGAAATGTTCTAAAAAGACTTTGTCATTCAGCTTTTTAACCCCATTCGGTCTTCAGCCCTTGCATTACTAAATTGTCTTAGCCAGCTTTGGAAGCACAAGTGAGATGGGACACCTGCTCAGGAAAACTGCCAAGGGAATTAGACAGTGGAACTTTTTATTTTGCCATGTGGACCTTGGTTTTTCATTGAGCATCAGTGTTGGTGCCAATAGTGTGAGCACAAAACTGTAAATGCAGCTGTTTGCCCATGTCACTGCAATCACTGAAGATGTCTGTCAAGGTACAGATGTAGTTAGATTGCTGCATCTCAGTGGAAGCTATTACAAATGAAAGTAATTGGACATGGTTTCAAAGGGCATTTTACAAGTTTAAAGTTGATGGTCTTGGAGAGACTACTAATATGCAATCTCTTGATTGAGGTCAGGAAGGGAGTTATAAATGGATAGTGATCTGATTTTTCTGTGTCTGCACCTGTAGTTTGTGGCAGAGTACCAGACATCACTAAAGGAATTAAAAAGTGTCCTCCTAACTTTTAAGTGGTGTTATGTCCACAAACATTTATGTATAGATGTGTAAATATGCATGCAAGTTTGGGAGTTTGCATATATAAAATTCATACGTGGCTTGACATGGCAAAAAATTGCCCTAACAGGAGCCACTGCTAACTCAGAAGCTGAGTGTGCCAAGAAATGGGAGATATGATTCATTCTTCTTTGATTCACAGTCTTTCCTGTGAGCTTTGCTGGGGTGTGTGTATGCATGTGTTTCTATTTTCAAAAAACACGTGAATGTTGACACAAAACACAGCATAGGTGTGGGAGGAAGATGAGGTCCTCATAGAGCTCTTCAACAACAGTTTACTTTCCTGTGGGTTTGTGATGAGGCAGGATGGCAGAAGGATCACAGCATCCTTATGAAGGGAACAGGGAACAAAAACCTTAGTTGATGAAATCCTGTGAGAATAAAATTCTTCACTGGAGCTGGAGATTGCTGACTACACGGTCCAGTAGGGGATTTTCAATATTACAGTAATATTTGAAAATGCAGGCTGACTTATACATTCGTCACATTACAAGGGCCATAAATTATCCTCAGAAGTGTGTAATGTTCAGGTGGCCAAGAAGGCCAGTGGCATCCTGGCCTGCATTAGGAATAGTGTGGCCAGCAGGAGCAGGGAAGTCATTGTGCCCCTGGACTCTGCATTGGTTAGGCTGCACCTTGAGTCCTGTGTCCAGTTCTGGGCCCCTCAGTTTAAGAAGGACATCGAAACACTTGAACGTGTCCAGAGAAGGGCAAGAAGGCTGGGGAGAGGCCTTGAACACAAGCCCTATGAGGAGAGGCTGAGGGAGCTGGGATTGTTTAGCCTGGAGAAGAGGAGGCTCAGGGGTGACCTCATTGCCCTCTACAACTACCTGAAAAGTGGTTGTAGCCAGGAAGGAGTTGGTCTCTTCTCCCAGGCAACCCGCAGCAGAACAAGGGGACACAGTCTCAAGCTGCACCAGGGGAAGTTTAGGCTTGAGGTGAGGAGGAAGTTCTTCACCGAGCGAGTCATTCGTCATTGGAATGTGCTGCCCAGGGAGGTGGTGGAGTCACCGTCCCTGGAGGCGTTCAAGAGGAGATTGGACGTGGCACTTGGTGCCATGGTCTAGTCATGAGGTTTGTGGTGACAAGTTGGACTCGATGATCCTCGAGGTCTCTTCCAACCTTAACAATACTGTGATACTGTGATGTTTGGGAAAGACCTAAATTTTTGAAGTTCTTGCTTCGTGTGTCCTTTCTAGAAAAAAAAAACAACAACCAAACAACAACCTACCAAAATCTGTATTTATTTGTGAGGAAATATGGAAGTCAACAATTACAAACGAAATTTGCTACCTGATGATATATAAAACCCAACCATTTAGTCCAAAGATGAAGAGATGACATGTGGGGTTTCCTTGAGCGCATCAAATGGTGTGTTGATCCTGGACCTGCTTATGTCAACACGGAGAGCGGAAATGCAAACGACAGACCAGCTCTGAGGAGGTGACCACTGCCGCAGGGCAGGCGAAGTGGCCCAGACCCATGGAGACAGTGGCTGTTTATTGAGACATACGTGAAGTTCCACTTTCCCACAGCCTGCCTTGTTAAGCCCACTGATTTATCTTTATTTTAACAGGTGCCCATCTCCCCAGTTGCCTTCCCATCCATTCCAAAGGTGCAACAATTAGTTATTTTTTTACTCCCATCCTTTTCTCACACAGTTTAGAGGTACAACATCTCTTGTCACCTCCAAGGCCTCACAGACATGAAGGCCATCTAAACATTCCATTATTACTCTCTTGTTTGGGTTTCCACAATAAATGTTGACACTAGTGCCATTATAGTAGCCACTGTGGTTCACTTGTATCCCTGAAATGAGCTTTGTAGTAACATGGGTGGCTGCCTTAACTTTGCTTCCGTTATTCATAGTGGTGGGCTATGCAGATGACAGTACTTATTAAAGGTGTGCTGCATGTATTGAAATCCCGTGATCTGTTATGCAGGAAAGGTATTAATGACTGCAATATCACACTACCAGTGTACTCCATTCATGAAAATTTTTGTCTTCAAGTGTGTGTGCTGTATAGAACAGAAATGTGTTCTTCTAAATCACCATTATTAAAAATTAGATCAACTCTGTTTCTCATTCAGTAGTATTTTCAGCACTTCATTAAATGGTTTCTTGTTCCAAGAATTTTAAGCTTCTGTCAAATTTGGAATTCTAGTAAACAACCTACTTAATTAGAATATGCTTAAATTTTACAGATGAGAGATGTGAGGCATAACATCTGTGTGCTGTCTTGTTTCCTGATTATCATCAGATACTCTAGTTTGCGCATTAGTTCTGATATTGAAAGGCACAACTACAAAGCGGTGTCCCGGGAGAGGGAATGTCTGTTGTAGTTACTGGTCTCCTTGAGCTGCAATGATTGATTAATTTGTGTCTTTTTCAAATCATGGCAAGAAATGTTAAAAGCAATTGGAAGCCATAGGCTTGCTGTGTTGAGCCCGATCCTTGGAATTGAGGTCTGGTAGCTTTGATAAAATAGGATGCCTTAAAAATAATTTAAAAAATAATCTAACCCCCTCAAAAAACTTGTTTTCATAATTTAGTAAGAATTATTTTGGGATGTAACTCCAGAGGGAAAGATTCTTATTACTGACTTGCAGAGAGGTAGGAATTCAGGTTTGCCGACACTCAAAATGTCATATGTGGTTCAGCTGGTTATCTAGAACACCTGACCCTCAATTCTGAACACTAAATCAAAAACCTCTATTGACACTCAAGCTCTGCAAGTGAACGTGGCACTTCGTAAACAATTACAGGAAAAAGTTCTTGTCCCAAAGCCTGCAATAAAAATCTGCAGCACTTGGCTGTCAGCGTCCTTGTAGTCTTTTATAAATGTGTAGTGTGGTGTTAGCCTTTGTAGAGTGTAAAGCAAAGAAAAAACTGGTAGTAGCTAGCAAAGGAAGCCTAAAATAAATAATAGTAGTAAAATCAGAAAGCAACACAGCATGAGACTCTATTTAGGCTTTCTAAGCAGAGGGGAGAACATGAAAGATACAAGCAAATAACGGACCTGGCAGGTGGGAAGAGAAGTGGCAAAGCATGAATGAGCATTTAGTTGGAGATGACGCTGTGCAAGCATTGGCACGTTTGAACTTTGGAAGTGAGAAGGATGTGAAAGAGGCAAGCAAGCAAAGAATGGATTTGGCAAAAAAACTGTGATGAACTGCCTGATAAATAAGGAAAAGAAGCAGATGATCTGCAAGTTAGACATCTGGATGTTTCTTCACAGATGTTTTTGGTTTTTTTTAAATACATTTGAAGTTGCTCTGCATTGGGGAAATGCAACACTCGACTGTTTGCGTCATCTGGAAAATAGAATTGTCATGGATTGAGTTGAACCTGCTGCTGTTATTTATACCATGCTGCAGTCATGCCAGCTTCAAAAAATGAAAGTGCTAACTGGAGCAAAGTATTATGGGCTTGAAGTTAAAATTGCAACATGGGAGGCTTCCTGCTCCAGTTGCTGCTTCTGGATTCTCAGGTGTTGGCTCTTCTATGCAGGCATGGCGGTGGAACATGTGGGAGTTGGGCAGCACTGGTTTTGGCTTTCTGTTTTATGCTGGGTTTTTTGCTGCTTCTGTAAATAGGCTAAGCTAAGGTAATCATTCATTGTATTATGAGATTATTAGCTAAGGTAATTATGGGTTATGATACCTCTGGTTATATTAAACTCCTATCTCTTTATCTCAACCCTGAGTTTTGTGTGTTACCTTTCCCCGCACTTTCATGTTGGGGGAGCAGGCAGGTTAGACCAGGCAGGTTAGACCTTTCACCAAACCACTGCAGGAATTTAAAAGGGTCTGTCAAAAAAACAGCCTCATCCTTAAGTAAACCAACAATCTGTATGGATTATAGTTTTAGAGGATTACCAATAACAACATTCAACTGTGTTTTCGTTCTGCACTCTGAGAACAGATGCCAGTGTGGTTTTCTGGAGTAGAGCACTGAGATTTACAGTATATCTTCTATTCTTCTTTAGCACACTTGCTTCCATCTACCTCCAGTTCTTCATATGGTATGAGAACAGCATTGATGTTATGTGCAGTGCCTGATCAGGAATGCCGAAGAGGACAGATGGAATTGTTCATGTGGCAAATGCAGACATTTCAAAGTCCATTTTTTCCTGAATAGGAATTAATTTAAGTGAAGTAGGTCATTCAAGTAATCATATGGTACACCTATTCTGTAGAGTTCTTCAAAACTAGTAACATTTCACTAGGTAAAAAGGATAACCTGTATTTTGCTTCACTCCTTTCTTTGAATTGCTGTTTCTTTTCAGAAATTTTCAAGTATTACAAGAATAGTCCAAATAAAATTCACCTGTGGGAAATACCTGAATGCAAAGGATTTTTTTTTTTCTTGAATTCTCTTTGAAAATTATTCTTTTTCTTCTTTAAGTACCATATTTTTTGCTAAATTAATTTTCTACCCTCTAATAGAATTAGGACATATTTAATTTAAATTATGAACTTGATTTACTTGAAGTTCATTAGAGATGTCGTAGGAAAATTTTTGCTTTATGTGTAGTAAGAGTCTGAAGTATTCTTGCTTCCAAGATCCCTTTGATTTTCCCATTTGGTGCACAGATTCAGAACAGGATCTGTGGGTTTCTTCTGCCATAGTTCTGTCATTTTGCAGGATCCCAGCATCATTCTCTGCATTATTCAGACCCCAAATAGCATTTATTTTAAAGTGGGTAGGAAAAAGAAGTGAAGGAAAGAATAATGTGAGTGTAAAAGCAGGCATTGCACACTTAAGGAGGCCACTAAATAAAAGAGTTAAGAGGTGACTGGATTTGTGTTTCAGGTATCTCCATGTGAGAAGTGTCGCTGTGAAGCCAATGGTGAAGTGCTGTGCACTGTCTCAGCTTGTCCCCAAACTGAGTGTGTGGATCCAGTGTATGAGCCTGATCAGTGCTGTCCTATCTGCAAGAATGGTAAGTGATGGCCGGCAGAACTAGAAGGGGGCTTCTGTTGGAGAGATCCATGTTGCTCTGCTCTCAGTTTGAAAAATAATTCCATGTTGTGCATGATTTGTGTCTCTTTCATGTGAGGAGTCGGATCTTCCCTTGACTGGGAGAGACTTGGTTCTGACCTACAGGGATTTTTGTTACCCTGGAGACAATTTGGGTGTTAATACGAGATATTCCTGTGGTTCTGGATACAAATATTGCATGAACTCATTGTGGGTAAGTTTTACATAGGCATCCAAAATGGAACTCAGGCTCTTCATGTTATACATCTTTCAACTAAAAGAGGAAATGGTGCTTTTATTCTCTTCTTATTTGTTGCCCTTTTGGAGATTCTTCTCTCTCTTTTATTTTTTTCCCTTTCCTAAGGCAAATCAAATGTACCTTATTGAGTTCATTTAATTTTCATAACTAAATGAACTAAACTCCCAAGTTTAATTGAATATTTTCCATAACTAAATTAGACAGAAAGTATCTCTACTCCCAGCAATGGCTTACATTAGATCAAAGTCTTGGTCTATTCAGAGGAAAAGATTACATGACACACTTGCTCATCACTTATAAAGGCAAATGATAACTTATTAATAGAAATGAAAGCTGCGAAATCTCAAATGAAATTATACTTAAAAAGAAAAAAAGTAATTTAAAAATATTCAGATAATCTACAGCCATTTATTATTTCTCTAGAATAGGTAGATTCCATTACATTAGTCAAAACAAACTGGTTAAAATTGTGGAAAAGTTAGGGGAGGAGAGGGCCTACAGCATATGCTTTCTACAAGTTCAACAATAGATGACAGGGAACAATTAATTGCATTGGAGGAGTTTCATTTGTATGGGTGTAAAAGTAGTTGCTTCACATACCTTAATTGGTTGTTACAATCCTGAAAGAATGTTTCTCTGCTGTACAGCTTGAGGGCACTCTGCTTTTGGAGATTAAGGCAGGCAAAATTGCCTAAAGAGGCAGTTCCTGAGAAAGACTGAATCTGGGGACTGGTGATGTGGTAGCGTCTGGAGGATCCTTTAGCGCACACTTAAAGGGAAGAGCCTTCCTGATGCGCTCACAAACTTTGTGTGTGCACCACACTGCTGCAGCTCCCCAGCTTGTAGTGACTCTTACATGTTAAGTGTGAGGCTTAAGTGCACGTTTAGTCTGTGTAGTCTTTCCCCCTGAATTTTTCCCAGCAGTGTTAACACTCTTTGGAGATGGGCTGACTTTCCATTTGTGCACGTTCGACATAATGCTCTGCAGTAGCCATCTCCCCATGGTGGGTTGACTTTGGATTGAGGTGGTACAGCAGTGCAGGTCTTGACTTACCTCTTTATATGAATCCCCCTAGGCATTTGCCAGAAATGGGGCCTTTTTAAAAAACTGTACACAAAACACACCTTAATTCCAAGCAGGCTGAATTACTTGGATCTGCCTGCAAGAAAAGAGTGGTCTTGTCCTCATCGTTTCAATCCCCAATATTGCTTGAATGTTCCTTAGATACAACCACAAGCTGGCATCCCTGACCCAGTTTCAGACCAAGGTGACCAGAGCTGTTTCCAGTAAGCTATACTGTCACTTTCTCTGCATGTCAGGGAACCAAGAGTGGCTTTCCTTGTTAGTTTTCAGAGGTGGAAAAAAGCTGTTAACAATAACAACAAAACCAAAGATAGTTCAGAAGCAGCTCAGCTTTTCTGGTTCAGCAGCTTTGGTACAATATCCAAATGAAATGTCTGAGGAATCCTCTTCAATCTGGGATGTGCATTTAGGAAAAAACCCAAACAGGCCATTTTCTTTCAGAGCTTCTTTTAAAGCACAGAACACATTCATTTTGCAAGGAACCTTAGTGAATTTCTGAATATTTTTAATTAGATTGGAGTAGAAACTACTGAACAAGAAAACCTAGCCTGCTTCGTCCCCTTGTTCTCAAGCCTACTGGAACAAATGTGCTGTGAATGTGAGTCAAGGAAAACAGTCATCGCCTTGTGCTTCAGGGTGGGTCATTTCAGCAATGACATCAACAAAATCATGTTAGTGACCCAAAAGAGCCTGGGTGATGTTCAGGGAGCTCACCTACATATTCTGAGTGGTGGGACAGGTGGAACCATGGAAAGCAAACAAGCAAGGTGACCACTATCATAACCTGCATCCCACCCTTGGCAGAGCAATAAAGAGTGAGGAGTGAAGTTTGGTTTCTCTACATTTACTAACGCTGATTTCCCTGCCTTTCCCTTCACTTCATAAACACTTTCCCAACTTGCCTTGCCTGATGATTACTGGCAGTGAACCAGCAAAGTGAGAGCTGAGAAAATACATCTGTCACTGGGAAGACCACATACAAATGCCTGATTAAGACTTATGGAGGAGATCCAGTGAAAGCCTGTGATTATTAGAAATGAATGAATTCAGTCTCTTGACAGATAATGAAACATTATGTTATCCTGTGTGGGAAGGAGGGGTGTAGTTGACTTTCCCAACCTGATTCCACAAAAGTGCTGGCAGCACTTTGGATAATGGACAGATGGGTAGCTGCATACGAGGCTTAATCAGCTGCATGCATGTATACATACAGATTTACTTTGAATGTAAGCAGCAGTGAATGGAGTGTTCTTGCAGAAGGAAAAATAGTCTTATGTGTATGATTCCATAATGTTCTACAACTGTCAAGAAGGAGTATAGATGCTTTCATAGCTGAGGATTTTATTTTCTTCTTTCTGGTCAGGGACAGGGAGTACTTAAAAAAAGTGTCTGCTCTGAAAAGTAGCCTCTGAAAGGTGACATCTCACTCAGAAAAACTTGGGATAAGGGAAATTTGCTTTATGTGTTTTAAGTCACTACAGCTAAGGACGCTGGTTTTGGCTTATCTTATGTACACTGCAAGAAAGCAAGGTGGGAACAGAGGGGAGTGGAACAGAGGCATTCTTCTTGTGCAGGCTTCATGCTTTTGGTAACCAACAGCAGCAGTAACAAAAAAAAAAAAGAACCCAAAATAATCTAGAATGTGAAATCCCATTTCAGAGTTGCATTAAGTGTTAGGTGCTCAGTTCATATCTCCTCCTGGTTTAGAGTAGCAGCAACATGCTTACTTCTGTGGAAGCCCTCCCTGTTCACAGATATATCAATAAGCTCAGAATTGGGTACAGACATTTTTACAGTTCCTGTGGAGTGAAGGGTAAAGATAATAGGCATAACATTCCCTTTCCATTAGAAAAAGGCTGGGCACTTGTCACTGATTCATTTGGGGCAGTGGGAGTGAATGGAGGGTTAATAGAGAAAGTGAATTATCCTGTTAGATTCAATTACCTTGGTTGTCTCTTCCACTTCTGTCTCCAATATTAAAGTCCTAATAGGCATACGCAGCTGAATGCTGCTTTGCATGAAGCGTGCAGCCATGGAGCAGTCAATGGAGTTAAGGGTGGCCCTGCTTGTGCTGGTGTCTTTGTAGGACGATGAGGTTAAACCTGCAGCCCACATGGAGCCCAGAGGGGAAGGTGTGGATACTCAACCAAAAAGCAAAAGGTCCCCAAGATATGTTTATTTCATTATATAGCTGAAAGATTTCCCTAGACAAGATGAAATTGATCTTAGTGCCTTCCTAGCATTTGTCTGTCTGTGTGTCAGTGTTGTTTCTCTGTCTGCAGCAAAGAGAGCTGCTCTTCTCCTGTCAGCGAAGGCTCATAGCTGCGCAGTTGAAAATACAAGTGCTGATGCCCAGGCGTCATGTTCTCAGGGCTGTAACACGCGCAGGAGAGGCCACATCTGTCCCCCTTGGATGTGCAATAGAGAGGCTTTATTCTGGATGCAGGTGCCTTAGGTGGGGTGACTCGGGACCTAATTTCATATTTGGGCTCATAGTTATGGTTTAATTGCATGTGTCATGTGGCTGAAATGGTTGCCTTTAGGAAGGTCGAGGTCTAACAGTATGCAACCAGATAGTGTGAATGGTCATGGGTTTATATACCTGTATGGTTGAGTCTGACTCCCTGAAACTTGCTATAGTACCTTTATGTACAATTACAATGTTAAGACATGAAGTTGAGAATGCTTCAGAATGGCAAGTAGGGCAAAAACCTGATAAAGGCTGGCAGAGCTGCCATCCTTTTTTGTGATTCACCATGGGACTCAAATCTATTAAAAATGTTGCTGGTCAAAGGGTACCATAGCCCATGTAAGCTGTTATCCCTCTAAAAGCCAGGTGAACAGAAGGTATGTTGGGCTGAGGGACCTGTTAAGCTTTAACAAGGCAAAGGATGTTTATTTTGGGAGGATAAAGGGAGAGCTACAGCTTGGCAGCTCTCATGTGAGCTGGCTGTTTGTTCTTCCTGTCTTTGCTCAAGCACCATGGCAAATCAGACCAGTAAAAGTTAATGTAAACAGTGTGTTTAAATAAAATATGATATGCCCTCAACCATATATGCCTTGATCTCAGTGATGAAGAATGTGTCTTAATGCTGTCCAGATAAATGTCAAGGCAGGACTATCACAAACTTCAGGAATTTACTTTCTGTGAAATTTAAATAAACAGTGCCTTTTATTGTCATCTCTTCCTCTTTCAATTTTAGTGTTAAGTACCTGTTTCAGTCATGCTTTGGCAGCTAATTTATATGTAGTAAAGAAGACCCAGCAGTTTTAAAGCCTGAGAGTGATTCTTCAGTCTACATTAGGTAAGGAATTAAATCAGCTGTTGGGGTCATGGTGGTCTCTTCTAGATGTAAAACGTAGGAATCATAGAATGATTCTAAAGTCTAGTTTATAAGATTGAAACAGTATTTCATTTATTAAAAACAGGATTTACATGAAAAAATAATAACAAGAAATTACTTCAGACTAATACTAGTTCCACCCATACTGTATGTGCCAATGTGATTTTTTTCCTTCTGATGTGTTTAGTTCAGGCATTTGGATGCCTGTGTATGCAGGGTAGTATTTGTTCCTTGTGCGTACAGGAGTCACTTAGCAAAACCTTCTGCATAAACTTCCAGTTTTAGTAGGTTGCATTTCATAAAATTATTTGTAGTATGGGAGAGTTAACCAGATAATATTAATGTTTCAGGGGGAAAAAGCCCACCATTTCATGAACAGCTGTGTGTGATTAAAATTGCCTAGTGAATATGCAGGTAGGTTGAAAAACTGTAGCAGATAGTTTGCCAGCTATTTATTGGGGGGGAAAAAAAAAAGCATCATCAGACTTGCTTCTTATAGGCCACATTGGGTATTTGAAGTGGTTGGTAGGTGAAGCAAGCAAACTATCTGCAGTAGTTTTATTGTTAGTTTCTGCTGCTGATGAATTTGAGAGGAAGTTTAGTCTGTCTTCTTAATTCAAGGAATTTGTTTAACTCCATTCACTTCTTTGCTCACCTCTTTCATTTTCTCTCTCTACTCTGGGAAGAGCAGTGGCTGCACAAGCTACACAGGCTTCCTCTGCCTTTTGTTCTTGTGCCATTCTTTTCTACTTAGATCAGAACCTGTTTAAATGTTCATGGATTACTGCTGCAAGTTGTGCTGATCAAAAGCTTGTGATAAAACCACACAGGCACTGTGTTTTCCAACTCACATACATGTGCACGCATGCACACAGGTATGAGATGCAGTGTTGACTTGGTATTTTCATGTTGATCCAGCTATGAATGTTAGATGTTGCTATTTCCTGTAAGAACTTTTATTTACTGTACAAGTCACATTGACTTCCAGGCAGGGTTTTTTTCTTCCCTAATGATAAAAAATTGTCAGAGGATGAGAAAGATCTTGCTAAAGACATGGCAAAAGTATCCTGTTGTACTGTGACAAACTGGTTACCAGCTCAAATCTATCTATATAGTGTATATGCATTGCATATAAGTAGTGTGTGTACACATTTTTATTCTTTTTTTTTTCACCAAGAAGCCAAAGTGCTTTCAGCTGGGAGTTCTGCTGTCAAAAGGCAGCAGTAAGTGTCCGTGAATGTGTAGCATCCTGTCATTGTATTCAGACATGTAAGGACAATCAAAAATGACACTAGTATTCGGTATTTAAAGTAGTACTTCAGTGAAAGGATATGGAAGAACCTAATAAAATTTTAAAGTAGTGTATCCTCTAAGCTTTCCAGAACTTACTTTGCAATATTTTCTCATTACAGGCTGCCACAGTGAGCCTGAGGATCATTTCTTCGGCAGTCATTTTTTTCTCCTCTTACCTGATACTGCAGGCTTAACTTATATATCAGAGATAGATTCTGCTGTATCAGTCACTTTGATGACAGCTGCTTGCAGGGGGGGGTCATGTTACTGGGGGTAGAAGCAAAAGTCAGTGATGATGTGCTAAACAATTGCTTAGTGGTGATGATCCAAGTTCCTCATGGTGGAGTCAGAACTTCAGTGTGTTGCAGCTCCCGGGTTTTTAAAAGGCGTTTTGCTTCAGCTCCAGGAGCAGAAAGATGAAAATGCTTTCTGTGCTGATAGAAGAAACAGAAACCCTGAAATCTTTGGATCTGAGTCTGGCAACTTGCATATATGTAAAGAAAAACAAAATAAAACAAAAAACCAAACAAAACCAGGAGAAAATAGAGGTCTAATGTAATGATGCTCACCCGGGCAGTTTCACATATCTGTTGTCCTGGATAGTCCTGGATGCTGGCTTTGGTTCAGACAGGAAAACACCTTCATGCTAATATCCAACCACAGTACTGGAGTAAAGAGTCTGCTATTGCTTGATTTGTCTTCCCTGGCAGATTCTCTTTTACTTAGAGATGCAATTGGGGATTTGCATGTTTTCTAGTGAATCAGCTGACCTGTGCTCCTCAAAATGAAGTCATCAGTTGCTTTGTGTTTTTGTTAGCTTGTTTTAAGTTCTTCATATAAGACTTTTCTGAGTTTGCACTGCTGTTCTATCTATACAAATATGTGAAAATAGGTAAGATGCTAAAAAAATTTAAATCCTGGAGTTCATATTCCTCCTATGGCCCCAGTATTTATTCTTTGCTGTTAAAAGAAAGTTCAGAAAACTAACTGTAAGGGAGCTAAAGTTTTTCTTACATTCAGTCTTGTTCTTTATGCTCTTCATTGGAGAAAGTATTACCAGTGTTAATTTTGCTCCCTCAGTCTGCTATTGGATGTGGAGCCCCTATTACAAGAGGGATGTGGAGGTGCTGGAACGTGTCCAGAGAAGGGCCACAAGGATGATCAGAGGGCTGGAGCACCTCTCCTGTGAGGACAGACTGAAGGAGTTGGGGCTGTTCAGTCTGCAGAAGAGAAGGCTCCGAGGTGACCTAATTGTGGCCTTCCAGTATCTGAAGGGGGCCTACAGGAAGGCTGGGGAAGGACTTCTCAGGATCTCAGGTAGTGATAGGACTAGGGGGAATGGAATGAAGCTGGAGGTGGGGAGATTCAGGCTAGATGTGAGGAGGAGGTTCTTCACCATGAGAGTGGTGAAGCCCTGGAATGGGTTGTCCAGGGAGGTGGTCGAGGCCCCGTCCCTGGAGGTGTTTAAGAGCAGGCTGGATGAGGCTCTGGCCAGCCTGATCTAGTGTAGGGTGTCCCTGCATATGGCAGGGGGGTTGGAACTAGATGATCCTTGTGGTCCCTTCCAACCCTGAATGAAACTATGAAACTATGAAACTATGTCTATTTTAATTTTGATGTGTCAGTAATTGAAATTGTGACAAAGATTTGGGGGCCATGTACTATTCCAAGGTCTGAAGCACTTGTGTGCATCTCACTAAATGCTATATACTTGTAATATTTCCTGTCACTTGAACATTTTACTGTTTGGTTAAATCAGGAGCTTTCTGATTCTGAAACTCTCTCTTGTTTCAGATACAGTTACCATAGGTTAGTGCATTACCCAATGCTAGCTGAGCCACCGTCACTGTCTATGTGAGCTCTGAGTTGCATTATATGCTGGAAATCCCATTTGTGTATAGAAACTATGTCCTATCTACATACTATAGCAGTGAGACTACAGGGCTGATTATTCTTTTGAAGTATGATTAAAAGGAGCAGTGAAAAAAGATACACCACTTGGATGTTTATATTCTTTTGGGGGTTTTATTTTTATTTCATGGCATCCAAGAGTGCTTTCCTTTATGAGGAGGCAGAAGTTTATATTAAGGTGTTGTTGTGTGTTAGTATATTGGCAGTGTATCACTCCAATGATAAATGATGTATTCAAAATCCCCTTTTACTTGTAAAAGCAATATTTTTCACAGGAAGTTAAGGTTGAGGTGTTAAAGAAGAACTAAATTAATCCAGGTGATTTACTGATTGACAGAAGCAGGGAACTGGCTGATTTTATTAAACTCCATTTCTTAACAGTTTGCTCTTTTGTGGTTTGTGCTTTGCCTTTCCAGGAAGGATTTCTAATGCAAAGTCTGCCTTAACTCATCATAACTCCTTATTCTCCAGGATAGGTCTTGCATGAGCATAATAGCAATCTTGGAAGGTTTTTTTCCAGTCCTGTCTAAACTGTGTTTGTAAATGAAGTATTGGAAAGCCTGTTCCATTTCCTGACATCAGTTTGACCAGGGGCTGTCTTGTACACCTCTGCCTTTGTTTGGAAAAGGATTCTGAAGGCGGAGTTATGACAGGTTCTCAAGGGAGAGGCTAAAAGCTTCTAATATTTATTATTAGTATTTGTAAAATTGAGGTGCTTGAGTTTCTTGTTGCTCTAAATAATGTCTTACTGTTTCAAACTGTTGCACTGGGGAATTCCCCTGCACCATGTGCTGTGAGAATCTTGAATTAAGTCCCTGACAATTACTTTTGCCCAGCAGGCCAACCATCTTTATCAGTCGGAGACACAAATACTTTTCCTAATTTAAAACCTTGATCTTTAAGTTGGAAGCAGCTTTTACTTCATGAACCTTTGGATTGCTTCCATGGGGATAATTATCTGTGCAGTTTTTCCTTCTTGAGCATGTTCAGCTGTAAAGCAGTGATTTAAAGGGGGAAAAAAAAAGTAAAGAAGCGTTTTAAAGTAAATTCTTACTTCAGTTACTGTAATTATTAGCATCCCAAATATGATTTGCAACCCAAAACTTTGATTACTATTTTCATTTAGGAAAGCCCTCTCATTATTTAATTTTTTCCTGCCTACGCTGGTGCTAGTTAAATTTTCAAGAGACAAGTCACTTCCTATAGGAAAACATTGCTCTGTTCTAAAAGCCCTGTTCTTTTGCTGATTCTTCAGCTACTTGTTCTGTGCTGGCAGCCCTTGGATGAGGGTGCCTATTAAGAAAGCTGCACACATAAATCCAGTTTACCTCATGGTGTCATTGGTTAAGCGTGTTTTTCTCCTGCATCATTCCTTCTCATGTTACAACACAGTGCTATTGCATGCAGATTACTGACAAACTTTCTTTGAAGTTCTTGCAAGCAGCAAATCACATACTGTTTATATTGCCTGCAGAAATTATAACTGTACCTTCCAATGGAATTGATCAGATCTGGCAAAAGGGAAAAACAAGCAGTGCATTGCAACGACTCTTTAAAAATACTGTTTGGTCAATAGTACTGAATAAAGAAGATCTATATCCAAGCAATTACTTTGGGGCCTCCTGTGTTGGAAACGTTTGTTCAAAATGTTAGCTCCTCTTTCTCAAAGATAGTTTCACAAGCATGTGATGTTAATTGCTATCTCCAGAATAAGTGAAGTTGTAGTTTCTGTTCCTGTATGATAGCATGATCTCGAACCCTCTCCAAAATTTTGGAGGGGGTTTAACACTGGTTAAACTGGGTGATTTCTAGGGAGGCAGGTAGTTAATGAATTCTATTTAAAGGTAGAAGGAAGTAGGGACTGTTAATGGTATTGTATGAAGCCAAGTAACAAGAGAGCACAATAGTAAATGAAATTCAATAAATCATATGCCAGATAGTAAAATAAATTGCTTGCATGTATTTTGGTGGCCTCTTGTTAAGTTGTCTGCCAAGCGTTTTTAGTTAAATAGCAATGAGAAATACTCTAAACATCTGCCAGACATCATTAAGAAAGGCTTGTATTTATTGCAAGTGTGCTCTTATATAAAGACTGGTTCCTCTGCACCTGAATTGTGTAATCTTCATGTTTGCTGAGCACTCAGCAAAAAGAGATTGCAGAAGTAGGGCTGCTTAGCCTGGAGAAGAGGAGACTCAGGGGTGACCTTATTGCTCTCTACAACTACCTGAAGGGGGGTTGTAGACAGGCAGAGGTTGGTCTCTTCTCCCAGGTAGCCAGCACCAGAACAAGAGGTTGGTCTCTTCTCCCAGGTAGCCAGCACCAGAACAAGAGGTTGGTCTCTTCTCCCAGGTAGCCAGCACCAGAACAAGAGGACACAGTCTCAGGCTGCACCAGGGGAGGTTCAGGCTGGAGGTCAGGAGAAAGTTTTACACAGAGAGAGTGATTGCCCATTGGAATGGGCTGCCCGGGGAGGTGGTGGAGTCTCCATCACTGGAGGTGTTCAGGAGGAGACTTGACAGGGTGCTTGGTTGCATGGGTTAGTTGATTAGGTGGTGTTGGATGATAGGTTGGACGTGATGATCTTGAAGGTCTCTTCCAACCTGGTCTGGTCTGGTCTGGTCTGGTCTATTCTATTCTATTCTATTCTATTCTATTCTATTCTATTCTATTCTATTCTATTCTATTCTGTTCTATTCTATTCTATTCTATTCTAAAGTACAGAGCAGAGCAGCAAAAAAGCTGAATATTCCTCTGTGAGAGTAAATGAGGTCTCTAGTAGTGATAGCACATGAATTTAAAATTGCATGACAAAGCATGGTGCCTGGGGGAGAGGGATAGTACCAATGCAAGTCTTTTTTGTGCTCACAATACAAAGTCAAGAGCAAAGCAAGAAAATCAAAAGATGTTGTATGTGGTAACATCTTTAATGCACCATGTAATTAACCCATGAACACACTGCAGAAGATAGTGCTGGTGCTGTTTCCTAGGATTAACATAAAGATCATGTCTTTGATAGAAGGAATAAAATACCTTAATCTAGCTACAGTGAAACTGCATGGGATGACATGCTGTGAAGCCTGGTAGAAACCTGCTTGCAGGAGTCCGGTGTCATATGAGCCAAAATGTAACATTACTGTGTCTCACTGTCCCCATCTTAAAATC
This sequence comes from Melanerpes formicivorus, assembly GCF_026170545.1. Lineage (NCBI taxonomy): Eukaryota > Metazoa > Chordata > Aves > Piciformes > Picidae > Melanerpes > Melanerpes formicivorus. Next base: position 18,018,341 of record NW_027142367.1, on the reverse strand, counting down.
ACCTTTTTCAACTACCTCTTTTTAAAGAAGTTTGCAGAAAAACAGTTACACTATCTTGGCTTTAGCTCAGCCAAACCCATCCTGGAAGTACATGTACCTTCTCATTAAGGCATACCTAATTAAGAGATCTTTAAAGCAGCAGCAATTCTTTTCCCACACAACCACTGCACAATCATCGTAGTGTGTGCTGGGACACTACAGCACATTGCTCAGTAATGCAGGTGGTGGAGAAGAGACCTAATGAAAATGCCTTTTGGCATAATCTGTTCTCAGCTATCCCATCCAGTTTTATTTAAATGACCTAAAGGTAGGTCACTCATAAATTGCTTGTGTAACAGCTATTCATACTAAGACTTCAGAGATTGGTTGAAGGACTCTCTGTAGTTTGTGTGTGTTTAATATAATCTGCTGACAGGCTAATTAAGAAAAAATAAAAGGCTCAGAAGCAAATAAATTATAGCAGTTTATGGAGTTATTTGTTATGTCAATGTAACAGAGATTGTGCCACACCACAATGGAAAGCTAATTATTTTCCTGCTTTGGCAGCTTGCTGGCCTGATATATTGCTAATGAACAGATTAGCTGGAGGTTTGGCAGCCACTAACATGAGCAAATTAATGTTTTTAAGACCAGTTCATACTGAGGTCCAAGCCAGGTAATGATTATGACAACTTAAAGGAAATTCTGCATCCATTATTTAGTGTGTATCTCTCTCTCTCTCTTTTTTCCATAGATATTTGAATCTAATTTTGTGTGTACATCCCTGAGCACTCATAGCTGAAAGAAGTGAGGAAGTCTCATTATGCATTCTGTGATTCTGTGATCAGCTGGTTTGTAGCCTAAACATTAAATCTGCAGGCTCAGTTTTGATTTCAGTATGTTTAAATGTGGCATGTTCTCCCATGTTTGTTGTGTTTTGCTGTGATTGGTAAGCTGATAAATCATGAAAGAATCATCAGGTCTGAGCTTGGGGGAAGCAAGGTCCAGGTGTGTTGCCAAAGGCTGCCTGGTTTAATGGCAAGCAGTTGTTTATTGAGCACACTCTTTATATGCCTATGGTGCTGAAAAATAGCCAGTCCATGTTTTTTCTTGCTGGCAGCTTATTCAGCAAAGTAGTTTTGTCTGCTGCACAGTTTTCATGATAATGTATTTGTCAGTGTGAGAGGACTTCCTAATTTCACATGAATGGAGTGTTTAGTCTTCAGTCTTAGTTAAGTTTGTTCTGACAGCTGATTCTTTACAGTCAAAATGACTGGAGATTCAAGTCAATTATCTTGATATACATGGGTTTGTATCTGTGCATACATTTTGGTACATGCTCCTTCAGGACCCTGGTGCTCTCCTCTGTGGCTCTGCTGCTGTCTGTGCAGTCACCTGGCTACAGCTGTGCATCAGAAGACACTTCCATGGAAATCCCTGTGGTATCACCTAAGTGGAAGAGCAGTCCTGGAGCCTTTACAGTCCTTGAAGCAAGTGTTGGGTAGGGCAGAAGTTTCTGGTTGCTGGTTTTGAGGACTGCTAGCAGAGACAAATATTCAGGATGGATTGATAGAAAGTGAAAATCTTCCCTAATACAAGTCATGTTAGTGTAAATGAAATGCATGAATTACAACATCTGGACAAAAAGAGAAGTGCAAAAAGGAAATTTTCAAGATTCAGACAATGTAAAATGTACTCATATTTACCCCAAGCTAGGATAAGCTCCAAAGGTAGTTCTCATCCTTTGAGATCCAGTTGGCAGATTTCTAGCCTTCTGACTAAGTGTATTCTTTATACCTGTGTATGTGTAAGTATATGCTACAGAGGTTATCAGACATCTTGCTTAATGAAAGCATATCCTACTTTTGAAACACCTTCTCAGAATGTTTCCCTGCATTGGGAAATGGCTGTACCCTCTTCACTTCCCAGATATTTGGGACAAAGTTTTAGTTTTGAACTGGGCAAGGGATAATGGTTTTAAAGTAAAAGAGGGTAGATGGAGACTACATCTAAGAAAGAAATTCTTTTACAGTGAGGGTGGTAAAACATTGGAACAGGTTGCCTAGAGCAGTTGTGGATGCCCCATCATTGAAAATGTTGAAGGTCAAGGTCACAGAACCACAAAATTATTGAGGCTGGAATAGACCTCCAAGATCATCAAGTCCAGCCTATAACCTAACACCACCACATCACCCTGACCATGTTAATAAGTGCCACATCCAATCTTTCCTTAAACACCTCTACGGTCTGCAACTCCACCATCTCCCTGGGCAGCCCATTCCCCTGTCTAATTACCTTTTCTATGAAGAAGTGCTTCCTAACATCCAACCTAAACCTCCCCTGGTGCAGCTTCAGGCCATGCCCTCTGGTCTTGTCACAAGTTGCCTGGAAGAAGAGCCTGATGCCCACCTTAGTACAATTTCCCTTCAGGTAGATGTAGAGTGTGATAAAGTTCCCCCTGAGTCCCCTCCAGGCTAAACAGCCCAGCTCCCTCAGCCTCTTCAGTCTCATTGCTCTCTTCTGGACCCACTCCAGCACCTCAATATCTTTCTTGAAGTGAGGGGCCCGGAGGTGAGGCCTTACCAGTGCTGAGTACAGGGGCAGAATTACATCCCTAGTCCTGCTGGCCACACTATTCCTGATACAGGCCAAGATGCCATTGGCTTTCCATGCCCTCTGGGCATGCTGTTGGCTCATGTTCAGCTGTTGTTGCCCAGAACTCCCAGATCCCTCTCCAGCCATTCATCCCCCAGTCCGTAGCGCTGCATGGCGTTACTGTGGCCAGTGTAGGACTGTGCACTTGGTCTTGTTACCTCATACCGTTGGCCTCAGCCCATCGACCCAGCCTGTCCAGGTCTCTCTGAAGTGTCTTCTTACCCTCCAGGAGATCAACACTCCCCCCCAGCTTGGTGTCATCCATGAATTTACTAACAGTAGTCTTGATCCCCTCACCCAAGTCATCAGTACAGATGCTGAATAGAACTGGGCCCAGTACTGATCCCTGGGGGACACCACTGATCACAGGACATCAACTGGATGCTGCACCATTCACAACCACTCTCTGTACCTCGTCATCCAGACAGTTTTTAATCATAGAATTGTTAGGGTTGGAAGGGACCTCAAGGATCATCTAGTTCATGCAAGAACATCCGGTGCATGGCAAAGTAGAACTGTGTGCCTGTGTTGGGATATGCAATGTGTTTGCAGGCTATGCCTATAGAAAGGTTCTGGAAAAATTACATTTTTAGCTTCCTAAGAAGCCAGGCCAAGGGGGTACAGGAAAAGACACTGTCAGTCACTGCAGCTGACTAAGCCAGCCCTCATCTGCATGGAAGTGATGGGACTCTTAAGGAACTGCTTTTATCTTTTGCTTGTGAACTTCCAGAGTTTCTTGTCTTGGGGGTTGCAATAGCTGCTTCATTCATGACAGATTGCACTTTGCAGTAATTGGCACTGGGTGTAATCTTTCCTGGTTTAGTGCATATTGGCATGGAAGAGAATTATGTGACATGACAATGCCTGGGAAATAACAGAGTAGCCTCATGTGAACGTGATTATTATCAGTATGGATTTGAGCATTATGGTACATACAAAGGAAGGAAAAACAAGGAAATACAGACATGATGGGGAAAGAAAGGAAGCCTCTCCCTGGTTTTAGGGAAAGCATGGTATGTTATGTGGCCTTTGTAATTCTAACATGATTAACTTATTTTCAAGCCTAAGATTATTTGGCTATATTTATCTTTATAATTCTAGAAAAGCAATGTTATTTAAATGGGTGTCATGCCTTCCATTTTATAGAAGGTGCAGTGACATTTCCATTTTAGGCTGCCTCAAAGTCTTGACTTCCCCAATACTGTTTTAGTATGACAAACCAGCCCCAGTGATAATTAAACAATGGCTTAACATAAACACATATGTATGTACTTTCATCATTCTCATAGAGAGACAGCTGAATAGTTCCAGCAGTGAGCAATCAGTGCCCTTTTCCATAAGGAAAATTCAAGGAATGCCCAAACACCAATGATTTGATAACGCACAACGTGTACCCACAGGAACATCAAGCTTCGGGATGAATCAGTACAGATGAATTGTTTCGGGGTTTGATAACATGACATAGATTTATTCAGTCAGCCTTTGTTTCTCACATATTTTTGTGAGGAAGATCAGTGATCTGTCTAAGCCTAATTATTCCATCTGGCGAGGGTGCTTGAGGCACACAAGTTGCTGCAGTTCATGTACACAAAGAAATTTGTGGTTAGTACCTTATTTATTCAGCTTTGACTCCTCAGTTGAATGGAAGGGTATCTCTTGGCAGCTGCACTGCCCAGGGTAGCCTTAATAGTCACTCTGGGAAAGGACTGAAGTTCACATCTCCACCTTAAAGGAGAGAGCTTCCTCTGCTGCTCCAAGAACTCTTGATTTCATCCTGTTCTGTTTTTTACATTATTGTAATGGTCTTAGAGGCCAGTTAAAAGCTCTGTATTGGTTCAGAATTTATTTTCAAATTTTAGAAGGTTTTTTCCATTCTTCTGATACCAATTATATGTTAGGTGGACTTTTCAGAAAGACCTCCAGGTCTTCAAGATGCAGCATCGTACAGATTGCGTTGTCTTATTTTACGTCTTTATACAGACAAGCAAAGCCTAACCATCCCCAGTGCATTTCTGCCACATGCTGCCTCTATAATGTACACAAATAATGTGTACAAAGAGCACTAGTGGAGTAAGTACCATGTCAGAGAAGGGACATTGTGTCTCTCCACAACTGCTTGGAAGGAGGTTATAGTGAGGTGATTGGTCTCTTCTCCCAGGTAGTAAGTGACAGGATCAGAGGAAATGGCATCAAGTTGCACCAGGGGAGGTTTAGATTGGATATTAAGAAAAATGTCTTCACTGGAAGAGTGGTTAAGCATTGAAACAGGCTGCCTTCGCAACTGGTGGATTCTCTGTCCCTAGAAGTGTTCAAAAAACATGTAGATACTGGTCGATGGTAGGCTGAACATGAGCCTGCAGTGTGCCCAGGCAGCCAAGAGGGCCAATGGCATCCTGGCCTGCATCAGGAACAGTGTGGCCAGCAGGAGCAGGGAGGTCATTCTGCCCCTGTACACTGCACTGGTTAGGCCACACCTCGAGTCCTGTGTCCAGTTCTGGGCCCCTCAGTTTAGGAAGGAGGTTGACTTGCTGGAATGAGTCCAGAGAAGAGCAACAAAGTTGGTGAGGGGTTTGGAACACAAGCCCTATGAGGAAAGACTGAGGGAGCTGGGGTTGCTTAGTCTGGAGAAGAGGAGACTCAGGGGTGACCTTATCACTCTCTACAACTACCTGAAGGGAGGTTGTAGACAGGCTGATGATGGTCTCTTCTCCCAGGCAGCCAGTACCAGAACAAGAGGACACAGTCTCAGGCTGCACCAGGGGAGGTTCAGGTTGGATGTTAGGAAGAAGTTCTATACAGAGAGAGTGATTGCCCATTGGAATGGGCTGCCCAAGGAGCTGGTTGAGTCGCCGTCATTGAAGGTGCTCAGGAGGAGACTTGATGGGGTACTTGGTGCCATGGGTTAGCTGTTTGGGTGGGTTGGATTGGTTGATGGGTTGGACATGATGATCTTGAAGGTCTCTTCCAACCTGGTTTGGTTTATTCTAATAAAGTTATTCTAGATGTGGCAGTTAGGGACATAGTTTAGTGGTGGTTTTGGCAGGGCTAGGTTAGTGGTTGCAATTTATGATCTTGGACATCTTTCCCAGCCTTTTTGATTCTATAATTATATGTTCATAGTCATGCACACACAAGGCATGAACAATAAAGGAAATTAACTTGTTTACTCATGGGTTATATATTAGCATACAAACTTCTAAAATTCTCCATTCTCTCCTAGGTCATCCCTTCACAATGCCAGCCAAAATTAATATGGTTTACAGTCAGTGTATTTAAACATTCACCAAGACTGTACAAAACCTAAATCTTCAGAGACATTGTGGTTAATGAAGCCACTCAGTCATATCCAATAATATAAATATATATTTTAAGGCATCCATTGCCATGCTTTGTAATCCTATTTCAGCTCTGAAAATAATGTAATGTATTTCTTGCTACAAAATATCTTAGATAAATCTGTGAATTCAGTCAAAACTGTCTTTTATCTGCTACCAAGCTCTTTCATCAGTGGCTCAACAAAACAGTGCTGTGTAAAAGATGACGATCAGGCAGATAAAAATCCAATGTTCTTTGTTTAACCAGAAGCAGGTGTGCAGTCTGTGTATTTGCTCTGTGAGCTTTGAGACCACCGGTGGGATGGAAATAGGTCTGTAGATACCAGGTTTGCAGCTTGAATTCTGTCACTGCCCATTTTCCCACAAGTATGAGCTATACCTGTTAGTGGAGGCACAGAGCAAAGCTGTGCCAAGCTGTGATAAAGAGTATATGCACTAGAAAAATGAAACAAAATATTGTATCCCAGGACAGTCCTGATTAGCACATTAGCTGTTTAGAGCACCAGTTAGTTAGAGGTTTTAAAAAGCTACGATAAAGGAGTGGAAACTCAAAGGAAAAGCTTGCTTTTAGTTGTTTGGTTGTTGGGTTCTTCCCCTATCCCTGTCTAGAAAAAATTCATAAATGGGTTAAACAGCATATGCTAGCCCTTGTTATGTCTGTGTTTGTAAACATGCAGACTTGTAGAGAGAATAAACCCATCTCTTCTGGTGATGCATTGAAGATGTGGGTGATTTTTCTAGTGTAATCTTTAAAATGTGAAATAAGGGCCACAAGGATGGTCAGAGGGCTGGAGCACCTCCCCTATGAGGACAGACTGAAGGAGTTGGGGCTGTTCAGTCTGCAGAAGAGAAGGCTCCGAGGTGACCTAATTGTGGCCTTCCAGTATCTGAAGGGGGCCTACAGGAAGGCTGGGGAAGGACTTCTCAGGATCTCAGGTAGTGATAGGACTAGGGGGAATGGAATGAAGCTGGAGGTGGGGAGATTCAGGCTGGATGTGAGGAGGAGGTTCTTCACCATGAGAGTGGTGAAGCCCTGGAATGGGTTATCCAGGGAGGTGGTCGAGGCCCCGTCCCTGGAGGTGTTTAAGCCCAGGCTGGATGAGGCTCTGTCCAGCCTGATCTAGTGTAGGGTGTCCCTGCCTAGGGCAGGGAGGTTGGAACTAGATGATCCTTGTGGTCCCTTCCAACCCTGAGTGATACTATGATACTATGATACTATGATACTATGAAATGTTTCAGCAAAGAGCTTATCCTTCCTTTGTTTGGAAAATAACTCAGAAAAGGGCTGGCATACCTTGGCTATATGGAACAAAGTAACACTGTTTCCTTTCCTTAAAAATTGCACCTATTTCTCGGTCATCTAAGCTGGTCTTTAATTCTACAACATCTCGGTTCAAATAGTGCTTAAGTGATTTAAGGAAAGGAGATGAGAAAGAGTTAAAAATGAACATGAAGAGAAAGAAGGGTTGAGAAGAAGTAAAGGAACATGGGAGAGGGAGAATTAGACTATGGCACACTGAAGAAAAAGATGTGTAGCCATAGGGGGGTAGAAAAGAGCTGCTCTTACTTGCAGTCTGATGTATGTTCTTAATTGTCTTTTGGGGGACAAGAATGTATGTGGCCACAGGATCAGTTTCAAGTGTTTGCAAGTTAAGAAGTGGGGAGTGTGAGGCATGGAAAAATAGCCATGGTGACTATGTATTCTGCACAAACCCTGCATCTGCTTGTCTGGCTATAACCCCACAAGGCAGAGAGGAGAAAACTGTGTCTTCTCTTGAGTCTTTCCTACACTCCAACGAGCACCAGATTTATTTCATTGTTTTAATCATCCTCAACAAAGTCATCCATCAGCATCTTAAAACTTTCCTCTTAAGACAGGAGCTAAGCAGCCATGTTATTGATGAGCTTATTGAAATTTTACATGCATCCGACAGTGACTTTCATCACAGCACGGTTCTGTTGCTTTGGCAGGAGGTTTTATTTCAAATGTGTGAAACAAAAAGAGGGGGTTGGCACAGCTAAGTGTATATTTCTTTTTAAAAAAGTGATGGTAGTGATATGCAGACAGTAAAGGCATTCAGGTGTTTGAGAAATAGAACTATTATCTGCAAATTCATAGTTTGGGGGCGGGGGTTTCTTCTAAGTTTGCTTGGGTGTTTTTTTTTCATTAGATATTGCCTTCAGTCACAATAGATTTTTCATGACCTTGGAATTAATTGTGAGCAGCAGAGGAACTTAAGGAAAGATTGAATGGTTTCATTTCTGAGTTGTTTTTCCTGAACAGACATGGTATTTTTGATGATGGTAAAAGGTTTCACTGCTGCAGGTTGTAAAGATACCATTTTGTCTTTTGCAAGCATGAAAATCACAGGGAAATTGGGTTGGGTTTTTTTTTAGACTGGTGGAGGAAAGAGGAGAAGCTGTAAGATGCAGCCCTACATGCAAAGTATAAGTTCAACATCTGTCTGATGTACTTATTGGACTCTCAGATTTTCGGTGTCTAGGGCAAGCATCCAGAGTGTGAGAAACTTAGGGAATGGGGATCTGAGGGTGTCTTAACCAGTGTGATGTTCCTACACCCTATTGTTTGAGGGAAGACATGATGCTGAGTTCTCTTTGTCACCATTGGAGCTGATGTTGGCTGAAAAAAAATAGTTGTTAGAGGAATGATTTGCTTTTCCATCCTCTTTCATTTTCAGGAGATGTCATCCATTTCAAGGGGCACATGCTGAAATGTGGTTCTGATCTGTCTGGTGACACTTGTAGCTCGTGCAAAGTTTTTAGCAGTGATAATGGATTTATTGCTTGGATAAAATGACTCATGATTTTGCATAATTTTATGTTTCCTTGTGGAAGTAACTCAAAAAGGATTTCTAGCATAGACTTCTTGACCAGATCAAGCAGTGTATTGTGGCATCTCAATGCTACCTTCCTCAAACCTCATGGTCAAAAATGCCTCTTGCTTAGGCTTCCAGTTCTGGGGCAGCTTTCACGACATTTGCAATTGCCTTATCCATGTTGGCAATAGAACTCTGAATCCATGAATCAGGACTAGATCAACTAGTAAGTATTGGGGTCCTTCAAGTGGCTCAGTTGGTAGTGCATCAGACCCTTAATGGAAGGTTGTGAGTTCAAAGCCTGCAGTGGGCAGTAGTGTCCTCCCTACTCTAGTCATGAGGTCTGGGGTGACAGGTTGGACTTGATGATCTTTGAGGTCCCTTCCAACCTTAGGAATACTGAATACTGAATATTATATGAGTGAAAAATAAAACCCAAATCCCTGCTTTAACAAGTTTACAGTCTAAATGCGTATTTGTCATAAGTAGTATGTTGTTAGTTTTGTAAATACAATTCTTAGTTCCACAATCCACAAACCATTAATTCCAAGACATACAAATTGCCTGTCCTGTACATGCAGTAGTTTTGTCATCCTGACACATCACCCTTTAGAGACACAAAACAGGGCATTTGGCTAACACTGAAGGCTGGGTATCAAGCATGGAAGGACAAATTCTGATCACTACTATTATTCATGAATGGGATGATTCAGTACAATATATTGGTTACCCTGTGCCAGCATGAAGTTTGAAAGCACTAAAAGAAGTAAAGTGTCAACCATTTATCTGGATGCTTGGCCAGCGGATGAAGCAAGGAACCTTCAGGACAGCTTTAAAAGCAGTTGCTCATTGACATGTAGTGTTAGTTTAATGGTCTGACTCAATCTTAAAGGTCTTTTCCAGCCTAAACAATTCTATGATTCTGCATTTATTCCAGTTTAATAAGCTTGCTTACTTGACCCTGACTTTAGTTTCTGTAATTACTTTCATTAAGACACAAAGAAGGTGTAAATGTTTAAGTAAATGAGGAACTTTCCACTTGTCTGTCCAATCTATTTATCATGTGTACATAGGAATTTATTAGTGCCATCAATATTTCCTTGCTGCCTGGTTTATTCACCAAAAAAAAATCATTCTTAGATAAGAATTTACATCCAAATGAAGGTGCACTGTCTCTGAGTTTATTATTTAGTACAATTTTAATTGCCTACCTTCTAACTCACTGGTTTGGACTATAGTCTTCTCAAGACTAAAGAGCCCCAGGGATCTCAGTCTCTCTTCATAGGGTGATGCTCAAGTGCCCTAATCATCCTCGTGGCTCTTTGTTGGATTCTTTCTAGCAGTTCTCTGTCTTTCTTGAACTGGGGAGTCCAAAACTGGGCACAGTATTCCAGGTGTGGTCTCACCAGAGCAGAGTAGAGAGGTAGAAGAACTTCCTAGACCTGCTGGACACACTTTTCTTGATGCACCCCAGGATACCATTGGCTCTCGTGGCCGCAAGGGCACATTGCTGTTCCATGGAGAACTTGCTGTCCACCAGCACTCCAAGGTCTTTCTCCATGGAGCTGCTTTCCAGCAAGACAGCTCCTAACCTGTACTGGTGCATATTGTTATTGCTCCCCAGATGCAGGACCCTTTACCTGTCCTTACTGAACTTCATGAGGTTTGCCTGCACTCAGCTCTCCAGCCTGTCCAGATCTCACTGGGCAGCTGCACAGCCTGATGGGGTGTCAGCCAACCCCCAGTTTTATATCATCAGCAAACTTGCTGAGGGTACTCTCAATCCCCTCATCCAGGTCATTGATAAAGATACTGAACAAAACTGGACCCAATACTGATCCCTGGGGAACACCACTGGTGACAGGCCTCCAAGTTGACTCTGTGCCACCAGTCACAACCCTCTGAACTCTGTTGTCGAGCCAGTTTGCAATCCACCTCACCGACCAGCCATCTATGCCACATCTCCTGAGCTTTTCTATGATCTGCAACTGCAATCTCAGCCTCAGCTTTGATCTGCATACCAAGGCAGGACCAGCATGGGTCAGCACACCATGTGGAGTGACAGATCCCCCCTGCTCTGAGCCAGCCTCTCTCGGGAGGGGCAGGCACGGTGTGGGCAAAGACACTGCTGCAGCAGCTAATGCCAACCCCAGCAAGACAAGCCAGGGTAGATCTGCAACTGAGATCTCAGCCTCAGCTTTGTTCTGTGCTGTCAGTGACCTGGATGAGGGCACAGAGTGCACTGTCAGCAAGTTTGCTGATGACACAAAAGTGGGTGGAGTGTCTGACACACAAGAGGGTTGTGCTGGCACTCAGTGAGACATAGGCTGGAGAGCGGAGCAGGGAGAAATTTAATGACATTCAACAAGGGCAAATGTAGAGTCTTGCACCTGGGAAAGAACAGCCCCATGTATCAGTATAGACTGGGGACTGAGCTGTTGGAGAGCAGTGAAGGCGAAAGGGACCTGGGGGTCCTAATGGATGGAAGGTTGACCATGAGCCAGCAATGTGCACTTGTGGCCAAGAAGGCCAATGCCATTCTGGGGTGGATTAGAAGGGGTGTGGCTAGTAGGTTGAGAGGTTCTCCTCCCCCTCTACTCTGCCCTGGTGAGGCCACATCTGGAATACTGTGTCTTCATGATGCTCATTTCTGCTTTCAGATTGGTTCAGGGTGATTAGGCACTGGAATGGAAAAACTGGAGGCTTCTTTTTGCAAGGATTCACATGGAAAATAAGAGAGGTAACAGGCACAAGTTCCTCCTATGGAGATTCCAGCTGGACACAAAGGGAATATTGTTAAATGACGATCAGCCATTGGAATAATTTCCCTAGGGAAGTGATGAATTCTACAGGCACCTACTGGAGAGAGTCCAGCGGAGAGCTACAAGGATGATGAAGGGACTTGAACATCTCTCCTGTGAAGAAAGACTGAGAGCCCAGTGGCTGTTTAGTCTGGAGAAGAGAAGGCTGAGAAGGGATCTTATGAATGTCTCAACCGGGATCTAGGCAACCTGATGTAGTGGAGGATGTCCCTGCTGGTTGGACTGGATGAGCTTTGGAGGTGCCTTCCAACCCAGATTGTTCTATGTGTCTATGAAGAATTACGCTGGAGAAATGGAAGACACAAGGAGTGCTAAGCATGGACCTTAACTTCCCATGGACCTGATTAATCTATGGAGGAGAATGCTTAACCAGACCTTCAAAGGGAATTGCAGCCATGGCCTTGCAGTGCTCTTACGGCCTAATTGATGAGAAGGAGATCTGCTATCTGTGCCCTGCAGCAGAGTATTTATTCATGCTGTAATCATGCAGCAAGGTGAGCATCTCTGCTTCTCTAGGCTCCCCAAGGGAGAAAATTCTCTCCTAGAGAACTTTTTGTTTTTTTGTTAAAACTTCTTATTTTGATCTGAAAAGCACAGATTTTCCTGCCAAGCAAAATGATAATTGTGGAAAGATTCCATTGTGATAGCCAGCATTGTGCTGTCTTTTATGGAGTATGGATGGGTTTGTTCTTTTGGCATGGAGGCAAAGCAAACCATGAACTGCAGCTGTGCATTAGGAAAGATTTATGGAAAATAAAGTTATTTTAAAATCCCCTCCTTTCACCACCACCACCTCCCCTTTCCCACCATATCTGCCCCTCTACCGCCCCACCCACTCCATTTCCCCCCATTTTTTCCTCAAATCCCAGAGCACCTGGGCTCTGTTGGAGTCTCCTCCCACCCCAGGTGTGGCCACTTTGCCCTCCCCACCCACTCCCCTTTTTAAATCCTCCCAGGAAAGGCAGAAGCCCTAAGCTGAGCCCATCTGGGCTGAGGATCCTCCTCTCATCACTGGTGAGTGCCCATGCTGCACACTGGGTGATGGTGGTGGTGACTACAAAGGCCGGGGGGCCTGGTGGCCCCCCGGCTGTTAGGAATAGGGTTGATGACTGCTCCAATATGATCCATGGCTCCTGGCTGGGCTTTCTTACTGGGGCTGAACTCTTCTGTGTGGTATCTTGGCTGCTTGAGGGTCTTGCCTCTGGTTCCGGGATGGGTACAAAAATGGTGGTGGTGGAGCAGGAGCTGTTGAGGCAGGGTGGAGGATGGTGTAGGGGGAGCAAGGGCTGCTTTGGGAAGATGAAAGGGGGCCAGGGAGGAAGCAGGAGCTGCTTTGGGCAGAGGAAATCTCGTGGTGGTGGAGGCAGGGGAGTGTTAAACTAGATGACCTTTAGATGCTACTTCCAACTTTGGTGATTGTGTGACTCTATGGTCTAGTTCCAACCCCCTTGCCATAGGCAGGGATACCTTCCAGTAGACCAAGTCAGCTTCTTTAAGGGCATACTTTTTTTTTAACTGTGCATAGAAATCAAAACCTAACATGGTAGCTATGATGAACTGATGGATTTTGGGATTTGAAGCTACCTTATTTTGAAAATAAGGTTTTCTGTACATTGACATAAGAAAAGAGTGAATGAAAATTATTGGCATAAGAATCATTTTAAATCCCACAGAATTTGTGGAAAGGGTTTAGCTATTTCAATACTATTGCTCTTGTGGCCAAGAAAGCTAATGCCATTCTGGGCTGGATTAGAAGGGGTGTGACTGGTAGGTTGAGAGAGGTTCTCCTCCCCCTCTACTCTGCCCTGGTGAGGCTGCATCTGTAATATTGTGTCCAGTTCCAGGCCCCTCTGTTCCAGAAAGACTTGAAAGAGTCTAGCACAGAGCCATAAGGATGATTAAGGGAATGGACACCTTCTGTACAAGAGACTGAGGGAGCTGGGGCTTGGGGAAGGGGAGTCTGGAAGGTGACCTCATTAGTGTTTATAGATATGTAAAGGGTGAGTCTCAAGAGGATGGAGCCAGCCTCTTCTTGGTGGCGCCCAGTGACAGGACAAGGGGCAGTGGGTGGGAGTTGAGGCATAGGAAGTTTCATGTCAATATGAGGTAACTTTTTTTTGGGTTTTTTTTTCACTGTGAGGGTGATGGAACACTGGAACAGGCTGCCCAGGGAGGTTGTGGAGTCTCATTCTGTGGAGATACTCAAAACTCTCCTGGATGTGTTCCTGTGTAATCTGGTGTAAGTGATCCTGCTCTGGCAGGGGAATCCTCGAGGTCCTTTCCAACCTAAGTGATACTGTTGGACTAGAAGATCTTTCAAGGTCCCTTCCAGCCCCTGAAATTCTGTGACTTTGTTAAGCTCCAGTGGAAATGAAGACAAAAGCAGCAGCAAAGAGTTGGCATGTCAGAGTTTTCATTTGTTTTCCCTGAAATTCATCTTTGGAATGCTGTTGACTCATTTGCCTGTGCTTTGGAAGCTAATGATTATTTGAAAAGGAAATAAAAGTCATTCCCCCAGCCATAGGTTTGGGACTGCATGTCTTTATTTGCTGCAAGTTTAATGGAAATTAAATCTGAATACTGAAGGGTTTGGGACATAAGAGGGAAGTGCAATGGAAAACCAGGTGTCAATAAACTGGGAAACCCTCCGTTAGAATGTGTGCAGTCTTTGATACCTTGGTGGTTTAGGTCACCAAGCGTTAAAAATGAGATGTAAAACATTCATATTTTACATCATATCTCCACCATTGAAAGCGCTTTCAAGTTGCAGTCGGGTAAAAATGTTTTAATGATAATGACCAATTATTGTAAAGACATGATAGTAAACATGATGTTGATACTTTAAGGATTTAATTATTTCAGTATTATGACTTCATAAAAGCTACTGTAATAAAGAAGCAATATGAAATTCCACTGCCCAGGTACTCTTTAATCATACCCTATTCTTTATAATCACAGGAAGCATTAATGAAATACTCATGAGCTTCCAATTTTATTTCCTTACAGTTTTATTCAAATGGCATTATATTGAAGTCCTGCATGAAATTTGTGGTTAAGGTGATTACACATTAGTGAATAGCTTTCAGTCTTTCAGAAGCAGGGAACCACAAACTCAACGGCATGAGATTGAACACATCCAGGTGCCGGGTTCTGCACATTGGCCACAACAACCCCATGCAGTGCTACAGGCTGGGGTCAGAGTGTCTAGACAGCAGCCAGGCAGAGAGGGACCTGGGGGTGCTGCTTGATGGTAGGCTGAACATGAGCCTGCAGTGTGCCCAGGCAGCCAAGAGGGCCAATGGCATCCTGGCCTGCATCAGGAACAGTGTGGCCAGCAGGAGCAGGGAGGTCATTCTGCCCCTGTACACTGCACTGGTTAGGCCACACCTCGAGTCCTGTGTCCAGTTCTGGGCCCCTCAGTTTAGGAAGGAGGTTGACTTGCTGGAATGAGTCCAGAGAAGGGCAACAAAGTTGGTGAGGGGTTTGGAACACAAGCCCTATGAGGAGAGACTGAGGGAGCTGGGGTTGCTTAGCCTGGAGAAGAGGATACTCAGGGGTGACCTTATTGCTCTCTACAACTACCTGAAGGGAGGTTGTAGACAGGCAGAGGTTGGTCTCTTCTCCCAGACAGCCTGCACCAGAACAAGAGGACACAGTCTCAGGCTGCGCCAGGGGAGGTTCAGGCTGGAGGTCAGGAGGAAGTTTTACACAGAGAGAGTGATTGCCCATTGGAATGGGCTGCCCGGGGAGGTGGTGGAATTGCCATCACTGGAGGTGTTCAGGAGGAGACAGGAAGGGCAGATCCTGCCTCTCCAACCTGATCTCTTTCTATGATCAGGTGACCCGCCTGGTGGATGTGGGGAGGCCTGTGGATGTGGTCTACCTAGACTTCAGCAAGGCCTTTGACACCGTCCCCCACAGCAAACTGCTGACTAAGCTGTCAGCCTGTGGATTGGACCACTACACTCTGTGCTGGGTTAGGAACTGGCTGGAGGGCCGGGCCCAGAGAGTGGTCGTGAACGGTGCCGCATCCAGCTGGAGGCCAGTCACCAGTGGTGTCCCCCAGGGATCAGTGCTGGGCCCTGTCCTCTTCAACATATTCGTTGATGATCTGGATGAAGGGGTCGAGTCAGTCATCAGCAAGTTTGCAGATGACACAAAGTTAGGGGCAGATGTTAGTCAATTAGAGGGTAGAAAGGCTCTGCAGAGGGACCTCGACCGACTGGAAAGATGGGCAGAGTCCAATGGGATGGCTTTCAACAAGTCCAAGTGCCGAGTGCTGCACTTTGGCTATGGCAATCCCATGCAGAGCTATAGGCTGGGGTCGGAGTGGCTGGAGAGCTCCCAGACAGAGAGGGACCTGGGTGTGCTGATCGACAGCCACCTGAATATGAGCCAGCAGTGTGCTCAGGTGGCCAGGAGGGCCAATAGCATTCTGGCCTGCATTAGGAATAGTGTGGCCAGCAGGAGCAGGGAGGTCATAGTGCCCCTGTACTCTGCTCTGGTTAGGCCGCACCTTGAGTACTGTGTCCAGTTCTGGGCCCCTCAGTTTAAGAAGGACATTGAGACACTTGAGCGTGTCCAGAGAAGGGCAACAAGGCTGGTGAGAGGCCTTGAACACAAGCCCTATGAGGAGAGGCTGAGGGAGCTGGGTTGTTTAGCCTGGAGAAGAGGAGGCTCAGGGGTGACCTTATTGCCCTCTACAACTACCTGAAGGGTGGTTGTAGCCAGGAGGGAGTTGGCCTCTTCTCCCAGGCAACCAGCACCAGAACAAGGGGACACAGTCTCAAGCTGCGCCAGGGGAGGTTCAGACTCGAGGTGAGGAGGAAGTTCTTCACCGAGCGAGTCATTCGGCATTGGAATGGGTTGCCCAGGGAGGTGGTTGAGTCATCGACCCTGGAGGCGTTCAAGGGGAGATTGGACGTGGCACTTGGTGCCATGGTCTAGTCATGGGGTCTGCGGTGTCAGGTTGGACTCGATGATCCTCGAGGTCCTTTCCAACCTGGGTGATACTGTGATGCTGTGATACTGTGATACTGAGACTTGACAGGGTGCTTGGTTGCATGGGTTAGTTGATTAGGTGGTGTTGGGTGATAGGTTGGACGCGATGATCTTGAAGGTCTCTTCCAACCTGGTTTATTCTAAGTGTGATTCTCTGCACATGATGCTGTCACAGTTTTGCTATATTTTCTTCAATTTGATTATTAGAGTTTCTGATTATTTCCTCCAAAGGGGAGGACAGAATTAAAGTGGATGTTTTATAATTAGTATGGGACGATCACAGACTCTGCTAATAGTCTTTTGGGGATGATAGCAATTCTGAACAGGTGGTTTTACAGATACCATCTCTGTTATAATTGCCCATAAGCATATGCCAAATAATATTAATACTCTGACGTAGTTTGGCTCCTGGCATGGCAGCCCAACAAAGTCTTGAGCCTCAGTCAGACCTGAAAGATACTGCTTTGAACCAGGTAGACTTGCTGCTCCTTGAAAAAGCGGTGGTTTCTCATTTAGGCAAAGGTTCAAGAGCAGGAACTAAAGACCTGCGAGCTAATTCATCTAAATTGTTCTCCTGTGTGTGGTTGGTTTTGCTCCACTGCAACAATGAAGGTACCCAATGTGCTGCAAGTGTGAGGGTGCTGTGCTGGCTACATGGGGAAACAACTCTGTACTTGTGTGTTCATTTATTTTGTGACAGAGGCTGAACTCTTGTTTGAGTATTTCTGGATAGCCCAGTGTTTTTTGAAAAACAAAACACCCAACTTACAAGTCAAATAATGACAAAGCCTTAAACTTTAAATTTTGGTGTGCAGAAGAAAAGCTTTGTCAGTTGTTTTCTGCCTTTCTTTGCTTTGAGTTTGCATGGCAGATGAACAAAGTCTGTTTACTCGCAGAATGAAGTATTCAGCTTGCACCGTGGACTGGAGAACACTTAGAGATGAATGCTCTTGCAGTAACTGCTTTAAAGTGAACCAGGCAGAGAGAACATCCTTAATGCCCTCCCATGGACTTTGGTGTTCCTTTTCTCAGGGTGGTTAGCAGACAGGTAGAGCATGTGTATATCCCTGCAACTTGTACACTGCTTTAATGTTACAAAAAGGGGGGGGGGGGGGGGGGGGAATCAGTTGTGTCTAGTGAATCATAGCATAACAAACCCAGATCTTGGCAAGTATATGAAAGAAACTACTGTCATTGGCAGCCTTCTGTTTACTCTTGTAACAGTTTTAATATTTGAACCATATACATAAAATTTATTCCTGATTAAGAATGTTAAGAAAAATACTGTATTTTCCTTTTGCACTGTCATGTAATGTATAATAATGATATGTACAATGCATTCTGTAACAATGTACTACAGTATGTACAGTTATGTGTGTATATATAAACACACTCGTGTGTGAATACACATATTGCTAATTTTTGACAACCCTGCTCCTGCAGTGAGTATTGGTGTAATCTCAACATCTCATTGACAAGGATGGGATATAATTAGTGTATAAAATCATCTACTTTTAACAAGCTAATGGCAGGATCACAGCTTAGTCCCATTAGTAATGTCCCCTTGTTAGTATTCTGCAATTGCTTTAATTGCTCTGGCTCCTGGCTTTCCTGAGCAGAAAAAGCCACTGAAAGGCTGCCATAATACATGGTAAGCATTTTGCTTCTAAACAGGTAGATGTCCTGAGTCTAAGTCATTGAGCTGTAATCAGTAATACAAAGTTGTTACAGCCTGAGGTAGCAAACTTTTGGGTTGTGCCTATTTGTTGTTCCTGGTTTGCCCTTGATGACCGTCTCATGGTAGTACACTAGGAGTGATGAGTACATTCTTAATGATGCCACCCATCAATATATGTGCATGCTTGAGCTTTGTTGTTGTTGTGGGTTATTGCTAATAAAAGTTGTAGGTATCCATAGATTACAGGTTTGAAATATCAGAGGGGAAATAAATAATTCTGTAACTGATTTGGCAAGAAAGGTTGCAAATTCATTTCAAAAGCTCTGGGCTGCTTTGGGATGCACTGAATTGCCAGTCTTCCTGTTAGTATTGAATATCCATCCATATTGATTGGCCCTGGCAGTAGGCACTTTCACTGAAGGAGCTGTCTCCAAGTGATAATTTCTTTCTCCAATATTCTCAATGAGTAAAGAGTAAATCAGGTTTTTGTTTTGACAAGTGAGAGTTTCTGGCAGTGTTAATTGATAACAGTCATTGTGCTTTTAGGGATGTCTGGGTGGCACGTGAGTTACTGAAATTTCTGCAAGAGAACAGTGAGAGCACTGTGTGCAGTCACACAGTGAGAGTATATTCCCCAATCAGCATTTGTCCAAATGTGCTGCTGAAATCAGGAGGGGATAAAACTAAGAAATGAATGCAGTTAATGTTTTTGGAATAGGCAGAGATGGAAAGATTACAGGTGAAGGCAAAAACTTAAAATGAGAACTTGGAGCTCTTTGTTTACAATAATTTTATGTTATGGAGTTGAGGTATTAAAAGGTAGAAAAATTGCCCACAAGTTCTTACTTCTTGAAGGTGAGGACTTAGTAAGAAAAATGTACTGAGGGTGGCACTGGGCACCACAATGCACATAGTTTTGGCAGTGGAGTAGATCTGAGAAAACATGTTGAGGTAGGAGGTGCTTATCCTGTGAGAGGTGGAGCAAGAAAGGATGCTCTTAAGTTTGTTTTATACTACATGAGCTTTTTTGAAAGCTTTCTGAGGCTTTAGGCCCTGATTCATGAACATGCAGACATGCACATTGGTGTGTGGGATCCTTACTTGTTTAATTTCTTCACTCTTTCCCAATTTATTTTACCATCCCCATTCCTCCTCTATTGCTCTTTGTCTTATTTGCTCTATTTTCCTAAGTCTCTATGGTTGAACACCCTGCACAATCTTCCTGTAGTCTTTTCAGAGAGCCCATATTTGAAAACTGGACATGGAGCAGAGGAGCATCTTGAGGGTTAAAAGTAAATGCAAGGGTGGAAGCTTTTGATAAAATCTTTATTTTAATAGAAAGGAAGGAAACTATAGGAAGTCTGTCCATATTCAGACAAATGTGGTCAAGCATGACCTGACAGGCTAACTCTCTTCTTTAGACCTTTTTTCTGGCTCTTAGAATCTGGCTTAAACTAGAAAATTGTTAGAAATAGTCTTTTAAAAGCAATGTCAAGTGCAGGAAGAACTTGTGATAGATTAAGTATTGGGAAGAATAAGAGACTGTGAGTGGCTCTTAAAAGCTCCACTTTGAAAAGAAGACTGGGAGGAAGTTCCAAAGCATATGTATTTGCTACCTTCCATTATATCTGACACTTTATACTATTTTAAGAGTTTGCTTCTTTCTGACTCCTCAATACCTATGTTCAATCATTACCTGTCATCATTTTCATGTAATATGAATAATTATGACATAATTAGCTAACATATGAGTTTCAGAATTACAAGTGTAGAGTTGTTTTATTTGCTAAGACTTTGTACCCAGGAAAAATGACTCAATATGCCAAGGCTTAAAATCTGAAATACAAATTTATCAGTGTAGCTATTGAACCATGATTAGTTCCAGTATCCTTTGACAGTTCTGGTGTTTGCAATGTTGTTTACAGTAGCTTTTCTTGCTGGCATTTTGAAGAGCCATTGCTTCTGTTTGCATAGGATTCCCTCAGGGAACCTGATCTTTGCAGCTAGATTATTCCAGCCTGGTACTGGGATGTTTTTACCTGGAGCACTGTTCCTAATACAATGGAAATCAATAGATGCTCATTTTGAGGGAAGGAACTCCTTGATTTATTTTGTTCTTTGGTGTACTTTGCCTGGAATCTTACAAATTCTGTATAAAAGTTCTATTCCAAAGTGCTTTAGTCATTTTAAAGCATTTAAGTGATCTTATTCACAGCATTATGATCAAGATTTCCCTTTAAAATGATTAGGGGGGCATGAACTAATTGCAATTTAGAAATAAAATGCTCGTGTTAGCCTATGAATAGTCATACCAGAGACATTATTCCTATGTGAATTTTAGAAAGCAAGAGTATGTTAGTGGTTGTTACAAATTGGATAGTGTCTCTGTACTGCAATTTTAGGAAAAAAATATCACTTTCATTTAAATAATTTAGGTGAGTTTCCCTTTTTCAAAATATAAATAGGAAAATGTATTAAAAATCATCACTATCACTATGCTTAAGAAAGTGAACAGAACCTCGAAACATAAATTTGTAGACCTCTGGCTAATCTTACGTAAGTCCCAAGATGTGGTTTGAAATCCTTGACTGGAAGGCATTGTAAAGGAGAAAATCCTTAGTATCAAGAACTAAAGCTGTTCGTCCTCTGAATAACAGCTCTGCTGTGTGTCACATTAAAAGATCTGGTTTAGCTCAATGAAATTACTAGGTGAAGGCTCAAAGCAAGCAGAGTGATGTGGGTAGGGTTTTTTTTGTGCACAGCAGAAGTGTGGTTCTAGAAGTCATTGCTGCAGTTTCCCCTGTCTGGCAATAGATTGCATGGGTTTGAAAAATGGTTAGATGCATAGAAAGAAAGTCCAATAAAACAAAATGCAGGAAGCATGATGGCCAGGGTGTGCTTGTGTTGATTCCTGCAGGATTCAACACCTGAATCAGTGAACTGGCAATACAGAGTGTGCACTTGTTTTCAGTATCACTAAGGTTGGAAGAGACCTCAAAGATCATCAAGTCCAACCTGTCACCTCATGACTAGAGTAGGGAGGACACTACTGCCCACTTCAGGCTTGAACTCACAACCTTCCCATTAAGGGTCTGATGCGCTACCAACTGAGCCACATCCTGACTTTTTTTGGATGGCACAAAGCTCTTTTGGATAGTTGGATGCTGTGCCAGGAACAAACGTCTCCAAAAGCAGCTCATGAAATGGAGTGGGTAAAAAGATGAAAGACAAGGGTCAGTGTATGGTGATGCCCACAGGGTAATCTAAATTTTAGGAGGCATCAGTTGCAGTTTAGGAGTGACCCCTGAGAGGCCTCCAAAATCACCAACTCTTAAAGTATGGTGGCAGGCAACAAATCCAATGAAATGCTGTCCATAATCAAGAGGAATAATGAGAATAAGGTATAGTGCCATTTTTCCCATTGTTGGACCCACACGTGAGAATGTATGCAGTCCAGGTCTCTAAAGCTGAGGAAGGCAGCAGCAAACATAGAAAAGGTGCAAAGATGAGCGTCTGGCACAGTGGAGGGAATAGGGCTGACTGCTGAGAAGATGCTGAAAAAAAAGCTACCACTCTTTTGGCAAGAGGAGTGAGGAGGGACACATAAGCAAGGTTTATGAAGCCACAGAGTCTGTGAAGAAACAAGTATTTGCCAGCTCACGCAACACTACAAGTAGCTTTTTAGTATTTGGTGGATAAAGATATGCATACAACTCAAATCACTGCAGAACCACATGTTAATTATTTAGCATTAATATGCATGGGTATCTTTGTGTTACTAATGTTAGAGCCTTGAGAGCTCTTACCACTGTGGTCATTGTTGCTCTCATCTGCAAGAGAATTTCGGTGGCACATGAGTACATGACACATTAAGCCTGATGGAATGACAGGAATTAATGACACCTAACTAAAGGGAATGAGTCAGAGATATTTATGGTTTCTTCCTCTTGGGCTGATACACCTTCTTCCTTGATTTTTCCTCCAGGAAATGTCCTCTTTCCACATCTCTGAATCCCACATATTTTACAACACTTTCATCTATTCTGTGATTCAGAGCTCCTCCTTTTAAGTTAGTTTAGTCTTCTAGGGCAGGTTTGTAAACTAACATACTCCACACCAGCTTCCTTATGCTTATTCTGTGGCAGGTGGGCAGTTATTGCCATAAAGTGAATAAACCTTTATTAGAATAAACCAAACCAGGTTGGAAGAGACCTTCAAGATCATCGTGTCCAACCCATCAACCAATCCAACCCACCCAAACAGCTAACCCATAGCACCAAGCACCCCGTCAAGTCTCCTTCTGAACACCTTCAATGACGGCGACTCCACCACCTCCCCGGGCAACCCGTTCCATAGCGCAATCACTCTTTCTGTATAGAACTTCTTCCTAACATCCAACCTGAACCTCCCCTGGCGCAGCTTGAGACTGTGTCCTCTTGTTCTGGTACTGGGTGCCTGGGAGAAGAGACCATCATCAGCCTGTCTACAACCTCCCTTCAGGTAGTTGTAGAGAGTGATAAGGTCACCCCTAAGTCTCCTCTTCTCCAGGCTAAGCAGCCCCAGCTCCCTCAGCCTCTCCTCATAGGGCTTGTGTTCCAAACCCTTCACCAACTTTGTTGCTCTTCTCTGGACTCGTTCCAGCAAGTCAACATCCTTCCTAAACTGAGGGGCCCAGAACTGGACACAGTACTCGAGGTGTGGCCTAACCAGTGCAGTGTACAGGGGCAGAATGACCTCCCTGCTCCTGCTGGCCACACTGTTCTTGATGCAGGCCAGGATGCCATTGGCCCTCTTGGCTGCCTGGGCACACTGCAGGCTCATGTTAAGCCTACCATCAACCAGCACCCCCAGATCCCTCTCTGCCTGGCTGCTCTCTAGCCACTCTGACCCCAGCCTGTAGCACTGCATGGGGTTGTTGTGGCCAATGTGCAGAACCCGGCATTTGGATGTGTTAAATCTCATGCCGTTGGATTCTGCCCATCTGTCCAGCCTGTCCAGGTCTCTCTGCAGAGCCTCTCTACCCTCCAGCAGATCAACTCTTGCCCCCAGCTTGGTGTCGTCAGCAAATTTACTGATGATGGACTCAATGCCCTCATCCAGATCATCAATAAAGATGTTAAAGAGCACAGGGCCCAGCACTGATCCTTGGGGCACACCACTAGTGACTGGTTGCCAGCTGGATGTGGCACCATTCACCACCACTCTCTGGGCTCGGCCCTCCAGCCAGTTCCTAACCCATCGCAAGAAAGTGGAAGAATACCCCAAAGACAAATGAAGCAGGTAACACTGCAATAGTAAATCAAGCACTTACTTTTCCAGTGAAGTTATTACTACAAAATATCTTACAACCACCAAGTAAAATGTAACTCTTTTTATTTTGCTGCTTTTGCTTTTACTAATCTTTTTCTGTTGCACTGATCTGAGATTTATAAAAGTCAGTTCCAAGTGTCTTGGGAATCATTTACAATTTCATAAGCCTCTGGTTTTGCCTAGGAGAAAACAAATAAAGCTTCAGATAAACATAAAAGCACTAGCTGATTTTCCCCTGGAATTTTTATTTCCATAATGGTTGCCTTTGGAGGTAATTTTACAAGAAGCAGCATATAATAGGTGGAAGTATTTGTGAGTAGATTTACAATAATTCTGTTAATGTAAATACATAGACTGCGTTTCATGCCTCAGTAACTGCTCCAGGGACCTGATTAGTTGCCGGGGGTGGGGGTGTGGGGAGGAAGAGATCTAGGAAGCAGCCCAGCCTCTTAATTCCAGCCATTTTGGGGTCTATTGCCTGGAAACTAGCTTGATTTTTGTCAGGACAGTTTTCTGTATTGTTAATTGAATGAAAGGCCTGGTCTGATTTCTAATTCTTCCCAGAGTATTGTAGCTGGAGCTTGATGGCTTCTGTGAACAGGAGCTTTAATAATGCTGGTAGTGCCTGCGTCCTCGTGTGCTTTTAGCTTGGAGGTAGGACATTTAAATAGTTTAGTTGCTGACTGGAAATACCTCGTGTCTGTCTTCCTAGAGGAGCAGACATCTTTGTAACTGCCTTTATGTAAATTTTGGCTGCTTGCATTGGCTAAACATACTGGGCTCTAAATGAGATGTGATTTGTTTTGAAGGTGTCTCTGTATCCTACTGTCTGAGACAAAGTGTTGCTTCCTGGCCAAAACAGCCAGCACTCTGGCTTTATGGTGGTTGGCTGAAAAGGGAAACTAGATCCACTGGTACCTCTTTCAAAGTTTCTGTGGGAATGTTGAAGGAATTGTTCAGCTTGTCATCAGCACCTACTGTTTCTTTCTCTAGGCTTTGACCCAGCTGACATACATGCATGTACATACAAATCTGTCTGCTTTAAGGATATTGATTCCTTTGCTGTGCTCTTCTGAATTTCACATGCCTGTTTAATAGAAAAAGTGTGCTGATGACACCCCAGAAGAAAAGCATTGCAGTATCAAATGATGATCTTAATTTTGCATCACATGGAAAAATAAATCTAGGAGTCAGACACCAGAAATGAAAAATGAGTGATATTGTGTGGAAAATTTCTTCTGGAGCATGTATGTCCTTTTATGTCTGCCCTTGTGAGTGACATGCAGTGTCTGTGCTGCTGCAGTTGTCTGAGATGAAAGGATTTGAGTCTTACAGAGACAATCTTTGCATTTAACATAATGGTTCTTGTATCTTTCATAATTCTTGTCTCCCACTTCAGATCACCTGTCTCTTTATCTCCACAGAGATGATCCTGTAGAATCATTTTGCCTGTTCCTCTGCCTGTTTTCCTGCCCTTTTCCTTCCTTCTTGCAATCCCTGTAATTTGTTTTTTCCAACACCCTTCTCTCATCTGGTTTCCAAAAGCATCTCTGCAAGTTAGTTGTTGATTCATTAGTTGTGTAAGAGTGATGCATATGTAAGCAAGAGGGAATTAGCTTCTCTTAGCCAGCAATTTCCATGTTGCAACTTATATTTAGATTTAATTAGTTCCTGGTTGCATTTCTAAATAGCTGTCTTTAGGCATGGTCCTAAGTTGAATATATGAAGTGTCCTCAGGAATGGGGTCTTAAATTTGCAGCTCTGACTTGTTGACAGATTCTGATCAACAGAATAAAAGCTATTATTTGATGCATCCCTTCCTACTCCTGTGCTATTTTAGCATCTCAGTCCTCTGTGCAGGATCTGGATGAGGTAATAAATCAATATGAGCCCATGTCAGAACCTGGCTGAAAAGGGACAACTGATGAAAGGGACAACTTTTTATGAATAAAGAGGGATAAGGTGGGGAATTAATAAGAATTATTTATTAATATGGCTCCACCTTCCATGTAACTATGTACATATGTTACAAAATATAGTACAGGTTTGGTATGTTCAGTGGAGAATGTCTTCAGAATATAGGAGTGGTTACAGATGGTTTGCGAACACTCCTGGGAAAAGATAAATCCAAAAGCAGAATATTACTCCTACTAACAAAAGGTAAGAATAATCTGTGTGGTGTGGAAAACCCAAGAGAAAATGACCTTGTGCTCTGCAGCCCACAGATTTTATACAACTAGCTAATTTTTGTTGAAATTGTCACCACACAAAGGCCAGAACTGATAACCATCAGTTCTCTGCTTAAACATGCCTAGATGTAACCCTGTGCAGGGTCTGTGCCTAGCAGGATGCGTGGCTTGGGGGAAAGGCCCATGTGAAATCTACTGGTCTAAAGGCCTGGGAAAGGGGAGGTATCTCTACCCCTGGCTCCCTTCATCCCAGCCTCAGCGTTTCCCCTCCATTCCATCTTTAGGGGGGAAGGGGTTTTGGATGTACTACCACACTTGTACATCAGGCTCCTGACCCATCCTGGCAGCATGTGTCTGAAGGAGTTGTGATGTCTTCCCCCTGGAGATGACTCTTCCTTTCTCTTCATTTGCAGGGGCTTTAGATAACTGGCTTCTACCAGATCCCACTGTTTTAAGTGGCAAGGTTGAGTGCTGAGTGACTTATCCCCCAGGGCTGTGGCTGTCCAGGAGAGGAGTGTGCTGAAGTAGGGATTAATACCAGACTTTCCCTGAGTCGTATCCTGACCTATCATAGGAGCAGAGCTGCTCAGGGTACCAGGGACAGGAAGGGTTGTAACCAAAAAGAAAAAAAACCTGAAGCTTCAGTTATGATAAAGTCCATAATAACATAAAAGCCAAATCAAGTCATCATAAAAATTTGATAAGGGGACTGTTTAATTGGGAGAGTTGTTACTTTCTGATGTGACAATCTGGAATTGAATGAAGCTATGCTAAGTGTGCTGATATAAATCATTCTCAGTAAGAAAGATAACTCCTGATTTAAGTGTTCAGTTTATTCTAAAATTGAGTGGGAAAAAACAACAAAAGCCAAACAGCTGATGCTTGACTGATAATGTCTTGTTGCTTTGACTGAATAATTCCTTGTATACTAGATTCTCACTACCCAGTGTTTTATGATGACTTGGGAAAATACACTGATTTAGATTCCACTCCATTGTCAAAGCAGCATTATACTGTACATTGGTATTACTTTAGCTTTCAATTTAGCTAAAGCCTTCAGGGATTTTTTTATATATATATTTTTTTTTCCCATAATAATTCTCTGTGGCAGTACAGGCTGGGTGCCTCCTGTTACTACCACATAAGTCCTACCTCTGGTGTCCCGAGTGCCCAACCTTGTAGGGTGGACAGAGGAAACAGAATATTTGATACCTATAAATCCTGCGCCCTATAAATCCAGCTGCAAAGTCATTATCTTCCTCTTTCTTCCCTCTCTGCTCCTGTGGGAGATGCTCCCTATCGGGTAACAGGGGGGAGTATCTCAAGGCCTCTCAGGCCTGGCTAGACCTAATGCCAGGAGAAGTGGGGGGGCCAGTCTCAGACCTGGCAAGCCTGAGACACTGTACACTTTGGGGCATCTTTGTCATTATGCTTGTAGCTTCCTTAAAACACTGCTTTTCCATTTAAACTTTCCATCACTTCTGCAATCCATCTGTGTGAGTGTCATTCTTTTGCCCTTCTCAGGGGCAAAAGAGGATCTGTCTGGCCTCAAACCAGGACATTCTCAAAAGATTTTCCTTCATTGGCTTCCTCCAATTAATGTTTTGCAGGACATGCACAATCCTGTGCATTACTGCACGAGTTACTGTGTGCTTCTCAGCAACCTTACTAACCAACCTGATCAACACTACAGCCCACCAGTGGTACAGTGTTTTGGCTAATTGAAATGTGCTTTGAGTTCCAGTGTTTGCAGCAGGTCTCTGATGCATTAAATTACTGTCCTGTATCACATGCTTTTGGAAGTGCAGTGTCTATTTAAATTTGCATTTCACATAGCTTGCTTAGTCTGAAGAGTAAGCTTGTGTTTCCTAGTGCAAAGAATATGACTTGGAGCTGAGCAGGTCTTTCACCAGGCCCCCAGTAGCTCCCCTGAGCCCTGCAAGGTCACAGTTTAAGAAGGGAAAGGATTAGCCCTGTTATTATTGGTGGCAGGGCTCTTAAGGCTCCATGCTGCAAGTGCTGGGTTAGGCAGCAGCTTACCCCACTGTAACCCACATGGCATCCTACCTCTGTTGTCAGTCCATCTGTCCCTGTAGTGCCTGACAATGCTTCTGCAGTTTCTGTATCTGAGCAAAAATTTGGTGATGCATTGGTTTTTCTGTGCCTTCTCTGGGCACAAGCAAGCAGTCAGTGCTTTTGCTGGGTGTCTCTGCCACCATTCAGCTTCTGGGTTCTGCTCTCCCACCGTGCTGTGCTGCAAGGCATTTCATAGACTTAAACCACCCTCACCTCTTGTAGGCTAGCTTTAGCCCTGGCTGGTACACGGGGGAGCAGAGCAGTGGGGGAGCGCAGGCAGACAGCTTTATATGAGAGTCATATCAGTGAAAACCTGATCCCAGCAGGCAGAGGTGGCAGTCAGCTGGGCAGCAGGTGAGAAGTGCCAGCCCCTGAGTGGTTCTCTTGTAGGAGACATCAGATGTGAGTTCTCCCTGATGCGTTCAAGCCCTGTGTCTCAGATTCTCTAATCACTGGGGTGGTGACAGCTGCAAGAAAGATGAGTGCAAAATTGATGCATGGCCTGCTGGCTTCTAAGTGTTTGTATAATTTTCTGTAAGATGTACAAAATGTTCAGCTTACTTATAATTGGTGCTGTTTCTGGATGGAACACAGTATCCTTTTACAAGTCACTTGTAGGACTTCTGAAAATCACTTTAAGCAGAGTGTTCAAGCCTTTCTATATTTTCTTCTGTAAAGGAAGTTGTTCGATTTAGTTTATTTTTATGGTGCTGAAGCCTCCTATTTAATTGGGCCCTTTTATGTTCTGAGGCTTTCTGTTTGGTTCAAGTGCTATTGGATTGTGTAGTGTTCAATATTCCTTCAGGGTTTTTTTTGTTCAGTACACAAAATGCAGATATCTAAACCTGTGCTCTCTCAACACACAGGAAAATCCCCTGGGACAGTGACTGAGGCATGATTACGGACTGTTCCCTTCCCCTGCAAGCAGTTTTTATCTGTATGGAAGTAACCATGCAGCCCTGCTTTCAACAGCATTTGGTGTTGTCCCTCCAGGGATGCTAACATCACCACAAAGTACAAGGCAGTGGAGTTAGGAAGAAGCAGTGGTAGAAGGAATTGGTTCAGTGCCTGTGGTAGATTTGTTTTGTGTTCTGTGGAAATTTGGACATTCCTCCAATTTTTAGGACTGGGGCTGAAACATTAATCAATAGTGCTGTCACACATGCTAAATAAAAAAGTAAAACAGAACAGAACTTAATCATAAACAGGGTTTATGAGTCACATAAGCAGCCTGTTAAAACCTAAGTAAGATTATAGCTTGTTTTATCTTCCAGATTAAAGCACATGCATGCATACCTCCACACATACAGAGGAACTCAGACTACAGCAAATGCTGAAGGTTTGATATGCATTTGGTCACAGCAGTGCCACTGTAGACATCATCATTCCAGGAGAACTTTACTGAGATTTCTTCTGTCTGTTCACTCATAGCAGATGCTGTTAGACCCATCCTTCTAAATTAGGTGGCAAAGTGATATTTTTAATTGTTTTGCCCTTGGCAGAGTTTCTTCCAATCTGTCAGTTCCCTGTGCAGCTAACCAAACTTGATCCTGACAGAGGGAGGGGTTTTGTTATTCTTAAAAGCTCCAAGGCATTACCTGGCATGAACAAAATATGGCTTTATTGAAAGGTAGCACATTGCACACACTGTTTTTTGTCACTTCCTATAGCATCTAGGTAAAATTGAAGAATGAATAAATACCTGGGTTGTGTGTATACACAATTTCTGTAAGTCTGCTAGGATATTTGGCATGGTTCTCTGGCTGCCAGTATCTTCATGTGTTGCTAAACCAGAGAAATAGTACATGGTCGATTCTTCAGAGTACCAAATTGCTTTTAAAATTGAGTCTACCTGAATCCTCCTTCTGTAATCGAAAGCTCTCTTTTGGATTTGGTTCAGTAATGTCCAAAGGTACTGAGGCACATAAAAGGTTGTACTAGATTGGGAGCGGTCAGAATTGTGACAGCAGCCGGGGTGATGAACTTATTTTTGTGAGAGAATGAGAGTCTTCTGTAATCCTACTAACAGAATACTTTTGACAGCTGCTTTTTGTGCTTTATCTTCTGAGCCAACATTTCACAGGAGATAGACGTATTATATATGGCCACAAGAGAGGGAAGCAAAATGCAGGGAGATACAGGCCCTTTAAAAGAGATTGGAAAGGCACAAATTGGGTACCAATACCATCTCTGCAGTAAGTGATGAGATTTGAGAGCGATGAGGGAGGTGATGGCGGCATCACAGTAATCTTGCTTACAGTGCTCCATGGCAGAGCAGCCTTATCTTGTCTTGCCATGCTACACTAGCACATTTCAAAGCCCATCTGAAATAGATCAGCAGGTGTGTAAGGGACTTTGTGTCCCAGTGTGCTGAGAGGCAGGTGCTGCCGCCCTTTATCTGTCGTTTGGTCCTTGGCTGTCCTAGCTCCCCAGTGTAGATTCCAGTTGGGGGTCAGAAGAGGCCTTGGGTTTATGTTGTGGCATCTCCAGTCATCTGCAGTGGCAGACTGCTTGAAATGCAGTCAGGGAGCTTGTCTACATCTCTTCTCCTAGATCCATATTTTGTTAGTTTCTCTGGCATCTGCAGTAGTTCCTGGAGGAAGTCTCGAAACATCAGAACAAAGATCTGAAAGGTGGGAGTGAAGGCTTGACTTTCCCTGGCATGTTGCTGAAATTACTGAACAGCAGTTAACACTGTTGCAGTACATGGAAGACTGTCAGGTAGCATTGCTGTGAAGTGAAACCTTTCTGTAACGCAGAAAGGCAGCAACAGATTTTACTTGAGTGTAATGAAATGTTTGTTTCTACAAGGTTTCTATCTACTATAAAATTCCTGATGTCATAAGAACTTCAGCTCAACTTTTTCATCAGTAGTCACAAAAGTAAGGCAAATGCTAGGAAGTATGGGGGAAATGGAAAACAAAACAGGGAATACCACCATCTGCATGGTGGTTCTATGACTTGTCATGCACAGGTCCAGTCCTCATGTTTCAAAAAGAAGGTAGCACCTAGGTCTAGGGAGGTAAACAGGGGTGAGTGGGGTCCAGAACTGGCCTCATAAGCCTGCAGGTGAGGTGATGAGAGGGTAGGGAAGCATGATACAGGAGACACTTGGAAAGTTTCTGGTTCAGAAAGTGCTCTAAGCTGGATACATGTACTTGCTCTGTCTTCATGTATTTCCCCATGATCTCAGGCAGCACAGCAATTTGTATAATGTCATTATTCTCAAGACTTCCAGGACAAACAGTAGTATCAGTCTCTTATATTGTAACCATTAGAAATAGCTCCATGGGATTTGGATTTAAAATAAAAGGTGTGGGGGAGAGGGGTTGCTAAGCTAAATGCTGAGGTTATGTCATTTACAAGGTGCTCCAATATCACAATGATGAATGCTCAAAAATGTTTGGTTAAATAGGACTGATGTCAGGTAGCTTGGAAGTGACCCATTTGACTGCTGCAAGGAGCTATTTAAAGGGCAGCAATTAGGGAGTTCAGTGTAAACCTGAGCCCAAAGCAGTTTTACATCAAAGTGGTGCATTACAGAGGTGGTCACTGTAGTTTTAATTGGCAAAAATTTGCTATGACTTATTCTCCAGGCAGGCACATTAATTTGCAGTTGAGCATATTTCTTTGTCCATAATTTGATTTAACACATGATGAAAGCAGTTCTTTAAAACACAGCTTGCCAAATGAATCTATCTTATATTTTTGGACTGATGGGAGCACATGCCCGTGCAAAAGCAGGGGCAGGCTGACAGGGAAGTAGATAAGACTGTGGTGTATAGCTGTGGTGTTGCGAGAGGAGGAAGAGGAGGAGAAGGTTCAGAAAACCTCTTGAAGATTTTCAGGGTTACAGGTGGTATCGCTTCTGTAGGTGAGTGGCTTGGGCATTCTCTGCTGATAATTGGTACTGGCTGTTTTCTTCCAAGATAACAAAATTTGCATTTTAATTAGGTGGTTGTATTTGAAAACACTGAAGCATAACTTAAGTCATTGGAAACTTTCCACAGGATCAGCACAAGAACTTTGGAAAAACATCATGATAGCAACACTTACCCCAATGCTATTTTAAAACATTTAAGATGTGAGGATCCACTTATAAACCCTCAGTGAATTAACTATGAAATATTCCTGGTTGCTAACATCCCACTGTAAATGTTGCTTTTGGAAGCTAAGATCTACTGTTTCAGATGAAGGGAAGCGAAGAGCTGCATGGCAGTCTGGTGCTCAGTATGAGAGTGGAGGATTTGCACTGAATTTACTGCTTCAAGACATCACTAAGATGCCAGTAACTGTGCCTCAGCCCTAGGAAAGAAGTCTCTGCTGATGCCAGCATGGGGTGGCTCAAGAGGAGTCTGACAGCACTGGTATATACTTGAGGAAAACAAATGATGTCATGGTAGATTTCAGGCTGCACTTAGAATTGATACAATATGTCATACCAAGTGTTCTGCTGGGTTTAAGAGTTCTGTGGCAGTATCTTCATCTATCACGAACCTGCGCAGCTCTGCTGAATTTGTTAGAGCTCTGTATGTGTATGCAGTCAGGGATGGGGCCCAGAAGGTTTATACTATACATTGAACAAGCCACTGCTTCACTATACAACTATTGGGTACTAACATCAGGCTAAATAGTGGTGTTACCAAGCAGGAAGGAGCTTGGAAAGCATACAGCCTGCTTTGTAGACCAAGGAGAAGAAATTAATTTGTCCTTCAACAGCAATGTCTGGTCAGAAAGCCCACCACTGCCTTGGAGTTTGAACAGCCCCTTTTTACTTGGAAATACTTGCCACATGCTGAAAATCTTGTTAAATCAATATAAACTGCCCAATTTTAAGTCAAGTAGTAGTTGCAGTAAATGTCATGTCTTTGGGGCAGCTTATCCACTCTGAATGTGGAGGAGACACTGACTTCTGCCTCTCTGTGAAGGGAAAGTGAGGAAAATGGCACTCTGGAGGCTAACAGCCTTTCTGTGCCTGTCCTTCCTTCTTGCCTTGCTGTGCTTAGGATCTTCAATTCCTCAGTTCCCCACTGTCCTTTTAGGCAAACAAACAATCAGGATACTAACTGCTTCATCAGCACTGTCTATCCAACTGTCAAGAGCTGAGGAAGGGCTGCTAGATGTGCAGGTGCAGCTGAGGCAGCCCTGCACCAAGCATCCCATACCTGCCACCCCTCATATTCCATCAGCCTCTGGCCAGTCCAGCCATGTAAGTCTGGTTTCTGTGTCTGCTCATCAGGGGAGAAGGAAAGAGATGAGCATCACCTGTTGGTGGGAAAGGAGCCACAGGACACCAGTAGCAGGACCAGCTCATACAGCTGCAAAGTTGAATGAGGTTTAGGGTGAAGCTTAGGGTTTTTTTCCCCTAGAAGAGGTCTGAAGGTTTGGAGAAATGATAAAAGGAGAGCTGTGGAATTAATTTCCCATGTTTGGACACTGTACTATATTGACATTTAAGTGCATGGGGTTGCAGTAATACAGTCAGTTCAGCCTTTTCATCTATGACCTTTTCTGTGACATTAACCACAATATTGTGGGCATGCAATACTACAAAGAAAAAGATGAGGCAAGGATGTCAGTTGACTATTGCCAGTCGAAGTACTCTGTAGGATTTGCAGTTGCAGTACTGATGAGTGCAAATGCAGAAACAGAAAATAGCCAATTTTCTGTAGAAAAGTTGCATGATTAAAAAAAATATTTGTTGCTGCCCTTTCTTTTGTAGGCTCTCTCTCTCAAGTAGATGATTATTGCTCTTCTCTAGATTTACCAATATTCACCTATATTAAGCAATCTAAATGTAAAGACACAGCAAATAGTCTTAATAACTGAT
This sequence comes from Melanerpes formicivorus, assembly GCF_026170545.1. Taxonomy (NCBI): domain Eukaryota; kingdom Metazoa; phylum Chordata; class Aves; order Piciformes; family Picidae; genus Melanerpes; species Melanerpes formicivorus. The sequence continues at coordinate 17,984,629 of NW_027142367.1, read as the reverse complement.
GTAAGAAGGACTTGGTCACACATGGTATTAAGGTGCTGCTAATTGTGGATGGAAGCAGTTATATTCTGAGTCCTAGTGAATTATTTTACCTGTGTGGCATCGTTTTTATTTCACTCCCTGGTTGTTTTTTATAGCCAAGTATAGCCTGTAACATTTACTTTACCAGAATGAAATAAATCCTGAACAGTGGATTGACATCACTTTTGGGTTTTTTTGTGCCTTTTACACAGTATTTAAATTTCAAGTGGTTTTGCAGGTTTCTTACAAATTCTCCATGGAAAGCCAGTTCAGTTTTTACTATATTAAATCTTTGTCATATAGCTTTATAAATCGCGGGGCTATCGCAGGCCAACATGCAAAACATTCAGGTATCTTTACCTAATGTGTGCATGAATCCATCTTGGGATAGAAGTTTATTAGGTGCAAGAAATAGTGTATTTAATTGAAACAGAATTATGTAGATGAGATTTCAAACCTTTCAAAGTTCCACCAAAGCCTAGTTAATAATGCTGCTTTATCTCAGTTGAAAGCTAGGTGCCGCACCTGCCAGTGTGCAGTGGGACCCTGGAACATGTCTTCCACCCTGAAGTCCTCCTTCCTGTGTTGTCCAGCCCAGTGATACTTTGCATGGACAGACTGAGGGGGCTGCAAACACAAAAGTTTCACAGTAACATTAGGTTAGTAAAGCAGGTAATATTACGTAAGATATCCTGTATTTTGCTATCCATTCTGCATCCAAAGCCTTGAATGGGCAAGAAGCCACATATTAGTGACACTTGATAACAGTCAGTGCTGAACCAAAGTTCTGGCTTAAGTATTCTGAAGATTAATGAGTACAGTTTGGTGAAGGAAACTTCTGCAAGTCTTACAAGTCTTTTGTAGAGGTAGCTCTTCATTGAGGAAAGTCCTTCATTATTGTCAGTTTGGCATCTAATTCTCAGGCTGCTCTGTCATTACACAGACACAACCTGATCCAAAGAGATGACTTTTAAAATTGTTTTGTGAACCATTTGATTTGTGCTTTAAAACGCGCAGCATGCCCCTACTTTTGGTTTTCAGAGGAAGCACTTAAAAACATAAATGCATTTCTTTAGAAGAAGAAGCCATACTGTTTGGCTTAGGTCTTAGAGTGGTTGTTTGGCAGTGAAATACTGAGCCTCATCTGTGATTTTTATTTTTTTTGGGGGGGGTGGGAGGGGAGGGGGTGGCAAAAAGGTTGGCAGTGGAGAAGCATTTGGCACACTCATCTTTTCAAGAGATTTCAGCTGTATCAGGTCAATATATGGTGGCCCCTACTGTACAACCTACCCTGATGGATAGTGATACCAAAGCACTGTTGAGTGGCCAGGCCCTGCCTGAACAGCTGTTATGTGTGTTTAGAGAATGGAAGGGCCAAGTTCCCCTGAAGACACAACAGTATATAGATAGGAGATGATTGGTGGGGTTTAGTTCTGCTTTACAAATATATGTGGATTTGCAGCAGAGAAGCAGACCTTATATTTTAAAAGAAATATAAATAAGACAACACTCACAGCCTTTTAAAGAACCAGATTTGTCTTGTTAGCTTTGTGATGGTGGATTGTTCTCTTGCCTCATCCTTGGAAATGGAGATTTCTTTTGGTGTACAATGAAAGTATGTGCTTATAGACTTGCTGACTGACATAAAAAGAAATATTTCATTTTATACATTTAAAAAAGGTCTTCATTCAGAAGAGGCTGGAGCTACTCCATTCTATTGGAAAAGGACTGTTTTCTTATTTAATGAAAAAAAACCCCACTTAATCCAATCCTTTAATTACTCCATAAAATAAAATGCTTATTTCCAACAGGGGGAAAAAAAGTACTAACATTTATGATCAGCTCTCTAGTAACCTGCAGTAGCACTACTGCATTATCAATAGCTGACTTTAGCTTAAATATGTGTTAATCTGCATTGTCAGTTTGTGCCCAAGTCTCTGTCACAGTTGCATGTTTCACAGAAAGGCTTTATTGCGCCTTCCCTTGCAGAGAGCAAGACAGTCCGTACTGAAAACATTCAGCCACGTTGGAGGGCACGGTCCTTGCTCTCTTGGCTGACTATGCCTTGTGTGTGATGCTCATGTTTGTTTAATGTGCATAGTGTTACTTTGTGTTAGGTTTTCTGTGCTGGACACTAAAGCTGAACTATGCTGGATTACAGTGTGCTACGAGTATCACATAATAAACTTTTTCCTCTTTTTAGGCCCAAACTGCTTTGCAGAAACCACTGTCATTCCAGCAGGCCGGGAGGTGAAAACTGATGAATGCACTATATGTCACTGTACTTACGAAGAAGGCACTTGGAGAATTGAACGGCAAGCTATGTGCACTAGACATGAGTGCAAACAAATATAGGAAATCCAGAAATCTAAGTACTCTTCGTGGTTTTTATAAACTATCTCCCAGCAGTGAGCATCCTAGCTGACCCAGGGAAATCTGAATGAGAAGATTCGGGTGAGGAGCAAAGGATAAAACACCGATATTTTCTTTTTTTAAGTAACATTAAACTGCAAGGCAAAGAAGTGCATATATTTAAAACATTTAGACATAAGAATACCTGTCTTAATAAATGTGTTATTTTCACAGTGAGTACACTAAAATACACTCTATAAAATATTCTATGTATTTCTATAATACTATTATAGAGCTTAAAAATAAATGTTTTATATAGACAATACAAATTAAAGTACTGTATCATTGCCTGTCCTGTTGTATACATGCATCATGGCTAAAATATTACGTTTCTGTTCTAGTTTATTCATGAGGGTTTTCTTAGCCTTTTTTTGTTTGTTTACTTCCACTTTATTGGGCCAGAAAAGAGCCAGCATATGGAAAAAAAAAACTTTTATATTCTTACTTCTGAAAATAAAGGTGTAGAATATGCTTTCAAAGAACATGCACTCATTAATATTTCTGTAGTGTAGAAGTGGGTCTGCTCCTTCTCTTGGTTGGTGCTTATGTAGTGGTTGACGGCCAACATAAATTGGGACAGTGGGTAATACAAAACTGGTCTCTCATAGCTATTGTTATAAAAATCAGACAAAATCCATTTCTGATACTCAGTTTCAGACATAACACATTTCATCAAGACCTGTTCTCTGTGATGAAAACAATATGGTATCACCTATCTGGTGGAAATGATGGTAAGGACATCAAAACAGATGTATGGTATTGTTAATGTAATGCCTAACAGATGTAGAGGCATGCTGCTTGGAAGAAAAACCTAGAGTAGCCAAACAAGGCTTCACTGATTTAGTTCTATGTTGTTAATCCAGGGGTAGGAGAGCTGGTTTGTAGCTGTGCCATTCCCTAGGCCATGTTCTTGCTGGTTAGAGATTTTGGTTCTTTCTGGCGCTCTCTGCAGGGTTTGTGACATTGTGTCTTTGAATCAAAGGATTTCTAGCACAGAATCTGGCTTTGACTACCTGTGAGGTAAATCACATCTCCCTGGTTCAGCTGCTGACAGCCTTTGCTTAGATTCATTTTGCTTGGATATCTTCAACTACTACTTTATTCCTGGTCTGAATACCTGTTAAAGCAATGACTCAAGAAAACATTTTAAACATAGGCTTACCTTTAAGCTTTTGCTAGAGGGAAGACAATGTATCAAAATCTGAAATCAGAAGGCAATTGCTTAAATTCCTACCTACCCTTTGCCACTTACTCTGGTGTTGTAACCTGGTTACCGGGTTTGCATCTATAGGATTTTCTGGTACTTCTGAATACTATGGGACTTTTAACAGTGACTTCAGTGGATCCCAGTTATCACCTGACATCTCTGTTTTAAGCATGTGTCTGTCTATCACTGGGCATTGTTTTCCCCTGTGATGGTACAGAAGAGGAATCGCAGGAAATCGAGGAACTCTCTCTTGCAGGGTCAGTCTTGTGGCAGTGCCATGCATAGTATTAGTCTAGTCACAAAAAGGGGAGAAACACAGATTATTGAATTCAAATAATTATCAATCATAGAAATATCAACTGAATAACTTTCCCTGAAGTGAATGTGCACACTTGTAAACATTTTAATAGAAATACTGATTTACAGTTGCTGGAATTCCTAGCAGAGATACAGGAAACACCTGGGCTGTCTGATGGCAGTGAAGATTGACATAGAGTGTAGGTATTTCTTTGTCTTGAGAGAGAGGGAGAAGTGTTTCATGTCTGGTTGTGTACCTAGACCATAAGTACACTTCCAGATACAAACATAAGGACTTAATTGAACACTGGAATGTAAAAATAGTACCTTATTCATCTATTATTAACACATAAGGATGGTGCTTATTTGGGAGTAAAGGAGGTATTGTTTGGCTAAAAATGGTATTATTTTTTAACTATCCCTATGCATTTCCCAAGATTCAGTATTCATGTGACAGAAAGCTAGTTCCTAAATCAGCAGGACCCATGCCTCACGGCTGTGTAGGCTTCTGCTTATTGAAATTAATTATCTGCACAGCTCTGAGAGAGTGCTATGAGTGCCCGTGGTCTTCTATGTATGTCTCCTTGAGACAAGTGGAAGTATTAACATAAGAAGCTGCTGGGTAGTGCAATTAAAAGGAAAAAAAAGTGGACTTGCAACATAGTGTGGGATTGCCTTTCCAGTTCAGCTGCTTAGTGTCTCATTAAGAGATACATGTTTTCAGCAAAACTACGAGACTCAGAATTTGTGTCTTTCAATGTCTGGCTGTAATGTTTGAGTATTTGGAAATCTCACTTTAGACTAGTCACCCTTTGCTTTTCCTTCACTGGAGGTTCTTGTTAAGCCTTACACCGTTTCCCAAAGCTTGAATTTCTGCTCTTTTGGGAAGTTCTGTCTCAACTGAAGTAGTGAGTGCCAAGTTGAGGATATTTTAGTGTGTGTTTCCAGTGTAGCTTTTATAAGTACTTTCTATTGCACACTTTCTCAAAAATGTTTTCTTGTCTTTCAGTGCTGGCACCAACAGATTAATGTCATTTTTACTGTAGTAATAAATTGGTCCCTTCCTACTTACATGGAATTTCTTTGGAAAACTCATCTTTACACTCAGCTCTGTGTCATTTCTTAAAATTACTACATTTGGAGACATAATTATCTTCTGAGAAAATATGTATATATATAGATAGAGAGAAGTCAAAATGAACTCTTTTATACTGAGATGTAGCCACATCCAGCTTTGACTTGTAGTATTATTAACCACAAGAGAGCAATTTGTTTACCCTTGAGATGGAGAAATAGGCTGCATGGCTCTTCTTGGGCAGGTCTCACTGGCCTTGCCCAATTGTTGAACCATAGTTGGCACACAGTGTGTCATGGGCTGACCCTGGAAAGTAGCTGAGCACCATGCATCTGCTCAATTACTCCCCCACTTAGTGGGGCAGGGGAAAAGAAGAGTGAAAGCAAGAAAACTCAGGGGTCAAGGTGATTATAATTTAATAAGCAGAGAAATTGAAGCAAAACCAAAAGAACTGATGCAATGGCAATCAGTTGCCACCTCCCGTGGGCAGACCAGTGGACAACCAGTTCCCAAGCAAAAGATAGGCAATGTTAACTGATCACAGAAACAACCCTTGCTTCTCTTCAGTTTACTCTAGAGCAGGACATTATATACCATGGAACTTTTTTTTGGTCAGTTTGGGAGGGTGACCAGGCACAGTGACCCAAGTTGTTGTGCATCCCTGGTCTTTTTGTTGGGGATGGAAGACCCTGAGCATATGCACTCACTGTTCAGCAATAGCCAAAGTGTTGTAGTGGGTGGTGATGCTGTCAGCAGCTGAGGCAACAGAGGCAATCGTACCAAAAGACTGTGAAAGCCACGTGCCCAACTGGTGATTTGAAGCCTGCTGTATGATGTAGCTTTACACAGACAGAGGCTTAAAAGAGTAGCTTTCCTTTCCTTAAACATTAGCCATTATGAAATGCAGTAAGAAACCATTCACCTTTAAAGTGATTTAAGTGAAAAACAAAAACACTGGGGTAGCCACATGTAGTTACCTAATTGTTATGATTTGGTCAAGTAATATACCTGTTCATATTTACTGTTAAAAATAAGATAAAATGCGTCTGCATCGTTTCCAGTGAACCAAACTCCAGAGAATATTGGCTTTCATACTGAAGCCTAGGTACTCAGCTGGGTTTTGCTTCAGTGTAAACAGTATTACGCATCCTGCAGATGAGATCTTCAGCTTTGCAGGTGGGTTGTGTCTTATTTCTGGACTCAGTGATGGCTCATGAATAATTTTGTATTTAAAGGTTTGTCGTTTGGATAATTAATATTCTTCTTGGATGATCATATGCAGCTGCATTGGTATAAATATGAGATTTCTGCTTCTAATTCATTTGCTTCTGCTTATTTCTGAGTTGAAATGAAGACAAATTAATTCTTGGTTTGGCCTCATCCGTTTTTGTAGGAGTGCACTGTGCAGTAATTTGGCTTCAAATCTGTTTAAGTAGGTGCCTGAAGAGATGATGGCTTCAGGTAATTATCAAATTGTACAGTTAGTATGCAGTAGGATTCTTTATGCTACTCAAAGCACAAAAAATGGAAGTGCTGATACTCATTGAAATACTTAACTTGAGTTTTAGAGGGGAAAAAATGAAAGGTATGAGAGAGAGGAATGGCTCAATATCATGTGGGTATTTCATAGGGAGATTTTGAAAGAGTATCATACAAAAGTAAATGAGAAATGTATTTAGGCACAAATTGAAATACAGGAAATTCTGGTTGGAGATGGGGGAAAAAAATAATGCAGTAAAGGTGATTGATACTGGAGGATGATGACCAGAGATGTTGTGGAGTCTCTGTCCTTCAGGAATGAGATGAGAGCAGCCTGTTACAGCTGAAATTATATTCAGCAGTGTATTGATGATAGTAAAGGTTATGTCCAGCAGTTTGAAATTTAAAGCCACTTTTAAATTACATTGAATTAAAGACTTAGTAGAATTCAACAATAAAGAAAAGCTGTGATGGAAGATTCCCTCCCTTGGAAAATAATCTCTTTCATTCTCATGTGGTATAACTATACTATCATTGAATCATCAAATCATACAATTGTTTTGGTTGGAAAAGGCCAAAGATCAACAAATCCAAACATTATCTAACTCTATCAAGTCTGGTGCCAAACTGTGTCCCTTAGCAGCACATCTATGTGTTTTTAAGCTCCTCCAGGGCTGGTTATTCAACCATGTCCCTTGGGAGCCTACTTCAGTTAAGAAGTTTCTTCTGATAGCCAATCTACACTGCCCCTGATGCAACTTGAGGCCATTTCCTCTCGTCCTGTTGCTTGTTACTGGGAGAAGAAACCGTCTTGCTCCAACTTCTGTGTAGAGTCATAAGGTCTCCCCTCAGCCTGCAGACCAATAACTCCAGTCTCCTCAGCTTCTCTTCCTAAGACCTGCTTTTCAGGCCCTTCACCAGCTTTATTGCCATTCTCTAGACCTGCCTCAGCACCTCAATGGCTTTCTTGTAGTGAGAGCCCCGAAACGGAACACAGTACTCAAGGTATGGCCTTAACAGTACTGAGTACAGGGGGACAATCACTTCCCTGTTGGTCATACTATGCCTGATACAGGCCAAGATGCTGTTGGCTGCTTTACCCACCTGGTCACACTGCTGGCTCATGTGCAGCCATCTATCAGTCAACACCAACACCCCCAGACCTTTCTCTGCCTGGTAGCTTTCCAACCACTCTGCCCTATGCCTGTAGCATTGCATGGTGTCATTGTGATCCAGATGCAGGATTCAGTACTTATCCTTGTTGCATCTCCTTGTTGAGCCTTCCTACTCTCAAGCAGATCCATGTTCCCTCCCATCTTGGTGTCATCTGCAAACTTACTGAGGATGTATTCAATCCCTTTGTCCAGACCACTGATAAAGATAATGAAGAGAACAGGTGAAGTATTTGATAGTAACTTTACTTTGATGGTAACTTTACTTTTGATGGTAACTTTAATATCTAAACTATCAAGGTTCTATAATACACAGGAGGCCTTGAAGGGCATGTATTATTTAAGAATCTAATGCAACTCAACACTCCATTTATTTTCCTTATCAGGCAATGAATTTTCTTCACAGCCTGTGTTTTCTGTCTGCAAAAATACACCTTCTGCTTTGTATTCCTGCTGCATTAAAAACAAAAATACAAACCAAGGGAAGGGTATTTAGGTATGAAAGTATTTCTGGCTATCCAAGAATTCAAAAGCTTCATCAATTTTTGATAAAAGTAAGTACTACTTCAGAAAATTTGTAACTTTTAGAGTTTTGAGAAGACAGCCACGCCATCCCACGTTACTCATACTCAGTACTCTGGATGTGAGGAGGAGGTTCTTCACTGTGAGAGTGGTGAAACCCTGGAATGGGTTGTCCAGGAAGGTGGTTGAGGCCCCATCCCTGGAGGTGTTTAAGGCCAGGCTGGACGAGGTTCTGGCCAGCCTGATCTAGTGTGGGGTGTCCCTGCCCATGGCAGGGGGGGTTGGAACTAAATGGTCCTTGTGGTCCCTTCCAACCCTGACTGATACTATGATACTATACTATGATATGTAATATGTGCCTTATTCATTGTATACACTTTTAAAGCAATTACAGGAAAACTCAAAAATGTTATGTCAATTATCAATTATTGTTTACCTATTCACACACAATGTGGAAAAACAGCAAACACACAGCAGATGTAACATCAGGAAATGCAAACAAGTTCAATGTGTAATTATTTGGGGGAAGAGATAAACAAGAGAAACATTTCCATGGTTTTTTATGCAAGTCAATGTGTTTCTTCTTGCTCCAACCACACAAGAAAGCAAACCTAAAATAGTTTAGCAATGAGAGAAGTGTATTTGTATATATGTACAGCATGTATGCATTGACAAATGAGAATTCTGTTCTTGGATAAACCAGCATAAACTGAGAGTAATTTAGAAGCCCAAATCCATAATGTTAACTGAGATCAGGATTTCTTCCACAGAGTGAACCTATAATAAAGCATCTGTTTTTTACTGCAATCAGTGAATATGAGAAAATATTCACAAATATTTGTGCTTGTGTTCCTAGCAGGCAGAATTAAAGACAAACCTTCTTAACCACTTACTTTACTTTTTTCAGTAAGCCTTACAGGGCATGCAAACTCTGTGAATTAAGGTGGATTTCACCTATCAGGAGGACCAAAACATGTAATTTTCTAAATTCTGATAGAATCTGTGGATGGAGAAGAAAGTCTGTGCTAGTGTTTATAATACCTCAGTGAACACTACATCAGTTTTTGTATTCTCCTACGAAGCATAGGTACAATTCTGTAAATGCCTTGAATTGATGAAATGTTTTACCAAACGGAGCTTTCTCTTTCTGACGTGCAACAGGAATTTAAATATATTAAAATGCCATAATGCTGCTTAATTTATATTGCTGTTGCCTTGAAAAGGCTGCATTTCAGAGAGCAATTCCCAAATTAATTTGCAAACCACACTGTAGGAATTTCCATGTGCTGCTATTACTTAGTATGGTGGTTTTTTTAACAAAGTCTGTATGTTCACAAAGACAATACTGCATACTATGCTCTCTCTTTACCTGATAATAGTTCAAACTCATGCTAACTATTTAGTGCTGTAGTTAAGGGGAAATTGTGGAGTTAATGTGTGGATGAGCAGTGCCTCAGCCTAATGTAACGACACAGTGGTTTGTTAAATCTCTAATTGCCACACAAAAATAAGGAATAGGGTGCCTTTAGTCAGTCTAGGAATTAAAGAGTTTAATTTCTTAACTGCAAAACATTTTTTCACATGCTGTTTCCCAGCTATTTTCAAGTAATATTTGATAACTTTATATATTCTGCTAGTTTTGCTGTTTATATTACTGCTTGAGCAATAAACAGTGTCACTCTGTAGAATCTTAATAATGCTTGTTTTCCTTTTTTTTCCAAATGCCTTAGTTGCATATGTGTTATATTAAAGCTACTTTAGTTCATTGAAACCAGAAAAATAATCATTCAGTCTTGCTAGTTACTTTTGAATGTACTGCTTCCATTTCTTATGTCCTGCTCATCAAAATATAATATATTTGGAGCTTCAGGCTCTGTCACATAAACAATATATTAGTGGGCTGTTTATAATGTAGTACTGTAGGATAATTCATCATACTGACAAAAAATTCTTTGATGTGGCATAGTATTCATTCCTTTTTCTCAGAGTACAGTTCCTAAAGACATGCAGATTTAAACCTGTAGTTCTCTTTTTGTGTTTGACAAAACACACAGCTTCAAATCCCATTTTCCAGATACAACGGAAGTAAAAATGGCCTTCATATCTAGCTCACTTTTATATATGACCTAGACAGGAAAAAGAGCTAAGGGTAAACAGAGTATAAACTCTATAATGGTCTGATCCACAAATACAAAACCAATAGGTTTTTAAACAACATTCTGTTGCTGAATACCAACTTAAATGAGGCTGTTATTGAATGACAACAAAAAAGAATGCATTGAACCAACCATTTGGTAATTCTCAACAGTCTTAGTAGGGTAAAGAAATTAATATCACAAAAAGTACCTTGGTTATTTTATGTTACTCTTTGTTTTCTTCAGGTAGGAACAAAAATACTATGTTCAACATGGATTCTTTAAAGGTGGGACAGATGACTGACCCAAGTGGAATTTTAAATTCTTTGGGAAGAAGTTACTAACTAATGAGCAGTGAGACTATAATTCATTGTGAAAGGAAGTTTTTAGGATGCTTTTGCAATTGAGGCTACATTGCACCTTTCAGTACTGGGTATACACCATGAGCTGTCCACTGTAATCCTCTTAATGAGCAACTGGATGGACAGGTAGATAAAAACTACAAAGTAGACTTCTTACACCAGTCCATGTCAAGAAGTGCTGAGGTCTATCAGCAAAGGCCTAAGTATGCAAAATACCTCTATTTTTTGTATTTTCTTCTAATTGAATTACTTAGCTATCTCTATTGATATTAACCTATGAGATAGTCTAAAGACCTTGGACATGTAGTTTTAAGTGGTATGACCTAAAACATATTAGCAGTATGATGATGAATCATTATTTGTTAAAACCAAGTAAATTTTACTGAATAACCAAAAGGTATACACATCTAGAAGATAATTATTAATGTTAAAATACATAAGAGCTACTGCAAGGGTGAAATCCCTCAGCCATTGGCACTTTGTAGCTTTGTCACGTGGAAGACAATTCTGTTACTAGGAGTGTATGATCCTGGGATGCCTATAGACATGGAATTTCATAGAATCATACAATGCATTAGGTTGGAAAGGAAATTAAAGATCATCTAGCTCTAACCTCCCTGTCATGGTTGGCAACACCTTTCCCTAGACCAGGTTTCTCAAGGCTCTGTCCAACCCAGCCTTGAACACTCGCAATGATGGGGCACCCACACCTTCCCTGGGCCACCTGTTCCAGTGTCTCACAGTATCACAGTATTGCTAAGGTTGGAAGAGACCTCACTGTAAATTTAATTAATTAATGAAAAAAAAATCATTACATTTTAAATATTTAAAATGTATCTGTATCTATTTGAAGAAAGATCTGATTTTTTTTCCACAGCTTTCTGCTAGCTGATGGTGAAAGCATTGTATGTATTTTACACATCATCTAAATAGATAGATAGATAGATATTCAGTATATTCAGTATTCCTAAGGTTGGAAGAGACCTCAAAGATCATCAAGTCCAACCTGTCACCACGGACCTCATGACTAGAGTAGGGAGGACACCACTGCCCACTGCAGGCTTGAACTCACAGCCTTCCCATTAAGGGTCTCATGCGCTACCAATATTAGACATCATCTAATAGATAGATCATCTAAATAGAATAGATTGCACTGTATTTTTCCCTTAGTGACTTTTCACACCATCTGCTTTCAGGGAGTGTGTCCATCAATTACATTTCAATATGGCCTATATCCAATAATGTTTTAAAATGGCCATGAATGCTTGTATATGTAATAGAGTACAAAGCTGAACTCTTAAGTTTTGAGACTTATTTTTAAATAGTGTAAAAATAATACATCAAATCAGAACTCAGTGTATGATGCAGAATGTTCCAAATGAAACCTTTTTTTTTTCCCCTATTTTATCTTGTCATTTGATGAGCTCTGCACAGCCTATCTGCAGAATGGCTTCATCACAAATGACTAACTTAGAATTATGCTCTTCGCAGAAAGAAAGCAGAATCTGAGCTATTCAATTATGACCATCCTGAATCATACTCAAATTTGGCAATGCTAGCCTTTCTCTTAGGATAGATCTTTAATTAACAGCGTTAGCATTCCATATGCAGAGGTAATTAAGACTGACCTTCCTTTTGCAGAGTCAGTGGTTTTACCTCGCTTAATAATAACTTCTTAGCCACTACTGCACAAAACTTCTGCAGGATTTTAAGTACTTGGTTTGCTTTATCTTCATTTGTTGAAGCTGGCAAGATTCACTTGATCCCCAGTGCCTGTTACTAGCTTGCCACTTCTGTTGACTGAAGAGAGTTTTAGAGATCTTAATGAAATGTAAGAGTTACAGAAGTCTCTCAGATGATGTCAAAACCTTGCCTATTTTGTACCTTATAGGCAGACAAAGATAGCTTTATGGGAAAGAGACAACTTTGCAAATACATGTAACTAAAGGGGTTTTCCACTCTTTCTGTCTGGAAATCTAATCATCTTGTATACCATAGGAGTAATTCTACTCTTTTATCGAAGAATACAGGCACACTTCTACTTAATCCTTCAGAATTTTCAATTTATTTAACTGGAACGAGTTAGACTTCTTTTACAGTGGGATAAAAAATGTACTTCTCAGAAGTGCCATCTGTTTGCAGTCTATCAGAAAGCATGGAAGTGAAAAAGGAACCTGAAGCAGGGACCTGTAGCTTATTTAGCCAGCTGCTGGAAAGTTTATTTAACCAGTAAACTTGACAATCTTTTTACTAATGGAAAACTGCTATTGGTATACCTTCACGATGAAAGAATAAACATCTTAATGAAATACTCTCTTTACAGCCTATTTTGTGTATTTGCTACTTCACACCTTACAAAGTGAGGACATGCAACATCTTAATTTTCTCCTATACCCTATAAGCAAACTAGTATTTTGCATTCCTCTGATTTTTAGGACTATTTCAGTATTCTCTTGAATAATGTATTTCTGTTGGAACTTTCAACTTACTGTGTTTCAGCAATACAAATAATCACCGAACTGTTGAAAGAACTGAAGAAAACCATATGAGGCCTAGCTAATCATGATCCAGTTATTAAAAGTACCACAAGCTATGCAGAATAATTATACAGGACACACACAAAAAAAAAATCCTTAAAGCCAGTGTGGCATATGATAGCAAATTGTCTCTCCAGAGAAGCCCTAAGACACAGGATATTTTGTACTGTATTAGCCTCACAGCTCCATCTGATCTTAAGAAAAAACAAACTCAAACAAAAAAGAATAGGTTCATAAATCAGAAAAAAATATGTTTAGAAAAAAATATGTTTAGAATAGAATAGAATAAACCAGGTTGGAAGAGACCTTCAAGATCATCGCGTCCAACCTATCACCCAACACCACCTAATCAACTAACCCATGCAACCAAGCACCCTGTCAAGTCTCCTCCTGAACACCTCCAGTGACGGCAACTCCACCACCTCCCCGGGCAGTCCATTCCAATGGGCAATCACTCTCTCTGTGTAAAACTTCCTCCTGACCTCCAGCCTGAACTTCCCCTGGCACAGCCTGAGACTGTGTCCTCTTGTTCTGGTGCTGGCTGCCTGGGAGAAGAGACCAACCTCTGCCTGTCTACAACCCCCCTTCAGGTAGTTGTAGAGAGCAATAAGGTCACCCCTGAGTCTCCTCCTCTCCAGGCTAAGCAGCCCCAGCTCCCTCAGTCTCTCCTCATAGGGCTTGTGTTCCAAGCCCCTCACCAACTTCGTTGCCCTTCTCTGGACTCGTTCCAGCAAGTCAGCATCCTTCCTAAACTGAGGGGCCCAGAACTGGACACAGGACTCGAGGTGTGGCCTAACCAGTGCAGTGTACAGGGGCAGAATGACCTCCCTGCTCCTGCTGGCCACACTGTTTTTAATGCAGGCCAGGATGCCATTGGCCCTCCTGGCTGCCTGGGCACACTGCAGGCTCATGTTCAGCCTACCATCAACCAGCACCCCCAGGTCCCTCTCTGCCTGGCTGCTCTCCAGCCACTCTGACCCCAGCCTGTAGCTCTGCATGGGGTTGTTGTGGCCAATGTGCAGAACCCGGCACTTGGATGTGTTCAATCTCCTGCCGTTGGACTCTGCCCATCTGTCCAGCCTGTCGAGGTCTCTCTGCAAAGCCTCTCTACCCTCTAGCAGATCAACTCCTGTCCCCAGCTTGGTGTCATCAGCAAATTTACTGCTGATAGACTCAATGCCCTCATCCAGATCATCAATAAAGATGTTAAAGAGGATGGGGCCCAGCACTGATTCCTGGGGGACTCCACTACTGACTGGCCACCAGCCAGTCATTTTTGATGACATGAAAGCAACTCAATTGCCTATGTCAAGTAAAATGTAGTGGTGGATCATGCCACATGTAGTTATTTCCAAAGTATTTAATCAATTTATCTTGGAATAAGGTGCTTTATTTAACATAAAGTGGCACCTTAAAAGCATAAAAACATTAGCATTAAGATAAAATAATTTGAAATGATTTCTAAAATGTTTGTGCTCATCAATTCTGTTTATTCAAGATTGCTTCACAGAGCATAAGACTAAGTAGAGTTATTAATCACTAGTGACTCCATGTCTTTAAGTATGTCAGTAAAGGCTTCTGCCTGAGGCTTATCTGGTAACTGATGTAATTTTGATATGTCTTCATATGTTTTCCCACCAGTATTTTCTACCAAAAAGATTTCTCTATAGATAGATAGATCACAGAGTGACTAGTCAGATTAGCATGGTTAATTGAAAGAGGATTAAAACAAAATTGAGTAGGTGTGTGAATAGGTCAATGCCATTTTAATATAAAAGTAGAGGTGGGCACAAACAAATGAGCATATATTATGTTATAAAAGAGCATGAGACTGAAGTATGAGGATGAAAATGAATGCAAGTTCTAATACAGGGAATTTAGATTGGTAGATGATGCAGTGAGTGAAAGTGTTGCAGCCGCTGTTCTGAGGGCAGCTGCTGGACGCATGCAGAGTGCATGATTCCTTAGCTGACCAATTCTTTAGCACACTGCGTAGAGCAAAGCAGTAACATTCCATGTGTGCTGGGAATGACATCCTCACATTGGCACCCCTTGATTGGAACTTGCTGCAGAAGCCACCTCCTTGACACCTCTTATTGAGAAAAAGTTTTATCTTACATATGTGGTTGGATTTTACTGGTTAAGGGATTGCTAACAAAGAGTATACAAACAGCCACTCTGAGCAGTAGTTACTTTGGTTAGGGACTTGGTTTAGGGACTTAGGTTAGGAATGGCTTGCAGGGTTAGGGCTGCTAGGGACTTCTGCTTCTGTTAGCTGCTGCTTCTGGCAAGGACTTTGGTGGAGGGCTGCTGCTAAGGATATACTCAGGACTTCTGTTAACTGCTTCATCTGTTAAGGGCTTCCTGGACTTCTGCTGTAAAGGACACTCTGAGACTCTCTAATGTAAGGGATTCTACAACACAGCAATAAAGGACTTCTGGGAGGACTTCTGAGATTCTTCCTACTCTGCATTTCTAGAATCTTATTGCTGAAGGGGTTTGTGCCTTCATTGGTCACTCAATGGCTCCCAAAGCGGGAAGAACAACATGAAAGGGTTATGCTTAGTGCACAGATTGCATGATGTCAGTGTGAAATAAATGATGCACTGGTCACAGAGCAATGCACAACACCAAGAAGGAAACAGAACTACTAGAACCCTACATGAAACTACATATTCTAAAAATTCTAATAGAGGAAAGAGCACAGGTGTAAGTGACCATCCAGCTGTGTTGCTGGATGAGGAGTAGGTTTGTTTATGAAACCCATATGGGATATGCATTGGGTTTGGGTTTTGTTTGTTTATTCTTGGGCCTATTCCATAACCTTTTCCATTCTGTCATATCCTTATCAAGACCCAAAGACTAGGAGCATTCACTCTATTCAAAGTTTAATGTACTTAAATTAGAAAGTCTGATTAATGTCTGTTTCCATGTTCTAAAATAGAACTGGTCCATGAAAGGGTAACAGATGGTAATCTGTTTACAGTGCTTTGCAGTGTATCTGCAGTGATACCCTGTGACTGATGCTAACATATGACTGCTCATAAATGTATTGGAGATTTTTCAGAAAAGGGGGGAAAAATAACATCCAAGAAACCACAGAACAACAAATTTCATGAATGAATGCTGAAACACATACAGATAAGCAGCAAGTAGTACAATTTAATGTTGGTTTATCAACAAGGTAAAGAACCTACTCAATTTGTATCAGTTCTAGGGATTTTAGCAAATCACAACTAATTCTGCCATGTTAGCATGGTCTCTTAACTCAAAAGGATGTGGCTAACTCAAAAGGATGTGGCTAACTCAAAAGGATGTGGCTAACTCAAAAGGATGTGGCTCAGTTGGTAGTGTATAAGACCCTTAATGGGAAGGTCATGAGTTCAAGCCTGCAGTGGGCAGTAGTGTCCTCCCTACTCTAGTCATGAGGTCTGTGGTGACAGGTTGGACTCGATGATCTTTGAGGTCTCTTCCAACCTTAGTGATACTGAGTACTGAACTCAAACTCAAGAACTACTGCATGAAGTTTGAGGCATGGAAAACAAATGTAGAGAACCTATAGTGGACAGTTGAACAGAGGCCTATTAAATGTCACCAAAAAGACTGAATCTTTTAGTGGTTTAGTTCAGTGAAGCCAATATTAGAATGTGAGAATGGTCAGTCTCCTAGGATACACAAAAGGTAATTCAGAGAAAAAGTTAACAGAATCATAAAGTTAACAGAATCAGTGAGACAGAACAAGAAGTAACAGATGCACACTAGATCTAGTGGTGAGCATGTACAGTGCTTGAGACTCTATGTAGTCTTCTGAGATTTTAAAGAGTATGCAGGATACATCAGTCAGGAATAACTGAAACTCATATCTTGAGGTGGAATGATAAGTAGAGCACCCTTTTAGTTTTAATGGTATTATGGATACTGAGAAAGGGAATTACTAATTTTACCCACAGGTAAGACATGGACTAAAATAAATAGGTTCTTTCTGATGAAGACAACAAATTAGAAAAAACTATCACATATGGAAACATTTAACATGTTCTCTCTATTTTCTTCCATCTTATTTCTTTTAGAAGTGTATTCCATTCTGCAAACTGTCATTCAATATACAATCCGGTGTTTTCTTTAACCTTTCCTATGTCTGCAGGGAATCATCTCTGTCAAAAATGCCTACAGATTTTTTTTTCCTCTCTGTCTTTTCCATTGCTCCCTCAAGACTTCAGACTCAATATTTGGCAATCAAAAGAACATTTTCTTGGGCAAAATGCAATCTAGAAAAGCCACTCTTTAAAACATGGCCCCACTCCATAGCATCTAAGGGGTGTAATATCGCTCATTTTAATACGAGAATTGACAAAATAGTATCACAGTATAACTAAGGTTGGAAAGAACCTCGAGGATCATCGAGTCCAACCTATCAACACAGACCCCATGACTAGACCATGGCACCAAGTGCCACGTCCAATCTCCTCTTGAACACCTCCAGGGACGGTGACTCCACCACCTCCCTGGGCAGCACATTCCAATGACGAATGACTCGCTCAGTGAAGAACTTCCTCCTCACCTCGAGTCTAAACCTCCCCTGGTGCAGCTTGAGACTGTGTCCCCTTGTTCTGGTGCTGGTTGCCTAGGAGAAGAGACCAACCCCCTCCTGGCTACAACCACCTTTCAGGTAGTTGTGGAGGGCAATGAGGTCTCCCCTGAGCCTCCTCTTCTCCAGGCTAAACAATCGCAGCTCCCTCAGCCTCTCCTCATAGGGCTTGTGTTCAAGGCCTCTCCCCAGCCTTGTTGCCCTTCTCTGGACACGTTCAAGTGTCTCAATGTCCTTCTTAAACTGAGGGGCCCAGAACTGGACACAGGACTCAAGGTGCGGCCTAACCAATGCAGAGTACACAGGGGCACAATGACCTCCCTGCTCCTGCTGGCCACACTATTCCTAATGCAGGCCAGGATGCCATTGGCCCTCCTGGCCACCTGGGCACACTGCTGGCTCATGTTTAGACAGCTGTTGATCAGCACCCCCAGGTCCCTCTCTGTTTGGGAGCTCTCCAGCCACTCCGACCCCAGCCTGTAGCTCTGCATGGGATTGCCGTAGCCAAAGTGCAGCACTGGGCACTTGGACTTGTTGAATGCCATCCCATTGGACTCTGCCCATCTGTCCAGTCGGTCGAGGTCCCTCTGCCCTCAGACAGAGATCATTCAAGAAAATGATTACCATAATTCATTCCTCACACCTCACACTCCCCCTTCCTTATTCTTCCAAATGGGTCACAGATATTTACAAATTCAACTTACTTTTGCAAAGCTGTACAGAGGGATCACTTTATCTATTATCCATGCTTTACTCAGATCTAGAAGGTAGAATTTGTTTGTAATAGCCCAAAACAGTAGAGCATAGCAATTTTAGAAGTTAAATAGCAGAGTAATTAGTTCAATCAGAGCAAAGAAACTTGCACCAGTATGTTGTACTTCATAGAACATATTAATTTGATACATAGCACAACACTTTGTACAGCTTGGATGTTTCAGAGCATGTATTCTGTACCCTGGATAGCAGTGGTCACCCCATACATTTGTAGAGTACTTTCAACGCAGCGTATACAAAGCAGTGGCTCTGAACTTTCCTGCTAACTTTCAGGCTTTGCTTAAAAATATCTCTACGTTGCTTTGCCTAGATGGAAACAATATTTTTTTCAGAATCTCTCATGGAAAGACGTCAGAAAGACCAGGCTGGATGAGGCTCTGGCCAGCCTGATCTAGTGTAGGGTGTCCCTGCCCATGGCAGGGGGGTTGGAACTAGATGATCCTTGTGGTCCCTTCCAACCCTGAATGATACTATGATACTATGATACTATGAAAAGTCAAGAGAATAGGAGTTAGGTCTAAGATACAAAGGATGAACCACTAAATCTCTTGGTCACAACTGAATGGAAACAGGACAGTCTGATAATTGCTGGGCATGTTGGTTTTGATGTAGGTAAACCTTCATGAGTTCATGCAGTGCCTTTGAAAGTGTTGATTATACAAATAGAACTTTTAAAGTCAATCCTTGGCAATTTGCTTACATTACATCTGCAGCCCAACATCAATAGAACTGCAGCTTTTCCACCTACATACTATTATTTAGGTCCACTTAAATTTCAGACATAGTTTCAATCTTTAGTAGCTATTTCTGTTAGATCAAATAAAATGCCAAACATGTCCTGAAACCGAGTTAAATAAGGGGATGGGGATGGTGATGTTGATGATGATAATATCAATAAAATATAAACTTGGAAGGCCCCTTCTCTTACTTAAAAAGATTTGCACGAATACAATCCTAGAGAGGAAGAGCATTCCTTTCAATCAATGCATAACTAGGAGCACAGAATCACTGATATGTTAAGGCACAAGGGAGCTCTATTCCATTTAATCTACTCCATTTTGTTAGCCCAAGGCACTGTTTATCTTTTAAATCTGGAATTTTGGGTCCTTTTTTACAAAGTGTCATCCATTGGAATATACTAAAGATTTTAAGCCATAGAAGTTAAAATTTAAAATGTGAACTTTTAAATGGCTAAAATATATGAAATATGTAACTATGAAGTGTAACAGTGGAAAGTATCAGCATTTCATACCCAGACTGTGCTTTGTTTCTATACAGGGACTAATTATATACATACAAAGCTAAAAAGGAAACAAAAGCAAGGTCCTGTGCCCACCCATATTAGCAAACCCAAATTCATTCATGGTCTGTTAATGTGATCTTCCTGTCTATAATAAAAAGATGAACTTTGATCATGAGCTTTCCCCACAAATTTAAGGGGTTTTTCAGTGGACACAATGGAAGCTGCTTAATGAGTACGATGTTACTTTAGACTTCCTCAGCCCTCTGCTAGAATCCCAAAACATACCTATTACTTCTTGGTACTCCTCCTGTATTTCCAATCTGCTGTCTCATTTCTCCTTTAAGAACCTCTGAATTAACTGTTAACCTAGTAAGCAATACTCCAGCTTCTGCTTCTCTCCTGTAAAAGCCAAACAAGTTCAAGCAGCTAAAATGTTGGTGAATTGGTAATAAAATCACTTTGAAGTAATGGAAAGGCACTCCTATTACAAAGCAGCGTGTTTGGTATTTATAGGATAGCACATGTTCAAAATTTCCTGATTGTCTTTCCACTTTACATACTCAATATACTGTCTTTAAGTTAGACTAATAGTGTCATCAAGTGATTCAACAAGGTTAAGTGTCAAGTGCTGCACTTCAGTCACAACAACTCCATGCAGCATTACAGACTGGGGGAATAGTAGCTGGAGAGTTGCCCGTCAGAGAAGGACCTGAGGATGTTGGTGAACACCCAGCTGAATATGAGCCAGCAGTGAGTCCACATGCAACAAGTGACAGGACAAGAGTAAACAGCCTCAAGTTTTTCCAGAGGAGGTTCAGGTTCAATATTAGGAAGAATTTCTTCACAGAAGGGGTTATCAAGCGTTGGAAAAGGCTGCCCAGGGAAGCAGTAGAGTCACCATCCCTGGAGGTATTTAAAACATGCATGGATGTGGCAGCTAGGGACATGGTTTAGTAACAGTGTCTTAGCAGTAGTGATAGGATTGTGAGCTCTAAGTGAGCAGTTGGACTTTATAATCCCAAAGGTCTCTTCCAGCATCAACAGTTCCATAGTTCTCTCTGCTTTATCCATAAAGGCAATAGAATATTATGAATTTTAAGTGATACAAATTTGATATCCACTAAAACCTATGTATTGGTTTATTCATTTGCTAAATTATGTTTGGTTTATGTTGTTATACTTCATTGTGAAAAGAGCTCATTATGCTAGTTGCCTTTTTCTTCTTCCTTCTTGTTTAGTCCATAAGATGCATCACAAGCACTTTGCCAATACAGTCTGTTGTGTTCTCTAATTTTAGTATAAAATATTTTATGAGAACTGTCATTTATTTGTAAATTCTAATGGTGATGAAATACATAATTCTATACTCTGCCCAGATTTCTAAATATATGAATATTTTCAAAAGAAATAAGCTCTTCCCTCACTGATTACCTGCCTGCTCTTGTGGTTTTATCAAGACTCAAGTTTTAAAACAGTCCTGTAGGAATCCTAATAGTTCGACTCTGCAATGGCCTAAACTTTCTTCTAAAGAGCAGTCAGGGCAGTATCTAGTGCTTTTAATGATTTTCCCTTCTCCCTACCCTGCACAAACACATCAGTTCCTGAAATTCACTCACTCAAACCTCTGCATTCTTGTAAAAATGCATATAACACATATAACCAAAGGAAGGGTCCACATTCCTTATCAACCGACTCGTGCTAACATGTTAAGGAGAAAGGCTGCAATATATTTTAATAAGCTTCTGGACTGCTCTCCAGGACTGACATTAGAATAAGCTGCCATATTAAGAATAAAATTATCTGTTAACATGTGACTTTAAATTATAGGCTTTACTTAAATTCCTTAAATTATAAGATTGATTTACCTTTGTCACATAAGCAATTCTGAAACACTAAATGCTACTTAGAAAACAAAGAGTACAAGGACTTCAAGATACCTGAGAACATAGAGTTTACTGCTAGGTCCTATTGAAGTTTACATCCACCTAAATCTGTAACTGGAAAATTTCTTCTAATGCTCAAATATTCTGTAGAGCCTGCACACTGGTTAAATCTCAGTAACTTTAACAAACTACAGTATCAGTAAGGAGACTCTTCAGCTACATCAATGCCATCCACTACAAATACAGTTTTCAGAGAAACACAACTAATAGTATTTTAATTGGTTTTACAAGCAACTGTGTTTAATGTAATTAATTGATGCATAGCTGATATAAAAACAAGATAAGTCTCACATGTTTTCTAGGACATTCATTTATCAAGGACAGACAATTATTGATAATGAGTTCTTTACTTAATAATTATGACAACTTTAAGGAGGGTCATCTTGCCTTAAACATATGATGTCTGTCTCTGTCTCTGCCTTTATATGTGCTAATAGCTATCAGACAAATTAATTAAATTCTTAAGAAGCATTTCACACATCTTTAACACTTTCTTTGTTTGCCTTAGTTGAAAATACCTTCTAATTATTTGTTTTAAATCATGCCAACTCAATTTTTTTGGCAATTGAGTTTTATACGGTTCTCCTTTAGGGTCCTTTTGTTATAAAGAAATGGAAAATTATGACATCTCCCTGTGGTGGTGAGAGAAAGTTCAGTTCTCCCACACACACACAAAGAAACCACGGCTAACTCAGTCAGAGAAGCAAAAAAAACCCAAAGGGTAAGCTATATTTACAAGCAGGATGAGATGCAGTGAATATATACACAAGCAGGATGAGATGCAGTGAATATATCCACAATATACAGTATTTACAATCTGTACAGAAATATACAGCAAATAATGTAGCACAGAAAACCTTTCCCTCCTCCAAGGAGAGGGGTCCCCACCCCAGCTATACCCCCTTCTATTCCTTCCTCCCTTTTTTCCCAGAAAGGGTTAGAGAGAGAAAAGGTAATTATTAAGGAGGAAATTCTGTTAGCTGAAAGCGTGTGCAAGAATTAGTTTCTTATTTGGTTAGCTCAGTTAGTTCAAGGTCAGCTCCATCCATAACAGAGGAAAGAGAGCAGCTGCTCAAAGAGACTGAAAAAGACAGGCTGAACTGAACTGAGATTCAAACTGAACTAAAGCTAAAATTTAAGGTTGCATTCTACCAATCTACCAATTAAATTCATTTAGACTTATCTTTGTTTTCATTTTCACACCGAAACATTCAGCCAGAGTGTTCCCAGTAACTGTCCCTTCCTAAAAGGCACAGCCTAAAACAGTCACACTCCCTCTTTTACTGCTGACACTTAAGGAAGGAAAGGTATTAAGATTCACCTGATTTTATCCTTAGTTCTTAAAAATGAGACATCCAGCCTTAGTCTGTCATTTGGAAGCTGTTTTCAAAGACTAAAGACACATCCGTGGGATGATTTATACATCTGTCGTAAGTGGCTAGATGAAGGTCATCCCAGGAGTTACAGAATGCACTATATTACATTTCATCCTGTACTAGTGTGCAACAATGACACAATAATGTTTTGTGATACAAAATAAAAAATTTATGTCCCTGTCCACAGCTATAGAATGTTTTAAAGCTCTTCTGAAATGATGTGAAATATTCCTTTTTTTGTAGATTGGCTGTCTTTTTGCTATGACATGAATTTCATATGCAATACTTTGAAGCATTTTTACAATCAAGAAACTATTACTAAACCATTACAATACTTTCTGCATATAAACAGTAAATATACTCCATTAACTATAAAAATACTAATGATTCTTTAAAAGCAAGTTGTGCCATCCCTTGAAGAGCTGATCCTTTCTGGTTTGTGCCAGCAGGGAACCAGAATAGCAGCCAGGAAAGCCAAGGGGCCTGACTGAGATGAGAGGAGCAACTTGCAGTCAGATTCACAATTGAGCATGGGCTTGTAATTACAGAAGTGGCAAATCAACAAACACTTCCTCTCTGCAGCCCTCGTGGTAGGTGACAGATGGTAGCCCTTTCCTCCTTTGTTTTTGCACCACCAAACTGCAGTCATGCAGCTGAGGAGGAAAACTAAGTGAAAGCTATTGTCTCAGATTTCCTATTTGAGATAGAGGCCTTTCAAAAGTGGACCAGTCTTTCATGTTTTCATGTAAGAAGAGGCACTCTTAAGATGAGAGAGAAAACTTGGGGGGACAGGTGGGGAAGATGTACTTTCCGTGTGTATAAAAACCTGGGAGGGAATGAAGATGAGGGAGCCAGCTTCTTCAGAGTGTACACTTAGAGGACTAGAATTAACAAGCACAAATTAAAGCACATGATAATCCTTGTTTGTCAATGACTGGGGCTGGGCTGGCCTCTAGGCAAATAACAGACACTCTTTATTCACTCTTCTCCCTTCCCAAAGGGGAATAAAAAGGGCATAAGGGAGAGAGACTTATGAATTGATAAAGAAAATTGAATCGCCTTTAATGAAAATAGTAACAACAATAAAAGGAAACATGTGCATATATGTATAAAACATACCAAACTTGACCCCCCCTGATAACAGTTATGTCACTGCCACCACTAATGCTGTGTGCAGGCATTGGGGAAGTCCCAGATTAGACTCAGGAGCAGGCAAGCACCAGATTCAAAAAACTGGATTCAGGAATGCACAGCTCAGGATGGAAGGCAGAACAGAGACTCTGCCAGCAGTCACTGAAGAAGCTTGACCCTCAAGCATTATATTGAATATAACCCTCAGGCTTTATATTGAATACAATGTATACACAATGGAACACTTTGTTAGTAAGTTTAGGATCACCTGTAATGTCTGCTCTTCCCCACAGGTATGGCCTCTAACATTCTGCACCCACAATGTGATCGGCAAGATTTAGCAGTGACCTTGGTCTCCATAGGAGCAAGTATAAGCAAGAACCCTTCTGCACACCAATCCTTAGTAATAACTATAAACATGAAGCATTATCCCTTCTAGAAGCAGACACTGCATGCAAAATGTCATTAGCTTCACAAAGTGCAGTTACTTAGAAGAGGCTTCACTGGGAAGTAAAATCACTGAACAGAAATAGTTATGTTGTAACTCAAAGCAGGACACAACTAAGAGCAAACAAATTCTTACTGTTGAGGGAGAAAAGAGCTGACACAGTCTCCATCCTCTTCAAAACCCAAAAAGACAGAGTCCTGGACAGCCAGCTCTAAGTGAGCCTGCTTGAGCAGAGGGGTTGGACAAGTCAACCTCCACAGATCCCTCCCAGCCTCAGCTGTTTTGTGCGTTTCTGTGTTTTGGATTCACTCCTAAAGCCTCTGAACTCTGCCCTGATGCTTGCTGGAAGGGATTGTGGGACAAGGAATGATCTCAATCTCTTCCAGTATGATTGGTCACAAAACAACATCTACTCAGGCCAGAATATCATGCAGCAGTCAGAGTCAGAAGAGAGAAAATATCCATGTATTTTGGGCATTAAGTGTGACAGCCTGGAAGTCAGAGTTTCTGTTTTCCTACATCTTTGTTTTGTTATATGGTTGCAGGGACCAACTCACAGACAGAGTCACAATATCAGCTTTATTCCAGTTCTGCACAGAAAAGGGTGCTGGGCACTAACTCACAAAGCTAGCATCCCACTTGAAAGTTGCAGCAGATATTTATACCACAAAGTATATTAGCTACACCTTATGGTAACACCTATTAACTAACCACTGGTTATTTTCCTTCTTGCTTCATCATAAAGATACAGCTCCTTTTAAATTTACTACACAGGGCCTTATATGGGTCAGGGGTTTCTCTGCTAGGAGGTGTGGGCTTTCATATGAATAATGATACTATATTCAGCTTAAGGCAACTGAAAGTTGTTTGGTTTTATTATCTATCAATATGTCTGTGATCACTCTTGCACCATTACAGTTTCTACCCAAACCTCTTCAGAACAATGCCCACAGTTGATGCCACCAGTAGTTCAGTCTAATTACAGTACTCTGTTCTCAGGGACCCTGCATCCTGGCTGTCTTGATTTCAGAACAGATGAGGGAGCCAGGCTGTTCACAAGAATGTGTACCTGAAGATCTCTCTCTGTAGGCCTTCCTGGCATTTTTACATGATGACATTCTGAATCAGTGTAACTTTGCAAGAGGCTTCAGCAACAGCTTTCCTTAGTATTATAGTTTCATAGTTTCATTCAGGGTTGGAAGGGACCACAAGGATCATCTAGTTCCAACCCCCCTGCCATGGGCAGGGACACCCCACACTAGATCAGGCTGGACAGAGCCTCATCCAGCCTGCTCTTAAACACCCCCAGGGGCGGGGCCTTGACCACCTCCCTGGACAACCCATTCCAGGGTCTCACCACTGTCATGGTGAAGAACCTCCTCTTCACATCCAGCCTGAATCTCCCCACCTCCAGCTTCATTCCATTCCCCCTAGTCCTATCACTACCTGAGATCCTGAGAAGCAATGCCTTCACAAAAGAAGTGTTAGGAGACCTCTTGCAGGCAGGGTCCTGTGTAATACTGAGCTGTGAACTCTGAGTAATTTTTAGGATCAGAATAAGCTACAGGAAAAAGAAGGAAAAAAAAAGTGGAAGAGTATGAGGAAGAAAAGTAATTTGTGTATTTGGAATTAAAATCACCAGTTTAAATCCTTAATTTGTGAACAAAACCTATTTTGCACCCCCAGAGAATTTTTAACAATAAAATAGTCTATGATGGGACAGTTGGAAATACTTGAGAGCATATTTAGATGCACACAGAAGTCTTAGTCTTTATCACTGTAATTGTTTAAATTTTAACCCAATGTATTTGAGTAAAAGGATGAGGAATACAAATACTAAGGTTAAGAAGCACACAAAATGCTCTGTAGTATGTGGCACAATATTTTGTCTCGCATATTATGGCCATTTATAATAGTCTGTTACATACATTTTAGTCATCTATCACAAAAGTATTTTAAAGGGCTTGAAAACTGAATCCTCTTGCCCAGAGATCAGTAGAAGATGAACCAGTAAGATGAACAGGAATTCCTTCTCTGTGAGCAGAAATAACTGGAAGAGCTTCCATGCAGGTATGATATTTACTTTTGTTGACAGATCAACTTTTTTACCTGTGAAACTAAATGCACACATAGGCATCTTTTACAAATAAGCAAATGTACCCTAACATGCCTGTTTCCAATTATTTCACAATACCCACTGTACTTACTTCAACCTGAAGATCAACCGAGCACAACATTAAATAGTAACTAGGAATAAAAGAATGAAGAAAAGGGGTCATGGTGTGGGTGTAATCACTGAAATGAGGAGGGGGGAGCAGGAAAGAAAGAACAAATGAAAGAAGAAGCCCAAATGAAAGAAGAAGCAGAGCATGGGGCTGCTTAGCCTGGAGAGGAGGAGACTCAGGGGAGACCTTATTGCTCTCTACAACTACCTGAAGGGGGGTTGTAAACAGGCAGAGGGTGGTCTCTTCTCCCAGGCAGCCAGCACCAGAACAAGAGGACACAGTCTCAGGCTGCGCCAGGGGAAGTTCAGGCTGGAGGTCAGGAGGAAGTTTTACACAGAGAGAGTGATTGCTCACTGGAATGGGCTGCCCGGGGAGGTGGTGGAATCACCATCACTGGAGGTGTTCAGGAGGAGACTTGACAGGGTGCTTGGTTGCATGGGTTAGTTGATTAGGTGGTGTTGGATGATAGGTTGGACACGATGATCTTGAAGGTCTCTTCCAACCTGGTTTATTCTATTCTATTCTATTCTATTCTATTCTATTCTATTCTATTCTATTCTATTCTATTCTATTCTATTCTATTCTATATAAAAATTGTGACATCCAGTTAGGACAGCTCTTCAGAGCCTCTCCCATGCTTTTGCCTCCCCTATTTCCTTTCCCTTGCTACTGGATATTCCAGGGTTTTTTTTGTTTATATGTATGAAATGTAAATTTACTATGCTAACATTCAGGTCCAATCCTTACTGACCGATGTAAGTTTGCATTGCTGAAAACTGTAACTTTGGCCATCAAAACTGCTTAACAGAATCTTCGTGTTTTCCAGTCATAGTTTCATAGTTTCATAGTTTCATTCAGGATTGGAAGGGACCACAAGGATCATCTAGTTCCAATCCCCCTGCCATGGGCAGCACACCCCACACTAGATCAGGCTGGACAGAGCCTCATCCAGCCTGGGCTTAAACACCCCCAGGGACGGGGCCTCGACCACCTCCCTGGACAACACATTCCAGGGCTTCACCACTCTCATGGTGAAGAACCTCCTCCTCACATCTAGCCTGAATCTCCCCACCTCCAGCTTCATTCCATTCCCCCTAGTCCTATCACTACCTGAAATCCTGAGAAGTCCTTCCCCAGCCTTCCTGTAGGCCCCCTTCAGATACTGGAAGGCCACAATTCGGTCACCTCGGAGCCTTCTCTTCTGCAGACTGAACAGCCCCAACTCCTTCAGTCTGCCCTCATAGAAGAGGTGCTCCAGCCCTCTGATCATCCTTGTGGCCCTTCTCTGGACACGTTCCAGCACCTCCAGATCCCTCTTGTAATAGGGGCTCCAGAACTGGACACAGTACTCCAGGTGGGGTCTCACCAGGGCTGAGTAGAGGGGGAGGATCACCTCCCTTGACCTGCTGGCCACACTTCTCCTGATGCAGCCCAGGATCTGATTGGCTTTGTGGGCTGCAAGTGCACACTGAGAGCTCATGTTGAGCTTTTTGTCCACCAGCACCCCCAAGTCTCTCTCCTCAGGGCTACTTTCCAGCCAGTCACTGCCCAGCCTGTATTTGTGCCTGGGATTGCCTCGACCCTGATGCAGGACCCTGCACTTGCTTGACTGCTTGACAGTCCTGTCAAGCAAGCTAGCTGTTAAAAATCGTGGCTATTCTGGAAGCCTATTGTGCCAAAGTAAGGTTAATTTACATCAGAAGTTAATTTAGGTTATTGTCTCTACCATGTTTCTGAATGAGCACCCGTGCACATTTTGACTTCAAAGATTAGACATAGTTCCTGCTGAAGGCAATACAAGCTCTTGCCTACATCTCCACAAGAATGTAAAGAAGAAAAGAACGGGTAGTAATGAATAAATGGCATTGCCTTTACAATCTTTCACCTTATCAGACTTTTTACCTGCTTACAGAAGGAAATGTATACAGAAGAGGAAAGAATAAGCTACAAATATTACACCATTAAATGGCATGTACTTACAATCAGGTAATAATTAAGGCATGAATACATGAAATAAATCTGTATGTGTTAAAATTAGTCTCATAAATAATAATTTGCTTTAAAGATATGCTGCTTTCATGTTACTAAGGATTAGTGCCTAATCATTTTGGTACAGTATAGTTTATGTTTATTTCTTTAAGAAGGACTGTATTCATCAGTTTCTCGGTGAGTTCAATTTAAGGTTCTGTAAATGACATTCAATGCACTCCCTGGTAGTAACTATTATTAAAACCAATTTCCCAGAGAAACACAATGAAATTCTAAATAAGCTACTTATTTTAAAAAAATTAAACTTTTCCGAGGCAACAGCACACCTGGATTGATAACTTACCAGGAATAAGAGGTTTTGTCAGGGTGGATTCCTGTTGTTGGAATGAGTTTAAAACTGACTGAATGCGAAGTGTTTCCTTATTAAAGTTTCTGTTGGTGATATTTGCATGCTGGTATTTTCTAACATGATAATTAAATAAATTTATTTGTCATCATGAGAAAATGCAGAAAGGATCCAAATGGTTATTTTCTGGTAAGCTGCACACAATATAATAATACTATGGATTCAGCTGAAGCCACAGGACCCAGGAACTGAAGCTGATCGATTGGGAGTCAGCATTACAGAAATATGCTGCTGTGGTTTTAAGTAGTGGTTGACGACGCAGTCGCAGCAAACTGGTTGTATTTAATCTCAGATATCTATTGTTCTCTCTAGCAACAATTTCCAAGAACAAAATCCTCCCAGAAAATGAAGGACAAAGGGGGGCAAATGATCTCTTTTTACTGCCCCACAGTCAAACTGAGTACTAACCTTTCAGTCTTCAGGAACTGCCTTATGAATTAGTTGCTGGTGGTGTTCAACAGGCAGTAAACTTTAAAGTAAGCAAGACGGCAAGTTCAAGTTAAGCATTGTATAACAGATCTTCCAAAAACGTATCTGTATATGCCAAAATGAGAATCACATATGTTTAAGATTGCAATATTATCCTTCTGTGTTGAAAACTATGCATTTTATAGGAGCCAAAGTCTTAACAGAATTCCTTAGTTCAAGGCAGAGAGGAAGAAGGATACTAGAATAAATAAACCAAACCAGGTTGGAAGAGACCTTCAAGATCATCGTGTCCAACCCATCAACCAATCCAACCCACCCAAACAGCTAACCCATGGCACCAAGCACCCCATCAAGTCTCCTCCTGAACACCTCCAATGATGGTGATTCCACCACCTCCCTGGGCAGCCCATTCCAATGGGCAATCACTCTTTCTGTATAGAACTTCTTCCTAATATCCAACCTGAACCTCCCCTGGCGCAGCCTGAGACTGTGTCCTCTTGTTCTGGTACTGGGTGCCTGGGAGAAGAGACCATCATCCGCCTGTCTACAACCTCCCTTCAGGTAGTTGTAGAGAGCAATAAGGTCACCCCTGAGACTCCTCTTCTCCAGGCTAAGCAACCCCAGCTCCCTCAGTCTTTCCTCATAGGGCTTGTGTTCCAAACCCCTCACCAACTTTGTTGCTCTTTACTAGTTCAAAGGACAAGTTGTGAGAATTGCCCTTCCACTAGATTTTTAAAGAGAAAAGAAAGCACTGTTTAAAGTCAGATTTGGGTGCTGATAATGCGCCCTACACTTGTCTCTTGCAGTCTGTACATGGTTACATGATGACAACTGATGTATCTTTCCTGACTTGAAAAGACCCCAGGCCATAAGGATATAGATACACACTTCTCAAACAGTAATATGCAGCTTAGATTGCTGTCAGAAATTTCAGGAACCACTAGATTGGAGATGATTATAAAAGATTTCAAGGTAAAATACTCACTGTGATAACTATTTTGAGAATGGATTTTTGGTTTTGTTTTCACATATAAAAGAATCTTTATATTAAATAATTTAGACTCTTTATGTAGATGATGAGAGCTTATACGAAAGCAGCATAGTTTTAGACTGAAAAATATCAGTGCTAAGGATGTGAGATGTATGCTACACCCATCTTAGGGGTTTATTTCAGACAAATCCTAATCTGGTTTTACAGATTGAGCACACATTATTTCTTGAAATAAATCTTTTCAATTGGTTTCATCCAAAATGGAATCCAGTTTGTGCACTCAAAGACGAGACAGTGATCCAAACAAAATGTGTTAAGTTGATCCAATCAAGTGTGGTAGTTTTAAGCTATGTCTTTAAAATTTTTTCACAGATCTTGAACAGAAACCCACCACATCAAGTATTTAATTTCACAGATACACTCTATTCAAACTGACATATTACTGTAGATGCAAGCTGGTTTTCCTGGTTTGTGATTTTAAGGAAGCTACTGGAAAAAACAAAATGCATCTTTTAATGTATTTGGCAGGAGGGTGTAGAACAACTTTGTTCCTCAAGAAACCATTTAAGATTTTAATTAGTTAATTTTGTCACATATCACAGTATCACAGTATCACTAAGGTTGGAAGAGACCTCGAGGATCATCGAGTCCAACCTGTCACCACAGACCTCATGACTAGACCATGGCACCAAGTGCCACGTCCAATCTCCCCTTGAACACTTCCAGGGACGGTGACTCCACCACCTCCCTGGGCAGCACATTCCAATGACGAACGACTCGCTCGGTGAAGAACTTTCTCCTCACTTCGAGCCTAAACTTCCCCTGGTGCAGCTTGAGACTGCGTCCTCTTGTTCTGGTGCTGGTTGCCTGGGAGAAGAGACCAACCCCTTCCTGGCTACAACCACCTTTCCGGTAGTTGTAGAGGGCAATGAGGTCACCCCTGAGTCTCCTCTTCTCCAGGCTAAACAACCCCAGCTCCCTCAGCCTCTCCTCATAGGGCTGTGCTCAAGGCCTCTCCCCAGCCTTGTTGCCCTTCTCTGGACACGTTCAAGTGTTTCGATGTCCTTCTTAAACTGAGGGGCCCAGAACTGGACACAGGACTCACTGTGTTAAAATAGTAAAAAAGTACTAAAAAACCCTGAAAGTCCAAATTTGACAAGAACGGTTTTGTGATTCCATATCACTTTAGGCTCTCACGTTAACAGCACACTGTCTTTTGCTTTTTAGATAACAAGTTTTTAATCTGAAGATGAACTATTCAGGATTCTATGTCTATAAACTAGAATGTCATTTGCTACTGTATGCTGGAATAGCTGTCAGATGAATATTGTTAGAAAAACAGTATGGATTTAAGAACTATCATTCTGATCTTTTGGGGTACAACTGCCCTGTATTAGCCAAAAAAAGCAATAACACTGTTAAATTGACTGGGTAGTCGAAACAGCTTTAAGATATTTCACAGGCAGCTTAGCCATACTTATAAAATGAATTGCTGAAGTGTAAAGATGACAAGAAGTCTGCAAAAGACACAGCCTGGAAAGCCAGTGAAGGGATCTGGTCAGAAATGGGTTTTGAAAATATATCAGCAGAAATGGAAAAGCAAAGTGTTCTGATGGACTGAGTCACTGACTGTATCGTAGAATTTTATTCTACCTTGAACAATGGATGTTTCATATACCAGAAAAGATCAGAAATTTTAGACAGTAACAATTATTTTAATGCTATATCTGTGTAAAAAGAATCCTGTTTCTGGATCATGAAATCAAAAGCCTGTTATGTTAGGTTTTGGGGATCTTCCCCCTAGTTTTATAAAAGAAACCACACTTAAAACACCTTGCTCCACGGGATTATCCTGCTGAATGCTGCTTACTCAGATGAGCTTGGGTTCACAAAACAGAGTGCTGGTTTTAAAACAAACTTTTGAAAGCGATTAAGATATCCCTTGCTTTCTTCAATCTAATATTTTCCGTGTTATTCTGATGCAGCAGGTTCAGCAAGACAGGTGAGCAGGATTTCACATCACATTTTGTGATGGGAATTACTTTATATGGCCACAGAATCATAGAATTGCTTTGGTTGTAAAAGACCTTTAGGATCATCAAGTCCAATCATTTTCTAATTTATCTGATTTATCTAATGTGTCTGATTTAATGAGGCTTTATCACACAGGAGGCATTTCACATGCATGATGTTAAAAAAAGCAATGTGATCAAGTTCAGAGATTCCCTGGAGTCAACCAAAACTACCACTATTTAAAACCAGAAGTTCTGTTTTAATTCAGTCTAAAGAGGAAGCTAGATCATTTTCCAGGATCCTCAGGAATTGGAAGGATGAGAAACAGAATTACTCCTGTGAGAATTATGTTATGGAGATTAAACCCCTTAACTTTCTGCATCTTTATATAATTATTTTTAAAGCTAATTATTCCTGTGGTTTAGTTTCTCTGTTTGCTAAGCTTAAAGCTACTTCTCCTTCCATTTCTTCCAGTACAAAAACTTGAGTTTACCTGGAAAGCTGCTTAGGAATGAAACATACTGCTTTTTGTGGTCCAGAGAGGCCTCTGACCATCTTTCAGGAAACATCTATAAGTCAGTTAGAGGGATAGCATAAGTCTACACATAGACACATCTATTAAATGCAGCTTAATAATTCTTCTGATTCTCTTTTGTGCCCTTTGCATGGAAGTACTCTTTGATATATAGTTTCATAGTTTCATAGTTTCATTCAGGGTTGGAAGGGACCACAAGGATCATCTAGTTCCAACCCCCCTGCCATGGCCAGGGACACCCCACACTAGATCAGGCTGGACAGAGCCTCATCCAGCCTGCTCTTAAACACCCCCAGGGATGGGGCCTCGACCACCTCCCTGGACAACCCATTCCAGGGTTTCACCACTCTCATGGTGAAGAACCTCCTCCTTATATCTAGCCTGAATCTCCCCACCTCCAGCTTCATTCCATTCCCCCTAGTCCTATCACTACCTGAGATCCTGAGAAGTCCTTCCCCAGCCTTCCTGTAGGCCCCCTTCAGATACTGGAAGGCCACAATTAGGTCACCTTGGAGCCTTCTCTTCTGCAGACTGAACAGTCTTCTGTTCTTCTGTTTCTCTTTTGTCCCCTTTGCATGGAAGAACTCTTTGATATATGAATAGTATGTTCTAGAATATTTGGGATTTAGCTTGTAAATGTGGTGTTGATTGTAGGTATTTAATTTGTCAGGTGCTTTGTTTTACAAAAATATAGCACACAGGGTTTTTTAGTCCTATGAAAAGGTAGTCACAATCTTCCACACAAATATACCTTCTATGCTTATGAGTGGCAGTGTGTACAAAAATGAGTAACTTGTCTGAAAATGAGTAACTTGACTGGAAATTCAAATTCCTAGGTTCATTTTCACCAACCTAGAACAGGCCCTCTCCAATGTTTTAATCTGGAAATAAATACCAAAATGCTTTCACTTTTCTTTCTGCTTAACTGTTCAGAGTACCATTTAAGAAATCATTTATGCTGAAAACATTAAGATCCAGAGCATAAGAAGCAATTGTATTGAATTTTTTGTTCCTCCATACAAAGTATGTTTTGGAAACCTTTTACTCCCAACTAGCCCAACAGCTGTTTAAAAACTTCGAAGTACAAGTTCCAGATCTTAGAACAAAAGAGGCACTATTGCTAAGTGTCTTGGTCTGGGGAGGGAAAGAGCCTCTGTTCTTTTGAATATTCCCGTGTTATGAAATTAGAGCTACAAAAGGGCCAAAATATCAACAGTGAGGCTATTTATTACACAAGTAAAGTGGATGGATCAGAAGCAGAGAGAGAGAGAACAGAGAGTGAGAGAGAGAAGAGGGAGAGAGAAGAGGAAAGGAATTATATTACCACATCCCTCATGCCCCAAGACAGTTTGAGTCTGGAGGAAAGATGTTGCCACTTTGGATGTAGAGGAGATGTTGGGTCTGTAGAGGAAGAGTGCTGCAGCTTTGGCTGCTGTCCTCTGAGCAGCCTCTTCAGCTCCTTGAGTTGCAGCAGGCGGAACTTAGAACACGGAGAGAGGGTTCTTCCAGGCTCCATGGTGATGTCAACTGTCCTGGTATTCTCTCCATTTTTCTTCAGAGCAGCATAGCCCCGGCCTTTTCCTTCTCTCGTGTTTTTCTTCTCAGCGACATTGTCCAGGTCTTTCCCTTCTGTGTTTTCCTTCTCCTGTGTTTTTCTTGTCTTAAGCCAGTAGTTGCTCAGATATTTTATGCAGTTTTTAGGTATGTATATTCCAGAGAGTATTGATTGGCCTCTGCCCATTTCCAGGACAGCTGCAGTCTCATGAGCAATCCTTATCTATGCACCTTCCAAGAGTCCTGCCAGTGGCTCTGCCCAATACACATCAGCTATTGTCTGGGCAAGCAGCAAAGGTGATTTTATCTTTGTTGAGTCACATCAGGAGAGACAAGATTTAGTCTCTCACACTAAGCAAAGAAAAATTACTTGCTATTTTTAAAGTCATGGTGGTTTTAAATTACACTTTGTGCAGTATTTAATGTTTCATTACTCTTTCAACTGCACACAAGAGGACTGGAACTGTCTGTGAACAAAGCTGCTTATTCAAGAAACAGTTTTATTATCTACAGAAAGAAAAGTATTCACTATTCTGTGATCTTTTCCTCTAGTCATGAGGTTTGATGTATATAGCTGGACATATTTGTAGGGTACAAAACACCTTCTTAAGGTGTGTGTCAAGGGGCTGGCAAGGCTGAAACAGAATCCAGGTTTTCTAACTATGACAGATTCTTCCTACAGATTTTATGCTTAAATAATTGCATTCATTTTGAAGCATTCCAAGAAGAAGTATTTTGTTAGTCTTCCCAAAAACTATATTCATAATTCTATATTTCTAATGAAAGGATTCTTTTCTTTCCTAGAACCATACTGGAAAAGTATGAAATAATGTAACAGGCAGGAATCCTAACTTCCCACTTTTAGAGAGATTAGCTATGCTAGGTATTAGAACACTAAGTAGTCACACCAAAACCCAAACACTTTTCACCACTTAGAGAGGATTATACTCATTCTAAAAGGAGGCCAAGTGATAAATTCTATTACATAGCAAATATTTCATAAGCTATTAAATTCATAGAATTTCATAGAATCAATAAGGTTGGAAAAGACCTCAAAGATCATCAAGTCCAACCTGTCACCCAAGACCTCATGACTACTAAACCATGGCACCAAGTGCCACGTCCAATCCCCTCTTGAACACCTCCAGGGATGGTGACTCCATCACCTCCCTGGGCAGCCCATTCCATTAAACTATTACTCTTAAGGTTAGAACCATGAATATTGCCATTTTTAAGCTGTTTGTAGCTAGACACCAGGTAGAGATAAATCCGCACTGATGGAGGCATGACCTGAACAATAACTCCTCCATTCAATAGCTTTTCCTACTTGGGAATGGCAGAAGGTATGAAGAAGCCAGGGGTTATTTCAAATTCAAATAGTTTCTTGTCTGTTTATACTTTCTTTGAGTGATAATTTTTTTTAAAAAAAAGGAAGAAAGAACAGTCCTAGGAGGCTAGGAAATAACTTAGTGATGTTTGCCCAAACTTGTGGTGGCTGAAGCCAAAGTACTTTCATTACCGCTTTCTAAAAGTAATTTTTCTAGAACCTCTCCTATCCCTGTAGAATATTCTATAAGGAAAACATATGTTTTCTTCTCTTACTGAAATGTTTTCTGCCCACCTGCTGCTAATTCCAGTGCACCTGAAGTTGCCACATTGCCAAGACCCCCTGCTGCCAAGATTAGCATAGCAACCTGGGATACTACTGAAGCAATCTGCAAACCTGTCAACGGGAAGAAGCCTGAGGTCTCCATGGTTTTCTGTTCTATGCTGTTGAAACTGTAGTATGAGTAAACAGAAGAGAGAGGAGTGTAATGGGTAATTTTCATTAATTGTGCATCAGGAGGTTGTCTTCTGCCTGATCAGATTAAGCTCAGTACTGAAATATATGTGTCATGGGTTAGGGCTCTGCCAGCCAGATGAGTGACAGATGTTCTCTATTAACTACTCTCCCTTCCCAAAGAGGAAGAGAAAGGGAATAAGAGAGATTAGAAAAGAAAACTAAACCTCTCTAATGAAAATAATAGCAATAAAGTGAAGTATATACAAAACCAGTATGTAACTTGGCTTTCCTGATGACAATATCATCATTGTCACTGATGCTGTGGGCAGACACTGGCCCCAGTCTGGACTAAGCAGCAGATGGGGCTGGATTCAGAAATGGATTTAGAACTGGATTCTTACCTTACAGCACTCCAAGATGGGACACAAGATTTAGCAGTGACATTTGTTTCCACAGGTGCAAGTATAAGCAAGAACCGTTCTACATAGCCATCCTTAGTAGTACCTATAAAGATGAAGCAGCACCACTTCTAGAAGCAGCCACTGTCTGCAAAATTATGTCATTAACTTCACAAAGTGGTTACTAAGAAGACCCTTATCTGAGAAGTAAAATCAATGAACAGGATTAGTTCTGGCCTAGCTCAGACCAGGACAACATAACGTTGCCAATACTGTGTCTGTCATACATCACAGACTGGGCACCAAAATATGCTGGTTACAAAGCAGAACACTCAGCTATCCAGAATACAGCCCTCCAAAAGGAGATTAGCAGTTTCATGTAAAACAACATAGCCTTAAGTACTAGCAAAACCACCTGTATCACTCTGAGGCAAAGAATGCTGTGGAGTGTTAGATAGCATAGAAATGTGAAATGTCATCCTCTTTCTGCCTGCCTGATCATGGTAACTTAGTGTGTGAGGAGCAATGGCAACAAGTCCAGTGCAGCAGCTACAGTAAGCTTGTCATCATCTGTTGTCCCCATCCCTTACTCAGTGCCCTTGCAAAACAGGTACAGTGCTCTGCAAGGGGACACCAACAATGGTAAAAATGTGTGACACATTAAAGGCACTCTCACAAAGAACAAAAGACAGGTCTTAGTCATAGGTGACTCTCTTTTGCAGGGAGTGGAAAGGCCAATATGTCAACCAGAAGTCTGCTGCCTCCCCAGGGCCTGGATCAAAGCTGTAAAAAGGAGGCTTCCTAATGTAGTACAGCCCTATGATTACTATCTGCTGTGGATCTTTCAGGTGGGAAGTGATGGGGTAACCATGAGAAGCTCAAAGTTAATGAGGAGGGACTTCAGGGACTTGGGGTGGCTGGTGAAAGGATCAGAAGTACAAGTAATGTTCTCCTCTGTTCCCTCCAGTTGCAGGGAATGATGAGGGAAGAATCAGGAACAGCCAGCAGATCAGTGCCTGGCCCTGAGACTGGTATAGCTGGCAGGGCTTTGGATTCTTTAATCACTTTATATATTACCATGAGAGACCCATTCAGTAGCAGAGACACAAGGATTATTAATTGATTAGTAACCATGGTAACACCTGAGAATGGACAGGTAGCAATTACGTCTTCTGCCTGCAGAAATGTGGCAGGATCAATAGCTCAGCTGAAGTGCATATACACCAATGCACACATCATGGGCAACAAACAGGAGGAGCTGGAAGTCATCATGCAGCAAGAAAACTGTGATAGAGTTGCCATCACAGAAATGTTGTGGGACAGCTCTCATAAGTGCTGTCATGGATAGCTCTTCAGACAGGATAGGCAAAGAAGGAGAGTGATGGGGTGGCCCTGTATGCCAGGGAGTGTTTAGATTGGCTTGATCTCTGTGATGGTGATGAAGCATTTGAGTGCTTATGGGTAGGAATCAGGGAGAAGGTCAACAAGGCAGACATGAATTATTCTATAAGCAACTGGGAGAAATCTCACGATTGCTTGCCTTTGTTCTCATGGGGCACTTCAAATTCCCAGGCATCTGCTGGAAATACAACACAGCAGAGAGGAAACAGTCTAGCAAGTTCCTGAGGTCTCTGGAAGATAATTTCCTGCCACAGCTGGTGAATGAGCCAGCTAGGGAAAGTGCCCCACTGGACCTGATTTTTGTGAACAGAGAAGGTCTGCTGGATGATGTGATGGTTGGGAACACCTAAGGCATAGCAATCATAGAGGTCTCCATTCTTGGAGAAGTAAGGAGGACGGTCAGCAGGACCAGAGGGCAGACCTTGGCCTGCTTAGAAGCCAGTTTTGGAGGGCAAAGGAACCAACAAATATTGGATGGTCTTCAAGAAGGAAATCCTGGAAGAGCAAGAACAGACTTTCCCCATGTGTCAGAAAAAATGAGCCAGTGGGAAAGAAAACTGGGCTGGCTGAACAGAGAACTTTGGTTGGATCTCAAGAAAAAGAGGAAAGTCTATGGGCTTTGGAAGAAGGTGCAGGCAACATGGGAGAACTACAAGGAAGAAGAGAGGTCATGCAGGAAGAAAATTAAAAGGGCTAAAGCCCAATTAGAACTTAATTTGGCCAATTCTCTGAGGTAATAAAAAATGTTTCTATAAATATGCCAACAACCAAAGGAGGGCCAAGGAGAACCTCCACCCTTTACTGGACACAGGAGGAATCATAGTGACGAAGGATGAGGATAAGGCTCAGCTTCTTAACATTTTCTTTGCCTCAGTCTTTAATAGTAAGATCAGCTGTTCCCTGGGTGCCTAGCCCCCTGTGGCAGAAGACAGAGGTGGGGAGCAGGAGCCAAGAGGAAATGGTTAGGAACCTGCTTTGCCACTTATGCACACACAGGTGTGTGGGGCCAGACAAGATCTACCCAAGGGTGCTGAGGGAGCTGGGTGATCTCCAAGCCTCTTTCTACGATTTGTTAGCAGTCCTGGCTGACTGGGGAAGTTCCATTTGACTGAAGGTTGATGAATGTGATATCCATTTATAAGAAAGGCCATAGGGAGGACCCAAGGAACTACAGACCTCAGTGACAGAGGTGGTCATGGAGCAGATCATCTTGATGGCTATTCTGCAGCACATCTGGGGCAACCGGGGAATGAGACCCAGTCAGCATGGGTTTATGAAAGGCAGGTCTTGCTTGATGAACCTGTCTGGACATGCAGACACTTTGTTTGGCAGCATCAATTTGCCATTGGCAAAATATGGCTGACCAGCCTGAATGCCTTCTGGAATTAAATAACTACCTCCAAAGATGAAAGGAAAGAAATACACATCATATACACTGAGAGCCTTTTGCAAGGATTTCAATATGGTCCTCTAGCACATCTGTCTAGCTCAGCTATGGACATACAGAGTAGATGGGTGCAGTACAAGATGGGTGGAAAATTGTCTGCATCACTATTTTGAAAATTGGTTTACATAGCAGACAGTTGTGAAGGGCTTTCCTCAGGGCTGATGCAAACACAGAACTGCTTACCAGTGACCTACACCACAGTTCCATCTTGTCCAGTATGGTAAAGACATCAAATTGGCAAGTGGGCTGGTACACAGGACATTGCTGCCATTCAGCTGGATCTTGCACAACTGGAGAGATAGTCTGTCAGAAATTTCATGAGGCTCAGCAGTGACAAATGCAGAGTTCTGTGACAGAATAAGAGCAGCAACATATGCTGCTTGGGAGCAGCCCTGCAAAAAAAAGTATCTGGGAGTCCTGGTGGATTTGAAACAATCAGAATCACGCTATTGCAGCAGTGAAGGCTAACTATACACTGGCTGCATTAGCACCAGCACAGGATGTACTGGATCACTGAAGTGATTTTTCTTTCCCTGCTTGGCACTCATACTGGCACTCTGAACACTGTGCCCGGTTTTGACTCCTCATTACAAGACAGATACCTATAAAATGGAGCAAGTCATCAAGAAGGTTTCTGAGATAATTAGGGAATTGGAGCATAGGATGAAACAAAGGAAACTAGAGGGAACTGCAATCCTTCATTACCTAAGAGGAGATACAGAGAATAATAACCCCTACTTTGTACACGGTGCATCACAAAAGGACAAGCAGCAATGATAACAAGTTACATTAAAGGAAATTATGATTGAAAAGAAGAAAAAAGAAAAAAAAAGGGTAACAGGTTGCACAGAAAAGACAAAAAACCTCCAAGGATAGTGATATCCCACACTCAAATGGTCAAGGAAGGCCCTGAGCAACTTCATATCTGAAGGTACTTTGTGACTGAGCAGGCAGTTGGGCTACATCACATCACTCATCACCCAATTACTCTGTCCTCGCAGAATGCTCCCACTTCCTTCTGAGTGTCACAAAGAATGTCAGCCTCAGCCTCTGTTGTGCCTGACATGCCCTGCTCTATCTAACACTCTTTACAGATAGTACCATTCTACAGAAACCTACAAATGTGGGTTTAGTTTGGTTATCCCACCTGTTTCTTTCTGTAAAGTGAAGGTTAATTTACATGATATACATACAAACAATCACAATGTATCCTCAGTTACTTCTCCATTTACATTTCCACCTTTCTAGCCTTCATGCTTCTTTGGGGGTAGCAGGAGAGAAGGGGAGAGAGTAGAGAGGGACATGTAAGAAAATAAATCCTTACCTGAAGAAAAGACCACCACCTGGTTCATTCCACTCCACCGGAATATTGAATCAATCAGTTCTAAGTTCATGGCAGACAAAATATGTCAACTGCAGTGATTCAGCTTCACATACACTTCCAACAGAAAAAAAATTAAATCATTAGCATCAAGTATTTATCAATGGTGTCCTAGCAGTGACCTGTATAGATTTCAGGACAGTAGTTCAACAATGATCTTGAATGGAGTTCCAATTCTGGGACTGGTTCTGTTACCTCTGTTATCAAAATGGCAGGTTTGTTTTCTCCAGAAAATAAAATTAATTCTTTCTAGTTCTAGGCTTGTCTGGTTGTGTAAACAAGAACCACAGTGCACTGTAACAGCTGGATGGGATTATTTCAGTTAGCGGGTTCTCACAAGCATAACCTTCTACAGTGTCCTCTCTCACCTGGTGTTCGACACACACATGGAGAGAGAGGAGGTGCAGTATGTTGGTCGAGGACATTCAGACTTGAAATCTTGCTGTTTCCGTTCTATTAGCAATTGCCTTTTACAGTGCACAATGTATTTGCTTAAGAAGGGTTTAGTGTTGTAGCTCACTAAATGGTGGAGCTGTCTGGTTTTTAATTCAGAGATAATAAGACAAGAAGCTGTTTCCGTGTGCACCTGTGGAGGAGGAGGTTCTTTCACGGATCCAGTGAATGAAACCAAGGAGGAACTGAGCAGTTGGTTGAGAAAAACATTTGTATTTTGTTTCACTTACATGTGCAGGGGAGGAAAGTTAAGAGATACAGAAAGGAGGAAAAAGCAAGACATAGCAAAAGCATATCCAAGTGACATCTCACAGGTCCTGGTGGCTTTGATCATTGGAGGAGCTTCAAACTTTGCTGTTATGTTCAAGGTTTTATACCTCTTCCAGTCTTATATACGGTCACAGTTTTTCATTCAGTTGCCACGGTTACAGCACATTTGACTGTATCCCGTGGTTAGTTACATGTGTCAGCCCTGTCCCACAGTTAAGTGGCTGTAAACTGGTGTGTTAGTCATCTGTGAGGGTTCTCTTCATCAGAAGACCCATAAAACTGTCACAGTGAGCCTCAGCTTGGATCCCAGCATTCTTGAATATGGAAACTGTGGCCTTGTCTGGTTATCAGTTGTTGCAATCACAAAGCTTATGGTTTTGTAGCTAAGCAGCCATCTTCATAGGACAATGGTGAGAAAGCATCTCTGGGCAAACAGTGTTGAGGCAAACATGAGACAAACTTAACTCTTTACAGAAGCACATTGTGTAAGGTAAGGATTACTTAGCCTTTCCCCACAGTAAAGCAGGTGTGCATGTCTTGCATGTGATTTGTTGCATACAAGGTCTTCAGTTGTTTCTCAACACTACAACTGGTGTAGTCATAATCACTTCCATAATATGCAGGATTTCAGATAGTACAATTTGGTTTATTTCCCCTGTACTTAACACTCTACAAAGCATTTGTCCTCTTCAGAAGTATGGGATGCTATATATCTGCATTCCAGTGAGGACTCAATTTGTATATACCATACTTTGTATCAAGCTACTCTAATTCTAATGAAAAGCTACAGCTAGTATAAAACATTGCAGCTACTACAACATTTGTAAACTTGAGAATCTAACTAGTGATTAAAACTGAATAAAATAAGCAAATCACCACAATGCTACTGACTACTTCAGACTCCCTGCAAGTGGAAAATAGATTAAATACGTGTTGCTGGGAAGGATTAATGCTTAGGAAATGTTTTCATTTTTCCATTATGGCAACTGGCAGTAGTGCCACCACAGTTTTTTCTCCTCTCCAAGTATGATTGTTCACTTTCATTAAAAAATTAAAAATTAAAAAACATTTACATTCACTTTATAGTATTAAGTTGTTTAAACAGAATAAAGACAGATACATTTAATACAGAATTTTGATAGTCTTAAGATCAGCAGGTATGTCCATCACAGCTAATAATATTTTCTTTGCCTTATTTTCCCCAGTAGTTTGTGCAGCAGAAAACAGCAAAGTGTATAATTTCAAATGTACAACAGTATATCATGAAATAGCTGTAATTTACAGGTAGTGTTTCAGGTTTTGACCCTGAAAGCATGAACATTAATATGATTTCTGCATGTCAATTCAGCTGGCAATATGATTAGTCTTATTCCTTGGCAAATCCTTAATACCTTTTCTCTTAATTTAATAAGGAGGGATAATATTTTTACATTTCATATCTCTTTCACTTCATATTTTGTTCTTTATTTCCTCAAGGTCACTTTCATATAGCATTATGAAAAGAAAAAAAAAAACATAAATAAACTGCATATCCACAATAAAAGTAACAAAATTATGGTGTCATAATTGTCATAACCTACCAAGATGATAACTTCTGTCCCAACACTGTAAATTTCCAGGACAGTTTTGTAAATATGTGTCATAGGATACAGAAGAACACAGGGTAGAAAATAATGGCTGAAAATATATCTTCCAGGTATAACCTTTCTCTTCTTGC
The DNA here is from genome assembly GCF_026170545.1 of Melanerpes formicivorus. NCBI lineage: Eukaryota > Metazoa > Chordata > Aves > Piciformes > Picidae > Melanerpes > Melanerpes formicivorus. The sequence goes on along the minus strand of NW_027142367.1, from coordinate 17,940,918 downwards.
TTTCAAAATAAAGTCTTACTATTTTAATTAACATTATTTGCTATTGTTCTTTTTTTAATCATTATTCTTTCCATTATAAGCATATTTACATTAGATGGTGATCCAAAAAAAAATAACATTTTTGTTAGATGTTTTAAAACTGCAGTGTTTCAAAAGTGCAGGATTGTATTTAACCCAACTTTTAGTGGGGGGGAAAAAAAAATCAAAATAGAGAGGCTGCCCAACATCTCAGAAGAACACTCTGCAGTAAGCAGGAGCATCCTCAACTAGATTGAGGGGTTGTAAACAGGCAGAGGTTGGTCTCTTCTCCCAGGCAGCCAGCACCAGAACAAGAGGACACAGTCTCAGGCTGCGCCAGGGGAAGTTCAGGCTGGAGGTCAGGAGGAAGTTTTACACAGAGAGAGTGATTGCCCACTGGAATGGGCTGCCTGGGGAGGTGGTGGAGTCGCCATCACTGGAGGTGTTCAGGAGGAGACTTGACAGGGTGCTTGGTGCCATGGGTTAGCTGATTAGGTGGTGTTGGATGATAGGTTGGACGCGATGATCTTGAAGGTCTCTTCCAACCTGGTCTGGTCTATTCTATTCTATTCTATTCTATTCTATTCTATTCTATTCTATTCTATTCTATTCTATTCTATTCTATTCTATTCTATTCTATTCTATTCTATATCAGGTTGCCCAGAGCCCAGTCAAGCCTCACCCTTAATATCTCCAGGGATGGGTCCTCAACCACCTCCCCAGGCAACCTGCTTCAGTGTTCCACTACCCTCATGGTAAAGAATTTGCTCCTGACATCCAATCTAAATCTACTTTTCTCTAGTTTGAAGTCATTGTCCCTCATCCTATCACTCCAGGCCTTTGTAAACAGTCTCTCTCCATCCATCTTGTAGGACCCCTTCAGGCACTGGAAGATCATTATTAGGTCTCCCTGGGGCCTTTTCTTCTCTAGGCTGAACTATCCCAGCTCCCTCAGCCTGTCTCTGTAGCAGAGGTGCTCCAACTCCCTGATCATTTTCATGGCCCTCCTATTGGACCCACTTCGTCAGGTCCATGCTCTTCCTGTACTGAGGGCTCCAGAGCTGGTCACAGTACTTAAAAGTACAGTCTCACCAGAGCAAAGTGGCAGAATCACCTCTCTCAATCTGCTGGCCACACTTCTTTTGAAGCAAGTGCACACTGCCTTCTCATGTCCAGCCTCTTGACCATCACCACCCCCAAGTCCTTTTCCTCAGGGCTGCTTTCTACCACCTCTGTATTGGGAGTGAGGATTTTTCCAGCCCAGAGGCAGAACCCTGCGCTTGCTCTTGTTAAACCTCATGAGGTCCACCTAGGTCTACCTCCCTAGCTAATAGTATATTCTGGGCTTAGATGGATATAACTTAGAAAGCAATTAATTTATTTACTAATTTTTGTTGTAGAATATGCCATAAACTTCAGGCTTTGGGTTCTGTGGACAAAACCAGTAGGATGGAGTTGGAATACCTACAGTGGAAGAAACCAATATTTTGGAGCAAGAGTCCTACAGGCAGGTGGGAGAGTACACAGAATATTGTTATTGTTCTAACAGTTACAGAAACTAATAACCTTGGTTTCCATAAAAATAATAATTTTACAACAATGTAGAAACTAAATTCTAATCACAAACACATTCTGTGGTATGCCCTGTTAAATGTAGGTAAGTCAGTACAGAATTGTAGGCAAGCCAATTAAAGCCATCAAAACAACTGAAAAACAAGGATACAATAGAGAAGGGCCTTTTCTAGGCAAAAACAGTATTTTCACTTAAAAAAATGATATTTAAAGAAAAATACCTGGAAATATGACAGACCCCACTGGTTTTAAGCTATTGTGTCTTAGCCCTGCACTTAAAAATATCTCTGAAGACTGAACTTATCAAAGATAAACAATGACTTTAAAAAGTAAATACCATACTTTCCATTATTTGACACTCTTTAACAGGCTTAATGGATATTAGTATCTGCCTAATATCTTATAAAGTACAGAATCCTCATTACAGCAACAAAAAGATGGTGACAAAGGGCTGAAACCAGGAGAAGCATCTTTATTCTAAACAGCACTTAACTGTAGATTAAGAATTTACTATATTTGTTTTTTCACAGAACTGTCACATTCTAAATGTAGATTGTCCATAATGAGGAAATGGGAATAGGCACTGTCCAAAATGAAGATAAAACCTAGCTGCATTGTTCTGATACCTTCTGTCAGGATTGTCAATCAATGGGTACATTCACTGTTAATAAAGTTGTGAATTTCAGTTCTGTCATTGTTGTCATTTTCTTAAGTTTCTCATTAAATTGAATCTAAGGTATTTTACAGCATATTTAATTTGCATTTCCTCTATGTAAAATAGAAACTAAAGAGATGCTCATAAAGATACACAAGGCTTCTCTAAGAAAACTGGAGTATCTTACAGGTGGGTATACTAGTACAAGTAAGATCTGAGTTTCTTTTACAGTTCCCAGAGATACAGAAGTGAAGCCAGCAGAACGGTTACTGGCTAGCAGACATCTAAGCATTTTGTATTCTTTGTCTCCACCTCCTGGTTGGAAAGAACATGGGTTACTGGGAGTTAAAGGTATGGTTTGTGATTTCTAATTCTTTTGCAGAACCTGGAGAAGTAAGTAAATAACAAAGGACTATAAAGTCTTGACTATAAAAACCCAGCAATAAAATACTGACTGCATCACTACTAACAACTATTTTATGAAGATGGGCTAAATAATTATGTGGCAAAACCACAAATAAAACGAAAAATAAATACTCTGCTAAACTGGTTATAGATTAAAGCATTTTTGGAGGCAACGAGACAGATGGTGTCAAGTCTCAGATTTGTTTTGATGTATTGTTTTAAGCGATACTGTGAGATAATCAATTATGGTAATTGTACTTCTCTACAGTATTGTTGTGGAAAACAGACACAAGGCAGATTCTCTAGCTATCAGGACAAGATAATCAAGGTAAGTTAAAAGAATTTCCTGCACTTGTCATTTCAGGATGCAAGCAGAGTACAGCACTGAAAATATTTAGAAAGTGGAATGGAATGGAATGGAATGGAATGGAATGGAATGGAATGGAATGGAATGGAATGGAATGGAATGGAATGGAATGGAATGGAATGGAATGGAATGGAAAGAATAGAATAGAATAGAATAGACCAGGTTGGAAGAGACCTTCAGGATCATCGAGTCCAACCCATCATCCAACACTATCTAATCAACTAAACCATGGCACCAAGCACCCCATCAAACCTCTTCTTAAACAACTCCGGTGATGGTGACTCCATCACCTCCCCGGGCAGCCCATTCCAATGGGCAATCACTCTTTCTGTGAAGAACTTCTTCCTAACATCCAGCCTAAACCTCACCTGGTACAGCTGGAGACTGTGTCCTCTTGTTCTGGTACTGGTAGCCTGGGAGAAAATACCAACCCCCACCTGGCTGCAACCTCCCTTCTATTAGTTGTAGACAGCAAGAAGGTCTCCCCTGAGCCTCCTCTTCTCCAGGCTAAGCAACCCCAGCTCCCTCAGCCTCTCCTCACACTTCCATACCCCTTGCTTGAGAGATTAAAAACAAACAAACAAACAAACAAAACAGAGAGATTATAACAGCGGTTTCATATAGGATGGATTTCTATGATTAACTGTTAAATTTACTTTGCAGTATTTCTTCACTATGTACCACTTCCACAATTTTAAGGAGCAATATTTTTCAAATAACTTCATTTTCCCCAAAGACCTCGTGGAAGGATTAGAGAGGTTTTACAGAAAGCAAAATGGATTAGAATTTGCTCGATGAAATGCATGCCATATGAAGTATTTAAGAATTCTGCTACACTGGCAGAAACAAAACTAGTTTTTCAACTCCCAAAACCCACAATCAGATCCTACACTGAAAAAAAAAAAATGAGTGTATGCTTTGATTTTTAAAAAGGCATACCCATTTATAGCAAATTATAAATCTTACCTGAAAAGAATCCTGGTTTTAAATTCTTTCTTCCACTATTATCTGTCCACATTGTCCATATCTATTTTATGAACAGCCAGGTTGATTTATCACCGTATCACAGTATAACTTAGGTTGGAAACCTATCAACACAGACCCCATGACTAGACCATGGCACCAAGTGCCACATCCAATCTCCTCTTGAATGCCTCCAGGGACGGTGACTCCACCACCTCCCTGGGCAGCCCGTTCCAATGACGAATGACTCGCTCGGTGAAGAACTTCCTCCTCACCTCGAGTCTAAACCTCCCCTGGCACAGCTTGAGACTGTGTCCCCTTGTTCTGGTGCTGGTTGCCTGGGAGAAGAGGCCAACCCCTTCCCTGCTACAACCACCTTTCAGGTAGTTGTAGAGGGCAATGAGGTCACCCCTGAGCCTCCTCTTCTCCAGGCTAAACAATCCCAGCTCCCTCAGCCTCTCCTCATAGGGCTGTGTTCAAGGCCTCTCCCCAGCCTTGTTGCCCTTCTCTGGACACGTTCAAGTGTTTCAATGTCCTTCTTAAACTGAGGGGCCCAGAACACAGTACTCAAATGTATGGATCATAATGGGAAAGGAACAATATAATTCACCAAAAAAAAAAACCAAAACTCAGCAATCTTATAAAGAAAATACTCAAAGTTTATTAAAAGGCAACTGAACTGATGTATCTAGGGAAGTTAAGCACTGCAAACTCACAAGATATGTGCAGTTATATATAATCTTATTAAATGGTTAGGCACTATTTAATCAATGCAAAAGGAAAGTAATTTTTTTAACTTCTTTTACAGTAATAACTTAAACCCAAAGATGGAGCTCTTGGACTGTTTATTAAAAATAGAAAAAGTGGAAGCAATAGTTAGTAAAGCAAGATAATATAAAACTTTTGGAATCTCTTTTTTTTGTCTGGGGTGGGTGGTGGCTCTGGTTTTGGTTTGGGTGTGGGGCTTTGTGTGGGTTTTCTTTTTGTGGTGGTTTTTGGGGTTTTGGTGGGGTTTTGTGTGTGTGTCTTCAATGACCTTTCATTCTAGATTTTGAGCAAATCAGTTTAAATACTCTTTCATGTGTATACATGTCGTAGGGTTGGAAGGGAAAGACCGGGCTTTTTCCTCCCCCCGGAAAGTGAAGGACAAAAAAAAACTCACAGCTGAATTAGCAAAGCAGTAGGTGCTGTGTATTTACAAAGCTGTTTAGGGAAACACAGGGAAATATATACAGAATTTACAGTATTTACAATATATACAGAAATATACAACAAAGTAGCACAGAAATGAGAGTTCCTCCTCTGCTGAGGGGGTTCCCCACCTCTGCTCCCCCTTCTCTCCCCCTTTCCCCAGAGAGGGTTAGAAAGAGAAAAAAGAGAAAAAAAATTAAAAGCAGTTATGTGTTAATTGGAAAGCGGTTAATACAGGCCTTGCAGCTTATCAGTTTCAAGGTCAAGCCTGGCCAAAAGCCCAGAAGCTGCGAGCTGCAAGCCACCGAAGGAGGGGGAAGACAGACTGACCAGAAAAGTGCAGGAATGCCCAGGATACTCTGCTGTACTCCCAGTTCAGAAGGTGCTTCCTCCCAATCTACCAATGAAATTAGTTTAGATCCGTCTTTCGTTTACAAACATCCGACCACAATATTCCCTTTCTTAAGGGGACAGCCTCAAACGGTCACAATACACTCTCATAATTGCCAGTAAATATTTCTGTCTACATATGAATCTCAGCTTTTGTACAGTCTTTCTCTCACTTTCTGTACTGCCTCTTAAATTTTTTTCAAGCCTTTTTCCAAGTTTTCTACTTGAATTCCTTTGTTGTCCTCCTAATCACCTGGCACTACCTACAGCAATCTCTTGCAGAAATTATCTTCATGTTCTCACTGTTTTAAGGGTGCAGGTGACCAGGCTAAATAGATGTTTTTCATAGGGAATAAAAATTAAAGAAGTATCAAGAGGTCACTAAGTCCTACAGAAAGTGTAACAACAAAAGAGCACAATAACTTTTAATCTGAACCTGCAATTAACAAGCAGTACAAAATGCAGTCTCACTCGTTTTTGAGAAACAATAAATTTCTTGATTCCTCAAATTAAGTTTTTTAGCAGCCCAATGCACTAGAAATATATAGATTTATCTTTCTCCTTGCCTTGTACTTCTTACAGGTGTACTACAAGGCATGAGCAGCAGTTTCTTTTCCAGGAAAACACAAATGAAGAAAAATAGCTTTACGCCACTATCAGACGCGTGGAAGTTTGAGGTTATTCACCCCCAAGTCCAACATGATTCAAGCTTCCCTGCTGCTGAAGAACCACTCCTGAAGACTGGAATTCCATGGTACATACACGCATACATGCATTTAAAGCATCTATGTTGCATGAGGTTACATTGGACAACTTCAAAATCTGATGGGAGTTAAATTCAACAGCTTTACCACTAATTTATGCCACCAAAACAGGCCAAAGATCCTGCAGTGAGTTAATAGTAAAATACTAACACCTTATTTGATGTATATAACATCTATTTGGCAGATATAAAAATTCTACCCAAACTCAGAGAAACAGAGCTCATGCATTTCTAAAGGATTCTGCCTAGAAGAGTCTTAATTTGAGATCAGAATTAGCAGGTGGATTGTACCTATGCAGACAAACAGCCCCTCCTGTTCCTCCCTGCTCAGAGTGAGTTACAACAGTGTCAGGTAAAGAGAGGTCCCTTTCCACCTCCTGCTCGAAAGAGGAATCTGGGTAGGTTGGTAGGGATCAAATGAGCATTCATTCCTATGCCCATTGAGTTGAAAGGGAATGTCATTCACTTCTGAAAATTGCACATCAAGTATATTCCACTATGTCATAAAATATTTTATCCTGAATCTTTTATTCTTAACATGAGCACTGCAGTTGCAGAATAAATCATCCTCACAATAATTCATCAGAAAATTAAAATTTCTTCAAAAATTGTGGTGTCAGGAAACGTTTCAAATGAGCCTTAAATAATTACAGAATCAATTTGAATCAATTTATTAAGTAATAAAATACTGTACTACTAGAATGTTCAATTAGCATAGTTTCAATTCATTTATTTAGGAATTAACATTCTATGGAGCGATAGGAAAAGATCTAAGTTATGGTAATTGCTAAAAGATTTTTTAGAGAATTATTTTTGTCAAGATATTTCTGCACCAAAAGAGTATATAATATAAATAGAAGTGCTACTTACTTTTATTTTTTTCACTTAATCATGCTAGTAGTAAAGTGTTTTTCTATATCCAGCTGGCATTTCTGAGTTGCCTATTGATGGTAAGTGCTCTGCAGAAATATTACCGTTTCTATTAATAGTCATGTGAAAGTCATATCGGTGAAAACAAACTTCAGTTTCTCAGCTATCTCAGTCAAGTTTAACCCTCTTGACAAAAAGCTGCAAGATATGAACTATATTGTGTCCTTCAAATAAGCCTATGCATTTCCTTTCTGAAAATTACACCACTAACACATTTCATAAGCCAAAAAGTAGACCTTTTTTCCTTATCATATAGCAAGCTAAAGTGAATAGAATAGAATAGAATAGAATAGAATAGAGTAGAATGGAATAGAATAGAGTAGAGTGGAATAGAATAGAATAGAGTGGAATAGAATAGAGTGGAATAGAATAGAGTGGAATAGAATAGAATAGAATAGAATAGAATAGAATAGAATAGAATAGAATAGAATAGAATAGAATAGAATAGAATAGAATAGAATAGAATAGAATAGAATAGCGTAGAATGGAGTAGCATGGAGTAGAATAGAATAGAATAGAATAGACCAGACCAGGTTGGAAGAGACCTTCAAAATCATCGTGTCCAACCTGTCATCCAACACCACCACCAACACCAAACACCAACACCAAAAATGTTCTATCTTTTTGGTAAGATGAAAACTTTTTTCAGATAGCTCAGAAAAGTCAAATGAAGACATTCTAAGAAATGTGCTTCACATAATGGTCAAAAACTTTAATTATTCACCTCAGTGAAACGTGTAACTCAAAATCCTTAAAGAAAAAGGGCTCATATTCTTTACCTCAGTCTGAACTCAGGCTATATTAATACCACTCCAGTGCAATACAATTGAAATGGGTCTTTTTGGAGCTATATGCTTATCTAGTTAACCCTTCTAGCTAAAGCAAAATTACTTCCCTTTTTTTATCACATGTATGATCCTGAACTCCACCATCTCGAGGTCACTACAGCCAACACTGCGCCCTACCTTGAGTACTGTGTCCAGTTCTGGGCTCCTCAGTTTAAGAAGGACATCAAAACACTTGACCATGTCCAGAGAAGGGCAACAAGGCTGGGGAGAGGCCTTGAACACAAGCCCTATGAGGAGAGGCTGAGGGAGATGGGATTGTTTAGCCTGGAAAAGAGGAGACTCAGGGGTGACCTCATTGCCCTCTACAACTACCTGAAAGGTGGTTGTAGCCAGCAAGGGGTTGGTCTCTTCTCCCAGGCAACCAGCACCAGAACAAGGGGACACAGTCTCAAGCTGCGCCAGGGGAGGTTTAGACTTGAGGTGACGAGGAAGTTCTTCACCAAGAGAGTCATTCTTCATTGGAACGGGCTGCCCAGGGAGGTGGTGGAGTCACCGTCCCTGGAGGCATTCAAGAGGGGATTGGACGTGGCACTTGGTGCCATGGTCTAGTCACGGGGTCTGTGTTGATAGGTTGGACTCGATGATCCTTGAGGTCCTTTCCAACCTAAGTTATACTGTGATACTGTGATACCTTCACATCCTTGATCAGTCCCTCCATGTTTAGCAGTACAAGCCTGCATCAAGACGTTATTGTCAATGCACTGGAGGCACCGTGATTCTGCATTATGGAACACAATTTTTTATCAGTATAAATTTGTACTGTAATAAATGTTAGGCCTATTTCTGATTTCATGGTACTCAAGAGCAAGTTAGGAATTTAGGGAAGTTACATCTCTGTGTATGAATGATGATATTCTATGCCCCAGTATTCCTGACAATGCCACAAAATAAAGGCCCCCGTAGCGTGAACTGAGCTGTCCAAGTAAACATAGTTTGATTTTTCCAAAGTACCAGACATTTGCAGATGGTGCTGAATTCATGCAAGAGAGGACCACTATAAATCCGCTTCTGTTTAGATTGCTAAATGAAAATTCTCTGTCTTGGGATTAGGAAATGTGTGCTGCATGTTCTTAGGTGAGACATTAATGGATTTGCCAACCTGATAGAACAAACGTTGAAGCTATGGAGCAAATTAAGGTGCTTGAAAAATTGATGTCAATGTGATTTACTTGTTCCAAGTAATAATTGTAAATTTTCTGGATTTGCATTCGTTTGTATTAAAGCTGTGTTTCAATGTAAACTATATTGAAATACTTCAGTGAAAACACCATATCATTCATAAGACTGAAAACTTGATTTTATCTCTGCTAGATTCCTAGATAACTTGTAGCATCATTTCAAGTTGCTATGTATGTCACCTTGAAGGACTACATTACTGTGGTGTGCATCAGCTCTCTTTCGCTCCAGGAGACAATTGTGTGGTTTCCATTGTTACCAAGCAACAAAAAACTCCCTGTTCATTCAGTCAGTAACTCTGTTCTTTTTGTGCCATACTTGATAAAGCTCTTTTTTAGGAAAAAAAATCACTACTTAAACCACTGCCTTGCTTTCCATGGTTTTTGTGCACTGGTCTGTTGAAGGATGACCACTAGTTTTGCTGTGATTTGTTGTCTAGGGCTTCAGAAACTTGGAGAAAAAGGAGCTTTTTAAGGATGATGAGGTGGTGTATGCCACAAAAGGTGACAGAAGAGAATGACTGTGGAGCTGAATGATATGGAGCTGAAGGACAGGCAAGTGCCTTTTAAAAGTCCACCTTGTCAGTTGAATTGGTTCACAAGATGGATCACTAACAAAGTCTGTTAAAGAACAGGTGCATGACTATTGTGAGAGATCCTGAGAATAGATATGGCCTTGCTATCCTTGAAGAGAAACCCAGTAATTTTTCCTTAAGTTAAATCCATTTGCTCCTCCAGTAGAACTGAATTATCTTTTATTCTCACATCAAGCTAATGTGCCTTTAGCAGATCCCTGCTAAAGTTTTGTGAGTGCAGGAGCAGATGCTGACCTGCAGCCCTGTGCTGGAATAGCAACTGAATCCCTTGTAGGCTGCACTGAAATAAAACCTCACCAGCAAGTCCTTAGCACAAGAAAGAGAGGCCAGCCTGGCCAAAGGAGGCAGATGATCTTTCTGGAGGAAATTGATCACAATGGAAAATGGAACCCCAGGGCTGTGTCAGCTGCCGCTGTCAGGGAAGAGCTCAGAGGTAAAGCAAACTACAATTTTTATTCTTTAATCACCAAAGACACTGATGATACTTAGCAAACAAATAAAATTGTTTTCTTAACTCCATTCTCCAAGGTCCAGAAGGAAGAACCTTATAAAATATATCTACCCTGGGTATTTGAACTGAATGTAACAACTCTTTGGTTATGTATATGTGTTTGTATGAGTCAGCAAATTCTAATGAGCATTCTAATGCTAAAAAACAAAAATGACATTAAAAAAATATGTTAACAGTATTTTTTAAAGATCTATTTTTGTAAATTGTGAAGTTATATACAATAGTTATAATAAGTACCTATTTGAATGAAAACTAATATTGTAATTCACTCCAATATCAGAAAATACCTGGGAAATTTCTTTGTCTTTTAGTATCTCATGAAAAATTGCAGTACAGTATTTCACAGTATTTCACAGCATCACTTAGGTTGGAAAGGACCTTGAGGATCATCGAGTCCAACCTATCAACACAGACCCCATGACTAGACCATGGCACCAAGTGCCACGTCCAATCTCCTCTTGAACGCCTCCAGGGTCAATGACTCAACCACCTCCCTGGGCAACCCGTTCCAATGACGAATGACTCGCTCGGTGAAGAACTTCCTCCTCACCTCGAGTCTAAACCTCCCCTGGCGCAGCTTGAGACTGTGTCCCCTTGTTCTGGTGCTGGTTGCCTGGGAGAAGAGGCCAACCCCTTCCTGGCTACAACCACCTTTCAGGTAGTTGTAGAGGGCAATGAGGTCACCCCCGAGCCTCCTCTTCTCCAGGCTAAACAATCCCATCTCCCTCAGCCTCTCCTCATAGGGCTTGTGTTCAAGGCCTCTCCCCAGCCTTGTTGCCCTTCTCTGGACACGTTCAAGTACAATGCATTTAAAGACCTACTGCAGTAACCAATTGCTCAGAGGACAGAAATTCTTTAGGACTGTCATCCCATATTGGTCAAAGTATGTATTGCCTTCTCATTTCTTAACAGTGTGTTACACGTAAACTTGGGTCTGATCTTTTTAGTTTATTATTGATTACCTCATCACTATTTGCTTATTTAAAGGTAAACTACCTCTTTCAGCTAATAGGTGAGACAGTTTGAAGGAAGATGTCAGTGAAACTGTACCATAACTATTTTGTTTCCCAACAAGCAACATAAAATTCCAGGGTTTTCATTTCTATTTAAGGTAAAAATGCAGACCTTCATTATTTTCTACATCCTTCTTTGTCACATAATTCCTTATTATCTATCTACCAATGTCATTCACTGATGATTATATGGAAATGTTTTTCTCTTCTGTTTTATTCTTCATCTAGAATTTATGAAGAAGTTCTCTGGGTTGCTACCTTCCAAAACCTAACCTCCAGAATTGAGTGGAAGTGGTGGCTGCTCCTGTTTTCCAGTGTCTTAAAAAAAAAGAGATACAATCCTTAACCTGCAAAAGCAAGTCAGTGAACAATTTTTTTGTCAATTAGTTCTATGCTTTGCTAATGAAATGTAGCCCAGATTATGCATAGGTCACACATATAAACTCACAGTAATGTCTTCAAATGCAAACAGTCCCAAATGATCATTTAAGGTCATGCACACTCTAGCAATTGTTTTTAACTATCTCATATTTTTTCCTTCCCCTTCCCCAAAACTGGTACAGAAGATATGCATACACAGTTTCAAAAGAGAGGACAAGGGTGTTGATGAAAAGTGGTTGATAGGAATGATGCCATCCCATAACAAATATCACTTGAAGTTACTTGGGCTTACTAACTGTAGTAATTATTTTCACTAAACTAAATTGCAGTCCTGTAATTGGTTATGACTTCATGACAATGTGTTAAGCCAAATTAATTAGGTAATTTTGACTTACAAGAAGCATCTAATTATGATTTCAGATTGTTAGAGGCTTCTGGGACAGGTTGCAGAGAAGATCTTTTGCCTCTCCACAGAAACCTGTACATTTGTGTGTGTGTGAATATCAGGATCTTCTGAACACTTCCTTTTTGAGGTCTGCATACAGTTAATTTCAGAAGATTAAACTCAGCAGCATTCAATAGAGAAGATAACTATATGAGAAGTATAGTTTAACATGCTTCTTCTGTGACTCAAATATAAAGAGCAGAAGGAATCTGCAAGGTGAATGATTGTCATGACTTTATGTATTTGATGTTTTCAGTAAGACATGACATTTATGAAAAAAATACAGTAATCATACAGGTACAAACTCAAGATTTTATCTGTTGGCATAGAATTCAAAACAGTTACTTGTGCACTGATGTGTTTCACCTATTCTCTTCTGTGTCAGAGTAGAGCATTTTAGATGAGTCCCATAAAGGATGAAGGTGGTTCAGAGGGCTCAGATAAGAGCCACATAGAGAAGACAAAGGAAAGGCTGGTCAAAGCAAGGCAAGAGAACTAGAACTTCTTTCCACGCCTTGAGTCAGCAGGTTTGCTCAGGCAAACTCAATGGACAGGTGTGGTACTGGACATAGTTGGGTTTATGGTGGGACGGACAGGCATCACTGGGAGGAAGATAGAAAATGCTATCATTAGTGTGTCTTGAATGTTGCTCATTCAAAGGAATACAGATGTGAACAGTGAGAACAGTTTTCAGGGATACAGCTAGAGAGAAATTCAGACCTGATGTTACATTTTCTCATGGTCACAAGGACTGAAAGAGAGAGGTGCTACAAGTACAGAAGCAGCACACTTTTAAAGAAAACTTGCTGAAACTATGCTAGGAAATTGACTAAAATCTTGGTGTCAGAGGAAGAAGATTAAAAGACAAGACTCTGCCTGCCAAACTGGGTCATTTAGCATATATGCCAACCTAATCATTTACCATGGTCTTTTACCAAATTCAAATGAGCATTGCATCATTCCAGGAGCAAAACTTTGACTTGTCATCACCTCTCTTTTGGGACCTCATAAATATTCTATCAGAATATTCTGTCTGGCAAAAGAAAAAAAAAGGTGAATGATCTATTCTGTCTTTCACAGTGCAAGCCAAAGCTCCCAAACCTGTCATACCCCTTTATGCAGGTAAGTACAATGTCCCTGGCTTGTTTATACTTTCTACATTTCCAATGAAACCCAAGAAATCCAGCTCTCATTTTTCTCAAGCAACAGTTGTAGTTGGACTGTGTCATCTAAAGTGGTTTTTGGTGCCGTGAGAAAGCATGTGCTGAGTGTCCTCTGCTTGCAGGTGACTCCAGCCTTTTACCAATAAAGTAGAAATCAGGATCCATTATGTCCTCTTTGGAAGAATAACCCAATATGATAATGGACATAGCCAAAAAGATGTGAGCTAACACATTTCTGTTTTACCACCACTCTTCCCAAGCCTCCTCCCTGCACTTAGGTACTGGAGCTGTCATTTTTTATGTGCTGCAAGTTCAGCAGATGATTGTTTTCATCTTGGGACATGCCAGGCACATAGGGCAATTCGTCTACATTTTAATAAATAAGTAGAATTTTGGAGCTTGTACATGGTTCAGCTGCCTCCACCAGCTGTCCTATGAATAATGTACATATCTTTGATTTCCTTTCTATCCAGACAGTAGCTGTGTTGATGCAGTAAATTTTGAAGACATTGACAGTGGTGCTGGAGACTTAATCCCTCTTAACTGTATATGAACTTCAAAGCCTTGTTACACTGCATAGTATGGTTCTCTTATCAGCACGATTTTGATGCTGCCTTTTGATTTCTTGTTCCCTGGGAAAGGGGAGGGGAAACAGCTGAATGCCTGGTCAAAGGCCAAAATAATAAAAAATGGGTGTTGGGGAATGCTCATTAATTTGAATAACTCGAGTGAGGTCTGTTAACAGAGGAAACACAATGGGCCTTCAGATTCAAGACTGAACTTCAAGAGTCCTTTTTAATATCTGATTCAGCAGTATACAGCCTGCAGTGCTAATGGTCTACACTGCTAGAGTGTTCACTATGGCTCTGTAAAATTAGTAAAGGAATATGATACAAAATGAGCAGAGAGATGTCTGCTGAGTTCATGGTACAACACATTTTATCCATCTTATTTGTGTTTCACTAAACTTAGCTGCCAACTATTCTGACTAAGTATTGATTTGTCATAGAGCATTCCAGCAGGAGTAGGGAAGTGATCGTACCCTCATACTGAGCACTGGTAAGGCCACGTCTCAAATACTGTGTTCGGTTTTGGGCTTTTCACTACAAGAGGGACATTTTGTTGCTGCAGCATGCCCAGAGAAGGGCAAGAAAACTAGTGAAAGGTCTAGAGAACAAATCTTACAGTTGAGGGAACTGGAACTGTTTAATCTGAAGAAGAGGAGGCTGAGGGGAGACCTCATTGCTCTCTACAACTATCTGAATGGAGGCTGTAGTGAGGTGGGGGATGGTCTCTTCTCTCTAGTATCAGGTGATAGGACAAGAGGAAATGGCCTGAAATTGTGCCAGGGGAGGTTTACATTACATATTACAAAAAAATGTCTCTATGAAAAGAGTGGTCTGACATTGGAACTGGTTACCCTGCAAGATAGTGGAGTCACTGTCCCTAGAGATCATAGTATCATAGTATCAGTCAGGGTTGGAAGGGACCACAGGGATCATCTACTTCCAACCCCCCTGCCATGGGCAGGGACACCCCACACTAGATCAGCCTGGCCAGAGCCTCATCCAGCCTGGGCTTAAACACCTCCAGGGACAGGGCCTCAACCACCTCCCTGGACAACCCATTCCAGGGTTTCACCACTCTCATGGTGAAGAACCTCCTCCTCACATCCAGCGTGAATCTCCCCACCTCCAGCTTCATTCCATTCCCCCTAGTCCTATCACTACCTGAGATCCTGAGAAGTCATTCCCCAGCCTTCCTGTAGGCCCCCTTCAGATACTGGAAGGCCACAATTAGGTCACCTTGGAGCCTTCTCTTCTGCAGACTGAACAGCCCCAACTCCTTCAGTCTGTCCTCATAGGAGAGGTGCTGTTCAAGAAACATGTGGACATGGCACTTCAGGTCATGGTGGTGTTAGGTCGGTGGTTGGAGTAGATGATCCTAGAGGTCTTTCCCAATGAAAACAATTCTATGATTCAATGATTCTATGACTGTCTAATTATTTGTTTTTCTAAATTGGTGTTATAGTTTCAAGGAAATCGTGCTTCTAACATCATGCATCACGCTCTTTAACCAGCTGTGCTGATGAGGGTTTTTTCCCCAACCAGTAGTTGCTTTTTGGCCCAAGTGACCCTTACATTCATCTAGTACAGAATGATCATGGTAGAGTGGCAATAATTGACTGCCAGACCAAAAGTTACTATTAGTGTGCCTATCCTGTGAAGTAAAAGCAGCCTTTAGTAACACCAGTGCAAAACACTGTCTTGGTATAAGGAACTCTTCACTGACCGCAGGCTCTGACCTAGGCTGGGATGAAAATTGGAGTACTCTCCCTCCTGCTGTTAACCTTGCTAGACTAATTGCACAAATAAACTTTAAGAACTCAGCAGGCACCTTTCCAGTTTTATCATAAGAGAAATGTCATATGTAAAGCTAATCTGAACACATCCTCTAGATTGTACTCACAACATATGACTTGTGGTTTCTGTCGATGCTGAGACTACCTAACACAGGGATTCCTGTAAATGCCCTGCAACAGGAAATAAATTTGTGTTCTATTCAAGGCTTAACTGGGGAGAAGATGGCAGAGAAGATTCTGAGCCTAACATGCACCAGAAATTTGGGAATAGAGTCCTTACATTCAAAACCCCCCCAGTGTTTATTTTCAAATTGTGCCATACTTTCATACTTCCAACACTGCCTGTTCTTGAGTGTTAATGAATAGGTCTGTTGGATAGAAACACATGTGCCACTGCTTAATGGGTAGCATTACTTAATATTGCTCTGGTAAAAATGTGTGGTTTTTAACTTTAGTCACTAGATGGCCTTTGAGTTTGCAAAAGCTCCCCGAATGCCATACCTTACATTTATCTAGATAATGAAA
This sequence comes from Melanerpes formicivorus, assembly GCF_026170545.1. Classification (NCBI taxonomy): domain Eukaryota; kingdom Metazoa; phylum Chordata; class Aves; order Piciformes; family Picidae; genus Melanerpes; species Melanerpes formicivorus. Next base: position 17,924,645 of record NW_027142367.1, on the reverse strand, counting down.
TACGCTTACAAGCCAGCCAAATTCGACCAATATTACTGCAACCAAACATCTAAATACCAAACTTGTGTGTCCATAATGCATTATTCTGATTGTTTTTTTTAATCTCCTGCATGTCATCTGATTTTTCACATCCTTCATCTCTTATTAGAATATAAAACAGTGCAAAAGTATTACTGAGAAATGCACTTTAAAAGTACAGTACACAGCATACAACATGGTGCTGAGCATAGATTCTGAGTTTGTAGGGAAGTTAGCAGAGCTGTTAACACCTGGTTCTGCCATGCTTACTGCTGGTGTAGTAGAGCTTTGAAGGATAGAAGCTGGTGTATAAGCTGCACTGCAAACAGGTATCTTGTCTAAAGATATTTGCAACATATAGTACCATGGTGGATTTATAATTTTGAGCAGCAGGTTATGTGTTACTTTCTCCAGTATTCTCCTTGTCATTTTCCTGGGGTTTAGTGAGTGAGACTATGGGTCTCATTAATTTCTGGCAACCAGGAGACCAAGATTTTGACAATTGAAAGCTGTGAAAAACGCTGAAAAGCTGTGAAAAACAGAACTCTGAAAAGTTCTGTTCAGTTTTTCATATTGATTCTCTGTCTATCATCCATATTGCTATAATTTTAAGGAGAAGAAAGGCAGAAAGAAGACATAAAAGTGATCCTCCTAATTATTTTTTTGTTTTGTTTTGTTTTGTTTTTCTCTTTGTGAATTTGCTAATAGTTCTGGAAAGAACAAGAGGACACAGTCTCAAGCTGCGCCAGGGGAGGTTTAGACTCGAGGTGAGGAGGAAGTTCTTCACCGAGCGAGTCATTCGTCATTGGAATGGGTTGCCCAGGGAGGTGGTGGAGTCATCGACCCTGGAGGCGTTCAAGAGGAGATTGGACGTGGCACTTGGTGCCATGGTCTAGTGATGGGGTCTGTGTTGATAGGTTGGACTCGATGATCCTCGAGGTCCTTTCCAACCTAAGTGATACTGTGATACTGTGATACTGTAACAGTATTGAGACTGCTAGACTCCTACCAAAATCCTTGAGAAGTCAGATATATGCTCTAGATTTAGAAGCCTAAATCTGTTTTGTAAGTCTGTAGAATGTTAACATCTCTTTGTAAGACAGTCACTTTCACTCTTTCATGGACTAGCAGTTGCACTTCCTGCCTCTAGCACTCAGGCAACAGCATTGGCTCTCAGGCATTAATCCAGTGTGAGACACTATTCTACCACAAGCCATGCAAGAAAGTAGTTGCCATTCAAATTATTAGCAGAGCTGAAACTAGCTCAGAACCATCTATCATAATTTTTCAGAGACAAACAGGAAGAGTGGTAAACCTGGGCATGTTTTGTATGTTACTCTTGTGCCCACCCTTTCTTCCTTTTGGCAGAACAGGAAACCATCTTCTGTTTTTCTTCTTTTTTCTTTCTTAAGGAATTAGAAAAAAAAAAAAATAGAACATAAAATTCATCACTTATGCTGCAGTTGAGGCTAAAAGCCCTGGTATGAGATCAGTGTTATGAAAAGCTGCTGGACATATACCCAGCACTACAGATGATATTCTGAAGTCTTTATCAAGCAGTTTAGAAGTTTTACAGATGGGAATCCAGGTGAAGGGTGAATAAATGGTTTGCCAAATCCTATTGGGAATCTGTAACATAGGAATTAAACTTCCTGTGTCCTGAGCACTAGCCTGGGCCTATTTTTTGACCAAACTCTGAGCTTTCATCTTAGTAGTGTTTTGCTGAAATTTTGCTTTAAAAAATAATAATTTGCACAAAATAATGTCTTCTTAAAGGTTGTGCTGAGGCACAAATGAAGACTTAGGAATGTAACTCATTTTTTATCCAGTATTTCTGTGTGTTTCAGACATGGAATAGCTGTGAAAGCCTTCACCACACCTGTGGTATCATAGTATCATAGGATCATTCAGGGCTGGAAGGGACCACAAGGATCATCTAGTTCCAAACCCCCTGCCATGGGCAGGGACACCCCACACTAGATCAGCCTGGCCAGAGCCTCATCCAGCCTGGGCTTAAACACCTCCAGGGACGGGGCCCCAACCACCTCCCTGGACAACCCATTCCAGGGTTTCACCACTCTCATGGTGAAGAGCTTCCTCTTCACATCCAGCTTGAATCTCCTTGCCTCCAGCTTCATTCCATTCCCCCTAGTCCTATCACTACCTGACATCCTGAGAAGTCCTTCCCCAACCTTCCTGTAGGCCCCCTTCAGATACTGGAAGCTGTGGATACTGGTGCTGTGTCATAAGTTATGTAGAAGTGCTAAATTCATTCCAACCTGGTCTGGTCTATTCTATTCTAATTCTATTCTATTCTATTCTATTCTATTCTATTCTATTCTATTCTATTCTTCTGAACTGGTGGCAGTCTAGGATCACCAGTGGGCATTTTCCTGAGAGAGCTGTGGGAGTGTTTTTCTCAGATCAAACTCTTAATCTTTGCACTTGACCAAAGATCCCAGGTGGTAATTCATTTCCTCTCATTCTCTGCTGGGCTTTCACTAAAGCATGTCTCTTGAGGTCGGTTCAAGCTCTGAAATGCTCCTAAATTTTGCTGTAGAATGAGCTTGTTCCTCTCTTTCATCCTTGGTTATGTTGCAGTGTATGCCTAAATGCTGGAATCTCCCACCAATTTTTGCAAGGGCAACACAGAAATCCTTTGGGGTTGGTTTTTTTTTGGGGAGGTGTTGGGGTTTTTTTTAAGAGACACTACAAAAATTAGGAAATCCTTATGTAAGAACATTTTGAAAATCTCTTTCCAATGCAGTCCTTCTTCGCTTTTCCTACTGTTTTCACTTGTCTGCTACTTCAAACTCTCTTTTTGTATTTTCTGTCTCCTGGCCTGTATCAGGAACAGTGTGGCCAGCAGGAGCAGGGAGGTCATTCTGCCCCTGTACACCGCACTGGTTAGGCCACAATTTGAGTCCTGTGTCCAGTTCTGGGCCCCTCAGTTTAGGAAGGATGTTGAGTTGCTGGAACATGTCCCGAGAAGGGCAACAAAGGTGGTGAGGGGTTTGGAGCAAAAGCCCTGTGAGGAGAGCCTGAGGAGGCTCAGGGGAGACCTTATTGCTCTCTACAACTACCTGAAGAGAGGTTGTAGACAGGCAGAGGTTGGTCTCTTCTCCCAGGCAACCAGCATCAGAATAGGAGGACACAGTCTCAAGCTGCACCAGGGAAGGTTTAGACTGGATGTTAGGAAGAAATTCTTCAGAGAGAGAGTGATTTGCCATTGGAATGAGCTGCCTGGGGAGATGGTGGAGTCACCATCACTGGAGGTTTTTAGGAGGAGACTTGATGGGGTGCTTGGTGCCATGGTTTAGTTGATTAGATGGTGTTGGATGATGGGTTGGACACGATCATCTGGGAAGGTCTCTTCCAACCTGGTCTATCCTATCCTATCCTATCCTATCCTATCCTATCCTATCCTATCCTATCCTATCCTATCCTATCCTATCTATTCTTTCAAACCTATAAAGTGTAAGCTCCTTTGGAATCACTGAGTTAAAGGTATCTGCTTAACAGGATCTTCTGACCAGGGATGCAGTTGAGTATCTGTTCATTTCTTTTGCAGAGCTGAGATTTTGAACTCTGGATTGATTATGTCTGTTTTCCTTAGTTCTTTTTTCTTTGTTTCTTACTGATTTATTAATTATTATTTTTTTTGTGTGTGTGTGTGTATAAGATAAATGCTGCCTTTGGGTTTGTATGTCACACATAACCACATACTAGGTAGGGAAGCAACTGAAAGCTAAAGAAGATGTTTTGTGCAGCCATCCAGGCATTCAAAAATAGCTCAGCAACCACACATGAAAACCAGAATTCTGAAAGAGCTCCCATTCTGGGTGCATGTTGATTGCTAAGCTCCTGTGAAAGTCTGGCCACAAACACCACAATGAAACTTTTAGGTGCTGAACACTTTTAGAAATATGGAGCAGTGTGTAACTGCTGCTCCAACCCAAATGTGTATCAAGGAAGAGGAGGATAGTCCAAATTCTGAATAAACCTTTATTTAGAATAAACCAAACCAGGTTGGAAGAGACCTTCAAGATCATCGCATCCAACCCATCAACCAATCCAACCCACCCAAACAGCTAACCCATGGCACCAAGTACCCCAGCAAGTCTTCTCCTGAACACCTCCAATGATGGCAACTCCACCACCTCCCTGGGCAGCCCATTCCAATGGGCAATTACTCTTTCTGTATAGAACTTCTTCCTAATATCCAACCTGAACCTCCCCTGGTGCAGCCTGAGACTGTGTCCTCTTGTTCTGGTACTGGCTGCCTGGGAGAAGAGACCATCATCCGCCTGTCTACAACCTCCCTTCAGGTAGTTGTAGAGAGTGATAAGGTCACCCCTGAGTCTCCTCTTCTCCAGGCTGAGCAACCCCAGCTCCCTCAGTCTTTCCTCATAGGGCTTGTTTTCCAAATCCCTCACCAACTTTGTTGCTCTTCTCTGGACTCGTTCCAGCAAGTCAACCTCCTTCCTAAACTGAGGGGCCCAGAACTGGACACAGGACTCGAGGTGTGGCCTAACCAGTGCAGTGTGCAGTGTACAATGTACAGTGAAGAAATGCTGTATTCTGTTCTCCCTTGGGCAAGTTACACATGGGAAGAAGTTTTGCAGTGCAACTACAGTGACTTCCAGAAAAACTAAATTCTCTAGGTATTTTTGAGAAGCTTTATGTTATTAATAAATTAAAATGAGTAACGGCCTAATTTGTTCTTTCTTGTTATTAACAGCTACTTTGAAAAAATCTCTTTCTTATACAGAAGTGCATTTTAAACCTCAATACATTTGAAAACCGTAGAGAAACTACTTTTACTGTATCATGGGGACTCCCCACATAACAAGATGTTGTTCTGTTTTTCTTAACTATCTTAATAGCTATGTAACATTGCATAATTATCCTCCACCACTAGTCAACGCCTTTGTCATTTGTTGACCTCTTCCCCAGTCAGCTGCTCAAACAAGGCTATGCTTTATGTGGTATTTTAGTTCTGCAGGTGTTTTAAGGGTCAATGGAAAAAAAACCTCCCGCACTGGTGACGGGGATTTCCTCTGCAGCATTCACGGGCAGGGCTCTGGTAAGTGCTCCATCTGACAGACATAAATAACTCTCCTTCTTGACAGTGTTACAACTCCTTTACACCCTCAATGAGTTAGCAGTACTTAGTGTATCAGTACTGTAGCGCACTCAGTGTATTCCTGCACATGCAGCAACAGTTCATATCAATCAGGTGTGATATCTGACTTACACTTTCCTATCTTGCATGTATTTTGCGAAATATATAGCATTATACAGCAGAGCAACTTCTGAATTTCACTGTGGTACTTAATGGAACCGACCTTTTAAAATGTGACACAAGCAGTTAGGGCAGAGACTGTGTGTTCTTATTCCACTTGAAAAGCCTCTGTGTCCAGAACTAACTAAAAATCTGGCAGTCCTTAACATTTTAAAACCTGCTACTCAAAATAGCTCTCATGATACACGATAGAGGGCAGGCAATACATATGCGTTCTAACAAAGTGTAATTTACTTTGCAGCACTTTTGAAGCATCAGCTAATCCATTACTATAACACTGTTAAAGTAGGTTAGAGTATTAGTTTTAGAAAGGTGAAGACTGGACATGCTGAAGTGACTTGTCCAAGGCCACAGAGGATGTCTGTGCCAGAGGCAGGATGGGATCTGACCAAAATCCATTTCTTGAAGCAGTTGATTGAAATGAGAACCTGATGCCTCCAGTTTCTAGGAAGACAAAGTGCTGTGTTTCAAGTCCTGCAATTCTTGCACAAAGCTGTTCTCTGAAACTACCCTTTAGTCTTGGTTTCTCAGGCATGTTGGGCAAAATGCTACTATCACATCGGCGTGTCTGTAGTGACTTCAGTCATGTTTCTTCAGTGTAAGCAGCTTCCAACTGACTGTGCACATGCATCCCTTAACATCTTAAGTTACCACAGAAACCTCACGGGCCACGATTAGCTGAGAACAAGACCCTCTGCTGCGTTGCACTTTGTATAGTCATTCTAGGGCTGCCTGATGAGCTTTCCCACAATGTATCTTTTCTTCAGAAACTGACAGCCTGACCACCATGTCTGCCTTTTTGAGTCATTTGTGGGTTTGAGGGCGAGGGATGCTGCTGAAATATCCTACTTTAACATTTTCCAAATGAGATTTTATTGCTGCCTTTGAAAAAGTTTTCTTATTTCTGGTAATTATTACCCTGTACTTAAAGGAGAGGACTGAAAAAGCTGAAAGCAGGATAAAACTATTTTAAATTGTAGAAACAAAAAAAATTTCTGGTTCAATGTGATGAAAAAATATTTCTGGGGAATTACCATTTTTACAGTTTTATAACCCCAAATCCATTTGTAAATAGCTATTCCCTCTCCTGCTCTGATGGCTGAGGAAGAAGTGCATGAAATGCAACCCAGAATGCTCTGGGTTCAAAAATTCTCTCAGTTCCATGTGTTGCTGTTCAAGGAGCACCTTGTTTGGAGTTCACAAGTCCTCTCAGATATATTCTTCTCCAACACAAAAGACTGCTGTATGCGTTGGGTTTCCTGACATAGGATCATGTGTGAAGTATTTTTACAACTGTTTATTCTGCTTGACAAATAGGATCCAGGAGTCAAAGAAGGACCACAAACATGTCAAATGCATCTTCTTGGAGGGGAATTTGAAGTCTTAGGCATGGTAAGTGATACCTGAGAGGCCTATTTTACAATTGCAGTAACTAGAATAGCTAGTTAATGGTTTCATCTGGTGATTTAACTCTGAAACATTTATGCAACAGTGTTTCTAAGAAAGAATAAGATGTTATGAACTTTTGCTCCTAAGTACAAGGGAGGAATTTACTGGACTGCTTTCACCACACATAATTTTTGCACAAGAACTTGGATACTTCAGTCATTCAAGCTGAAGTGCTAGATCTAGGGGTTTTAAGAATTACACCTTATTTGGGGCAATCTTGATTGTGCTGCTGTAGAAAGAGCTGACATGGGAATTACATAGCAAACCTGTGCATCCAATGGCCTGGAAACACCCTAGACTGTAATCTGCTGCATCAAAACAATATGGATTTGCTGTGGGTCCTGTGCTATAGCTGGTTATCTCAGATACCTTAAGGCATCTCAAATAGCTCTACATGTCTGTATGGATGGCCAGCTAAATTAAGTCCACACTGTTTTTTCCTGAACACTACCAGGAAATAAAAATTGTCAAAGACACTCTCAGGTGGATGTATGAAACAGGCACACCAAGCCACGCAGAATCACTACATTCCACTGGAAAAATTTCAGCACTCGTGCAGGTTCAACTGTCAACACTATATGTTTCTTACTGTTGGGACTAAGAGCTGCTAGCATGATAACAAGGAAGTGTATGAACAAAAGAGATGTCAAAGTTACAAAAATCTCAATGACAACAGCATAAACATAGAGGAGTCGTGCATATTGCTCAGGGGTAACTTGGCACTTAGTTGTTTTCTTTAGCAGCAGTAACCTGGGTTAGAAGCTCATCAGAGAAAACACACAAGAGCTAGACGTCGTGATCTGAAGGGGGCCTACAGGAAGGCTGGGGAAGGACTTCTCAGGATCTCAGGTAGTGATAGGACTAGGGGGAATGGAATGAAGCTGGAGGTGGGGAGATACAGGCTGGATGTGAGGAGGAGGTTCTTCGCCATGAGAGTGGTGAGACCCTGGAATGGGTTGTCCGGGGAGGTGGTTGGGGCCCCGTCCCTGGAGGTGTTTAAGAGCAGGCTGGATGAGGCTCTGGCCAGCCTGATCTAGTGTGGGGTGTCCCTGCCCATGGCAGGGGGTTTGGAACTAGATGATCCTTGTGGTCCCTTCCAACCCTGAATGATACTATGATACTATGATGATCCAAAAGCAAAAAAACAAAGGGGTATTTTTTAACTTCAGTTTCTTCTGCTTTATGATATACAAACCACAGCGCATTTTTGCATCTTCTTTGCAGGTTCCCAGGAGACCAACTGCTTTACTGTAGTGTAAGCTTTGTTACTATCTTCATACTTTTAGCTTCTCTCTGCTCATCTCTTTTCTCTTCCAGAGCTACATTCTTCCCACATATTATGAATATTCCAACTTCTGCCAACCCATCCTAACAGTCTAGAATAAGTCTTCATCAGGATTGATTTTTGGGTCATATTTGACCATTAATGATGCTTTTCCCTTTTCTTCTAGTTTTTCAGGTTTTACACGTCAGAAGATTGTATTGATCAGATGCCTCAGAGTATGTAATCTGTATCTCTGCAGTTTTATAGTTATTATGTGAGATAACTGCAAATAAACTTGCAATATAGCAATTCTGTGATTCAGTGTTGCTTGTAGTCATCAATGTCCTTACAGATATTCAACTTATATACCTAGGAGGAAAAAAAAAATAATAAAAGCCCACTAAAGAACTCACTTTTGCCATGTCCAACCAAAGATGTTGGGTGAGATCATCATCTGAGTCATCCATAATTTGTTTCACTGACCTTAAAGAAGCTATGCCAGTTCATATGTTCTAATGACTACTTATATTATGAAGAGTTTTCACACTATCTATCTTTGATAAACACTAGCTATTTCAGAACTGATCCGTAAGTCATATTACAAGACTATAGTCATTTATTTTACCCTTTCTCCACCTCCCATTCTCCCTTTAACTTTTTCCTTTAGCACTCCAAATATGCCTGGATACGCTGGCAAGGTTCATTGGTCAGCTACTCACCCAGCAAATTCTAATCTTCCATCAACAACCTCATCAATAATTGCACGAATGCATGGGTAGGTATGAGGTATATTTCTCAACTTGTTCAGAAAGGTTAGAGGTAAAATCCTAATTGAATTTAGTTAGTTCAAGAGCAATTAAATGTTAAGCATGACATTCCATTGGCATAAAACATACAGAATGGTTGGGTTTGGATCCCAGCAGATTACTGTCATTCCAATCTGAAATCCTTTTGAAGCTTTAGAATTTCTGAGGAACATTGTAAGGTGTGTAGTGAGCAGGTACCTTAACACTGAGGTAAATCATGCATTCTCAATGTGAATTATTTCTACACTGAGATTTTTTTTCTTCAGCTATCATTGCTAAGCCATGGTTTAAGTAACTCTTTTGATTTGATTGATTGATTTGTGTGTGCTTTGAAGAATGCTCACGAATGTCAAAGTCAAAAATTCCCAAAAGAAAATTGTGTGTTGGTGTGTTTCCAAATCAGTGTTGACAGACTTATGAAGTGGGTATTTGCTATACAAAAATAGTTGTTAAAAATGGGTGAATGTATTTAAAAGGCCGTGAGAGGCAAAATCATGCCATGTTCTTACACTGGTGCAGACCAGGACCTTGTAACTGTGAAGTCTTCATTGCCACACATCACTATGGTGGCTACCTCATGAACAGCTGAAAAAAGCCTTTTCCTTTTACTAGCACAAAGAATTTTTGACATTGGCAAAGGGACAACCCAGCCTTCCTATTACTATTTGTTTCCCCGTCTCCTTTGTGAATTTGTGATTTACATGCATGCTGGTTTCTTGTTATCTGTAATGATCTAGGACACGATGACACTACCCCAAGTTTTTACATTTTCCTGAGAAATCTGTTTCCCATTAAGCAGTTTATTTGCCTTAGTGTTTTGTTCACAACACATCACACTTCTTTTTCGTCACTGCTAGTGGGAAGCATCCAATAAAGGCTTGAAGAGCTTTAGGAAGCTGTCTGGCTTTTAAAGAATTCACCTTGCCAAGTGCTTCATCACTGTGCAAAATGCACTGGCATCCATTTCTGCTGCCCTCCATCCATTCATCTCTTTTTCTCTTGTGGTTATACTTAGAAAAATAGGCAGTCATCTGGAGTCACATTTTGCTGTTGATGGGGAATGAACAGGCTCCTCAGTCCCTATAGGCTAATAAAGCTGAGCTTGGAGCAGCCTGATTCAAGACCAACATACTTGTAAGCGTCACAGACAAATAAAAAGGGAAATACATCTTAGCAAAGATCATTGACAGACTTCAGATCAGACACCAGATTTCAAGAGTGTCAGGCATTACCGTGATTCAAGAAAGGAAAAGGAATTTATTGCCTCCTGTTACTGTGGTTGTAGTCCATAGTGAAGGAGTTTTCTTATTTGTTGGTGGATAACAAGAATGAGGTTCTCATTCTGTGCTAATGGATACTTTCCAGAAATAGGAGAGAATCCTCTAACCTTTTTGAAGAAGACTGGGTGGGAAACAGATTTCAAGCATAATTAGACACAGTAGACAAGGTTTTACCACCCTTTTTCTGAGCTGAGTGGTACATTCCCCTGAGACTAGTTCTCTAGCTGCAAAATTGTAACAATCCTATTTCACTTTCTCTGAGCCTGCTTGTGGAGTAAAAATTGTGTTCACTGACTTAAAATAGGAGGCTTATAGCCCTCTATGAAACTGCTATATAAAACTACTAGGAATGCTGTGAATCTCCCTCTAAGATGAGTTTGTGATGCTCAGAAAAGCGAGATGCTTAACATTTGATTCTTTCCCTTTGTAAAATAAATTATCATATGTCCTGCTGATTTCAGTCCTCACAGGTCAAGCTAGCCTCTAGTGGAGAGGTGAAGAGAGATTGTTCCTGTAATTTGGGGTCACACTACCCCAATTTACCACCACATTCTTTTGATGTAGGATGTGATCTGGGATCTTACTGTTTTTTTAAATGATGAGTGTTTTTATTTCTCTCTTTGATAATTCTTAATTCATGTCTGTAATGATTTCTCACAAAATAACAAGTGATTACATGTGGTGGATGTTTGACGTGTCTGCAGTATACAGCCTTCTGAAGACAATTATGGGCATCAGAGGGAGTCTCTTGTCTACTGCTAACATGGTCTAATAAATGTTCCTGTCAAAAGTATCAGCAATATCAGACAGACCAGGCAGTGTGCAGCTACTTCTGCATTATATTTCTGTTGCATGGGGCTTCCACAGTGTGTTGGACAAAATCCTTTATACCTGTTTATAGCATTCTGAACTCAGCAGGATTTTACATGGTATAGAACAGAAGAAATATGTTTTCTTTATCTTTGTATATGAATAGTAATTATTGATGCATTTTTACTTCCAGGTGATCCTGAGGTGAACCTAGAAAATCAGGTATCAATGTCCTTTATTTAGCTTTTGCATAGGAAGGAATGTTTTATGTGTGGGTTTTTTTTCTTCTTTTGTGTTTAAATGAGCTGTCAGTTGCACCCAGAAAACACAAATTCACTTATACCAGGAGATATATGGAAATCCATTGGTTTCATCATACTTAATATAAGATAGTGCTAGATTTCATTTGATTTTTGAGAGAAGGGTTGCACCTTTTCAGCAAGTTGCTTTGGAGATTTCAAAAGTGATGTTTGAGTCAATTTTTTTATCTGGAGAGAGAGAGAATGTAATATTCTGTGGTCAGTTCTGTCAGCCCTGACTTTCATTGGGTGTTTTGAAGCAGAGGGACTACACTAACTTAGGTTGTAGGAGTAGGATTGGTTATAGTGCCTCTTCCTGTAAAAGATTAGAAGAGTATCAGGAGTCTAAGTATAAACTGTTCCCTCCTAGTCTGCCTCCAGCACATTTTCTAATGCCCATCCCAGTATTTGGAACTACAAAAGCTGGACATCTAAAGCAGGCACACCATGGTGCCAGCAGAGTGTGCTTTCTAGGCTGAAAGCCATACCTTCATCATCACCTGCAAGCACCACAAGTTCTTTATGTGCTTGAATGCATTCCATATGCCCATGGCAGTTATCCACAGACAATGTTCAGGTTAGTCGTGAAGCAGCTGTATGTGTCTAGGAAAGGCTGAAAAGAGGCAAGTGGCAGAAAATGCCTCTCACAGCTGCTGTAGGGATCTGGTTTTCATCATGTTTTATATATGCAGAAAGTAAGATTTAAAATAATATTTCCAACTCATAGGAAGATTGATGATCTGGATGAGGGCATTGAGTCTATCATCAGTAAATTTGCTGATGACACCAAGCTGGGGACAGGAGTTGATCTGCTGGAGGGTAGAGAGGCTTTGCAGAGAGACCTTGACAGGCTGGACAGATGGGCAGAGTCCAACGGCAGGAGATTGAACACATCCAAGTGCCGGGTTCTGCACATTGGCCACAACAACCCCATGCAGTGATGCAGGCTGGGGTCAGAGTGGCTGGAGAGCAGCCAGGCAGAGAGGGACCTGGGGGTGCTGGTTGATGGTAGGCTGAACATGAGCCTGCAGTGTGCCCAGGCAGCCAGGAGGGCCAATGGCATCCTGGCCTGCATTAAGAACAGTGTGGCCAGCAGGAGCAGGGAGGTCATTCTGCCCCTGTACACTGCACTGGTTAGGCCACACCTTGAGTACTGTGTCCAGTTCTGGGCCCCTCAGTTTAGGAAGGAGGTTGACTTGCTGGAATGAGTCCAGAGAAGGGCAACGAAGTTAGCGAGGGGCTTGGAACACAAGCCCTATGAGGAGAGACTGAGGGAGCTGGGGCTGCTTATCCTGGAGAGGAGGAGACTCAGGGGTGACCTTATTGCTATCTACAACTACCTGAAGGGGGGTTGTAAACAGGCAGAGGTTGATCTCTTCTCCCAGGCAGCCAGCACCAGAACAAGAGGACACAGTCTCAGGCTGCGCCAGGGGAGGTTCAGGCTGGAGGTCAGGAGGAAGTTTTACACAGAGAGAGTGATTGCCCACTGGAATGGACTGCCTGGGGAGGTGGTGGAGTCGCCGTCACTGGAGGTGTTCAGGAGGAGACTTGACAGGGTGCTTGGTTGCATGGGTTAGTTGATTAGGTGGTGTTGGGTGATAGGTTGGACGCGATGATCTTGAAGGTCTCTTCCAACCTGGTTTATTCTATTCTATTTGCCACCACTGATCTTAAGGAGACCAATTTTAATGCTATGGAATATTGTAAACTGTTGATATTCTCTGAGGCTGATAGGCATAACTATTTATGTAGAAGGCAGTGAGAAAGAAGAGGGAATGTTTTTCAATATAAGAACACATTATAGAATAGGGTTTTTTCAATATAAGAACACACTATAGAATAGGGGTTTTCTCAGTCTTTCTGTGACTATGGATGCATAGCAAAATGTTGAAGCTCATCTCAGTATAACCACCGGGGACATATTTTTCAAGTGGTGACTCCAGTTAGTCCTCAGAATTCTTTCCACAACACAGAACAAGAAACTATTACAGTTTAGAAGTGTCAATGCGTTGTACCTGCACAAAGTGGACACCAGGAGGCTCAGCATCTGACAGTGAGAAGGAAACAAATGCATGAAGATGTGTGGATAGTTTAAACATGGAATACAAAATAACGTAAACTCGGGTGTTTGTAGTAGTCATCATCACATTATTCTGATATTTATGACTTACAAGTGTTGACAGTGAAAAACCTATTAAAAACAAGAGGAATTGTAACTTAAAGGCTTGAAACAACAAGTCCCTCCCACTGTAAGCGAAGACAAGGTGTGTCCAGTTCTGGGCCCCACAGTTTAGGAAGGAGGTTCACTTGCTGGAACGAGTCCAGAGAAGAGCAACAAAGTTGGTGAGGGGTTTGGAACACAAGCCCTATGAGGAAAGGCTGAGGGAGCTGGGGTTGCTCAGCCTGGAGAAGAGGAGACTCAGGGGTGACCTTATCACTCTCTACAACTACCTGAAGGGAGGTTGTAGACAGGCAGAGGTTGGTCTCTTCTCCCAGGCAGCCAGTACCAGAACAAGAGGACACAGTCTCAGGCTGTGCCAGGGGAGGTTCAGGTTGGATGTTAAGAAGAAGTTCTATACAGAAAGAGTGATTGCCCATTGGAATGGGTTGCCCAGGGAGGTGGTGGAGTCGCCGTCATTGGAGGTGTTCAGGAGGAGACTTGCTGGGGTGCTTGGTGCCATGGGTTAGGTGTTTGGGTGGGTTGGATTGGTTGATGGGTTGGACACGATGATCTTGAAGGTCTCTTCCAACCTGGTTTGGTTTATTCTAATAAAGTTTATTCTAATAAAGTTTATTCTAATATGATATAAAGCATATGGAAGAGGGCTGCTGTTAAAGCATCTCAGCTTTGCCTCCAGATGGAAACCGGTGAATGAATATTTTAGTTCATGGGTCAACTGCTTTCCATGTTTTAAATACCTTGCTGAATCATAGATGTTGCTAATCTATATACAGTGTTCATAAAGCAGTCAAATTTCAAATCACTAAAAATCATTTCTGGATCTGTTCCTTTGACTTATGGCATCAACACCTAGATGAACAGGAACAGAGTTGGCTTCCGGTGTGTAGTAAAACCACTGAAAAACAGTGCTGCTGTGACAGAAATTGTTTCCTGGGTAGAATTTGGTTGGGTTTCCTTCTGCAGTCTTCTGAAGGTTTCAGAAAGTATAGCCTTCTGAAGCAGAGCATTTACCCCACACCAAAAGTCACTACATTTGCAGCTCATTACACAGAATTTTGATTCGTAACCAGCAGACTTTGGAAGTTTTGTGTTAAGTAGTTGCTAGCATAGTGACCATGCTTTAAATACAATCACTTCAATGTGCAGAGTAAATAAGCATGTCTTAAATTTTATTCTAAATATTTCTACATATTATTTATATGATTTTTGTAGGCATAGCTGCTAAACCCCTTCAAGTACATTTTTGCATTGTTGGATGGATTAATCATATAGGCCGTTTTGACATGGAAAAATAAGCTACAATAGAACAGTTATCATAACTCTAGATAAAGAGTTTTGTTTTGTTTTTTTTAGACTAGATTCTTTTCCCTCCTGCTCCTCTCAGAAATACATATTTTTTTTAAATTGGTTTCTTTTGGTTTGTTTGTTATTTTATTCCTAATGCTTCTCATCTGCCATCTAGTAAAGGTCATAGAAATATTAATGTACTTCCAAAGCAAGAGGACCAAAAAGCTTTGCTTTCAACAGAGTTTAGAGTATAGGGATGCAAATTGCAGAAAATCAGTGGCCTGTATCTGCTCACAGAATTATTTAGTTATGAATATACCGAGGGAAAGAGAAATTTCTGTTGGGTAAACAATACACATAAACAACTTCATAGTAAGAAAATGATATAAGAGGCTGTGATGACTCTAGCCTGAAATCTTGAAAATGACTGGAGAAAAGGTACTTAGAGAGGAGACAGAGACAAAAAGCGTATAATAACTGGAAACTTAGTTTTGTTTCACTGTATATAGAAGCATTTCTTATTTAATAAAGTACAATCAAAACCCAGAAAAGCATCATCACCAAACAGAGAATCTGTGTTGCATCAAAAATTATTTGAGAGATAAAGTGTGATTTACTTGGGCAAGTTTGGCAGAGCACAGGAGAAAACCAAATTTAAGTGTCCTGTTCTCCTCCACTGGTAGCTAAAGGCTCCTAGTTTTGGATCTCAGCATCTCTTGGCTACTGTTGTCTTTTCTGTCCCTGCCATCAATGCCTGCCATTCAAGAGGCTTTACTTACACTTTAGGACAGAGCTCCATGCTTTCCCCAGTGTGAAATACAAGGTAGCTCTGCAAAGCGTATATTGAGGCATCCCTGAGAAGACTCCTCCCAAAATACTGACCAGTCCTGTCCTGAGGCAGGACAGCTGCATATCATCTCATCCATGGCCCATTTGTACTTAGAAAATGTAATTGCAGGTTTTGTAGTAAGGAGTGAGGACATGTCTTCCCTTGCAAATACTGTTGTTTGACATTGAATGATGGTAATACATCAAGACTGTGCCTCATATCTTCTCTGAAAAGGGGCAGCTCTGACATCAGCCTGAAGAAATGTTTCTCAGTAAAGGAAGCAAAATAACCACCCAAATCATCCTCTTATTTACTAGATTGGATTTGGATTGGGTGGATCTCAGAGAAATAGGAATCATGCCTGACTGCAGCTGCTTATGGCACCAAATCCATTGTTGTTGCTGTGTGTTCATTGATAGACGTTCTGAGTTAACACAGTCTGCTCCCACAAGCCCCTCCCCTCCTTCCCCCCATAGATGGGAGGGGAAGTAACACAGAAAAAATGAGTCTAGATAAGGATTTTAATGAGATGATACAATGCACAATTACCTTTGCTGATTCCTTAAAAAAAGAAAAAAAGGCAAAACCAGAAGCAGAAGCCAGGGACCCCACCCCCAAACCTGCAGCCAGGCCTTCAGAAAAGATCAACCCCCCAAAACCAGAAACTGGAAACAGCAGCCAGAAACAGGAAGCCTCTCAAGTCACAATCTGAAATTCAAGCACCATAAATGGGTAGATTCAGATTGGATCTTAGGAAGAAGTTCTTCACCATGAGGGTGGTGAGACACTGGAACAGGTTACCCAGGGAGGTGGTGGAAGCCTCCTATCACTCACTCAGCCCCACAGACTAGTTAAATTTCCAGTTGTAGCCAGTAATAAGACAAGAGGCAATGGGTACAGACTAGAACACAGGAAGTTTCACTTAAGGAGAAACTTCTTTACTGTGTAGATGACAGAGCACTGGAACAGACTACCCAGAGAGGTTATGGACTTTCCTTCTCTGGAGGCTTTTAAAGCCCAACTGGATGTGTTCATTTGCAACCTGAGCTAGGTGAACCAGTGCTAGCAGTGAGGTTGGGATGGATGATCTCCAGAGATCCCTTCCAACCCCTACCATACTACGATTCTATGATTCTAACTGCCTTCATTGCCGGTAGAAAGCAATGAAATTGCAAATATTGTAGTTATTCGGTGAAGAAAAGGTCCATCTATTAAGTTAGACATTTCTTTCAACAAGAAGCTGTAAGTACTCTGTGAGTCCATTACTTGTAGTTAAAAAAAAATAATTCTTAGACTCTGCTTTAAAAGTAGGTTTCTCACAGGATCTCTATGCTTTTTGAAGAAAGAATGTCCAATGTGTTCTGCACAGGGTGAAAGTAAACCTCTCAGTTGATAAAAATTGTAGCCTTCTGTCATGTTCAGTTCACCAGTGACAGCCAGTCTATTCAGGATAAAAAAACCACCCAAGATCAGAAGGAAGTCCAGCCCAGTTAACTAGTCACAGATCTGAGAGTCAGGGATTTCCATCTTATCTACATCATGCTCTCACTTCTCCTAATCTTCATCTCCTACACACACACTCTTTTAGTATGGGGATGAGGGCACCTTACTTTGTAAAGAAATAAGAAAATCAATGAAGAAAAGAGAAAGACAAAACCTAAGTGCTCTTACTGTTGTTTTGGGCTGAAATTGAAACACAAGCTAATTTCTTTCCCTGCAGGCTCTACAACTGTTGGTGTGAAATCTCACAGAATTTCCTAGAATTTCACAGAAATCTCACAGAATTTCCCAGAATTTCCTCTTTTCTTTTTTCCCTGACAGCTTTGCAGGGGACAATTAAATAATTTGGGTAAGCAGCCACCCCAATCAAAGTGTTTTCCAGTTAGTTAGCAGATCAGATGCCAGTGAAAAAGCACGTAATCATATTAGCAGCCATCAGTTTGACGCAGTAAATATGCTACTATTTACACATCTCGGATAATGGCACAGTCTGCAGGCTATCAATCAAAATAATTTACACTTTAAATAATTAGTGAATAAAGAAGAAATTACTGGAATGACTGAAGATTTCATAGAAGGCAAGGCACATCACAGATGTGATTGAAAAAAAAGAAAAGTTTTAATGGCAGCCTTGATAAAACCACCTAAATGCAAACTTAAACTATTTGCTTCATCAGTAAACTGAACAAGATCCAAGCAAAAAAGCTGCAGTCTTGTAAGCGAGCTTTCTAATGGCTAAAGATTAGATAGATCCATGGGGGAAAATATATGCCTAAAGCAGAAATAAGGTGGTGTTTAATTATTCAAATCAAAAACTGAGATTGATTCTCCTGCCATCAAGCTGCACAACTGCCAGTGCACCCTGAAGCTGATACTTTGACCTGAAATTTCCATAGGCACCGAGGCTGTGTCCATGCTGGTGAATTAAAACACATCAAAGGCCTCTTAGGTCAGAAAATTACCAATATCCACACTGTTAGTGAAACTCCAAAGCAAGGATGGCACCAGGAATAATAATTGGTAACTCCTGCCAATTTCTGAATTGATGTCTGAGATGGTTTCAGTTGAGTGGAGAAGAATGCCATTGAGCATAAACCAAAAATATGCCAGATGCCATGCTATAGATCTAACAGTGTAGCTGGTCAGTTGTGCAGCCAGGAACAGCCCCCAGTGATGTGTAACTTGCTCAGATAGACACAGCCGCCAAAATCTGCTTCAGAGTTTGCACAGAATTACCTGACACAATGCCTTCATAAGTCAAGTAAAGTTCCAGAAATCAATAACTGCTATAAAGAAATAGTTTCCCCCAGCAGCCTATCCCCTGAAAATTAGGTATGTTCTTGAGATGAGCTATGGGGAGGATTCATAACTACAACATGAATAAAAAGGCCATAAGCCTCAGAAAAGAATCATGAAGCCATTGAAAACTACACTTTGGAGTGGAGCTCTGGGCACTGTCTGTATAAACCTCTTGTTCAAAATAAGTACAACAGCTAAGTCAAAGAATATTGTTCAAGGTCTTGCCTGGCTGGATTATGAAAAGTCTCCAAGAACAGAGACTCCACAGACTCTCTGAGCAGCTCATTCCAGTGCTTCCCAACTCTTCCTGAGAGCATCTTTTCCTTGAGTCTTTAAATGATGTGTGCCAGCCCCACGACCATCTTTGTGGCCCTCTTCTGTACACTTCAGTTTGTCAGTAGTTACCTCCCTTATCTCCAAGTAGTTTATGGATTTTCCACCATCACTGAATCCTTTAAGTCTACTTACTACTGAATTTCTATAGCACACAAAGAGGATATGGGAAAGAAGGAGGAAAAAAGGGCAAGTAGTTTCCCCAGGTTGTTTCTGATTAGAAAGTATCTTGTAGACTTTGTTCTTCTTGTTGTAAAGTAAACAATAGGGGATTTATACAGACACAGTAATGTGCTAGTGTGTGTCTGTGTCTTTACAGATACATACAAGGGTATCTCCCATTGGCTGAGTGGAAGCAGTGACATACCAAGTGTTTCAGACAGCCCAACTGCAGGTTTTCAGCTGCACCTGCAGTTCCTGCCTCACCTTAGGTACTCTTTCTCACATTCCCTTTGTCTAAATTAGCAATATGGTTTCACCTGTCAGATGGAGATACCTCAAAATTGACCCTGCACTACTTTTAAGGCACTTACTCTCTTTCTGGTTTGGCCCTAAGTGACTGCTAATTCCAGAAGAATTTACTTACTTACTCATTTTTGCACTGTCCTGGGAGCAATATGTTACCACACAACCCTTAACTCACTCCCGAGTGGCAGTTCTGTAGCACAGATGCTATTTTTTCAGCCCAGGAAAGAATATCAATTGACTGGGAGCAACTAACCTCCCATACATCACTCACTGGCAGTGTGCTATGAACTTCCTTTATATCAGCTACTCCACAGTCTAATTTACCTTTCAAGCAGGGTAATAAAATGCAGTGCTACAGAGCAGCTGTATTAGCAAAAGAAAAAATGAAAACCCACCACCAAACAACACACTACCATCCCAAGTCTGGAGTGCTGAATAGCAGCCAAAAAATGAATCTACTAAGAGAGACAGGCTCCAATCCTATCTGTCAAACTTTCCCAGGAAGGAATCTTGTCAGAGCTCAGAAGCTCCTCATCTATCCAGACATTTCAGTTAGAGATGTGTTTTTGTGTATCATAAATTGCTTCTAGTTGGCTGAAAATAATATTTTAGCTCTTATCTCTGTGATCGGTTACCTCTGCTGTTCTTTAATGGCCTTCACCTCATTATGCAACTAGTCATTAAAAGCTTAGTATCCAGTACAATGGTAGCTTATGTAAAGTGATCTATGAGCGCTTTATATAGGCTTACCAGCCGCAGCCTTAATTTTACTCATTCGTCTTAATTTTTTGTAATCATTTTTGTAAAAAGGGTATAATGTCAGGCATGCTTCCCTGCTACTGACAGATCCAATCTAGCAGATAATTACCATAAGGAAATTGATGCTTTAGTGTGCAAGGGAGAATTTAATTTACTCAGACATCCTACAGTACAATGCATTCCAAAAGATATGAGGATTTAAGTTTTTAAGAAATTAAATTTCACTATTTAACATGATTACTTATGTTGAACATCATTAACTAGCTTTTTTTTTAAAACTATTTGATATAATTACAAGAACAGTTATTTGGTCTGAAATCTGAAGTCATCTTTAAATAAGGGTTAAGGATCCATGAAGTACAAAAAAAAAGAAGGTCGCGTTCTTTCTTTCCCCTTCTCCATCACCAGCCTTCCAGCAACAGCATTAAAAAAAATCTATAGAGATTAACTGAGCCAGTGCATGAACTATAGAACTTTTTCCAATGATATTTTAATAGATCCTTTCTTATCAGCTCATTCCACCTTAACTCCATCACTCAGGAAAGGCTCTTTAGCCCTATTCACAAATACGAATGGCTTATAATGTTTCAAGTATGATAGAATCATTAAGGAGTTGCCGAGATCCCAATTAAGCAAGGTAATTAGCTTATGTTTAATTTGAGACACTTTATTACTTCAAGAGAAATCCACAGAATTTAGAACAGAGTAAAATCTCGATGAAACTGCTCAGTCTCCATAAGAAAGCACTCTTTCTAACCATCAGAAGCAGAATATGCAGCCAACCATGATGTCCCAGAAGGTTGGGCCTTTTGAAATAAAAAACCAGTTTTAAAATCCTGTGAAACCTTCCTCTATGAAGTACAGAAGCTTTGCTTTGATCAACCACAATGCATTTTTTAAACCTGCTCTTTTTTTCTTCCTTGTTAGTTTGAAGTTTTGCTAAATATTTTAAGACAACTTTTCCTTCTGTCCATTTGTCACACCGTTGTACGGAGAACAAAAAATGCAAAGCCCTCAAGAATGTATGACATGTCTCTATGAGTTGCAGCGTGTGTCAATAGAACTTAAACAGCTTTCTCAGCTTCATAACTGTTACCCAAATAAAGCTGATCATGATTCAAATTACTCTTTTTGGATGCATTTCTCATGCTGAATTGAAATGCCCTTTCTAAGGATATGAAGCCCCTATCACTTGTCACTCTAGAAATTATGCTGGCCAGAACCTTGACTAACACCCCATTAAATGTGCAGTCAGTTTTAAAGCATCTCTGATTTAGTCTGGAACTAGAGAAAGTTTGTGGGCTCCTGACTACCCACAGTTTGATGAACGTTTCTATATCAAACTTCTAATCAAACAATGTTTTCTCTTATTTTATATTACTTAAATACATTGAAAACAAAGAAAGAATCTCTTCAGTAGGGACAAAATAAGGCCAACTGTTTAAACCTCAGATAATCCACTTGAAAATAGTTTCTGTCTGTTTTCTTTTAAAACAACTTTATCAAAGGAACAGAAGCTGAGAAACTATAGGAGGAGGGAATTATATTTTATTATAGCTGAGGCTGCCTAATATAATAAAAGCTGGGTTTGGGGATTTTTGTTCTTCAACTGTGAAATCTGTGTTCTTCCTAGAACTTTCCACAGCAGTCCTGCCAGGGAAGTGCAGAACAGAGCCACCATTTTCCAAAGAGGCAGCAGTCACCAGCCCTAAAGCACATTAGATATTTCTGTTAATTGCAATAGAGTTGCTCATTCCAGTAAATATGTACATAAACAGGGCTAGCAAATGGCTAGATAATTTTCATTTCTGATACTGTGAATTTGCTAAAGAGGAAAGGGTGAGGAAGAGCTATGGCCCCAATGAGGCTGCAAGGTTGCCTGAAGGAAGAGAGCTTTGCTGAGTGCTGAGGAAGCTCGAGATTGTGACCAGTTGTTGCTGTCCTCCACGTCATTATTGGACCAGTCATACTGGCAACTCTTTCTGTGTCATGCAGTTGCTCCAGGAAAAAGCCCCAGAGTGGAAAATTCGGTCATGCTCCACCTTTGACATAGCCTTCATCACTGAATTGCAATGACTTGTCTGAAAATTCCCTACTCTATAAAGAAGCAGTAAGGGAAGATTGAGGTTTGGGGAAGGACAGGAAATAAGCATGTTGGTGGTGTGGGAAAGATTACAACTGAAGCAGTGAATCTTGACGACTTTGAGGAAGAGAGAGATGTGGTTGGAAATGCAGAGACTGGAGGAAGAAGTGTGGATGAAGATTAAATGGCTTGTGGCAGGAGAATGGTAAAGGGCAGGGGTGTAGAGGTGCATGTAAGTTAAGAGGCAAAGCACAAATATCAATTTGTCAAAGAAGAGAACTAAAACTGGACGGTTGATGTCCCACTAACCACTATAGTGTTTAGTATGAACATCTATAGTAACTTGTATGCTTAGTGTTCTGAACCCCACCAGCTGATACGAGCAGTGGGTTACTTGATTCCCACCTTTCTAAAGTAAATTCATCTTTGTAGCCAAAGAAAGGAAAATATAAAAGAATGTACTGCAATTCTCTTTGTTTTCTATTTCTCCTACTAATTTCCTTTCATATGGGAATTCACTCACATTTGCACTCACCTTCGTCCTGGTCTATAAGTAATTTGATATCCCAGCAATCTGTTCTTAGATATCTTATTTTCAAAGACATTTCCTGAAAGTGAAGTAATTAAAATTAATTAATAAAATGTACACTTTGCATTATTTTTTAATATTCCAATTTCAGCACTAAAGAAATCTGAAATTTTTGGGTTCTCTCTGAAATTTGGCTCTCTTCTTTGCCATTTTGTTTGTTCTTGGTAAATCACAGGACTAGAAGCTCTTGATGACTTGTGCTTTCTAGCTTTTAAATGTGATTTCATCAAACTACTTGTCATTTTAGGATCAATTTGAGATAAGTTCAGAACTCATAGTTTCATAATTTAATTTGAGATAATTTATTAAGCACTGGGCTTCTTTTTTTGTTTTAATCTGGCCTGCACTCACATATATGGTTATATTACAGCTTATTGCATATGACCTTGGCCTTCTTTTTCTGTGGCAAATGTCACAGTATCACAGTATAACTAAGGTTAGAATAAACCTTTATTAGAATAAACCAAACCAGGTTGGAAGAGACCTTCAAGATCATCATGTCCAACCCATCAACCAATCCAACCCACCCAAACAGCTAACCCGTGGCACCAAGCACCCCATCAAGTCTCCTCCTGAACACCTTCAATGACAGCAACTCCACCACCTCCCCGGGCAGCCTATTCCAATGGGCAATCACTCTTTCTGTATAGAACTTCTTCCTAACATCCAACCTGAACCTCCCCTGGTGCAGCCTGAGACTGTGTCCTCTTGTTCTGGTACTGGCTGCCTGGGAGAAGAGACCATCATCCGCCTGTCTACAACCTCCCTTCAGGTAGTTGTAGAGAGTGTTAAGGTCACCCCTGAGTCTCCTCTTCTCCAAGCTGAGCAACCCCAGCTCCCTCAGTCTTTCCTCATACGATCTAAAAAGCAACTTCCAATTCAGAACAATATGTGGGTTTTTTTCTTACAATTGCCTTTTCCCTTTGGAGATAATAAAACATTGCTTTCATAATTCAATGACCATTCAGAGATGTATAATGTTCAAGTTCAGGAGTCACTCAGTAGATGAGGATATACCCCAAAGTATTTATACTAAAACTGTTAATGCTTAGGAAGAGCAACTTTTTCTGAGGTAAGTCTGAATGCATTCCCTAAGTAGGAGGGTGCAATGCTCACTGTTTTCTTCTCCCACTTGCTGCCCACCCAGATTATATGAGAAATATTTGAGAACCTTACTATATATAGTCAAGACATTTTTCCTTCCTGCAGAGGCCAGTGGGAGGTGCTGAAACCGAGATGGGGGAGGAAACAAGCCTGTGGGAGTGAGTTGGTGTATTTTGAAACTGCAAATTACTGGGAAGAGATGGGTCAGCTTCAGCCATTAATGCAGCAAACCTGTCAGTGGGAGTGCAATGCAAAGAGGTGGTGCATAAACAAGTGTTGTTATTACTTGTGTGGAGGTGAAGCAGGGTGTTTTCTTTAAATGGGAAGCTTGAGCTGTATGAATGAAGCTGCATAGGAAAGGTGGGACTGAAAGACACGAGTTAGAGGAAACTCTCGATGTGCTTCAGACTTGCCTTTGAGATCTGTCAGTGTGTATGCCAGGACAGTCTCCATACAGAAAGAGTCATATATTGTGGTAGCAATGTGTGGTAGGAAAATTCCTATGGCTGAAAGTTTTGTCATCATTGGGTTAATCTGTCACTTGTACTAGGCAATATTTCTTATAAACTAAGTAGTTGACCCTACGGTATTCCTTAAGTCTGAGAAATTTTTTTCCCTCAAGTTGAAGACTGGTAATGGAAGAAGACACAAATTTCAAGTGAATGCTTTCCCTTTTTCTTTTTTTCTTTTTTTCTTTAACAATTTTGTTTGGAGTTATGTTGGGTTTTTTAACAAGCTAAGGGTTGAGGGAGGGGTGTGTTTGGGTTGGGTTTTTTTTGTGTGTGTGTGAGGTTGGTTTGTTTGTTTGTTCTTTGAAAGTTCCTACCTGCATTAATGATCAATGCACTGAGATCTCCTGGCTTAAAGGACTGAGTGCCTCAGAAACAGGTGCAAAGAGTCCTCGCTGTCGAGGGTTGGAAGGGAAAGGCCTCCTCCCCCCAAAAAAGTGAAAGGAAAAAAAACCTCACAGCTGAATTAGCAATGCAGTGGGTGCTGTATATTTACAAAGCAATATAGGATATGCAGGGAAATATACAGAATTTACAATATTTACAATATATACAAAAATATACAATAAAGTAGTACAGAAATGAGAGTTCCCCCCCCTCTGCTGAGGGGGTTCCCCACCTCTGCTCCCCCTTCTCTCCCCCTTTCCCCAGAGAGGGTTAGAAAGAGAGAAAAGAGGAAAAAATTAAAAGCAGTTATGTGTTAATTGGAAAGCAGTTAATACAGGCCTTGCAGCTTATCAGTTTCCAGGTCAAGCCTTGGCCGAAAGCCCAGAACGCTGTGAGCTGCAAAGGGGGAAAAGTAAGACTGACCAGAAAAGTGCAGGAATGCCCAGGATACTCTGCTGCACTCCCAGTTCAGAAGGTGCTTCCTCCCAATCTACCAATGAAATTAGTTTAGATCCGTCTTTCGTTTACAAACATCCGACCACAATATTCCCTTTCTTAAGGGGACAGCCTCAAACGGTCACACTCGCTCTGAGTGTGTCTCGCCCTTGGAGGCTCAGAGACAAATGGTACATCTACTTTGGGGGTAACTGAGTAGTGTGTTAATATTTTCTTCTTTATAAGGAGTTTAAATAAGACATTAAACAGTGAAATTGCAGGGGAAAGTTAACCTGCTTTGAATTGGATCTGCAATTTATTTTCCCTGTAGATGTGGTTAATTTTGATGACTAATTATGACCACTGAATAAGGATTAAAGCAACTTTGGCATAAATTATTTTTCTTAGATACCTAAAATTGCTTCTGTGTGGAAGGAATATGCATCATCTTAATTTTACAATGGGAAAATGCTTCTGGTCATAGAAGACAACCTAGAGGAGGAAATGGACATAGGTTTTGTTATCTGAAAAACATTTTTTTGCTTGTTTCTCTTAGAATTCAAGGAACATTTGTGAGTTTATATGCAAAGTAGTCTCTTGGGTGAGTAGTAGTCACTTCCAGCTCAAGGAATCTTTAACAGCTTTAGGATGCAAAAGAGGCAAAATTATTTATTGTTCATAGTTCAGAAGAATATATATGACTAGTACATTCACTGGGTACATTTTTCTTTCAAACCCAATGAAAGAAAAAGGATTTTGTATATTGGACAAAACACTGTGTTTTGGAATTAGAAAAGAAAGAAGGAAAAGTAGCATGGAAATGAGGAACTGTTTTATTAGTCTGCAACTTGCATTCTTTATTTGGCATCTATTTCATTATCCCCTATTTCCTGACAATAATGTAATGTCCTCTCTTTTCCTGTTACCCAAGCACTTTACAGAACATGTGTTGCATGCCTATTGGCAACCATGAACAATCTGACATTCTCAGCTTTGTTTTACATGCACAACGTTTTACAGCAGCAGCATACATACAAATAATTTCTACATTTCTACATTTATGTAAGTGCTGGGTTCTACACATTGGCCACAACCCCATGCAGCGCTACAGGCTGGAGTCAGAGTGGCTGGAGAGCAGCCAGGCAGAAAGGGACCTGGGGGTACTGGTTGATAGTAGGCTGAACATCAGCCAGCAGTGTGCCCAGGTGGCCAAGAAGGCAAATGGCATCCTGGCCTGTATCAGGAACAGTGTGGCCAGCAGGAGCAGGGAAGTCATTGTACCTCCGTACTCAGCATTGGTTAGGCCACACCTTGAGTACTGTGTCCAGTTCTGGGCCCCTCAGTTTAGGAAAGATGTTGAGATGCTGGAACGTGTCCAGAGAAGGGCAACAAAGCTGGTGAGGGGTTTGGAATACAAGCCCTATGAGGAGAGGCTGAGGGAGCTGGGGTTGTTTAGCCTGGAGAAGAGGAGGCCCAGGGGTGACCTTATTGCTCTCCACAACTACCTGAAGGGAGGTTGTAGACAGGCAGAGGTTGGTCTCTTCTCCCAGACAGCCAGCACCAGAACAAGAGGACACAGTCTCAGGCTGCGCCAGGGGAGGTTCAGGTTGGATGTTAGGAAGAAGTTCAATACACAGAGAGCGACTGCGCTATGGAATGGGCTGCCCAAGGAGGTGGTGGAGTCATCATTGCTGAAGGTGTTTAGGAAGAGACTGGATGGGGTGCTTGGTTGCATGATTTAGTTGATTAGATGGTGTTGGATGATAGGTTGGACTCAATGATCTCAAAGGTCTTTTCCAACTTGGTCTATTCTATTCTATTCTATTCTATTCTATTCTATTCTATTCTATTCTATTTCGTGCTGAAGAACAGTAGCTACTTACTTGGGCAAGCCCATGCTTATATTTTGTTTATGTAGATGCTAAGTTTCTTAAGTTCTTCAGTTTCTTATTGAAGTGATTAGATGTCAGAAACATTTGTGTGGGAATGTGATGAATGGCATATGATCTTGACTGTTTTCCAAGTACAGCCCTAGAGAACAAAAACTATTATATTCCACAGATGATGTCATATCATAATATTGCGTTACATATCAGTTAAATTAACAAACCTCTCTTTAATATGTCTTACTTTTTTTATTAAACATCATCTTGGATATAAAATCTGGGAAAAAAAAAAAAAAAAAAGGTTTTCTGCCTTGTGATTGTAAAGTTTGTAGGATCCATCTCATAATCTTTCTGCACATGAAATCTGCTGTGTTTCAAGGCAAGGGGATTACCTGAGGAAAATTACTGTCATGATGGTAAGAGCGCTAGTAATGGTATTCTAAGAGTAGGTCCAGTCCCCGCAGCCAGGGCATCTTTAACATGTGAATCCTCCATTAATTCCTGATGCAGCAACTGGGTGTAAGTTTGGGAGATCTGGTCTAAGAATAGAGACTGAAGAACATGAAATTCCTGTTCATCAGAGTTTTCTGTCTCATCTGGAACATCTAGTGCTTCAGAGAGAGGGAAATACTATGGCAATAAGGGGGTGGAAGAGGAGGGCTTTAGTTGCCTACACCTTTAGCAATAGAAGTACATCAGCTGAGTGGAATGATAGGAATGCAGGAGACCTGAATAAATGAACTTCTCTTGTCCCTTTTGAACTGTGCAAGCATGAATCTTTGGCTAGAGCACCTATTGTATTGAACAGTGAGCAGCTGTTGCTGCTAACCAATCGAGAACTGAAGTCTATTTAGAGAAATGATTACTTTAGTTTCCAAGATGCTTCTGGAAATAAGATCTAAATTTCTCATTATAATCTTAACTGGCAAAATACAGTATGTTCTATACAATAATTAAAAGATCTTACATGAAAAATTCTTAAAGAAAGCAAGTTAGTCTTCCAGACATGTAATGGAGAAAAAAGTAGGAACAAATAATGCTCTTGTGAAGGAGAGAATACTAATTGTGTCTTGTTCTCTCATCAGAGTGAGAAATGGAACACCTGTGGTTGTCCTTGGTGCTTGGGACTGTATTTTTCACCTGGAGTATTTTTCCTTTAAAAATGAACAAACAAACAAACCAAACAAACAAAATAAGATCAGATAAATAACCTGAAATCTGGACAGTTTTGTTTTTTAAAGCCCACAAGATACGATGCAAAGTGCTTTATTGTCTGAATTTAGTACAGATTAACACGTTCATTTCACTAAATCTTTTTTAAGTTATCTCTTCCTAAATTGCTTTTAAGTTACAGTGCTTTTAAAATGCACATTAAATTATGAGTAACTTTTAAAAGTATAGGCAGCTGGCATATTTCTGGCATTTTTCTGTTTCATGTCCCTGTTCCTTTCTTATGGTGCTGATCTCCACGATACTTTTTCAGAATGACAGAACTGACAGCGCACACAGTGGAGGAACACAGGTAAGGCCCTAAATACACCAAAAAATCGTTCATAAAAATATAACCTTAAAGTCACTTCCTAAATATTATCTAATACTGGGAATCAGAACATTGGTTAAGAGGTTGCTAGTTCTGAGAATTCATCTCCTTTCCCAGTTAAGAATCTCTTCCCTTTTTTTTTTGTGTGTGTGTACACTTCACAACAAAGATTTTAACACTTGTAATGTCCCTTTTAAGTGTGGCAGCAGGACTAATCTTCTTTAAATTAGTTCAGTTGAAAATCAGATTTTCCTTACACGGCACCCAAGTTCTGAACCAAACATACATACTACCACTTGTACATCAAATGACAGTAGAAAGGGGTTTGCCTCCTATGTTTTTGTTTTCTTCCCCCACTCCATGTTCCTATTATCCCAGATGGGTAAGAACTGAGAACTTCAGGATTAAACCATCAGCAATGAGAGACTTATTTACTACAGGGACTTCCTGACAATCCCATTTTATACTGAGTGTTCACTTGACTTTTTCCAGAAGCATGGATCACTTGCAGGTCTCATAGCTCTCAAATGAAATGAAGCCTTGTGAATGATTGTTTTAAAAACATTAGTTTTGCCAAGTGAGATAATAAATGTTCAACTTTTATCTCTTCATCCACTGACAGATGCCATGCAAAGATGTGAATATCAAGGGAGAGTGCCAAGCATGCATGTGCCTCACAAAGCACAATCATTCCCTTTCGCTGTTTATCACATAAGAGTATCAAGAACCACCATACCATCTTCCTCTATGCAACGAGCCTCCTGATATGCTACCAGATGGAGCCTAGTGCTGGCAGAGGCCTTTGGAGGTTCCTATACAATAAAGACTAACTGTGGAGAAAGCACTAACATCTGCTGTCTGAATTCAAACATTGCTCTGAGATTCCTTCAAAAGTAAAGGCACTAATGTAAGGCGTTCAAGAGGAGATTGGACGTGGCAGTTGGTGCCATGGTCTAGTCATGGGGTCTGTGTTGATAGGTTGGACTCGATGATCCTCGAGGTCCTTTCCAACCCAAGTTATACTGTGATACTGTAATACTGCAACCTTGTTGAAAATGAGCAATGTTTTTTGAACTCAAGAAAAGTCCAGATTATGTCCAAGTAGACTAGGTTAAGGTAAATATATAGCTTACTAATGACACTGAAACAATAGCCTTCCATTGTAATGCATCCTGGTCCTGTGACTGTCTTGGGGATGGACAGTGACTATTCCTCTTCAGTAATACAGGACCAGTGTTAGGTGTCAAACGGAGCTGAAGAGTTGTTGCTCACCTGTATTATATCACAAAGCATAATTAAGTTACTGGGGGGGGGGGGGGGGGGGAGGAAAACACAGAGACTAATTGATAACGTATTTTTATGGGGCATCTCCTCTGCTTTCATGTCTTACCTAGTTTCCCTCAATGCACACAGGTGAGACAGGTGGCTCACAGCCCATTTTAAAAATTGCTAGGGAAACACTTCTTCTGTGGGTGAAATCAGCCTTCTCTATGACTGGACAAGTCCAAGTCTAAATAAGACAAACAAGGTGGAAAATTGTTTAGAGGCCAGATCAGTTTCCCACTGTAGTGTTACCTATGTGTCCTTTGCCTGAAGGGATCTACAGGAAGGCTGCAGAGGGAGTTCTCATCAGGGTGTCTGGAGACAGGACAAGGGGGAATGGTTTGAAGATGAGGAGGTTCTTCACCATGAGAGTGGTGAGACCCTGGAATGCGTTGTCCAGGGAGGTGGTCGAGGCCCCGTCCCTGGGGGTGTTTAAGAGCAGGCTGGCTGAGGCTCTGTCCAGCCTGATCTAGTGTGGGGTGTCCCTGCCCATGGCAGGGGGGTTGGAACTAGATGATCCTTGTGGTCCCTTCCAACCCTGAATGAAACTATGAAACTAGAAACTATGAAACTATGAGAACAGGGTTAGAGTGAAACTGAGGAAGAAGTTCTTCAGTATGAGGGTGGTGAGGCTCTGGAATAAGCTTCCTAGAGTGGTTGTGGATGTCTCCTCCCTGGAGGTGTCTAAGGCCAGGCTGGATGAGTCCTTGAACAAACAAATTGAGCTGAGAGGAGTCCCTGCCCGTGCAGGGGGGGTTGGAGTAGATGATCTCTGAGGTCCATTCCATCTTGAGCCACTCTGTGATTCTGTGAGCTGAACAGAAAACCTGTGCAGACAATTATAAGGAGTTTGTTCTGAAGAGGGAAAATTGAAAGAAAACAGGGTCTTGAAGGTGTGACAGAGAGGTAACCTAACCTCTCTGGTTAGGTTGAAAATCTCTTAGTTTACCAGGCATTAAACCTTTTATGTAATTTTTAGTTATTCTCCCTTCAGTTCTTCATCTCACAGACTAGTGAAGCATGTTGCAGGGGTGCCAGTAGGGACAGTGAGTTACATCAGCCAACACTGAGAAAGGTGGATGATCAGCATCTAATAAGTTTACATCCTTCTACCAAGACTTTAATGATTGCAGGCAGAGAGCATGTGGAAACCACTTTCACCACAAACTGACTCAGAGTGCTGACTGCGTTGAGTGATGCTGATAGAGGGCAGAAAGCATCAGGCCACCCTCTGCCTCACAATCCCAGTAGTAAAATTGCAGCCGTTTACCTGTGAGCTAAGGAAGACTCAAGAGTATCACAGTATCACAGTATCACTAAGGTTGGAAGAGACCTAAGAATTAGTTTTGAGAGCATTTTTACTGTCATAAAATGTAACAGCAGTATTACATAAGCACAGCAACAACAGTACATCTCTAAATGGTTGCAGACTGCCTCTTTTGACATCTGTGGTAGAAAATGGATCACTGGATGGTCATGAAATGAATATTTTCCCTAATCAGAATGGAGAGCTTTATTACCCTTATAATTATTTGTTTAGCACTCACTTATAAATTTTCTCTTCAGTCCATGAGTAATAAAATGAGCCTGTTTATTAAATAACATTTTAATTAGGAATCATTTTTAACATGTGCCAAGTTCTTAATGCTTTCTCCTATGCAATTACTTAGATAAATGCTTGCATTTCTGATAACTCCATTGACACCATCAGGCAAACTAAGCCTTCCCTGGTATACAGCTCATATGAAATAACAGGCTCCAGATACCTCAGCTTCACCCCAAACAGCAAATTTTTAACATATTGCAATAGAATATTGCTTATTTTACTAAATAGCTTTTGCAGACTCCTGCCAGATACTGTGTATTTACAGCTCATTTGAATTCAAATGTACTGTTTTTACTCAGGTACATTTCTTATTGACTGCACTGGAATGCTTGCATTTGAACTTCTTTTTTAATGAAATTTCACATTTTCATTAGAACACACCTCAGAAACAACGGTGATGAATTGTTTTGCAAATACCTACATACTATTTGGCCATGCATAAAATTCATTTAAAACATTAGGAATGTTGATGTAAAGTTGAGTAAATATATAGTGGTTTTCACAGCCTATTTTTAACCCCCTCTCTTTTCTGAATGAGAAGCACCATCATCAGAGGGCCTGCTTATAGGTGAGATATTGGCACAGCTTCTTATGTCCTGAGAAAAAAACTCTTCACAGTATCACAGCATCACTTAGGTTGGAAAGGACCTCGAGGATCATCGAGTCCAACCTATCAACACAGACCCCATGACTAGACCATGGCACCAAGTGCCACGTCCAATCTCCCCTTGAACGCCTCCAGGGTCGATGACTCAACCACCTCCCTGGGCAACCCGTTCCAATGACGAATGACTCGCTCGGTGAAGAACTTCCTCCTCACCTCGAGTCTAAACCTCCCCTGGTGCAGCTTGAGACTGTGTCCACTTGTTCTGGTGCTGGTTGCCTGGGAGAAGAGGCCAACCCCTTCCTGGCTACAGCCACCCTTCAGGTAGTTGTAGAGGGCAATGAGGTCACCCCTGAGCCTCCTCTTCTCCAGGCTAAACAATCCCAGCTCCCTCAGCCTCTCCTCATAGGGCTTGTGTTCAAGGCCTCTCCCCAGCCTTGTTGCCCTTCTCTGGACACGCTCAAGTGTTTCGATGTCCTTTTTAAACTGAGGGGCCCAGAACTGGACACAGGACTCTTGCCCGGGTAAAGAAGCTGTTTTTTCACTAACACATAACATGAGTAGTTCAAACAGCCTGTGGTTGTTGGTTTTTTTTTTTTTCCTTCAAGTAAAACCCTATTTGTCCAGGTAGTACACCCCAAAATTTTGCTAGAGATATTAGACTAATGAAGTATGTATTCTAGCAATAGCATGAGACCTACGGTTTCTTCGTACAATGCCAACTGGGTTTAGCAATACTTTGCTGATTTATGCTGCCCAATTCTGCTCTCTAAATACATAGTTTCTGCATGCTTATCTGTTGCTTCCCTGACACTTCCCTTACAGGTCTGAAACTAAAACTGGCCATCACAGACAGCAAAACAAATTGTCTTGTGGGACTCACTTTCAAACATAGGCTTGTATTTCGGTCCTTTGACACTTTTAGGAGTTTCTGCCTTGTGTATCTGGAGCACTTAATTGAAAAGTCAGTGCAACTTCACCAGAACAATTTAGCCAATGTGAGGTACCTCTATTAAGAGATGCCATGTGTTCCCTGCTTTTCCATTAAAACCATAAGACCCTTAATGGGAAGGTTGTGAGTTCAAGCCTGCAGTGGGCAGTAGTGTCTGTGGTGACAGGTTGGACTCGATGATCTTTGAGGTCTCTTCCAACCTTAGTGATACTGAGTACTGAGTCTGAATTATTCTACTATATGCTAGTTACCATTTCTCAGTAAACAGTGGGTGCATAAACCCTTTTTTTTATAAGTTTAAACCCAGTTTTGAAGGAAGGATTAAGTGGGCTGGGTGTTCAAACTGACTGCAGATGAGAAGTACTTTTGGTTCTGAAATGAACATTTCCAGTCACTCACAGAAATAAAGGAAAGAAAAGATGATATTGTCCTTTCTTCTGCAGAATTTCTGCAGTGTTTTTCACCACATGACATTATTACTGACAAAAACATAAATCTGTGACAGGTCTACTTTTTTCTTTTTTCTTTTAATTTATGCATTTTGGATTCTCTAAAGAGACCAATCTTATATCACATGTATACCTCAAATACCATATCCCAGTCACTATGAGAACAGGACTTAAACAAAGGAGAATCAGTTCATGATCACTTCTCCAGGTAGCAGAGTCTGGAAAATTAGGCTTCCTAAAAATGTAAGAACCACATGAATTTGGCTATGGATTCTCTGTGAGCCTAGCTGTTCTCTTGTCTGCACATCAGATAGGTGAAGCAATTTATAACAATGTAGGTGTTTTCCTTGATTTTGTGCTGCAAGTCCTTATTCCTGTGGCTTGTTTCTTCCCTGCTTTAACTTGAATTGGATTCTAGCCAGACTTGCATGTTCAGTCTTATTGTCCCATTTGACCTTGCTGAAGTTTTCTCTGCTTACTAGTGCATACTGTACCTGCTAGTAGAAGCTCTAAATCAAATAAAATTACATTTGATTCCCACAAATGCATAATCCTTTAATTGGCATCATTTACAAGTGAAGCTTTGTTTACACAGATATTTCTGTGTAGTTTCTCCCATTTATCTCAGTCTAACAAATAGTGGGATTGCACACACAGTTTTCATGTAGTTAGAAATGGGATTTGAGATAGATAACTTGATCATGGGCCTCCTCTGGCCTCTGGAAATTCTCTCCAACACAAAGATGTTGCAGTATGGAATTAAAATAACAGTTCAGAATTTCCCCTAACAGCTGCCAGGTAGGGTAAATACTGTCTCTGTGTCATGCTGCCTAATTCCCAAGAGCAAGGAAAACACTGTCATGTTCTTCTGTCATCAAGGTTCTTTGGAGGCTTTCTAAGTAATCAACATTTAGTTTTAGGGAAGAGCTGTAGTATCACCTGATTACAAAAGCACCTCATTACAAAACTCACAGACTTGGGAAATGTTGCTAAACTTCTCAGAATGGGTCCCAGGTCAATGCAAAAGGAGAGACACACCTCAGCTCTGCTCATGTTCACTATTTTATGGTTCTTCTCTTAGTCACCTATATAACTCTAGCCTGGTAGGAAACACGAGCTAGTACTTGATCCTCACATCACTGAAATCTCTTTTAACTCACTCTGTAATGTTGTTTGGTTTTTTTCCTGACAAAACACAGCAGAAGTTTCTGTTCTCACACTGCTTCCTGCTCTCCCCTCACGAATTTTTATCTGATAGTCTTTGTTACAGCTAAAGGAGACCTCAGTTCGAGTTCCTCATCTGCCTATAGGGAGAAGCCTATATTCACCATAAGAGAACATTCTCAGTGAAACAAACTGCTGATATATTGACTATTCAAGTCAATGCTGTCTTTGGCTTGCCTATTAAATCCTAATAGCTTTATACAAGTTGGGAAGAGGCTTAGATCTAAGTCCTGTAGCTGACTGCTTTCCATGACTCCACAGGAGTGCATGGGAGTTGCAGGGATTCAACCATCAGAGTGTACAAGGAAACCTGAGCTTGCTCAAGCAGAGGAGATAATGGGTTGACATTTCGTGCATCATCTTGACAGTTGGATCTGAGGCTTGGACCCTGCCTGTATCTGAGCTGCTTCTTCCTCTCTGAAAAAGTCTCCTGATGTGAAGATTGCCTTATCATGACAACCTCAACTTGGCTGAGTGTTTGGAAACAGTCTTTAGACAAGATAAGTTTCCTTTTTACATGAGAGAAAAAATAGAAAAAAAAAATTAAAAAAAAAAAAAAAGAAAGACAGAAAGAAAGAAAGAGAGAGCGAGAGAGAGAAAGAAAGAAAGAAAGAGAGAGCGAGAGAGAGAAAGAAAGAAAGAAAGAGAGAGAGAGAAAGAAAGAAAAGAGAGAGAGAGAAAGAAAGAAAGAAAGAGAGAGAGAGAAAGAAAGAAAGAAAGAGAGAGAGAGAGAGAGAGAAAGAAAGAAAGAAAGAAAGAAAGAAAGAAAGAAAGAAAAGAAAGAAAGAAAGAAAGAAAGAAAGAAAGAAAGAAAGAAAGAAAGAAAGAAAGAAAGAAAGAAAGAAAGAAAGAAAGAAAGAAAGAAAGAAAGAAAGAAAGAAAGAAAGAAAGAAAGAAAGAAAGAAAGAAAGAAAGAAAGAAAGAAAGAAAAAGATGAGGAACATTGGTGCACTAGGAATGAATAGATGCTTTTTTGCTTAATCAGTTTTAAAGTCTAAGAGGCTGCTACCATGTCTACCTGTTCTGGTTTCAAGGAGAGAGGCAAACAATGCTTGTCAAACTTGACTCTGAAAAGACATTAGCTTTTTCTGTGTTGATATCCCTCAGCTTCCATTGCACTGCCTTGTCCTGTTTTAAATTTGTAATGAAAGAAAAAATTCTAAAGGTGGTAATCATGTGCCTTCCTTGTATAAAAACACATCTTGTTTTTATCATCAGTAACCTGTACTACACAAGAGCTCTGACACATACATTTCAGGATAGATTAGGAATTGCCTGCTGCATTTACATAACATTAAAATCACTGTCTAGATACACAAAATAAAATGAATCCTTTCCTGATTCTCTAGTATGGGCTTGCATGAAAATGATTTACATTATTTTACCTTGCCTTTTTTTCCCCTTTTTTCTTTATTTTTTTTTTCTTTTATGGATGCAATAGCCCCTCTCTTCATGTAGTCGGTTGGAAGAGGAAGATTTGATAGCTGAGTGAGGGTACACCTATGTAATTAATTTTTCTGGCAGACCTGGACAGCATGCTTACTGCATTTAAAAAAATGGGGGATGGGGGGTGGGAGGAATTGTTGTGAAAAATGGAGTGTGTGACTGGCACTATCTGAGTCCCCCATCATTCCTTGCAGCTGCCGGAAGCCAACCGCTTCGTCTTTCCAAACCACAGGCTCAATGTGGGCAATATGATTTCCTCTGCCTTGTGTTTTGAGTGTGTGCTTCACAAAAAAAGTAACATACACACACACACACAGAAAGCCCCAAACTCTACACACCCAGTATTGGCTTCTCTTATCTACTGAAATGATTCTTGCAACACCAGGATAAGCAAATGGAGACTTAGCCCCAAGAAGAGTGTTCATCATCATTCATGGTCTTCTTGATTACTTTAGCCTTTATCCTTCATCTCACTACTAAATAGTGCCCTCATCAACTGAAAATAAAGGAAGTGGAGTTCAGAAAATCTGGTTTCAGACTAGTATAAAATCTTCAGTGTTTGTCTTTCTTGGGAAAATCATTCATATTTTGCAAGGAAAGAAAAATGCAAAATCAAGGTTCTTTTTGTTGCATTTATCAGCACTGCTCACTGTTGAGGACAATGAAAAGGCTGCCTGTATGTCTATAAATGTCAGAAATAATAGATGTTTTACCAAGGGAAGAAGGGCTACACTCATGTTGGAAGTATCCATATACTCATTTCTTATGACTGGAAATACCATACAGTTTGTTGTTCAAGCAACCAGCTCACAGTCCACAAGAAGTCTTTTCCACTACATTAGACTATTGTGACTATTAAAAACAGGCTTTTGTTTTTAACTTTCAGAAAGAGCAATTCTGGTTTCCCACAAGGCCATAGGTGAGATGTCAGAACACTGACGGCAAGCATACTGATCTCTGTAGCCATACACTGAATGAGCATGACTGCAGCTAGACAATTTTTGTACTGATTAGAAGAAAAGACATTGCAGTAATCAAGATACAAGGGGAGGACTTGGAGTTAGCCTTTACAACTGTTGGGTGTGTAGCTGAATTAGTTTTTATGAATGTTCTGAAATATTTTTCAAGTATTGGCAATAGTCTGATTATAAAACCATGAGAGAATTCTGAGCTGAGGATGAGGATGAGGGTGAGTACAGAGGCAGAATGCTGGTTTGATATACCATGATTCAGAAGGGGATCTCAGTCAGAACTCAAGAGAGGGAGGGATGACACCTGATTTGTCACTGTTGAACTTCTCTAGTATGTCACAAAGACACACTAGAGAAGGCTGAAATTTCAGTTTGGACAGAAAATGACAGAAACCAGACAAAAAAAAAATCTGCTTTGTAAGTCCATCAGTAATCAACATGGGATAATAATAATCAATTACACAATAATCAGCTGAAATAGTAATTGCAAAAGCACCTTGTATCTTCTTGTTATGGGGAAGTGGGGGAAGAAAACTGCCCTGAAACCTCCCCAGAAAAAAAAAATATCACTAAAGAGAAAGAGTGGCTTCCAAAAGGTGTGATGAAACTATGGAAAAGGATGCAGACCAGACACAAAGGAAAAGAATAAGCAAGTTCTGGCTCTGAAAACTGGCTGGAAAGTGATGTTTCAAGATTTTGGCCAGAGCAGCTGGAGGTAATGGGGAGAACATCACTATATCCATGTCAATACTGATAATTACACTTCACAGGCATTGGATTTCAGCTCCTGTGTAAGACAGAATGTTGGGTTAGATGGTCCTCTGGTCTGACCAAGTTCATCTGTTCTTAATTTCAGTGGAGTTAAAGGTGCAGAAGCTAGATTAGACAATCTAGGGTGGAAAAGGAATACAGGAAATCTTATCGGTCCTTGCAGACAGTACACTCAATATGTTCAGATATGAAGGGGAAATGTAGGGGGTGACTGGACAGGCAGGGGAAGTCAAGGATGGGAGAGACTGACACAGAAATTACATGGGAACTGGGGAGATGGATTATATGGAAATGTACTGAGGGAGTGAGAATGAGTATAAGGGAGATCAAGAGATGATTGGGTATATAGGATTACTGGGGAAAGTGAAAGAATTAGAGGAAAATTATTGCAAAATTCCTATGCCTTTGGGAGCGGTGAAGGAAAGTTGCAGGAAATGACAGAGGCAAAGTGGTGATTTGGGGAGTATAGAGGTCACATTGGGCTAATTTGCAGTTGTTAACACCTTTGCAAATTGTGAACAGGAACAGCATAGTGAAGAGCAATTGAAGTCATCTGTAAGTTCTCACTGTTTTGTTAATAATAATGAAATTATGCATGCAATATAAGGAATGTCATGCATTTAACTTGTAGTGCTTTGGTCAAACAGCTGTACACACAGGTGACTAATTGCTGCAGTGGCCTTAGAATAGGTAAAGACAGTGCTTTTCCACTCACCCTGGGGGCTGCTGGATGGGCTCCTTCTCCTACACCCCCACAGAAGCACAAACAACCAGCTTTCCCTCCACTCATTCTCCACCTTTCTTGTCAGTGGGGGACTGGGTGTGTTGATTGCTTAGTACTGCACAGTCTCATTCATTCTCACTCATTTCTGCTCAGAAATGCAGGGTATGCAAGGGATTGACAAGTGCTGGAAAGTGTGTATTATATTCAGCCATTTCATGTCCCAAAAATATTTTGGGACCCTGTTTTCCCCCAGATGGACTAAGTCATTCAGGAAGCTTGTGCCACTGTACACTGGCCTTACTTTAGACAGTCTCAAGATTCTATCCTGGCAAAAAAATGGCAACCTAGTGGCAAACTAGTTCTAACAAGAGTCCTAAATTTGCCACACAGCAGTCAATCAAAGCTGTGTTAAACTCATTAAGATCTCGGCTCACTTTGAGCGTAGAGATGTCAGTGTAGTGGCATAAGTGTATCAGATGAACTGGGAAGTGATTTCAACTGGCGGTACTGAAGATTGAAAATTGCAATTGCTCCTCAAAAATGCCAAATTCAGCAGATAGCTTCTGACTTTAAGTGTTACAGCATCAGGAGAGAAATGAGAATCCTAACTGCAGTTCTTCAGAGGGTGAAAGTATATTTTTATTACTTAGTTATGCATTTATTAATGAGATCTATTAAAAAGGCATGCATATTCATGAATCTTCTTACTTTCCCTACCTTGATGTAATTAATAAACTTCAGTTATTTTTTTTGTAAAATGCTTTTTTTCTCTAATTTCCAAAATATTACAATGCTTCAGGTAATTATTTATGTTACTTCATTAAAAACAAAAAAAAAGCTATGATAATAGCCATAAAGGAGTTTTGTTAGTTTGTTTGATTTTATTTACACTTTAATCTTAACTTTCTTTCCCTATGCATTTTTCTTGACCTACTAATTTTCAGACTGAGATTTACTAGGCAAATTCTCAGTTAGGACAGATCAGACCAGCACTTTCCCAGCTGACTATTTTGCCTTACTGAAATGTGCAATTTATTTCTGCTATGGAGTTTGGGAGTAGTGAGTTTGGGTTTTCGGTTTGGTGTTCTCTTTACAAATAGAATAGAATAGAATAGAATAGAATAGAATAGAATAGAATAGAATAGAATAGAATAGAATAGAATAGAATAGAATAAACCAGGTTGGAAGAGACCTTCAAGATCATCACGTCCAACCTATCACCCAACACCACCTAATCAACTAACCCATGTAACCAAGCACCCTGTCAAGTCTCCTCCTGAACACCTCCAGTGACGGCGACTCCACCACCTCCCCGGGCAGTCCATTCCAGCGGGCAATCACTCTCTCTGTGTAAAACTTCCTCCTGACCTCCAGCCTGAACTTCCCCTGGTGCAGCCTCAGACTGTGTCCTCTTGTTCTGGTGCTGGCTGCCTGGGAGAAGAGACCAACCTCTGCCTGTTTACAACCCCCCTTCAGGTAGTTGTAGAGAGCAATAAGGTCACCCCTGAGTCTCCTCCTCTCCAGGATAAGCAGCCCCAGCTCCCTCAGCCTCTCCTCATAGCGCTTGTGTTCCAAGCCCCTCACTATCTTTGTTGCTCTTCTCTGGACTCGTTCCAGCAAGTCAACCTCCTTCCTAAACTGAGGGGCCCAGAACTGGACACAGGACTCGAGGTGTGGCCTAACCAGTGCAGTGTACAGGGGCAGAATGACCTCCCTGCTCCTGCTGGCCACACTGTTCTTGATGCAGGCCAGGATGCCATTAGCCCTCCTGGCTGCCTGGACACACTGCAGGCTCATGTTCATCCTACCATCAACCAGCACCCCCAGGTAAGCTGTAGCAGCAACCACAACAAGGAAGTGGCAGGAAAAGCTTTTTTAGTAAGGAATTTCGACATCGTTTTGGAAGAAAGAATTAAAAAGATAAAAATCTACAGATTCTAAAAGCGCCAAAGTTCTGAAATAATGGTCAAACTCTCATGGCCTCTCATATTCCCAAGTCAGGCTGCCAGTTGCAACTGAGCGATAGTTAGGATGCAGAGCTGGAAGATGCATATCACAAAACAAGTTCCAGGATTCCCTGGACATTTGTACCTGTTGTTTAAACACACACACAAAGAAATACCTCAAGAGATTAAAAAAAAACACAACACAACAACAGAATCCCACAGAGATGTGTGTGGAATATTGACTGCTTCAGCTGAGTTCAGCAAGCACCACTGTTCTCTGCTTAGAAAACTGGGTCATATATGTGGATGTGTGAGATATTAGCTTAGCAGATGTGAGTAATACCATTTTCTGAACCTCACATGCAGCATTCTACATGTTCAGTCCGATCTTTTTCTTTTTGTTTTAAACCCTGAGTGCAACAACTGTGGGAAATAAGCAAGGAAAATATTCTAATTCACTTCACACCCACTTTTATCCAATTATGAGCCAAACATTTCCTCTGTGCAAGAGTAAGTAATTATTGATTTAAGAAGAAACAGGCATATTGATCCAAAGGGAAAATACACTGTACATATTGATCAATATTTACCTTTCAGGACAAAACGTCCTGGTATTCCCTTCAAGGCATTAATATACACAATACTACTGCATGTTTATGTCATTAAGTCAAGTAACTCGGCTAGATTTCCAACTGTATAAAATCTCTTTAATGATTATTTCTCAGTCAAATATTGGTCTCAAAAGGGAAGAAGGAGTCAGAGAATCAGAAAAAGAATAATTGTTCACCTCCCTTGAGATAAATAATACTTCTCATTAAACTCAGCTGGTGCCTATCAAGAGCTGCTAGGCTGATTACACATCACAAGCGTGAGAAGTCCTCCAAATTCCTCCTAAAAGGATTTACCAGTACCAACATAAAATTGAATATCTAAGTATATGTGTCTGAAGATATTTTGGTTCCTACTTTATCATTAGTTTATTATCAATGAACTTGTACAAGGAGCTGTTTCCTTCCTATTTCCAGAGCTGGAGTATACCAGAGTATCTTTTAAAATTCTGCACAACCCAGGCATCGCCACGTCCTCTCTTTCAGCCTCATTTCAGGCCAGAAATTTCTTCTTGTTTGAATTCATTGACATAGAACTAGCCATAAATTATACAAAGATAAAATAATTATAGTATAATGGGGCAGTCATGGTACACATTTTTTTTCTCTGACATTTCTTTTCTGTCACATAATAGCTCTAACACTGGGTTAATCATTTTTATTTAAATGTTTTCTTTATGGCTAATTTCATCCTAATATCAGCCATCTCCATCTTCAGTCTCTTGAGGCACTCACTTATGAAGGACACACCCAGGGAAGGGGCAGGCATGCAACAAAGAGAAGGTGTGACAGCTACACTGTTAATATGTATTCTTGACATGAGCAACTCCATAATAACAATATATAATACATCTTGCTTCAGACCAGAATAAATAAGGTGGCCTTCCCTTTAAACCACCTTTGTTTCCTCTTCTGAAGAACTTGTCTGAAAGCCGTGCCTGAGTGGGACCCATCCTATGCCTGCCCATAGCTGAAATTCATGTTTAAATCCTCATCACCTTCTGTTTCAGTCACCTTTCACTTTGCCTTTCACCCTTGTCAGAGACAAAACTACCCTGTCCTGTTCAAGTCCATTCAACATGCTGGAAACAACACTGTCTTAGCATATAGTTTGCAAGATTATATCTATTCCTGGCTCTCCATCCTCGGTTTAATCTAATATTCACTTACTGTATTTCTGCTAAGAAGCTCTTGTACCCCTGACCACTCTCCCCAACCTGCTCATCCTCTTTACAAATTGGCACTTGCTGTGGTTACT
Source organism: Melanerpes formicivorus (assembly GCF_026170545.1). Taxonomy (NCBI): domain Eukaryota; kingdom Metazoa; phylum Chordata; class Aves; order Piciformes; family Picidae; genus Melanerpes; species Melanerpes formicivorus. The sequence goes on along the minus strand of NW_027142367.1, from coordinate 17,882,342 downwards.
TGTGGGACTGGGAAGGATGTGTCTGTATGTACCATCCGGGCTACTTCTCCCCTGAACCTATTCATAGCTGTTATCCCTACAAAACCTAACATTTCCAAGTCCCAGCCTATTGATTTGCCTGATTTCCTTCAGTTCCCTGAGCTCTGTGTAGCTGTTCGTTATCCATTCCCTGATTAAACACAGGTCAGGAAACTGAATGGTTAGCTCAAAATTGTACAATGAACACTGCCCAAGCTTTGTGCATACAAACCAGCACTCAGAACTTATTTAATAATAAAGTAATTTTCTTCCTAGTAGCTGGTACAGTGCTATGTTTTGGATTTAAGATGAGAATAATGGTAACAACACTGTTGCTAAGATGTGTTTATAGTAAGGACTAGTCAGATATCATACTGTCCTGCCAGAATAGACTTATTCATACCATGCTGCGGTCACACCAGCTTCAAAAATGAAAGTGATAACTGGAGCAAAGTATTATGGGACTTGAAGTTCAGATTGCAACATGAGAAGCTTCCTCTTCTGGTTGCTGGTTCTGGGTCTTGGTTGTTGGCTCTTTTCTGCGGGCATGGTGGCAATTGGGTAGCTGCTGGTTTTGGATTCTGGTTTATGCCCTTTTTCCCTGCCCTATATTTCATTGGTTTACTTTTTTTACCCACTGGGTCGGTGAGAGAACAAGTGAGTGGCTGCATGGTGCTTACTTGCTGGCTGGGGTTAAACCATAACAAAAAGAAAGTTCCCACTGGGATTCCTTAACATAAAGTGTTAACTACAATTAAACAGAAAAGGTTTCCAACAAGTGATAGAGGTCACAGCAACAATCTGACCACAACAGCACTCTCACCATCACTACCTATAAAATAATCCAGAGGCAAGACATCCACCCTCAGCTATATGGAAATACATTGGAATAGGAATACACAAAGATAATAGAATTTACTTAAAACAGGTTTGTTTCTCCAGCCTAATGATATTTGGCACATGTATGCAGCAAGTATCAGGATTCATCACTGGCTATATTCAGGGATTTTAATGGGCAGTATTCTGAGCAAGGTGTGTCCTGGGGAAATGGCAGCCCTCATAGACACAGGTGCTGTTTTCAAGGGCCAAACAGAAATAAAGAACATCGCTCAGAATGACTACTGGATTCACTAGAATGTGCATATTGACACTTTCTGGCAGCATATACGATTCATGTAATCAAATAAATAATGAATGTTGAACCACCATGCAATGCAAGTGATCAGAGATCTTCCCTGAGTAATTATAAGTAATAAACTGACTTGGAAAAATCAGGATTTGTTAGTGAAGTTTTTGTGAGCCCTGATGCAATGCCATTAGCAGTTTACTGTTTCTGAAAATTGAGCATAACATGCTTCTTACTCTTTCTACTCTGACTTCTGAGAGCTTTGTGATTTGGGGGGGGGAAATTGCCAAGAGATTTTAAGAGATGGATTGAAAGGAAAGAAAGAAGGAAAGAAGGAAAGAAGGGAGGAAGGGAGGAAGGGAGGAAGGGAGGAAGGGAGGAAGGGAGGAAGGGAGGAAGGGAGGAAGGGGAAAGGAAAGGAAAGGAAAGGAAAGGAAAGGAAAGGAAAGGAAAGGAAAGGAAAGGAAAGGAAAGGAAAGGAAAGGAAAGGAAAGGAAAGGAAAGGAAAGGAAAGGAAAGGAAAGGAAAGGAAAGGAAAGGAAAGGAAAGGGAAGGGAAGGGAAGGGAAGGGAAGGGAAGGGAAGGGAAGGGAAGGGAAGGGAAGGGAAGGGAAGGGAAGGGAAGGGAAGGGAAGGGAAGGGAAGGGAAGGGAAGGGAAGGGAAGGGAAGGGAAGGGAAGGGAAGGGAAGGGAAGGGAAGGGAAGGGAAGGGAAGGGAAGGGAAGGGAAGGGAAGGGAAGGGAAGGGAAGGGAAGGGAAGGGAAGGGAAGGGAAGGGAAGGGAAGAAAACCTCTATAACCAACACATTGGCTCATAAACACAATTCTCCACTGCTCCCTGCTTCTTAGTAGACATCACTGAAATGGCAGCAGAATTGTTTCATTACACCTTTGCCAGAAATTCAGATGGATATCTACTTTCTAGCCTATATTCAAGTGGTAATCATAAGAATAGTTGAGGAAGAGGAGGAGCTATCCATCTGCCAGTCAGCTATCATTCTGAATTTGTAACATCTTCCTTAACTCATTAATGCCATACAAAAATGGACCAATGTTTTCTTCCTATTTTCAGCTACCTTCTCAGGTAGGATTAATTTTGGCAAGAGCCTTTCAAGAGAAACATTTGTCAACTGTTACACAGCTCTGTTAGTGGAGAAATAACTGATTAGCAATGTTGATCTTGGAACAGATCCAGTATCTGACTAGGATCGGAGACAGCTTCATTTCTGCCTAGTTAAATTAGGTACTAACCACAATGATCTTCACCCTGTAGATAGCCATAGCACCTGCACGATATAATATGTGTGCAAAACATAAATAAATAAACTTCTTTGAATGTCAGATGCAATGAAAAGCACAAAGGAAGTGTGACAATCCGTCTTAGTTTAGTCCCTTTTGTAAACAAAGAAAAGTTAAATCCCTCTTTTCCAAAAGGAAAATGACTTGAAAAGTTTTAGCTGAGGTACAGCTATAGCTATACTTTATGAATTCACAACTAACATGATAGGACAGTTCTTTCTTTAAATTTATATGTAGATTTAGTGATCTTTGAAAAACAGACTGTTGAGATCATCTTGCCAACCCCACTGCTCAAGCAGGTTCCTCCAGAGGTAGCTGCCCAGGACCATATCCAGATAGTCTCTGTAGACAGAGGCTACACAACCTCTCTGGTAAATCTGTTCCAGTGTTTGAACACCCCCACTGTAAAAAAAAGTACTTACCTGTGTTCATGTAAAATTTCTTTCTTTGTTTTCTCTTATCCTGTCAGTGAGCATCACCAAGAAGAGCCTGGCTTTACATTCTTCAATCCCACCACTAAGTATTTAGGCATACTGCTAAGATCCTCTCAATCCTTCTCTATGCTAAAGAGTCCCAGCTCTCACTGCCTGTCCTCACAGGAGAGATGCTCCAGTCCCTTCATCATCTTTGTCTGACCAAGGAATTCTAGAAAGCTTATGGATATTTATTAGTACAGGAATTATTGCAGCCCTGTTCTGTGTTCTGAGGCATTTTAAGTAAATTTGTGACTTTGACTAAAGCATTTCTGGTCTCACTTCTAACACCAGAAATCTAAAGTCACTATTAGATTTCAACTATTAGATTTCAGATGTAACTGAAAGTTGAATTTTGTGTATATTCTCTGTAAAACTAGCTACAGAAAAGATGCACAAACTAGACCTAGCATTTAAAATAGCTGAAGCAGCAAAACTTTTTTTCCATAGATCATTCAGAACAGAATCCAGAATTTTGGTTTCAGTTACATTAGAGCAAGTCATACGTGTCACGGTTTTATATGCAGAGAGTAATTGCTAGGCCATTTCTGAAGAAACTCAGAAGTTGCATCCTAGCTGAGGCTGCTGTGGCTGACAATAGCACCTTAGTCTTCTGTAGTCGGAACCTTCTTACTGTAGGAAACTCTGTCTTTCCTTCCTTCCCTGACACATAGGTATTACTGTATGTAACCATGGCATAGACTCTTTGGCCTGTAATCAAGAACATCCAGTTTTCCTAGATAAGCCAGGCAATTCATGTTGCCTAGGACTGTAAATTCCTCAGAACAGATTGGGGCAAAGTGACACATATTAACTAGCACCTCTGTCCACTGCCTAAACATAACTAGAATTAACTTCAGTGTGTCCACCCTATGAATTGGAGCAGTCATGTGGTTGTTCTGTATCTCCCGCAGTAGCTGGGGTGGGCAGTAGCTGAGGAGACAGCACAGACATGCAAAAAGAAAATTATGCAAACAGAATGATGGGAAAGAAAGAAGATTTTGGTGGTGATATTCTGTAATTATGTCAGTAGCACAGGTGGTATTTCCCATGGAAATGTGTCAAGAGTTCTTTTCTGAAGTGAAAAAAATCTCAGACTACAGTTTAATAGAACAAATTTTATAAACAAAGGAAGATCTGTTATGAGTTAGACATTATGCAGTGGGAACAGCAATCTGTATTTCCTATATTACATTCAAATATCTGCCAATCAGCTGTTTGCTGTGATGTCTATGATATTGTCTTAAGCACTTCTGGCCTTGCAGAGTGTGAAGAGCCATTTGAGAGCAAAACAGTGCTGTGACGAGTTTCTCAGTGTGGGGTGACTAGATACAATAAGGATTGTGAAACAAAGTTGTTCGTACTGATGTATTACAGTAGAAGGCATGCTTGGCATGAGTGTTCTGACTGTACCAAACAGCATCCATTACCTTTTTGTGGTTTTGAATATGTACCACACTTCAGGTGACAGATGTTCACCAACCACACCTTCATTAGGACTTTTGTTTTCCCAACTGAATGAGAACTACTCATCCAACAAGTTCACAATCCTGCAAACAAATCCTCTGGACACTCACTGTTGTGGAAAGGCAAGAGGAGCACCTACCTCACACATTCCAGCTATTGAAGTGAATATACGTGCTTTGGCCATACATTTTTTTTGCTGATTCTCAATTTGCAAAACTTATCTATTGCATTTCTGTCTTGAATTATCATCACCTGCCCGGTAATGCACAGGGACGTGGCATGCTACCCATTTTGAGGATTCAGGTTGGTAAGAGTGATGTTGGAAAGCAATACATGGGAAACGGTAATATACAGCAGTCGAAACATTGAACCCACTGAAGTAAAAGTTCCTATTTGCATTGAAGAACAAATCTGAAGGAAACCATTCATTATGCAGCCTTGTTAGATGATTCCCACAATAAACCTGATAGCAACAGAAAAGTTTCTTTAGTAGATTTTGTCTATGATTTAGCTGGCAATGAATTAGACAACTGTAAGACCGCTCATTTTGGTTTTGCTAGACATTGTTCTACCTTATATCCATTACAACTCACTTTGCCTCATCTAAAATTGCTGGTAATGTCAAAGGAAATACTGCAAGACAAGTATCATAGAATCTTGCTCCTCAGGTAAATGTCTAATTGTATACTAGCAATTATCCCTTAGAAGACCTGCGTGAGGTGGCTGTAGTCTTGGTAAGGACCACTAGGACAGCAGAGCTCTCTTCAAGATCACCCAGTGCTGCTATCTCAGCAAGAAGCTTGCTGTATATAAGAGCTGGCTGCCAGCAGTGAAATCAGTGCTGCCATGACTATATCAATAGCAATTCTCAACGATATCAGGCATTAAAGGATCTTCACAACACCTTCTCAGTTCTGAGTGTTCCTGCAAGCTGCTAAGACACCTAAGGGCAGAGAGTTCCAGAAGATGCTTAATATCTCACAAGATTTGACTTAAGCAGGCTCAGCTTGCACATGTCCAGCAACTCCATTCTGACCTTAAATTATTGAATGTTTAATGAGAAATAATGACTTGCACAGTGTGAAATCTGACTTTAAAGATATGTGCTGAGTCAGCTCCTCTCTGTAGGCTGGAAGACGCTTGGAGCCACTGGACTGTGGGCCCTGCAGCAGCTGAAGCACAGACCAGCAAACAGCTCCTGAAACCACTGCTCTTCAGTGGAGTGTTGGTCCTTTTATTTCAAAATAGCCAGATGCACATATGTGCGGAAAGTTGCTGTGTTCTCTTGTTAACCAGCTTTCACTTTTCAAGGGGGTGGTTGTTGAAGCTCTCTGTGCCTGCATGTCCCTGTGTCACTGAGGAAAAACTCTTGGTGACTTCCTGGAAAGAGGTAGCCACTAAGGGTACCATGGCACCTTTTAGTGCTGAGGTGTGATTCTACTGATCAGATGCTCTTGATTTCCTATATGCAAACCTGCTGGAAGATGTAGGAGTAACTGGAATAAATAGGAGCAGAATTTGGCTCTGGGTTTAAACCAAATAAAGTCGGCTTTATAAGTTGCAGTAAAAGGAGGATTCTGCATTTCTGTAAAGACACAGTGAGAAAAACTGCAAAAAAGCTAAGCATGGGGTGTACCTGGTTAATCTCAAATTTACTGTGCTGCTACCCTAGTATGTGAAGCACTAAGCAACCACATCTACAGAGCTTCTCCCAAGGAAGGAGGGACTGAAAGAAATCCCCAGTTACACTCTTGCCCTTTCTGTCCTAAAAGAAGCCGGACTTAGCATTAGAGACCTCATTGTGGCAACCTTTTAGTAAGTAGTAGATCATTTCTTTTCTAAAGAGTTTGCATTAAAAGGCCCTAGTCTTTCCAAGGCTTGCTTCATTCTGCATCTCTGAATTGGCCCTTTAAGTCGATGAGACTACTCACATGCATAAAGTTATGCCCAAATTTTTTGTAATGTAAGAGTACAGATAAGATAGGATCTGAGAAAGGAAGAATTGTAATCCTCATCTTGCAGATGAGGAACTGAAGCACACCCCCCTGAGACTGTATATGTGCTCACGAATAGTTTCTGTCAGGTTGACCGTGCCCTCTGGACTGTCAGGGCTGGATTTCAGTGACAGTTACTGAAGTTCCGATCCTGTGTTTAAAGTCGCGTGGTTAGAAAAGTGTGGAACATATTTTGCATGGGATGTGAATGACCAGGTTGAGTTACAGGAGGATGATCTAACGCTTTTAACCTCAGCTCCGAGGCGTTACAGGTGGATGTCTGCAAGTGACGCCCTGTGACATCCTCCCCTATCGCTGTGCCCGGCCGTTGCCTGCCGTGCTTGGAGACCTCCACGTCCAGGCGCCGCATGAGTCCGGCCCCAGGAGCGCCCGGCGAAACGGTGAGGAGCCCGGTCCCTCTCCCACGATTCCGGTTCGACACAGCCTGCGAGGCACCCCGGTAAAACACCTCGCCAGGTAAAAGCCCCTCTGCAACAGCTGTCCCAGTGTCTGGCAACCGCTGGCCCGGGCGACGGCACCTGCGGGGCGCGGGTGAGGGGCGGACGGGAGCGGTTGGGGGAGGGACCGGGCACGGAGCGGCATCCCGCGGGGTAGCGCCGGCATGTGGAGGCGCGCCGTCGCAGCTACCGCCCGCCCCGGCCCAGGCGTCTCAGGTACCACGGGGCGGGGGTGGTCCCGGGCGGGCACCTGCCGCAGTGGCGGAGGGCGGGCGGGGTGGCAGCCCGGGTCGGCTGCGGCGTGGGGGTTGGGGGGGAGGGGGCCGCGGGGAGCCGGCATTGCTGGGGAGAAGTTGCTGGGAATGTAAAGTGGGAGACTGCGGAGCTCAGCAGGCAGATCATCCCATCCCACTGTTTCTTCCTCTCGTCCTCGTCCCGCCCGCTTCCGCTTTTTTCTTTCTTTTTTCTTTTTTTTTTTTTTTTAATTTAATTTTAAAATATTGCCCCGCGATTTGGGAGTTTCCGAGCGCTTCCTTAGAATTTCAGAGTTCAGTAGCTGTAAGGAGCTGGCCGGGAAAGAGGTGTTTATTGATTCTAAGGGCAGAGAATCGGCGCAGCGGTGCAAGCGTTGCCCCAAGCGGGATCGGGTGCCGAGCGGTCTGTGTTTGCCTCCTCGAGCGGGCTACAGCACTTCGGTTCATTGACAACTCGAGTTCAAACTGCTTGCGCCTGTAATTTTCAGAGGGGAGGCAGGTATGGAAGTTGTGAAAGCCATTAGGAACTCGTAAAATTAGAAGCCCCCGTGCGCATGAGGGGAACGCCGTTAGAGAAGCTGCCGACTTCCGAACAGCGGTGCCACAAGTTTTCCTCCTTGCGATACAGCCTGTCGCAACTAGAGGATTTCTTTCACCCTGCTCCGCGAAGTTCCACGCTCTGCGAGGGGTCGATTTCACTCTGTAGTCGTTATTAAAGAAGACTTACGTAGTTAGAAACTGTGAAGAAACGAGTTCCCACTGCAGCAGTCGATTCTAAGGAAACTTTTAATTTTGTGCTTCAAAAAACCTGGTAACTTCTTGGATTCCTTTTCAGCGTTGGTCTAGAAGGTATGGTAACACTGCCAAGCATTGTGCAAAGCATTCTACTTCCGAAATTGTTAATAATACTATGTCAGAAAAACATTTTGTAACATAGGATTGCAAATTGTCTCCGAAAAAAAATATATATTTTATGGAATGCAAGAATTTTTATACTGATAAGGTCACTGTCTCGAAACACGCGAATTGTTGCAGAGAGTGTAATGTTGCCTTTTTCTTTTTCTGTTTTTGTTGTTTGGGGGGTTTGTTGGTTTGTTTTGGTGTTGCTTCGTGTGAGAAATTGTTTTGCTTCGGGTTTTCTCCCTTCACTGAGCATGTTTACACCTATAAGTGCAAATAATATTTTCAAAGGATTTTGTGTAGGGATCAAAAGTTAGAATGAGAGCTTTCTGACTAGATATTTTTCAATAGCTAGATGCTAGCCAGGTTATATCTGTCCAGCCATCCAAACAACTACCCAAATTAAATAAACCAGGTATCTAATCCCAATTATATTTCATGCATTCACCTTAGCAACCCATTTGCTAGACTTTAATAGACTGGTTTTAAAATTGGAAGCTGTAATGCATTGTAAGGGCCAAATCCTTTAAAAGATGCACCCTGTTAGCTTCAGTTCACTGCTCACATCAATTGTGACTCACATGCATACTGAAGTACCATGTAGTATGACTCTCTATTAAACGTTGTAAATGATCACTGAAATGTAAAGAAAAAGCATATTAATATATTGCATTTAGAAATAAGTACTAAAATTCCCTTCAAATACTTGGAATTCTTCATCTGAATGAAGCAGAGTCAGGATCTGAGTGGCTTGCAAGACTGCTCTCTTGCCTTGCTTGCTCTCTCACCTTGCTAGTGAATCGCATGGTTTTAAGTTGTTCAGAATCTTAGTGAAATAGGAAAATAAAGGATGGGATGGATTTCTGGGATGAAAAGATACCTGCTTCTGAATTACACAAAACAAATTTTGCCTTTAGGTAACTTTATTCATTTTTCTTTCTCTTCTCTAATAAGGGAGATTTTAAGTGAAAAATGTGAGAGTGGATTTGTTCACGCTGTCATGAGAATGCCCAGTGTTCCTCTTCACGGGTTAATGTAACACTAGCATGCAGGAGTTCGTACTACCTCCATTTTCCAAAAGTTGTCATTGCTCACATGCAAGAAGCTCCTAACACTGGCATGCTCTGCTTTACTTCTGACTCATAAATGTTTCTTTTAAAACCAAATGAAAAATATAGAGGATATACTGCTGTAGACTCCATATGCTTCCATCCCCTTGAGGTCCCTTCACCCATAGCAAAGCTCTACCAACTTTTATTTTGATGGCTGTATGCTTTATTCCTTTATCAAACCCTTTGAGGCTTCTGTATGGGGATGTGAGAAACTGTAAACCAACTTGCAAGACCGACTTGTTAGAGTCATAGCTTAGCAGAGCTGCGTGAGTGAAGTGTCCAAAACAGTTCATACTCCTTAGCTCGTGTTTCTGTTATCCTAGATTTGCTTTCAACCCTAAAGACTTTTTCCCAAATATTAACATCCATGTGATCCTTGTATTTTTCTTCAGTTTTGTGGGTTGGTTTGCCTCTGTGTGTTTGTTTTGTTCTGTGGATTTTTTTGAGTTTTGGTTGCTTGATTGGTTGGGTTGGTGGTTTTTTTGTTTGGTGTTTGGGTTTGGTTTTTTTTTTGGGTTGGTTGGTTTTGTTGTTTTGGGTTTGTTTTTTTTAGTAAAGTAGGCTAAACTTAGAACTTGATATACTGCAAGTTTATTAAAAAAAAAAGGGGGGGGGGGGGGGGGGCGGGGGAAGTAGAAATTATATCCCTAAAGATTGGGTAAATTTAAGATCAAAAGCTAAGGAGAAAACAGGTGTATCCACCAAATGAGAAGACTGACCAGACTGAAGTCATTTGAAGTTCGGTGCTGGTCATCCTCAGGAGCCAGTATTTCAAACCTCTACCTCCTGGGTATGGCTTCCAGTGGAAGTATCAGGAACACAGAGGCATAATGTGGAATTGCTCTGACTGTCTCAATTCAGGCAGGAAGGACTAATGGGCTCTAGGAGTTACAGGGATAACTAATCTCTCCAGCTCAATGTTACTGATGGGAAGACAGGGCTCATGGTTCTGCCCTTCATGTTTCCAGTAACCGGAGAAGCTTAGATTCTGATCCTGTGTGCACAGTTTTTCCCAGCTAAGTATTTCTTGGGGTGGCTACCTAACTGCAACTGAGCAAAGTGAGTTGGTGTAATTTTAATGGGTCCCATGCTCAGGAGCTGTAGTAGAGAGAAAAGCTGGTCATACACCTGCGATTTTCCGCCTTGACTCCTGGCTGGCAGTGCTCATTCTGGGAATGGCCTGATTGCATGTTGGCATGAATGACACCTTTGCCAATTGTGTTACATGCAGTGCCCAATAAAAAATGCAATAGTTTCCATCTCAGCATTATTGTAACAGTTTTCTTTTCCCTTGTGGACCAAAACCTCCAGCCTGCTTGCCACTTCCACTGAACAGCAATGAAGAAATGTAAGTGGAGAATCAGTCTTCAGAGTCTTACAGCAATGCAAAATTTGTTTCTCATCATTAAAACTGGATTACTCCAGAATATGGCCAAACCCATTTCCAGATCCATTTTATTTGAGTTATGGTGCCTTTTACACTAATGCCACAGTCTTGCAGAAAATAAGGAAATCAGTCCAGTCTGTGTTTCAGCAACAGAAAACAAGGGCATAATGAATTATATACTCTTCTAGCAGATCAGTTTTGTCAGTGCTTTCTTCAAAGGTCCAGAGGATATCAAAAGTCATGGATCCCAGCCTAATTGTGTGGCTTTTTGTCTGGAAAAACTTCCACTGAAGACTTGTGAGACTGATTTTTTTCCCTCTCTTATTTTGTGTGCAAGAGGAGCTGGGTCCACAGTGAAATTTGTTGGTTTTCCAGTCAAGATTCACATATGTACTTGATTATATTTTGACCAGTCATTACTTTCTGCTGTTATTAAGAGTATAGAATTAGACCAAAGGAAACATAGTAAAGTAGTAAAATGCAGTGTAGCAATAATGGGATCCCTGGAAAAAGCTGTCACCTTTATGAGTGCAAGGTGGGTTGTGCTGCTGGGCTAGTGGGGTGCCCTGGAATTCCTCTCCCAAGTGACAAACCCCACTTTCCTAGGAAGTATAAAATCACTCAGAAACAAAGACTTAGGAACAAATTTTGTTCTCAGAAAACTTCCAAAATAGAAGAAAATGCAGGAGGCTGCACCACTGGACAAATATCATTGGAGTAAAAATAATTGCTAGATAGTTTCAGGATACAGGGAATATCAGCTGAGGAGTGGAAGATAAAGGGACCTCATCGGTTTTTCTGTGACTGTGATTCTTTGGGAAGCACTTTTAAATGCTTACAACTCAATGCAAGAAGCAAAATAGGGAAGTTCTAGTCACTTTTTTTTTCCTTTTCTGTAATCAAAAATTATTAATTTTTCCTCCACTGAAGGGGAACAGCATTTAAGGACAAATGTGAACTCTAGCTAAGGCAAGATAGGCAGCTTTGGTCTTGTTGGCTTTGGGGCAATTTTTCAGTCGGGAGGATACTTTAAATATGTTCCACTCACCTGAAGTACCTTCAGGAGTTTTCTCTCCCTAGCAGCTTTCCCACAAAAAAAGACTGTCTCTATCTGGGAAATTCCCTACTTCCAAGGTCACCTGTAGTTTGTTATCCTTATGTCTGTCACCTATACAGTAACATAAGTACAACTTTGACTCAAAAAGAGTTTTATTTACTCTCTAACTTTAAACGGAATTATGTTACTCACCAAGAGTATGTTGATTGAAAGCCCGACAACTCCTGCCTCACCCTTTGCCTTTAAGACGCACCTTCCTTCATAGTTTCAGCTGATGATCGAGAAGAAATTGCAAGTTATTTATGCACTAAGCAGACATTACCAATACAGTGCGGTGACTGCAAAGACAGGTCCTAGTCCTGAAAAGATATGTGCCTGTTCTTAGCTTTGTTTGTACCATTGCAAATTCATGGGCTAGGACAGAGCAGTTTGGGCATCTGCGTGGCACGCTCATGCTTCTTTCATAAGTGCCTCCAGTTTTTGATGAGCTGTAACACTGAAATGGTCACTTCTTTTTTTTTTTAAGCACACCTTTAGCTTATTTTGAAATGTATTTCACATGAAAGAGACACATTACTTCTGATCTCTGTTGCTCTAGCTTTCTCAGTAAAAGATAAATTTCCTAAGATACATCTGATTCCTCACTGCATTGCTTTATTCTGCTTGTGTCAACTCACTGAGAACAGTGAAGCAAGTGCAATATAAAGTTGGAATTCTCAGTAGTGGACTGGGTCCAAAATATTTGCAAAAGCAGAATGAGTTAGCTGTAACATGCAGTGTGGAGAAACCTGCTAGTTCAATTTTAGTAATGTTTGGATTTATTTTTAGGTTTCTTTAGGGAGAGTGGGGGGGAAACAACAAAAAAAAACCCAGAGAACACACAGATCTCTAATATGCTTATTCAGGCTCATGATGTCTTTTAATAATCCATAGCAGCTTGAACAATTAGGAAGCAATTCTGTGATCATGAAGCAGACTTACTGAAACTTCCTATAATTTGGACAAATTGACTACTGATATATTGCTGGGGATGCTTGGAAGGCAAAAATTCTGGGCATAGAGGGATGCTTTTATGTTTTCTCTATTGTATATTTAGATAGGTTGTGCCAAGGACCTCCTACATTTTCTAAACAATATATATATATACACACATATATATAGTTACAAAAAGTAGAGTTTTGCATCTGCTGCTTGCCTTCCTTCAAGGAAGAGCCCTGGAAGACTATTCAGAAGCTCAATTTGACCACTTGAGAATGTGCTGTATTCTCAGATTAAGTGCCTTAATTTACACACCTCACCTTTTTAGTCAGTTTATTTCTAAGATGGAAATGTGTGCATTTTCTTTGTCATGGTGAATTTATTCCACTTTTCGGCTTGGTTTTTAGTCAATAAAGGTGGCAGGGTTTAATGAGTTAATAAAATGTGGCCTTAATTAGGAAAATTACCTTCATATTTTTCTCATATTACGGAAACAATTTATAATTACTCTGGTTGGAAGAGCTCTTCATATTTAAATGGTACCAAGTGCAGTAGTTTGCACACAAGGTCAGTAAAAAACACCTGATTTTTCTTGTTTTGCCTTTAACAATGAATTGCTATGTTATAGTTCATCCAGTAAGATGTTAAGAAGAGAGCATGTGAAACATACAAACGTGCATACAAGATGAACTTTTTGCTTTTGCCAGTGCTTTAAAAATATTTCCCAAAGAATGAGAATTATGTCAGATCTTTGAGAAAAAAAATTTTGTACCCTCACAATTGTTCACTAACACAGGAATTAATTTTTGCAGGTGGCAGACATATAAATGTTTCACATCTACACTGTTAGCGGAGTTCTTAATCTTGTGTGTTGAATTACAGTGCTTCCTTCATGTTGCAGACAGGAGTTCTTCATTGAAGTTTGACTGTATTCTCATAATTGTATTATCAATTTGTGTAGTTAACCAGAGTTTACTCCACAGAATAGAGAAATGACTGAATAAACTAAACATCTCCCTCGACTTTGGTAGAAAAAGGTGAACATGGAATTGGCATAGAGGGAGACAAATTGATCCATTCAGTTTCAACCTTTTTTTCTGTTTGAATACAGTCCTTTAAAAGACCTGGAGGTTGTTGTATTTTAAAAACAAATGGAAGGACACTGAAGTGCTTCTTATGAATCTCAGTTTTTAGTTTCGATAGAGGACCGCCCCTCATCTTTGTAGTTACTGTTTACATTGAGCTGCGTGATGAGGCAGAAATTAAAAATAGAATTAAAAGGCTTTTAAAATAGAGTCATTCACAAAGATTGTGAAGTCTAGCATATTAAATTACAATAATAAAGCTAATTATCAGCTGCTTCTTGAGATATTGCATACTTTTAATTAAACCTATTTTGTAGGATTCCAGCAATTTTCTTCAGATGTTTCCACTGGTTGTGCAACGCACGGTACCTTTTACCCGTGTTTACCAGCCTTCCTCTTGTGTGTTCTGTCACGTGTAGCACATTTGTATGTGAAGTTAAAAGTCTGTTAATAAAATAATTATAAGGCCTTTTCTTTAAAAGGAAACTAAATCTTAAGTATTTCTACAGGAATGTCCTCACTCAGCTCCTCTCTTGGTTGTTGGTTTAAACTCACTGACTTCAGTCAATGCAAGAGGCTTGGTTCTGCTAGGTTGAGACCCTCTGGTGCAATTATAAATGCACCTATATTACTCTTCTGTAAATCAATGCAACTCCCAGCTTAAAACCAAACTGGCTGATGACAGATACGTGATAATACATATCATTCTTAACCTGTTATTCACGTGCAAATACTCCTGTCAGGTACATTAAGGGCTGTGCTTTTCAGGCTGCAGTCTGGTTTTGCTTGATTATTATTTATTAAACTTCTCTTTATATGTGGTGATTGAGTCAAGGACCCATTTTGTGAGCTGTTCTTCAGCTTAGTTTGTAATGTGGGTCGGGGTTTTATGTTTCTGGTCGTTGGCTCAGATTTTCAGTTTGCTAAAGATGCAGCCTATGTGACGAGGAGCCAATAAGACATGTCAAAGACTACAAAGACAAGACGCATTCACACATAAGCACTCAGTTAGGGCCAGGTGCTTCAACTGGTGAGTGGTCTCTTTTCCTGCCACCGGGCTGCTTGCAAAAGTGAGCTGTGGAAGCCAGGCTGGGGTTTGCTTCTTAGTTTATTTATTTTATCACAGTTAACTGAAAGCTGCCACTGCTGAGGAACATATGTTTCCTTCTTTTTGTATTTGCAAAAGTTCCTGCAGAACATCAGGTCTGCCTGTAGAAGTTTGGGGTTTTTTTTTCCCCCCATTGTTCCAGACTTTATGAGCACTCATACTTTCTGCTCTTTGTGGAAAAGTGTACCTTGTGGCGGGGACTCAAGACAGAAGTATGCCATCAGGGAGCTTTCTGTCTTCTCAGCAACGCTACACATACAAATAGTCAGGAAACACACAGCCAGAGGTGATGTACCTTCGTGGACTATTCGCAGCACCAGAATTAGAACCGTCTGTAGGTGGAAGGACAGCTCTGAGCTTAGGTATGCTGGTGTAAGTCTAAAGTGGCTCCAAAATGTCAACATTTGTCATTTCATTTCCATACCAAAAGTGAGGTCCCACTGTGCTGTGTATGAAGCACATGTTGTCCACGGAAGTCGGCTTAGGAAACACAGAAGAAAACAAGATAGCTAGTCTTTGGCATTAGGTTAGATCATTCCATTGAATTATATCAGTGCCCCAATCTTGCAATCTTTTAGTATCCTAAGGAAGCAAACTTTGTAGGCCTGCTACAGTTACATATTTGTTTGAATTGATAAAACACTGTGTAAATGCTAAGCATTCATTTTCTTAACACGGAGGTTTGCTTTTCAATTTGCATTGTAAATGAAGGAGATGAAATAATAAACCAAGACTAGCAAATAATTAATTTGTTGTATTCTGAAAGATGAATCTTGAGGTCTTGACCTTGCAAGGATTTTTTTTTTTCCTATTTACACCCACAATCCTAAAAGGTCCCAAATTCACTCTTGGTTGTAATTGATAGTAGGTATAAAAGTAACAGTACCTCAGTGATTCAGAGGACATATTTTGATACATTCTTAAGCCATGGCACAAGTTATATTGTAGGGGGAGCAGCAAAAAGGGAAATCAGTCACATAAATTTTCTTTAGGCTCAAGATGCTAACCTGGACAAATGCTGACAGTTTCATATACAAAATAATTGTATGAGCATGGTCAGTTAGGTGTTTCTGTACTTAAAAAAAAAATCAACATAGCCCCCTGTCTTTTTTTGTGTGTGTATTGATTATTAATTAGCTTAAGATTGCAGCATTTGATTCTTTTTACAAAGCATTATTGCTGGCTTAATCTGTGAGTCTGGTATTTGCAGGCTACAAAGGAAAATAGGTTAGAATTCTGTCTCTGAGAAGTCTTAAAGCAGTGCTTTTATTGGTTTTGAATAGAGTTTTGTTTTGTTGGGTTGGTTTTTTTCCTGTTTGAAGCTATTTGGATTCCTAAATAGAAGAATTATCTATTATTATCTAGGTGCTGATCCCTTTCCCACTGTAAATGAGAGCTACACATGTTCAGCATTTGAGAGCACTATTGCTATGGTCAGATCCCCACCCAGCTTTTGATTTCTAACTTCAGGCTCCTAAATTGGCTGTTAACCTAAGTAGATGTGATTGCATGGAATGCAGCGAAGTCAGGCACGCTTCTTGTGCGAGCAATAAATGTGATGCTGTAAATGCAACTTACAATGAACAATTGTAAATCTTCTCGTTGTCAGAATGGACAGTTATTTAGGGGTTTGGGTCAGAGACATTCCCAAAACAAGATTCTTCTAGATAAATCTTTGCAAAGCGCTATTAATTTTAAAATGGACATCAAGTAGGTATTTTGGTGCAAATCTTTATATCCATACATAGGGCTCTCTTGCTCTCCAAGAAGTCAGAGACAACCTTTCTGCTGATCTGAGAGCAGAGGAAGGAGAGGGAGGGAAAAACAGGGCATAGTTTCCTATTCATAGATATATCATACCTAAGGCAACAAGGTAAATACTACTGTTAGCACTTGAAATGTAGCCCAAGACGTGTTATGTCTGTGTCCAGTGTGAAAAACCTTTTTAACAGGCATACAGCCAAAGCCAATGCACTGCTGCCCTTGCAGAACTGAGTGGGTAGTGTGGGGCCTGTAAGTTTCTGTAATGTAGTCTTTGCTGATACAGAGCCTAAGATGAAGTTAACTGGAATTTCATTAGTATTTACCAGATACCGTAGGACACTGTCGTGTGGGAGTACAACTTTGCCCTGGGAGCGATTCAAAAACACTTTTAAGATGTTTTAAAGTTTGGGGTTTTGTTGCTGTTGTTTTTATTAATTTGCTTAGTGTTTATGGATCTTAATCTACATTTAGGAGCCATGCTTAATTGTTCTGAGCAGCAATTAGGTGAGGGAAATCTTTCTGTTACCACCTTTCCACCAGCTCCAGGTTTCATCCCCAGGAAATGGATCAGCATTGCCAAATGTGTTGGCAAATCACTTAATTCAAGGAGGAACCTCTGAGAACTGAGGGCATGTCTTTCAGGACAAGCAGTCATCCAACCTCACAGAAAGCAAGCCTAGGAGTATTCCACTGGAAAAAAAAAATAAATTAAACCAAATTTAACAAACAAACAGAAAAAAACCCCAAACAACAAACCAAAAATGAAACAAACACAGCAACAACAAAATCAAACAAACCAACCCACTGCAAACCAGCAGTCTCCATTTAAGAATTGGGAATCGTTTTAAAACTGAATTCTGCCTCATGGCAGCGAGATGCAGGAAAGAGTACAGCTGAGAAGCGTGCTGCTTACGTTGGAGAAATGCTAAACCTAAGGCTTGTTTGTGCCCAAAGCAGGTAAATTCAGGAATATGAAAGCAAAAGAAATTTATTCCATTGCCACATCCTCCCCATGTTGCTCCCAGCCCTGCTGAGGCCTAGCAATAGGGAGAAGGCAGGTGCAGTCAGAAAAAAAGTGTCCATTGTGAGTGTGGTTCCATTGTGGTGTGCACTCTAATGGGATGTTTTGTTTAGTTGGCTGGGATTTGCTGTACTTTGTGGAAAACTGTAATACTCAGCTGATGCATAGTAGCCAGGTGCCCCTCAAAGGCAGTGATAGATGCATGGGCATTTGTTTCTTCCGTTGTGTTCAGTCATGCATGCAGGAGAAATAAGGGACTGTACCGAGCACTTCTGCCATGCCACCTGCCATTAATACACCACATTTCCAACAACTGAGCAG